>NC_142439.1:17845000-19151785 GCF_059453495.1 Arachis ipaensis
GTGTGCGTACGCACAGGTTGTAAAACTCCATTGGTTATGTGCGACCACAGGTTGTGCTAGCGCTCCCAACAGAAGGCCTTCCCCTGTGTGTGCACAAGGCTGTGCGTGCGCACACAAACCAGAAATCACAAAATTATGCAACATTGCAGAATTTCAGATTTTGACACCAAACTTCCCACAATCATATCTCCCTCTACCAAAATCGGATTTCCACAAAACTTGAACCATTTTAAAGCTTGTTCAATCATCTTTCATTTGGTATAAAAAGCATTGAATTTCAAGCAAGGTAACTCAAGATATGATTCATGGAAGTTTACCAAAATTTTCATTTTACCAAAGTTCACAAATCACCAATTTCCCAATTTTCACAACTCAAACCAACCAAAACCACATTAACTCCATCCCACATCAAATCTTACCATTTGCCATACCTCAATTCATCCCTCTACCTTATGAGATCATCAATTCTCATTATCAAATACATAGTAATACACTCATATTTCCACTAACACATTGATCAAATATCATTTCACCCTTACCAACCATCATTATAATTAATTTCAATCTCAATCTCCAATATCATGCTACCAACATCAATATTGCAATTTATCAACATTCCAAATCATCAAATCATCATACATTACCATACAACATTTCAATCAACATAGCCAAAGCTCATCAATTCATCATTCATCATTCATCATTCATCATATCTCAACAAACCCAACAACCAATACAATACAATCCTATCCTATGAGTCACTAGTCTAAGTGTACAGAAATATTATATACTACATAGAGAAAACTGAAACCATACCTTGGCCGATTCCCAATATATTCCAAAACTCAAATTGAGTGCAAAGCTAAGCTTTCAACCACAATCCAAGCCACCAATCACTCCATCAAGCATCAACTCAATTCCAAAGGCTTCCAAACTCACAATAATCAAGCTATAAACACACAAATCATAACTAATCAACCTAGGGCTCATCATAATTAAAATTTCACAAGAGTTCAAGATCTCTTACCTTGTCCAATAGAATTGGAAGCAAAAACCCAATAGGAATCAAAGGCTAGAGTGCACCTAAACACCCAAAATCACAAAATTTCACTTAATCAAAAACCCTAAAATTTTGAAATTTTGGATAGAAGAACTGAGAAGTATTCGTGATTACCTTACCAATTTCTTGGGTGAGTTTTGTAGAGCTCTTCACAAGGAACGTGTGACCGTAAATGGTGCGGCGATCGGAGCTCCGTAACTCAAGATATGAGCTTGAGAAGTTGAAGGTGAATAGTGTTAATGGGGTTTCTCTTCTTCCCCTACTCAGCTGGTGTGTGTGTGTTTAAGTGGGTGTTGTGCTGAAATGGGTTCACTTATGAACCTATATATATGTTGGGCTTGGGCCCAATTTAGACCCGGTCCAACCCGTTAGCGTTTTTAGCCTATTTGGCCCAACTTTGGGCCAAACCTTTAAAATTAACGCCCGGTTTTCCATTTCTAACATTTTGCTAAGGTTTTTGACTGTTTTAAATTTTCTCGCACAGTACCGGGCAGACTTAAACCGATTTGACCGGTTCAATTTCTGGTTCGCAGTTTTTTCGGTTTTTCACAGAAAATATATTTTCTGACTCAAAAAAATCTACTGAGTCCAAAAATCACCTTTAATTCCTCAAATTCTCATTCTAAACTGTCGGATACTATTTTAGACAATATTAATTATTTAATTACACGGTCAATTAGTCGCGGTTCTTATACTACCTGCGGGTACCTGACCCTACCCGCGGTTACAAAAAAAGATGCAACATTATTATATAACTTGATGATAATTTAAAATAGAACTGAATTTTATGTAAAAAAATATTAAATTATCAATTAATGATCTTCTTTTAATGACTAAGGATCTTTTGCATTTAGTGAGAGGTCTTTGATTCAACATCCACTTAAAACATATTTTTATATAAGTATATAACATATACATATATAGGATGTAGGTTGGTCGGGTAGGGTTGAGGCACAACCCGCACCCTACCTTACCTGCTGCGGATCGGGTTGGCAACCCTATCCGACCGAGTGGGGTCGGGTTGGATACCCGCGGGTAGGATACATGTTGCTACCCCTACAAGTATATGATGTCACTGGTCATTATGTTGTGTTTGGTTGGTATCTTTTAGATACAGAAATATAAACACAAATATACAAATAGACATAGACATAAATATACACAAATTTTATTATCGTCTTTAATGATGATACACAAGACACAATTATCTAATTCAAATATCTATTTTATTCTAAATATAACTATCACTGCCACTATTGTTATCACTTATTTCTAACACCAATGCTAATTTTTTAACCTTAATCCAAATGAATATTATCGAAAAATTTAATTATTAGTTCAACAATTCAAATTAAAAATTAAAATAAAACGAAGAATTTCAATAAGTATATTTTAAAAATTAAAAACTTATCGACAATTAAAAGATAAACAAAAATAAAAGTGAGAGAGATGTGATGAGGGTTGAGAAAAGTGACAGAAGTAAAGAAGAAGGTCATGAGAAACTGCAGATCTAGCAAAAAAAAGGGAGTTGGAATATATATGAAAAATGGTGGTGGTGAAACAATGAAACCCATGGCGGTGATGTAATAAGACCCGTGACAACAACGATCTGTAATGGCGAGAATGGGGTGATGCGGTGATATCCATAGTTGCCAAAAGTAGCTGCAGTGGATGATGAAGAAAAAAATGACTATAATGGAAGATGAAAGTATATGAAGGAGAAGAAGAAGGAAGTTGAGGCAATGTGAAAGAAGAGGAGGCTAAAATAATTAAATAAACGAGGATAAAATTAGAATTCTAAAAAAATATTAAAGATAAATTTGTCTAAAAATAAATTTTAAATTGTGTGTTACTATAGCTCATCATTTTAAAAAAACACAAATACATATATTTTATGTGTAACTATATCTTTTTATTTTTTCGTCTTATAAAATAATGTGTAACCATATCTATGTTTACTAACTAAATGAACCTTTATTGAGAGTTGAGATTTGGGTACATTAAGTTTTTTTATTGTAATTGCATTGAGAATTTTAGAAAACAAAATTCGAAATAATTATATCTCCTTCGACGTAATAAAACAAAATCAAACAAAAAGATAAATTACCCATTTATAATTCGTTTATAGTTGATTATTTAATAACAAATAGTGCTTTGAAAAATGATAGTAAGAGATATTATCAAACAAAAAAAAATTCTTAAAGTGATGGAAAAGAATAAATTAAAGTATAAAATATATAATTTAATTTATTTATTTTAAAATACTTATCTAAGAAGAACAGACTGACATATATCTGAACATAGGAAAATAAAAGTGAGAGATATTACAGACTGAAAATATCCGAACACTGAAGCATACATGTGTATAATATATCATCTTATAATTCTTTTTTTAAAATTAATTATCTGTAACATAAATCATAATGCACAAAAATATAAAAATAAGTCTTAATGTTCTGTAAAATTATAGGTAAATAATACTATTCGTAAATAAATGAACATATTTAAACAATGATAATTTATTAATGATCTCAATTAAATTTTATTACAATATAACATTTTATTCATAATTTTTTTTAATATCTTCCTATCATTTTAATCTCATTTTTCAGCTAACCTTTTTCTTAGATTTAATTTCTTTATTCATATAAATACAAACTGAAAAGTGTACAATTATTCATATTCCACAAGTATAAACATTTTCAAACTGAAACTATCTAATGTTATAGATATTAAAGAATTAAAGTATTATATAATGTAAAAATTGAATTTACATGTCATTTTAAAATATTCATATATTTTGAATAAAGTAAATCTCTAGAAAGTATCATAAACAAATTTAAGCATAGACAAAAAAGTATTCTTTCTGTACTCTTTCTGCTAGGGTTTAGGTATAAGTGACGGAGTGAGCGGGAGATTTACGAAGAGGGTGACACACAGTGAGGTAACCGGTAATGCCGGTGGTAGAACTAAGGGGGAGAGCGTCGGGGGGTTGTATTTGGTGAGAAGGAGGAGGGTACTAGGGTTTCTAAGGAAGAACATGGCTTTCAAAAGGTTTTCTTTTGCGACATGGTGACTGGACAGAAGTCTCCGTCTCCTATGCTTTGGAATGAGGCTTTAGATGGAGAGAGGCTAGCCAAGGTGATCAAAGGGAACCACGGGGATTCGCATCCTCCTCGGGTCATCTTCTCAGAAGAAGGGCTGGCGGCATTATCTGTACCATATAAGGAAGCGATCGTCGTCAAAGTCTTGGGTAAGCATATGAGTTACACAGCGATGGTGCATAAGCTGGGTATGGTGTGGAGATTGAAGGGTGGGTTTCAAGTTCTGGACGTAGAAAATGGTTATTTTCTGGTGAAGTTTGATGCTTTCGAAGATCGGGAGAGGGTATTACTTGGTGGTCCTTGGATGATATCTGGGTTCTATCTTGCTGTAAAGCTATGGTCACCTGAGTTCTATTCAAAGGAGGAGGTTTTTGGATCCACCATGGTATGGGTACGCTTTTACGGCTTAGGGATTCGTTACTACCATGAGAAGGCTATGTTGAGGATTGCTGCTGCGGTGGGAAAGCCAGTGAAAGTCGATGTAGCAACTAAGATGGCAGCAAGAGAAAAGTATGCAAGGGCTTGTGTGAAAATTGATTTAGGCGTTTCCATTACTCGTAGTGTTGAGGTGGATGGGAGGGTTTTGGATGTTGAATATGAAAGCCTTGAGTTGGTCTGCAATACGTGTGGTTGTTATGGGCATGTTGGTGTGGACTGTAAATTGATTAGTTCAATTTCGGCGAACATTGATGAAACAGGGGTGAATGAAGACAAGGAACAAGATCATGAGAAGATGGATCAGGTGCCATTTTCTTCTAATATTGAGAAGCCTTTTGTTTTCGATAGTGCTACAATTGGGATAGAGAAGAATAAAGATAAGGAAGTGCATGTAATGGAAAGGGCACATGCAGGGGATACAACGTGGACTAAGGTGGAAAGAAAGGCAAAGGGCAAGAAGGTCTTTTTGGGTAGGTATGACCAGGATAAGTCCAAAAAAGCTTATGTGGATAAATCTTCTAATTATGTTGCTAAAGGAGAACCTGATATGAAAAGCATCAATGGGGTTGAATCATCTTTACACATAAGTAAGGGCAATCAAGTGCTAAAACAAGCGAGGAACTTTAAATTAGCTTCGTCAGGTTCTACCTCTGCTCAAGGTGTGACGGGTGGCAAGCAAGGACCTGGTTCAGAACGGGCATGGGCTTATTCGCAAGGCGCGGAGACTTCTAAAAGACCATTCAGAAGCAATTTAAAGAGATTAAGGCTTAATTCTCTTCAGAATTCCCCGGTTAAGAATGGGCACAATGTGGTTACAGTGGAGACCCCACTCACTACCCTCAAATAATCTGAGGTGGGTCTCACTCCTAGTAATATTAATATGGATTGTGCAAACATTATAGCTTGGAATGTGAGAGGAGCTAGAAATAAGCTGGCTCGGGTGCATCTGAAACAATTGGTAAAGAATTTTCATCCGTATATTTTTATCATTTTAGAGACTCATTGTGCTTTTCAAAAGGTGGCTATCTTTTGGAACAGATTAGGTTATACTCCTATTCATATTGAAGAAGCTCAGGGGCATAGTGGAGGTATTTGGGTGCTTTTTATATGGCCCGGAGTATCTTGCAATGTCGTGGCAGCGAGTTCGCAAGTGGTGTGTATTGAGTTTTTGAATGGCGGTTTCTCTTGGGTCTGTGCAATGATTTATGCAAGTCCCGTTCCTAGCATAAGGGAAGAAGCTTGGAGGGTTTTGACAGATTTTTCCAGAAATTATTCAGGTCCTTTATTAGCTATTACAGATTTTAATGAGATCCTTCTTTCATCTGAGGTTAAGGGTGGAAACTTTGTCTCTCGAAGGACAGAGCGGTTTGGAGCTCTCCTAGATGAGTGTGGTTTGATTGATTTGGGAGCTCATGGATCTTTGTACACTTGGTTCAGACATATGCAGGGTAATCGGTTCATCTCAAAGAGGCTGGATAGGGATGTGACTACTAATGCTTGGTGTTTTCGTTTTCCAGAAAGCTATGTGGAGAATTTGGCGAGGATGCATTCTGACCACTATCCCATTATGGTGCGATGTCAAGGTAATGATAGAAGAGTCGAGGTAAAACATTTTCGTTTTCAAGTAGCTTGGTCTTATCACCCAAGTTTTTCGTCTGTGGTCAGGGGTGCTTGGGATAAGGGTAGACCCAATTCAATTCGTTGCCTTTCTTAGGTCAGAGATGATGCTTTGACCTTTAACCGAGATGTCTTTGGGAATATTTTTAAAAGAAAGAGGGAATTGGAGAGGCGTGTGACCAGTATCCAACAGAGAATGGAGAGAGTTGATGCTTTATCCCTTATACATGAAGAAAGGGAGTTACAGGCTGAATATAATAATCTGTTTATGCAAGAGGAGTTGTTTTGGTATCAAAAATCCCGAAAGCACTGGGTCAGATTTGGAGATAGGAATACTAAGTTCTTTCATATGCAAACCATTATGCGGAGGAAGCATAACAAGGTCCAGGGGTTGTTTTTGGAGGATGGAAGATGGAGTATTGATCCGCAAGAACTCAAAGACTATGCAATTGGATTTTATAGAGATATTTTTTGCAATGTGGAACAGGTAGACCTTGATGTGATGGGGGATCAGGAATTACCTTCTTTATCTCGTGAGGCTATTGAAAGTCTCACAAGAGATGTTTCTAAAGAAGAGGTTAAGAAAGTGGTTATGGGCATGAACTCTTTTAAGGCTCCAGGTGCCGATGGTTTTCAGGCTTTTTTCTTCAAGGAATATTGGAAAGTGGTTGGTACAGAGGTATGGGAACTTGTTAAGAAGGTTTTCGCTGGGTTTGATCTGGATAGTGCTCTGTTTGACACTTTGGTGGTGCTGATTCCTAAAATTGATAATCCGTCTCGCATGAAAGAGTTTTGTCCTATCAGCCTCTGTAATGTCATCTACAAGATTATAACTAAGGTGGTTGTGGAGAGGTTACAACCTTTTCTACAAGATATCATTGACCCTCTGCAGGGAAGGTTTATTCCTGGAAGGGGTGCCCCAGACAATATCATTATAGCCCAGGAAATTCTCCATTTTATGAAGAAAACCAAATCAAAGAAAGGTGTTCTTGCTTTTAAAATTGGCCTAGAAAAGGCTTATGACAGGGTGAGCTGGGAGTTTTTGGAGCAATTTCTCCTAATGTTTTGCTTTCCAGGTACTATTGCTTCTCTTATTATGAAATGTGTAAAGTCTTCCTCCCTTTCTCTAATGCGGAATGGTAACCGGTTGGATGGTTTTCAACCAAAGAGGGGTTTGAGGCAAGGAGACCCTATGTCTCCTTATTTATTTGTTATTTGTATGGAGAGGTTGAGTTGCCTCATTGCTAGGCAAGTGGAGGTTGGTAGATGGAAACCAGTGACTGTGTCTAGGGGAGGTCCTGTAATCTCCCATTTTCTTTTTGTAGACGACCTTATCCTTTTTTGCAAAGCGAAGAAATCTCAAGTGCTTCATGTTTTGGACACTATGGCCACCTTTTGCAGAGCATCTGGTATGAAGGTGAATTTTGACAAATCTCGTGCCATCTGTTCTATGAATATTTCTAGACAATGCAAGGATCTCTTCACTGGTATTTCTTCTATCCGCTTTGCTAATTCTCTGGGAAAATACCTAGGTGTCCCCCTCAAGCATGATAGAGTTACTAAATCTGATTTTAATGATGTGGTTGATAAGCTTACTAATAGGCTAGCATCTTGGAAAGGTTGCTTCCTTAATAAAGCTGGTCGGATTTACCTTGCTAAATCAATTTTATCTTCTATACCTATTTATAGGATGCAAGTAAGCCTTTTTCTATCAGGTGTGTGCTCTAACATTGATAAGTTTACTAGAAGTTTCATTTGGTGTGGTAGTCATAATCACCGTGGTCTTCATTTAGCATCTTGGAGAGTTTTGACGACTCCAAAAAAGTTTGGAGGTCTTGCTTTGCGAGAGTCGCGGTTGGTCAATTTTTCTTTATTAGAAAAGTTAGTTTGGCAAATTTTGATGAATCAAGAGAAACTGTGAGTCAAGATTATGCTTCAGAAATACCTCCAGAATAGAAACCTATTTGCAGTTAAAGCAATGGGTTCTTCATCATATATATAGAAGTCTATTGTGCACACAGCTTCTGTATTAAAGGAAGGGTTTGTTTGGGAAGTGGGAGCTCTTTCTAAGAATTTCTGGTTTGACTCTTGGTTGCACTCTGGACCAGTAGGAGCGAGGGTTGAATTTCTTGATATCTATGAGGCTGCTTTGACCATTGAAGATGTTTACAGTGATGGAGTTTGGCATTTGGAGAGGATTTACTCTTTTATTCCTAGGGACTTAAGGGAAGACATTCTTAGTTTAGTACATATTTCGGCTTCTGGTCATGATTTAGGTTGGAGTTGGGAGCACACTCTTTACTCTGCTAAACAAGGATATTTATGGTTAATTCAGAATAAGTTGAATTGGGATAGGAATATCAATTGGCTTTGGCTTTGGAAGGCGCATGTCCCTGAAAAGTTGAGGCTCCTAGTGTGGCTTTGCCTGCATGATACTGTACCAACTCAATATCTACGTTTTCGGCGACATCTCTCCTCCTCATCCTTATGTACACGTTGCAATCAACTTTCAGAGACAATTCTCCATTATTTTCGGGATTGTGAAGTGGTGCAATCAGTTTGGGTTTCTCTAGGTTTTTCTGATGTGTGTTTTTTTGGCTCTCACGAGGTGCATGATTGGTTCAAGCATGGCCTCCTCAATGAAGGTTGTTCCAAATTTGCAGCTATAATATGGTCAATTTGGCAAGATAGAAATATTAATAATTTTCAGGGAGTTTTTGGATCTTCTGGGTCAATTGCATACAAAGCTCGCAGGTGGATGGTGGATTTTGAATATACAACTCAGAATCGAGTGTGTTGCATCCAGGGATTAAAACCTCTGTCTTGGTCTCTGCCAAAACCTGGTGCTTGGAAGTTAAATTGTGATGGGAGTGTGAACTTGGGGGATGATTGTGCTGGTTTTGGGTGGGTAATTCGCGATAGCTCCAGTCAATGGGTAATGGGATGCTCAAAAAATTTCTTTGGATCTAGTGTCATCAAGATGGAGTTGTGGAGTATATGGAAAGGTTTGGCTTGGGCTTGGGAGGCGGGTCTTAAGCTTGTTGTCTGTGAGACAGATTGCGTAGCAGCTTTTGAGCTAGTGACTGGTTGGCAAGTTCCACTCTGACATCTTGAAAAAGAAGTGATACAACTGATCTTTGAGTTGAAGTTAAGAAGGGATTGGGATATTTGTTTTGAGTTTATCCCGAGAGAAGCTAATGTCGTGGCAGATCGGTTGACAAAGATAGGATTTGGAAGTAGCAGAGCTGATGAGGTTCACCTTTAGCACCAGCCGCCAGAGGTGGTTTGTCCTCTCTTGTTGTTAAGAACCTGATTTCTTTTTTTTTTTCTGCTCTTTTGTTTTTTTCACTTGATTGTTCACCAAAAAGCGTAGACAAAAATATTATTAAAATATTAAAATAGCGAAGACACATCTAAAACATTTAAAAATATAAAACGATGTTTGAAGATTTTTTTTAATAAGTGAATAAAAATATATAAACCTTTTTTCATCCTTTATTATTATTTGATATATACCTGTATTAATGATTTCGTAAGTCATTTGAATTAATTCTTTTTTTTATATTATAAAATAAAACTTACACATAAATTATTAATAATTTCTATGTTTTTTTTATTTGGATAATTATTTTTAAACAATGAATTAAACTATATCATATGTATTTCGTGTGTCTTTTTATTAGTTATTTAATTTTCATGTTTTTTTTCTGTTATACCATTCACTCTCACTTTGGGATTGGGCATAAAATATATAAAATTTTGATTTTTTTTAAAAATTTTTTACACTTTGAACCAATAAATTTTGCATTTTTTGGTTTTGTGTATTCTTAAAAGATAAAAATAGAAAATAAATAATATGATCTTTAGTTTTTGAGAATATACATAAAAATAAACTTTTAAAAATTACATTGGTTGTCGATGTTGTAAAATAAAGAAAAGATATACTAAATATAAAATAAAGATGTGTAAATAGAAGACTCTAATATTAATATAATTAGCTCAATAACAATAATTCCTATGTGTATTACTAATATTAGATATTATATAATGTATATAAAGACAGAGAGAAGTATTCAGTATAAAGAGAGAGAATATTTGTTATTATTGATCGTGTGTGTTGTCAGAGGTTTAAACTTCTATTTATACACATATTAAGCCTTACTTTTTCAAAGTTCATTTATTTGCATCTGTCTTGAAGATTGATTCCTTCAATCTTGAGAAAGTTGGCCGCCCAATATTGTGAAGAAAGTCACAATATAATAAATGGACATCCATCCATTCATACTTATCACAATACTCCCCCTTGGATGACCATTTAGGAATATGCCTCATTAAAACCTTACTAAAGAAAAATCCAGTGGGAAAAAAACTTTAGTGAAGGAAAAAGAGTACAATATCCTTTGTGATGGGGACTGCCTCATTAAAAACCTTGTCAAGAAAAACCCAATGGGAAAAAAACCTTACCAAGGAAAAAAGAGTACAGTCTCCCCCTTTTGTCGACATCATTTAATATCTCGAAATCGGCGCATCCCAATCTGATATACCAATCTTTCAAAAGAAGATTTTGGGAGTGACTTTGTGAATAAATCTGCCAGATTATCACTTGAGCGGATTTGTTGGACATCAATTATCCCTTGATTTTGAAGATCATGAGTGAAGAAGAATTTGGGAGAAATATTCTTTGTTCTATCACCTTTGATGTATTCGCTTTTAAGCTGAGCAATGCATGCTGTATTATCTTCAAACAGGACGGTTGGAGCTATCTTATAATCAATTAGTCCACATGATAAAAGAATATATTGAATCAGACTCCTCAGCCAAAAACACTCGCGACTAGTTTCGTGAATCACTAGTATTTCAGCATGATTAGAGAAGGTTGCTGCTATCGTCTGTTTCATGGACCTCCATGATATAGCTGTACCACCATATGTGAACAGGTATCATGTTTCAGATCTCCCTTTATGTGGATCAGACAAGTAGCCAGCATCTGCATAGCCAACTAGTTGTGACTTGGATCCATAGGGATAAAACAATCCCATATTAACCATTCCATGAAGATATCGAAAGATTTGCTTGATTCCACTCCAATGTCTTCTGGTTGGAGAGGAACTATACCTTGCTAGTAAGTTCACAGCAAATGATATATCAGGTCGTGTATTATTAGCAAGATACATTAGCGCTCCAATGGCACTAAGATATGGTACTTCAGGACCAAGGATATCTTCATTTTCTTCTTTAGGACGGAATTGATCCTTCTCCACATCCAAAGATCTTACGATCATTGGGATACTCAAAGGATGTGACTTAACCATATAAAATCTTTTCAAGATCTTCTCTGTGTATGTTTTTTGATGAATAAAGATCCCATTTTTTATATGCTCGATCTACAGGCCGAGACAAAATTTAGTCCTTCCAAGATCTTTCATCTCAAACTCTTCTTTTAGAGTTTTTATAATTGTTGGAATCTCTTCAGGAGTCCCAATGATATTTAAATCATCAACATACACAGCAATTATAATGAATCCAGATGCAATTTTCTTTATGAAAACACACGGACATATATCATCATTCTTGAATCCGTTTTTTTGCCAGATACTCAGTAAGACGATTATACCACATTTGTCCAGATTGCTTTAGACCATATAAAGATCTTTGCAATTTAACTGAGTATAACTCTTGTGAATATTCATTGGATGGTTTAGATATCTTTAGTCCTTCAGGGACTTTCATATAGATATCCCGATCTAATGAGCCGTATAAATAGGCTGTTACTACATCCATTAAATGCATATGCAGTTTATGATATGCAGATAAACTGACCAAATAACGCAATGTTATCGTATCCACTACAGGGGAATACGTTTCTTCATAATCTATACCGGGCCTTTGTGAAAAACCTTGTGGCACAAGTCGGGCTTTGTAGCGCACAACTTCATTTTTCTCATTTCGTTTTCTCACAAATACCTATCGGTATCCAACAGGTTTTACATCTTCAGGTGTACGGACTACAGGTCCAAAGACTTCACGTTTTATAAGTGAGTCTAATTCAGCCTTCATGGCTGCTTTCCATTTTGGCCAATCATTTCTTTGTCGACATTCTTCAACTGATCTTGGCTCAAGATCATTACTTTCATGCATGACATTTAATGCCACATTATATGCAAATATTTCATTGACAATTGTCTTATTTTGGTCCCATTTCTCTCCTGTAAAGACATAATTTATCGAGATCTCGTCATTTTCACAATTTTCAGGTACCTAAATATCTTCTGGCGTTATAACTATATCAAAATTTTGGACAACTGCAGGTGTCTCTGCTATGTCTTTTTCAACAGGAATAGTATTTACCTCTTTTCTCTTTCGAGGATTTTTATCTTTGGAACCGACAGGCCTGCCACGCTTCTGGCGTGTATTTGCTTCAGTGGCTATTTGTCCTACTGGGACATCAATTCGAATTGGGGCATTTTCTGCCCTGCCATGCTTCTGGCGTAAATTTGCTTCAGTGGCTACTTGTCCTACTGGGACATCAATTCGAATTGGGGTCTTTTCCGCTGGTATATAAGATTTGGTTATCCTCTTTGTATCAGAAAATGCATCAGGCAATTCATTTGCTATTCTTTGCAAATGCATAATCTTTTGAACTTCTAGTTCACATTACCCTGATCGATGATCTAAATGCATCAAAGATGATGCATTCCAATTAAGTTCCTTTTCAGAAAACTTATTCTCTCCCCCTAATGTTGGAAATTTTGATTCATCAAAATGACAATCCGCAAATCGGGCTTTAAATACATCTCTAGTTTGTATCTCAAGATACCTCACTATAGAGGGAGAATCATATCCAACATATATCCCCAATTTCTTTTGGGGTCCCATTTTGGTGCGATTAGGTGGTGCAATGGTAACATATATCGCACACCCAAATATTCTTACATGGGAAACATTTGGCTGCTGGCCAAAAGCTAATTGCATAGGAGAGAACTGATGGTAACTTGTTGGCCTCAAACGAATAAGTGTTGCGGCATGTAAAATAGCATGCCCCCAAACCGAGGTTGGGAGATTTGTTCTCATAAGCAAGGGTCTAGCAATTAATTGGAGGCGTTTAATAAGTGATTCTGCTAACCCATTTTGTGTGTAAACATAAGCTACTGGATGTTCAACACTTATTCCATTAGCCATACAATAAGCGTCAAATGCTTGGGAAGTAAATTCACCAGCATTATCAAGACGAATTGCATTGATTGGATTTTCTAGAAATTGTACTTTTAATCGAATAATTTGAGCCAGTAATCTCACAAACGCCAGGTTGCGAGAAGATAATAAGCACACATGTGACCATCTCGAAGATGCGACTATCAGGACCATAAAATATCTAAAAGATCCACATGGTGGATGAATAGGTCTACATATATCACCTTGAATCCTTTCAAGGAATTTAGGGGACTCAAATCCAATCTTTACTGATGATGGCCTTAAAATTAACTTTCCCTGAGAACATGCAACACAACGAAATTCACTAGTTTTAAGAATCTTCTAGTTCTTTAGTGAATGTCCATAGGAGTTTTCAATAATTCTCCGCTCATGGTTGTTCTCGGATGACCCAATCGGTCATGCCAAGTTATGAATTCATTTGGGCTAGTAAACTTCTGGTTTACAGTAGCATGTGATTCAATTGCACTAATCTTGGTATAATATAACCCAGATGAAAGTTAGGGCAACTTTTCTAATATAACCTTTTTATTTAAATCATGAGTTGTGATACATAAATACTCATGATTTTTCTCATTCATAGTCTCAATATGATATCCATTTCGGCGAATATCTTTAAAGCTCAACAAGTTTATTCGAGACTTGGTAGACAACAGTGCATTATTTATTATGAATTTTGTTCCTCCGGGAAACAAAGTTATAGCTCTTCTGGAGCCTTCAATCACATTTCCTGAGCCAATAATAGTATAAACACATTCTTCTTTTGGCACAAGATGGGTAAAATATATATCACTTTTAAGAATAGTGTGTGAGCTTGCACTATCCGCAAGGCAAATATCTTCAGGATATGTCCTTGCCATTTTTCTTCAAAGACAAATGATAATAATAATAATAATAATAATAATAATAATAAAATGAATAAAAGTACATGCACAGTAAAATTATTCACATGAATACTTAACAAACACATACATATATCAAACTATTTCATCATTGATCAAATAGCCAATATTTCTTTCAGAATCTTTAAAGAAATTAGATACATCATAATGATTGGTGGAATTTTCATCATTTGAAACAAAATTTGTTTCCTTTCCTTTGTCATCCTTTTCCAAGGATGCTTGATAAAGATCAACTAGGTGCCTTAGGGTACGACAGGTACGTGACCAATGGCCCTTTCCACCACAACGGAAGCGTTTATCCTCAATTGATTTACTTTGCCCATTGTTTCTTTCTTTATCCCACTTCTGGTGAGATCCTTTCTTGTGAACATAATTTATTTTCCTTCCATAATTTTTTTTGTTATCAAAATCTTGCCATTTACCTCTTCTGGAGTTATAAGTTGCCGCATTTGCTTCAGGAAATAGGGCGGCGCCAACTGGGCGCGCTTCATGATATCTTAAGAGCAACTCATTGTTGCGTTCAGCAACAAAAAAACAAGAAATTAGCTCAGAATATTTTTAAATCCTTTTTCTCGATTGCTACTGTAGGAGCACATTCGAGGCATGGAAGGTTGAGAAAGTTTTCTCTAACATATCGGGCTTGAGGAAGTATCACATGATTGTACCTTTCTTCAAGGTCTTTCCACAGATCTGCAGGATCTTTTAATGTGGGATATTCATTTTTCAATCATACGTCAAGATGACGATGAAGGAAAATCATGGCTTTGGCTTTATTCTTTTGGGATGCATTATTTTCAGCCTTAATGGTATCTTCAAGATCCATTAAATCAAGATGGATTTTAACATTTAGTATCCATGATAAATAATTATTTCAGATATATTAAGAGCATTAAATTCAAGATGAGAGAGCTTCAACATAATAAAAATTTGTTATCTGAGTCTTCCTAAAAATTTGATCAGAGTCTCGTGCTGATAACGTGTTGTAAAATAAATAAAAGATATACTAAATATAAAATAAAGATGTGTAAATAGAAGACTCTAATATTAATATAATTAGCTCAATAACAATAATTCTTATCTGTATTACTAATATTAGATATTATATAATATATATAAAGAGAGAGAGAATTATTCAGTATAAAGAGAGAGAATATTTGTTATTATTGATCGTGTGTGTTGTCAGAGGTTTAAACCTCTATTTATACACATATTAAGCCTTACTTTTTTAAAGTTCATTTATTTGCATCTGTTTTGAAGATTGATTCTTTCAATCTTAAAAAAGTTGGCTGCCCAATATTATGAAAAAAGTCACAATATAATAAATGGACATCCATCTATTTATACTTATCACAATAGTCGACATATATATTAGTAGATACATTAACCCATTTCTAAGTCCTAAGCATATGTACACAAGACTAGTATGTAATTTTTATGGGTCTATATACAACAGTTATCTATCTCTTTGATAGTTTTTAAATCAGTCACACAGTGAATAATATTTATAATAAATAAAAAATATAAATTAGTTGATTTTTTTAATTTTTTTTCTACAGTTGTCAATTATTTATTAAATTGTAACTAGATAATTAGTTTTAACTTTGTGAATTTTATTTAGTAAATAATTAGTTTTAACTAGACAAATTAGTTGATATTTTTTTAAGTTTTTTTTTCCTAAAGTTAGTGATTATTACTTCTAATATAATTTTTTTAAATGTGGATTAATTTTTAAGTATTTTTGCTAGTAATTTTATATAACATTTTTTTATTTTCTTATTTTAAATATCTTATAACATATAATGCTTTACATTGTTGATTTTACAATTCACCATTTTTACCATCACTTCCTTAAGAGACTTCAATATTTTATAACATTTGTCATCATTATTATGACTTCATATATTGCATTAAGTGTCTATATACATATAAATTATATGTTTTAAAAAGTATAAATAGTTAAGAGAACATTAATATTGCTAAGAAAAGATTTTAGTAGTATGGATTATCTTGTTAATTATTATGAAAATCGAGAAGTGACATCAAAATTGAAAGGAAGATATGTATGTTTAGTTTTATAATAAAATGACACCTACCATAATATGTTTACATGGAAAAATTATAAACAATCTATGTGCCATCACTTAAATATAGAATAATTTTGACATCAATTTTTATAAAATATAAAGAAATGATTTAGGATTTAAAATTAAGAATTTATAATTTAATTTTTTTATTATTGTTACATACTTGATCCAAAATTGGGGAGAAAAGATTTAATTTGTGAATTATTTTCCTTGACAATGTCATCAAGAATAAACATAAATTAAATAAAATATATATCACACTAAAATAGATTAAAAAACTAACAAGAAGACATATAATAAAAGATCCTAAAACAAACACTAATCAAAATTACATGACAAAATATAAATAAATCTTTTATATGTTGTTGAATACTCTCAATATTGTGTTTGTTTTGTTTTACTTTTTTTCAAATAATTTTACCATATTAACCACTTATATCATTTTATTTTTACAAACTCATTCATCACACTATTTTTGCCATACATTTATATTTGGTTCATTTAATTCACTTCACCTAATAGTTATTGTTTATCATGGCCACACTCTCTGTTCCTTTCTTGCCTTCAAATCATGGATGTTTCTAAACTTGACCACAACATCATTATTTAGTTGATTTTAGACTAGGTTGAATCACTGATTGAGAGGAATAGAATGATGTGATGAACAAAAACTAGAACTTGAACTTGAGTGGGTTATGGCCTTGTGGATCTATTGTTTTGAAATTTTATATCTATATATTAAATTCTAAATGTATGTACTTTTTAAATTACATAATTAATAGAGATTGTGCAACAAGAAAACATTTATTGATAATGTCCTGTGATTTTGAATCTTTAGCAGCTCACATAATAGGAGTAGCTAGTTAGGTATTTTTCTTTCAAGAACAGGCTAATAAGAGTGTATTAAATTTAATCTCAGAATTTACAAAGATACTGTCCACAACATGCAGTGCTGGTGACAATGCTGAGCACGAAAGAAATATAATTTTGACAATTTATATTTTGAGGCTTTTGATTTTTAGCAATGGAGTTCTCACATCTGATCAAACGTGTTCACTAGTACAAGAACTAAGAACTTTGTCAACTCTTATGCACCGAACCAAGCCACGTTCTTCTTGAATTTCCAATAAACCATGGTCAAAATGAGCTTACTTGATATCAAAGAAGGTTTCAAGGGTCAAGTTAGCGATAACGGTCGTAAAATAAACTGAATTGTAGGATCTAGCTATGCCTTGTTTAAAATTAATATATGATCTATGTATTTATATGTCTATAGTTTGATTAATATATTGATAAATATTACATTAGCACTGATGAACATAATTGACCATTATCAATAGTTAACATAGAATTTAATATTTTCTCCAGAAATTTTGCAATTTCATTGAAATTGAATATGATATATCTGAATAGTATATTGTTCTACAGTAATTGGTATAGATTATATGGACACTCAACCTATATAGGTTATGCCTCCTTAAAAAACCCCTGTGGACCAAACCCCTTTTGTTGAAAAAAATTCCAATAAAAGAAAAAGAGTACATCAACCATGCATAATTTAAGAAATAAAAAAAAGAGCCCAACAACTTTTATAACCTCATACAACTAAGCTCTAGAATAAGAACACCTTTGGAGTCGACAAGAAGAAGGGGAATGAGTTTCAGCAGAGGCCTATTCATAAGAGAAAACACAGAATTCGAAGAAGAACTGATCACACGAATTTGCTTCTCTCATGACGTGGTAGATAGTGACATCCCACTCAAGAAACATGAACTAATGAATTTCTTCCACAATGTCTGCTAATTTTGGAAAGTCTTCGGCATTGTCATGAATAATCTCCAGAGACACCATGAAATCACTTTCACAAACCACCTTTCTGTATCCAAACTGCCATGCCAACCCCAAATCATGGAGAATAGCTACTAGTTCCACTACGACGCTGCCAGCGAAACCAATATGACTGACGAATCCGGCAATGCAGCACCACATCTGGCTCTTCCTAGATTTCCTCTTGAACTTCTGTTCTTGTGTGAATGAACTTCTAAGGTATAGTTCATCTCTTGCACTGTTGTAATACGCCTTTTCTTTAATGGAGTGAGAATAACTCGGATGTCGAAGAACAAAGTGGGTGGGTACCTGCAAAAGATCTCCGACGCTCAAGTCAATAAGTGTTTAAGAGGTATAAGAATTCTATGATTATAGAATGTTAAACATGAAATAGAACTTATCATGTCGTCCCCTTTGAGATATAGAAATTGGTGCCTTTATAAGCATAAAGTTGATGAATATAATTGAAGTTATGACCGTTTGTCATTAAGTTAGAATAATTGTTATTAAGAGCGTCTTTTACAAACTTAGAATGAAGGTAAATAAAGTCGAGTTATGACTCATAATGCACAATAAATTAAAGACCGAGCTATAAGGTGACGGATCATAGCCCACAAGATTTGTCTGCCAATCATATGATCCAAGCTAAGCTTAGAAAATAAAATGAGTTATAACTAGGTTAAAAGATAAGTGAATAATGATATGGTGAGCCCCCAAGTTTAGTCGGGCTATTATGTCGACACTTATTTAAAAAATAATTGAGTGGTAAGAGTCATTCAATCAAGATAGCTGTGTGGGGGATACTTTTTCGCTTGAGAATAATTTTCATGGCATGCATATAGCTTTTGATTGTATCCGTTTGATGGAATCGAATGTATGATCTAAGGATATAATGATCAATTGTCTTGGAAAATTTTCTGACCCTCAACAACTTATTGATGAATTTCTCGCTCAAAGTAATTAATTATTAAATATTTGCTTTATAGTAAGATTTGTATGATATGAATAATATAAATTGAGATACTGAATATGTATGAAGTTGTATGATATGAATAATATAAAGCTAAGTTTGTTCTCAGATTGATTGAGAGCTAAGTTTGTTCTCGAATTGGTTGAAAGACGATTATGACATGTGAAATATTATGATACGTAAAAGTGAATCAATTCGAATGTATAAAGTACATACTTTATAAAAAAGTTATGATAGATTAAAATTTGATAAAAAGGTATTAAATAAAATTCTAAACAAGATTATTGTTGAAATTGATTCAAAAATTTGAATGTAAATCAAGTTTTATGAACCTGAGGGGAGTAGGAATTATTTTACTCATCTCCACAGCCAGCGCCAATTATTCTTGTAGAGGTTGACGGGTGTATAGCTCATCCACCGGTAAATACTTGTAAGCTTTCTGTCAGGATAAGGTATATGTCGGCAATGAGAGAATAAGGGGATGGATACCTACAAAAGGCACTCCAACGCTCAAGTCAGTAAGTGTTTAAGAGGTATAAAAATTCTAGGATTATACAATGTTAAACATGAAATATAACTTATCATGTCGTCCCCTTTGAGATATAGAAATTGGTGCCTTTATAAACATAGAGTTGATGAATAGAATTAATATTATGACTGTTTGTCATTAAGTCAGAATAATTGTTATTAAGATCGTTCGTTACAAACTTAGAATGAAGACAAATAAAGTCGAATTATGACTCATAATGCACAATAAAAACCGAACTATAAGGTGACGAATCAACTTCTGTCCACGCTGAGTTTAACAGCCCCTTCGGATGGTAGAACACAACGAACTAGCATCCTTTGCAGACAAAGTTACAAACACAGTAAATTGTCAAACTAAACACAACTATATCTAATCTTCATTGTAATATTCAAAAATGCTATCAAGAAATATTTACTTGACATAGACTTCGTTAATGTGATGTGATGTGATGAACAAAAGCTTAAAGTAGAGCTTTGAGTTGGACGTTGATAATGTAATTGTATGCAAATGAAAGTTCTTTAATTAAACCATTGTATATAAAAATGAGAGATAATATGTTGAATGTAACTAAATTTTTTTTAAGAGAAAGTATCTAATAATGTATTGATTTTAATTTAAGAATCCTAACTGCAATCATAATGATTCTCATATTTTAAAAGCAGGATTCATTTAGATTTATTTCTAAAAGTTAGGGATAATTTTATTGAATGTTGAGATTTCAAGAGACCAAACTATATGTTACCTCTTTTCATATAATAAAAAAAAAACAGGTCAATTATATTGACTTCATAACATTAGAGGAAGTTAGTGTAATTGATCTAATAGGATAGAATAAGTGTGTGCTCTAATTTCTTAAATGGTTTGGTGGCCAAGTAATTGTTACACTAAATTATGTATGTCTTTGTTACTTGTTAATTGCAGAATGCTCTTTATGAAGCATTTGGCCTAACAGTTTTGGAACATATGACTTCTGGTCTTCCTAAGCAAAGATGGATCTAGCACTGCATAATGAAAAACTTTTCTTTTTTATTTAAATGTTGTTATACATGGAAGAAATATTCTGATAAGCTACTGACTTTGACTGTATATGGCTTCTGGAAACATGTGTCTAAGCTTAGAAGGAGAGAAACTAGGAGATACTTGGAGATGTTTTCATGGATTATTTGGTGAGTTGCACTACAAAAGGCACTCCAATGCTTAAGTTAGTACTGAGAATTCAGCTTTCCCTTTGAAGATAAAATATCATACCTTTATAGGTGAGATAAAATAGGTCGGTTACGTTTCTATTGATCATCTGAATTGAAGAGCAGTTAATAGGTTTTAATAAGTAATAAATACCTGGTCAGACAGTTATATTACAGGATGTAGTCCATTGAGTCTGATTGTAACATATAACGCCGAGTTATAACGTAACTGCCGAGTTATGACATAAGATTTGTAATGACCGTATCATAGGAAAGCTGAATTCTCAGTACTAACTTAAGCATCGGAGTGCCTTTTGTAGGTACACTCCCCCTTTATTCATACTCTCCGTGACGTGATATCTCTCTGGATGAAGAGCTCGGATCTTTCAAGTCTATCACTTGACGTTGAAGGAAACAACTCGGCATTGACTCTCAGACACCGAGTTACGTCCAAGTTAGTCACACAAAAACAATTGGCGCCTACCATGGGCCTCGAAATAAACACCCTTCTTTCTATAGGCCCCATTTCCTTCCAATGGCTTCAAACTTACCTGCACCTTTGTAAACAAAGGTCGTATAGTAAATCATTAAGGCCCGAAAAAGGCCGATCTATATCTATTTTCCAATCTATATCTGTTATATCTATTTTCCAACTTATATCTGTTATCTCTATTTGCCGATCTATATATATTTTTCCGATCAATATCTGTCATCTCTATTTTTCAATTCATATCTGGTATATCTATTTGCCAATCTATATCTGTTATCTCTATTTGCCAGTTTATATCAGTTATCTCTAATTGCCGATATATCTCTGTTATATCTATTTTCTGATCCATATCTATCATCTCTATTTGCCGATCTATATTTATTATATCTATTTTTCAATTTATATCTGTTATCTCTATTTGATATTTGCCAATCTATATCTGTTATATCTATTTTTTCAATTTATATCTGTCATCTCTATTTTCTAATTTATATCAATAATCTCTATTTGCCGATTTATATCAATCATCTCTATTTACCGATCTATATCAGTCATCTCTATTTGCCGATCTATATCTGTTTTTCTGATCTATATCTGTCATCTCTATTTGATAATTTATATCAGTCATCTCTATTTGCTGATTTACATCAATCATCTCTATTTGTCGACCTATATCTGCCATATCTATTTGCCAATTTATATCTGTTATCCCTATTTGCCGATCTATATCTGTTATATCTATTTTCTGATCTATATCAGTCATATCTATTTTCTGATTTATATATCAGTCATCTCTATTTTCTGATTTATATCAATCATCTCTATTTGCTGATCTATATCTGCCATCTCTATTTGCCAATCTATATATGTTATATCTATTTGCCAATTTATATCAGTTATCTCTAATTGCCGATATATCTCTATTATATCTATTTTCTGATCCATATCTATCATCTCTATTTGCCGATCTATATCTGTTATATCTATTTTTCCAATTTATATCTGTCATATCTATTTTCTAATTTATATTAGTCATCTCTATTTGTCGATTTATATCAATCATCTCTATTTGCCGATCTATATCAGTCATCTCTATTTGCCGATCTATATCTATTTTTCTGATCTATATCTGTCATCTCTATTTGATAATTTATATCAATCATCTCTATTTGCCGATTTATATCAATCATCTCTATTTGCCGATCTATATCAGTCATCTCTATTTGTCGATCTATATCTGTTTTTCTGATCTATATCTGTCATCTCTATTTGCTAATTTATCAGTCATCTCTATTTGCCGATCTATATATTTTTCCGATCAATATCTGTCATCTCTATTTTTCAATTCATATCTGGTATATTTGTTTACCGATCTATATCTATTTTTTTTATCTATATCTGTCATCTCTATTTTTCAACTTATATTTGTTATCTCTATTTTTTCGATCTATATGTGTCATATCTATTTTTCAAATCATCTCTGGTATATTTATTTGCCGATCTATATCTATTTTTCCGATCTATACATGTCATCTCTATGTTTCAATTCATATCTGGTATATCTATTTGCCAATTTATATCTATTTTTTCGATCTATATCTGTCATCTCTATTTGCTAATTTATCAGTCATCTCTATTTGCCGATCTATATCTATTTTTCTGATCTATATCTGTCATCTCTATTTTCTAATTTATATCAGTCATC
The DNA here is from genome assembly GCF_059453495.1 of Arachis ipaensis. Taxonomy (NCBI): domain Eukaryota; kingdom Viridiplantae; phylum Streptophyta; class Magnoliopsida; order Fabales; family Fabaceae; genus Arachis; species Arachis ipaensis. The sequence continues at coordinate 17,868,120 of NC_142439.1, forward strand.
TCTATTTGCTGATTTATATCAGTCATTTCTATTTGCCGATCTATATCTATTTTTCTGATCTATATCTGTTATATCTATTTGCCGATCTATATCTGTTTTTCTGATCTATATCTTTCATCTCTATTTTTTAATCTATATCTGTTATCTCTATTTGTCGATCTACATGTTATCTCTATTTACTGATCTATATCTGTTATCTCTATTTGCCGACCTATATCTGTTTTTTTATTTTCAAATTTATATCTATTATCTCTATTTTCATATTTATATCAATCATTATCCGAGCTATATCAATCATTATCAGTCATTGTCAAATCTATCATCAGATTTATATCAACTATCTTCCTGACTATGACTATCAACAATCTTCAATCAATTATCCATTCGTGATAATTCTTCAATTCAAAGTCACATCATTTACACATGCGCAATCAAACAAAATCTTCAATCAAATCACCAAACAAAGGTGAATTAATGATAATTCATCAATTCAAAGTCGCATCGTTTACACATGCGCAATCAAACTCAATTTTCAATCAAATCACCAAACAAAGGTGAACTAAGGATAATTCTTCAATTCAAAGTCGCATCGTTTACACATGCGCAATCAAACTCAATCTTCAATCAAATCATGAAACAAAGGTGAAATAACGATAATTCTTCAATTCAAAGTCGCATCGTTTACACATGCTCAATTAAACTCAATCTTCAATCAAATCACCAAACAAAGGTGAACCAACCAATTCATTTTTATCGCCATTCCTGATAATTCTTCAATTCAAAGTCTCATCGTTTACACATGCGCAATCAAACTCAATCTTCAATCAAATCACCAAACAAAGGTGACCTAACGCAATATTCTGGCCCAACCAATTCATTTTTATCAAAATCGTCTCAGCAACTATTCAAATTAACTATTCAGTTCCATGAAAAACCCTAACCGTTGCATCTATTAAATCAACGGTTCAAAATTACATTGAAAAAAACCAAAGACACAATCAATGACAAATACTACTACACTTTCTAATACACATTAACTTAAAAAAACGTCTGAAATTCAAAATATTTTATTCCTTCGTTTAATAAAGCATCTTGAACTGGGGGCTCCAAGGCTAAGCCAGTGGCCGAGTTATGAACTCACTCAAGCAGCTGACTTATAATTCATTAAAAGCTCAACCTGCTTCATTAAAATGCATTCCCAGGCTAAGCTTGGGGGGGATATGATACGGTCGTTACAAATCTTATGTCATAACTCGGCATTACACACTATAACTCGGCAGTTACGTTATAATTCGGCGTTATATGTTACAATCAGACTCAACGGACTACATCCTGAAATAAAACTGTCTGACCAGGTATTTATTACTTATTAAAACCTATTAACTACTCTTCAATTCAGATGATCAATAGAAATGTAACCGACCTGTTTTATCTCACCTATAAAGGTATGATATTTTATCTTCAAAGGGGAAGCTGAATTCTCAGTACTAACTTAAGCATCGGAGTGCCTTTTGTAGGTACACTCCCCCTTTGTTCATACTCTCCGTGACGTGATATCTCTCTAGACGAAGAGCTCGGATCTTTCAAGTCTATAGCTCGGCGTTGAAGGAAACAACTCGGCATTGACTCTCAGACACCGAGTTACGTCCAGGTTAGTCACACAAGAACAAGATTTGTATTGGCAAATGAAGTCTGTCTGTAAAAAAACAGAAAGGGCCAATAAATCTACTTGTAATGAACTCTTTTCTTATAGCATACCACTTTATAGGACATGTGAGAGTGGGGGACCAATCCAAATTTGAAATTTTCATGGTTTTGAGAACTAGATCGAATAGATCAATTTGATGTGTGGCACTTCTTTTTTCTAGTATATTATATACTAAACAAAGATTCAGACAATAATTTTTTTAGGAAAATGTTACCGACTAAAAAAAAGTTGGTTACCATTAATACAAAAATAGAAGACAAATATTAAAAAAAAACCAACATTTTTTCTATTTGTTATTGATACGTTTAATCTCCTTGAGAGAGAAAAGATTAAATAATATGATTAAAAAGTAACAAATGTTACGGCCTTACAAAACCACTTTCAAAAGGAACACCAAGAGCGTTCAACCATTGGTCAGCATTATTGTTAGGTCCACCCTTGAGGAATTCAGCAACAGTGAATCGCATGGCTTCATTCTTAGTTATTATACCACGATATCCCTTCCACTTGATTCTTCCATAAACTGAAGCAGCTGGTCCGGTATTTCCATACTCACAAATATCTAAGAAGCCTTTTATCTCATTGCCAGCATGAGGGGCCCACCCTTCCGGATTAATCCAATCACTCAGATATGATTCCATAATTACTGCTCTCGATCCTTCCTTCCATGGCCTACCCAAATAAGTCTTGATTTGGTATTTGACCGAGTCAAACATTGAATCGGGAACAATCTGGCATTCCTGAATCACAATGCCAGTAGTCATGTTCCTCTCGACGGTGTCATCTGCGACCAACACAATGAACTGAGTTGGCAAGGGCATCCTCACGATGAGCTTGCTTCTCTGGATCACGGCAGGAGATGTACCGAAGATAAAGTCAACTGTTCCAGTAATTTCGCAGTTGCGATAGAATTGTCTATTGGCTTGAACATACAACTGATAATCGTGTATGTGGCAGTTATAAAAAGCTGAAAAATCTCCTACATTTCTGAGTGCAACTACTTAGTGCCCTTTTGCACCAGCTGCATTCTCGAACCTCATGTCCTTCGCAAGAAACATTCCCGCTTTATTCACTACATGCATGCACATTCATTTTATTATATATTAATTAGAGTAATCATTATATATTATGTATGACTCATATTATATATTGTGTACTTGCTTTATTCTGTATTTGCCAACTCTTCTTTTTTTTTTTTCATATAAGATATTATGTCGAGTTTCAAGTGACTAGATAAAAGATGAGTTATACAAATATTTGTCGTGTATGTATATGTGTGTGCCTACGAGAAGATTAAGATTTATATGAAGTTATTTTTATGAAATTGATAATTGAAAATTGTTAAATAATTTAATATATTTGATTAAATTGTTATCTAACTCTTTTTTAATTATTAATTTCACTGAAAATTGCATGTGATTCGTTATTCATATAATAATAAAATAGAGAAAATAAGAAATTACCGAAAGTGGCAGTAAACATGGCCTTGAGGTTATGGGTGACATTGCTCATACTAGCAGTGATAATGGTCTTAGTAGGGCCATCACCATACATGAAAATGTTCATTGCATAAGATGGAACTGTACAATTCTCCTTATAAATCCCCGCCTTAACATAGATAATGTACCTTTCCTGAAAACTCTTTGCCTTTGGGTACGAGTTAATTGCATCCTGAACCGTCCTAAAATTTCCACTACCATCTTTAGCAACCACTACATTTGGAACATGAAACTTCACATCCTTCGCCAACAGCTTACGATCTGAAGAGGAAAACCAATCGGGGAACCCCTCGTTATCAACCTCTTCGCGAAGAACACGCCCAGAAGAAGCAATGGGTTTCATTTCCACATGCAGGCCAAGATCTTCAATGATCTTAGCCAAACCAGTAACAATATCAAGAGTTATGATGGAAACCTTCTCAACACGATCCAAACTCAGGCTTTGTAGTTGTTCTTTGATTTTTCTCTCTCCTTTATTTTGATCCTCAAAAATGTTAATACAAGATTGCTGATATGAGATAACGGCGCTAAGCCAGTTCTTGAGGTCGGGGATTTGCGGTTGCAGGGAGTTAATGTCGTGATTGCTGCGAAGCACATTGCTGAAAAGGTCGAGGCTGCTCAATGCGGACTCCATAACTTCTTTGCAACCATCAATGGCCATCTTGATTCCATTGTCATCTTTGGAGAACTCCTCCTCAGTCATCATCATCTTTAGGGCGGTGGTGACGCCATCTCTGATATCGTTCACAGCGGCATCGATGTATGCTTTCAGGTCGGAAGAAGAGGAACCATCAACTTGGCTTAGAACCTCGCGACAGAGGTTTTGATTCTCTTGTGTGTTACGGCAAATGAGACTCGTGAACCTTTCTTTAGTGTTTTGCACTTCATCAGCGCCATTGCTTTTCTTGTTATTAACGGCCACGATGATCCCGGTGGCAACTCCCGCCACAAGGATGAGCGAAAGTGAAACAACTACTGATACTATGATTTTTCCCTTCTTTTCCATTTATTTTTTATCTTCTTCTTTTTGTGTTATTGGAAAACATTGCAGCACTTTCAAATATTTATAGTCACTCACAATATGTTTGTTGAAACTACTATAGTTTATTAGTTCAGATAAGATTATGTTCAGACATGTTTAGAAACAATTGTCTATTAATAAGGTTAATTAATTGGTATTTTATTACAACGTTGATTAGGTTAACTGGCATTGCATTGTGGTATGACCAAGAATATAAATTGTTTAATTTTAGTACTAAACTATTGGATAGAAAATCCGATAGTTAACAATTCAATATGAAATTAGCTAGTTTCGATCATTGTTAATTTTCTTTTATGTTATTTGATTACAAAAGTGTCATGTAATCAACAAATTTCAATGCAAAAATTCACAGATTTTGTGGCTAACTAAATTCGGTCACAATAATACAACTAATTTTGTAATACATAAAGATTTGCTATGACCCAAAAATGTTTTTGGTTGCTAAATTGATATCTATAGTAAAAATTAGGGTAAAGGATAAATAAGTTCCTAACCTTTTAAAACGTGGAATTTTCGTCCCTCAAGATTGAAAAATACATTTCGATCCCTCACCATGTAAATTCCGTGACAATTAAATCCTTCCGTGAAATTGGTGCTCGAAACGGTAACGGAGATTGCTGAGGTAGAGGGGTGGAGAGTGTGTGTCCGTTACGGTTGCTAAAGTGGATGGGGAACAAATTGTTGGAGGACAAATTGGTCCTTAATGACCAAAACGACGCCGTATGCATCCCCACTTTCATGCCCATCATCCCAAACCTCCTCTTCTTCTTCTTCTTCTTCTTCCATGGCTGTTTCATCGCGCCCTTTCTTCACTTGCACTCCCCATATTGGCTTCACCCATGGATCTTCTTTCCCATACATCAGTCATATCGACATATCGTTTTCTCTACATCTACATTGCAAACAACACTCAAAATCCTCAAGGTTTGAACTATAAATCATAAGTGCATATCCATAGCCATAGTAGTATTCAAATTCTTAATGCTATAATTGTTTTAGTATTCTCCTACCTAGATAAAGCTTCAGCAAAAGATATTTCAGCCTGAGGAGCAAACATGATTGAAGCAAACAATGCTGCGGCAGCAGGATGCCTTGTGGTTTCAATAAATTTTCAAAAGTAAGTAGTTGCAACCAATCTAAAACAATGTCATTTACCTCTTCAATGAAGTATCTAACTTGATCTTGCCACAAATCAGCAGAGTAAACAAGCTTAGTTGTCCAAGGTTCAGCTTCTTCTCCAAAACCCCATGACGAAGTACTATCCCTATCCATATCCCTTTCACCTTCCTTAATCTTAGGGGCAGGGTCCCTTCAAAAGCAAGGGACATTCCTTGGCCTAGAAAATCTAATGCCCACACTTTATTATCACGCCCCAAATCCTTAAGCTGTTTCTCATAATGGAAAGAACCAACACCAAAACCAGGAAGAAAAAGAACATTTGGTGAACCAATGTTTTCACAACCAGCTTTCTCATAGTGTACATTAAGTTTAGGTTTCCATTGCCAGAAACAACTACTTATAGGAGCACCAAATTCACCATTTGAACCATCTGGTAACCCTGGAACTAGAATCTTAGAAGCAGCATGTTCATCAATCCCTGCAATTTCATCTTCACTACCAATCACATAGCCATCAGAAGTTCCACTATAAACCTTGAAACTCTTTAATCTTCTGGACTCTTCTGGAACACTTAGTGACCTATGATGAAATCTCATGGAATCACTTCTGGGTACGGTGTTGGAACAAGAAATTCCATGATTTACAAAGTAGCTTGGAAACCTTGATTGGTGTGAATTGAAATTCTTTTCAACCAATTTTCACTGTCTACACCACTTGGCAGCATGGTGTGGAACCATAACAAAAAATTTTCATACCCAAAAACTCAAATCTACACTAACAAGCCATAGCAAGTGAACTCAGTAGAAATTCAACAAAAACTTTTGTAATCATCATATAAAGATTTCAACTTTAACTGCATACATATTTAATTTAACTTAATTATATTTCTAGCGAAAGAGACTATCTCAGCTGCTATTAAAAGCTTTATATAGTAGAAAAATTCAGAACAAAAAACAATAAATTAGTAGCAGTAGTACTAGTTGTACCTTTTAAATTAATGAAGAAGGTAGCATGAGAATCTTCTTCTCGTTCCGGAAAAACTGGAAAAGTTCAGTGAGGTATTTTAATTAGAAAGATTCAGTTGAGTCAATGGGTTTATTTATTCGTTGCTTGCAAGGCTCTTCTTCTGTGAGACGAGAGAGAAAGAAAGGGCGCGATGAAACTGCCATGGAAGAAGAAGAAGAAGAGGTCTGGGATGATGGGCATGAAAGTGGGGATGCATACGGCGTCGTTTTGGCCATTAAGGACCAATTTGTCCTCCAACAATTTGTTTCCTATCCACTTCAGCAACCGTAACGGATACATCACTCTCCACCCCTCCACCTCAGCAATCTCCGTTACCGTTTTGAGTACCAATTCCACGGAAGGATTTAATTGTCACAGAATTTACATGGTGAGGGATCGAAATGTATTTTCCAATCTTGAGGGACGAAAATGTCCGCGTTTTAAAAGATTAGAGACCTATTTATCCTTTACCCTAAAAATTATCTACCAATTTAACAATTAACTGAAAAATTAGATTGGTTAGACTATTGCTACCTGAAGTGCTTTCATTGTTAAACTATTTCAGATTTTTTATGTTATTTATCAATTTATACGCAAGATCATTTGCAAAATAATATGTTAGAAATATAATTATTTATGTTATGTCTTTTATTAGTCTAATTTTTTTAAAAGAAATAATTTCATGTCATGGTATTAAAATTAAAAAAAATTGATTTTTGTTAGATTTTCAAAAGAAAAAATATCAGCATAAGACAAAAAAAATACTTATATAAAAATTTTAACAAATCTAAAAGAGATTTTTGTTTAAAAAATCTATTAAAAATATAATTATTTATATATATTTTTTTTTGTAAGTTTAATTTTATAAAAGAATAATTTCATCAAACAATGAAATCATTCATGAATGGAGAAGATGAGAAAAGCATTACCAAAAGATTACCGACTTATATTATTAGTTACACAATCTAATTCTTTAATTAGTTACCGAGTATGATTATACATGTGACACATTTGATTATTAAATTAGATAGTAATATATGATATATAATATAGATATATTTTGATTTTAATTTTAATTTTAATATAATTAAAGAATGTCATATTACATATTTTGATTTTTAAATTAGTAATTAATCATTGATATTGATAATGATATATAAAATAGATAGAGTGGTTGAAGGAATGAGAACAATAGAAAAAGAAAGAAGGAGGAAGGGAGAACTCTTTAATTTGGAGAAAAAAATTTGATTTCAATTGCAATGAAGGGGTGACATGTGACACATTTTTGTTGTAAAACTAGTGTATGTTCCCGTACACTGTACGGGATAATTAATAAAAATATATAATTTTTTTATTAAAAGAGATTAAACAAAAAATATATATAATAATTATTACTATAAATATTTTATAAAGTTATAATTAAAATCAAAGTTTAATTATTTTTAATGTTAAAAATATTAAAAATAATTAGTATTTGTCTTAACTGATTTAGATTGATTGAGTGGTCATCTCACTCGTCTACCTAAGTAAGTATTAGAGTTTCGAATTTCGTCTTGTGTATGTAACAACTCATTGGCTATGGCAGACCCTCAATAAATGGAGTTTCAATCCGTGGATGATTAGTTCTCGACCTGTCGAGTTGAAAAATACAGTGAAAAAAATAGTATTTGTCTTGAAAGTAGAACAATTCTCATTGATGATAGCAATACTTATGGAGATTTGCCTTTGTTGAAATTTAACTGTGACAGTTTTATTTATTGGTATCATATTCATTCAAGAAGTCAAACAATATGATCAACGTTATTACCGGTTAAAATTTTATATTTTATGACATGATTTTCAAGCTTTTAAACTTATAAACTTATGTCATTACAAAAACTATTAGATTGATTAATATTTTTTGGTAATATTATCAAAATACCGTAGTTGAATATATTAATTTGTGTAAAAAAAAACTATAATAACTTTTATTATTCAATATATAATTTATTCTATTAAAAAATAAATTATTATTTCTAAATTGGAATATATTTTTTTCTCCATTTTTATATCATTTTATTTGACAATAATTGCCATTAAAAAAATAAATAACTATACTATTTTATAATATGATATACAAAATAATTTTTTTATTTTAAAATTAATTCTAGTTAGTGAAAAAATTTAAAATATTTTCTTACATAAATTTAAATTTAAATTTGAATTCAAAATTGATTAACAACTCACCTTTTTTAAAATTTTAATAACAAAATTAGTTAGGTGCAAAATATTCAGCATTTAATAATTTCAATCATTTAAATTTTAATTACCAAAAATTGAATTAAAAATTAATTATAATTTAATAATTGATAATATATATATATATATATAAAATATATAATATATCATTTAATTTTTTTAACAAAGCTAATGTATAATTTATTGAGCATTGATTTATTATCTAAATTTTTTTATAAACTTTGTAATATATGAAAATAGTGATGATATTTTTTAGTATTATTTAAAAAATTATTCATAATTTTTTATTATGTAATTAACTTAATTAATAACCTTTATTATTGTTTTTCTACCAAAAAAATTATGTTTATATTATTATAGATAATGGTTTAAGTTACTTATTTCGTATGTTAAATAATATAAATGATATTTATATATTAAATTCATCAATTTATCCATATTAAAAGGAAAAAAATTATGCAATAGATCGTATATTATAAAGATTAGTTAATTTACATATAATAATCCTTGATATATGTAGTGTCATGTATACATTAGGAGGATCTATTTAAATTATGTGAGTGATTATTATTATTCACTTTTTCAATAAGATAGTAAATAATATTTAAAATTAAAAAAAAAAGATAATTAAAATTTTTTTAGTTTGATTATAAAATCTATTGTAAGTATACCTAACTTTTATATATACTAAATATAATTATATTTAATAGTATAGTGTTTATTATAGTAATGACTCAAAATATTAAGTTAAGTGAGTAAGATCAATCTAGGTCTATTGTTAGGATCCTAAATCCGAATTAGGTTTATTGTCTTAAAACCCGATGCAGATAAAGTTCACGTGTCCTATCTCAAATCAGCTCAAATTGAATTTTTGTTGTTAGTTAGATATAGTAATAGATACTCGTGTGGGTACGGCGGTAGACCCTTTTCCCGTCCTTCGCTCCCGGTTAAAAAAAAAATCCCCCGTTCGCTCTCCATCTTCGTCGCAAATCCCCCTATTTAATTATCCCTTTAGCGAATGCAGATACCCACAATTATTTATGGATATTCTTTGAAAATTTTTGAAAAAAATAACAAAAAAAACTATAATATAATAATAATAAAATAATCAATTCAAGATAATTTAACACAACTCATAATATATTCATTATAAAAAATAACACTTAAAAAAATATAAAAATATCTTCCAACATAATAACATAATATAATATTTTAGAGCAAAACTGAGCGACATAATGACGAACTTAAGAGGTAGAGAAAGTGAGTTAGAGGAAGAGTAGATACAAAATCAAGGCTAAGTATAAGTCTAAAAAGAAAAAAAAAGTTTAAATTGGAGACAGAAATTAAGATTACCAAATTTAATAAATGAATATATATATATATATATATATCCCCGTTTAGTCCCAGATATATATATATAAATTTTACTGATCCCCATTTAGTTCCAGATTGGCTAGTCTTTTTTTTATCATTCCAATTGCTAGCATTTGTTGGTTCGTAACGTGAAACTCCTCTAGCCACTTAGTAAATTCCTGGATAACCAAAGTTTAATCTATATCATTCTCATAAAATAGTAACACCCTTAAAAACTATTAATCAAAATACATAAAAAATATATAAAACAAAATCATAAAAAATTTTGGCAAAATAAAGAAATTACAAAGATTATAACGGAAGTACAAAAAAAAGAGAAAAAGAAAGTATAAAATACATTCTAATTATATATATATATATATATTTTGGTCAAATTAAATAATTAGTATAATTAATTATTTATAATTAATGTTATTTATTTAGTAGTATAACTGAAACATATTGAAATATCAAGAATAAAACTAAAACTAAATATTAATGATAAAATTAAAAAATTATATTTACTATTTTATAATTTTTTTAAATAAAAATAGAAAATAATATATTTATAAATAAATAAAAATTATTATTAAAAATTGAATATATAGATAAAACAAAAATAAATTATAACTTGTAAAAATATTTTATAAGATTTGTTACACAAATATTAAAATGTATGAACCGTCGTGACGTCACTAATACAAATACAAATCATACAATATAAACAAATATATAAAAGTAGAAATAACATCTTCAAACTAAATCAATGTAACAATAAATGAAAATTTTGTTATTTATCTACTAAACGCGGTAGTAAATACTGGACAAAATAAAAGCATATTTTTTTAAATATATTTACAGATAACTAAAAAATTAAAAACAAACACACTAAACAATATAAAATATCAATGGTAAAATATGACCTAAAAAGTCATTTAAATTTAAAAAGAACATGCATGTGATGAATTATAATAAATTTATATATGAGGAGTAAAAATAAAATAAAAAATTAAAAATAAAATAAAGAGAATAATTAAAAGAAGTAAAAGAAGGTAAAACAAATAATATGTGAAATAAATAAAAAGTATATTATAATAGAAGATTAATATAATCAATGAATATAACAGATAAAAAGGAAAAAAAATTAAAATACGATCTCATTAAACAAATTTAAAGAAAAAATTTTTGAAGAAGAACCTATTAATCAACTTTTATAAAAATATTATAACAAAATTAAAATGTCTTTAACAAAAATAATTCTATTAATCAAAATACATAAAAAAATAATTGATATAAAACAAAATTATAAAAATATTTAGCAAAATTAAGATAAAAAAAATAAAAATAAAGAAATTACAAACATTATACCCGAAGCACAAAATAAAAAGGAAAAAGGGATAGAAAGCACATTCTAATTATATATAATTAAAATATATTGTTGAATTTTTAAATGATTTAATTACTCTGTTGGTCCCTATAGTTTCGCGAAATTTTCAATTAGATCCCTATACTTTTTTTCCTTTTAATTGGGTCCTTGCACAAATTTTTTTTTTCAATTAGATCCCTACCGTAACAAAACCGTTTGATTTAACAGAATATTCCATTCCTAAATTGAATATTCTCTCCATTTTTTTAAATTCATAAATTATGTTTCCCTTTTTATTTTGAGAAAGACAAAATTAACCCTTTACTCTTCCTCCACATTTCCGTCTCCCTCCTCTACTCCAGCCTCTCTCTTTCTCACCTTCATTCTCACCATTTTCGTTTTATCAGAAAAGAAACCAGAACAATCAGCTCCTTCTCTACCATTCCCTCTTCTTCTTCTTTGTCTTCTGTGTTTTTCTCATTATAGGGACGATCGTGGCCGACTGGATTTTACAGCCATAGTCGGAGACAGAAGCTCTGAAATGTCGTCATTATTTGGATTTTAGACATAGATTCGCATTTCTGCAGAGCCTAGGAACTGAAATCGGGAAGCTTTCTCCGTCTCATGCGACAGGGGAACCAGATTTAGGTGAGAAACTAAACAAAGTTAATCAGAGCTGGAACTGGGTGCGTTTGATTCTCCTCATTGCAACCTTGCAGCGGTGAATCCAATTTTGATGTTTGTTTCTATCTGCTGGCTATAGCTTCTCTGATTCATCTCTTTTTCTCTCCTTCCTTACGTTTTCTTCTTCTGCAGGAAATCAAAAACTCGCTTGTTTATTTTCTTCGGTTGCGGTAGTTCTAGAAGGAATTGATTGTTCCTCAAGTGTAAGTTTACGGTGAGAGACATTGATTTTCATTCCCCTTTTCTGTATTTACAACTTCTTCTTCCACCTCCTTGTTCGATTTTTTCACATTGTCTTGGTTTCAGAATTGGGGGAAAACAATTCGAACTTGGAGGATCCGATTTTCAATGTAAAACTTGATTACCAAAAATATTTCAATAATATCTGCACCTCCCTCATTTGTTTGCCATCGTCCATCTTTCGATGCTGACTCAGTGAAGGACTAATATCAAGTATTTAAGAATTAGCTGTGATTGCTCTTTACTTGTGGTGTTTGTTATATTTTCTTATCTTTTGTGTAGCCAGTTAATTGATCAACATAGTTAATGATATTCTAGATATGATGAGATTTCAACCTTTCTTCATCATCTTGGTGTCCCATTTTAATCTCTTTATTTTTTAGGAAGAATTGATTGACTGAGATTGGGAATAAGGAGAAGTTGAATGTTTTAGGGATGTTCTATTCGTATTGTGTTTTTTTTTTTTCAGTTTTTTTAGTTTTTTTCAATTCCTGTCTCTCAAGCTGTGAATTCTTAAGTTGTGTGAATTTGTAGTTCAGTTTCAGTTTTGCTTAATTGTTTGCAACTTCTGTTTATTTCTCAAATTATATTCTAAATTTATATTCTAAATTTTGTTGATGGCTATGATCCATGGATTCTTCAAAAGTAAGGATGTATTGTATTGCACTCGTATCTTTTAAAGAGTATTTGAGCCAAGGGGGTTTGACCGATAGTGAGCAGAATGTCATGAATGGGGTAAGTTTTCTTCTCTCTTTTACCTAATTATGAATCAAAACTTTGTACCTCTAATTGCATGTAACATAGCTGCTTAGAAGGGCTAATAGTTGGATTAATTTCTGCTTTATAAATTTAGTTTCTTGACGTTTTTGGTGCTTGGAAGAATGTGTTTATACACGAGAAGTGGCAACTGAAGCCTAAGGATTTTGCATTCTTAGGTGGTAAGGTCCTAAAATTTTAGATAACCATTGAACAAAATTGTGGCTAGCCATTGATTTGAAGTCCTATCTCTAGTCTTATGCTTCTGTTTGGGAGATTGATAAACTTAGAAAGGTATTGATTTCAAGCTTTACTCTGCCTTTGACATAATCTGTAGTTATGAATGTGTAAATTACCTTAAAAATTTAATACTAGAGTATGTTTAGTTGGAAGATAAAAATGGGTTGCAAATTTACAGGATGATCTGAAGAACTATAATTACTCTGATCCTAAATGTGGCATGAATACACTATTTTCAATTAAGATTTAAATGTTTCTTGTTTAGTTCAAAAATCTATTCTCTGCCTTTGTTTCAGAATGTTTTGGTGTTGGTTTGTGATTGTAGGTGGTCCAAAAGCAGCATGTGCTGGTTGTGCTGGCTCTGCGACATTCTCAGTCGTTATAGAGAAGTTTTTAGACAGGCATGAGTAGCTACCTATTGAATTGAAGTCACCTAATTTTGCATTCATTAGGCATAGCATGGATTTTTATAGTGATAATCTTTTGCCCATTTGCTAAAGGGCACACACAAAATTGTAGTATTTTATTTTACATCGATTATTGCTTATTTGTATACAATATCAATTGGTGGATGCATTCCTCCAATTCCAAACTAGATGTAAGTATGCTCTTAAGTATTAATGTTAAGTTTATTATGCTGTCATTACTTTTGTGTGCATTCTTCTTTTGGTAGCTCCAATTCCAATTCCATTCTTTTTTTTTAGATTCTTAAGATAAGGTATTTTGAAAGTAAAAAAAAAAAGTATTTTTGGTAAAATTTGTATATAAATAAGTAAAAAATGATAGTGAAAAAATAAAAAGAATTATAGGAATATTTTTCATGTATTAGAATCATTGAATAGGGATTATAGGAATATTTTTTATTGAATATTTATAGTTTCACCGAATTTTCAATTAAGTCCTTATATTTTTTTTCTTTTCAATTAGGTCCCTAAGGGTATAAAAGTAATTTCACAATTCACTAACATTTTTTTGACGTTTAACGTTAATAGGGACTAAATTGAAAAAAAAATTAACGTATAGGGACCCAATTAAAAGGAAAAAAAGTATAGAGACCTAATTGAAAATTTCGCGAAACTATAGGACCAACAGAGTAATTAAACCTTATTAAATTAAAGAAACTTAATTGATGTCTAAAAATAATTACTAAAAATAATAAATTCTGATGACTAAAAATAATAAATTAAACTAAAGAAAATTTGAAAATATTATCTAAGAATATAAGAATCATAGAATATATAATATAGGAGTATATATACATTAATAACAAAATAAAATTGTAGCATATAGAATTGGAATCCTTCAATATTTTTAAATGAATTAAATGAATTCATTTAAAAATAATAAATATTCATTCACTACAATGATTAAGACTCATTTTATTTACTGGACCGTATTAATAAGAGAGCAGTTAAAAAATATATGTGACTAGTTTAAATAATTTATTTAAGTATCTATTAATTAATATAAAGTATAAATTTGTTACCTTCTCAATAATTAATACTCATTTTATTTAAGTATCAATTAATTAATACTCATTTTATTATATATATATATAAAATAATAAGATAATAAATTAAATTAAATAAATTTATTTATTTCATTGCCTTATATATTATTTATTAAATTAAATATTTGATTAGTTATGATTGATGTAATTTAATGAATCAAATAATATATTAAATAATAGAATATTATTATTCTAATAAAATCAAATTAAATATAATTAATTAATTATAATTAATACAGTTGAATAAATCAAATACATTAAATTAAAAAATAATTTAGTTTATTTGTCTTTTAAGGACACATTTTAAAAATATTTATTGTTTAATAATTTTTATAAAATATTTTTTTTTATAATGTTTTTAGCCTATGCTCTAAGGGTACAGTTAGCAAAGACCATAAAAAAATACTTAATTAGTTAATACAAATAATAAGTATACTTGATTTGGTTCAATAAATTAAAAGAAATAAATGTGAAAGGAAGAGACAAAAAAAAGTGAATGAAAAAAAATGTGTAGTTATCAAAAGATAATAAAAAAAAGTCTTTTTTATTTTTTTATTTTTTATTTATTAATTTATTATAATTAATTTCACACTATTTATTATGTATGTGCTATTCATCTTACAAATTAACACAATCAATAGATAATTAATTATAACTGATATAACTCATTTCACTATACTTTCTAAAAAAATAATTAAAAAGATACGTTTTAATTTTTTGTTAAAGTAAAATAAAATAAAATACATAAATTGAATAGATATAAATTTAAAAATTATAAAATTTTATTAATAATTCAAATAAATTAGTACCATAAAACTGAATTCAATGTCTATTTAAAATAATTACTGACCTTCTATTCTTCTAATTATTAATAATTTAAATAAAATAATACACTATAACTTATTTTTTTATTTATTTTAAGTAATTACTAACATTTTATTTTTTTAATTATTTTCTTGTCTTATTTATCATTTATGCTTTCGATCAAATATATTAATAAAAAAATAAACTAAATTAACTACTTCAATTATACTTGGACTATTCAACAATTCAACATAATCTTTTTAATTTGGGATTAACTACTAACCATAGAAAATAGAAAATTTAGAGTAATTTAGTATTATGAACATTAATTATGTATTGTGAAATAACCTAAAATCATAATGTAATTTATTTTTAAAAAATTAATCAAGCATTATTGTTAATTATGAAATAACCTAAAATTATAATACATTTTATTTTAAAGAAACAATCAACCATTAACATCAATAAATAAAAACTATCGTCAAAATGCTTTGATTAAAAATATAAGGGGTTAATTATTATTCATTATTAATAATATATCGATTATATCAAAAAATAAAAATATAATTATCTACATTTACATCATTAAAAAAATTAGCATCACAAGTAGAATTTTATAAAAAAAAAAAGGAGTAAAATTGCATATATATATATATATATATATATATATAGTGAATTTAAAAAATAAAGATGGTTAAGTAATTAAGATTTTTTTTTTCAAATAAATAATAAAAAAAAATAAATATTATAAACTATATTCTTTCATAAGTAACTCTTTTAAGTTGTATATCATTTAAATTGGCATTGTTTTTATAATGATCATTTATTCTTAATAATTGCTAGAGTTTTTGATGCCTTATAATAATTATCTATAAAGAGAAAACATATATATTCTGAAAATTTTATTAAATAATTTTATTCTTTTTATTTAAAAAAATTTATTAAATAAATTTATTCTTTTTATTAAATAAATCTATAAATTTATTCTGAAAAATTTATTAAATAAATTTATTCTTTCATAAGTAACCCTTTTGTTCTGTCATTTTTTAACTATTATCATGTTATTATAATTGTTAAAATAATATTGGAAAAAAATTTTTAAAAATAGAAATAGCGATGAAACTTCGAATAATTAATTCAATAGAATTAAACTTAAACGAATAAGATGATTCAATTAATTATACAGATAATAGTATATTTATAAATATTAATAATAAAAATTGTCTCACTATTGCAAATGACTAATACAATAATTATATGAAAAAAAATAAATAATTACATAATTGTATAATTTTCAAGATCCTATATGATTAAATTTAACGGACAAATTCGAAAATATCTATACGATAATGTCCTAATATTTTAGCATACTGTAAATCATACTATAATTTTATATATCATATTATAACTTTAAGTCAATTCCTTAAACACATGAAGTACACATGATAAAAGAGAATATTACAAAATAAAATTATAGTAAGATTATTTAAAAATACCCTAAAAAAGACACATCTCTTTTGTTAATCAAAAGCTAGAAGGAAAAAAAATATGCGCCTAATAATGAGCAACTAAAATAGACAAAAATCTTTAAAAAATTATAAAAAATGAAATGTATAAGTAGTGATAAAAGAAATAAAAATTAAATAAATTACAAAAATTATACCCTAAACACAAGAGAGAGAGAAAGAAAGAGAAAAAAGAGAAGGAATGAGTAAAAAACACATTATGATTTCGTATAAATAGATGACATTGAAAGAAATAAAATAATTAAATTAATTTATGTATTTCGTTATCATATTTATTATTTACTAAAATAATTTGATATTTACTCCAATCAAATCAAATCAAATAATTAATATAATTAACTAATTAATTAATTGATAATTATTTGTGAGATTTGGATGTCTAATCAAATTAATTAATTGATATCATTAATTAGTTATAATTGATTTGCTTTACAAAATTAAAAGAAATAAATCGGAAAACACTCTCAGAAGCATGCCACGTCAGCTCCATCATTAAGTGTAGAAATTCGATTTTTATATAATAGATTAGTAAGGAGGAGGGAAGAATTCTTTAATTTTGGAGGGAAAGATTTAATTTCAATTATAATGAGAGAGTGACATGTAGCACATTTTTGTTGTAAAATTAGTAAGGAAGATATGAGAATTTCTTAATTTTGGAGAGAAAGATTTGATTCCAATTGCAATGAGAAAGTGACATGTGGCATATTTTAGTTATAAAATTAGAGATATATATGATACTACATACTATATGTATATTTTAATTTTAATATTTTAATTTTAATTTTATTTTTAATGGAATTAAAAAATGTCATGTTGTACATTTTTATTGTCAAATTAGTAATTAGTCATTGATATTAATAATGATATATAAAATAGATAGAGTGGTTGAAGGAATGAGAGAAATAGAGAAAGAAAGAGGGAGGAGGGGAGAATTCTTTAATTTTGGAGGGAAAGATTTGATTTCAATTGCAATGACGGAGTGATATATGGTACATTTTGGTTGTAAAATTAGTAAGGAGGATGGGAGAATTCTTTAATTCTAGAGGAAAAGATTTGATTCTAATTATAATAAAAAAGTGACATGTGGCACATTTTGGCTCTAAAATTAGATATATATAATAGATAATAAATTTAATTTTTGTTATTTAGTTTAAATCAAACCAGGCTAAAAATAGTCTAATTTACAATTCTATTCTTATAAATTGTAATATTACCAAAATTATTTTCACTAAAAAGAATTAGTGGTAATAATAAAAAGACAAAATAATTATTTAAAACACACTTTACATATTCTTTTTCAATTCTATTGTTTTGATTCCTAATAAAAGAATTCTCTCTAGAATTAATTTAATTCTCTCAAACATTCTATTTAACTCTAACTTATTATAAACTTCTTAACACACTCAAACTTAACTCCATTCTTTTAACATTATTGTTCAACATACTCTTCCTTCTAGTCACTTGGTAACTTGGAAACAAAAGAATAAAATTCATGGAATATAAAATTATACACAAACTAAACGAAAAACACCCCTAATGTCGAATCTTCTAAGTGATGTCTCTATTCTAATTATATCAATGATGGACACACTAATTGCCGTGAAGAACTTTTTTAAAATCAAGTCATCATAAAAAAATTAAGCATTATATCCCTGAAAATACAAAATAAATAAATAAATAAATATAAGAAGAAAAAGAAAAAAAAAACAAAAAGAAAGAACAAACTTGTAATATTTACCTAAGGCTGCTTGAAAGCATTATGTAGACTTTAATCTGCCAATTTTTTGGCTTTCGAATTCTTTGGATCAAAAAAACACATATTCTTAAAAAGTTATTAGATTTATCAACTAAAGATCATTCTCTATAGCGAGCAACTAAACCATAAAATCAACAAAAAAATATTTTCTGTGAAATTTTTAATTTGCTTTAGCCACTTAAACAATATTTTTAGAGTCCATAATTTTAAACCATAATAAAGTAAACGGTGTAGGAAACATTTTAATCAAACGTATTCTACAAGATAAAATTTGTGACCAATTAAACTTCAATCTGTCACATTAGTCATTTGAAATCAATCAAAACAATAATAAATAAACAAACTGATATTTAAGAAATTCAAAAAAAAAATTGAGTGCGGACATAAAAATTGAAAATTGCATGAACAATGGCAATTAGCATGCAATGTTTAATTTAGATGAGATGAAAAGGAACTTTACATAAATAATATAATTTAACTATTTTAAATTCTATATCATTTTATTTATCTTATTATCAGTTTAAATATATGATATATGTAAATAACACAAAATAAAATTATAATTTTTTTTTATGCATAAAACAAATATTATAAAAGATTTAAATAAAAAAATGTAAACGAGATAAGTTATTTTACATATTTTTGTAATTTATTTAAATAAAAAATTCGATACATAAAAGATTAATTACTAAATAAATTTTATATATTATTAATATATATTTTATAGGGCAAAAAACCATATTAAGCCACATGCAGAAAAGTTTAACCAAAATACACCAAACAGAAATTTGTTTCAGCAATAAGCCAAGAGGCATTTTTATATAAATCGAACCACCATGGTTCGAACTGTATTAACTAGTAATTCGAACCAACTTGGTTCGAACTACTACTGGAAAAGTTTGAATAATTCGAACCAGATTGGTTCAAACCAAGAAAGCATGTAATTCGAACCTGGTTGGTTCGAATTATGGGGAGAGAGCTTGGTTGTAGTAATTCGAACCAGGCTGGTTCGAATTACATGCTTTGTTGGTTCGAACCAACCTGGTTCGAACCAAAGAGAGGTTGATTGTAGTAATTCGAACCGGCTTGGTTCGAATTACATGTATGATGGTTCGAACCAGGTTAGTTCGAATTAGTAGGAATCAGAGCTCTATATAAACGCTGTAAACGTGAATTGCTCTCATTAGAGGACGTAAGATGGCTAGTGAGGAGGAGAGTTTTGCTGTTTTGGTACACCACAAAGGATCCATCAAGAGGAAAACTCGGTCCGGAGTGAAGTTCACAGATAAGAATCCTCTCTATATTGTGGTGAATCGAACGACAAGCTATGATGACCTGGTTAGAGCTGTGCTGATGAAACTTGGCCTGGAAGGTGCGAAGCGGATTAAGAAGTTTTTCTATCGCATTCCAGTCACGATCCTGCACGATACGGTGAAGTATGATTGTCTGATGATTGGTAGTGATGAGGACCTCCAAGTCATGTTTCTTTGTCGGAGGCAGTTTCCGGAGGTCCGCACACCAGAGTTGCTGGCAAAGCTGGTTGATGTGGTATCCAGCTCAGGGGGTTCGAACCGGAATACCGCCAATGTAGCCACGACAGCTGGCTCCAGTTCGATGGCTGCTGTGGCCTCTTCCTCCGTACCAGTTTACGAGCCAGCGGCCCAACTTGTCGCCTCTCCGTCATTTGCTGTTGATTTGAATGACGGCGTCCGCGACGAGGTAGGATCCTTTGATGTTCTGGCAAACGCTTTACAGGGCGTTCCACCGGTTGGCGTCGGAGACGGAGAATTGGGTTATCCTGATGAGGACGACGTTGAGCCCGAAACGATTGAGGATGATAGCGGGGACGAGGTTCAAGCGGATGGGCCTGCATTGGCTGGCGGTGGTTCTAGCTCTGGCACACAGCAGTATCCACCATATTTTTCTTCTCTGGACCTGGACGCCATGACGCATGAGGGTGCGCTAGGTCACCCTGTTGGATTCGGAGCTAGAGATGCGGAAGGAAATGCTGGTCTCACAGAGTTCCAGGTTGGTCAGCAATTCCAGGATAAAGATGAGGCCCTGTTAAGTGTGAAGACTTACAGCATCAGGCGAGGGGTACAGTACAAGGTGGTGGAGTCCGATCACCGCCGGTATGTGGGCAAGTGTTCGGAGTTCGGGAATGGGTGCACATGGTTGATTCGGCTCAGTCTCCGGAAGCGCAAGGGCATTTGGGAGGTCAAACGGTACAATGGCCCTCACACTTGCCTGGCCACATCCATATCAAGTGATCACAGAAGTTTGGATCATTCTGTGATTTCGGCGTTCATTATGCCAATGGTTAGGGCTGACGCATCGGTTAGCATAAAGGTGCTCCTGAACGCCACGGCAGCGCATTTTGGTTTTAGGCCGACTTACAGGAGGGTTTGGATGGCGAAGCAGAAGGCCGTTGGCCTCATCTACGGTAACTGGGATGAGTCATACAGCGAGATACCTAGGTGGGTGTTGGGTGTCCAGCTGACGATGCCTGGTTCTGTTGCGGTCCTCAGAACGAGCCCGGTTCTAGTTGGAGGACAGGTGGACGAGTCTCAAGCTTATTTCCACAGACTTTTCTGGACTTTCCCTCCATGCATCGAGGCATTCCGGCAATGCAAGCCGCTAGTCAGCATTGACGGCACACATCTGTATGGTAAGTATGGGGGAACGTTGCTAATTGCGATTGCACAGGACGGGAACTCCAACATTCTACCTGTCGCATTCGCACTAGTAGAGGGTGAGAATGCGGAGTCGTGGACATTCTTTCTCTCGCACCTTCGGCAGCACGTGACCCCGCTTCCCGGTCTGCTGGTTATATCGGATAGGCACAACGGCATCAAGTCTGCGCTTGAGGCCCCGGACGGAGGTTGGTTACCACCTTCTGCGTACCGTGCATTCTGCATACGACACGTAGCGGCCAATTTCGCCCTTACCTTCAAGGGCAAAGACGCTAGGAGGCTTCTCGTGAATGCAGCGTACGCGAAGACTGAGGTTGAGTTTGATTACTGGTTTGATATACTGAGGTCTGAAGACCCGGCGATGTGTGAGTGGGCGAACCGTATTGATTACTCCTTGTGGACGCAGCATCGCGATGAGGGGAGGAGATTCGGTCACATGACGACGAATATGTTCATAGCGTCTATCAGATTAGCTCGGTGTTCAATGTCTATCGGATGGGATTCACACCTCCAATCCCGGAGGGCTTCTGGCCACCCTACGATGGGCCCACGGTGATTCCGGACCCAAACAGAAGGCGTGCGAGAGAGGGGAGGCCTAGATCCACAAGGATACGGACGAATATGGATGAGGCAGATCCAAACAGGCCAAAACGGTGTGGCCTTTGTCGCCAACCCGGTCACACTAGGCGTAGATGCCCACAGGTAGTAGGATCGTCTCAGACAGGGCGAAATTAGTTTCCATGATGTTATTGTTAGTGTTATTTACATTTAAGTTGTCTTGTTATATGCATTGCTTGAGCACGAATGTAACTTGTTGAGATTAATTCTTTGAACTTTGGTATTTGTGAGTAGTAATGAATATGTTGTCTTTCATTTGAAGTTATGCTACAGGACTCGTTGATTCTCATTTTAATAACTAAAAGAAATCGTTATACCTTATCATGTTTCATTTAATACAAATAGTCAACGTCCCCGAACACAAGTTACGAACAACATACATAAACACAACACTACATAACAAGAAAACTACACCTAATTATCATACATGACTGAAATACAGGAAACAAAATACATGAAATGTGACTCATCTAAACAGATGCGAACCAGTACCACAGCGACGTGCTACCCGTGCCCTCTGACCACGACGGACATGCGGCTCCTCATCCTCTATCTCATCCTCCTCCTCCTGCGGAGCAGGCTGTACTGGTGGCGCAACACGCAACGGTGCTGCAGAGGATCCTGCGATAGACTCAAATGCAGCGGTGAAGGCGGATGTAGGGGTACCTCCAAGACGAAACTGCTGACCAGCGGATGAGGATGGAGGCTCGTTCAGATCAACATCTAAGGGGGCCTGAATCCCTGAGGTCTGGCCAGCTCTGCGGGGGGTCACCTCACCCTGCATGATGACGCTGATCTCATCTAGGAAGCGTGGACTCCCGAAGTCCCCAACAAACGAGTCTGACCCAACAAAGTCTGCCCACTGTGATCCTGATATGCGCCAAGGTGTACCACCCTGCTCAGCCTGATCATCCGCTGGCACACCAACGAAGTAATCTCCAAGCGGGCCCGGTCCAGGTCCAGCGTCACCAGTATCAGCCCCGTCACCGAGCCCTGTGCCATACCACTCACCTCCATGACCGCCATCGTGTGTACTAGTACCTCCATCGTGTGTGCCTCCTCCAACGTGGCCCGGCTGGTCGTCATCGTCGTCCCCAAGGTCAGTACCACTCCTCGCCGTATGATCCGGCCACCTGAACTGACGCTGGCTCCTCCGTGTCCCTACACCCATCCTCCTCTCAACCCTGCGCCTGTCAGGCACGTCATCCGGAGCATCCATGTCAGGCACTCGCCCCGGACCCCGCTGTGAGGCCTCAACTGGTATAGGAACTGATCTCGGATCCCCCAGGTCAATGTCCGGGGCCAAGAACCTCTTCCCATACTGACTCCACCACTGAAGGAACTGATGAGACGGTCCAGGGTCGGCAACAACGTCGAACCTCAATACACTGTCATGACGAGCGTCCCAGTATGCATGCCACTTCGGCATGGAAGAGGGGAACCATCGATCGCCGCCTCTCCCGTCCTTGGACATCAGAAAGTCGATGTTCAAGGCGGGCCGCGGAGGGGCCTGTACCCCGCCAAACTGAGGAAGAACACGATCTATCTGATGCCACTCTATGACAGCAAAGTAGATCAGCGCGGTCACACTGCGCCACACCGCCATGTGCCGAGGCTCCAAAACCTCCGGGTGCAACACCTGAAGTACGTCGGGGCTACTGTACGGCATCCATATAAACTGCAGAACAAACCGACCCTTATCAGGGCAACTGTACGACCCAAGTGTAAAATATTTAACTAAAATGCATCAGTTATTAATTAGCAGACTAACCTCCCTGGACTGTAACCGGTCTATCCTAAGCCTCCACGACCGCACTCTCGGACCCTTCTCGCTACCGGAAGGGTTGTAACCTGCCCATCTGCACCATACACATGAGTTACATATACTAATATCTGTGTTTACATTATGCAATAGAGTATTAACATACACACAATTCTCTAAGTCATATTGAAAAAGAATAGGCCCAGTATAGTACCTCGACGCCAACGGCCAGCTAAACGTCTCATGTCCTGCAGGCCTAAACTGAGGAAACCGCCAAAAGATCCAAGACTGCAGTAGCTGGAGCGGGCCCGCTAACTTCACAACATGTCTGTTTGCCACCCTGCACATGCACCGGTACAACCAGGCCAGTGCTGCCGAACCCCAGCTGTACGTACCCAGCTCCTCCAGCCTCGCAACATATGGAAGCCATCTAATGTGAATCCGGTTGCCAGACTTGTCCGCAAACAACTGCGTGCCTAGCAACATCATGATGTACGCACGGACATATCGGCGAACAGTGTCATCATCTGCATCCTCAGGGCACTCACCAAAGGTCTCCTGAAACCAGCTGCAGTTCACTGCGTACTTCTGAACCTGACTGGGAGGAGGTATAACTCCTAGCAACTCCTGGAACCAGACCCAGGGTGGACGGCCTCCATCGATGTATATATGGAACTCTGACAGGCACCCGCTCACGTAACGGCCATCGACTGGCAAACCCAGCTGGTATGCCACGTCCTGGAGTGTGATCGTGCACTCTCCGAACGGCATATGAAAAGTGTGCGTCTCGGGACGCCATCTCTCAACGAATGCACTGACGAGCGCCTCGTCTAGCCGGAACCACCGGTCGTTCAGCCGTGCAAGATGGTATAGCCCTGCCATCTGCAAGTATGGAACGTATCTGTCATCAAGACGCATGCCCTGCTGCCGCCTCATGCTCCTAATGCATCGCTCGGGCTGCGCATGAAAAGAACCCCATACTGAGATATATAACTACACAGGTTTTACAGTAAACCGGTTCACATATACCGGTTCACAGTAAACCGGTCTACGTAAACGGGTTTACATAAAACGATTTCCATAAACAGGTTTACATTAACCATTTTTCTAAATTAAACAGCATAACATTACATGAAAGATAACTAACTGGAAAACAAACCCTAAACCACACAACTAAACCGCTAGCATATACCACAATTAACGAGACCCATTAACAAGAAACAAATTCAATAAACCGGCTTACTTAAACCACCTAGCATTAAACAACTACCATAAACCACATAAAAAAACCGCTTGCGAAAACCGCTAACAAAAACCGCTAACATAAACCACCAACATAAACCACTACCAAAAACCACTGACTTAAACCACTAACAAAAACCACTACCCTAAACCACAACCCTAAACCACTTACATAAACCACTAACTTATACCGCTAGCTTAAACCACTATCATAAACCACCTACATAATCCCCTCACCTAAACCACCTACATAAACCACTAACATAAATTACCGTCTAACCAAGATACAAAACCACTAAGGCACAACTAACGCTTGAATCAAAAAAAATTTCCGTACTAACCTCGTCGTTGATGACCCCGGCTATATGAGCGACTCCGTCCAACCGATATAACCGTGCCGGATCGTCCCCCATCAGCAGAGTAATCCGTTCAGGTCTTTCTCGGAGAGAATCCGGGTCGTTTTCTCTGAGATTTTGTGGGGTAGGGGGGAGGGATAATGGTTCGAATGAGGGTGATTCGAACTCCTTATATAGTCGAATCACACATAATTCGAACCAGCCTGGTTCGAATTATGAAGGAGTGCATTAGGAGTAATTCGAACCGACCTGGTTCGAATTACATGGACTCGAATACAAAGCATAATTCGAACCACCCTGGTTCGAATTATGCATGAGAGAAGTTCGAACCTTATTGGTTCGAATTATGTGTGGGAGAAGTTCGAACCATCTTGGTTCGAATTATTCAAAAACGTGGAACACTAAATCGAACCATCTTGGTTCGAATTATGAAGGAGTGCAATTCGAACCAACTTGGTTCGAATTGTATTAAAATACACTTTGGCTCATTGCTGAAACGAAATTGGATTTGGCGCATTTTGGTTACAAGTTTCTTGCTCTGGCTTAATATGGTTTTTTGCCCTATTTTATATTTATGAAATATAAATATCTGATTTAGTGCCCGAGAGTCCCAAACGAAACATAGTTGCGTACTTATTGTTGCTTAATCAGAACTTACGTGCGTCAATCAATCTATGTAGTAGGCGTAAGTGGCTAAGAGCCTCGGAATCTTAATTTAATTGTTAGGAGATAGTACAACTGGAAATGGCCCACAAATACAAATTGGAGTTCTCCACGTCATCCATGGGAGAAAAGTGGTTCATTTGCATGAATTAGAATAGAAACTCATTAAAGACGATGTTAGTTCAGATTTAATAATAATAATAATAATAATAATAATAATAATAACCACCTCTTGTAGTGCTAATAGCAATAATAGTAATATAATAATATTAATAATACTATATTCTTAGACAACCTTTTGTAGGGGATTTTTTTTTAATGTTAAAACGCAAATTAGTGTTTTTTTTTTATTTTTTATTCTTAGCAAAATGCAGTGCAGGACTATATATTTATAAGTCCACAATTTTGTATAATATATTATAATACAATAGGTGTGAATAATATTATTTTTTCTTTTATTATTAAATTATCTTTTGTCAGATTTAAGGAATGAAAAGAAAGAAAGAAAAATTTATTTTTAAGTGTCTTAAGTACGTAAAAATAATAAAAATTTTTATAAAATTATTTTATGAAAAATTAATATTTAAAAATTATTAAAAATTTTGACAAGTTTGGTTAAAATATTATTGTACTGGATGCCTCTGGTACGGGTTGAGAGATGGATCGGGAATTTGTGGGTCGAGGCGGATGTCGGATTATTATTTGACTGGAGCAATGGGGGTGGTACCTGCAAAGACACTCCGACGCTCAAGTCAGAATGGATCTGAGAGGTATAAGGTGCGTAGAGTGAATGACATACCTGAGGGGGTCTGGGGCTCCCCTTTATATAAGTGATGGTAATTATCTTATCTTATCTTATCTGGTTAAGATAAGGGAGGTATTTGAATTTGATTGTTGGTTAAGAGCTCTAGTGTGCCGGTTCCAGGTCTTCTAGAAGGGTGAAGCGGTTTGAATCCGGGTAACCGGGTTTGGAGACTGTTCCGGGTGTGGAAGTCATGGGTCGGATCCGTAACAGTTGTCCTCGGAGCGAGAGAGTGAGGGTGCTCGGTCTCATCGCTGGAGGAACCTTTTCCTCGCCGTTGTGGTTTGACAAGGAGATTGTTGTTTGGTTTTTTCGGTCGAGGTCGGGAATTCGGGGAGTTCTTGGCCGTTTCATGGTCAGGCGAGGAGCGCGTTGTTTGGGCGTCTCATCACATGCTGGTTTAATGACCGTTCCGAGGAAGGGCCCGGAGATCGGGTCTGGAACAATTATATAACAATTTTTAATTATCAACTTTACATAAAGATAAGAATAAATTTCTACAACCAACAAATAATTTACTTAATCAAGTCCAACTAAGTCATTTATATACACACATGCAGTGACGGACTTAAAAAAATTTAGTGTTGGTGGGGGAAAAAATAATATATAATAATAATAAGGGATAAGTATGATTTTGGTCCCTAACGTAGGGGCCAGAAATTAATTTCGTCCCTAGCCTTTTTTTGCAACAAAATGGTCCCAAAGGTTCCAGTTTGTTTTAAAATCGTCCTTTGAGCCCAAAAATAATTTTTTAAGACCAAAATGCCCCTGCTGGTTGCTATTCCTTATCGCAAAATCATTTTGCCTTCCCCAAGCAAGGCATTGTCTGAGAATAGGATTGCAGAGTAAAACGTTTGTGTGAAACGATTGTGTGAAACCCTTGGAAGGCCTTCTTGCGAGGACTGTCCGGCGTTGGTAGCTCGAGCGAGGTTGCTGGGAAACTTCCTGCATTGTTGACTTGGCTTCGTTCCTATAGAAAGCCCTTGGTGAGGTAAGCATTATTTGAATGCAATTTCTCCTTTGTTGATGGACGTAACCGGTTTAGGGTTTAATGTGGATCGTGTGAAGGTGTGTGGAAGGCTAGGGTTTGAATTGATTGTAGTTGTTGTTGTTGTTGTTAGTTGGTTTACTAACGCCCTGTGTTGATTAATAGGGTTGTTCGGGAAGGAGATGTCACTCTTCAACATGCGGGTGCACCATGGTGGGGCATTTGGATATGAGAATGGTGTGCTCAAGTACTTGAAGGGTCAATCTACAGTCGTGGAAGACATTGACGGCGATCGGTGGAGTGTGTTTGAGGCATACGAGGAGCTGAGGCAGCTTGGATACTTGAAGTCCACCATCGCTGCGTTATGGTACAAAGACCCAACTGGGGATGATTATGAGAGTCAATTAAAGCTGTTGACAGGTGACACAGAGGCAATTGAAATGTGTACCATAGCATGGAGGAGAGGCTTTGTTGATCTATTTGTGGTGCATGAGGTTGGGGATGCCGAGGGGTTTCCGGAGGTCGGTTTTCTGGACGTGGGGGGAGAAACTGTAGGCGGCGAGAGTGAGGAACCTTTAAGTGGTGGTCTGGATTTAGTGGTGTTCGAAGGGAACGTACAAAAGACTGATGGAGTTGGGGTTGCGACTGAAGCCGA
Source organism: Arachis ipaensis (assembly GCF_059453495.1). Taxonomy (NCBI): domain Eukaryota; kingdom Viridiplantae; phylum Streptophyta; class Magnoliopsida; order Fabales; family Fabaceae; genus Arachis; species Arachis ipaensis. The sequence goes on from NC_142439.1 coordinate 17,896,745, forward strand.
ATGCCAGAAGAAGGACGGTGGAGTGGAATTAGGCCAAGAGGGACATGAGGCGGATAGTGACTGTTCATACCCTGGGTCGAACTGTCCGACCCGGGATATTTAGCGACAAATCAACCGACCTCTTCAGGTCAGACTATCCGACCTCTTCACAAAGAGTTCGGCCAAAATTATCAGAGAAGCCCAAAGAAGGCCCAAATAAAGGGACACAGCCCAATTTAAAGGCAGTTAAAGCCTAGAAAGATAAGGGCGGTTCCCCAGAAGATAAGATGACCTCACTCAAAGATAAGATAAGATAAGATAACTATCTTATCTCCAAAAAGGTCACTCCACACCATTATAAATACACTGGAGCACCCAGGTATAACTCATACTCTGATTTTACTAAAAACCTGTTAATACCCTTGCTAACTTAAGCATCGGAGTCCCTTGCAGGTACCACCACCCTCCGGTGACAAAGGATCAGCAGCATTGTTAGTCCAACAAGTCGGGCGCGACAGCTCCGGCCACCATCCACCAGCCGGACACGTCATCTCCGACTAATATAGAAGATCTCGTCCGAGATTGACCTACAGTTTCAGGTAACCCTCGAAACATTGGCGCCGTTGCTGAGGATAGACCCTAAGTTAATGTGCCACAAGCTGGAAGTTTACCCAAGATCTCGGCCAGTACAGCAGAGGCGTAGAAAGCTCGGACCAGAACGATCCCAAGCTGTGGAAGAGTAGGTACAAGCTCTACTGGAGGCAGGATTCATAAGAGAAGTCAAGTGTCCACTATGGCTAGCTAACGTTGTCTTGGTGAAAAAATCAAATGGGAAGTGGCGGATGTGCACTGACTACACTGATCTCAACAAAGCCTGCCCAAAGGATCCATATCCACTCCCAAGTATCAACGCTCTGGTGGATGCCTCCTCCAGATACAAATACCTCTTGTTCATGGACGCCTACTCAGGATACAATCAAATCCCAATGTACCCATCTGATCAAGAAAAAACTTCATTCTTAACCCCGAAAGCAAACTACTGCTACATCGTCATGCCTTTCGGACTCAAAAACGCAGGAGCTACCTATCAAAGATTAATGAATAAGGTCTTTGCAGACCACATCAGGAAAATCATGGAAGTCTACGTGGATGACATGTTAATAAAAACACAAAGTGAAGAGACGTTATTGTCAGACCTCACCCAAGTATTCGACACTATAAGAAGACATGGCATGCGGCTTAACCTTGCAAAATGCACATTCGCAGTAGAAGCTGGAAAATTCTTGGGTTTTATGCTCACACAAAGAGGAATCAAGGCAAATCCGGATAAATGCCGGGTCATACTCGACATGAAGTGCCCGTCTTGCGTCAAAGAGGTACAACAACTCAATGGAAGATTGGCAGCCTTGTCCAGATTTCTAGCTGGATCAGTAATAAGATCTCTCCCCTTCTATGCCACTCTAAGGAAGGGAAAGAGGTTCGAATGGACAACGGAGTGCGAGCAGGCCTTCCAAGATTTCAAAAGGTTCCTGGGACAACCACCTATCCTAACTCGGCCACGGGAAGGAGAACCACTTATACGTACCTCGCAGTAGGAAGTCGGGCAGTAGTCTCAGCATTGGTCCGAGAAGACGACAGTGGGCAACAACCTGTATACTTCATCAGCAAGGCACTACAAGGATCTGAACTGAACTACCAAAAAATAGAAAAATTCGCCTATGCTCTCATATTAACATCTCGACAAATTTGTCCGTATTTCCAAGCCCACATTATCAGGGTTCGGACCAACCAGCCAATAAAAGGCATTCTACAGAAAACAGATTTAGCAGGAAGAATCTTACAATGGGCAATCGTGTTGTCCGAATTCGACCTTCAATATGAAGCTCGGACAGCCATCAAATCACAATATTTGGCCGACTTCATTGCAGAATTTGCAGACACCCCGAAAATTCCTACAAAATGGAATCTCTATGTAGACGGTTCCTCAAACAAAACTGGAAGTGGCGCGGGTGTGATAATTGAAAGCGACCAGGGAACCTAAATCGAACTTTTTCTCAAATTCGGGTTCCCTGCCTTAAACAACCAAGCTGAGTATGAGGCACTACTAGCTGGTTTGAAGCTGGCTAAAGAGGTTGGAGCTCAAAAGCTTATCATCTTCAGCGACTCACAGATAGTCACTTCACAAATAGCAGGGAATTATCAAGCCAAGGATCCCACCATGAAAAAGTACTTGGACAAGACCAAGGAACAGCTCGGACAACTCGGGGAATACTTGGTCCGCCACATACCCCGAGAATAAAATGCTCGAGCTGATGTACTCTCAAAATTAGCCAGCACCAAACCAGGGGGCAATAATAGAAGCCTCATCCAAGAGATGCTGCAGAACTCGTCAATCTCGGAAGAAGAAAAGGTCCTAACCATAACAGGTCTGGATCAAGGATGGATGACTCCCATAATTAATTACCTCAAAATAGAAACATTCCCTACAGATAAGAAGGAAGCCAAGAGGTTAAAATGGGAAGCAAAATACTACACCATCATAAATAATACTCTATACAAGAGAGGGATTTTAACACCGCTATTAAAATACGTGCCGACTTCCAATACAAAAGAAGTTTTAGAAGAAGTACACAGCGGCATCTGTGGCAACCATCTCAGGGCACAAGCACTCTCCAAGAAAGTACTCCGAGCTAGATTTTATTGGCCAACCTTACAAAAAGAAGCAACAGAATTCGTGAAGACATGTCCACCATGTCAGAAACATGCCAACTTTCACATTACCCCGCCAGAGGAGCTCATCAGTGTAACCTCACCCTGGCCATTTGCAAAATGGGGACTCGATCTTCTCGGACCCTTCCCTCAAGGATCAGGACAAGTTAAATTCCTCATAGTAGGGGTAGACTATTTCATAAAATAGATCGAGGCAGAATCCCTAGCTAACGCCACTGCTCAAAGAAGTCAAAAATTCCTATATAGAAACATTGTCGTAAGGTTTGGGGTTCCATACTCCATCACCATAGACAATGGCACTCAATTTATAGACGCAGGCTTCAGAAAACTGGTGGCCGATCTGAACATAAAACACCAATTCACATCCGTAGAACACCCTCAGGCTAATGGACAAGCAGAAGCTGCTAACAAAGTCATATTAGCCTGGCTAAAACAGATATTGCAGGATGCAAAGGGAGCCTGGGCCGAAGAGCTCCCACAAGTCCTATGGGCATATCGGACAACTTCACACTCCACCACAAAGGAATCACCCTTCCGGTTAGCTTACGGAATGGAGGCAATGATCCTAGTGGAGGTCGAAGAAGGGTCGCCCAGAGTGATCCACTACAATGAAGAGACCAACTCCCAACTTCAAAAGGAAGAACTCGACCTACTTCTAGAAATCCGAGAAAGAGCTCGGATCAGGGAAGAGGCATTAAAACGTCGAATGGCTTCGAGATATAATCAAAAGGTAGTACCGCGAGGCTTTGCCGAGAATGATCTCATCCTAATCCAAAATGATATCAGAACAACTCGACCTGGAGAAGGAAAGCTGGCAGCAAACTGGAAAGGACCCTACCGAGTCATAGAAGTACTTTGAAAAGGCTACTATAGACTGTCCGAACTCGAAGGGCGAGAGCTTCCCAGGTCATGGCACTCTTGCAACCTACGAAGGAATTATAGCTAGAGGTAATAAGGATCTTAGGATAAGGTGCACTCTTTTTCCTGAAAAGGTTTTTTAATGAGACACCGAGCCAAGACTCATAAAATACCTAAAGGAGTAAAAATTCCACATGTATATATTTGCATATTTTCTATTTTGAATAAAGTTTTTCAGATTTTCTACAAAACCTTTATCAAGATGCATTAATCTGAAAACGGAAAAATTCATCGCCCGATTATAAAGCTACAGATCGGCAGAAAGTGAAAACCAAATTAACTTCACGATCACGGTAAAGACCAACAAAGATGAAAACCAAATTCATCAAAAGGTCAACCAACGGGGATCAAACCCAATTTCTACGAAATCGGCAAAGATGAAAAAGCAAAAACAGAATAATGCAAGAAGTTATCGAAAGTGATCCATAGAAAGGACTTGACGAGGTCTTAATAAAATGGGTTGCTAAAAATAACTTAAAGACCGGCCGACGAAGAAGTCGGACCAGTCGACCACAATAACCCAAGTTATAAAAAGTAAATCCCTGGAAAGAGGCCTGGCCAGCCCTAAAAAAGAGGATTACTAGAAATAACTTAGAAGGGCCCGACATAATGAAGTCGGCCCAGAACAAAAAGTTATAAAAGTAATCCCTAAAAGAGACTGGTGTGCGAAATCGTGATCATTCCTTCTGTTCATACCTTGGGTCGAGCTATCCGAACCGGGATGTTCAGTAGCAAAGCGACCGACCTGTTTAGGTCAAGCGGACCGACTTCTTTACGAAGAACTCGGCCAAAACGACAAGAAAGCCCAATAAAGGGCCCAAATAGAGGAACACGACCCAAATCCAGAGGCTACCCAAGCCTACAGAGATAAAGGCGGTTCCCTTGAAGATAAGCTGACCACGCTCAACATAAGATAAGATAACTAACTTATCTTATCAGAAAGGTCACATCTCAGCACTATAAATACACTGGAGCACCCAGGTATAACTCATACTCTGATTCTACATAAAAACCTGCTTAATACCCGTGCTAACTTAAGCATCAGAGTCTCTTGCAGGTACCCCCCACCCTCCGGTGGCCAAGGATCAGCAGTGCAGCAAGTCCAACAAGTCGGACACAACAGCTCCGACTGCCACCAGCCGGCCAGACACGCCATCTCCGACCAGTACAGAAGATCTCATCCGAGATCGACCTCCAGTTTCAGGTAACCCTCGGAACACCTTCCTTGGTAACCGCGCTAAAAACTCAATACGCACGTTCATGTTCTTAATTCTGTTTCACAACTTCGTACAACTAACCAGCAAGTGTACTGGGTCGTCCAAGTAATAAACCTTACGTGAGTAAGGGTCGATCCCACGGAGATTGTTGGTCTGAAGCAAGCTATGGTCACCTTGTAAATCTCAGTCAGGCGGATTCAGATAATTATGGAGATTTGATAATTCAAAGCTAACTAAAATATAAAATATAACTAGGATAGAGATACTTATGTAATTTATTGGTGAGAATTTTAGATAAGTGTGCAGAGATGCTTTCATTCCTCCGAACCTCTGCTTTCCTGCCGTCTTCATCCAATCATTCCTACTCCTTTCCATGGCAAGCTTTATGTAGGGCATCACCGTTGTCAATGGCTACATCCCATCCTCTCTATAAAAATGGTCCAATGCGCTGTCACTGTATGGCTAATCATCTATCGGTTCTCGATCATATTGGAATAGGATTTACTATCCTTTTGCGTCTGTCACTATGCCCAGCACTTGCGAGTTTGAAGCTCGTCACAGCCATCCCTTCTCAGATCCTACTCGGAATACCACAAACAAGGTTTAGACTTTTCGGATCTCAGGAATGGCCATCCATGGGTTCTAACTTATACCATGAAGACACTAATAACTCGGACTCGGTTCCCTGTATTAGATATCCAAGAGATATCCATTCAATCTAAGGTAGAACGGAAGTGGTTGTCAGGCACGCGTTCATAAGTTAAGAATGATGATGACTGTCACAATCATTACATCCATCATATTGAAGTGCGAATGAATATCTTAGAAGCGGAATAAGTTGAATTGAATAGAAAAATAGTAGTACTTTGCATTAATCTTTGAGGAACAGCAGAGCTCCACACCTTAATCTATGGTGTGTAGAAACTCTACCGTTGAAAATACATAAGTGATGAAGGTTCAGGCATGGCCGAATGGCCAGCCCCCCTAATCTAAGAACTAAACGTCCAGAGATGTAAATACAATAGTAAAAAGTCCTACTTATACTAAACTAGTTACTAGGGTTTACAGAAATGAGTAATTGATGCAAAAATCCACTTCTGGGACCCACTTGGTGTGTGCTTGGACTGAGCATTGAGCTTTACATGTGTAGAGGCTTCTTTTGGAGTTGAACGCCAGTTTGTAACCTGTTTCTGGCGTTTAACTCCACTTTGCAACCTGTTTCTGGCGTTTAACTCCAGAATGTAGCATGGAACTGGCGTTGAACGCCAGTTTGCGTCATCTAAACTAGGGCAAAGTATGGACTATTATATATTTCTGGAAAGCTCTGGATGTCTACTTTCCAACGCAATTGAGAGTGCACCATTTAGAGTTCTGTAGCTCCAGAAATTCCACTTTGAGTGCAGAGAGGTCAAAATCCAACAACATCTGCAGTCCTTTTTCAGCCTAAATCAGATTTTTGCTCAGGTCCCTCAATTTCAGCCAGAAATTACCTGAAATCACAGAAAAACACACAAAATCATATTAAAGTCCAGAAATGTGAATTTTATTTAAAAACTAATAAAAATATATTAAAAACTAACTAAATTATACTGAAAACTATGTAAAAACAATGCCAAAAAGCGTATAAATTATCCGCTCATTAGAGACCCGACAAAGGTCCAAAAAGAGGATTACTAAAATAACTTAGAAGGGCCCGACATGATGAAGTCGGCCCAGAACAAAAAGTTATAAAAGTAATCCCTAAAAAAGACCCGACAAAGGTCCAAAAAGAGGATTACTAAAATAACTTAGAAGGGCCCGACATGATGAAGTCGGCCCAGAACAAAAAGTTATAAAAGTAATCCCTAAAAGAAACATGACAAAGATCCAAAAAGAGGATTACTAAAAATAACTTAGAAGGGACCGACATGGTGAAGTCATCCCAACAAAGTAAAAGTAATCCATAAAAAAGAGATCTGACAAAAGACCCAAAAATGGATTGCTAGAAATAACTCAGAAGAGGCCGACACAACAAAATCAGCTCGACAAAGCTACAGAAAGCTATAACTTCAAAAATAACTTCGATCGAGACTAAGATAAAGAATTCGGCCGACAGAAGGCATGCACTATAAGGGACTTCGAGTGAGACCCAGAAAGCCATGACCTCAAAAGAATCAAGCTGCGAATGTGAAAATACAAAGGCAATCAAAAGAGGTCGGACAGCAAGACTCCAACGCTCTAAAGATCCCAAGAAATGCCAAAGCAGCAAACAAACAGATCCAGAAAATAAAGCAAAAGCTACTATGATAAAAAGCTCAAAAGGCCACTCAACAGTCGACCTCCAAAGAGCTCAAAAAGTTACTTTGTTTTTCTAAATAAGGTTGCTAGGAAAAGCAACCAAGATATCCAAATCTAGACCACAAAGTTACAAAATAAGAGTCCAAAAGCCCACAGACCGGGCTATACAAAATATCAAAGAAAATTTATCAAGAATCCTGGTTCTCATCGGGAGCAGCATCTTGAGGCAAAGGAGGACAAGTCGAGATAGGGACAGCATCAACAATCTGAGCATCAGGGGTGGACTCAGGCTGACTGACCTCAGCAGTAGTAGTAGTGGAAGAAGTCGGGACAATGGGAGCCTTATCCGAAGACACAGGGAGAGGATCTATATCATCGTCATCATCATCAGGGGCAAGGACAATTTTTCCATCTTCAACAATATTATCTAAGCTGAAGAGAGACAGGTCAAGCTCGGGAGCAAGAACTCGAACCTGAGATTTCAGATTCTCATAAGCAGCAGTCACACTGCCCACAAGATGACCTTGGAGCTCGGCATAATTAGACCGAGCAGATTCCCACCTCTCCCGGAACTCCACCATCTCCCTATAAGTCCGGACATAGCTATCCTTATGTTTCTGAGCCGTTTCCTCAGCCAGATTTGCCACAGCCACAGCGGCAGTAGCCCGAGTTTTCTCGCCCTCCAACTCTTTTTCCAGCTTTGCCACCCTCACTTCGAGCTCCTCCTTCAACCCTTTAATCCTATCAAACTCAGACTTAGCCTCCTCCATGAAAGCTTTTGTAGCATGAATTGGGATACTCTGAGCAGTTCGCAAGAGCGCTGCACCCATATGTGCCATCTTCACGCTACTCCTGGTGATGAAATCCAGGTGATGAAGAATGGACACATCATCCATTGGAAGTCGGCCATAAGGAGCGATTTGATTATCAACGAACCCAACAGCATCAAAATCAGGGGCATCAAGATCGAAAGGCTCGACAATCTTCTGTTTCTTTAAAGGAGGACCTATAGCTTGAGAAGAGGTAGCAGCAGAAGATTGAGGAGGATCAACTAAATGAGTTGGAGGGTGTAGGGATTATCCTTCCCGGTCCTGAAGCAACTGAGACCGGTTTCTTAGGAGGAACCTGGGAAGATCCCTCGCCAGCAGCCTTGGACGAAGCAAGCTGAGCTGCGGTAGCCTTCTTGGCCTTCTTAAAGGCCTTCATGGAATCTGAAGTCTTGGCTATCTCTGAAACAAACAGAAGACCAACAAAGCCAAGTTACAAATCAGAAAAGAAGACAAATCAGAAAAGAAGCAAAAACAGATAGAAAAAAGAAGTCGGCCACTACCCAGCTCTGTTCGGAGAAGCGAGGGGTCCCCAAGAAGCCTCTTAGTGTCAAGATAAGGAGGTTGCCCCCAATTCTCCTCCAACACATTCACAAAGGCCTGCTCGACCTCGTCCAACATCTCTCACGAATACCTCGACACAACAACATTCTTTTGCCACTCTAACGGAAAGGTAGGTTCATCATTCTCATCCAGGAAAAAGGGCCGAGCTCCTTCAACAGCTCGGACCTTGAAAAAGTAGTTCTTAAAATCACGGAAAGATTCGTCATACATGGAAAAAACATTCTTTCCCTGAGAAGCTCGAAAAGAAACCCAGGCGGCCTTCTTCTTAACTACTCTGAGTTTTGTTAAAACAAAGAGATAAAAGAAGAGGGATTGGGAAGGATGGACACCTAGTTCACGATACAGCAATTGAAAGATTTTTATAAAGCCCCAGGAGTTGGGGTGGAGTTGGGATGGAGCTACATTACAAGACCACAACAGGTTGGTCTCAAAAGGAGTGAAAGGAAGAGTAATGTTCATCTGACTAAAAAAGAAGTCATACACATAGAAAAGGGGACGGTCTCCAACAACCCGAGTAGAAAAGCAAACTCTCTCTTCAGAAGTAGGAGATACAAGCTCATAATTCCTTTCATCACTGCTATTACTACAAACCCTATGAAACTTTCTAAGCTGCTCACAAAATTCAGAATCAACCAGCGAAATACACAGAAGAACCATAGAATCCACCCAGTCGGCCATGCCATTAGGGACTTGGGAGGATGTCTCGACAATATTTTTATGAGAAGACTTGAGGTCAACTAGTCCTACAACAAGAAAAAAGAAAAAATTGGATTACTACCAAGACAGCCCGAAAAAATTAGGTAATAACTCGGATAGCAAAATTAAACAGCAAGTAGCAGACTCAGTAGTAAAAGGGAAACCCCAGGACTCACACCAAAGTCCAGGGGCACCCTTTGGAGGCAGCAGTGAAGAACCATCATACATCAAAGCATGCCAAATGGAAATCACCAAAAATGCAACCTTTCTCAGAATCAAACAGCTCATTATTCCAAATGCTTCAAATCAAAGGGCACAATCAGAGATCAGAGATAGTAACTGTTCACACCCTGGGCCGAGCTATCCGACCCGAGATGTTCAGTGACAAAGCGACCGACCTCTTCAGGTCAGGCTATCCGACCTCTTCTCAAAGAGGTCAGCCAAATCGACAGGAAAGCCCAATAAAGGGCCTAAATAGAGGAACACGACCCAAATCCACAGGCCGTCCAAGCCTATAGAGATAAGGGCGGTTCCCTTGAAGATAAGCTGACCTCAACTCAAAGATAAAGATAAGATAAGATAACTAACTTATCTTATCTAGAAAGGTCACTCTACAACCACTATAAATATACTGGAGCACCCAGGTATAACTCATACTCTGATTCTACAATAAACCTGCTTAATACCCGTGCTAACTTAAGCATCGGAGTCTCTTGCAGGTACCCCCGACCCTCCGGTGACCAAGGATCAGAAGTGCAGCCAGTCTGATAAGTCAGACACAACCGCTCCGACCACCACTAGCCAGCCGGACACGTCATCTCCGACCAGTACAGAAGATCTCATCCGAGATCGGCCTACAGTTTCAGGTAACCCTCAGAACATTGGCACCATTGCCGGGGAACCTGGAAGTCATCCCATCCCCATGGCAGACGACCATGACAACGACCACGATTCAGATCTAGAAGACCGAACACCGCACAAAAACACGGACGCTACACCAAAAGATACTCCAGAATCTAACGGAGACAAAAACTCATTAAATCCAGGAGTAATAGAAGCACTTCAAAATCGTTTAAAAGCAACTTGAAAAAGAAAGCCAGCATCAACGAGAAGTTGGCAAGGATCTACAAAGAGAGGTAAGGCGGTGTCGAGAGCTAGAAGATAAAATCCTACAACTCGAAGTCGATCTCAAAGCAAAGGCTACCCGGACCACCCCTGAGGACAATTCACGCAAAGATCAAGATCCATTCACTAGGGACATCATGAAAACTAAAATTCCTAAGGACTTCAAACTCCCGGATATGACTCTGTATGATGGCACTACAGATCCCAACCATCACCTCAGTAACTTCAGAAGCAGAATGTACCTCACCGACGCCTCGGACGCTATCCGCTGCAAAGCTTTTCCAACGACCCTCACGAAGACAGCAATTAGATGGTTCGACAACTTACCTCCTAAGTCCATCTCAAGCTTTGACGACCTAGCCAAAAAATTCCTGGCCAGATTCTCCATCCAAAAAGACAAGGCCAAGCACGCCCCCAATCTACTAGGAATCAGGCAAGGAGATCGGGAAAGTCTTCGCAACTACATGGAGAGATTCAACAAAACATGCCTAGACATACAAAGCTTGCCAACAGAGGCCGCCATCATGGGCCTCATCAATGGCCTACGAGAGGGACCTTTCAGCCAATCTATATCGAAGAAATATCCCACATCTCTGGATGAGGTGCAGGAGCGAGCGAAAAAATATATCAACATGGAAGAAAACTCTCGGTTGGGAGAAATCTCAAAATTCGAATTCTCCTACCGAGACAAAGATAAAGAATCCAAAAAGAAGGAAGATCGACAAGGGGAGAAAAATAAAAAATATCATAATTACACCCCTCTTAGGGTATCCCTGGTAGATGTCTACAAAGAAATCTACCATACGGAAAAGATACCCCCAGCTCGAATACTGTGAATATCACCGAGTCCGAGGGCATTCCACCAACGAATGCTTTGACTTAAAAAACATCATAGAAAAATTAGTAAGAGAAGGAAAACTAGATCGGTTTCTGGCCACCCGGGATGATGATCAAAGAAAGAGAAGAAGGGATGAAGATGTCGGACGAATCGAGCGATCACCTTGTACGCCAGAAAGACATGTCCATATGATACATGGAGGATTTGCAGGAGGAGGAATCTCCAAATCATCCCGCAAAAGATATCTCAAAGAAGTATATTATGTCGAAGGAAAGGAGGAAGCTCCCGACATCCCTGCAATCACATTCACCAAAGAAGATGCATTCGGTATCATCTCAGGACACGACGACCCCATGGTCATCACCATCATACTGGCAAATGCCAATCTCCACCGCACATTAATAGATCAAGGGAGATCCGCCGACATCTTATTCAAAACTGCCTTCGACAAGCTCGGCTTAGAAGAAAAGAAGCTTAGAGCATACCCTAACAGCCTGTTCGGATTGGGAGATACCCCAGTACAACCGCTGGGATACGTGTCACTACATACAACCTTCGGAAAAGGGAACCAATCCAGAACACTCAAGATAGACCACATTGTGGTCGACTTGAGTTCAGCCTACAATGCCCTAATAGGTTGGACAACACTAAATCAACTCGGCGCAATAGTCTCAACTCCACATCTATGCATGAAATTCCCAACTACAGAAGGGATATCTACAATAAAAGCAGATCAAAAGATGGCACGCCACTGTTATAACGAAAGTCTAAACCTCAGAGGCAGAGGAGAAGAGTTCCATACAATTGAGCTTGGTGGAGTTCAGAGACGAGAAGAACTCCGTCCACAGCCCGAAGGAGAGATAAAGAAAGTTTAGATCGGAGATACCTCGGACAAAACAACTAATATTGGCACGATCCTAAAGGGAGACGCAAACGAATTACTAGTACAGTTCTTATGAGATAATGTCGATCTCTTCGCATAGAAAGCTGAAGACATGCCAGGCATAGACCCCAAGCTAATGAGTCACAAGTTGGCGGTCTATCCAGGATCTCGGCCGGTACAGCAGAGACGAAGAAAACTTAGGCCAGAACGATCCCAAGCTATGGAAGAACAGGTACAAGCACTACTGGAGGCAGGATTCATAAGAGAAGTCAAGTACCCACTATGGCTAGCTAACATCGTCTTGGTGAAAAAATCAAATGGGAAATGGCGAATGTGCACCCACTACACCGATCTCAACAAAGCCTGCCCAAAAGATTCTTACCCACTCCCAAGTATCGATGCTCTGGTAGATGCTTCATCCGGATATAGATACCTCTCATTTATGGATGCATATTCCAGATACAACCAAATCCCCATGTATCCACCAGATCAAGAAAAGACCTCATTTTTGACGCCAAAAGCAAATTACTGCTACATTGTGATGCCTTTCGGCCTCAAGAATGAAGGAGCTACGTATCAAAGGCTAATGAATAAAGTCTTTTCAGATCATATCGGAAAAATCATGGAAGTCTACGTGGACGACATGTTAATAAAGACACAAAGCGAAGAGACATTACCGTCCGACCTGGATCAAGTATTCGACACTATAAGGAAGCATGACATGCGACTCAATCCCGCAAAATGCACCTTTGCAGCAGAAGCGGGCAAATTCTTAGGTTTCATGCTCATACAAAGATGAATTGAAGCAAATCTGGACAAATGCCAGGCCATACTCAATATGAAGAGCCCAACTTGTGTCAGAGAGGTACAACAACTCAACGGGAGATTAGCGGCCTTATCCAGATTCTTAGCGGGATCAGCAATAAGATCTTTTCCCTTCTATGCCACTTTAAGGAAAGGAAAGAAGTTCGAATGGACAATGGAATGCGAGCAAGCCTTCCAGGATTTCAAAAATTTTCTGGGACGACCACCTATCCTAACTCGACCACGAGAGGAAGAACCACTCGTATTATACCTTGCGGTAGGAAGTTAGGCAGTAGCCTCAGCACTGGTTCGAGAGGACGACAAAAGGCAACAACCTATATACTTCATTAGTAAAGTGCTGCAGGGATCCGAGCTGAACTACCAAAAAATAGAAAAGTTCGCCTACACTCTCATCCTGACATCTCGACGACTTCGCCCGTACTTCCAGGCTCACACCATTAAGGTTCGGACCGACCAGCCCATAAAAGGGATACTGCAGAAAACAGATCTAGCAGGCAGAATTTTACAATGGGCAGTCGAGTTATCCGAGTTTAACCTCCAATATGAAGCTCGAACAGCCATCAAATCACAATACTTGGCCGACTTCATTACAGAATTCACAGATACCTTGGAAACCCCCACAGAATGGAATCTCTACGTGGATGGGTCTTCAAATAAGACTGGAAGCGGCGCAGGTGTGATAATAGAAAGCAACCAAGGAACCCAAGTTGAGATTTCCCTCAAATTTGGGTTCCCGGCCTCAAACAACCAGGCGGAATATGGAGCGTTACTAGCTGGTTTGAAGCTGGCTAAGGAGGTTGGAGCTCAAAAACTCAACATCTTCAACGATTCACAAGTAGTCACCTCACAAATAACAAGGAGCTATCAAGCCAAAGATCCCACCATGAAAAAGTATTTGGATAAAACCAAGGAACAGCTCGGACAACTCGGGGAATATAAGATCTGCCACATACCCCGCGAACAAAATGTCCGAGCTAATGCACTCTCAAAACTAGCCAGCACCAAGCCAGGGGGCAATAATAGAAGCCTCATCCAGGAAATGCTGCAGAATCCATCAATCTCGGAAGAGGAAAAAGTCCTAGCCATAACAAGTCAGGATCAAGGATGGATGACCCCCATAATTAATTACCTCAAAATAGAAACACTCCCCACAAATGAGAAGAAGGCAAAGAGGTTAAAACGGGAGGCCCAGTACTACACCATCATAAACAACACCCTATATAAAAGAGGGATTTCAATACCACTACTAAAATGTGTACCGACCTCCAATACAAGGGAAGTTTTAGAGGAAGTACACAGTGGCATTTGTGGTAATCATCTCAGAGCACAAGCTCTCACCAAAAAAGTACTCCAGGCGGGATTTTATTGGATAACTCTACAAAAGGAAGCTACAGAGTTTGTAAGGACATGCCCACCATGCCAGAAACATGCCAACTTTCACATCGCCCCGCCAGAAGAGCTCATCAGCGTAACATCACCTTGGCCATTTGCAAAATGGAGACTCGATCTTCTCGGACCCTTTCCCCAGGGATCGGGAGAAGTTAAATTCCTCATAGTCGGGGTAGACTATTTCACAAAGTGGATCAAGGCAGAGCCCTTAGCCAACGCCACTGCTCAAAGGAGCCGGAAATTCCTATATAGGAATATTGTCACAAGGTTTAGGGCTCCATACTCCATCACTACAGACAATGGCACCCAATTCACAGACGCGGGCTTCAGAAAGTGTTCATACCTTGGGTCAAGCTGTTCGACCCGGGATGTTTAGTGACAAGCCGACCGACCTCTTTTCAAAGAGCTCGGACAAAATGCCACAGAGGCCCAAGAAGGCCCAAAACGAAGGAACACAGCCCAATCCAAAGGCAGCCTAAGCCTACAGAGAGAAAGGCGGTTCCGTTGAAGATAAGCTGACCTCATTCAAAGATAAGATAAGATAAGATAAGATAAGATAACTATCTTATCTCCAGAAAGGTCACTCTACAACTACTATAAATACACTGGAGCACCCAGGTACAACTCATACTCTGATTCTACTAAAAACCTGTTTAATACCCATGCTAACTTAAGCATCGGAGTCTCTTGCAGGTACCCCCCACCCTCCAGTGACCAAGGATCAGCAGTGCAGCTAGTCCAATAAGTCGGACGCAGCGGCTCTGGCCACCATCAACAAGTCGGACACAACAGCTCCGACCAGCATAGAAGATCTCATCCGAGATCGACCTACAGTTTCAGGTAACCCTCGGAACATTGGCGCCGTTGCCGGGGAACCTGGAAGTCATCCCATCACCATGGCGGACGACCATGACAACAACCACGATTCAGATCTAGAGGACAGAACGCCGCACAAAAATGCGGACGCTACAACAAAAGATACTCCGAAATCTAACGGAGACAAAAACTCATCACATCCGGGAGTAATATAAGCGCTTCAAGATTGCCTAAAGCAACTTGAAAAAGAAAGCCAGCATCAACAAGAAGTTGGCAAGGATCTACAAAGAGAGGTAAGGCGATGCCGCGAGCTAAAGGACAAGCTCCTAAAACTCGAAGCAGATCTCAAGGTCAAAACAACTCGATCTGGTCACGAAGACAGCCCCCACAAAGATCAAGACCCATTCACCAAAGAGATCATGAAAGCTAAAGTCCCAAAGGACTTCAAAGCTCCCAACATGACCCCGTACGATGGCACATCAGATCGAAGCCATCATCTTAGCAATTTCAGAAGCAGGATGTATCTCACGGAGGCCTCAGATGCAATCCGTTATTCTCCATACAAAAAGATAAGGCTAAGAACACCCCAGTCTATTAGGAATCAAGCAAGGAGATCGGGAAAGTCTTCGCAACTACATGGAAAGATTCAACAAAGCGTGCCTGGACATACAAGGTCTGCCAACAGAAGCAGATATCATGGGTCTCATCAATGGCCTACGAGGAGGACCTTTTAGCCACTCAATATCCAAGAAGCACCCAACATCTCTAAACGAGGTACAGGAACGGGCAGAGAAATACATCAACATGGAGGAGAACTCTCGACTAGGAGAGAGCTCAGAAACTAAATTCTCCTAACCCACCACAGGACAAGGATAAAGAGCCCAAGAAAAAATAAGATCAACCCGGGAAGCCTAGAAAATACCGTAATTACACCCCTCTTTGGGTGACTCTTGTGGAGGTTTACCGAGAAATATGAAACACTGAGAAGATCCCACTATCTCGCCCAATCAAAAACAAAGAGGTCGGACGAGTTGAAGGTCCACCTCACAACAAAGAGGTCGGGCGAGTTGAAGGTCCATCTCACAACAAAGAGGTCGGACAAGTTAAAGGTTCACCTCACAACAAAGAGGTCGGACGAGTTGAAGGTCCATCTCACACCAAAGAGGTCAGACGAGTTAAAGGTCCACTTCACACTAAAGAGGTCGGACGAGTTGAAGGTTCACCTCACAACAAAGAGGTCGGACGAGTTGAAGGTCCACCTCACACCAAAGAGGTCGGACGAGTTGAAGGTCCATCTCACAACAAAGAGGTCGGACGAGTTGATGGTCCACCTCACAACAAAGAGGTCAGACGAGTTGAAGGTCCACCTCACACCAAAGAGGTTAGACGAGTTAAAGGTCCACCTCACACCAAAGAGGTCGGACGAGTTGAAGGTTCACCTCACAACAAAGAGGTCGGACGAGTTGAAGGTTCACCTCACAACAAAGAGGTCGGACGAGTTGAAGTCCACCTCACACCAAAGAGGTCGGACGAGTTGAAGGTCCATCTCACAACGAAGAGGTCGGACGAGTTGATGGTCCACCTCACAACAAAGAGGTCGGACGAGTTGAAGGTCCACCTCACACCAAAGAGGTCGGGCGAGTTGAAGGTCCACCACACACCGAAGAGGTCGGACAAGTGGAACATCCACCTCACACCAAAGAGGTCGGACAAGTTGAACGTCTACCTCACCCCCCTAAGAGATGTGTTCATATGATAAATGGAGGATTCGTAGGAGGTTCGATCTCCAAATCATCTTGCAAAAGACACCTCAAAGAGGTATATTAAGGAAGGGAGAGAGGTTTGAAAAGGACAACGGAATGCGAACAAGCCTTCCGAGATTTCTCCTATTCTTGGGGCAACCACCCATTCTCACCAGACCCCGGGAAAGTGAAGAACTCATATTATACCTCGTAGTGGGAAGTCGGGCAATAGCCTCAGCACTAGTCAGAGAAGACGAAAGTAGGCAACAACCCATCTACTTCATCAGCAAAGCTCTACAAGGGGCCGAACTAAACTATCAAAAGATAGAAAAAGTTCGCCTACGCCCTCGTACTCACCTCTCAACGACTCCACCCATACTTTCAAGCTCACACTATCAGAGTTTGGACCAACCAGCCCATAAAAGGCATCCTACAGAAAACAAACTTAGCTGAAAGAATCCTACAGAAGACAGCTCGGATAATTCGGGGCACCCTGGACAAAACCAGAGAACATCTCGAATAATTCGGGGGACCCTGGACAAAAACAGAAAACAGCTCGGACAAATCGGGGAAAATGAAGTCCGATACATAGAATGCCCGAGCTGATGCACTTTCAAAACCAGCCAGCACCAACAGCTCGGACAATTCGGGGATATGAGGTCCGACACATACCTCGGGAGCAGAATGCCCGAGCTGATGCATTTTCAAAACTAGCCAACACCAAACCAGGGGGCAATAACAGAAGCCTCATCCAGGCTACATTACAAGACCACAACGAGTCAATCTCGAAGGCGGTATAAGGGATGTACTCAAGGTCAGCCACAGTAACACGCATTAAAACAATGAAATCCAGCTAATCAGACATGCTGTCTGGGATCTTAGTAGACATCTCAAAGACATAGGTCGACTATGGGATTACTACCAAACAACTCGGTCAAATAAAGAAACAACTCAGACAATAATAGCAGAACATCAAGTGACAGACGTGGCAGTAAAAGGGAAACCCCAGGACTCACACGAAAGTCCAGGGGCACCCTTTGGAGGCAACAATAGGGCAAGAACACAGAAAAAAGAAGTCGACAATCTATACCCAAATAGTCTGAACACCTCTCAAACAAAAGGTCAAAACAAAAGCTAGAACTTTTGTACAAAAGGAGTCAAGCAACGATGAAAAGAAACAGGAACAGCAACCAAACCCTAAGTAAAGCACACATTCTTCTCAAAGGCGAATGAAAAGTCACAACAAACGATTAAAGATGCAAACTTTTTGCAGAAAGAACCAAAGTTCTTTAGAGCAAAAACCCAAATACAAAGTCAAAACTTTACATCAAAAGCATGCCAACTTCCCTATAGCCCCACCAGAAGAGCTCCCACAAGTCCCATGGGCATATCGGACAACTCCATACTCCACTACAAAGGAATCACCCTTCCGATTAGCTTACGAAATGGAGGCAATGATCCCAGTGGAGGTCAAAAAAGGATCGCCCAGAGTGATCCACTACAGTGAAGAGGCCAACTCCCAACTTCAAAAGGAAGAACTCGACCTACTTCCAGAAACCCGAGAAAGAGCTCGGATCAAGGAAGAGGCGTTAAAACGTCAAATGGCCTCAAGATACAATCAGAAGGAAATCCAGCAACAACGATCTCATTCTAATCCAAAATGACATCAGAATAGGTTGGTCAGGAGAAGAGAAGCTAGCAGCCAACTGGAAAGGACCATACCGAATTGTTCAGAAGAATTGGGAAAGGTTGCTACAAAGTGTCCAACCTCGAGGGGCAAGAGCTACCAAGGTCATGGCATACCTAAAACGGGCGCCAAGCCGAGATCCAAAAAGATTGCCCGACATAGAAAGGTAAGTACTAACATGTACACACTCTTATCTTCATTTTATTGTTTAAAAGATTGCAGATTCCCTAAAAGGTTTCCTACCAAGACACCCGACTACGGCAGGTCGGCAAGGTGAAACACCAAATTCACCACCCGATCACAACAAAGTCGGCAAGATGAAAACCAAACTCATCATCCGATTACAAAGCGACAAGTCGGCAAGGTGAAAACCAACTTTACCGCCCGACCACGATGAAAACCGAATTCATCATTTGATTTCGACAAAGGTTGACAAAGTGAAAACAAAATTCACTACTATACCAAGACGTATTAATCTGAAACACAAATTTTACTGCCGGATCACGACAAGGTCGGCGGGGTGAAAACCAAATTCACCGCCCGATCACGATAAAAGTCGGCAAAGATGAAACCAGAATTCATCGCCCGATTTCGACAAGGTTGGCAAAAAAGTGAAAGCAGAGTTCATCGCCCGATTATAAAGCAACAGATCGGCAGAAAGTGAAAAATAGATTCACTGCACGATCACGATAGAAGACCAATAAAGATGAAAACGCAATTCATCCAAAGGTCGACTAAAACAGAAATCACCTTCTACAAATCGGCAAATATGAACACAGAATAATGCAAGAAGTTATCGAAAGTGATCCGAAAAAAGAACCTGACGAGGTCTTATGGATTGCTAAAATAATAACTTAAAGACTGGTCGACGTTGAGAAGTCGGACCAAGTCAACCCAAGTTATCAGCAAATCCCTGGAAAGAGGTCTGACCAACCCTATAAAAGAGGAATTGCTATAACTTAGAAGAGATCGACCTAACAAAGTCGGTCTCCTATGAAAAACAAGTTATAAAAGTAATCCCTGAAAGAGATCTGACAAAGGTCCAAAAAAGAGGATTAAAAAATAACTTAGAAGAGATCGACATAAAGAAGTCGGTCTCCTACATAGTAATCCCTGAAAGAGATCTGATAAAGGTCCAAGAAAGAGGATTACAAAAATAACTTAGAAGAGGACGACGTAAAGAAGTTGACCTCCTACAACAGACAAGTTATTAAAGTAATCCCTGAAAGAGACCTGACAAAGGTCCAAGAAAGAGGATTACAAAAATAACTTAGAAGAGGACGACGTAAAGAAGTTGACCTCCTACAACAGACAAGTTATTAAAGTAATCTCTGAAAGAGAGCTGACAAAGGTCCAAGAAAGAGGATTACAAAAATAACTTAGAAGAGAACGACGTAAAGAAGTCGGCCTCCTACAAACAAGTTATAAAAGTAATCCCTGAAAGAGACCTGACAAAGGTCCAAGAAAGAGGATTACTAAGAAATAACTTAGAAGAGGCCGACATGAAGAAGTCAGCCCGAGCCAATTAAAGCTACAGCTTGGACTGACAGGAAGAAGTCGGACCAACGAAAGCTACAACTTGGACCGACAAGAGAAGTCGGACCAACAAAAGCTACAGCTTGGACCGACAAGAAGAAGTCGGACCAACAAAAGCTACAGCTTGGACCGACAGGAAGAAGTTGGACCAACGAAAGCTACAACTTGGACCGACAAGAGAAGTCGGACCAACGAAAGCTAAAGAAGAATCGACAAGGCTATCAAAATTATTCAGACCAACTAAAAAGGTTCTACCAAAGAACACTAAAAAGTTTTCGGACAAGTTAGCCCCAAAGGACCACCTCGACCAAGCAGAAAGTGGACAAAACCAGAAGTGATCAAAAAAGGTCGGACAACAAAGTACCGACACTCTACAAAGATCCACAAAGGGGACAAAGACATCTCACAAAGGCCAAAGGAAGGCCAGGAATGCTTTGCTAAAAGGTACGAAGTCTTGAAAAAAGACACTACTTAAAAGGCAAAAGCATAAATTAAAACGGCGCTAAAAAGTCATTCAAACATACTATAAAAAGGTTTTCCATCAGGAACACTACCTAAAAAGTTGTTGGATTATGACTAAAAAGCCCGAGCAGTGAAGACAAGCAAGTCGGAAGAAGGCTGAAAAGACCTCTCAACAAACTAAAAAGGGCAATACCAGACTCGCACAAGGAGAAACTAGTTAAGATCGACCAAAGTCAAGATGCTTGAGCACGACTTCCCCAAAGAGATCGAAGCTCCGAAAGCACGATCTCGCGGAATGGTCCGAACTCAAGCAGGGACAAAGTCGTACAGGTCGACGTCAGCTAAGAAAAGAGGCGCAAGTACAATCTCAAAAAAGAACAAGCCAAAAGGTTGAGAAACAACTTAAGACTCAAATGTGCTTAGCTAAAAGGGATACAACTCCACTCAAAGAAGGCACAATCTCAAAACAGGGCTACGTACGACATCCGAGACTAAAAAGGTTCAATATAAAGAACACTAAAAAGTCATTGGACAAGTCACTAAAAGCCCGGATATCAAGCCGCAAGGATAACTTCGCCAAAGCAGAGGGTTGTCAACACAAAAGCAAGGCGCGATCCAGAAGGCAAGGGAAGAAAACCCACACTACTACTCAAAAGAGGTTGGACTGTGAAGTACCAAACCTCTAGAAAATCTGCAAAAGATTGCAAAGCAATGAAGAAACAAGCCAGACAGATGCTTGAGCACGACTTCCAAAGAGATCGAAGCTCTGAAAAGCACAATCTCATGGAAAGATCGAACTCAAGCAGGGGCACTGTTCATACCCTGGGTCAAGCTGTCCGACCCGGGATGTTTAGCTACAAGCCGACCGACCTCTTCAGGTCAGACTATCCGACCTCTTCTCAAAGAGCTTGGCCAATGACCGACCTCTTCACAAAGAGCTCGGACAAAATTCCACAGAGGCCCAAGAAGGCCCAAAACGAAGGAACACAGCCCAATCCAAAGGCAGCCCAAGCCTACAGAGAGAAAGGCGGTTCCGTTGAAGATAAGTTGACCTCATTCAAAGATAAGATAAGATAAGATAAGATAACTATCTTATCTCCAGAAAGGTCACTCTACAACTACTATAAATACACTGGAGCACCCAGGTATAACTCATACTCTGATTCTACTAAAAACCTGTTTAATACCCATGCTAACTTAAGCATCGGAGTCTCTTGCAGGTACCCCCCACCCTCCGGTGACCAAGGA
The DNA here is from genome assembly GCF_059453495.1 of Arachis ipaensis. Lineage (NCBI taxonomy): Eukaryota > Viridiplantae > Streptophyta > Magnoliopsida > Fabales > Fabaceae > Arachis > Arachis ipaensis. The sequence continues at coordinate 17,918,504 of NC_142439.1, forward strand.
TCAGCAGTGCAGCCAGTCCAACAAGTCGGACGCAGCGGCTCCGGCCACCATCAACAAGTCAGACACAACAGCTCCGACCAGCACAGAAGATCTCCTCCGAGATCGACCTACAGTTTCAGGTAACCCTCGGAACAGATAGTTAGTAGCCGACTTAAACATAAAACACCAGTTCACCTCCGTTGAACATCCCCAAGCCAATGGACAAGCCGAAATGGCCAACAAAGTCATATTGGCTGGGCTGAAATGGAGACTACAAGATGCAAAGGGAGCCTGGGCCGAAGAACTTCCACAAGTCCTATGGGCATATCGAACAACGCCACATTCCACCACAAACGAATCACCATTTCGACTAGCATACGGAGTGGAGGCAATGATCCCAGTAGAGGTCGAGGAAAGGTTGCCTAGAGTGGTTCATTACAATGAGGAAGCCAGCTCCCAACTTTAAAGGGAAGAGCTCGACCTACTTCCTGAAATCCAAGAAAAAGCTCGGATCAGGGAAGAAGCACTAAAACGTCGAATGGCTTCCAGATATAATCAAAAGGTAGTACCGAGAGGTTTCGCTGAGAATGATCTCATCTTAATTCGAAATGATATTGGAACAACTCAACCCGGAGAAGGAAAGCTGGCAGCAAACTGGAAAGGACCCTACCGAGTCATAGAAGTACTTGGGAATGGCTACTACATACTGTCCGAACTCGAGGGACGAGAGCTTCCCAGATCATGGCACGCCTGCAACCTAAGAAGGTACTATAACTAGAGAAGGTAAAAGATCTCATCATAGGATGCACTCTTTTTCCTGAAAAGGTTTTTTAATGAGGCACCAAGTTGAGATTCAGAAATTATCCAACTTAAAGGAATGAAAAAACTCCCACATGTATATATTTGCACTTTCTTTTAAATAAAACATATTTTAGATACTCTACAAATTTTCAAGACGCATTAATCTGAAGCATTCATCATCCGATTATAAAGCAACAGATCGGCAGAAAAGTGAAAAACAGATTCACTGCACGATCACGATAAAGACCAATAGAGATGAAAACGTGATTCATCTAAAGGTCGACCAAACAAAGATAGAAACCACCTTCTACAAATTGTCAAGATGAACACAGAATAATGCAAGAAGTTATCGAAAGTGATCCGGAAAAAGAACCTGACGAGGTCTTATGGATTGCTAAATAATAACTTAAAGACTGGCCGACGTTAAAAAGTCGGACCAAGTCAACCCAAGTTATCAGAAAATCCCTGGAAAGAGGTCTGGCCAACCCTATAAAAGAGGAATTGCTATAACTTAGAAGAGATCGACATGACGAAGTCGGTATCCTACGAAAAACAAGTTATAAAAAGTAATCCCTGAAAGAGACCTGACAAAGGTCCAAGAAAGAGGATTATAAAATAACTTAGAAGAGATCGACATAAAGAAGTCGGTCTCCTACAACGGACAAGTTATAAAAGTAATCCCTGAAAGAGACCTGACAAAGGTCCAAGAAAGAGGATTACAAAATAACTTAGAAGAGATCGACATAAAGAAGTCGGTCTCCTACAACGGACAAGTTATAAAAATAATCCCTGAAAGAGACCTGACAAAGGTCCAAGAAAGAGGATTACAAAATAACTTAGAAGAGATCGACATAAAGAAGTCGGTCTCCTACAATGGACAAGTTATAAAAGTAATCCCTAAAAGAGACCTGACAAAGGTCCAAAAAAGAGGACTACAAAAATAACTGGAAAGAGGACCAACATAAAGAAATCGGTTATGGATGGCCAGAAATAAATACAAGTAAGAGCCATAAAACCGAAATACGAGTTGGATCCACACGTCCACAAAGGATCCAAGCTACAAGCAATAAGTACAAAGCAATCTAAAGAGGCCGAGCAGCAAGGCTTCAGCATTCTCAAAACCCAGAAAGGTGCCGAGACAAGTGCAAACAAGCATGATATAAAATACAATATTATAAACAAGCTTCAGGATCAAGCCCAAAGCTTGAAAGCTACTTGTTGTTTTTTCAAAATGAAAAGTTGCTAAACAAGCAACCAGAAGGAGTATCAACAGTCAGCAAAATATTCAAATTACAGAATAAAGAGTTTAAAAGCCCACAAGTCGGACTATCTACACAAACATCTAAGAAAAATCAGCTAAGATCGGGAGCCTTCTCGGTAGCATCAGTCTGGGGTGAAAGAGGGCGAGCTTGGAGAGGCACTGCATCTACCGTACCATCGTCCCTATTCATAATTTGACAATCAGGATCTAATTCTGGACGAGCAATCCCAGCAGGAGGAACTATAAAGGTCGACACTTTAGCAGCAGGTGCAGAGGGAGGTTCGACATCATCATCATCTTGGTCGTCGGGGACAATCTTACCATCCCTCACAATGTTGTCCAAACTAAAAAGAGTAAGATCAACCTCAGGAGCGAGAACTTGAACCTGCTCCTTCAAATTATCATAAGCAGCGTTTACGCTGCTGACAAGGTGACCTTGGAGCTTGGAATAGTCAACTCGGGCAGACTCCAACTCCTCCCTCAGACGTATCACCTCCCGATAAGATGTGACATAACTATCTTTGTGCCTCAACGCAGTGTCCTCGGCCAATCTCACAGAAGCCGCCAGGGCAAGAGAGCTAGCCTTTTCGTTCTCCAGATCCTTCTCCAGTTTGGCTACTTTCACCTCAAGCTCCTCTTTCAAGCCCTTCATCCAGTCGAATTCCTATTTTGCCTCCTCCATGAAGGCTTTGGTGGCATGGAGAGGAAGATTTTGAGCCGTTCGGTACAAGGCAACTCCCATATGTGCCATTTTTACACTACTCCGAGTTATAAAGTCCAAATGACGAAGAAGTGATACATCATCCATAGGGAGGACACCGTATGGACCGATCTGCTGATCTACGAACTCGACCGCGTCAAAATCAGGAGCATCAAGGTTGAAAGGCTCAATTTTTTTTGTTTCTTGTTGGGAGGAGCACCAGAAGTAGCAGCGAAAGACTGCGGAGGCTTGGCCAGGCGAACCCTAGGAGTGGGAGTTACCCTCCTCGGGCCAGGAGAACTCGGCACGGGCTGCTTCACCGGAACTTGAGAAGATCCCTCTCCCGCCACCTTGGCCGAGATATTTTGAGCAGCTGCAGCCTTCTTTGCTTTCTTGTAGGCCTTCATGGAATCGTTGTTTTTCGACATCTCTGAAAATACAGAATCGACCACAGCAATGGGTTACAATCACAAAAAGAAGAAGCAAAACTAAAAAGCAAGTATAGAAACAAGTCAGGCAGTACCCAAAGCAGTTCGAATCAAAGATGGATCACTCAAAAATCTATTCGTATCAAGATGGGGTGGTTCCCCCCATAAATCTTCAAGAACAAATACAAAATCCCGCTCAACCTCCTCAAGCATCTCCCATGTATAGCGAGACACTCTCACATTCTTTTGCCATTCTAGAAGAAAGGCAGGCTCATCATTTTCATCAAGAAAAAAGGGGCGGGCCCCCTCAACAGCACGGACTCGGAAGAAATAATTCTTAAAATCTTTAAAAGACTCATCGTACATGGCAAAAACTTTATGCCCCTGGGCCGACCTGAAAGAAACCCAGGAAGCTTTCTTTTTGGAAGACCCTCCGAGTTTGGCAGAAACAAAAAGATAAAGGAAAAGAGTCTGAGAAGGTGTTATGCCTAACTCTTGGCAAAGCAGCTGAAAAATCTTGATAAAACCCTAGGAATTCGGATGAAGCTGGGAAGGGGCAATATTACACGACCACAACAAGTCGGTCTCGAAAGCAGTAAAAGGAAAGGTAATGTCCAACTGGCTGAAGAAATATTCATAGGCATAGAAAAAGGGACGCTCCCCCTCGACAGAAGTAGGAAAGCAAACCCTCTCGTCAGAGTCGGGCACCACAAGCTCATAATCTCTCTCTTGGGCACCACCACCACAAACCCTATGACGTTTCCTCAGCTTTACACAAAACTCAGCATCCACAACAGAGACACACATTAAGACAAGGGAGTCCAGCCAATCGGACATCCCCTCGGGAACTTTAGAAGACATCTCTACAATGTTATGACAAGAAGACATGAGGCCAACTAATCCTACAATAAGAAAAGAAGATTGGATTACTAAAAAACATCTCGGACGAGGGGCAAAACAACTCGACTAATATGATACAGAAGAACAAACAGAAAAGAAAAACCCCAAGACTCAAACCAAAGCCCTGGGGCATCCTTTGGAGGCAATAACAAAGCAAGGATTCAGGAAAAATCTACAGTTTACGTCCATCTCTCAAACAAGAAAAGTCAAAATCACAAACATTTCAGAAAGTCAAAACACAAAAGTCATCAAAGCCACTATCTTTTTACAGTCCATCAGCAAAAAGCATCGACAACATCAAACACGCCAAGCGGAAATCGTCAAAGGCACAACCTTTTTTCAGAATAAAAAAAATCATCATCAAAGGCACAAACAGAAATGGTGATAACATGCAAAAGCCTTAAGAACATCAAGCAACAGGAAAGACGAAAAGGTTCATGCAAAACGGCGAAGAAACTCCCAGAACACACATTACAACAGCAATCAGGCACAGCAAAAGCAGAAAGATCCAAACTTTCTCCAAACAAAATCAAAACTTTCTCAAAACCAGACAGGAAAATGACGTGAGAAAGGAAGAAAAACCAACCTGAACAGAGAAAGAAGCTTCAAAAGAGATTGGAGATGGAAAGATGGAATCACCCAGAGAATCGCCAAAATGATGCTGAGGCAAAATGCAGGCGAAAACAGAAAGTGAGAGAGTGAAGGGAGAAGTTACGAAGAAAGATGAAGAAGAGAAACCGTTTTTTGATCGTGAATTTCGAAAATAAAAGCCAAAGAAACGGGCAATCAAAACCAATTAATGAAGGTATTTAAAGCTTCGCATATTCCCAAAGCCAAAGCGCTGATATAAAAACGCGCGCTCTTAGAGGAAAGCGTTCCACATTCAAAAAGGTTCTACAAAGAAAGGAATCGACAAAATGCTCGAGTTCGGCTTCACTAGAGAAAGATCGAAGTCAAGGACTCGACCTCAAAGCAGAAGACCGAGCTCGAGCAGGGGCACTGTTCACACCCTGGGCCGAGCTATCCGACTCGAGATGTTCAGTGACAAAGCGACCAACCTCTTCAAGTCAGGCTATCCGACCTCTTCTCAAAGAGGTCGGCCAAATCGACAGGAAAGTCCAATAAAGGGCCCAAATAGAGGAACACGACCCAAATCCACAGGCCGTCCAAGCCTATAGAGATAAGAGCGGTTCCCTTGAAGATAAGCTGACCTCAACTCAAAGATAAAGATAAGATAAGATAACAAACTTATCTTATCTAGAAAGGTCACTCTACAACCACTATAAATATACTGGAGCACCCAGGTATAACTCATACTCTGATTCTACAATAAACCTGCTTAATAACCGTGCTAACTTAAGCATCGGAGTCTCTTGCAGGTACCCCCCCACCCTCCGGTGACCAAGGATCAGAAGTGCAGCCAGTCCGACAAGTCGGACACAACCGCTCCGGCCGCCACCAGCCAGCCGAACACGTCATCTCCGACCAGTACAGAAGATCTCATCCGAGATCGGCCTACAGTTTAAGGTAACCCTCGGAACAGTAACAAAGCATTCAAAGCCCTAGAAGCATCAACTATCAGGAAACAAGAGAAGGTTCATACAAAATAAAAAAAACCCTCAGAATGCGCATCACAAGCAACCAGGCACGACAAAAACACAAAAAAGATTCAAGCTTTTCAACGCAAAATCAAGCAAGATCAAAACCTTTCAATATAGAAAATGGAAAGTAAAAGAAGAAAACCAACCTGTTAAAGAAGAAAGAGATGACAAAAGAAGCGATGAAGAACCCGCGAAGCACGAAGACGGAAGAACTTCAGAAACGAAAGGGTAAAAACGCCAAAAGTCAAAGAAGGAGAAGCAAAGAGAGAAAAACTGAAGCCTTGAAAATTCAAATGATACGAAGAGGGAAGCGAGAGGAACGGCAAAAGAGGAGTTAAATGAGTCTTTAAAAACCCTCGCAAGTTTCCAAGAAAAGGCACGTAGAACAAAATGCACGTACCATTAAAAGAAGAGAGAGGAAAACGTTCCACATTCAAGCTACCAAATAAAAGCTCTACAACGAGTTCGACAAATGCTCGAGCTTGATCTTTTTCAAATAAGAGATCGAAGTCTAGCAAAAAGACACGATCTCAAGGGAAAGACCGAGCTTAAGCAGGGGAACTGTTCATACCCTGGGTCGAACTGTCCGACCCGGGATGTTTAGCGACAAATCAACCGACCTCTTCAGGTCAGACTATCTGATCTCTTCACAAAGAGTTTGGCCAAAATTATCAGAGAAGCCCAAAGAAGGTCCAAATAAAGGGACACAGCCCAATTTAAAGGCAGTTAAAGCCTAGAAAGATAAGGGCGGTTCCCCAGAAGATAAGATGACCTCACTCAAAGATAAGATAAGATAACTATCTTATCTCCAGAAAGGTCACTCCACACTATTATAAATACACTGGAACACCCAAGTATAACTCATACTCTGATTCTACTAAAAACCTGTTAATACCCTTGCTAACTTAAGCATCGGAGTCCCTTGCAGGTACCACCACCCTCCGGTGACAAAGGATCAGCAGCATTGTCAGTCCAACAAGTCAGGCGCGACAGCTCTGGCCACCATCCACCAGCCGGACACATCATCTCCGACCAGCACAGAAGATCTCATCCGAGATCGACCTACAGTTTCAGGTAACCCTCGGAATAGTGACCATGATACCAGTGGCAAAGACAGTGATGACCCAACATACTTGCCATCTAATAAAGAGGAAAATAGTGTCGAAGATATCCACTTCACTGACAGTGATGAGGTCTACGACTATGAAAGTGGATTCGGTGAAAATAATGCTGTGCCGAAGGACTCTAGTGCGGAGAAGGGCAAAAAGGTTGTCACAAGTGATTTGGATGATGACGATGCAGTTGATAGTGATGAATTGGAGCAGGACCATGTAATTGGAGGACAAGAGTCGGGTGCTGATGATGGAGAGGAGGCTGCTGAGGGTGAGGGGCAGAGGTTTCCAGTGCATAAGTCTCAAAAGGACATGGCAAAGTACCAATGGAAGGTGGGCACATTGTATAAATCTTGGCAAGAGTTTAAGGACACAGTGGCGGCCTATGTAGTCCACACAGCTAGGAACATTAAATTCATGAAGTGTGACTTGGTGAGGGTCCGGGCTGTTTGTCAGAAAGGCTGCCCCTTTTGGTTATATACACATCGGTGAGGAATCCACTTGGCAACTAAGAAGCAAGAATCTCCAACATACCTGCATGCAGACACACCGAGTTGGAATTATGCACAGTAAGTGGTTGGGTAGCCAGTTTAAAAAGAAAGTTGAATCCAACCAAAGGATCAAGGTGAAGGAGCTGGTTGCAAGGGTTCACAAAAAATGGAACCTGACCGTTACGAAGGCAATGGCAGCTAAGACAAAACAGGAGGCTTTGAGTCAGATACAGGGAGCCTTTAGGGAGCAGTACAGGCGAATAAACGACTACTGCCATGAACTCATAAGAACAAACCCAGGTTCCACAGTGATTCTAAAGGTAATTTGATCACCAGATTTTGCTCAAGAGAGACAGAATGCAGAGCTGATGAACTATTGTGTTTTTCAAAGACTGTATGTATGCTTTGATGCGTGCAAGAAAAGTTTTCAATACTGCAGAAGGTTCATTGGGTTGGACGGATGCTTCCTGAAAACCCACCAAGGAGGACAACTGTTGACTGCAGTTGGAAGAGACCCAAATGACCAGATTCTTCCAATTGCGTATGCGGTTGTGGAGGCGGAGACTAAGGATTCTTGGGTCTGGTTTTTGCATCACCTATCTGATGACTTAGGCCCACACAATCTTGCAAAGTGCATGTTTATGTCTGATCAGCAAAAGGTAATTCACCATATATCAACCTATGCAGCTTGTCCATCTATACATTTATAAATGCACTAATCATATGAAATCTTACCTTCTGCTAACAAGGCTTGTTGCTGGCGTTTGAAGAGGTCATTCCAGGGGTGGACAACAGGTTCTGTGTCAGGCATCTCTACAGCAACTTCAGGAAGAAGTTTCCTGGTTTAGAACTGAAGAACAAGATGTGGAGGTGTGCTAAAGCAAGTCATTGGCAGAGCTGGGAGAAGGAGATGAAATCTTTGCAAGGTCTGAATGAGGAAGCATTTCGACATCTGAATGGTATTCCACCAAGGTTCTGGTCAAGGTCCAGGTTTACTTTCCTATCTAAATGTGACAGTCTTGTTAATAATATGAGTGAGAATTTCAATGTTGTCTTAATAGAAGCAAGGGAGAAACCTATTGTGACCATGTTAGAGGATATTAGGGTGTATATGATGACTAGATGGGCTGCAAATAGGGAAAGGGTTCTTAATTATCCAGGAAACATTATGCCAATGATTAGGAAGAAATTAGAGAAACGGGCAAGCTTAGCTAGGGACTGGAGGCCATACTAGTCAGCTGCTAGTAAGTACGAGGTTATGTGTGGTCTAGATAAGTATGTTGTGGATCTGGCTACTGGTGAATGTTCTTGCAGAAAATGGCAAATGAATGGGATTCCTTGTCCTCATGCCATTAGTTGCATCACCTTCAATGGCCTTGATTTGAAGTCATATGTGGATGACTGCTACAAGAAGAAGGCCTACCTGAAGTGCTACCGGGAGGTCATACACCCTGTAAACGATCCGGAGCTATGGAAAAGGACTCAATATGATGATGTCATTCCACCTCCATACAGGAGGCCAAGCCATAGACCGGTGAAGAAGAGGAAGCGAGGGCCTGCAGATGAAGACAACAGAAGCCAGACTCATCTGTCACGGAGGGGACAAGTCCAAAGATGCTCCAACTGTGGTGGAGTAGGACACAAGAAGAGCGGCTGCACCAAGCCCACGAAGAGGGTTTGTGACATGTTGTTCTAGGGTTCACTTATCATTGTGATTGCCATAAATTTAATTTGACTACTATATGATATGTGTGTAACTGTCTCTATGATTTACATTTTGTTTATAGGCCCAAACTTCAACCAAAAGAGCTAAGAAGGATACACCTAAGCTGGCACCTGGTCAGACAGTTCAGGGAGGGAAAAAAAGGAAGACTACACCATCACCAACCAACCTGCCAGCATCTCAGCCCAGGAAAACCTCCCAAGACCCAAGAAAAGTGCAGCCCGGCCCACCACACAAGCACCTCAGCCCAAGAAAGCTTCTACTCAGCCCAACATCCTGGTCCACCCCAAGAACAAGGCTGCATCAGCTGCAACCTTCACCAGCAACAAACAGCCCCTTAGCCAGCCATCTGTGAGGAAGAGATAATTTTCTGTCCTTCAAAGCAGTGCACCTCATGTACCCTATAGAAGTTGAGGTTGATGGCCAAATTACCTCCATCTCAGTGGGGGAATCTTTAGAATTTGCATGTAATTTCTTTTGTGACTCATGTCTTAGTGCTTTGCAAGCAGTGTTTGTATTTTGGTATTGGCTATTTAGTTTTAGAACATTACCTTAGTTAGATTGGTTTCATTACTGTATTTTGGTATTAAGTGCCTGAGGACACTTGAAGTGTTGCTTCTCTATATTTTGGTACTAGGCATATGGAGGCAAACAGTTTACTTGTGTATGTTTTAACTACTCATCAAATGAAATATGCCATTAGTAATTACTGAATTTTTAGATCATGTATTCAATGCTTTTGTGCTTTACTCATGAACTACATTTACATTACAAAATAACACAACTTCACCATTAAAGAAGGTGACATTTTGGGCAACATTAAACAGCACTTTCCTTCATTAATTCAAACAGCTTCAAACATGCTACACACCTAAACCACTGTAACATCATAGAATACCCTCAAACTCTACCCACACAATACAAGAAATCTCATAACATTTCCTACCGAATCATCTATAACCTAGGTGCATTCCATTCGGGTGCTTTAAGTTATATTGATTCTGCAGCAATAAGAACAAAAACCCCAGCCAGCCAGCAATACATAGAGCAGCAGCAACCCAAAGCTTCGTCTCCACCTCCTTCAATCTTGTCTTTAATTTCGTTATCTTCCTCCTATTTCTTGCAATTTTAACCTCTTGCTGAACACCTCCAGGTTTCGGATCTGCCCATCTGAAGAAATCACAGCCATCCTGAACCTGACAGAAGCCACAGAGACATATGAACAAATTCCAAATTCTCAGACCCACAATGGCAAAATAGGAAGAACACCTTACCTCATAGTATACGCAACCCCAAAATCTTTGTCCCGGGTTATCCTTCGTCAATGAAGTTTGCAAAATCGGCCTCTCACCATAGCCACAGAGCAACTCCTTTGCAGCTGAACGAAAACGTGAGGCTCTTGAGCTCTGGGAAGCTATGGACGCTGTCTCCTGAACCCTAGCGCTGCTACTCTTCATCGACCTTCAGCAGAAGTCGCCGTTGTTCATCCTCCCCTGCACTTCACATTCATTCACTTTCATTATTTAATCCTTTTATTATTATTTATATTAATTAACATTATCAATATCTGTTAAAACGGTCGTAACGGAAGCTAACGACCACAGGGGTAAGAACGATTTTAAAACAAATTGGAACCTTTAGGACCATTTTATTGCAAAAAAAGGCTAGGGACGAAATTAATTTTTGGCTCCTACATTAGAGACCAAAATTATACTTAATTAATGTTAATTTTAATATATCAAAATGTATATTAAATTTTTTTCTTCTCATCCAAGTGTTTTGGCAATATTGCAATTTATATCATCGTTTTATTTGCATATTGTCAAGTATTTTGTGCCAATCAAATTATATTTTTATAAATTATTTTTTATATAATATATAAAATAATTATAGTTCAATAGTTAAAAAATCTAAACAAAATTCTATTATAATTGTGTAAGATACAAAATAAATAAAATAAAATAAAATTATGATGTGAGACCAAAATTGATTTTTACAATATTTATGATGAAAAAATTTTTAATGAAAACAATGATGAGCAATGTCACATGACGAGCAAATATTATCATTTTTTGTCAGTAATCATTTATATTCATATTTATAAATATTTTACACATAATAAATATATAATTTGTATCTATATTTATCAGAATTTTACACACATGAATCAATATAGTTTGTATTTAAATTTTTTAGAGTTTTTACACATGAATTAAAAAAAATTATTTGTGAAAGACAATTTAGTATTTGTGCTAGATAAATGATGACAAAAAATATTAAAAATCACTAACCTCTAAAAATTTAAAATTTTCAACAATTATTATTATTATATGTAAGACCAAACTTATAAAACAATAAAATTAAATAAATGATGTAAAGGTGTATACAATAAGTAAATGATGTATATACATTAATCAAATTTTAAGAAAAATTACTAAATGAGTATATATGATTTTTTTTATCTCAAAAAATTAAATTTACATAATACATAATTTTTTTTATTATTGTGTTTATATTTAACAATATAATTTTGTTACAAACAAAATAATTTTTTTTAAGATGTGAGTACTAACACATTACTCAATATATATATAATATTATTTTTTATAAGATTCTTATATGCTTTATTTTTTTTCAAAGACTCAATGGAAAAATGCCCCCACATGTTTGTAAGTGGGTCCGTACCTGCACACGTGCACGTTCTTTTTTTTCTCGCCCCTTTTTTTTTCTTTTACAAATTTACGCGCACACATTCTTTTTTACTCTTTCTTCTTTTTCATCCCGATGCTGCGTTTTCTTCTTCTCTTTTTTTTTTATCATTTTTCTCGTTTATTATTGTCGTCACCACCACCACCAATACCTCCTCCTCTTCCTCCTTCTTTTCTTATTGGAATTTCTGCTCCTCCTTCCTTTATCTTCATCCTTACTACCACTACCACCATCTCCTTCTCATTTTTCTTTTCTTATTTAAATTATTTTGATCTCTTTTTTCCTTTTTCTCTTCCTCCTGCTCTTTCTCCATCATCATTATTATCATCGTCGTCTTCTTCTTATATGTATAACAGAAAAAAAAAAGAAAGAAAGAAATAAGAGAAAAAAAAGAAGAAGAAAAATGCAGCATTAAAGAAGATATTTTGGTGCTTTTATAGCAAAATTTTGGTGTAAAAACTAAAAAATTTATGTGTTATTGTTAAAATTTTGTTGGTGTATTTGTATTCTGATAAATTCTGTATAATTCAAAATTCTTCCGATCCTCCTCATCTTTTGCTTCTTCTTCTTCTTCTTCTTCTTCTTCTTCTTCTTCTTCTTCTTCTTCTTCTTCTTCTTCTTCTTCTTCTTCTTCTTCTTCTTTTTCATCATCGTCATTATCTTTTTTTTATTTCTTATTTATCTTTTGCTTCTTATTTTACCTTCTCAAGTTTCTTCTTATTTTACTTTCTTATTAAGAACAAAAACAAAAAAGAATCAAACAAAGAAAAATAAGAAACACATAATGCTCCAAGATTACTAGGAAGAAGATGAAGCTACACTCATTCAACTAAAAGAAAGAAGGAAATAAGAAAAAAAAAGAAGAAGAAAAAAATACAGCATTAAAGAAAAATATTTTTGTGTATTTGTAGCAAAATTTCGATGTAAAAACTAAAAAAATTATGTGTTATTGTTAAGAAATTTTGGTGTATTTTTATTCTGATAAGTTCTGCACAATGTAAAACTTTTTCTCTTCCTCCTCCTCATCTTTTATTGCTTCTTCTTGTTTATCTTTTTCTTATTTCATTTTCTTATAATTCTTCTTATTTCATTCTTTTAAGAGGAATAAAATAAAAAAAAGAAGAAAAATCAATACTGCAAAATTATTAGAAATGAAGAAAAGGAGGAAAAGAAAAAAGCGCAACAATAACAACAACAATAAAAGAACAATGATGGAGAAAAAATACACAAAAAAGAATAAGATCCAGTCTTTGTTTGTGTGCTTATTTTCGAACTAAGTTTATGTATTGCAATCATTAAGTAAGTTTGGTGCATTTCTGAGTTAATTGAGGTGGATTCTGGATTTAATTTCAGAGTTAATTGAGGTGCATTCCGAAAGCAGCCTCACAGTGTACCTTATTTAGATTCAAAATGTAACGAAATTAAATATAAAATGCACTGAAATTACTTAATGATAAACCTCTTAAAAACTTGTGTCACAATTAAAAAATTTCAATGTTATTTCCTGATAAATTTTGCATAACTCAAAACTCTTCTTCCTCCTCCTTCTTCATCATTATCATCTTCTTTTTTTTTTCTTATTCATCTTCTTCTTATTTTACTCTCTTAATAAAAATAAAAAAATTCAAACAAAAAATACATATTGTTGCAAAATCAATATGAAGAAGAGGAGGAAAAGAAAAAAAATGTAGCAAGTCAGAAACAACAACAACAGCAATAAAAGAATGAGGATGAGGGTGAAACACGCGAAGAGGAAGGAATCCGAAGAAAAAAGAGGAGGAATGCAAAGAATAAGGAGAAGAAGAAGAAGGAGGAGGAGGACAAGAAACGCAGGATACGAACGTTGGAAGAGGAACGTGAAGAAGAAGGAGGAACACGAAGAAGAACGACGTAATTTTACGCGCATGTTATGTAAGTAGGCTTTGTTGAGTTAGGGTTAACTTTATTGGACTTAGTTGACAAAAAGGCTTGGATGTATAATGAAACTGTAAAGATAATTCCATATATGAGTCTTTATCTAAAAAATTATTTATAATATTTTTAGAGTATTTACCCATTTTGGTCCTCAAAGAATTTCGGACCAGACACTTTAGTCTCCAACAAAAATTAATTACTCAATTAGTCCCTAACAATTAATTCCGTCAGCCACCTAGGTCCTTGGCTCTGTCAACTCTAACGGAAGACAAAATGGTTCCTAACAACTCTAACAGGGGACAAAATGATCCCTGACAACTCCAACAGGGACAAAATGATCCCTGATCCCTTTGTTCGAAAACGACACTATTCTTCCTTAATTTTCATCATATCTCGTATAACCCTAACATTCATACTCTCTTTCTTCACCTTCACACTCTTCTTTTCCATCCTTTCCTTCTTCCTCTTCAACTTCAAGATCAAGCCATTGTGTAATTGCCATGTGTGTCGCACCTACCTCAATATGTCTTGGACCACACACTTTCTAAATCTCTGTGGCTGGTACCCCCACCTCCTCCACACTTCACCCACCAGAAGCATCCACTTCCACGTCTTCGATAACAACATCACCTCTAACCCTGACAACGTCCACCACATCCTCAAGACCAAGTTTCACAACCACCCCAAGGGCACGTCTCTCTCTACTCATAGGCAAGTAATATGGATTGTTCGACATTAGGACATCATGAGAAGATATTCTCCTTCGACATCATATGCAAATTCTCATTTGAAATGGACCACGAGTGCTCCATTCCTTCTTTTTTGAAGTCCAAGTTGATAGACTACTTTGACCTCGCATCCAAACTATCAGTAAAATGAGTAATATCGCCGTTGTCGCTCATATAGAAACTGAAACGATTACTGAACATTGGTTTGGAGAAAAAGTTGAAGGAAGCAATCGAAGTGGTGGACAATGTGGTCATGCAGATGATAGGGCAGAAGAGGAGGGAGATGGTGACGACGATGACGAGTCTTAACAAATCAGATTTGCTGTCTAAATTCATGGAATCCATCGAAGACGACAAGTACTTGAGAGACATAGTCATTAGTTTCCTGAGTATGAATTGGTTGAAAACAAGTTGAGGATTTTTCTTCTTGTGAACATTGAAGTTGCAGAATGTGCATTGTGTAATTTGAAGTTATAGTGTTAGACTGTTAGTGTTATGCGAGATATGATGGAAATTGGGAGAGAACAATGTCATTTCCGAACAGATGAGGTCAGAAACCATTTTGTCCTATGTTAGAGTTGTCATGGACTATTTTATCCTCCGTTAGAGTTGACGGAGTAAATGACCTAAGTGACTAACGGAGTTAATTGTTAGAGACTAATCGAGTATTTAGTTTTAGTTGAAAACTAAAATATCTGGTTCGAAATTTTTTAAAGAACAAAATGGATAAATACTCATATTTTTAATAGACGCTACTAAAGCACTTATCAACAACATTTCTTTTAAATAAGAAAAAGATTTTTTTTTAAACATATAATTTTGGTATTTGAAATTATTTTTTAATAAATTGTTTTTATTTTTCATTAGTTTGGTACCCATAAAAATAATGACACATATAAAATAATTTTAATATATATATAAATGACTCTTTTCATTTTTATTTTTTGATTTTTAATGTATTTTTTATTCCAGTAGATCTAGGATTAATAAATTATTGTATATTATACACACAACAAAATTTGAACTTGTTAAATAGACAAGTAAAATGACCACTCGACTAATCTAAATTAGTTAATAATCCATTCAAGCAAATTCTATTTTCTGTATATAAATGTAACAACTTAATATTAAGTACTTGTTTGGGCACCATTATTTTGATAAAGATCTTTTTTCAATTAAAAAAAGATTTTTTTATTTTTAATATATTTGATAAATTTTTAATAATAAAAATAAAACACTAAAAAATAAAAAAAAATATTTTTTTTTTGAAAAACTACAATTTACATCTTTTTTAAAAGATTTTTTTCTTTAAAAAAAGATATTTTTTATCTAATAAATAAATAAATAAATATTTTTATATTATTATATCTAAAACATAATTGATATATAAAAAAATTTATTTTGCATGAGATATCTAAATATATTTTTTTGTAAAATTTAAAAAAAAATAACTCAAAAAAAATCTTTTCTTAAAAACTAATAAAAAAACTAATCCAAACAAGTTCTTAATTCTTAATGGAGTTTAGATATGTGATAATTTATTTATTAACTTGCTGAAACCGAAAACATTGTGAGAAATAAATTAAAAAAATCTTCTGAATAAGGGTGGAAAATTCGGATGGAGTGATGGACTATCAAACGTTCAAAATTGAAATTTGTCATTTTTTAAAAATCTGATAATTAATTAAGAATAAAATCTATTTAATTTAACTCTAATATTTTCAAGAAAAAAACCTCTAATATTTTTATTCTCGGTTTATAACGACATATAAATATTTAATAATATAGTTATCTGAAAAAAAGATAAGATTAAAATAAACAAAAAAGAATCCAATGGGACCATCCGGCCATGAGGTCAGTTAAACTTAAATCTTAAAACTTAAACTGCTGTATCAGGATTCAGGAAGTGACGAAAACTGTCGTTCTGAGCACTATGCTATCTATGTATGATAGATATATTTGGAAAGATAGATAGATAGATAGTAACTATAAACATCTCTCATAATCAAGAACAATATTATATTATTATTGTAGAAGATCAACCAAGATAACATAAAAATTTTCGGCAAAGAAACCTTGCATCTCATCTTCATCTGCAAATTCTGGGACACATCGAAGGCCAGACATGGCCGTGAATACATCGGAGCTTGTTGCCAAGCTCACCCCGGAAACTCAACACTTCAGCCTTGACTCTCTTCTCCGCTTTTGTACCTCCAACGTTTCTGGGTTTCCTCCTTCACCCTCCCATTTCAATGTCTCACAGGTTCGCTTCGATCCTCTTTCTTTGCTTTTGGGTATGCTTCTTTTGGATTGAACTTTTGTTTTTTAGCTCTTGCTTTTGATGGTAAATTAAGGGGTTGAATTGTTGCAGTTTGGGCATGGACAGTCCAATCCAACGTACCTGATCGAAGTTGGTTCTGTGGGGTCACCTTTGAAACGATATGTTCTCAGAAAGAAGCCTCCAGGGAAATTGCTGGCGTCAGCTCATGCGGTCGACAGAGAATTTCAGGTTCTTTTTCTTTTCACTATTCATCTTTATTCTGGAGATGAAAGTATTGCCAGTGAAGAAAACTAGGAAGTTTTTTAAGTGAATCTAGTTGGCACTGATGATGAGTAAGGCTAACTAAAATGGCTATTTTGTTAATCAGAGTGAAAAACAATTGATTTACCTGTTGTGTGGTACCTATGCTGCAAAAATATGAAAATTGGAAAAAATTAGTCGCAAACTTAAGAAGTTGCATGATTAAAATGTATTATTTTTGCATCATAGCTGTTTATTTTCCTCCAACTCACAGGTTCTTAAAGCGTTAGGCACTCATACTCAAGTTCCAGTTCCTAAAGTTTTCTGCTTGTGCGATGATCCAAATGTTATTGGAACAACATTTTATATCATGGAGTTTTTGGAGGGGCGTATATTTATTGACCCCAAGCTACCGGTATGATTTGCATGCCAGTTATGTTCAGTCTTCTCTGCTTCAATCTGTGATTTCTGAATTATGTTGTATCAATGTATCAGGGTGTGGCACCGGCGAGGAAAAGGGCAATATACCTGGAAACTGCTAAAACCTTAGCTTCCTTACATTCTGCCAATGTGGACTCCATTGGTTTGGGAAAATATGGGCGGCGAAATGATTATTGTAAAAGACAGGTAAATAAGTCATTTAAATGATTAAACATTCAATTGCCTGGTTATTTAGCTAGGCTTCGAATCAAACTAGTTTTAGATAACCAAGTTTTACCAATAATGGAAAGCCTGATTGTTTTAGATTGAGAGGTGGGCTAAGCAATATGTTGCCTCAACTAGTGAGGGGAAACCTGCAAGAAATCCGAGAATGTTTGAACTGATTGATTGGCTACAACATCACATACCACCTGAAGATTCCTCAGGAGCAACAGCTGGCTTGGTTCATGGAGATTTTCGTGTGGACAATCTGGTATTCCACCCCACTGAGGTAAGATGCATATAGTAAGGATATATAATTAACTTAATTTTGTTGAGTGAAAAACGTTTTTCTCTCTGGACATGGTTAAGACAAAATTAGAATACAATAACCATAGTGGTAAAGGAAAGTGAAAATTTATGTTGTTCATGTATAGATTATCATTCGGGATTTATAACAAAGACATCTTTACATAAGGCTTATGCCTGGTGAATCTTTTTTCATCTGCAGGATCGAGTAATTGGTGTACTTGACTGGGAACTTTCTACCCTTGGTAACCAAATGTGTGATGTTGCATATAGCTGTATGGTATGTCTCTATATTGATGTTTGTGTCAAGATTTGAGCCTTGAATTGTATGCACTGCATGGTAGTTTTGCACCTTATCTTATGTATACAATCTCAACAGTTGGTATTGTGTGAGTTTTTAAAGCTAATCTTAATAACAATCATAGTATCACATTATGTAGGTTGTTCGTTAATTAGATTACCAGTGAAGTTCACTGTATCTTTCTTTTGCAGTCGTACATTGCAGATATTGGGCCTGACAAAGTACGAGAAGGCATGGAACGTGGATTACCAGAGGGAATTCCTTCACTGCCGGAATATTTGGCTGAATACTGCTCAGTGGCAGTACGTGCTAAAACACTAATATTCATTGTTGTATATGCTCAATTTGGAATTATTTTTATCACCTATTCGATGTTCTTTTATAGACTAAGGATATTGATTTCGGGCTGTCACCTTTGAAACTTGTATATTTTCATCTACATGTTATTCCATAGCTGAATTTTGCATCATATAATACTTATCTGATGTCTGACGATAGTCAAATGAAGTAGTTGCTGATTTTGTATCCTACATTTATCTATGCTAATAAATCTCTAACGGACAAGTTTTGGATGTCAGGGAAGAAAATGGCCCATTGCTGAGTGGAGGTTCTATGTTGCCTTTTCTTTCTTTCGAGGGGCTTCAATTTTTGCGGGAGTATATAGCAGATGGGTTAAGGTATGTAAAAGATGCCATTGGCATTGAAGTTTAAGATTAAATATTTTACTGAATCTTTTCGTGCAATGCAGGGTAATGCATCAGGAGGTGAGCGTGCTCGACACGCAGGGGTACTTGCAGATGGTCTTATAGATGCTGCTTGGAACTTTATCGAACAGAAATCTGTACTTCCTCAGCATCCTCCATCCGGTAGCTATACTGCTTAAATATTATAGGGTCTTATATGCAATTTAGTTTACTTTATTGGAAGGTAATCATATTAGAAACAGTTACTATCACTACCCCAATAGCTGAGGCTTTCTTACTCTTAACAAATCAGATGTGAATGCACAAGCCCATTCAAAAGAGTTGGTGGAAGGGAACGACATGCAGGGCCTATCAAGTGGGGGGAAGTTTGTTCCTAGTCAAAAGATTTTGACATTAAGGAACAAACTAATCAAGTTCATGGAGGAACATATATACCCCATGGAAAATGAATTCAACAAACTCGCCCAGTCAGAATCACGTTGGACTATTCATCCGGCTGAGGAGAAGTTAAAGGAGATCGCAAAGAAAGAAGGCTTGTGGAACTTATGGATTCCTGTATGCTTCTAATTCTGCTCTTCTGTAATATATTTCTTCTGTATGTTGTTATTTCACAAGCATCTAGCATTCTCTCATTTGATTTTGATATATAATAGCTTCCTCTACATCTTAAGTAATAGGCATAGAATTGTTTGCTAGACCTTGTTATGACCAGTTTTCTAGTGAAATGCTGTTAATAATAAGTTAAAAATTGAAGGTTTCTGATGTAATGCACTCGACTTCGTACAAGTTCAATCCTTATACTATGTGTTTAGACAGATGATACCTATAACTTTTAGCTCAAGCCTGATTGTACATTGAAATATTCGATTTGAGTGCCAATTCGGAAGTTTCAGAATCAGAAAACTATTATGTTATAGCATACCATCAAAATGGTTAGATGGTCATTTTCCTTTTGCAGAAGGCATAGCATAAAATAATAGAATGTAAAACTATATGTCTTAGCACATAAAGCTTTGAAAGATAGATCCAATTTGGAGTTTGTTGTCTGTGATTACTTTTTAACTTCTAATAGTTTCACATTTTGGTATTAGCATCTTGTTAAGGATAAATTCTGAGTAGATCTGTTCTAAAATTTTTTATGCAGCGCGATAGTGCTGTAAGGGCAAAAAATATACTCTTTGGTGGGAGAAATAGTGATCTCTCCAGTGATGCAAATGACTTGTTATTGGGTGCTGGTCTCACAAATCTGGAATATGGATACCTTTGTGAGATTATGGGTCGTTCTGTTTGGGCCCCACAAGTATTTAACTGTGGTGCACCTGACACAGGTAATATGGAGGTAAGATATAACTTGAAGGTTTCTTAAGGTTGGTCCATAGTCGATCAACTTTAATTTGATTCCATTGTGGGTGATAAGCACTTCTCTCTACCTACTTTGCATATTTATTGGAGCTAGCTAACATGTTATTTTGCATATTAGGTGTTACTTCGCTATGGAAACAAAGAACAAATGCAAGAATGGCTTATTCCTTTGCTTGAGGGGAAGATTAGATCTGGATTTGCTATGACAGAACCACGTGTTGCGTCTTCTGATGCAACGAACATTGAGTGTTCTATCAAAAGGTGAGAATATTCGAAACTATAAATGCATTATGGAATTAACAAAGAAAGCATAGATTTGAGCCAAGCTGCTTGATTTTTTAATTATTCTTTTTCTTTTAAAGACAAGGAGATTCATATATTATCAATGGGACAAAATGGTGGACAAGTGGCGCTATGGATCCCCGATGCAGAATTCTCATAGTCATGGTGAGTATTTAGTTGAAAGTTATTGCATTAGGTGTATGCTATTCCTATCAATCATGAGTGACCAAAACATATGCACAGGGGAAAACTGACTTCAATGCAGCAAAGCATAAACAGCAATCTATGACCTTAGTGGACACCCAGACTCCTGGTGTTCGAATAAAGAGACCCTTAATGGTGTTTGGATTCGATGATGCACCGCATGGACACGCCGAAGTAACATTCGAAAATGTTCGTGTGCCAGCAGAAAATATTATACTCGGAGAAGGACGTGGATTTGAGATTGCTCAAGTAAGTTGAGGAATGCTTCCTTTTTAATTATTACCAGCATCTGATGTTGCTTAGAACTCTATTGTCCACAAACCTTAGCATCTTTCGGAGGCAATAATACCATTCAAAGGTGTCTAAGTTGTATCAAAGTGAGCATATTCGATGTTGCTGATGTTTGACATCATGATCTTCCGAATGGAAAAATTAGTTTTAATGTATCCTCTAGAAGATATTATATTTTGCATTACTTGCGATATATCAGACACACTAAATATTTCCTCTGTTGCGGACTTGCAGGGTAGGCTAGGTCCAGGAAGGCTGCACCATTGCATGAGACTGATAGGCGCTGCCGAGCGAGGAATGCTTTTGATGGCTCAAAGAGCTCTTAATAGAAGAACATTTGGGAAGTTGATTGCTCAACATGGTTCATTTCTTTCAGATATGGCAAAGGTATCCCTATTGAGCAAATCCATGGTGTCGTGTTTAAAAGCAATAATCTAGGAGTGTCAAAAATACTTAATAAGATTTCCTAACAGGATTATCGCCAATAATATAGAATACTTAATAAGATTGCTACTTTTTAAATTGATGATTATGCTAACAATCATAATTTTTTTCTTAGCTAATAATTAAAATTATCATTGTTAATGATGAGAGGATTGTCAAGTTGGTGATACTCTACATTGCCTTAGAAATCTGAATTGTTAGTAAAGAGGGAAAATTGTAGATGTAGGTAACTTAAAGAGAGTATTAACACTTAACAGTAATCTGATAGATTGCTCTTACAAAACGATCTCATATAGTTTTAACATTACATAAACTCTATACTTATTTCGTTTTCTGTTGTTCAGTGCCGTATAGAGCTCGAAAAGACCAGATTGTTGGTGTTAGAAGCAGCTGACCAGCTTGATAAGCATGGAAACAAAAAAGCTAGAGGGATACTAGCAATGGCCAAGGTAAGTTCTCATTCCCATTTGCAATAATTATTAAGATTTTTCACTTTATGTTGGTTTTCTTTCGACGCTGTGCTTTGTTTTCGAGCAGGTAGCCGCACCAAACATGGCGCTGAAGGTGCTTGACATGGCCATTCAAGTGCATGGAGCAGCTGGTGTGTCGTCTGACACAGTCCTATCACAACTGTGGGCCGCCGCACGGACGCTGAGAATTGCTGATGGTCCGGATGAAGTACACTTGGGTACCATTGCCAAGTTAGAACTTCAAAGAGCCAAGCTTTGAGAAAGTGAAATTTTTTCAACATACAATCACCAAATGCAAACCCCATAGAAGAAGAAAGAAAGGAAAGCAGTAGGTTAAGCAAGGAAGATTCACAATCCCTCAAATCTTTTTTTTGTTTTTTTCATTTTTAAGTTCTAGACACTATTAAAAAAGGGTGGTTGTGAATGTTTTAGATTATTATGCATTAAATGTAATTCAGGAGTATGTAATATATTTCAGAGTAATGTGTATGAATGTTGTTCACAATAAGTTTCCCAATTGTGTATGGGGTTTGTTAATACTCTATGATGGAATATCAATAAATTATACTTTGGTGTAAATATCTATACAAGTTTGAAAGCTTGGTTTTTATTCTTGAAATCATAATTTGAGATGCATAAACTGCAATTCAAATTGTAAATCATAGTATATTATCATGGTGCAGAATGTTCCTTATCAAAATAGCCATATATTATGCAACTGCCATTGGCTGGCAAATTTCTATAACCGATTTCAACCTCCTTGTTAATTTGTTTTCCTATCTTTACACATTGAACTCCATGATTCAAGGAGCTCCTCTAGATTTCATCATTTTTAACCATTGTTTTTCAACAATTGTTGTTACATAAATATGCCAAGTTTAGCATTTGGGTAAAAATAGACATATTGTGGTGTATACCACTCGATGTTTAAATAGCAAGCGATAATTAAGTTCATCAAATCACAAGTTCACTAGGGCATTGATAAGCACTGCCCAAGGAACATTTTCTTTGATCTTTTTCATTAGCATTTTTATTTTAGGAAAAACAAAATGGCGGAAGGTAGTAACGGAGACCAGAAGAAGAAACTGGCCATTATTAGCATCTCCATGATCCTTCTTGTGGCCATGATCGCGTCGGTGGCGATCGGCATAACCAGCCACCGAGAAAAAGGATCAAAGGGCAGAGAAGACGACGAGGAGGAGCCCCACGTTGCAAAATCTCAGAAGAATGTAGAGGTGATTTGCCAATCCACGGAATACAAAGAAACATGTGAAAAGAGTCTTGCAGATGCATCAACCAAAACCTCAGACATGAAAGAACTCATAAAAGCAGCATTTAACTACACAACGGTTGAGTTAGCGAGTCACATTGAAAACTCAACTTTATATCAAGAATTGGGAAAGGACAACATGACAAAACAAGCCTTGGACATATGCAAAGAAGTGTTGGGCTATGCGGTTGACGACATGCAAAAATCAATTGATAAAATGGACAAATTTGAATTAAGCAGAATCAATGAATATGCATATGATATCAAGGTTTGGGTGGCAGGCACCATTACCCACCAGCAAACATGCTTAGCCGGCTTCGATAACACGACGACAAAAGCCGGCGAAACCATGGCCAATGTGCTCAAAACCTCCCTAGAACTTAGTAGCAATGCCTTGGACATGATCAACGGAATATCCAAGGTACTCAAGCAATTCGACTTCAGCTCGCTAACCGCCGCTAGTAGTACTAACCATAGGAGGCTTCTTGATGAAGAAACCTCCCATTCTAAGGATGGGATTCCTTCATGGGTGGGTGAAAGCCAAAGAAAGCTTATTAAGGCGGGTCCGACCGGCGGCATTGGTGGCATTGTTGGACAGCCTAATGCAGTTGTGGCTCAAGACGGCAGTGGACAGTTTACAACACTCACCGATGCTCTTAAAACCGTGCCAAAGAAGAACTCAAGTCCCTTCATAATTTACGTTAAGGCTGGCGTGTACAAAGAGTATGTCAATGTTGTCAAGAATATGGATCATGTCATAGTTGTTGGAGATGGCCCTGACAAAACTATATTCACCGGTAGCAAGAATTATGTGGATGGTGTCCAAACTTATAACACCGCAACCTTCGGTAAGCCTTGAACTTTACAATTAGGTGGAAATTCATAATTTGTTTTCGTGCGAAGTTGATAATTGAGAATTGTTATATGATAATTTAGTCAAATCTGTTAAATCATCTAAACATGTATTGTTTCTGGTAAAGGTGTGAATGCTGCCAACTTCATGGCGAAGAATATCAGATTCGAGAACACAGCAGGGGCAGAAAAGCACCAAGCTGTGGCACTCAGAGTAACAGCAGACCAAGCCGTGTTCTACAACTGCCACATGGACGGTTTCCAAGACACGCTTTACGTCCAATCCCAACGCCAATTCTACCGTGACTGCACCATAACAGGCACCGTAGACTTCGTATTCGGCGATGCAGTTGGAGTCTTCCAAAACTGCAAGCTACTAGTCCGAAAGCCGTTATCCAACCAACAATGCATGGTCACAGCAGGTGGCAGAACCAAAGTTGACAGCCCAACTGCATTGGTTTTCCAGAGCTGCTACTTCACCGGAGAGCCTCAACTTGCCACGTTGAAAACCAAGATTTCATTCTTGGGTAGGCCATGGAGGATATACTCCAAGGTGGTGATCATGGACTCCATCATTGATGATATCTTTGTGCCTGAAGGATATATGCCATGGATGGGAAGCGCGTTCAAGGACACGTGTACGTATTATGAGTATAACAACAAGGGTCCTGGTGCTGACACGTCGAAGAGGATTAACTGGCCTGGGTTTAAGGTCTTGAATTCTCTTGAAGCCATGAGTTACTATCCTGGAAGATTCTATGAGCTTGCTAATTCAACTGATCGTGATGGTTGGATCATTAACTCTGGTGTTCCGTACAGTCTTGGTCCCTTGCTTGCCACCACTAACGCCGGCACCACCGCTACACCTGTCCCCACTATCGTAACTGCCATGCCCGCAGCCACACGCGTTATTTCTGCAGCCAAAACCACAGCCTCAGCACCCGCCGCTGCCACCACTGCATAACTCAAGGTTTTGGAATTATACCTAAAGAAAGTGATCAAGTGTGCAACCAATGGTTATGTACAATACATTTGTGTGTTTCTTTATTTAGTAGCTAATTGACCAAAACACTTGGTCAAATACATATATTAATATATAAATAGTGCGTGTTATATGTCAAATTAGAATGAAATTAAGTCTATTTATTTGTAGGTAGCAAAATATTATGATTTTTATAAATGTCTATAATTTATTTTCGTTTTGAAAGCCATGTAATTAAGCAACAAATCAACAATATTATATTGCACCAAAAAGCAACAATATTATATATCAATTAAGCTATATGTACACTAAAATTAGTCATTAAAATTAATTATTAGTATAAAATATATATTAAAATATAAAATATATATTAAAAATAAATTAAATTTTAAATATATTTATATATAAATATCATAAATTTAATTTTAGTATATAAATAATATTTTTAATAATATATTTAGTGATTATTTATAAAGATGTACTCGTATGAAAATAATCATTTATAAGATATATATATATATATATATATATATACTTAAAAAGTTTAATATATGGTGTTTGCTTTGGTACGATAATAAATTTATACGTAGTGTTACGTTTAAAATATAGATAAATAATAACTAGTCATGTAGAATTTATTTTTCGCATCAGTATTTAATTTTTTTAAAATATATATTATATCACCACTTTTATTATAACACTCTTTTAATTAAATAAAAATAAAAAATATTTATTTATTTAATTTTATAAAATGTCTTAAACATACTAACTTTATTCGATTAGACAAAAATACTCTTTTAAATCAATCAAACTTTAGAATTTAACTAATCCTAATTTTATATTTTCAAATAAAATTAAAAGTGTTCGTTTAACTGAATTTCAAAAACCCTCTCTTGAATCTGTTCTTCTTTCCTCTTCCTATTCTCTCCCTCTCTCTCCTGCTGGAACTCGATCTCTCTCATCTGTCTCGACATCGCACTCAAGCTCTCTTTCTCGTCTCTGGTCTCGTAATCAAGGTCGTCATCCCTCTTCTCGTCTCCGAAACTGGTCGTCGTCGTTGCTCTCTGTCTCGTCATTATTTTGCACACAGTCGTGCGCCTTCGTTGCGCTCTCCATCGCCGGCGGCAGAAGCAGTAGGTTCTGGGGCTTGTTGTCTTCTTGCTTCGAGTCTCGCCGTCAGCTTCCTTCGTGCAATCAGAAGCTGCTTCATGATTTGGTGAGTTCTAACAAATTTCTCTGTTTCTTTCATCTATAATCGAGAGCTTCATCATTTTTCATATGACCGGGCTTATAACTGGAGAATATATTTATGTCACTGTCTCAATTTTCCTGATCCCCAAATTTCTCCATAGTTTATTTCTCTCCACGAAGAGAAAGGATTTGTTTATTATACATGGTATTCATGTACTGAACTTGGTAGTAGAAGATTTAAAGTTATTACTGTGTGCTTGTTCAATTTTCATTCAAGGAAAAAAGAACGTGTTTCTAAGGCTCTCTTCTTTTTTGCCACTGCACTGATTTATGCCTTCGTGTTATCTTTCAGTGGTCTTGCTAGTGGATCACATTCAAGGTTGTATATTGTGCCTCTAAAGTTAGGTTCACCTCAAGAAATTTTTGAAAACTTGTGGAGGCTTTTTGGAAGGGTTGTGTATATTGTAGTTTTCCTGACAATGTATCCTAGAAAAAATTTTTTTCATTTGAGGCCCATATTTTGAATTGGTTAGTTTATCTGTTTCTCATGCCTTGTAATTATTACTAACATATATATATTATAGATCTTCAGTTTCAAGTACCCAATTTTGACTAGAATAAATAGATGTTAATTTTACCGTCAGCTTCGTTTATTTATTTTCAAATTATGTTTTTCCCTTCTCTTGTATTTTCTTAATAAATAGCACCTTTTAATGACCCGAATACTTTGTATTCTAAGCTCTCTACATGTGAAATTGGTTTTGTTTGTTTTTGCATAGAACTATTTTTGTCATGTTTATCAGGGAAGAAAAGAAATTGGGGTGATTTGTGTATAATGTTAATATTGTCGTTCTTGTTAATTTTGTATAATTGAACCATCATTTTAGTTATGCATTCATGGGCAACTCCTATTTCCTTTCTCCTTGATGCCATGCTTTGGAGTACTAACTAAATTCTAAAGCTTTATTGAAACCTTCTTTTCTTCTTTTTCTTGTTTAGAAAATTATAAACCTGGTGTCGAGTTCTAGGAAATAACTATATATCTAAAATTTGAAATCATCATCATCTACAAGAAACTAATGCTTACTACCACTACAAGAAAAAGCAATATTTGTAACAAAAAAAATTGTTACAAAAAATCAAAATTTTGAAACAAAAATATTTTGTAACAAAAAAAGGGGCCGTTGCAGTATGTCCCATTACAAGAAGTTTTTGTAATAAAAAATGGAATTGTTACAATTCAAAGTGATATTTTGTAACAAATTTTTCTGATACAAAAAATCAGAAGTCGTTACAAAAGTGGTAACAATATTTGACCTTTATTTACTTACCATTCATTTGCAAATTTGCTTATAGAATGTTATTATTATTATTACACACATATATATAGCCATCCATGTGTTGGAGGTGGGTGGATAGTGTACCTAAATCTATGCCATTTAAGCAAATTGCTTTGATGCTACCCTAGACTGGCATTTTCAGTTGCATTTGGCATTTACTTTTCTTGCCATGTAACTTATTCTCAGTTGCTACTGTCTGATTGTTGGTTGAATAGTGTATGTTTCATTCTCTCCCTTTGATCATCCTTTATTTCTTTTGCCTTTCTTTTTGTATAGTTGGAATTTTTGATTCTTTGAGAGCAGTTGTTAAGAGTTTGTGGTTGCTGAATTGTATTAGCGTGTGAACATTCCAAGATTTATGGCCATCTGAACTAGGATTACCTTACAATAAAAATATATAGAACTTTCTTTTGTCTAAGATGTCACATAAAATAGGGTAAAGCTTTAGGGGAAAAAAGAAGTAAATCATTTCTAAACAATTTTGCAAACTTCAGCAGAATTAAATGGCATTCTCTCATTTTCTAATGAGCAGCAGTACTTGTTTATTTTAGGAACACTTAGGGGCCATTTTTTGTCCTTCTAAACTTTTTGACGAAATACCTAAAAAATAGTGATGTCCTTCTACAGTAGCTTTTAAATGAATATTTGAGAGTAACTTTTTCTTTTTGGTACAATGGGAGTAACTGTAGAAGCTATTTATTTGTTGATAAACCATTGCATGATCTTCATCAAAATTACAAAGAATTGCTGTTGCCATAATTTTTTGTGTAATTTATATTAGTTGAAAATCACTTTCACTTCTGCAAGTAGTGTTTTTATGTTCAAGCACAAGAGGCTATGACTTGATAATATAAATATTGTATCATAATCTTGATACCTTGTATATATCGGTTAATCCTGCTCTTGTTTTCTGTTAATCTTTTTTCTTTCATGTCTCCTACGATGGCTTTACATTTCGATCGTAAATTTATGTTATGTAGAACAAGACTTTGTTGTTGATGGAATATATTTCTGGTATTATTATAAGAATTTAACATTACAGTTTGTTCCCCAATGTTTTTTCAACCCAAAAAAAAAAAAGATTCCCCCTTCTTTTTTTTTTAATAAATGCGATTGCTCTTATAATCCGCTTTTAGGGTACACACACATGTTCTATTATCCGTTAACAATTATTTATTCATGGAGATGAATTTTGAATAACTTGACTGTTTCAGGTATTGGCGAAACAAAGATGGTTATTGTTATGTCATGTTTTGAATGTGGTCACTGAACAAAAAATAAGGTCAACTTGCAATGACTCCTTCTCATTGAGGTAAATATTTGTCATGAAATTTCGTAGCAGACAACACGTTAGTTTATTAGTTATGTATTTTTAGTTTTTTACTGACTTCCTTAAGTTCCTTTCTAGCAGTAGCATCTATAGTTGCAAAGACGGTTCTCATGATGTTTTGAGAATCTCTAGTAAAACATCTCAAGCTAACATAGTATTGTACATTAAAATGTCTAGGTTTCTTTTATATATACTATTTAATGCATACATTTCGCCAAGTAGAAGAGCATAGTTTCTTTAATTCTTGCATATGTGGAAATAGAAGAGTTTTGTTAGGAGCTACATAGATGTTTGGTCTTTGGCTGATTATACCTTTTGCTAATTGAGTTTTTTTTAAGGGAATATTTTAAATTGGTTTGTAAAAAATAAAATAGTGAATTTAACTAGCTTTTTAATCAATTAATTAGTGATGATCATGCCATGACCAACTCTATTTGAAAATTTCACAGATTCGGTTTCTTTCTAATGAACTACTTAGAACTGCTTATCCAAAAATTCCTATCCTAGTCAAGTCAAGGCATTTAGAAGAGAATATGAACCCTTTTTTTTCGGCTTGTGAATGGAAATTTTGGTAGGATCCATCCAAATGATCATCTCCATTCACTACAATAGTTCAATGTAAATTGTATTGTAGATTTTGTAAAACGTTGTTAGTTTTAACTATAAAATGTAAAAAATGTATTATGAGATGATTGATTCAAGAGTAAACAAAATCTCTATGCATGATGATAGTTGACTGGTCTCACTTGGTATGTTCTAATTACAATGGAGCATGCTCAAATCAGTTATTGTTGTAAAGTTGTCGAGTATTTTACATTATATGGAAGGTTCTGAATAGCAGACTGGCGAAACAAAGTATCATACTGCTGCATTTATGAAGCATTTTTGTTTCTTAAATACAGATATATGAATCTCATTCTCTGCACACGCTCTAAATAGATAGATTAGGCACTTCAATGGCTGGAGAATTATGCAGAAAATATATATTGCACCATATCATATCAATCGAGGAAAATATTTAATTTGGTATCTTTTATCTAAGTAAACTTTTATGACATCGCCCATATCTATCCCACTGATAAACCCCAATTTTGTGGTTTATCTTGTGCTTATTTTGGGAGATTTTATCATCTCTTCTCACATTTATTCAATGAAATAGCTTGATTTTGTAATTCTCCTTGAATTTGTGCTTAAGTGTAAAAACATGCTTTTTATGCCCTTAAATTGGTAATTTTTATTCACCTTTGATTTCACTAGATGTCTTGATATGTTTGTTAGTGAATTCAGATTGAGAAGGGATAGGAATGGATCAAAGGAGTGAAGATAAAAGCATGCAAATTGGAGAAATCATGGAAAAATAAGGATTTGGAGTGCTTTCATGGACGTGCACGCGTGGATACGAAGTCACATGGCGACGCGTATGCGTACATGACGCGTACGCGTGGAATGGAAAAATGTCAAGCGACGCGTACACGTGACCCGTGCGTACGCGTCGATACTCGCACGTGACCTCATTAAAGTGAAAACGTTGGGGGCGATTTCTGAGCTGCTCATGCCCAAATCCAACTCATTCCTGAGACTATTTCATGCAGAATTCAAGCTTGGGCAAGGGGGGAACACTTAGTTAGTCATGATGAGCCTTTAGTTAGTTTTCTAGAGAGAGAAGAGAGAATTAGGTTAGGATTAGGTTAATTTCTCTTAGATCTAGATTTGATTCCTTGATTTCATCTTGTTTCCTTTACAATTTCTTGTTCTAATACTTCAACTCTTCTTGGTTCTTTTGTTAATTTCACTTTGATGCCTCTTTTATGTTCATGAATACTCATGTTGGATTTGAATATCCTTTAATGAAATTTGATGTTTGATGTCCTTTTATTGTTGATTTGAGTTGTGATTTTACTCTCCTTGCAATTGGTAGTTGGTAGATTTTACTATTTCTTGCACATTTACCATGCTTTCCTTTTATACCTTCCAAGTGTTTGACAAAATGCTTGGTTGGATGTTAGAGTAGATTTTGAGCATTCTTGGCTTGGAAAGAGTAATTAGGTAATCTTGAGTCATGAATACCCAACTTATGTTGGTGATCTAGAATTGTTAGTTAATATGATTTCTATTGACTCTAATCTCTTGCTAATTCAATTAGTGAGTTGATTAGGACTTTTGAATTGAGATTAGTTAGTCTTATTAGACTTTCTTCGAGTATGAGGATAATATGATACCTTCCTCCATCGTCGGGGATGACGTAATAAGATAAATTCTTGTTTATTATTATGATATGATTGATTAGTCTTATTTGGCGTTCTCCCTATGTGAAGATGACATGATACCTTCTGGCACGCTTTAAAAGCGTAGCCATATCCTCTCGTATACGGCTACGTTTAAAAGCGTGGCAATAGATAAAAGTGTGGCGACAAAAAAAGCGTGGCCATATGTCACTAAAAGCGTGGCGATAGAGCAACCAGCACACTAGCAGTTGTGACCCTTTCAAAAGCGTGCCGGTTGCTCAAAAAGCGTGGCGAAAAGCTATCGCTACGCTTTTTCCCACTTTTCGCCACGCTTTAAAAGCGTAGCAAAATCCTGGTTTTCTTGTAGTGTCCATTTGTTGGAGTTGACTAAATAAGTTGAATTAATCATTGTTTGACTAGGATAAAAAGCCTATATTCTCAATCTTTGCCATGAATGTCTCTTTTTATTAGTTGCTTTCTTTAATTGCTTGTTTGATTTACTCTTCTTGCCATTTAAATTCTTGCTCCTTTATTTTCTTGCCGCTTTTACAAATCAAACCCCTTGTTCCTTCATAGCCAATAATCATTCACTTCATTACAATTCTTTGTGAGATGACCCGATATTTAAATACTTCGGTTAATTTTTATTGGGGTTTGTACTTGTGACAAAACCAAAAACTAAATTTGATTCGAGGATTGACTATCGGTTTGGACTATACTAACAACGGAAGTATTTTGTGGGATTCCGAACCGGTATAAATTCTTTCTTATCAAATTAATGGCGCCGTTGCCAGGGAATTGTAATGGTGCTATGTTATTGGCTATTTTATATATTGTGAATAGCTTGATTTTTAGTTTGTTTGTTAGCTTTTTATAGTTGTAGAATTTTGCTCTCTTTGTTCTTATTGGTATTTGTTTTTATTTTCTCTTGTCACTATGAATTCTCATCCTGTTGGCTATGAGTGTGGTTACAACTATGTTGTAGGAGTTGAAAATAGAAGCTACAATGAGGATATGCATCAAGGATTTGGAGATCAAAGGTGGGAGGAGCCCCAAGCTTATGGACAACCTTCTTAGCAGCAACCCTTTCTGGCTTCTTGTGGGTACAATTCAAATCTTGATGCATACCAATCTAATGTATGTGATGACCTTCATTGTGGTTGTCAACCACAATCATCATATGCATATGAACCACCTCCTCAATATAGCCCCCTACCATACTCACAAGCCTCATACCACCATCCACCCCCATATGATCCTAACCCATATCCACCATACCAATCACCATATGAACCATACCTAGGACCACCACATTTCCAACACCAATACTCCCAAGAACCACAAATTCTATATACACCACCTCAAGACTTTCACCAATATGGACCACCTTCCAACTACAATACATTTCCCTCAAACAATGAATCCTCTCTCCCACCACCGCCCCTCAATGATGCCCTCATGCTGGAACAAAGAGATCTTAGATCTCAGATCCAAAGGAACCAAGAGGAGACGGAAAAGGAGTTTAAGGAGCTAGAACCTAAGATGGCTATCATGGTAGAAGCCGTTAGCAACATTTACTCATCCTGCCTAAGCTTGTGCGATCAAGACACTCCCATTGTTGAATGTGGAGAGGCAACCAAAGAACTTAGTGAGGGAGTGAACTTGAAGCTCCAAGGTGAAGAAGGGGAGTTAAAGCAAGAAGTGCAATAAGAGGAGGAGATAGAGATTATTGAACAAGAGGAAGTAGTGGTTGGAGCCTTAGGATATGTTGAGTACATAGAGGAATCACAAATTGAAGAGCCTTCTTTCATGGAGTTTGAAGTTGATGTCGAAGAGGAAAATGCACAACCTCCAAGGCACGATGTGATTGAAGAATTGGAAGAAGTGGGGCGAACACCAAGTCCTCCTATCTATGATGATTCCAAATCAACATATGATCCTTTTGAGCTTGAAGAATCCTTCCTCACTATGCTCGGAATTGATGAGAAGGTAGACTTCACTCAACTTCCTATTTATGATTTGAGTGACGGAGAAGAGATTGAGGAGATTGATGAAGAAGAAGGCGAACTTGAGGAAGCTTGGCAAGAGGTAAAACTTGAAGAATCTTGCCAAGTGGTGGAAGCCTCTGGAAGAGGATGGACGGGAGTGGAACATGCTTTATCAAGACTGTTGGGAACCTCTCTACCTAGGTTGCCATCTAATCCTTCATTTGAGTGGGTAAAACTTCTAACTCTCAGCTTTATTATCCCACTTGAATTTGGATTGCTTGAAACGGATGGCCAACTTAGGGCGCTTTGCGGAATTAAGCGTAAGAGGAGGATGTTCAGTGGTTGGCGTTGTAAATCTAGGCTCATTATGGTTGGAAGCTCAAAATTGAGAAGCGAAGGTTGGTGTAGTGCTCAAATGAATAGGTCTAGGAGGATCGTTTGGTGCCTTAGTGAGAATTCATCTTGCTCACCACCCGGAGAAACTTACCATGATCAACTCAAGGACAGGTGTCAAAACAAAGTATGGGATCCCGGCTTACAAGAGAAGGATCAAATTTGGGAGCCCATAGTTTGTGAGGAACTCCATCAAGGCTTGAAGTTATTAACTTTGAAAGATGGAGCTTATTAGAATTCCAAGCATTGGTGGATGTTCGAGGATGGATTCAAGAACAAGCCACCTTGATGAAGAGCTCCCCATAAGTCCAACTTAAGGACAATAAACAAAAGTGTTAGGTGGGAGACACCCCACCATGGTAACATCTTTTCATTTTTTCCTTTTGTACATATTGGTAAAATAGGCTTAATTTCATATTTTGTTTGATTAGTTGAGTTTAATTGGGAGTCTAGTATGTTAAATAAGGTTTTATGATGTTTTAGTAGTTGTTTGGAGGTTTGAAATGCTTGGTTTGGTGCAAAAACATAGAAAAATTTTGAAAAACAGAGCAGCAACCCACGCGTACGCGTCACCCACGCGTACGCGTGGCCGCAAGCTTTTCGACCATCGATGCGCACATGTGCCCCACGCGTACGCGTAGATCCAGAAGTTTCACTATTCTATACATAAACCCGAGAGTTGTGCCTACTTCATGCCAACTTTGTGCCTGAGGCACAACTCTGCCCACGCGCACGCGTACCCCACGCGTACGCGTGCTCCACGCGTATGCGTCGCTACCATTTCATCAATCCACGCTTACGCATGACATACGCGCACACGTGGATTGTCCTGTTTCACCCACCTTCTTCTCTTCTCCTCTTCCCATTTCTTCCTTCTTCTCTTCTCTTTCCACCCATCATCACCCAACACTATCAAACACCATCCATAACCACTTCTTTTAGTTAGTTAGTTAATTGTTTAGTTAGTATAATTTCCATTTAATTTTTTTCATTATAAGTGTTGGATTACTAATTTTGTTGCTAATTCTTGCTGCCTATTTTTAACTGAATGCTATTTTAGCATAATTGTTTTTATTTTTCATTGTTGGACTTCCTTGTTGATGTTACAATTTGTTACTTGGTTTTGAGTTTTTATGTTTAACATTCATGAACACCAAGTACATGTTACATTGCCTTTAAGCTTTTTAACTCTTTTGAATTGCATGTTTTGGCCAACATGCATTCATCATCCATTGCTAGACAATTGTATATTATCATTGCATTTTTTTAGGTGATGCTTGTTTGTGATTTACCTTTATTGACATCACCTATTTCATGCATTGAAATTTTTGAATTGTGAAGTTGGATCGAAAGCTTACCTAGTGACATATTTTTGAGCTTTGTAAAGCTTTGTGGACCATGCTTGCTATGTGATTGATTTCCACTTCTATCTTCTTTTTCTTAAGTTCCATAGCATCCATGTGTTTCACCACTATGTCACTTAGGTGTTGCAACAATGTCAATATGTGTCATTGATTGTTGTGTAAGTTGCATATACCATTTTGTTCACTAAGTTTACTTACACATCAATCAATACCCATCCATTTTCTATTTCACAAATTGCTTGGTTTTTGCTTGAGTGCTTTCATGCTTCTTCACTACTTGTTTGGTTGACTTATCCTACAAGTATTTTGAAGTATTTCAAACACACTAGGATGAGTGAAGTACATACTTCTTTTCTATAATTGTGACATGGCTTTTAAATAATGGGGTGTGAGTTCTAAACCGCATGCAATTTAGGGCCCACACACCTATGTTTCATCAATGTTATACTAATTCACTCACTCGATTCTAGTGATTTACCTCATTCCAACAATTTACGCTTCCTTGTTTTTGTATTTTCTCTTCTTACGGTGTTATTTTCTATTTTTCATGACTAATGCACCACAAGCAAAAACAAAAGTGGAAGGAAGAACACGCAGCACCGGTTGACCCACCACCTGGAGGTGGCAACAAGGAAGGTCGTCGTACCCCCTTGCTCATCTTTGAGTGCACCGAGGATGGTGCAAACTTTTAAGTGTGGGAAGGTCGTCCGACCAGTCGGCGTTTTTGGGTGACAAGTTTCTAATTCTAATACTTTTGCATTTCATTCTTATGTCCTTTAGGATTTTTAGTTGCATTTTCTTATTTTGCATATATATATAATAAGCTTAGTCAAAATAATAAAATTTTTCAAGAATTTTACCTATAGGACACCCCAATTGATTGAAAAAAAAAATTTTTAGAACTTGCTTGAATTATATATTTTATGGATCATGTTTTTGAGCTAAGAACACAAGCATGTGAGATTTGAGCCTAATGGTGTGGTTACATGTTATAACCATTTATTTTTCTTCTTGTGTGTAATTGTTCTCTTTCTATGATTGTAATCTTTGATTTGTTTAATTCTATATGTCTATTATTTTGTGTATACATGCACTTATATGATTGAGGCCATTGTTTCATTAGCTCATTTGCCCAAATAGCCTACCTTTTATCTTCCATTGTTAACCAATTTTGAACCTATGCTTAACCCAATTGTTATTTATTTTAGCACATTACAAGCCTAAAGCGAAAAATAATAAATGTCCCTTGTTTGGATCTTTGATTAGCTTAGGCTAGTGAGAGTATTTATTATTCAAGTTTGGGGAGATTTGGGAACATTGGTTGGGATAAAAGGGTATTTTGTATTTTTGTTTTTGGAAATTGGGTGCATACTCATGTATTAATTAAATGTATAGACCTTATGCATTGATGCTCTTGTATAGAGTTTGAAAAAAAGAAAAGTGAGAAAAACAAAAGGAAAATAGAAAGAAAAAAATAAATGTGAAAAAAGAAAAGAAAAGAAAAAGAATAGAAAAGGAAAGAAAAAGAAAAGCAATAAAAGGGGACAAAATGCCCCAAAGTAAAGTTCAATAAAAGAATCAATGCACAAGTGTTGTGAAGTGGAAAGAAAATGCATGAGTATGTGAAAAAGTGAAGAGTGGGTAGTTAGGTTAGTACTTATTTGTATAGGTTATTATATAGGTTAGGTGGGAAAACTTAAGATAATCAAAGATTCAAACTCTAGTCCACTTAACCATATATGACCCTACCTTGACCCTAACCCCATTACAACCTATGGGAAAGCCCTCATGATATTTGTATGCATGCATTGAATAATTGTTGATTGTTAGATGAAAAACAAATCTTGGAAAGCACGATTAGGAGAGAATTGAGTGAATCAATCCCAAACACTTGAGCGATTAGAGCGGATACACATCTGGTGAGGGTTCGATTGCTCAATTACATGTTTTCACCATGATCATTCTTCTTCATGCAAGTTTGTAAATCTTTTTGATAATTCAATGCAATTGTGGGTTTGGTTTGGTTTGAGTTGATTCCTATTGCTTTAGCCCTTATGCTCACACATGTTTTCTTGGAAGTTGATTTGTTTTGACCAAGTGATTGCATTCATATAGATAGTTGCATTTAGGTATTTTACATTGAATAAATGTTGATACCCTTTGTCTCTTTCTTGAGTTTAGCATGAAGACATGCTTAGTTTAAATGTAGGGAGGTTTGATAAACCCCAATTTTGTGGTTTATCTTGTGCTTATTTTGGGGAATTTTATCACCTCTTCTCACATTTATTCAATGAAATAGCATGATTTTGTAATTCTCCTTGAATTTGTTCTTAAGTGTAAAAACATGCTTTTTATGCCCTTAAATTAGTAATTTTTATTCACCTTTGATTCCACTAGATGCCTTGATGTGTTTGTTAGTGAATTCAGATTGAGAAGGGCTAGGAATGGATCAAAGGAGTGAAGATAAAAGCATGCAAATTGGAGAACTCATGGAAAAAAAGGATTTGGAGGGATTTCATAGACGCGCACACGCAGCAGATGCGCACGCGCAGCAGACGCGCACGCGTGGATACAAAGTCGCATGGCGACGCGTATGCGTACATGACGCGTACGCGTGGAATCGAAAAATGACAAGCGACGCGTACGCGTGACCCGTGCATACGTGTCGATACTCGCACGTGACCTCATTAAAGTGAAAACGTTGGGGCGATTTCTGAGCTGCTCATGCCCAAATCCAACTCATTCTTGAGGCTATTTCATGCAGAATTCAAGCTTGAGCAAGGGGAGAGCAATTAGTTAGTCATGATGAGCCTTTAGTTAGTTTTCTAGAGAGAGAAGAGAGAATTAGGTTAGGATTAGGTTAATTTCTCTTAAATCTAGATTTGATTCCTTGATTTCATCTTGTTTCCTTTACAATTTCTTGTTCTAATACTTCAACTCTTCTTGGTTCTCTTGTTAATTTCACTTTGATGCCTCTTTTATGTTCATGAATACTCATGTTGGATTTGAATCTCCTTTAATGAAATTTGATGTTTGATGCCCTTTTATTGTTGATTTGAGTTGTGATTTTACTCTTCTTACAATTGGTAGTTGGTAGATTTTACTATTTCTTGCACATTTACCATGCTTTCCTTTTATGCCTTCCAAGTGTTTGACAAAATGCTTGGTTGGATGTTAGAGTAGATTTTGAGCATTCTTGACTTGGAAAGAGTAATTAGGTAATCTTGAGTCATGAATACCCAACTTATGTTGGTGATCTATAATTGTTAGTTAATATGATTTCTATTGACTCTAATCTCTTGCTAATTCAATTAGTGAGTTGATTAGGACTTTTGGATTGAGATTAGTTAGTTTTATTAGACTTTCTTCGAGTTTGAGGATAATATGATACCTTCCTCCATCGTCGGGGATGACGTAATAAGATAAATTCTTGTTTATTATTATGATATGATTAATTAGTCTTATTTGACGTTCTCCCTATGTGAAGATGACATGATATCTTCTTCCATCTGTTGGAGTTGACTAAATAAGATGAATTAATCATTGTTTGACCAGGATAGAAAGCCTATATTCTCAATCTTTGCCATGAATGTCTCTTTTTATTAATTGCTTTCTTTAATTGCTTGTTTGATTTACTCTTCTTGCCATTTAAATTCTTGCCCCTTTATTTTCTTGGCCCTTTTACAAATCAAACCCCTTGTTCCTTCATAGCCAATAATCATTCACTTCATTGCAATTCCTTGTGAGACGACCCAATGTTTAAATACTTCGCTTAATTTT
This sequence comes from Arachis ipaensis, assembly GCF_059453495.1. Classification (NCBI taxonomy): domain Eukaryota; kingdom Viridiplantae; phylum Streptophyta; class Magnoliopsida; order Fabales; family Fabaceae; genus Arachis; species Arachis ipaensis. Next base: position 17,957,093 of record NC_142439.1, read on the forward strand.
CATTGGGGTTTGTACTTGTGACAAAACCAAAAACTAAATTTGATTCAAGGATTGACTATCGGTTTGGACTATACTAACAACAGAAATATTTTGTGGGATTCGGAACCGGCATAAATCCTTTCTTATCACCCACCTTTAACAAGTTACAAAAATAATATACAACCTCATCCAACAATATACTCTCTCAAATCCTAAAGCTATACCTAAAGTAAGAACTCAAATGGTTCTATGCATTGTATGAACTATAAAACCTATACTAAAGTAAAGAATAATATTCCTCCTTTCTTTACACTACTTTGTTTCATTCCTCAACCTTCAATAGATATGGTTTATTCACGCCACAAAGTCTGGAAACAATTGTGCAACAAACCTCTTTGGATTCTGCATGCCAATACTCTCAAATGCAGCAGCAGCAGAGGAATGAGGACATGAAGAAGTATTCATAGCGCCAACAAAATTGTTTGGTTCTGCGGTATCAATGCTTCTTCCGAGTTGAGTGTTCTGGTTTTGTAGAAACGATTGGTGGTGCGTTCCGAGCAATGAATGCTCTGAATGCTCGGGCCACCGTTCGTCACTGCAGAAGCTGAAGACATTGACCGACCACCGCAAAATTACATGATGCTTCAGTGGATAAGTAAAATCAAATTCAGAGCCTGAAAATTTTGTTACAAAAGGAGGAGGGATATTAAAATCCATATCAATACCATTCTACTACACTGGATTGGCTAAAGGCCTATTAAGTATTGTACACAAAACATTAAAATGCATATCAATGTCAATCAGTATACTTTCTATAGGTCTGCTCAAAAGAGAAAAAACAGAACCAGGTTATGCAATAACAATTCACAAAATAATGATTTCATCATTCCCGTAAAAGCAAAGCAAATACACTAGATTAACTACAAAATTCATGAAGCTGTTTCATTTAAATATTTGGTTACAGCCAACAGGGTGGTGTGGGTCATAGACCTGTGAATTTTTATATATATATATCAGAATTTACACATGTTGCATCTTGCTATTCAAGCTCGCAGAAAAGTCAACCAACCTGAACCATAATTGATGCAAAATCCAAATCAGGTTTCCCTTCTAGTATTGTAGAAAGTTCACGATAGACTCTCTCAGCATTCAAGAGAACACAAAGTCGGCGAATTATCAAAGCAGCTTGTCTAGAGCATAAAAAAAGGAATTTAATAACTAAAGATAAAAATACAAGCAAATACAATATTTTAGTGAAACTGCATAAATAAAGATAAAATTTTGGAACAAGGAAAAAAGATACTTCAAAAGAGAATTGTCTATCCAAAATTTGTCCACCAGGAAAACAACAATCTGTCGGAAGTGCTGAGGATCTTTTGCAATAGCTGCATGAACATCGAGAACTAGTAGTACATCCTGTTTAATTTTTTTTAAATGAAAAAAAGGAAGATGAATCATTGATAATTCCAGTAAATTGCCTATTCTAGAAAGCAAAAAAATTTGGTGTATTAAAATGAATTTACCTTCAGTATGAATGCAATCTGTATCCTGTAGTATGAAAATTGTAGTGTCACCATGCGCCTGGTGACTAGAAGATCGTGCGATCCTAAAGTCTACAATGCTGTTAACAAACAAAAACCAAACAAATTTTTCAGTACACCTTTCGAAGAACAAACAGAGACTAACCTTAGGGAAATGATGAATATCAACACCATCTCTTGACAAGAATCTAAAGCAGCAACATTCATCATGCAATCTTATTTCCATCATGTCAAATAATAATTTCTTTATCAGTTTTATAGGTATTAAGTTTCCTAACTAAGAAATATGAAAAGAAAATAAATTTCTGTATCAGTTTTCTACTCAATAATTTGAACACATCCATGAACGACCATAATAAATAGCCTATTATGTCAACGTCACAAAAGTATATGATTCAAGATCCTATACCATAAAAAAATGAAGAAAATTTAAAATATAATATGTAGATTATAACTCCATGGCTTTTTTTATTGATGACATCATTCAAAAGTCCAACCCATGTATTCCTATCACTGGATCCACTAGAATACGGCGAGACATGAAAAAACTGAGGATATGATGTACTTCCAGCAGTAGAAGGATAATGGTTGAAGTACGCCATGCCATTTTGTACCGGATGAAAGGGAATGTGGAGGACTCCACCATAAAGTTGATAAGGATGGACCACTGGATAATGATGCATAGGATATTGTGGCAATCCTGGTTTCTTGGTTGTGGCTACACTTGCAACTTCCGACACTTCTATTCCTGGTGTGTTGGTCGTATCTTTTAATGTCTCTTGAGTTAGAGTGATCTCTTGTTTTTTATATTCTGTATCGCATTACGATAGAAATGCCATGCACAAAGGCATTGTGGTATACCAGGAAATACTTCTAAACTAGCCTCTCTCATAACACGATCTCTGTCTGTTACAACGCCTTCGGGTAGTTTTCTTGACATGATTTCCAAAAATTCCTTCAGCGCCTACTTGAAAGTTTCGGGCCTTTCATCTGAGAGTAAGGCACATCCAAAGATAGTTGTTTGACCATGGTGGTTGGTCCCTAAAAATATGACTAAGGGCTTGTTGTAGACATTTTTTTGTAAGTGGTGTCAAAAGTGAGTACATCATCAAAACATTCGTAATCAACAACGCTTGTTCCATCAGCCCACACCAAATTATCCAACTTACCATCTTTTAAGGTGAACTTTCCTAGAAATAACGGGTCACTGTCTGCCTTGGACAACAGATAGGCCAATGCAGCAAATGCATCACCGTCTTTTACTTTGCCGATTCCTAGTCTTATTAATGTGGTTATGTAGGTCTTTACTGGTAAAATCCACTTTATCGTATCCACCCTTTTGGGAAACCATGTAACACATTATGTGACAGGTTTTATCACCACATGCTTGCAAGCTATCTGCTTATGTTTTATCGGCATCATTAAGCCCACGATTCGCAGCAATATGATGTCTGTACTTAGGTTGACACAGTGGATGATTGTGTTCACTCTCAAAGACACTGAATTTCCACTTACCCGTCCTATAGTGACGAATAAAACGAATCCTAGCCTTGCAATTGACACGAGTAATTGCCTTATGCTCCCTTTGCCGATTGTCCCTTTTAAGGTACTTCTAATGTCTTTCTCCTGCTTTATTGCAAACCAATTGTCTTGTATTAATGTTACCATTAGCATCCACCGCCTTCAAGTCTTTTTGGGACACAAATCCATAGCACTTGACATATTTTGCATAAAATTCACAAACTTGAGATTCCGTATCAAACACCAATCCCCATATGTCTTCAATGGTCAAATCAGTTATCAACTTTTCAAAACCATCAACATTAATTGTATCTGCCTCTGCTCTATCTATAGTTACATCCACCATATCATCACTTTCATCGAAACTGCACTCATACCCAACACTTAAATCCTCATATTGATCACCATCCTTATACGACTCTTTGCCATCATTCTCCATTACTGAACTTAAAATTTTAACATGTTAGCTACTAAATAAATGCTATGAGAATGGAATAAGCAAAATGAACTCAATTTTTTATGACTAAAATTATTGGTCAATCAAATTCTATGTAACCTAAGAGCTATTAGTGCATAAGAATGTTATTTATATGACAACCAACAGTTACAGAAAAAATTTTCTAACTTATTAACTTTCTATCGTTTTCTTTTGAAAATAAGAATACAACAGATTCAAATAAAAATGATATGACTTATTATCTAGGAGCATCATCTTTATCTATATAGCTAGGAACAACATCTTTATCTATAAAATTGATATATAAGCATAACAAATAAATAATTAATAATCTACTCTCATGGTTTCCAAAATATCAAAATATCCATGAATGTGCAATTTTAATGTACATAATACTAACCTGCTCATAAGAAAGAGGGTGTGTATCACTGCCCCACTCAAAAGAAATAGTTAGGAATAATAAAGTGTAAATTTTGCACCTGAGATGAACATTGAAAAAGAAAAAAAAATTAGCATACAATGAAAAATATTGAGCTGTGCCAAACTCCCAATTCAAATGACCTTTATTGCTAAAGAACGATAATATTATTATTAATCATCTTGTAATATGTCATCACTAATTAATTGATTAAAAAGCTAGTTAGATTCACTATTCTATTTTTTACAAACCAATTTAAAATATTCGATTAAAAAAAACTCAATTGGAAAAAGGTAGAATCAGCCAAAGACCAAACATCTATGCAGCTCCTAACAAAACTCTCCTATTTCCACTTATGCAAGAATTAAAGAAATTATGCTCTTCTGCTTGGCGAAATGTATGCATTAAACAGTATCTATAAAAGAAACCTAGACATTTTGTAACACCCCAATTAGCCTAAGCTTTACCTCGCATCGTAAAGCTAAGATTAATCAAGGATTACAACAGTTCTAAGCTCATACATATGATATATAGAAGGAATAATATTATCTAGAAGCCTGATGAAGGATAAAGTTCAAAAACAGGATTTAAAAGCGCAAAACGAACTAACAAAGCGTCTAACTTAAATCACAAGGAACAGATGTGATATAAACAAAATAATAGTATAATAGTGTGATATCATACGAAACTAGCCACGGCTCGCGGAGTTTAAGCCGACTAGCCAAATATACCGACAAAAAGGAAACTGAAGTTCAAAATGGCTTATACAAGTTTTGTTCTCTCTCAAATACAAGCCTCTAGGCCAAAATACAAATACAAAAGTGAGAGATATATTCAAAATAAATCAAAAGACTCAAAAGAAGTATCCAAATCCTTCGCTTCTGTCACCAACCAGACAACTCACCGAGGTGGGTTACGACCTGTATCTGAAAAACACAACAGAAAATATGGTATGAGAACCGGAGGTTCTCAGTATGGTAACAGTGCCCAGTGATATAGGATATAAGACCCCGGGACGCCAAAGGCAATCCTAGACTCCATATCCATCACAAGAATTCAAGCTTAAAACAGTCTAAACAATAAAGCATAATATGTAAAATCTTAACAAAACTTAAAACCGTAGTATATAAAAAGGGTAGTCTATCCTTAAAGGATTTCTACTCTAACCAAACACCGCTGTCCCACAGCCTTCACCAACCTATCCTCCATGGGAATCCATCGCCATCGCCTACATAACCTCCTCAAAACCAGACAAACACAGATAATACAAGCAAGGAAAATACAAGTAATATTCAAGAATGTAGCAAGTAGTTCAAGAAGCAAGTAGGCATATTATACAAGTAGGCAAACTCAAGTAGTCAAAGCAAGCAAACATATATAAGATGCATATGATGAATGTCTATCCTATTGGCTGTGATATCATATGTCGGTTACTGTGCCAAACCCGACAGCAAATCCGGTCGACAACTCCCGAATTAGTCTCTCTATTGTGCATAAGGAGGAAAATTCTGAGGGAGAGTGCCCTACCACCTTCTCCTTTCAGAGGGGAATATTCCGAGGGAGCGTGCCCTACCACCTCCCTCTGGTTGTCGCATGATTTCGTGGGTTAGTGCCCTACCACCTTACAATCAGAGAGAAACCCATGCTCAGGAGAAAAATTTCGAAGGAGAGTGCCCTACCACCTTCTCCTTTCAGAGGAAAATATTCTGAGGGATGTGTGCCCTACCACCTTCCTCTAGAGCAATCAAAATGAGTGAGATGCTCAACGCCAAGCCTCACATCCGAACGTAGGCGGGATACTGCCACAGCCCCTACGATAGATAGCAATGCATATTACAATTACGAAATCAAACTCAGAGGTCACTCCTCATAACACACTTCCACTCATTCTCATTCCATCAACCATACTCATCCATTTCCAAATCTTCAACTCATCACAACCACCACTTATTCATGACTTTCTATTCCGAACTCACTAGTTCATCAGAATCTCGGACTCATACACCTTTCTCCCTTCACACTCTACCAAACCCATCCTCAGTATACCAGAAACCTAAGCCTCTGTTCTATAATCTTTAATGGTAATCATTAACTAGAACTCTTCACCTATCTCTCATATTCCCATACTCAAAATTAAGCCCAAATGCCTTAAAATGGTGTTAAAGAAGCTTACGACCTTGTTGGGAAGGTGAAATAGTTGAAAACAAAGTTTAAAATTATGAAACAGGGCGTGTGCATCCGCACAGAGGTGTGCGTGCGCATGCCCAGGAAGATTTTGAAAGTGTGCATACGCACAGGGGTGTGCGTACGCATAGGTACTAAAATTAATAAAATCTGTTCACTCGCACAATTTGTGCGAGCGCCCCTAACAGACGTCCCTTCCCGACTTGTGCGTGCACATAGGGCTGTGCGTCCGCACAGGTCGTAATTCTTCATTGATGTGCGCGTGCACAAGCTGTGCTAGCGCTGCTACCAGAGCCCTTTCCCCTGCCTGTGCATACGGACAGGTCTGTGCGTCCGCATAGATTAAATTTTTCGCAGGGTTGTGCGTGCACACAAGACTATGCGTGCGCACATATCAGAAAATCCTGAAGTGCTACAACGTTGCAGAATTTCAGATTTTCAACACCAACCTTGAATGATCATAACTTCCTCTACAAAATTCTAAATTTGGTAAACTTTATATCGAATTAAAGGGTTTTCAATAAGCTTTCATTCTAAAGAATTTTCAATCAATTTCGAAAACCGAGGCAAAAGGTATGATCAGACAAAGCTCACCAAAAACCAATTTTTACCCAAAATCACAATTTCCACAATTTCTTTGTAAACACAACCAAAAACCAAACCAACCCAATCCAAACTCCACTTTTCATTAAAATTAACCCTCTATGCCATATTACACATTTACACCAAGCTTACCACATTTTTCCTTCAACTTTTCTCATTCACAACATCAACATCAATATATCACATATATCAACTCTCATTAACAATTTTCCAACTACATTACCAATTCATCAACATCAATATCATATATATCTATCAACACAAATCACATCTCAACTTCACCAATCATTCATCTTCATCATATCCTTATTAATCATTATAATTAAACTCAATAATCATCAAATCATCAACAAATCATCACATACCATCATTCAAATCCAAACCTATACTATGGGTCACTAGCCTAAGTGTCCATGAATATTATATACTACATAGAGGAAACTGAAACTATACCTTGGCCGATTCCCAATATGCCTTTAACCCACAATGAGCACAGGCAAGCTCTCAACTCCAAACCAAGCTTTCAATTCCACTCCAACAAGCACCAATAAGCTTCAAAAGCTCCCAATTACATAATAATCAAGCTATACACATATCAATCACCACCAATCAACCTAGGGTTTAACATAAATCAAATTTCACAAAGGTTTAGTATCTCTTACCTCTCCCAACAGATTTGATGGCCAAAATATAAGGCTAAGCAAGGATTAGAGCAAACCTAAACATCCAAAATCACAAAATCTCACTTAACCCAAAACCCTAGATTTTCAAAACTTTGCAGAGAAGAATAGAAAATATTTCGTGGTTATCTCACTACTTTCTTGTATGTGTTTTGTAGAGCTCTTCACAAGAAACGCGTAGCCGCAAACGGTGCGGCGATCGGAGCTCCGTAGCTCAAGATATGAGCTTGGGAAAAAGAAGATGAATAGTGCTCATGGGGGTTTCTTCTCTTTCTCCCCTTTCATCTGGTGTGGGTGTGTTTGTGATTGTGTTGTGCTGAGTTGGTTCATTAATAAACCCTTTTATATGTTGGGCTTGGGCCCAACTTGGACCCGGTCCAATTCGTTAGCATTTTTAGCCCATTTGGCCCAACTTTAGGGCCAAACCTTTAACACTAACGCCCGGTTTTTCATTTCTAATGTTTTTCTAAGGTATTTGACTGTTTCCACTTTTTCTCGCGCAGTACCGGGCAGACTTGAACCGGTTCAACTGGTTCGATTGCCGGTTCGCGGTTTTTCACGATTTTTCATAGAAAACACATTTCCTGACTCAGAAAAACCTACTGAGTTCAAAAATCATATTTAAAATCCGAAATTCTCATCCTAACTTTCTGAAATTTAATTTGGGCATTTAAATGATTTTATCCGTGAAAAATCTGGTTCTTACACATTTTAATGTACAATACTATGTTAGCTTGAGATGTTTTACTAGAGATTCTCAAAACATTATTAGAACCGTCTTTGCAACTATAGATGCTACTGCTAGAAAGGAACTTAAGAAAGTTAGTAAAAAACTAAAAATACATAACTAATAAACTAACGTATTGTCTGCTACGAAATTCCATGACAAATATTTACCTCAATGAGAAGGAATCATTGCAAGCAATGAAGTTTACCTTATTTTTTGTTCAGTGACCACATTCAAAACATGACATAGCAATAACCATATTTGTTTTGCCAATACCTAAAACAGTCAAGTTATTCAGAATTCATCTCCATGAATAAAGAATTGTAACAGATAACAGGACATGTGTGTACCCTAAAAGCGGATTATAAGAGCAATCTCTTTTATTAAAAAAAGGGGGTGGGGGCAAATCTTTTTTTTTTTTGAAAAAACATTGGGGAACAAACTGTAATGTTAAATTCTTATAATAATACTAGAAATATATTTCATCCACAACAAAGCCTTGTTCCACATAACATGAATTTACGATCGAAATGTAAAGCCATCGTATGAGACATCAAAGAAAAAAGATTAATAGAAAACAAGAGCAGGATTAACCGGTATATACAAGGTGTCAAGATTATGATACGATATTTATATTATCAAGCCATAGCTTCTTGTGCTTGTACATAAAAACACTACTTGCAGAAGTGAAAGTGATTTTCAATTAATATAAATTACACAAAAAATGATGCCAATAGCAATTCTTTGTAATTTTGATGAAGATCATGCAATGATTTATCAACAAACAGATAGCTTCTACAGTTACTCTCATTGTACCAAAAAGAAAAAGTTACTCTCAAATATTCATTTAAAAGCTATTGTAGAAGGACATCATTAATTTTTTAGGCATTTCGTCAAAATGTTTAGAAGGACAAGAAATAGCCCCTAAGTGTTCCTAAAATAAACAAGTACTGCTGCTCATTGGGAAATGAGAGAATGTCATTTAATTCTGCTGAAGCTTGCAAAATTGTTTAGAGATGATTCACTTCTTTTTTTCCCTAAATCTTTACCCTATTTTATGTGACATCCTAGACAAAAGAAAGTTCTATATATGTTTATTGTAAGGTAATCCTAGTTCAAATGGCCATAAGTCCTGAAATGTTCACACGCTAGTACAATTCAGCATCCACGAACCAAATCTTAACAACTGCTCTCAAAGAATCCAAAATTCTAACCATACAAAAAGAAAGGTAAAAGAAATAAAGGATGATCAAGGAGAGAGAATGAAACATGCACTATTCAACCAACAACGAGACAGTAGCAACTGAGAATAAGTTACATGGTTAGAAAAGTAAATGCCAAATGCAACTGAAGATGCCAGTTTAAGGTAGCATCAAAGCAATTTGCTTAAATGGCATATATTTAGATACACCATCCACCCACCTCCGGCACATGGATGGCTATATATATGTGTGTGTAATAATAATAATAATAATAATAATAATAATAATAATAAAAGACATTCTATAAGCAAATTTGCAAATGAATGGTAAGTAAATAAAGGTAGAAAGCATTAGTTTCTTGTAGATAATGATTTTAAATTTTAGATACATAGTTATTTCCTAGAACTTGACACCAGGGTTATAATTTTCTAAACAAGAAAAAGAAAAAAAGAAGGTTTCAATGAAGCTTTAGAATCTAGTTAGTACTCCAAAGCATGGCATCAAGGAGAAAGGAAATAGGAGCTGCCCATGAATGCATAACTAAAATGATGGTTCAGTTGTACAAAATTAACAAGAACGACAATATTAACATTATGCACAAATCACCCCAATTTCTTTTCTTCCCTGATAAACATAACAAAAATAGTTCTATACAAAAATATACAAAACCAATTTCATATGTAGAGAACTTAGAATACTAGGTATTCGGGTCATTAAAAAGCACTATTTATTAAGAAAATGCAAGAGAATGGAAAAATATAATTTGAAAATAAATAAACAAAGCTGATGGTAAAATTAACATCTGTTTATTCTAGTCAAAATTGGGTATTTGAAACTGAAGATATATATATATATATATATATATATATATATATATATATATATATATATATATGTTAGTAATAATTACAAGGGATGAGAAACAGATAAACTAACCAAGTTAGAATATGGTCCTCAAATGGAAGCAAATATTTCTGGGATACATTGTTAGGAAAATTACAATATACACAAATATGCCAAAAAGCCTCCACAAGTTTTTAAAAATTTCTTGAGGTGAACCCAACTTTGGAGGCACAATATGCAACATTGAATGTGATCCACCAGCAAGACCACTGAAAGATAACACGAAGGCATAAATCAGTGTAATGGCAAGAAAGAAGAGAGCCTTAGAAACACGTTCTTTTTTTTTTTGAATGAAAATTGAACAAGCACAGTGATCACTTAAAACCTTCTACTACCAAGTTCAGTATATGAATACCATGTATAATAAACAAATCCTTTCTCTTCGTGGAGAGAAATAAACTATGGAGAAGTTTGGGGACCAGGGGAATTGAGACAGTGACATAAATATATTCTCTGGTTATAAATTCGGTCATATGAAAAATGATAAAGCTCTCGATTACAGATGAAAGGAACAGGAAATTTTGTTATTGCGTGAAGGAAGCTGACGGCGAGACTCGAAGCAAGAAGACGACAAGCCCTAGGACCTGCTGCTTCTGCCGCCGGTGATGAAGAGCACAACGAAGGCGTGCAACTGTGTGCAAGATAATGACGAGACAGAGGAGCAACGACGACGACCAGTCTCGGAGACAAGAAGAGGGATGACCTTGATTACAAGACCGGAGATGAGAAAGAGAGCTTGAGTGCGACGCTGAGATAGATAAGAGAGAGACAGTGAGAGACACAGAGAGAGAGAGGAGAACAGATCCAAGAGAGGGTTTTTGAAACTCAGTTAAATGAACACTTTTGATTTTTTTTTTGTTTTCCAGATATGTTTTTGTTTTATTGTTTAAATTATTTAGAAATATAAAATTAGGATTAGTTAAATTCTAGAATTTGATTGATTTAAAAGGGTATTTTTGTCTAATCGAATAAAGTAAGGATGTTTAAGATATTTTATAAAATTAAATAAAAAATATTTTTTATTTTTATTTAATTAAAAGGGTGTTATAATAAAAGTGGTGATATAATATATATATATATTTTTAAAAATAATTAAATACTGATGTGAAAAAAAATTGCACATGACTAGTTATTAGGGGTGTAAGTTACCAAACCGAACCGAAAATTATCGTAGAACCGAACCAAATTTTACAACAACCGATGGAAAAACCGAAAAAACCGATTTTTTTCGAACTAAACCGATCGGTTCGGTTCGGTTTTCGGTTGTCTTTGCTGAAACTGAACCGAACCGGGCCAAACCGAAGAGTGAGGGTTAAGTAGTGTGTATTTTTACTAAGTTGCCCTTTAACCTAGGTATAAAAGGGCCACTCAGCCACAACCCTAGCTTTCTTCTTCTCCTTTTACGCGAACCCTAAACCCAGTCACCCACAAAACACTTATCTCTCCCATTCTTCCACGGTTCCACCTCCGACCTCCATGCTTGAGAGAAGAAGAGGCTGAGGGAGCCAGAGAGTGATGTCCATCATCAAGGAAGTCGCCAATCGTCGCTCGAAGTCGTTCATTCATCGCCGTCGCAGGGTCGCCGTCGCAGGGTCACCGTCGCAGGGTCGCCATCGCAACAAAGCCAAAGCCGAGCAGCACTCCAACCAGTCCGTCTCCGAGCAGCAAACCATTCGCCGAGCAGCAGTCCGTCGCCGAGCAGCAGTCCGTCACCGAGCAGCGATCCGATCGCCGAGCAGCAGTCTGTCGCCGAGCAACAATCCAGTCACCGAGCAAGACTCCAGTGGCCGAGCAACCAGTCCCTCTCCTGCAAAAACCTAAAAAGCAACAGAACGATGTCTTCTTCGGAGGTTAGATTTTGTGCTTGGTTATAATTTTTTTTACAGTAATTAATGTATATATTGTCAACAAAATCCTAGTCTGTAATATTTTTAGTGATATTTGTACTTGATTTAGTGGGATTTTTAGTGATATTTGTACTTGATTTAACCTGAATAATTATTTTTAGTGTCTTTTTGAATATATATGTAGCTGTCTCTGATTGTTTGTGGTCATTTAAATTATGTTGATTGGCTTTAAAAATGAATTACTTATGGTTCTGTCTATGAGCTGCTTATGAGCTGCTTTGGTTTTGTTTATGAGCTGTGTATCAGTTGCTTATGTCTTAGTAGATTTGTGTTGAATTATCTCAAAATAATGTATGGCAGTTGGTGAGTATTAAATGATGCAAATAAACTAGCTTGTTGTACTGTTATGTGAGTTTCTGATTGTATGTTGAGAAACAAAGGTTTTGGTGCAAGGTGTTGAATTAGTTATCCAATGCTTGTGGGAAGAATACAATTCATTGTTAGATCATGTTGTTTTTAAATCCAATGATGCTTGTTTAGTGGATTGAGCAAAATGTGAAAGAAGATAACTATTAGAGCTTTTGATCCTTTTTTATTCAAACAATTGAATAATGCATACACATCTGCACAAACAATAGTATTAAAAGATAGAAGTTGTTTTAACTTCAATTAATTAAGCTCATCCATTAAATCATGTACTACATTATTTTGTGTTATTGATATTAAATGTCATTGCTATTCTTTATTACTGTTGAGTGCATTCTTATGCGTTTAAGTCATCAATTCATTATTGTTGCTCAACAGTGGAAGATTTTAGTGTGGGCAACTTTGTAAGCAACAGTGTTGCATTATAACACAATATACACATATGAATGATCACAGAGAGAAATGAAAAGAGACTCAAAATTGTCCACTAACAATGGTTGAATTTGAAATGTATAGTGTAATGTACTTGTATCCATGCTTTAAAGGATTTATATACTAGCTATTGGTTTATTTTATATACAGGTTGTCTACACCTTTTTATAGTAGTCTAGTTTCATCTTTGTTGCTGGAAACAAAATTGTTGGTGCTGTTCATGAGTTAAAAATACTAATTTTTCATTGTTCTGTTTATATGTATGCAGCCAACAAGCAATGAGGTGCCCAATGAACGGACGCTTGAAGTTAGGGGTGAAAATGTTGAGTCCGTGGTACGTTCTTCAACGGACAGCGGCGTGCTTACCAAATGACAACTGATTTTGAGGTGCTTATTGAAGAGTTTGAGAAACTTGAATTAGGTATGCAAAAAAGAAATTTGTAGTTCCTTTCATGGTTTATGTTTATAATTTATAATCTATATTATGTTTATAATCTATATTGATTTTCTTGTTTTATTTTTGTAGAAATTGCACCAACCGGAGAAGATGAGGATGAGTCTGGTGTGGATTCAGATTAAGCATGGTGGCTGTTTGGTTTTTATTTGTTTTAAAGTGAATGTTTCGGTTTAAAGTGTGTTTATTTTTGTTGTTTTGCTAGACATTTTTAATTATCTTTATTTTATGTTTAATTAAGTTGAATTTGTATTGGATTTGGATGTGATATACTCTTGTTATTCTAGTTTATTGAAGGTTTTAAACTTCATTTTATGGTATTTTAAATTCTGATTATTAGGTGTAAAAAAAACTGAAAAAACCGACTGAACTAAACTGTTGTTGGTTCGGTTCGGTTGTTCAAACAGCAGCCAACCGAATGGTTGGTCTCATTGTAGAACCGAGCCGATTACACCCCTACTAGTTATTATTTGTCTATATTTTAAACATATCAGTACGTATAAATTTATCATCTTATCGAAGCAAACACCTTAATATATTATTTGTTTATATCTTAACTATTATATTCTCATAAGTTATTTAGTCATCTACATATAATGATTGAAATAAATCCATAATTATTCATGTTTTTGGACAAATAAATATTCATTTAATAAGGTTCCATTTGGTAACAAAGACATAAAAAAAGTGAACAGAGACATAAAGACTTACTAATATATGGGCATAAACATACATAGTTTTTTTATTGTGTTTAATAATAATATATACAACAATACACTAAATTTCTATTCATATCAAAATATCAAATTTATCCTTATCAGAAACACCACTACCAGTATCATCATCTACAACTATCATCATCATCATCATCATCATCATCATCTATAATTAACAAAAAATTTTAAAATAAATTTTTTAACAATAACTATTTGTCTTTCTCAAAAAAAAAAAGATTGACAAAGAGATTGTTAATAATCACAATAATAATCAACCAAAATAAAAAAAAATCAAGAGAATGAGAGAGATGGGGTGACGACAATAGAAGGGGGAGAAGAAGGCAGTGGTAGCTGTGAGTTGCTGGTGATGACAGTTGTGAAATGGAGGAAGATGAGTAGGCACGACGTACGAGTATTTCTGTGTCACGAGGGGTGAGTGTTGCGAGATGCTAGACCGCGAGGGATGGATGACGACAGTGCTGTGAGTTTCTGGGTCGTGAAGGGTAGACGATGATGGTTATGCGACGGTGGGATGACTTTCTACTCGTGAGAGCTGAACGGCGACGATGTTGCGACTGTTTCAATGATGGGCAACAGATCTTGAGGAGTGATGGTGGTAGAGGAAGGAGTAATTGAAGGAAGATGATAGAGGCAGAAGAAGATGAAGGAAGAAAGAAGGAAGGAGAGAGAAGAAGAAACTTTATTAAAATTTAAGGTTAAAATTGGAATTTAAAAGGGAAAAAAAATTCATTGTCTTGTTTCTATGTGTTAGTGTCCCAACTTTTAGGTGGTACGCAAATTTTGTGTATTTATGTCTAACTATATTTTCTTGTATCTATCAAATTTTTTGTATCTCACCAAATCAAACCAAAGATGTGTGTTACTTTCATGTCTTAGAGAGACATAGATAATAATCAAACGCTACCTAACTGTCACATGACCCAAAAGCTTTGCATACTGCCCAATTCTTTTTTGTTTGGACATGCATACTGCCCAATTCTTAACTTGAGTGTTCAATTAGTGGGCTGGTCCAGGATCCGGCCCAAGTCCAACTCTACTTTTCGAGTGGGGATTAGGTGAGGAACGAGCGGGAAGAAACATAATCGAAAACTTTTGAATGTTCGTTCTCTTCTCTCTTCTCTCTTCTCTCTAACTCTTACCGTCGGCTACCGAAGCTCGCTCTTCTCGCTGCACGCCATTGTGGATTACCCAAAGATTCGAACTTGAAGACACCCAAGTTTCCGATTCATTCGCAATTTAGAAACCCTAATTTCTGTTTTCCGTGTTCTTCAATCTCTAGCCGGAACACCGAAACCCTAGGGCTTTTCTTCTGTGTACGAAGTTTCTGAAATAACTATGATTTTCGCAACCAATTATTCAACTGAAAGATGACAAAAGATGCCTCGGAACCGGGTGGAAGTGGGGGTGGTGGCTTCCACGCGGTTCACGCGGAGCGTGACCTAGAGTCAAATTGGGAAGTTGACCTCGCCAAGAAACTCGAGGAGTATCTGCTGAAAATTTGCTCCGGGGAGATCACCGGCGAAGAGGAAGGACACATTCCAGTGAATTTTGCAGAAGGTTTGGACCTACTCAATATTTGTTCAAAGTTTCAATTTTTATTAAAAGAATTGTTCATTTGAATTTGAAGCCATGTGTTCAGCTGAATTCGTTGTTTCTGCGTAATTGTAGCTGCTCTACTGCTTCAGGGTTCGATACAGGTGTATAGTAGAAAGGTGGAATATCTATATACTCTGGTGTTGCGTGCTTTAGAGTTCCTTTCACAGAAAAGGTTTGTTTTTTGAGCTAAAGCTTAAGCATTTATTTGAACTTTTTAATGCAAGTTTCAGTTCACTTTATTTATTTGTGATAGAAATTCGACTACATATCCATAGCATAGCCCATTTTTGGATTTCGGTTAATATATGTGTACTTCAGCACTTTTGTAAATAAATAAAACAAAATTGGCTGATTAGCAGTGATGAAAGTTTGTTCTGGCTTTCCTTTTCTACGTGGTAGCAGTTTCCTCATTAATTGATGTTTAAGCAATGTCAATTCACCAATGATTTGTTTTGGATCTTTGGCTCATATGGCTGAGATTTTTGGTTGTAGACATGGACAATTAGTGTAGAATTCCCATCACCTTCACTTGAAATATCAAAACATGTTTTTTAATGAGAATGAGATTATGAGAATGTACTCAAATTCTGTCCGATGAAGTAGCCTATTTGGTTCCTAGGACCATTCTAACAGTATAGTAGCATATCAGCGATGTTTCTGTATCACTTTATTATAACTCATGTTGTTGTTAGTTGTTCTCGGCAAGTATTTATTTTTTAACAATATGGCTGCCATAACATAGCTGATTCCATTAAGTAGTTGTACTTCATAATTGATAAGAGCCAAGTGACTGTAAAGCAGATCCCTTGTATAAAACCCCCAAAAGATTGTATTTGACAAGAAACAGGAATTACAGTCTATTCTAAGTTCTGACTAAATATTATTTATTTCATAATATGCAATTGCAAACTTTACAGCATTATTTTGATTTCTGCTTAATGTTTTTGGACAGACAGCAAGATCATATAGATGGAGGATCAGACCAACATGATGAGAGTGGTCCCTCTGCTATTACCAATGAAGAAAATGATCAATTCTGGTGCTCGGATGACATCCCAGGTAGCATGTTAACGGATAATTCATCAAAATGATGAAACAAGAGCAATGTATAGAACAATTCTCTTGCTTGAATGTTGTTTGTGATGTGTTAGACTTGTTTCCATGCAAGAATATCTTATTAGACTTGACCATTATATTCTTTTATGGGTCCCTTTTTGACCCTAGGTTATTCATAAATGATTAAAATCAATGTATGTCTAGGTCAAGTGAAATTTTATTATGAGATTATCAGGTCCATTTAGACCACAGGATTATTGAGGACGTCTGTAAGTTAGGCTACTACTTTAAAAAGAAAAATAAAAAATAAAATTTATTAAGTGCTTCGCTGCTTCATAATAGTATCTTCTACATTGCTTCATACTTTTACTTTATTGCTTATTTGAACTGTTGCTTAGTTTAAGTAGGTGTAAATGTTAGATCATTCAAGTTTTTTGTTGTTTTTGCAGTTGAAGAGAGGAATTCCTTGGATGACACTGCAGGCAAAGAAGTGAATTTGGACCACTTCATAAAACCCCCTGCAAATCTAGTTGTTCTTGAAGGTGACTGCTTGGATACTGCTGGTGATGGTGGGGAATTGGAGTCATATCTGGTATTATAGTTGTTTCCAGATGTTTGCTTATTTAAGTTCGCATGCTTTTAAATTTTATTTGGCAATAATACGGATACCATGAATTGCTACAGTTGTCCACCACAGACTTGTACCAGGATTTTATTCTGTTGGATACATCAGATGCTGTTGCAGTGGATGAGTTTCTAAAGGATAGCGAAGCCAATGCAGCCCAAAATGTTGCTAATAGAGGAGCTTCAACTCGTAAAAGCTTTCTTTCTCCTACAAGGAATTCTGAAGGAGGTGCTAACAAATCTTCAGTGGCAAAAAGTCAGCATGCTAATTCCAACTGTTCCCCTAAAGTTGATTGCCACTTTGACAACGATAATGTTCGGCCCAGTTCTCCCGTCTCTGGTGGTATTGATAATTGTGATTTTGGTTATAACATGGATGATGGATGCAATGCATTTAGGGATTCAGACAATTCAGATGTTGATGATGATGATCCATGGAAACCTTTGAATCCACATGAACCAGGCAACTTGAAGGTGAAGCCGTTTAGAAAAGGTAACCCACTGTCTTCGCTTTTTTCTGCCTCTGTTGTATAAAATACCTTTTCTATAATCTTTAAGATGTATCTGCAGTTAAAGGATTAAAGAAGAATGGAATTAATGTGAGACGACGAGTATCAATGAGCATTTTATTTCCACCTGCAAAATTACATGGTCCTATTAGTCCAGAGCTCATGGCAATGTGGGAGATGCAGCATCATGCCCACGAACAACAAAAAGATTCTACATCTCTTCCACTATATGAGAAGGTACTTTATCAGAATGGTCCTTTCACATATAGGTTATTATGTTTGTACATATTGTGACTGTGGTATGTGTTTTGTAAATTGTAGCTTAGGCAGTCTCTTATCAATGAGGGGAGTAAAACCGATGGAGAATTTTTCAATGCAGAAGCTGATAATGATGACCATGAATTTGATACTGGAAATCCTGATTTTGATATGCCAGAGAATGCATACATGGATGAAGATCTACCTCATAACAAAGAGGTACAATAGCAAACTAGTAATTCTACTTTTATGTAATCTATGACATTTTTGAAATTTTGGTTTTTTTTTTTGCTTATGTACTCTAATTAACAGAATGAAGTTAATGATGCTCATGCTGAGGGTGATGAAGATGTAGATAATGATGTTCCAAATTCTCAGGAAAGTTTAGAAGATCTCTGTCGCTCTCACCTGGTAAGAGTGCTTATTGTCTATGATTTTATTTTTCTAATATTTTTTTTATAGCCCTAGGTGTTTGGAGAAATTTATGTTCTGTAAATCATATTCTCTGAAAGTTGGTTGGAGAAGATAAATTAGTGCTTAACCCTATGTGACCACCAAGAAATATTGTGCACAAAAACCATCAGGGACTATTTTAATCATCATTCTATATAGACTTCGTTTATAATAGATTGCAATAGCATCTGTATTCCTGATGCGAGTATTTCTTTAATATGAATGCTCATCTTTGCATGGTTGGTATTTGACAACCATTATTGCTCATGCAGAATGCCCTTCTAGCTAGCATAGCTGAAACTGAGAAGCAAACAGAATTGGCCACTAGGGTTTCAACATGGAAACAAAGAATTGAGCACAGCTTGGAAGAAGAGGTGAACTCATCTTTCAGACGCCCTTCCTGTTTATCTTTTTAGTGCTTTAAATTGAATGGCATCTTTTTGGATGATAGGATTCCCGGCCACCATTTGATATTCATGAATATGGGGCGAGAATTTTGGACAAACTATCCCTTGAAGAAAGTAGTAGCTGTGTCCTATCCTTTTCTGATTTGGTTGAGGGACAAACAAAGTTCGATATTGCCCGAAGCTTTTCTTCTCTCCTTCAACTGGTAATTTCCCTGACTACCAGTGTGCAAATGACTTCTTGAATTGCTACTTCATGTTATGCTGAGCATCGCACATTCTATTATATTTTATAATCCTTGAATTAGTACTTCCAGTTTGTCATGTGAGTTCTACAAATTTCCAGGTGAACAATAGAGACGTGGACCTTCAAAGAAATGTCGACAATGGGAAACCTGTGTGCTACACGGCTGTTAACCCATTCCATGTTAGGCTCCTTAAGCATGACAAGGAACAGGAAGGCATGCAGTTTCGCTTGTCAAAAAAGAGACCAAAGTCTGCAACTAAAAAACCAGCTAAGAACAAAGATGGAAGGGGAAAGTCTCCCACCAATGGTTCATCAAGGGAATACGGACCAATGGGGATGTCACCACCGGCGAATTGCAAGATTTCCTCAAAGCTCAGAAAGGTTAGTGCTATAAAGCTATCTCCTGAATCCAAGAGGAGGCGTAGATCTCAGTACGTCGAACCAGTTAACTTGCATTCGGGACGGTGAAAATGACAGTTAGCAGTTAGTTTATTGCACTCAGCCTCTTACATTCAAGACATTTGCTAGATGTCTTAAGGATCAGGGTTGTAGTTTTAGGCCTCGCTAAATTCTAACATCCATCAGTTTCCTGTAAGCATTATTGCTGTTAACTTATTTATATACGCCTTTTTTTAAAATGTCTTTTTTACTTTTTAGATTCATTGGAAATTTAATATACTTAGGTAATCTTTTTGCTTAGATATGTTAATTTTTCGATGAATTTAAGAAGTAAAAGAGACATTATTTTGAGGAGGGAGTAATGAATAATGATATATCACCTAGTTGTAACACCATGCATCATTTCTTAATTGTTAGTAATGTAACACCATTGTGGTGAGCTAAAGTAAAATCATGTGATTGCAAGCTATCTGCAATTTCTAAGTATATAAGATGTTATTGCCTTGTTGACTTATTAGATTGTGATTATATGTATCAAAGAAAAATTGTTATGTATCTTCGTGTGTTGTCAGGTTAAACACTTAAACTCACTATTGTCCGAGATTCTGATTCTTTGTAAATATCCACAATTTTGAATGCTGAAGCTAAACCAATCAGAAAAGTACTTGTAGCCTATCAATATCATGTATATTTTACCACCATTAGATAAATATAACTGACTTTATTATTTTGGTTCAGGAATCAAACTCTTGTGAACGGACCTAGGATACATAACTACAAAAATAGTAAAGCGTGTGGGGAACAGAAATTGCGTGCACTTGGGTTTAGGTTAAAGCCGTAGGTCCTATTATTCATAATGTTTTTAGTATGTCAACCCAATGTGTCCCCATCATTGCAAGTGGTGATTTCCTAAGTGGGGTTGCAAACTTGTAAGTTACGAATTTTCAACACAAGAAAGCGTGTAGAAATTTTAGAAGCCAACTAGTGTTTTTACTGTCAATTTGAGTGGTTCTGAAATTACTATTAGTACTGTGGGTTGTACGTATCAAACTTTCTATCAATTGCTAAAATTTTAATTCTCGGGGCATATTATACCTAAAGATGTTACGTCGTTGACTATGTTTCGCTAAATACCAAGTTACCAACCCTCTCTTTCATTGGGAGGGAGAATATTGGAGTTCGTATTTGAAGAAAACAAGCATTACTGTGTTTGCAAATATGTTAATTCTTTTAATTGAGTAATATTATTTGGAAGCTTATACTCGGAGCAAACTGCTTTAACAAATAGAGTTAGGCGACTTGAAGTGGTTGCATATTCTAATCACCACCATATAATTAGGTCAATAATTCATTGACGAAGCATAGAAGAAATGATTCAACAACCTCTGAATCCTAACACTAACAATGGTCGGTAGAACACAATTATTTGCTCCAACTCCATGATTTTAATTTTATTTTGTGGAACCGTTGACTTCTTTGACCCAAGTAAATTTTTAAGTGTAATTTCTTGCACTTGAATTTGTGAACACATCACTACACAAACAAAAGTGGGGAAAAATTGTTCAACTTCCATCATTTCCAATGATTTATATTACAACCTCCGATTGGTAAATTGAATATGAAATTTGCTCCTCCATAAGCAATAATGGATGTATACTGAATAATAATTGAAAACAAAATTATTGAAAAGGAAATAAAGAATAACAAGTAACCATGTGAGAATAACGTTTAGTTTTCAATATAAAATGTTGCTAATAGAGCCATAATCATAAAGGTAATGGAGTGGGTATTTACATAATTACATGAAAATAATTAAAATATAAACAAATTGTGTAATATCCCTATCTGTTAGTATTCAAGATTCAAACATTCTCTGTCACTTCCTCGGATAAAAGAAAAAAAGTGAGACAAACTACCTCCACCGATTTTTCCATCCCACCAAAATTCACGCGCCACACACCGCCTCAAAGAGAACGTGCTTCCACGCGCTCATTCGCGGCGCCATCACATTCCGAGTCACGAACTCGCCTATCTCAGAGTCTCCTCTTTTTCACCACCTCGCTCTGCGTCCCCCACCTCAGCCGCGGTGCTACAACTTCCACCGCCGCCTGGAGACACGCTCCCTTTCCGTTCCCTGCTGAGGATTCTTTTGAACGAAAGCATTCGACTCATCGGAGAACGAAACGACGACGACGACGACAGCTGCGGCGACTCGTGACCACCTGACTCGTCACTAAAACCCTCGCTAGTCCTCGCCGGAAGCTCCACCGTCACCGGAGAAAGCTTCCTCCTCTCCCTTCCGGTTCCAGTTCCACTCCGGTTGACTTCTTGCGGACAGATCCCGGAACTCGAACCGGTTTCGCTTTCGCAAACCGTTATAACAACTTCTTCGGGTCGGGTTTCCACTTCAGGTTGCGGCTCCACAGGAGCTCTGCACAGCGGACACGTGGTATGAGAATGGAACCACATGTCTATGCAATCGGTGTGAAACACGTGGTTGCATTTTGGCAAGATCCGACCAGTTTCTCCCGGTTCGAACTCCGATAAGCAGACGGCGCATTCCGGCGGATTTGGCGGGTGGTAGGTGAAGATGGGAATGGATTCAAGGAGGGCGGGGTCAAGGCCATGGGAAGCGGAGAGAGTGGGAGGGTCGATGTAAAAGACGATGTTGGTGCGGCGGCGGCGAAGGTTGCGGCGGAGGTGGTGGCGGCGGCGGGCGCGGGTAAGGTACCAGCGAGCGTAAAGGTGGAGAGAGAGCATGAGGAGAACGAGAAAGAAGAGGAGGATAATGGCGGTTAGCATGATCTTGCCGCTGAGATTGTAGCCTCTTGAATTCGCCTCAGTTAGTGTTATTGGATTTGGAGTGCTGTTGTTTATCGTCATCTCTTCTTCTGCCTGTGTGTGTGTGTGAGAGAGAGAGAGAAGAAAGAAAAGGTCAATGGATGAAGAAGAAGAGATGGGTTTGGTAATATAGAAGAAGAAGAAGAAGAAGAAAAAAGAGGAGTGAGGAAGGTTCTTGCAGGTTTCTTTTAGGTGACGTGGTTGTTGTGGTTGCAGTTGGAGACTTTCTTTCTTTTCGTCGTGAAAATTTGGAAAGTAGATAAAAGAAAAACCTACTTAAATGAAGATATAAAAAATATTTTGTTATGAAGATATTTTGTATTAAAGTATAATTTATTTATTTAATTATATTTTAAATAAAAATAATATTTTTATAATATATTAAATTTTAATTTTATAATTTATTATTTAAAAATAAAAAAATTTATATAAAAATAATTATAATTTTTTTATTAAAATATAAAAAAATTCCAATTCCAGAGTCAACAGGAACTGTGGACTGGACTCTATATATTCAATGCAAGGTAACACACTAAATTAGCACTCCCTTTACTAGGAAACACCGACCTACAAAAATAGTAGAAATTTAAATTTTATATTAAAAAAAAAAATAAAATACTCAAATAAAAAAAAACATGTTAAAATTACGCGAATCACCCAAAACAAAAAATATTACGTAGATGTCTCAAAATAGAGGCGGAGCTTAGTTAAGACAAAGGGGGCCATGCCCCCAATTTTTGGTAAAAAAATTAGTAATACTTTTTCAAAAAATAAAAAATAAAAAATTAGTTCAATTGGCTCAAATACTTTCCTATGACTTAAAATACCAAAATTCAATCTTCATCTTTTGTTTTTATTGCACAATAATTTTTTGTTTTAAATATTCAAAACATGTTAGATTTGGACTTAACTAAGTGTATTCGTATTTCGCAGCTCTTCTCTATTCAATAAGAGACACTTTCTCTACCTTTGAGTTCAAATATAAAAAATTAGGTATTTTTTATTTATGTAATTTAGTATTATTTTACATTTTACATTTTACTGTTTATCTTAGGGGTGTCCGCGGATCGGATCGGATCGGATATGGCCGAAAATTCGATCCGATCCGCACAATTTCCATCGGATCGGATCGGATATGATATCCGCACTTTAGTGCCGGATCCGATCCGATCCGATCCGCACATTTGCGGATCGGATCGGATCGGATATCGGATATATCCGCATAATTAAACCTTCTCTTTTTAATCGTATTTCTATGTAAAAGAATTCGATAAAAATATTTCTTTCATACTTTTAAACTTATTTATTCCTAAAATATTTTTAATCAAACTCTCTCTAAATAACAAAAATAAAATAATACAATATATGAATAATAATTACTAACTAAAACATACAAACAAGTAAATATAATACCAAACATATATATATTTATTTATTTTTTAATTATTATAGTGCGGATCTACGGATCCGCGGATCGGATACGCAGATGTAGAGCAGATATCTGCGATCCGATCCGCAAAGGGTGCGGATTGGATCCGATCCGATCCGATCAATTTGCGGATCGGATCGTATCCGCAATTTTCGGATCGGATGCGGATATTTACCGCGGATCTGCGGATACGATCCGATCCATGGACACCCCTAGTTTATCTAATTTATTTTTTTATATCATAAAAAATATTAGAATATTCAATAAGTATTGATATTATTGCATTTGTATAAATTGATAAAAAAATTTAAATAAATATTATAAATTTTAATATTTGTCATTCTAACTTCTTTTTTACATATTTTACAGGAAATATATTCAAATTTTTATATAAAATAATCATGAAAAATTAAAGAATTGATGCATTTTTTAAGAAGAAGGCTAATATTTAAGAAGGAAAACATATAACTTTTACAATATCAATACATGTAGATAGTTTTTCTACTTTAATGAATCACGAAAAAAGTGAGATACAACCTCCAAAAGTTCAAAGAGTTGCATCTGATGAGTTTGACCTTAATTCTTTGGAACAAAACCCTGAAAAACGGCTTTAAATTTGGCAATATCACCCAAATCAGAGAGATGAGGTTAGACGAGCTTATCTTAAACAAAGTCCATATCAAAAGCATCTTGACAATTATCTTCTATCTGGCCCCCCAACATTTTGTTTCAAGCTCCGCCACTGTCTCAAAGCATTTAACTATATAAATCGAATTAGATAAATTCGATTTTCACGTTATAGTAATAAATTGAATTGGGTTGTATTGATTTACATAGAAATATTGTGTTAACTATAAATCGAATTGAACATAGTCGATTAAGAATAAATCGAATGAGGTATATTCAATATTTGATTTACATGAATCAATATTAAAACTGAGTAAGCCAATTTGATTTACATGATGGATGTAAATTGAAAGAGACAAATTCGATTTATAAATATGGTGGTTAAGGTAAATCGAATCAAACAACGTCAATTTAGTACGCATGGAGTCATATATATAAATCGAATTTATAGTATGACAGGAACGTATTGGAGGGATAATATTTTACTTGATAAAAATATTGGAGAGATATATTTTACTCCTATTAACTATACTATATTATCACATTGACAATTTGCAGATGATACTATCTTATTTTGTCCTCTAGAGACAGCGACAATTGTGAATTATAAGAGGTTGTTGCGATGTTTTAAGCTGATGTCTGGACTGAGCATCAATTTTGATAAGTCGAACTGATTTCCGTGAATTGTGAGCAGGAGTGGGTAGATCATGTGTGTGGTCTATTGGGGTGCAATCAAGCTGTTTTACCTGTGAGGTACCTAGGGATTTCGTTAGGAGCAAATCCACGCCTGGTGAAGACTTGGAAACCAATCATAGATAAGGTGGAAGAGAAACTCAGCTTATGGAAAGCAAAGATTCTAAACAAAGCAGAGGAGCTTTATGTGGTGTAAGGAGGATGGTAACTATGATATCCCTCTAGTTAAGTGGGAGGTGGTATAGGCACCGAAAAAGGCAGTGGGTTTGGAAGTTGGGGATGCAGTTCTTAGAAACACATCACTTTTGTTTAAGTGGTGGTGGCGGGTTTCAAAGGAGGACTGCCCATTGTAAAAGAAGATTATTTGCTCCTGTAACAATTTGAATCCTAATGAAATGCTAGCAAATCAGACTTTACCGGTAAAAGGAGGACCCTGGAAAGATATCTGTCAGTTGAATATAAAAGAGCAAAGGATGAAGGAAAAAATGGTTAGTGGTTTGGCGATGGAAGTAGTGAATGGAAGTAGAACTCTTTTCTGGGAAGATAATTGGGTTCAAGGTAGCCCCCTAAAAGCGAGTTTTCCAAGGCTCTTCTCTATTTCAAACCAGCAGGGATCTGTGATTAGGGATTGTGAATTTTGGGACGGGTTACATTGGATATAGAATTTTCAGTGGAGGAAAGTGTTGTTCCAATAAGAGTTGGAACTTGTTCATCAACTTCATGAGAGGTTAAGGCCAGTGAAGCTATCAACTGGTAGAGAGCATAATGTTGTTTGGAAATTTGATCATAAAAGTGTGTTTTCTACTAACTCTTTTTTGCAGGTACTACAATTGGAGACTCTATCGGACGAGATTACGAGCTATAATTTCACAAGTTCTATTTGGAGACAGGTGGTGCCTCCAAGAATAGAGATTTTTGGATGGTTTGTGCTAGTTGGTAGAGTTAATATTAAAGAAATGTTAAGTAGACTAGACGTTGTTTTTAATAGTGATAATATATGTGTACTGTGTAAAAAGGAGATAGAATCTGTACAGCATTTATTTCTATTTTGTGAGTACACATGGCAGGTTTGGTGCGCTTGGTTGAGGGCTTTGGATAGAGCTTGGACTATTCCTGGAACCATTAAAGAACTATTTGAGAGTTGGACTGGTATGTACAATCGAAAAGAAGCGCAGAAGACATGGCTGACTGGGTTCGTTGCAGTGATTTGGAACATCTGGTTGGAACGCAATGTCAGAATTTCCACTAATAAAGAAACATGTGTTGATATCATACAGAAAAGGACGTTTTTGAGCTACAAAGAATGGACTGGTAGTGATCCTTTTGGATGTTGATGGCAATGCCGGAGATGACAGAAGATTCATAACTTTTGTATGTAGGTTTAGTTAATGTATGTGTGTCTACGCTCCACTCTAATGTGTTGAGCTTTCTTTGTTTCAAAACAAATTATACTTTATTATATACTATATTTTAAAAATTTTGGATATTGTATTTTATTGTTGATAAAAATTTTGGAGCATAGTTTAAATTTATTTTAAAAATTTAGAGTGCTGTTTAAATATATATTAAAATTATGAAGGAGCTATTTAGTTAAAAAAAATATATTTAGAATACAAATAAAATATAAAATATGCTCAATTCGATTGATAGTTAGCACAACATTTCTATGTAAATTGATACAATCCAATTCGATTTACTACCATAACGTGAAAATCGAATTTACCTAATTCGTTTTATATTGTTAAATGCTTTGGAACATCCATGTAACATTTTTTGATTTGGATGATTCATGTAATTTTGGCATAATTTTGATTTATTTGAGTGTTTTACCCAAAAAAATATATATTTTTATAAGATTTAATTATTCTATTGGTTCTGTTTTACAGAATTTTTAATTGAATTCATATATTTTTTCAATTAAATTTTTATTGTCAAAAAATTATGACATGACAGAATATTCTGTTAAAAATGAATATTCTAAAGTTAAAGGTAGGAAATTATTATAAATCCTACCTTTGCATTGTGTTTTTGTTTGTGAAGCCACCATCAAAGGTAAATCACGAAATTGCAACTCGTACAAAAGATTAATGACTTAATTTGATGTGATTTCATTCGTTTTTCTTGTTTTGAGGGATTTTCATTCTTTATACATTTGATTAGTTTTTTCTGAAATAATTTTGGATTTTTTTATTTGGTGTGGAAGAACAGATGAAGGAGAGAAAAAACTAATGACAAACACAGCTTTAGAAATAAGGTTAAGTTAAAGAAAAGTAATTCCGATGATTCTGATAAAGATTATCTAATTTTAAATGAAGCTGAAAAGTGTTCGATTGTCCTAATGAATATAAATCTTCTGTAGAAATTCAATAAAAATTTAACAAATGAAGAAATTCAATAGATCAGAGATTAAAAATAGTATTTGTGATCAATAAAAAAATGAAAGTAAAAACACAAAAAAAAAAGGATTACATATACAAAATATGAAGAACAAGAAGCACAAGAACAAGTAAAAAAATAAAAGATGGAGATGGAGATGGCAAAGTTATTGCTTCCTCACACAAATATAAGTGTTTTTTTTTTTTTTTTTGAGGTTGAAATTTCTTCATATAAAGCATTCGGAAGAGAGCTTCCTTAGCATGATTTAGATTTATATATCTATGTGCTATTTCATAGACTTTAAAAGCAGAGAAATAAAAAAAGTAAGAATCTTCGGTTTATATGAACCATATTATAAGCGTAGAGTACAAGTAAAAAAATAAATTTATACTTCACTAACATTTTTTTTATATTTAACGTCGACATGAGCTTAATTAAAAAAAATTAAATAATATAAGTATTCAATTAAAAAATAAAAAAATATAGGAACTTGATCTGTCACCTTATAACTCAGTTTTTATTATGCATTATGAGTTATAACTCGGCGTTAACTATCATTCATTCTTTTGCTTGTAACTGACACTTTCATTACTGACTTAATGACCATCATTTCTATTTTAATGACCAAACGGTCATAATATATTAATCAATTTTATGCCTATAAAAAGAACCTTCTATATCTAATCTCAAGGAGCAACATGATAAGTTCTATAAGTTCTATATCATGTCTTACATTCTCTATTTATAGAATTATTACACACAACACGTGATAACTTCTATTTTATGTCTTACATTCTATATTCATATAATTATTCTTATACCTCTTAAACACTTACTGACTTGAGCGTCGGAGTGTCTTTTGCAGGTACCCACCCCCTTGTTCTCTCCTTGCAGACGTATAACTCATCCTGAGGAGAA
Source organism: Arachis ipaensis (assembly GCF_059453495.1). Lineage (NCBI taxonomy): Eukaryota > Viridiplantae > Streptophyta > Magnoliopsida > Fabales > Fabaceae > Arachis > Arachis ipaensis. Next base: position 17,985,634 of record NC_142439.1, read on the forward strand.
ACTTGAAGACATTCATCGACGGACGAGCTATACACCGGTCAATCTCAGCAAGAACAATTGGCGCCGTCTGTGGGGACGAGTAAAATAATTCCTACTCCCCTTAGGTTCATAAAACTTGATTTACATTCAAATTTTTGAACCAATCTCAACAATCTTATTTAATATTTTATTTAATACCTCTTATCAAATTTTAATCTATCGTAACTTTTTATAAGGTTTGTATTTTATACCTTTAAATTGCTTCACTTTTACGTATCATAATATTTCACATCTTATAATCGATCAATTAACCAATCCAAGAATAAACTCGGCTTTCAATCAATTCGAGAACAAACTCGGTTTCAATCAAACCGAGCACAAACTCACTATGCAATAATGATATATAACAACTATGTCAATTGCGTTTTTATTTTATTATGTACTATATTCTTATTGTTTAGTGATTTCATTTATACAATTAAATGATAGTAATGATGAGTTCAAATTTTAAAATTGGATTCTATCCAAAATTAATTGTATATCAATTGTATATAACTGTCATACTATTTATTTTATGCTATTAAATTTTATGTTACTAGCTATATGATTAGTGCATAAAGTTAAGTAAAAAATAATTACAAATATGCAAATTTATTATTTTTACACAAAAACTATACCTCATAGCTAAACAAAATTTATTATATCATTAAATGACTAATTATTTTATTGTTTTATTATCAAATTAAAGTATGTTCTACAAAGCAAAATTCAATATTCACATTTGGCATGTATGACATTCATATATGTCGTCTTCTTCTCTACAATTATCAACTTCAAGGTATATTTTTTTTTACTTTGAACTATTTTACTTTTACAATATATATTACTCAATATATGTTGCGACTTTATACCTATTCATTTTCTCAATTTATCTTATTCATGACAGACCTTCACTATAAATTGTAAATATTCAATAACTAATTGCTTTGAGCAAGAAATTTATCAATAAGTTGTTGTGGGCCGGAAAAATTCCCAAGACAATTAACCACTATATCCTCGGATCATACAATCGATTCCATCAATGGATGCCTATCTTTGAACTTTTCAGTTCATATACAATCAAATGCTAAAATTATTCTTAAGCGGAAAAGTATCCCCCACACAACTATCTTGATTGAATGACTCTTATCACTCAATTATTTTTTGAATAAGTGCCGACATAATAACCCGACTAAGCTTGGGGGCTCACCATATCATTATTCACTTATATTTTAACCGAGTTATAACTCATTTTATTTTCTAAGCTTAGCCTGGATCATATGATCGGCGGACAAAGCTTGGGGCTGTGATCCGTCACCTTATAACTCAGTCTTTATTATGCATTATGAGTTATAACTCAGCGTTAACTATCATTCATTCTTTTGCTTGTAACTGACACTTTCATTACCGACTTAATGACCATCATTTCTATCTTAATGACCAAACGGTCATAACATCAATTCTATTAATCAATTTTATGCCCATAAAAAGAACCTTCTATATCTAATCTCAATAATACATTATATATTCATAGAATTATTATAAACACAACATAACACATGATAACTTTCATTTCATCTCTTACATTCTATATTCATAGAATTATTCTTATACTACCTCTTAAACACTTACTGACTTGAGCGTCGGAGTGTCTTTTGCAGGTACCCACCCCTTGTTCTCTCATTGCCGACGTATAACTCATCCTGACGAGAAATTTAAAGACATTGATCGACGGACGAGCTATACACCGGTCAACCTCTGCAAGAACAGAACCGAATTAAAAATTCAATAAAACTATAAAAACATATAATTAAACTTTTTTATAAACTTATAAAATTTGAAATAGAATCATTAATGATTCTTTTAATCAAAACTATATACATGAGAACTAAAATAACTCAAAACGCATTAAAAATAAGTGTGTGCCAAATTGCCAATTTTTTATATTCAATATTTAGATTTTATTTTCTCTGTATTTTCTTGTCAAATTTATTTTTAATATTTTTTATTAATTTTAATTCAACCATTTTCAACAATAGTTAAACACAATTATTTCATTCGTATTTTGTATGGTTAAATATGTCTAAATTATATAATAATCACCCTATACTATTTATAATGAAATACTGATAATATTGACAATTTTTTTTGTAGCCAACAAAAATATAAAACATTAATACAAATGATTACGATTACTTAATAACAGAGAAGACACTATAAAAAAATCGTTAGATACCATTGAATTTACTGATGGATTTACTAAAAAATCTATCAATAAATCCAAATTAAAAAACTAAAAATTCTCAACCAAGAATTAATAATAAACTAAAAATCATAACAAGAGAGTTAGATGCAACTTAATAATAACTAATTACGTCAAATTAAATAAATTATCTAAACCTACATCAAAATTTAAAAAAGAAAAACAAAAAAAAATTCAATATAAAAAATTTATGGAATAAAAACAGAAAAAAATAAAAAGTAAAGTCAGTGAACTCACCCACATTATAGAAGTAGAACCAAGAACACAGCAATGGAGGAATCACGAGAAGAAGAAGCAGATGATAACAATGTGGCAAGAATTAAGTAGGACTGGCAGTGAGAATGCGAGGCGGCGAGAACGTTTCAACCACGAACCACTGTCACTAAATAAGGAGCGAGATAGGGTTAGGTTCAGAAAGGGGTTAGGACTTTTTATTTATAATGATGTGAAAAAAGGATGGAATAGGAAGAGAGCTAAGGGCAACCTACTTGGAGGAGGGAGGAGAGACGCTCAGACGCAGGTTGGCGATTAAGGGAGCAACGACAGTGGTAGCAGTGGCGGGAGCGACGAAAATATTGTTGATAGAGCGACCAATGCATTGCAAGGAGCACTTAGCCGAGTTCACGCAGTCTTTGGACACAGTTGGTGGGTGGCCGACAATGGTGGAGGGGCTGTCGAAGGTGGTTTTGGGGGAGAGAGGGGGGAGAGAGAGTGGAGAAGGTTAGAGAGAGAGAGAGAGTAGTAGTTTGAAAATGAAGAGGAGAGAGTTCGCTGTTCGAATTCAAGGTAAGATTATCGCCAAATTACCGGCTAAAAAATCCGACAGTAACACTTTGAAAGTGACCAAAACGCAGCGTTATACTAATTAAGGATTACTGACAAATAAATCTGACGGTAATCTCGGCACCATTTTTTGTTATTTTTCCTCTAATCATTACCGGTGAATTTACCGTCGGAAAATCAAATCCAATGGTAATCTTTTTATCTGATAAATTTATTGCCAAATGCGCCGGTAAACCCGTCGCTAACGTCTGACGGTAAATCTGACGATATTCAGCGTTTTTCATGTAGTGAGATACCTTATTATCAAAATAACAATAAAAATTAGCCCAAATTAAAAACAACACTCGTAAACATCATCCTATTCACAATATACCAAGGTTCTAATAATCGTACTGAGTATCGAACCGTTCTAGCTAATGATTTATTGGTTTATTAGTCCAACTGATTTAACTGTAATTCAACCAGAAAAACCATATTATAATAAACTAAAAAATAAATTATAAATAAACATCCTAAAATACAATTTCACTATCCAACAGCACATCACTATATATAAAAATTACAACACAAAACAGTAGCATAGCAGAACAACCATCACTAATCAATAATCAAATTAATCATTCAATCTAAGCACAATTAAGTTAGCATGACATTCATAATTTAGGCACAATTAAGTCACAAAACACAAAACAACAACACATCACTATATATAAAAATTACAAAACACAAAACAACACAACAAAATAGCTATAACTAATCGATAATTAATTAATCATTCAATTTAAGCACGATTAAGTCATCAAGATAGTCATAATCTAAGCATAATTGAGTCACAAAACACAAAACAACAGCACAATTTTGATAAAGATCAACAAGGTTAACCAGTGAACTAAATCAATTGAATCAAGACAATTTTAACAAAGATTAACCAGCAAAATAAATACAAGAAAATAGAGTATAATATAACTATATTCAAATTTCAATCTGAGTAGCATTAGCAGAATTCCAAAAAAAAAAAGCATTGTTCTGAGTAAAGAATGAAAAATAGAGAACGAAAATAAAAAAAAATGAAGTCATTGCTTTTGTTTTGAGCAGTCTGAGCAGAGGGACAGAAGCATGATGGAGATGGAGACAGAGACCAAGCAACGAGCAGGACGACAGATAGTGCAGAAGCGCGGCTAAGCAAACAAAGAACAAGCACTAACAGTGACTTTGAGTGATGCATGAGCATCTTTAGTAATTTTCTGATTTTAATTGAGATTCTTGTGACTTAATTGATTTTATGTGGAGTTGTTTTGAGCTTTGATATGTTTAGAAAATTGTTAAAAGATTTTAGGTAAGGCCAAAGAAAAAAGAGGAACAAGCAGAGAATCCCCAGGGAGTTGCAATGCCTTCGAAGTACATGCCTGTTGGGTCTATCCAAGTACTAATACCGAAAGAATGTGAGATCATGACATCAGATTTTGTTACAGTAGATTATGTAAGTACCTTCTGTATCAGGCTACGATTTCCAGTTCCGGGCTTAGTACTTGCCAACTTAGATAACATATCAGTCCGTGTGTTTTGTTCTCTAGGTACGTGCCTAATTAGAAAAGAATAAAAAAATTGTACCTCTTGTTGTACTTTTTTCAAATACTATTGTAGTAGTGGATCCCGCACTTAGTATTCTCCATTAACTTGGGACGTCACTAACTGCGAGTCACTAAACACGATTATCTATGTAACTCCAACATCTCGAGCTATAATGCTAAACCTGCAAGCAGAGTTTCATATTCAGCCTCATTATTCAAAATGAAAAAATCATATTTGATGGAGGCCTCAATCACCATGTCATCTCCACTTATTAGGATTAGACAATGGGTGGCAAGCAGGGAAGCCCGCCCCGCCCCGCCAGAAGCCCAGTTTTTTTGGCGGGTTGGCCCGCCCTGCCTAACGGCGGGCTGGCGGGCCGGCGGGCTAAGCCTGCCAAATATCCTTTTTTTTTTACTTTTAACTATTAATATATATAAAAGCATAAAAAAATTTCTTCTGTTTTTTACTTTTAACTATTATAATTTTTAAAGGTATAAACAAATTATAATTTTTATATTCAAACACATTAAAGTCTTTATAATTATAAATATCTAATAAACATAATTATAAACCAAGTTTTCATCCAAAACACAATTATAAATATTGTTCCCAAAGCAAAATAAACATAATCCAAATCATAATTATAAATATTGTCTCTAAAACAAAATAAATATAATCCAAAACACTCCATTTTCATCTTCATTCTCTTGTAAGTTGGGTTGGGGGAAGTTGGGTTTTGGTAAAAAAATTGTAAAAATATCCCTTGCCAAAAAAATACTAAGCCCGGCGGAGAAGCCCGCCCCGTCCCGCCAAAGCCCGCGGTTTAAGCGGTACGGGTTAGGCAGGCTTTTGCTATTCAGTGGTCCCAATTTTTCAGTCCGGCCCACCTTTTTTGGTGGGTTACGTGGGCCATCCCGGAGGGTTTAGACCAGTTTGCCATCCCTAGATTAGACCATCACCTCCATACCTGATATTGGAGGCTCCATCTACATGAAACTCCCATGTCAGTATGTCGGAGATTGGGTGAGTCATTTCGGCCAAAAAATCTACCACTGTTCATGGCGTATATCAAATTGGGAAAGTTCTATGGACTAACTCATCATCTGACCTGCTAGATCGGGCTTTTGTAAAACTTTCTTAATCGGTTGGTCGGTTCTCACAATGACTAAATAACTCTGGAAGTACTGGCGTAACTGACGAGCCAATGTTAGTAAAGCAAAAGCTAATTTCTCCAACTTTGAATACCGAAGTTCAGGTCCTTGAAGAACTTTACTAACAAAATACATGGGGCATTGATACCTATCCTTGTCATCTGAAACTAAAGCCGAGGCCAAAGTTTCTTCAGTTACGGATAGGTACAGGTATAGGGGTTGACCATATTATGGTTTTTCTAAGACGGGAGGAGATGACACCAAGTTTTTGAAATGTTGGAAGGCTACCTCACACTTCTTCGTCCATGCAAACTCCACATCTTTCCTCATCAACTAAAAAAAACGGTTTTGCTTTTACCGTGGAAGCTCCTAGGAACCTTGATAATGCAACCAACCGACCTGTGAGACTTTGTACCTCTTTAAAGTTCCGAAGACTTGACATGTCTAAAATGGTTTGGCATTTCTCAGGGTTAGCTTCTATACCCCCTTTGAGTAACTATAAAGCCTAAGAATTTACCTCCTCAGACTTTAAATATGCACTTTGCCGAGTTCAGCCTCATCTGGTGAAGTCGAAAGCACCTAAACATCTCCTGCAAGTCGGCAATCAAGTCGGAATCGCCTTTAGTCTTTATCAACATATCGTTGATATAGACCTCCATAATCTTTCCAATATGTCGCTTAAAGACCTTAGCCATCAACTTTTGATAAGTGGCTCCTGCATTTTTTAAACCGAAGGGCATTACACTATAATAGTAAATCCCTTCAGGGGTGATGAAGGTTGTCTTATCCTCATCAGCTTTATGCTTTGGAATTTGGTTATACTCACTATAGGTATCCAAGAAACTTAAAATCCAATATCCTGAGGATGAGTCAATCATGTTGTCAATATTAGGTAAAGGAAAACAGTCATTTGGACAGGCTTTGTTTAAATCTCTGTAGTCTACACACATTCATCATTTTTCATTAGATTTTTCACCCTGACCACATTAGACAATCATGGTAAATAAGTACATTCTCGAATAAATCTGGCATCCAATAATCCTTGAACTTGTTTCTTAACCTCGACAGCCCGATCTAGCGACATCTTTCGATGTTGCTGTGCAATCGGCTTAAATTCATGATTAATGGTAAGTTGATAGGACATGAATGTGGGATCAATTCCAGACATATCGAAAGGTTCCCATGTAAATAAATTTACATTACCTCTCAAAAAATTTTGAAGTTCCAACTTCAAGGGGTTAGGTAGTTCTTTATTCATCATGGTATACTTCTCTGCAATGTCACTGATATGGAATTTCTCCACGTGTCCATTGGGCTCCGGCCTCAATTTTTCCTGAACTCAGGAGTCCAAATAAACAAGAAACACTGCGGTGAAAACTTTAGCTTTATCCCTGAGCGTCAAACTAGCCTTGTTGCATGTAACAGCAGATACCTGATCTCCATGGATAGTTACAACCTGATCTTCTGCGGTCAGGAACTTTATAACTAGGAATGTCGTTGATATGAATGCACACAGATCATTAAATGTCTTCTTCTCCAAGATCACATTATAAGATGTGGAATCTTGAAGGACAACGAACTCGGCTTATACCACTCGCACATTAACGCCCTCTCCTACTGTAAAAAGGAGGTCGACAGCTCTGTCAGGTTTGATATAATGATCTCCCAACCCGACAAATCTAGGGAGATGAGGCTTTAAATGTTGATCTGTTAAATCCAGGGCGTCGAAGGTGTTTCTGAAAAGTAGGTTCAGATTTGCACCTGTGTCAATCAAAATTTTTTTCACAATACCATTACCTAATTTGGCAGTAATTACCAAGGGCTCATCATCTTCGGATATGGCAATCTGAAAATCTTTTGTCATGAACTATACTGCTGGAACACTAGTCACCTTAAGAACTTCTGAAGTTGTAGCCTTAACATCCTTCTTTAATGCATTATTGGATTTGGGCAATCCGTTCCTCCCTATAACTATATTTGCCACAACTTGGGCAGTTTCTTACGGGTTCTCGGGAAGTCTTGAGTTCTTAGGATTCTTGGTCTAGGCGACCTTACATACTGAACGAACTCGGGGAGCTTATAATCCTGGACTGCTTGCTCTAAGGCATCCTTTAAATCAATACAATCCTCAGTCTTGTGACCATAAAACTTATGGTAGTCACAGTATTGAGACTTATTCAAAGAAGCCCTGGGCCGAATCTCTCTTGCCTTTGAGAGGATACCTCTATGAAAAACTTGTTGGTACGCCTCAGTGCATGAGGCAACCAAAGGTGTGTACGCGAAGAACTTCGCATCTCGAGGAGTTGACGACTTTGGAAATGAAGACTGTCCCGTGTTTCCGACCTTATTAGGTGAGGGGACAGGGTTCATCCTTTTTGTTGAAACCACCTTGGATACATCTTTATCTCGCATGTGCTCCAGGGTGATCTGATGAACTTATTCTATGGATTTTACATCCTTAGAAGTCAGATGTCTTCGGAAAGTCTCCTTCCAACAAGCCAATGATCAAGCATAAACATACGACCTCTGGGGTTTGCATGTTCACCTCCAATAGTGCTTTATTGAAGCAATCTAGATAATCTCGAATGCTCTCTTTCATTCTTTGTTCCACTCCAAGCAGAGATATTAGATGCTTGGCCTAGGTTCCTCTTGTGGTAAAATGTGCTAAGAACTTAACCTTAGCATCGAAAAATGAAGAGATAGACCCGCAAGGGAGTGTGTTAAACCATGCCATGGCCGGGCCTGACAAGATTATTGAAAAGGCTTTACATTAGATCGCATCTACTCCTACACATTCTAGATTCATTCTTACCTCAAAAGCATCAACGTGCTCTTGGAATCCGGCATTCTGTCATACTTTATGTCAATGAGCTTATCCAAGTGCTTTAGCAAGCGTACTTGGAGGACGTGAGAAGCAAATAGGGTTCAACCCATTATTACGTGTTCTCGGGTTTCTCTATATCCTTTAGGACTTGGACTCCTTTGTGGAGTCCATCGCCTTTTAGACTGGGTGGATCGAGGCTCGTCCCTTTCCCACATTTTCGATTTTCGAGGTTCAGCATAACGTCGGGGTGACCTCCTTTCAACCTTTTGACACTGTGGCGAGCATGAATCTCGTCAATTGAGGTCCCATTGTTGCTTGAGAATTCCATGGTTATGTTCGATATGTCCCCTAATAGGACGGCTTCAGGAATGAGATTGCCTAGATTGTGAGCATTCAGCCAATCGTCGTTCTAGTTCCAAACGATGACGCTCTAGTTTTTGTACTTGATGACGCATTTCTTGCATAGCATGATAATAATCATCACCTAACCCTGCGAAGTGACGAGCTCCCGCATTACGTGCGTCTGAGTTAGGTACCTCCTGGTTTTTATATCCAGGAGGAACCTCCTCATTGGTAGGGGTAACATTGGTTTCATGCCCGTCTTCATGATGTTGCTCCTTTAACGGAGTTTCTAGGTTTATTGTTGAGTGAATTCTGTGCTCGGTCATGATTCTTGGTGAAGTAGGATATCTCCACAGACGATGCCAAATGTTTGTACCAAGAACGAATTTACGAACTGGAGTGCTTGAAAACCGGAGATCCTAGCTTCGGCAAGTGTAGAACAAGGACGGGGGGCAACCTGCAAGATACTCCGATACCTAAGTTATTTAGCAATGGGTTTAACAATGCGATTTGATTCTGAGTTTACTTGCTTAGTTCTCTTTCCTTTTATCTCTATTCTTTGAGATTGCCATTTTTCCAATATTTATTGCCTTTATGTTATGCTTTTATTGCTATGATTTGGCGGTTTCATAATTTAACGGCATGACTGTTATGCCATATCTGACGTTATCTTATAACATCAGATTCTCATTAACTTGCTATTTTGTTATGTTGCTATTTTGTCTAAAACACTGATATTTTAATATTTTTTGTTAGATTTATCAGTCAAATAAGTCAAAATAAATTTATGGACTAATCTCTTTTAAAAAATCACTTCTTTTGAGAAAATTAAAATACTAATTAGCCAAAATACTTAAAAAAAAATTCATATAAATATATTTACTTACATTTCAGTTGTTTATTAATTCAATATTAGAGACTCAATTATTGTATTACAAGAATTATAGACTAATATAAATCTATGGTAATAAATCAAAGTGATACCATATTTTTATTTTAAGAGGGATACCACAAAATTTACCTAAAATGAGAATATAAAAATAGAAGGAAAAAAGAATTGTATACAAATAGAAAAAGAAAAAGAGAAACAAAATAAAAAAGCACAATAAAAAGTTAAAAACGCAAAAAAAGAAGACAAAAAGTCAACGACATAATGAAAAGGACGAGGAGTAGAAAGAATAAAGAAAAATAATGCAAACATGTGAAAATAATGGAAAAGAAGTTGGGGGAAATGAAACTTGATTAAATATTAGATTAAAAAAAACTTATTCATCAAGACAATTATGTTATTAAATATAAATATATAATAATTTTAGTACTTGACAGTTGACAACTTTGACTTATCGATTGTTTTAAGTGATTAACATAGCTCTGTGTAATTTTACTATGTGTGTGAATTAATGGTGGAGACATATGTATTGAGGAAACCGGGTTGCAATTTCCCTGCAAGCCCCACATTTGACATTACTGATTATACTAGACCTCCTACGCGGCTGCTTGCTTTTACAATGTTTTCTTTTTCTTCGAATTGTGTTTCTTACATTTTTATACTCAGATTTCAATAATGCTCTTAGAAATTTATAATTAGAAACGTCCAAATTTTTTTTTTAAATAATTAGATCAATTTCCGTTTTTTAGTTGTAAATAACAGGATAAATTCTGAAAAAAAAAAGTAATGTGTATTATTTTTTCATAGTTTGACAATGCATGTGGAAAAGAAATAAATTCCATATTGCATGCCTCCGGGATGTTCTTATTTAAATATTTAATTAATTTCTTTTAATGTGACCAACAAGGACAACGCATGAACGCATACATTCATAATTCAGTTTTAGGGATAAGTATGATTTTGGTCCCTTACGTAGAGGCTGAAAATTTTTTTCGTCCCTCGCCTTTTTTTTGCTCCAAAATGGTCCCCAAAGTTTCAGTTTTTTTTAAAATGGTCCTTCGGACCAAAATGCCCCTATCCCTTCTTCCCCAAAATCATGCCACCACCACCACCACCAGAACGAACCAGAACCACCACCCCCCACCCACTGTCACTCCATCACCATCTCCATCACACCAACGAAAACTCAGAAAATCAACATCATCATCGTCATCCTCATCAGAATTCAAACTCATATCCAGATTCAAACTCAGACAAACAAAAACTCAACCCAAAAAATCATCATAAAAAATCCAGAACTCAACTCAGATAAACAAAAACTCAGATCCAGAAATTTCACAAAAAAATTCAATTAACAGAATTCACAGAAGAAGAAGAAGAAGCGGTGGGTGGCGGTGGATGCGGCGGCGGGAAGAAGAAGAAGAAGAAGAAAAAGTGGGGGCGGCGGTGGGTGTGGCGGCGGAAGAAGAAGAAGAAGAAGAAGAAGAAGAAGAAGTGGGGGCGGTGGTGGGTGTGGCGGCGGGAGAAGAAGAAGAAGAAGAAGAAGAAGAAGAAGAAGTAGGGGCGGCGGTGGGTGTGACGGCGGGAGAAGAAGAAGAAGGAGGAGAAGAAGAAGAAGAAGAAGAAGAAGTGGGGGCGGCGGTGGGTGTGGCGGCGGGAGGAAGAGGAAGAAGAAGAAGAAGAAGGCGGTGTGGCGGCGGGCCGGGGCGGCGGCGGTGCAGCGGCGGGCGGGGGCGGCGGCGGCGGTGCAGCGGCATGGATCTCCCCCCTCCCCCCTCCCCCCCCCCTTTTCTCCCCCCCTTCTCTCCCCACCCACCCCCCTTCTGTATCCCCCCTTTCTTTCTTTTTTTTTCTTTTTTTATTTATTTATTTTATATTTATTTTATTTTATAATTTTTTTAATAAAGGGTATTTTGGTAATAAAAAAAATATAATTGGTAAAAAGGACGATTTTAAAAAAAACTGAAACTTTGGGGACCATTTTGGAGCGAAAAAAAAGCGAGGGACGAAAAAAATTTTCAGCCCCTACGTAAGGGACCAAAATCATACTTATCCCTTCAGTTTTATTATTATATTACAGTATATATAATGTTACATTGTTACTAAATATTTTTTACGTTTATATCATACTTGATAATAAATGAAAATTTACACCACTATAAATTATTTAATTAATTAATAAAGTTTTAAAGTAATTTTTAAAGATTAATGGTCAAATTAGTTCCCGAAAGATTGGTCAATCGTTATTTTCGTCCTCTAATGATTTTTTTAATTAAATTAGTCCCTTAAAAATTTAACACCAATCTCATTTGTCCTTCCATTTTCAAACTAACAGTTTCTGTTAATGGTTATTTACGTGGAGCGTTAAGTCACATTTATCTCCATTTATATGAACCCTGATCTCCAAAATCGACGAAGACATTTATCCATCTTGTTGACTTGTTGACTGGTGTTATACTAGTGTAGAGCCATTACCCTGATTGTATTTTGAGAGGGACGGAGGCACCGAGCAACAAATTTTGGTGGTCGTCAGACAAGCAGAAAAGGATGGGGTGATTCACAAGAAGGATGAGGCAGAGCTTCACCTCAATGTGATCGCTGAGTGCCCGAAAGATCACTAGTGATTTCCTATCAACCAAGACCCTTGGAACTGGAACGCTAAGCTTGGAGGATGCAGTGCCATCAGATTCAGACCATGCCATAAATAGAACAAAGTGTGGGGAAGTAAATTTGACACCGAGATTATAGTATTGGAGGAAAGGATTGAAGGTGGTATTAATGGTATGTTTGTACTTTCCAGGTGAATTGCCACTTCTATGTTGTGTTGTTTTCAGTGTCACTGTTATCAATTATGGTTGTAGTTGCAAGCTTGTATATCTTTCCTGTGTTTTGAAGAGGTTAAACAGATTTGGTAAAAGAGGCGAATATTTTGATAAGCATTGATAAGAATTGATAAGAATTAGCTTAGGGAACTAACACATGACAATAACAAAGAAGGGAGCCAGCGATGATGACGAAAGCTCGGCGGCGCAGAAACAACCCCTCCTCCCTTTGCTCGTCGCGTTCTCTTTCTTTCTCTTTCTCTCCCTGTTTCGTTCATATCTCCCCTTTCCTTCGTCTCTCTCCTTCCTTCTTTAGCTCGACAATTTCTGTTGTCTCCTTTTCTTTTCTCTTTTACAACGAGGTTAACCCCTCTCTCTCTCTCTCTCTCTCTCTCTCTCTCTCTCTCTCTCTCTCTCTCTCATGATTATGACCGCGGCAGGTCGACAGCACCACCACCCCTCCCCGCCGTGGCCCCCTCTTCTCTCTTCCCTTTCATCTTCTTCTTTATAATTACCTCAACAATAATAAGAAAAGGCGTCATATTTAACCGAAACACACTAATACCACAAAACGGCGTCGTTTCAGTCCTACTGTGTTCTCATTTAATGCTACATGTGCAAAATTGTTAACGGAATATGTTAAACATTTGACGGAAAACGAGATTAATGTTAAATCTTTTAAGGATTAATTTGATTAAAAAAATTATTCGGGAACGAAAATGACGATCGGCCAATCTTTCGAGGACTAATTTAACCATTAATTCCAATTTTTAATCACTATAAATAATTTTAACAAATTTATAAATGAAGCGAATTTTTTAGAAAATCTTTAAAACTACTAATATTTTTATTGTATTGAATACATACAAAAATTTCTGAAATTTCTATCTTTTGTTTTTTTAACAAATTGTCAAATTCTCTTATAACTTTAGGAGTTAAACCTTTCACCTAAAGGCTAAGCTCAACACCTCATAAATCTAGTTTTTATAAAAATGTTTAATTACTCTGTTGTTCCTATAGTTTCGCGAAATTTTCAATTAGGTCCCTATACTTTTTTTCCTTTTAATTGGGTCCCTGCACCAATTTTTTTTTCAATTAGGTCCTTCTTAGTAGTAATTGGTTTAATTGTATAGGGACCCAACTAAAAAAAAAATTTGTGCAAGGACTCAAATAAAAGGGAAAAAAAAGTATAGGGACTCAATTGAAAAAAAAAAAATTGGTGCAGGAACCCAATTAAAAGAAAAAAAAGTATAGGGACCTAATTGAAAATTTTGCGAAACTATAGGGACCAACAGAATAATTAAACCTTATAAAAAATGCTCAACATCCTCATGGATTTTTTTTTTTTTAAATCCTTGAGACCGACCCATAGGCCATATGGCTGGTCATCGAGTTCACAATGAAGAAGGGCCAGTCAACAAAAGTGTATTCTATGATGCTTACAGATTATACATATTTCAATTTGATAAAAGAGTAATTTCACAATAAAATATATTTTTTAACACTCACATTGAAATCATTTTAACAGAAAATTTTAAGTACAATAAAATGTCGATTAGCAAAATATGTGTTGGAGAACTGTGAACTGAGATGAAGTAATTCTCATCAACTCTATTATATAAGTTTAGATGTGAAGAAAAGAGAAAGAATGGACGAAGAAACTAAAGAATATTAAGAACAAGTGAAAGAACATGAAGAAGGTTCCAGAAAGTAGAGAAGATCAGAGAAGAGAGAAAGGAAATCAGTTCTGTTGTGAATTAGCATCTCAAAATGGAAATGAATCAACTGACTCGTAACTACTAAGGTTATGTGTAATATATACTTACAATTAATGCAGCAGCTACAAAACTTATATGCTGCACAAGTTTCCGGTCAAAAATTTTAACAAACTAGCTCAACTAACTTAATTTATCATAATTGACTCTGAACTAAAGAAAAAGTCTAAAAAATCAGTATTTTTATTAAAATTTGACTAATACTTAACTATAAAAAAAATGAATAATCTTATATAAATATCAACTCATATTATTAAAAATGTTAATGATGATTAATTAATAACTATTCATCATAAATTTTACTGTTTGTAACACTCCTCTTAAACTAAATGTACAGTATCTATTAATCATGTAACAATATGAAAAGTCAATTAGGTCAACATATAATGCACGTGAAATCGTGAATTACTATTCTATTGTTATGTCTGCCTATGTCACGGTGTGGTGATCATCTGTTGGATCTTATACAGTAGTGTACTTAGATAAATAATAGTATTTAACTACATGTAACAAAAACATTAATATTTAACTAATAATGATAAATTTAAGTTGTAATTTAATATAATATTTTAAAATTAAAAGTTATCATTATTTTTTATATTTAACTGTTATTTTATATATTTTATATTTGTTTTATTTAATATATTAATTAAATTATATTTTATTATCTCATTTTGCATATTTTAAAATAATATAATTTTTTATAAAAATTACCTTAGTTTTTATAGCCTAATATAGGGCTTATTGTTTTATTTATTATTTGAATAGTATTCGTAAAAAAATATTTTTATTAAAAGTGAAATACTATATAAAGAAAAACAAAAAATTTTTGGATTTATTAATTTGCTTTAGTTTAGTCTGTACTTGATATTACTTAATTTTAATAGGTTAATAATTAGAGGTGGCAACATGCATCTTATTTACGGGTATTTAATCTGACTCAATTTAGATAGATAGAGTTGTATCCCACTTACGGATAAAGTAGGATGCGGTTAGGGTTCTTGTGCCGGTCGAGTATAGTACAGATTGAGTCTTAATCCTACTCGACTAACATGCATCCTATATATGTATATATTATATACTTATATAAAAATATGTTTCAAGTGGATATTGAACCAAAGACCTTTCACTAAATGCAAAAGATCCTTAACTTCTAAAAGAATATCATTAATTGATAATTTAATATATGTCTTTTTACATAAAAATCAATTCTATTTTAAATTTTCATTAAGTTATATAATAATGTTGTATTTTTTTAGTAACCCATGGGTAAAATCGAATACCCGTGGATTAAGAACGGGTAGAGTTAAGATTGGGATATTCTCAGCCCGCAAATAAAATAGGATTGAGTTTATATAAAAATCTTAACTCACAAGTAAAATTAGGATTGAATCCAAACCCTATCTTATCCTACCCATTGTCACACTTATTAATGATAGTGATTGTTCATGTTTGGACCTAGGAAATATAAGAGCCCGGTTCATATTTCTTCAAGCAGGCAAGCTAAGTATGAAATTTGGCTGCTTAAAGTCCCATTCAATCCATATGGCATAATCCACACGAGTGACTTAGATAGCCCCCTAAAACTGTATCTAATAGTTTTTTATTCAATTTGGTTTTGAAAATTACAACAGACATTAATGCTACTATTTTTTATAAATTAAAAACTAAAAAAACAATTTTTAAAACTTTTTAAACGGACCCTAAATCCTACATTGCTACTTTATAAATACCTTAACACTCAAGTATTTTTTCTAATCTAGTCTCGTTAAAAAATTTGGTTAAACTCTTGTTAACTTATGTATCAGAGTTTTTTGTAACTACCTCCACCACTGTTTAGACGAAAATATTGGATAAACTATCGTCCCAACAAAAAAACCGGGACCTTCACAGAAATTTGGACTTTACTCTCAAAGTCCAAATCAACTTTTGTTTTAGGTAATATCTCAGAACAATGATTATGTTTTTTTTTTTTGTTTTTTTTGTTGACATGTTGGTGATTATGTATTTTAACCCGAATTTGTTTTTTTTTTTTTTTGAGTTTGAACACATTCAGTTTGTTGATACATAGTATTTTTGGGTCAGAGTATATGTAGTTCGGTGTTTCAAATAGTAAACTAAGAAAATGGGTAGCAAATAGCAATGGAGACCCAATTAATCATGGGCCCAACCTGACTACGAGTATACCATCACATCTGCCAACTTTTATCATTGGCCTTAAAGTTTACCACAACTATTCTTTTATTTATTTATTTATTTATTTATTATTATAGAAATATTCCAGAATATGGGCAAATATTCCAGCAATTTTTTCAAGAGCAATATTATTTTCTTTCCAAAAACAAAAGAGAGTGATACTACTTGTATATTATAGAATAGGTATGATAATTACGAAAAAATTTGTACTGAGTATGCCATATAGTTTGATGCACATTTCTCTTTTTTTTTTTTTTTTGTGGGGGTAAAATTATGAGTATTATTAGACAAATTCATATACATGACTTCTTGATATGTGTGGCACAGGGAAACTATTTGACACCAACAAGACTCACTTGTAAATTTAAAGAATTTGCTTGGGGGAATAAGAACAGTATCAAAATCTTATAAAAAAAACATTTTAATACACTAAATTCTCATATATCATGTTAATACTTATTTAGTATTATTAACAATTCATGCAACATTTTTTGGATAAACACCATGTCTGCTATCATAAAAGAAATAATTTGCATAGAAAAAATTTCTATTTGGCAATTTCTATGGATGAAATAACTTCTTGTGGATAGAAAAAATTGGTCATAACTCATAACTGCTGTGAGAGAGTATTGTAAGAGGTATACGTATAGCATATTATATTAGTACTAGTTGTGGTGAATGGTGATTATTATGGGCGTGACTCTCACATTCACATCACGTCCATGTGGGATGAGAAAATTGACCCAAAGTTGGTAACACAGGGATTCACTACTTGCCCTGTGTTTCCGCGTAATGAACCTTATTCAATTCTAGGCACCAAATTTGTGAATGTGAACCCACCCCACCCATTATTAACTAATGCTTTTCTGTTCTGTTTTCTCTCTCTCCACTCTCCTTCCTTAGCTTCTGCTCATAACAAACAAACATAATGTTTAGCAAGTCGCCAGACCCTCAACATTTCAGTGACTATGGCTTTGACCCTCAAATCAACTATCTCCAAGTAAGCACTATCAAAATCTCTTCTTTTGTTTCTATTTTATTTTAACACCACAATGCGATAATTACTATTATTTTAATTTTTTTTAACTAAACCAGGTTTTGGAGGAAGCCATGAAGCACAAGCGTGACACATCTTCATCTTCATCAAGATCCATAGACTCCATACACTTCAAGCTTCAAAAGCCCATTTCCAAGGATCATGACTCAAGGACCAGCAGGCTTCACAAGCCCGCCAAGAAGAAGCGCTGGTGGAAAAATGCCCTCTTCTTCTTCAAGTTCAGGTGGGCCCACCACTACCAAAACATCAACAACGTTAATGATGTTCACCAGGCCCGAGCCCGGGCCTTCCGGGCCTCAATGTCAGGCCCGGTGTACTTGACGGAGAGCAGAAGCGGGTCCTCGTCCCCTTACTACCGTACTGCCAGGCGGCCGTCCTCCGGGCCCCTGGCCGGAACCATGATGCCGCCGGCGAAGGGTGACGTGGAAACACCTTACCTGAGCCTGAGGGACCTGAACATGGAGCAGCAACAACTCCAACAGAGGGTTTCCACCTCAGCCAAGCCCATATACTTGGTCACGTAATAATTAATAATAATAACACACTAATTAGGTTGTTCTCCTTACAACTTTGAAATCTCATGTCTTAATAGTTAGCTAATATTAACGGGTAGGGTTTAGCTCTCTGGATTCTTGATGATGTCTCTTGCATTTATGTTAGTTTGGTATATTTTGGCTGAAATAATTGTGATATTTTTACTCACATTATTATTTTGTTTCCTATATGCATTATTGTCTCATTTTAGATACATTTTTGTGTCTTTTAATCTGTATGTGTATTGTATTCAAACTATCAAATGCATATTGAGTTAAATTAATATTCCAGAAAAGTGAATACAAAGATCATCTTTTATTTTGTTTTTATAAATTATCTTTTAATCTAACCGAAGGGGGGTTTCAATTGTTTGGTTTGATACATTGGGGGAAAGGCCGAATCCTCCTTTTTGTGTTTGTGACACACTTTTTTTAGGGGGAAAAAAATTAAAAAATCAATATGCAAAGTGGAAAGGATACTGAGCTCTCGTGCTTTTGACCAAAAGTCCCACTTTCTTTTTTGTATTTTTCCTTTTCCTTTTTCTTAAGC
Organism: Arachis ipaensis; assembly: GCF_059453495.1. Taxonomy (NCBI): domain Eukaryota; kingdom Viridiplantae; phylum Streptophyta; class Magnoliopsida; order Fabales; family Fabaceae; genus Arachis; species Arachis ipaensis. Next base: position 18,004,409 of record NC_142439.1, read on the forward strand.
TAGTCTAGTAATCTAGTTTGTTAACTAATCTTGTTGGATCTGTTATGAAGTATAAAAAAATGATTTTGTGAATTTTATATATATATATATATACCTGTTTCTACTCTCTTGTATATCTTTGTCCTTAAAAAGAGGATCATGCCTATTGGATAGTTTAATATAGTTTGTTGGTAGCTGCACGTTACTAATATAGCGCCAAGGTTTGTGTCCGTTAATTTGGACCCATCTGGAAATCTTGGAGTCTAGATAGAGACTGAGTTACACTGTCACAACCCCCAAGATCCAATCTAAGTTTAGCGTTGTTTTTTCTTTTTGTTGCCCATGTTCTTTCCCATTTCATGTTACAATGGATTAATATTTTGTATATCTGAATTTTATTTAAAAATTGATCACTTGGTTATAAATTACTACAAACACAAAATAGGATTTGAATATTAATATTTATTTAAGAAGATGAGTGAATTAATTAATTAATCAACTAAATTGATTTTTTTTTTGGTTATACAACACATTTATGTTAGATATTTTATAAAATATTTAACATGTAGTATCAAAGTCAAATTGTCTCTGCCTTATCATTTTAAAATTTAATTAGTGTATTATTTTGATAAATTATTTTTAAAAAAAAGTATAGTATGAATTTTGAAATAGCAAGGCAGAGACAATTTAGCTTTGATACCACATGTTAAATATTTTATAAAATCAGTAATTTGCGTACCTCCGGTCATTGTCAATAAATTCTTTGATTTGATTTGGAAACTTTTAATTCTTGAATCACAAACTCATATGAAATCAAAGTGTGTTTGTTTGTTATTGTGTAATTAAAATTGGGGACCCAAACTTTATAAAGTTTATGAACAATCGTGTTCTTTTCATAAAAAAATAGATCAACTGCTAATATAATTAATTAATATTTATAACACCATCTAAATTAATTTTTATATTAACAAATTAGATTACAATTAGAATAAAAATTCTAACAATTTACACACATCCCACGTACACACTAACCTAACAACTACACTAGGATTCGAAGCTGGTGTGGCTTCATTTGAGTTTAGCCATTTAACTTTGCCATGGGGCGTGGGGGGTTCACCATAGGGCCCAAACGACAACGTTTAACAATGTGCACAAAAAGATGGGAAAGCTGCCACTAGGCACTAGGGGTGCACATGGGTCGGGTGAAGCCGGGTTTGATGTGACCCAGACCCGACCCGAAATATACACCGGGTCTATTTATTAGACCCGAATCCGGCCCTAGACCCGATGAAACCAATACACTTTCGAGCCACAATTATACCGGGTGAAAATCGGGTGAAAACCGGGCCATTAACATTACATTACATTGATACCTTCTTGTAAGCTAGCATGTAAAAATATCCAAAGTTCCAAGACTCCAACCATTATTTAACATGGTAAAATTCACTTAGAAAAATATAACAAGAACCAACCCTTCTTCAAAATTAAAGCATAACCACAATCAATACTAAAGTATAACCACAATCAATACTAATATTGTCTAATAATACCAAATATTTAAATCCATACAAATAACACAATATTATGCATTCTAAACATAAAACATTAACTTATAGTCTTATAATGACTAATAACACAAAATATTAAGATTTACAATACTTAAATTCCACATAAGAATAGTCATGATCCATCACTAATAACACAAAATATTAATTGTGTATGATGACCGGGCCACCGGGCCGACTTCGGGTGACCCGAGCTATGGCCCGGACCCGACCCGAAATAATGACCGGGTCTATTTTTGCGACCCTTACCCGGCCCTAAACCCGATGAAATCACACCAAATTAGCCCCAAAAGTGTTCGGGACCGGGCCGGGTCTGTGCACCCCTACTAGGCACTAGCCCACAATTTATATTATTTCTATCTTGTATATTAAATTTACACGCCTTTTTTCATTGGATGAAAAATTATGTTATACTTATATTCAATAAATCGTATAAGTTAGAAAAGAAACTGAAAATATTCAACTACTAAAGAATCATGAAAAAAGAGAGAAAGATGGAGGATTCAAGAATGGTTTGTGTAGTTCTTTTAATGTTTGAAATCTGAGTACGAGTTAATGTATTTATAGATTTCTTATTGAGTTATTGAATCACATGAGTTACTAAAGAAATTGAATGAGAAATTAATGCGCAAAATAAAAAAAAAATTGCACTAAAATGGACAGTTATAAATTAGTATTTGAATAAGAAAAAATATAGGTAAACAATAAAAATACTAAATAAGGTGAACAATGGATATATCGGATGTTCGATTCACTAGATGTGCGGATGGTCATCTAATATTAAGATTTAGGTAGATAATTTAGGAGTATAGTGTATTTTTATTTTATTGAGTTAAGTTTAAAGCCTATTATTCACATTATTTAAAAAAGTCATTCTAACAAAATTCTTTTGAATAATGTTATAAGACCAACACAATTTATTATTTTCAATAATAGTTAATCAGTAATAATATTTAAAAAAGTTTGTTAAAAAAATAGTGATAAACTGTTAACTAAAGATATTAAACTACTATAAAAATATTGAATAATATAAATTAAAATGATTGGCTTTAAACTTTTTTTATATGATATAAAAATATAAAATAACCCTAATTTAATGGTTAAGACTTAAGAGTTGTGTTTAAACTTCATAATTTAAGTGCACTGGATCTTGCCTCCCCCACAATAACCACTTTGGAGTTATTCATAGTCAGCCTAATTTATCTAAAGTTAGACCTAGTCATTATATGAGATTTTTAATTTTGATACGAAGGAAATGATGGTGTATAGCAGAAATATGGGGGTTTATGGTATATCACCGAACTGTGATGGCTACGCAGAAGTAATCAAACGGACCGATTAGGGGTACTGAAATCAGACGGTCCGATTTCACCAATCGAACGGTACACAAATTGGTGGGTCCGATTAGTGCACTCCTTCCACGTGGCGCGCATGCAGATGGCTTCCTTGGTTGGCTTGGTTGCAATCTCAACAAATACAAGTGTTTCCTCCCTTTCAGCAGACATCTCTTTCACTCTCATATCCCTCTCTTCATGCTCCCAACTCCATAACTCTGCCCATTATTCACCATTGTTGGACCACAACAAACCTTGAAAAAAATTGAAAGACAATGCCAAGAAGACCAAAAATCAAAGAAGTAAATCAACCAGAGATTTATATTGTTAATTATCTTAGACATCCTAATTATATAAGTTTTTATTTTTTAATAATTTGATTTAATAATAATAATAGTTAATTATCTTAGACATCCTAATTATATAAATTTTTATTTTTTAATAATTTGATTTAATAATAATAATAGTGATAATATTATATTTTATTAGCAATATATATTATAATGGCACTAAGTAGAGATTAATCATGTATGTGTGTATGCTATTGTTACTGTTAGGTGGTTAGAAAGAAATAGAGATTAAAATAGGGATTAGTCATGTATGTATGTATGATAAATTTCTGTACCGTTGATTTGGATTTATTTATGATTGTTGGTTAAAATGAAATGAAATGAAATGAAAGAATGAATGAATGTGAATGAAAGAAGGAGAATGAGATCTGTAGATATTAGATTTAGATATTGTTATTGGTATTAGTATTAGTAATTGAGTTTAATAAATTATCATGATTAATAATATAAATTAATAAATTATTTATGATCGTTAATAATTGAATTTAAGATAAATTAGTAAACCCTAAACCTAAATTGGAAAATTAGTATGTTGTTTTATGAATAATAATAATAATAATAGAGGTTAAAAGAAAAAAATATTTGTTCTACGAATAAATAATTTATCAGTAGTGAAATTATTCTGATTAGTTAGTTAAGGTTAATTAATTTTTGTTATAAGGTAATGAATATGATTGAAGGATTTTTGTATAACAGATTTACTGTGTATGTTTGAAATGCAATTATGCTGGTAATTAGTTATAATGGACATATAAGGATAATTGTGTTTTTGTTAATATAGTTATATTATACTGGTACTTATAATGGAAATGTGATATTGTAGGGTTAACGGATGTTAATATGTGATCACTTAAAGCCGCCGGATCCATACAACCAAATTGTTGAGTCACACTTACGTGAGACTGGATTTTATTATGTTTCCTAGATTGGAGTTATCCAATGTCAGTCAGCAATGATTAATGTTCTGATTGAGAGATGGCGGCCTGAGACTCACACATTTCATTTTCCGGTTGGTGAGTGTGCCATGACCTTGGAGGATGTGGCGATAATTCTCGGTCTGCCGACAAATGGTCTTCCAGTTACAGGACCGACCATGAGTAGTTTTGAGGCATTGGAGACCGAGTGCTTACACCAGTTTAGGGTTGCACCGAGGAAGACGGACTGTAGAGGAAGCTTTATAAAATTAATGTGGTTTAGGAGTTTGAAAGATCGTATAGTGTTGACTGATGATGTTCATATTCAGATGTATGTAAAGTGTCACATAATGTTATTCGGGACAATTCTGTTTGGAGATAAGTCGGGTGCAACGGTGCACTGGAAATTTCTGCCTTTGCTCCGTAACTTCGCTGGGATCATACAGTTTAGTTGGGGTTCGACATGCCTGGTACACTTGTATAGATCATTGTGTAGGGTAACTTGTGTCGACTGCAAGGAGATGGACGGTCCGTTGACACTGTTGCTTACTTGGGCTTGGATCCGGCTACCATTTCTTGCACCGATTTCCGACAATCCTCGAGTGTTTTCGATTGCAAACAGGTAATTTTGATTAAAGTATACATTGAAAGAAGTTCTAGAAATTGTATTTTGTTTTCCACAAAATAAGTTAACTAATGGATTGTCTGACGGCAGGTGGCGTAACTGGGATCGTGAAAACTATGCCTACCGATATAATTCGTTTGCGCACTACAGGAGTCAGGAGGTTGTTGGATGATCTACAAGAAAGACATGTATGTTGTAAAATACTAGTACCGAATTTAGTTTGGTCAGTGAATTAATTGTTGTGTAATCGTCTGACTGTTTCGATGTGCCCAGTTTGTTTGGCAGCCTTATGGCATTGGAGACATTGACCCAGATGTGATTCCTTTAGACATCTGTCATAATTCGGTTATTTGGAGTGCCAATTCAATTTTTTTTCGCAACACAAATCGCTGGGTCCAATTGGTGTACTCTCGGATTAAAAAAAATTTGCCCCCCAGAAATCGGTGGGTCTGATTTCATGCAACAGAAAATTCCTCCTCACACAAATCGAATCGTTCGATTTGTGTTCCTTTTTTTCTCTGCAAGAAATCGGACTATCCGATTTCTTTCCTTCCAGATTCCTAAGAGTAATGCCGTCATAACAGTGTAATTCACCCCTAATCATCATAATCCAGCATAACTCACAATAATAAATTATATAAAAAAAATCTAAAATAGTAAAAGATTATGTTTCATGAGCTATATATAATAAAAAATATTTTTAAAAAATTATATATCAAAATTTTTCACATATCCCTGTTATATGACCTATATTTCATTGTCAAAGAGAAATACAAAAGTAGTAAAAGTAGGCAAAGTATTTGATGGAGGTTTATAAGAGAGCTCCATCAAATGAAATCGTGCAAAATATTTACAAGATTTTTCTAATTTAATATATATATATATATATTGTCAATAAATATTTTACATATTTTTTTATTAACTCCTTTATCAATGGTCATACTTATGTTATCACTCTTCAACATTTTTTTTTCATTTCTTTCATTTTCATCCTATCTACTATTATTTTATATCTACCATTATTTTAACTCTGCACAACTTAACCTAAACACTACTACTACAAACTCATAATTCTCAATGTTATTTTCACTAACCATTCATTCTCTCTAATGCAACTGTAAAGATGTTATCTTCTTCTCTTATGTTCTCATAAGGGAATACCAAGACTCCTCTTTTTTTTTTTTTCTATAACTTGAGGTCAATATTCAGATACTCAATGGTACTTATAGTGACTCTACTCATTATTCTCGACAGGCACAACAAATTATTCTCAACATCAGAAGCTAATTTTTTTAGATTCAGTGTCACAAGAAAAAAGCCGTTAAGCAACCACCACCTCCTTTAACCTCCCTCTTTTGACCTTTCTCTCTCTTCAACCTTCTCTCTATTATGCTGTACCCACCCTCTTTGCAAGCCTCAAATTCATAATTTAACTCTTCCAACCTCTTGAGACTAGAACCGCCTCTACCACTATTCTTATTTCTACGCTGAGGACAATCTCGTCTGCGAGAAACTATTCTTCACTCCTTCTCGTTCTACTAAGGCAGACCAGACCCATACCTGCTTCAACGGGATCTTTCTACCTTGGTAACAAATATTTTTGGTAATTCAATCAAACAATGTATAATACTAAGTTTTTAATTAATGTCTATGAATCTCTATTCAAGCCATGTGTATGCTGGTTCTAGAAATTAAGTAGAAACGAATATTGTTGTTTTGTTTAAAAACTTCTTGTTGATAGAGGGGTTATTAAAAAATTATATAAAATATCTGTTGACAATGAGTATATATAAAAATATAAACAGATTTGTTACACATCCAAGTATTATTGCCATCTAAGTTCAACCAAGTAGACCCAACACCAACAAAAATTATTCTCATTAAAAGAGCACGATTAACGCGCGGGGCTTTACGTTATCGTCGTTGTCATCGTCGTCTTCTTCTTCTTTGCGTTCTTCCTCCTCCTCCTCCTCCTCCTCCTCCTCCTCCTCCTCCTCCTCCTCCTCCTCCTCCTCCTCCTCCTCCTCCTCCTCCTCCTCCTTTTCCTCCTTTATCTTCGCGTTCCTTCTTCTTCGTATGTTTTTTCTTCATCGTCATTATTTTGTTGCTGCTGTTGCTGTATTTTTTTCTTTTCTTCCTCCTCTCCTTGGTGATTTTATAGCATTATGTGTTTCTTCTTCTTCTTTGTTTGATTTTACTTCTCTTTTTCTTGGTTTTATTCCTCTCTAGAGAATGAAACAAGAAGAATTATATCAAAATAAAATAAAAGGAAGATGAAGAAGAAAAATAAAAAAGAAGAAGAAGAAGCAGTAGAAGATGAGAAGAAAGAGTTTCGAATTGTGCAGAATAACGAGACCAAATATAACTTAATTCACTCAGAAATGAACCGAAATTACATCCAAAATAAACCAAAAATTAAATTTTGAATGAATCGAAATTACTTAATGATGACGATACACAAACAAACTCGTTTCAAAACAAGGACAGACAAAGTGCACCTTATTTAAATCCAGAATGAACCGAAATTACTTAATGATTGCGTTAAAAAACAAACACAAACAAAATTGAATGTTCAGAAATTTTCTCAGAAATGAACTGAAATTACATCCAGAATGAATAGAAAATTAAATTCAGAATGAACTGAAGTTACTTAATGATAATGATACACAAACAAACTCATTTCAAAATAAGTACAGACCAAGTGCACCTTATTTAAATCCAGAATGAACCAAAATTACTTAATGATTGCATTCGAAAATAAGCACACAAACAAAATTGAATCATGAGCAAAAACACATCCAAACCCATCAAGTAATTTTGCAACATTATGCGTTTCTTTTTCTTTGTTTGATTTTATCATGTTTTTATTATTATTAAGAGGGTAAAACAAGAAGAATTATGAGAAGGAAAAACAAGTAGGAGAAGATGAACAAGACAAGAAAAAGAAGAACATGATGAGGAGTTTTGAGAAGTTTTTTATTCTTGTTTCTTCTTTTTTGTTTGATTTTTTTTTCTCTTCTTCTTGGTTTTATTCCTGTCAAGAGAGGACGTGAGGAGGAAGAGTTTTGAATTATGCAGAATAATGAGACCAAATACACCTTAACTCACTCAGAAATGAACCAAAATTATATCTAGAATGAACCGAAAATTAAATTTCGAATGAACTGAAATTACTTAATGATGACGATACACAAACAAATTCATTTCAAAACAAGCACAGACCAAAATCACCTTATTTAAATCTAGAATGAACCAAAATTACTTAATGGTTGTGTTAAAAAATAAGCACACAGACAAAATTGAATGATCAGAAATTCACTCAGAAATGAATTGAAATTACATCCAAAATGAGCCAAAAATTAAATTCCGAATGAACTGAAATTACTTAATGATGATGATACACAAACAAACTCATTTCAAAACAAGTACAGACTAAGTCAATTTTGAACAAAAATACATCCAAATCAATTTTGGATTAGACAATGTCATCAATATAGCAAAATTTGATGATAACGATAACAATACGGCGATAACGATAATGACGATATGTATTAGAAGAAGACGACAATGACAATAACGATGATGATCATGATGACGATGATATGATGGAGGAGATGGATGAAAAGGAAGGAGGAGGAGGAGAAAAAGAAGACGTAGCATCAAGAGTGAGTGAATTTGAAACAAGAAGAAGAAGCGCGTGAATCTAAAAGAGTTGATTGGACTTGGTTGGTTAAATCACTTGAATGTGGAGATTTATTAAAATACAAAGTAGTGGAACGGGATAATTTTGTAAAACATTTTGCGTAGCTCCATTGGATGGAACCCTCCTATAAAGCTCCTGGGATTATGGAAGAATAAGGCTTAGTGAGGCTGATTTGGTGAAAGTGAACTCTAATATGGGTTGTTTAAATTGTAAGATTCCCAATAGATGTGCTCAGCATAACAAAGAGAAGAGGTATGGTATGGGCCAATACCAAACAAGCCCAACTGATGGAATTGAGCCTGGAGCCCTGGCGGGTTGGATAATCACAACTAGAAGTAATCCAGTGGCGTTATACATGGATAGGAGAGATCAACAGATTCTTGTTGGGGATGGCCATGGCTTCGTTTGGGCCATTGGGGATTTTGAGGTGGTGTGCGACGGTGGGTACATTGTTCTGCATATTCCTAAGTTTTCTTTGGCGGAGGTCGCGGGTGCAGGTGAAGGGCACTGCATGATCTTGGGAGAGAGGAAGGTGGAAGGTTCAGACCTTCGCACAGGGGTTGTGAAGTCTGCAAGGCCTAACAGTGACGAGGAGAATGATGGGGGAATGGGAGGGCAAGAAGCAAGATGACTGGCTGTTGGTGGTGGTGGCTGTGATGATCGTCAGGCAAAGGACGATGGTGTGGAGAGTAGTAAAGTGCGAGGAGCTTGTCGAGCCACTACTGAGCTGAATGGCGACGGGAAGGAGTTGGTCAGAGGTGCCTGGCATTAGGTGAGTCTGGTGGCGGAGAACCGTTTAGTAAACAAAGAAAATGGTGTTGGGATGAAGACAATTTCTGATGAGGAACTGACAAAGAAGATATATGAGACTGTTGCAGAGGGTGACACTATTAGCAAAGGGGAGGCAGGGAAAGCAATATCTAAGAATGAGCTAGGCATGTTGAATCGATGCTATGCCAGAATAAGTAGGGTTAACGTGAGTGGCAAGATGAAGACTGGAGCAAGCTTGATGAGGGATGATGCAGCAGAGGAATCAGATTCAGGGGATGAAAATAATTTGCTGGAGGAAAGTTGTTTCCAAGAGGAAGGGACTGTAAGGGACTTGGAAGACAATAAGCCGTACCAGGTAAAGTAAGGAGGAAGTTGGGATGAAGATATTAAAAATCTCTAATATATAAAAAATAAGTAACAATTTAAAAAAAAAACTGAAAAAGATATTATTACTAATATTTTTTAATTAAATAAAATTTTTCAAATCCTATAAAATTGGATTCTTTTTCTTCTTGTAACTGTCCTTCTTGATTCGTTTGGTATTAATTCTCTCTGTTTTAACTGCTACAACTGAGAGATCTTTTTAGTTACGAATATTGTGAAGAATAACTTAGAAACAAAATGAAAGATGAATTTCTTGTTAATTGTCTTTTAATTACATTGAGAAAAAAATTACTGAAAGATTTGACACAAATTCTATTATCAATGAATTTTATGATACGAAGAATTGGCCATTTCATTAGTAAAAAGTACACATATTTTTTGTACTTTAAAATAATTCTTTATCGGTATATTTTTGTAATACATTTTACATTATATAATTTTTTTACATATTTTTTTAATGTTATATGTGCTATTGGCCCATAATAATATTCCTGAATCTGTCCCTAGATGGCAGGGTTAATACGAAGGATAGATTGAGTAGATTTGGTATTATTGATCAAAATGATAATATTTGTATTTTATGTAAAAAATTTACTGAGAATAATTACCATTTATTCCTTGGTTGTGAGTTTACTTAGTAGATGTGGTGTACTTGGTTGTTCCATTATGGTCTATTGCAGTACTTTGATAGTTGAACAAATGGTCCTATAAAAAAAAAATGGCATAAGTGGTTAATTGATTTTTTTACTATAAATTTAAAATATTTGACTGAAAAAGAATAACAGAACATTCAAAAATTAAGAAACAAGTGTTACGAAAATTATCAACAAATTCATTAAAAATTATAAAAATTGGACTAATTTTGATTATTTTAATTATTGATAACAATGATAGAGATAATTAAAAAATAATATCTTTTTGTCTAGCTACTAATTTTATTGTGTTGAATTTTTGGTTAAAAAAACTTTGCCGTAAAAGTAAAGATATAAACAATAGCAGGTACAAGTGGAGCGAGAAAGACTCAGACAAGTCTATTTCGCAGAAAAGTCCAAATTAGTGAACGGCTATAGCAATCATGTGCCAAATGCAAGAAAAAAAAAATTGTGAAACCTGGTAACATTGCATGTTAGTGGTGCACTTTTTATTTTTGATATTGATTCAAAAGTAGAGTCCTTTTTCTTTACTGTGGATTATTAGGATATTAATCTCAAATTTAAAACGGTTTAATTTAAAGTGTAAAAATAGAATCTAATTTTTAGATTTTAGGATATAAAAATCAGATTCTTCAATAAATATTAAATAATTTGAAGTATAAAAATGGGATTCTTCAATTTTAATTTTTTTCTATAATTTTAAAAAATACTAAAAATTATAATATTTAAATATATCATTTATTTTTTCTCTGAAAAACAAAAATAGTCCTTAGTTGTGCCCTTCTTTTGATACTTTGTTTAATAGTTAATACAGATTCTTCTACCGGTATTTAACTACTAATAGTTTGGAAAGAAAAAAAAAACAGTTTTTACTTTTTATATACACTAAAAAAAATATTTACTTTTTCTTGCTTTATTATTATTATTACTATGACAAATGTTAAAAAAAGATGAAAAAGATATAAAAAGTTATGAACAGAAATACATGAGCGCAATGTTTTAAAAACTTAAAAATAGTTATAGAATAGAAAAGTTTTTAAGTATATTAGTATACTAGTATTTTAATAATTTTTAACTATTAATTTTAATTATATATATATATATTATATTTTTTATAATTAAAATTAATGGTTAAAAATTAGTAAAACACAAGTATACTAGTATACTTAAAATTTTTTTTTATAGAATAATAGGATTAGGTGGAAAAGTGCTGAATTCCGAATGGTGTGTGCGATGAGCAAGTCGTTTTCAGAAGTTACTGTTGCGTGCCGTTGTTGTTGCTGCGTTGTTGGTTTGCATTTTATATTATTTAATTAATATTTCGACACTCCAAAGTCCAATTCACACCAACCTTACTGTTAGGGTGGGGGAGTATGTATTGAAGATATATATAATATATTCAACAACTCATAGAATCAGTTACTAATAGTGTTTATTTTGATTAACTACCTGTAACAAATGCACTACAAAATGCTTAAATGTTGAGTTTGAGGCATGCTGGATTTCAATTGTTGACTTGCCACCATGCTGCTAGTTGATCATTTAAGAAAAATATTAATCAATTTCAATAATCTGTAAGCAAACTATAGTTGATCAAAATAGTTTTACCTTTTGTGACGATTTCTTCTTTCATGTAAAAGGAGAATTGCACATTTGCATGTGAAGTATAAAAGCAGCACTCCCAGTGAGAACATGACAACAAATTCAATGACAATGATTGATCCTAAGCCTGTATCCACAAAAGGAGAAGAAATATCTTGTTGACTCATTCATATAAACAAAATCTAAATACCATTATGCTTCGGTTTCTTATGTATCAACTGATTTTGGTACTTACTGTGAGCAACAAATGAACTCATTAGTTGCTTTCTCATTAAAATAACCGTAGCCTCAGTATATAAAGGCATTGACATTCCCTCTGCACAATTAGGATAACATCCATGGTTTCCCATGTCATTCAATGTCAATGTCAAAACACCTCCATGCTCGCCACCCTGTTCAAAATAACAACAAATTACACACAATCTAATAACAAGTTTTTTTTCCCTCCAAAGTTAGGAGTAAGACTCGAACCCGTGACCTTTAGGTGAGTATGGAGAGACTATCCCATTTGAATTATAACTCGTTGCAACAAGCTTTTGATAATACACTAAACAAAAGAAACTATAACTTAAAATTTTAAAATAATGTTATATATATTTTTGAATTGCTCACACCCGACATATCAAGGATTAATCTATGATGAATCTAAATTCCATTTAAGAGTTTATCACTAGTCAATGGATTACTATGAGATTTGAACCCCAACATTTAATAAAGCGGATGGTTGAGTTATCTATTCGACCAACCCAAATTGATTAACATTTTATATCTTTACAAGACTCTTAAGATTCTATTTTAGTTTAAATTTATACTTAATATAATACTCTATGGACATTAACTATACTTAATAAATCTTAGTATTTTTTATATTAAAGGAACATATAATAGTGCATCTGCTACTAGTCATAAACTTTTGTGTAGTCTTTGAATTTATATTGAAGAGCGTGATTAGTGCTCCAACTTCAAGTTTAAAAAGAAACACAACTCACATGAAAAAACAGTTGCTCCATAACACCATTGCAGTCGTTGACTGTGCCCTGAAATCTGATTCCAGTAGCTTTGACCATAAAATGCTTTGAGATTGTAACATATGTCTGAAGAGGCTGCCATTGATAACTATCCTTGTGCTTCACTTCAGTTGTGTTGATCAAGTTAGATGGAAGATTTGTTACTAATAAACCATCATTTACTTCCATAGAGAAAGTCAACATAAAATTACTTTGACCTCCTGATATATATGATCCATCAGCAAATTTTAGAATAATGAGTTCAATATAATTTAAGGTTAAATCTTATATAATTCATAATTTATGTAAAGCAAAAAAATAAATAATGATATAAGACATTAATAGAGCTTCCAAATCATACCAGGGAAATTAGGAAGATCAGGATCTCCAATGGAAAAGTTGAACTTATCTTTCTCTTTGTCAAAAATAAGGGTCTCATCTTCATTACTCTTCAATACAATGAAGTTGGGAACTCTAATATATGGAGGATCATTGACAGGGTCAATGAAAATGGGAACACCCAATGAATTCATTCCATTCTTATTCTTAGCAGAAACCTGAATAATATCTCCACCATAAAAGTTCTCATTTCTGAAGAAAGAAACACTAAAGTTAATAATAATAACAAAAAGTTTAGGAGGTTAAAATGCAATTAATTTTCTTAGTAGTAGAAAATACAAACTGATAAAAGTATGTATAAGAAAACATACCCCAGATACTGAATTGAGTGAAGAGCATAATTAATTACTTCCACAGTGCCTTGTAGTTGCAAACTGCTTGCAGTTTCATTCCCTGAATTTATGGTAAGTTCATTCCACATTGCTTGTCCAAATTGCATCACCATAGGAAACAAAAGTATACTTCCAAATTGTGCACTCAAATTAACTGAAATATTCTCTATTGGATTTGAATATGCTATCTCAAACCCAGAGAAGCCACTGCAAGAAGGCACACAATAAGATCACATAGGGAAAAAAAAGTGTAAATTATATTAATAAAACATTTTTTTCATATGCTTACCCAAACCTAGGACATATCAAATCTTCTGTTGCTTGTAGTTCACTTGGAACAGAAGCAAATTGTGGTGGAACATTGAGAACAGATATGTTTACATAAGCATTAGCAAGGTTTTCATTCACATCAGATATTGTGTACCAAAATGAATCATTTCCATAATAATATTTATATGGAGTATAACGAAACATCCTTCCATTCTGTAGAAGTGAACCATGGTCTGGCTGAAAAAAAAAAAAGTAAAAAATAAAAATAATAAACTCTTTCAGTAACCAATTATTGAGGTTTTAATTTGATTGATTCTGTAGACAAATCAAAGCTAAGGATACTTAAAATGGTAGAAGAAAATGAATTCTTTTATTGTAAACTAATGTAATTGATAACTAATTAAGGATCTTCTCTAATTAATGATCTTACTTTTGAGAATTGAACTATAGTTGCATTATCACCAGCAAAGTAATCATTTGCTAAAGCATCAATGGCAATTGATTGATCCTCCCAAACAGATACTATATCATTGTTGGCTTTGGGAAAATACTCACCTGTGACATGAAAAATCAGTTTTACATGTTCATATAAATTTTATAAAATATAATTAGTAATAAACATTTCAGCTTTTCAAGGGTCAACTACTGTACTATATAAAATAAATTAAGTTATAAATTAAAATCACTTAAAAAAAAAAACAAGCACATCATAAGCAGAATGCAATTTGAACTTACTGCTATACACATTGATACTGAAGGGACATGGCAGAATATCCTTGCCATCAAAGGAAGCACAAATCTCATAAGTTCCAACATCTTTAGCCATATAGCTACAATTGTATGAACCATCCATGTTATCCTTAATGTCCAAAGTTTGAAAAAGAGATTTGTTAGCTGAAGTAGTCTCCAACTTCAACCTTGATTGTTGTGCAAGAACAGGGTTTGAAAATGAATCCATAAGCTGCACTAGTATTTCATTTTCTGACATCTTTGCCACCTTAGAAGAAAACTTGACCACATTTGACAAGGAACCATTAACTTCACCTGCAACAAAATCAAGCACTATAAAGTAGAAACCATTTCTCTCTACAGAAGCAATTGATCTCTCCTAGCTAAACATTCTTATATGTTGAAGTTGAAATATTTTCTTTTGGTCAAATGCAAAAATGCAAACTAATTCTTTACCTGCTTTTACTTCTTTTCTGAGTGTATGACCCTTGTTCAATAAGACATTTCCACAATATACATGTATATCATAAAACCCACTTTTCTCAGGTGTGTAATCTACATGGAAAGCACTCATAGCTATAGAGCTTTCACTGCTGTTAATCTGAAATCAGGGTAAAATGACATTAGAAATCCAAGTAATTATTTACCACAAAAAATGTGTGTGACACAAGGAAGCTATAAACAATTCAGTATGAGAAAAAGAAATGAGTACAATAACACTTAGCTTATATGTCATACATTGTTATTAAGGTCCATTGAAGGGGAAGGGGCAACATTCATCTGACTGATAAAACCATATTGTTGCACTCTTGAAACTGACACAGTACCTGATACCAAAACCACGTATGAGAGTTAATCAAAATTAGATTCTAGAAGAAAAAAAATTATGAAATAGAAGGTTGATCATACCATTTTTAGTTAGGATGGGATAAATGAATGGAGAAACACTATACGAGTCATTTTCTTTTAGAATTTGTACTTCAACTATGTCTACTTCGACAGGAGAAGGATATTCATAAACATCATTTAAATAAACAGAGAATTCTTGCTTTATGCCAGCTACTGAATCATTCAAACCAGATCCATTAACAATACTTTTTATTCCATCACAATAACCTATTCAAAGAACAAGAACACAAAATCAGAACTACATTAAAATTGAAAAATAATCATAAAAAAAAATCAAAATATAATACTTTGGAATCCGGATAAAATTTTACCTACAAAAACAGAATAAGCATATGGCATATTGGAAATGCTTTTGTTATGCTTGGCATCATATAATGTTAAGAGGAACTTTCCTGGTTCCCAATTTCCAAATGAAAATAATTGAATTCCAGCTTCCACTTCTTCAAAATGTTGATCTGATATTGGTATTGACAAGTTTGTATCTCTTTGGACGACTTCGGCATCGAAAGGATACAACCCTGAAACTAGATTCCCATACTGATCTAATTGATGAATGAAGATTTCCATCTTAGAAGACAATTGCCATGCATGTGAATCAATGTTCCATTTGGCAACACATTTAGAAACATCTACAGGTCCTGGTAGTACACAATAGGAAAATAAGTAATATTTATTGCAAAATTAAAAATAAATATAACTACTAATATAATTGTTTATTGATATTTAATTACAACTACCTGAATTCACTTTCAATGGTAATGGAGAGCCATTCAAGGTTTGATTCCCTCCTTCTATGTACAATGAGAATTTTCCAGCTTTAATAACAACAAACTCAATGATAACATAATCAAACTCGTTCCATCCAATATTGGATATGTCTGGCATACTAGCAATAGAACCATTATTTTCATATAGCGCAAACAACTTAAAGTCAGGCAAATAAGACACTTGAGTTGTTTTTTTATTAGAGATACTGTTCCCAAATGCATCTTTGAGGAGTACCGTGATGGTAGCTTTTGCACCAGCTTCGTACTCATGTTTCATGCCATTCCATGATGCAACACACACAGAAGGGTACATATTCCCTTCAATCACACAACAACATATTTTAGTGTCAACAACTATGTGCACAAATTTTTAAAATGTCAATCATGTCCTCAACATCTTTTAACATTGAAGAACACACATGACACAACAACAAAGTTTCAAACCCAACCTAAGAATACACAATATTAAAGACCATTGTAACCAAACCTGGCTCAACTTGAAAATGCAAGGATGAGTCATAGACTTGATAATGGTCATCTT
The DNA here is from genome assembly GCF_059453495.1 of Arachis ipaensis. NCBI lineage: Eukaryota > Viridiplantae > Streptophyta > Magnoliopsida > Fabales > Fabaceae > Arachis > Arachis ipaensis. Next base: position 18,021,243 of record NC_142439.1, read on the forward strand.
TGATAAGTACATTGAACACTCCAACCTTTATGGGAGTGAAATAGATCTTCCAATCATTACTGGATTCACCTTTAAAACTCAACAACATAGTAGACACATAAGAACTGTTCCCTTCTTTTCCATTAACACTTACAATAGGTTTGAAACCTTTCTTGTCAATCATATCAGCACGCTCAAGAACTTTCACCTTCATGGCTGCAGTCTCACCGGCATGGAATGTATTCTTATCATCCCACCAACTGAACACAAAAATGGGTAATTCTGCTCTATCTGTGACAAAAAGAAATTGAATAGAAATAGTAGAAGAATATACCAAAATTTAAATTTTTTACAATGGGAGAACCCGGAAGTAATAACTACCTGAAGATGTAAATTTAAAACAAGAGAATAAGTAGAAGAAGAAGAAAGCAAAAGAGAGTGAAGTAATGGTAATGAGTTTGAGAATTTCCATTTGCACTAATGTGCAGTTTAGATTTTGGACAGTAAATGCACTGTCCGTACATGCTATTGATCTAGAAATGCTTTGGCAGTTACCAGCGCTCAATAACTTTTCTTTTTTTCAATCAAATTTTTAATAAATTAATTATCACATTAAAAACATTAATTTAAAATAATAAAATGTTAATTTATAATTATTCTAAATTATTTATTTTTAATATGATTAAATATCATTTTTGCTACATATGTCTTTAAATAATTATTCAACTATTTATTATTTTTTATTCAATCCCAAAATTTATTAAAATATTAATGATATAAAAAATTATCTTAACCAAAATAGCTAGTAGAAATAACAACATTTTAGTATTAAAGTAAAGAAATAATATATAATTTTAAATAAATAATATTAATAGATAAATAAAATACTTTATAATTTGAATCACTCATTTATATTTAGAAATAATTAACCTTAAAATTTGGTAATTAACTAGTTGATTAATATTATAGAATTTGTTGTTATAATTTATTATTTTAGTTAATATATTTATTTATTTATTTTTAGTTTTGATATAAAATTAAATTTAATAAAATAACAATTATTATATATTAAAAATTTTATTTAACATAAATCTCAAAATTAAATATCATTCATATTTAATTGTGAAACACGTACAATATAACAATAGAATGTCACTTATGTACTCAATGCTTAAAAAGTTGAAGTACTACTTACCTATGCAGTCAGTATTTCAAAAGCACATTGTATTAGTAGTTAACAAACAAATGAGTGTATTTAGGTCATGTTTATTTGTCATTTAATAGTTCTATTAACTTTTTATTTTTAATATTTAAAGACAATGTTGTATTTTTTAGTTAATATATTTATTTAGTTACTTTTACTTTTGTACAGAATTAAATTTTAATAAGATAACAATTGTTATATGTTAAAAATTTTGTTTAACTTAAACCTCAAAATTAAATATCATTAATCTTTCATTATGCAACACATATATGATATAACAATAGGTATACGGTGACAAATCATGGAATTCAATTTACTAAAAACACTGATTACAGATGTAGACTGCACAAATGATCTTGATGATAAAAGATCTATTATGTATTTATTTTAGTTAGTAGTAATCCAATCTTTTAGTTCAATAAAAAATAATAATTTATAAGTAAATCTTCTATGGTACAGATATTTGGCTGATATTGTAACCGAATTTTTTTAATTCAAAAACTACTTATAGAATTCAAAATTCAACCTCTCAAACTCTAATTAATTGTGATAATTTGGGTGCAGTATTGCTGTCTAAAAATCCAATTTTGCATAATAAAAATAAAGGAGACCACTTACATAAAAATATTCAAAACATCTTTTTTTATGGATTTTTTATTTTAACCAATCAAATTATAGCATATAGAACCGATTAAACCATATATTTTGTCAAAATTAAACCAAATAAATTGATTTAAATCAAAAATTAAATAAACCAAATTTTAAACCGATTTAAATTAATTTTTTATTTTTTATATATATATATATATATATATATAAAATAATTATCATATTTTTATTATACAAAATAATTAAAATATCTCTATCACTTTTTCATATAATATTAGTTACCAAAAAAACCCAACTCCTAACCCTCTATTCTCTGTGCTGTCGCTCTCCTTTTCTCCGCCAACCTCCTCCACTCTCATCGCCGTCTGCCACCCTCCCCCTCTCACTCTTCCACGTCTAACTCTCAAGATTACCGCGCCGTCGTCGCGCGCATGACACCCACCCGAGGGGAACCGTCGTCGCCGGAGGCAGAATTATCCGCCATCCTGTTCCCCTCTCTGCCGCTCTGGCTCTTTGGCTCTGTAACTACATGTTTCTCTACCTCTAACTATCTGCGACAGTGTAACTGCATCTCTTCCTCTCTGGTCTCTGGCTCGCTGTTGCTCTTCTTCTCGCCTTCGCCGCCAGTTCAGGTAAGACCTCCCCTTTATCCTCTTCAAAGTTCAATCTGTTGTATTTGTGCTATATTGTTTTCTTCTGTGGTTTATTCTGAATATGCTTATGGTGTATTATTGATGATTCTGTTGAGTTTTGAGTTATTAATTTACTGAATTAATGCTGTTGAGATTGATTTATAAATCCAATCTGTTGTACTTGTGCTGTATCGAATTTTTCTTCTGAGTTACTAATCTGTATGATTGAATCTTTTCTGCTGCATTGAACTGAATTTATTTATTTATTAAATTTTTCAGTTGAATTTTGCTAAGCTGCATCTTGTTTTACTTGAATTTTGTTGTTGTTGAATCTTGAATTCTTATTATTGAGTTCTGATTTTAACTACTTTCAGTTATTATAGCAGATAAATCATCAAAAAACAACTAATATTGTTTAGATATTTAAAGCAACATGTTGTGCAACAACTAGAAAAGAGGGAAGCACAAGTAATTGAGGAGGAACAACAGCAGGCAACGGTGGTGGCACCACAACCACGAGAGAAAAAGGAACCACCGGCTACTGTGTTGGCAGAATCTGTGGAAACGGAAACAGAGCAGGCACTAGTGGTGATAACTGATAAGAATAGAGGAAATGGAACCACAGCAGACATTAGTAGTTAGTGGGAAAAATAAACTAAGTGGAAAATAATGGTGTGCTTGCTTATCTACTGCATTAGCTAAACAAAAAGAATTAAGCAGCACTTTCTTGATCCCTGACCCTATTATGTAGTCAATTAGATGCACAAATAGAATTGAAGTTAGTCCACAAGTTGGAACATGAAGCCATATTTTTTTTCCTTTGCTCTCTCCCTCCCTCTCCTCTCCCTCTTGTCTTTCAAACACATCTTGAAGAATGAACCAATTTCGCATACACAAAGGTAAAATGAGACCCAAGTTTTGCACCTTTGCAACGAGCAGAAAAAAACTGATAAAAAACACTAAAGCAATAATTCCTATGAAAAAAAGAAAAACCTTTTTCTATTTAGACAAACTTAAATCCATAACAACAAAATCAAATTTACATTGTCACAAAGCAAGCAATGGGAAAGAAATGTTTGTTTTGTTTCTTTCTTTCTTCCTTCCTTCCCATTCCCTTGATCACACTAATTGTCCAATCGATTGTTCAACCTAGTAAGTAATAACACTGCCAAATCAAAATGCTACACAAAGAAAAAAGGACACAAAGTGATAAAAGAAGGGAGCAGGGTGTGGAACTAATAAAATCAGAACGGCTAAAAGTACAGCATGATTGGTAATCCTTCCCAGAAGCCTTGCATTGCAGTGCCATAACATATCATATTATCAAATGTGAGTTAACTCCACCAACCAAAAGTTCAATTGAAGCGCCTAGCATGATTATCAATGTGCATAAAGACAAATTAGTTGTTCCACACCAGAGAAAAGCCCCCAATGTAATGTCATTTGTCTTCTCATTTGTTTACATAGGATGGAGCTTTGGCAAATAAGTTTCAATATCAATAATGCATTCACAACCAGACTCGTTTTCTTTCTCTTTTTAATTCTATATACGTAAAAGTGAAAAAATTATTCCATAAAAATTCTATAATCAGTACCATATTCATCTCAATGATGATTTTCAGCAACAAAAAAATTGCTTAGTGATAGTTTCAACAACAAATTGTTCAGGGTTCAGTGATAATCAGTGACGAATTGACAGTCGCGGATTATTTTCAGCAACAAAAAAGGCATACTAGTTCAGTGATATTTTCAGCACCAAAATCAAAGACAGCAACAAAACAGAAAAGGAAAGAACTGGAAAATTTATTGGAATTCACCAAATTGGGACCAGCTTCTGGTTGTGCGAAGGAAGCTGGCGGCGAGGAGGAATCCCCGGGACCTGTTGCTTCTGCCTCCGGCAACGACGAGCACAACGAAGGTGCGGGACTGACTGCGAGACGGTGACGAGACAGGGTACGACGAAGACGACCAGTCCCAGGACCTGCTGCTTCTGCCTCCGGCGACGACGAGGGCACGGAAGGCGCGCGAGCGCGACTGAGTGCGAGACCAGAGACCGTGATAGAGACCGGAGCCGAGAGAGCGATGACGAGTTGAGTGCGACACCAGACAGTGAGAGAGACTGGAGCCGAGAGAGGGAGAGAGCTTGGGTGCGAGAGCAATGACCAATGAGCCACAGTAGGAGATGAGAAAACTCGAGCTTCAGAGAGAGAGAGAGAGAGAGAGAGAGAGAGAGACGGTGAGGGAGGAGAAGGTAGAGCTTAAGAGCGACGTCGTATCAGAAATTTAATAAAAAAAAATTAATTAAGCATGATCCGGTCCGGTTTATTTAAACCAACCAGATCGAACCGGGTTTAAATAATAAATACTAAACCGATTATTTAAATACACCAATTACAATGTGACATATCAGCAACTTTAAAAAAAGATGTTTTGAACATCTTTGTGGGAGTATCCCCTTAAAATAAATATTTCAAAATTGACTTATATTTTATAAAGGAAAGAATTACTAAAGGTCAACTACACATTGTTCGTATCTCTGCCTATATTCAAATTGTTGATGTATTCACGAGGACACTTCCAGTACCTATTTTCACCAATTTTCTTAGCAAACTAAGGTGTCTTCATTACCAACCCTTAGTTTGAGAGGCACAGAGAATAAAGCGGCTACAACAGCTGTGACCTAGGCTATAAGTACATGTATTCAATGCTAGACAAAACATAGTGTGACAATTAATTTAATTCAAGTCCACATTCTCTCAATTACTCTTCTTTCTTTTTGTTACCTGTAATTCAAGAAATTTGTTTCTCTAGAATGGGTTTGCTGCGTTCATCACACCAGCACTAATCTTCTCATCTTTCACAACTCTTTCAACCATTCTTAAATATTGTCACTCATGTACCTAGTGTTTTAAAAGTTGAAGTATTGGATGCTTATCTATGGAGTCAGTATAAAAGCACATTGTATTGCTGGTTAACAACAAATGAATGTATATAGGTCATGAGTATTTGTTATTTAATTTAATAATTCTATTAACTCTTTATCTTCAATATTTTAAGATAGTGTATTTTTTTAGTTTGATACTACTAAATATTTAAAGTTGGAATAGTTTGTGTCTTATTAAATAATAAAAAAATTTGATCTTAATATTATCTATATATTTTAAATGTTACCAATATGGGTTTCCTACTTGCCTTGGGCTGAGTATTGTTACAACTCGTCCTTCCAGACTTCCATTGGTATGACTCCATTCAGAGCTGTGTTTGGTCGTGACCCCCCTATTCTTCTTAAGTTTCATCCGGACGATGGGGTCCCTTCAGAATTGGAGCAACTGTTAAGAGATCGAGATGCAATACTTTCTCTCCTTAAGCGTAATTTACAGAATGCTCAGACTCGTATGAAACGCTACGCGGATACCAAGCGAAGGGAACTTCATGCCTACCTTGCTTTAAAGCGATATAGAGATAGAGTGATTTATAGTGCTAGGAAAGTCTGAAACAAGAGAACCATTTTTTTTTTGAAAACATCTAAGTCTAAGCTTCTATGCTATCTTAGAAAATTATAAGTTAGGTTAATTTTTTTTAAAAAATCAAAAGGCCCATAATAGTTCTTTAGATATAAAAAAAAAATACTTAATTGTTTCATCTTAAATTTATAAGTGATTAAAGATGTAGTTTTCCTAAATTTTAACTAAGCATAAAATTTAGAACTTTATATTCTTATCAAATTTTTTTATATTTTATTTGAATTTAAAAAAAAATATTTTTTTATTGATATTTATGTTAATATAAAATAAAATATGTGAATAATAATAAAACTTGGAATTATTTGGTAGCTTCCACTTTAAGAAACTTCTATTTTAACCCGAATTGAAAATTACGGCAATTTTTTATATTTAACTAAAAAACCTCAAGATGCATGGTTATTATTTCTATTTTCTAGATGTTTTATAGCAATGTATGCCTGTATGGTTGAGTGTTTTGAGTGATATACAATATAGATAAACCGATGAATACAATGACAGTTGGAGCAACCATTTAATATTTTCCCTTGTTTTCTTTGCATTTTTAAGGAGCTATTTCGAATTACTTTGACACACATATATATATCTCTGGTGTTAGTCTTTCTTAGCTTTGGTATCATTTGATTCTCTTGTACTTTTTTTGTTTCTCACCTTGTTTCAAGTGAGTCGAGTTTTTTATGTCTTGTATATTTTGTTTCAGCAGTTATATATTAAAGTCCAATTTCACATTCTTACAAATCCTTAAAATTTCATAAGACCATTTGGAATTTAAAGCAACAAACTCCTCTGTCCTAGCAAAGTGTTCAGAGAAGATGCCCTCAATTTGACATATTGAAAGGCTGATAGCTATCATGGCCTTGGCCTTTACACACACCGATGGGCTTTCCCTCCTTGTTTTGTGTTTTCTTCCTAAAATTAAAGTTTTTGTTTCCACTATCAACTTTGCAAACAACTTGTTTATCTTTATCATTACAAACAAGTAAAGCCTTGTTTGTAAATAATAATAAAATTCATGAAAAAAGAAAAAGCCTTAGTTTAATCCTTTATCAAACAATTATTTGAAAGGATCTAAATAAAGGTCATACACAGAAAGTACATGATCAAATTGTTCATGTGTTCATCAATAAGATTAACTTATACATGAAGGTGAAAATTCAGGTGCAGTCAACTTCACGTGAAGTTATAACTGAGAGTCGCTAGATAAAAATTTAATCAAATTATTTAAATTATTTAACGGTTCTCAACTATCAACTTCACGTGAAATTGACTGCACCTGAATTTTCACCATACATAAAATAATATTTATATAACTTGATGAGAGCAAAGTTTTAATACATGTTGGGAAATAAAACTACTAAATTTCAAGAGGTAACTTCTTTATGCATACAAAGTAAAGAAAGAAAATTATACATTCTGATGATCTTGTGGTTTTAAGAGTTGTTTAGTCTTTAAATCTCTTTGATTGTCATTATTTGTTCATGTTCTTGATGAGAAGGATAAAAAGAGATCTTCTTCTTGTTTCATCTTCTAAAAATATTTAATTTGAACCAACTTTGTAAGAAGACTACATGTATGTCAGTATGTGGAATGGAGAATTTCCCATTCAGGAACAAATATAATTTGTTTGAGACCAAATTAAACTTATGTACTGGTTAAGTTTGTATTCACCGTTGAAAAAAACGGTAAAATATAGTTATATAGTACTAGTTTGATAGCATACTAACTATTTTATTGTTGTGTTTATTTATTTATTTATTTATTTAAGAACTAACTCACTAGCAAGGAGCCATCCAAAAAGCAATGAACAAGCAAGTGGAGGCATGGACAGATAGAATCTATTCAAAAATATCAAAAAAATGATTTAGAATGGTGCTAGCTAATTAATTAAGTGGATTAATTAATATCTTATATCTTTAGAGTGAGGCCCATATAAATATAATGTAATTGGTTATTGATATCTATCTGTCTATCTCTCTTTACCAAATGTTGAAGCGATTATTAGTCAATTAAACTTTGAATCTTTGATGAGAAGTGATGGAAGAAACTTGCAACCCTTTCCATTCATAGAGGGAGTAAAAGAGAAAAAGGTGTCGGTTGTTCGAATTTTTTGAAACAGTGACCAACATTTTGGGACATTAAGGGGTGTGTATATATCACATTTTAGTTACATCATTTCATATCATTCTAAATGTTCAAGGAATCCCATGAGAGATGTGTGACACTTAAGTGTTATGATCGGATTGGTTTCATTTTGGAAGGTGTAGAATCCCATCTTAATTAGATATTTTATATTGGATAAAAGTTATGAAAGAGGTGCAAATTGTGTCGACATGATTATTTTGTGTGGGGATCTAATTAATTGATTATTACTGCTGAGGATATTGATTATTCAATTTCCATAGGTCATTTGGTGCAACTACATTGCACATGCATGGTCCTTAATTTTTAAGCTTAACGATGAGTAATAATCATCTATCTACTATATCTATTTGTACCACATTCAAGGAATGGTGTGAGCCTGTGAGGTTTCATACACAATTTCTTTTTAAATATCTATATTTTATCGTCATTATCATCAATGGTGGAACCAGGAATTCCATAGAGGAGGGCGACTCAACAAATACAAATAAACTAAACCTAATAATATAATGAAAAGTTAATAACACATGATCTATCAAAGTATATCTTAAGCCAATAATTGCATATATTATATTTTATATGTTAAAGTCAAGGTCTTTGAGACTTTTTTTTTTTTTTTTGGTGTCCTCAAGGTCTTTGAGACTTTGATACTGTTAGATGTGCTCCTATATATTTCATGAAATTAAAATTATCAATATCAAATTTGAAATAAATTTTGAAGAAATCTAATTTTTAATATAATGTTACTCAGTAAGATTGTTTAATAGGCTGTTCAATAATATTTTGGATATTACTCTTTATTAAATTTTAAATAAGAGAATTAGAATTTGGTTTATCTTATATTCTCTTTTTTTTCCTTTAAAAAATGAGTTAATAATTATTTTTATTTTTTGAACATTTATTTTTTGTTTTCTAATGTATTTCTTAATTTGGCAAACTAAAAAAATTTCGTCACGAATCTAAACTCTAATTAAGTGTTTGTTGCTTACTAATGAGTTTTAAACGGATAATGAGTTAACCACTAGACTAACTCAAGTTGGTATACATTTTTTAACATTACTCATTAAAAATTAAACCAATTAACTTTTTTAAAAAATAGAACATATAACTACAAAAGATTTATATATAAAGCAATTGGACATAAATACAAAAACATAAATAATAAATAATTAACCTTAAGTCTCAGTTAAAATATTGAACTAATATTTTTACTATTTAATTCTCGAAATTCTTAATTTGAATTATTTTCAAATTGTTCATTATTCCTAAATAAACCTAAATTACTATATTAATTCATGTTAAATTATATAATATAATTCATTGAAAAGAAAATTAGTAAGACACCACTCACTCAGCAACACACATACACAACATGCATACACATATTTTTAAAATTTTTTGAAATGTTTCAGTTTGAAATAACAGATTGCGGAGAAATTATCGTGTCAGTCAAACATTATATTTTGACCAAGGGGTATTAATGAATTTAATTAGGAATTTTGTCAAATATATACACATCACATTATCTAAATTTATATATCTATGTGGAACTTAAAAACTTCACTCTTAAATTCAAACAATTTAAGAGCGGGTTAACTTTAATAATGTACACTCCTGGGTTGTCCTGTTAGGGTTTTTTAGTATTCTGTTAGGATTTTTTAACGGAGTTTTTATTGCCGTCAAGACTACATTGTCAACGTCAATTAAATCTCAATATAAGTCTACGTAATCTGCATGGTTGAGACAACGAAGGATAAAGATCGGATCGAGGAAGACAACCAAAAAGGAGATAGGAATGTGATTCTACTAGAAGAAGCAGACATATCAGAAGGTATTAACACTTGCTCTAATAGTCTCTATGGCAGACTCTTTGCTTCCAAAACCGTCTCAGTTGGAACCATGGAGAATGCTTTAAAGGCTATATGGAAAAACCCGGAATGATTTAGCGCGAGTGACAAAGGAGACAATTCCTTCCAATTCTTTTTTAATAAAGAAGTGGATGTTTTGCGTGTTGAACGTGGTTCTCTATAGCTATTCAAAGATTATGTGCTCCATGTCAAGAGATGGAAAGAAGATTAGAACTGTGATGAAGAGATTATTTCTAATTTTTCAGTTTGGGTTCAATTTTGGGATTTGGCATAATCGTTTAAAACCCTCGAAGTTAGACGTAAATTGGGAGAGAGACTGGGTACAGTGTTGGATGTACGTAAATTTCTGATGCGGGACAGAGAAACTAGGATTGTGAAGGCCAAAATCAATATTGATGCTGCCAGGCAAGTGAGGGATCAGTTAATAGTGGCAGGACCTAATAAAAAGGAGGTAGAGGTGGCATCGCGCTATGAGAGACTTGGAAAGTTCTGTACCTATTACGCAAAATTTGGGCACAAGGTGAAAAACTGCCATGATCTACTGAAGGATACAGAGAGTGATATGGTAAAAGAGGATGACATTGGCGAATGGGTTAAAGCCAGCCAAGTGGGACGCGAATCTACTCTGAAGGAGAAAGAACATTCAACAACTCAACCCAAAATCAGAATAAGGCCACTCAACGTAAGAAAAAACCGGTCTTAAACTGCTTATTGGAAAAATTTGCAGGGATGTCAATGCAAGAAGGGAAACAAAATTTGAAACCACAAGAAACTGGTAACAGGGCAGCACCTGAGTCACCTCAATCAGCCAATTCTAGAACAGAATGCATGGAGGTTATCATAGTTGGTCAGTCCAATGTCAAGAAGGATGAAGGGCAACTTATGCAATTCGCTATTGGGCAGTGTCTCATCACAGAGAAAGGTAGGAAGTGGAAAAGGTTAGCAAGACAAGGTGCTGGAGGGTCAGATACTAAAAGTGAATTCAAAAGAAGGTTGATGAGTGGTATAGCTGAAGGATCTACAAAGAAAGGAAGAACAGAGGATGAAAATGCAGTTGAATAGATGGTGGAGGGTGCCAGCCTACAAATGGCACCCAAGGCGCCATGAGAACTATAGTTTGGAATTGTCGGAGTTTGGGGAGACCCCTGACAATTCACACTCTAAAAGGGATTTGTAAATCCCACTCCCCCGAGATTGTATTTATAAGTGAAACAAAGAACCAATCTCGACAGGTGGAAGCAAAACTTCGGGTATGCGACTACGAAAACTGGCATATTGTTAACCCGGCAGGAGTGGCAGGAGGACTTGTGCTAGGTTGGAAGGACAGCATCAATATTCAAATTATTAACAGTGGAGAATTCTTTGTGGCAGCCGAAATTAAGGAAGTCGGAAGCAGTGAGGTATGGGTGTTCATTGGTATCCATTTGAGTTGTTCGGAACAAATTCGATCCTTACAGTTTGAGGAGCTTACAACAATGAGTCAACACCTGGAAGAAAAAGTGGTAATAGCAGGCGATTTTAATGCTATAACAAGCCAAGCGAAAAAGGAGGGTGGAGGCCAAAAATCAGCAACCACCATTGCAACATTCACTAATTTTATTGACAGTAACAAATTAGTGGATATTGGAATGGTGGAACGCCCTTTCATGTGGACAAATTGAAGACAAGGAGAGGATTTGGTGAAGGAGAGGCATGACCACTATTTAGTTGGGATGGGATGGAAGCTGAAGTTTCCGAATGCAGTGGTGCACAAGCTCACAGAGTCAGGCTCGGATCATGCTCCAATCTTGATGGAAACCGAACCTAAATCCTGGCATAGTAAAAGGTGTTTTAAATACCAGGAACGTTGGTGTAGAGAAGAGGATGTCAAGAGAATTGTCAGTGAAGTGTGGAGAATGGAAGTTGTAGGCTCAGCTATGTTCTCCTTGACCCAAAAGTTGAAAGATTGTAGACATAGACTAGTTCAATGGCAGAAAACTCACAAAGCAAACTCTTGGAAAGAAATTGAGGACCTTCAAGCTAAACTAGAGGAGTTGCGGGTGGTTGAAATTAATGGGAGAGAAGAGGTTACCAATTTGGAGGAGAAGTTGGAGCTGGCATATTTGAAAGAAGAGAGCTATTGGCGAGAAAAATCTAGAGTCAAGTGGCTAAAAGAAGGAGATCAGAACACTAGATTCTTTCACCAGAAATTTCAATCAAGGGTGCGAAGGAACAGAATTTTGAGATTAGTAGGGAGAGACAATGAGATTGCATCGAAACCGGAGGATATTGCAAAGGTAGCTGAAGACTACTTTTGTGATACTTTTACTTCTTCTTGTTCGGCTGATCCGAATCCATTCTTAGAGGATTTGGAGCCTAAGATTACAGCTTCCATGAACCGCAGGCTCCAAAGGCCGGTAACTATGGACGAGGTCAAAAGAGCTACATTTAGTGTTCATGCTCAGAGTGCTCCTGGTGATGACGGGTTTACAGCTAAGTTTTTTCATTTTTTCTGGGATATAGTTGGAGGTGACGTTTTTAAGGTAGTGAGAAGTTTCTTTCACAGTGGCAGAATTCTAAAAAGCTTCAATCATACTCAAATTTGTTTGATTCCAAAGGTGCCAGATGTCAGTGACATGACTCAGGTACGACCGATCAGTTTGTCTTCAGTTATGTATAAAATTATTTCTAAAATTATGGTGCACCGATTACAAGGTATTATGAATAAAATTATAAGCCTAAATCAGAGTGCGTTTCTCAAAGGTAGACTCATTTCGGATAATATTCTAATTGCCCACGAATGTATGCACTATTTGAAAAATAAGAAAAGTGGGACAGAGCATGAGATGGCTATTAAACTAGACATGAGCAAGGCTTATGATAGGGTTGAATGGCATTTCTTATGGTATATTATGCATAAGCTGGGCTTTGACTGGACTAAGGAATTGGTAACGACTGTTTCTTACTCTATTGTTGTGGAAGGTCAACCTTTTGGCTATTTTAGGCCAAATAGGGGCATCCGACAGGGTGACCACCTATCTCTATATCTCTTTCTTTTTTGTGCAGAAGGACTTTCCTTCTTACTACACAAGGCAGAGCAAAACAGATTAATTCAAGGAGTTCAAGTTAATCGGAGATGCCAAACAGTTAATCACCTTTTGTTTGCTGATGATTCAATCCTTTTTTGCAAAAGCACACCTAATACAAGCCAAAGTATTCTAGAATTGCTAGAGATCTATGAGGGTTTCAATGGGCAAAAAGTCAATTTGAATAAGTCAGCCATCTTTTTCAGTCACCACACACCTCAGAACACAAGACTAGCAATTACTCAGACACTAAATATTGAACATATCGAAGCACAAGACAAATACCTGGGGCTGCCCTCTATAGTCCAAAAATCAAAGAAAGCAACCTTTGGAGCTATCAAGGATAAAGTTCAGAAGAGGATTATGGGTTGGAAAAGAAGTCTATTGTCATCAGGTGGCAGACACACGCTATTGAGAGCAGTGGGGGAGACGATTCCTATTTATACACTTTCTTGTTTCAAGCTCCTGGACACGCTGTTGACTGAGATTCATAGCATGCTCTCGCAATTTTGGTGGGGTCAAAAAGGCGCAGAACGAAGAATGGTTTGATTAAATGGGACACAATGATGAGACCGAAGAAAGATGGAGGGTTGGGGATCAAGGACCTAAGGACGCAAAATTTGGCCTTATTGGGCAAGCAATGTTGGCGTCTAATGAAATACCCTAATTCTACTCTATCAAGAATGCTCAAAACTAAATATTTCAGATATACATATTTTCTACATGCAGAGATAGGAAGCGTACTATCGTGGGGCTGGAGAAGTGTTCTTGAAGGGCGCAAGGTGATCGAGAAAGGCTTGTTATGGAAAATAGGCTCTGGTACTCATGTCTGCATCTTCCATGACCCCTGGCTCCCACCACCAGTGCTCTTTAATGTCCCTCAAAATGCACTCACAATCCCGCCAAATCTGCAAGTGTATTACGTTAGTGCGTTACTAAATTTGGATAGAAGCTGGAACAGAAATCTAATTGAGTCAATTTTTTCAGTTGATATATGCAATAAATCTTTTTTAATCAAACCAACAGAGGAGGAGGATGAAGTTAATTGGTGCTGGACAAAATCTGGTATATATGAAGTTGGGTCAGGATACAAAATTGCTTATGGATTCTTTCATTCTCCTACTTCATTGAGGCCCCAGAACGTACAGAACAACACAGTATGGAATAGCATTTGGGAATTGAAATTACCTCATAAAATTAAGATTTTTCTATGGAAGAGTCTTCATGAAAAGCTTCCGATGTTGCAACAAGTTCACAGCCGGTTCGCATCCACCCGTGCCACTTGTCCAAGATGCATGTTGAAGGCTGAATCAATTTCTCATGCTTTGTTCCAATGCCCCCTGTCTTCAATAATCTGGAGCCTAAGCTTAATAACCCCTGACCTATGGATGAGAGAAGAAGAGACCTTTTTCAATTGGTGGCAACGAGTCTTATCTTGGGCAGCGGCTCAATTCAACGGTAGACAAAAGACCATCTTCATAGCGGCGCTGTGTTTGAGCACTTGGAAAGCGAGGAATCAATGTGTTTTTGAGAAGGTAACAAGCCCAACACCAGACATAGTGAAAGAAGCCAACAGTTTAGTGCGTGAACTCGTGAGCCATACCTGATGAATGCTGCTAATTTTCTTTACTCTTACTTTACTCTTTTCTAAGCTCTTAATCTTTTAGTCACAGTTGGTGATAAATGGGATTACCCAATTCTTTTGTACTTTCTTATAAAAATACCTTTATTTTATATTAATAAAACAACATTTATCTTTGGAAAAAAATTCAAACAATTTCATCCCTTTTATATATATATGGGGAGCCGGTATAGTTTGGTTGTTCGTTGTTCTAATTAATTAGACAATACCATGATGAGTCCAGACATTAGCTAGAAAAATATGTTTAAAGAAGAGAATGAAAAAGTTTAAAACTATTCTAAAAGGGATAACTTTGAAAGATTATGTATAATTCTAAAATTTTTTTACTATAAAATGTGTTACTTGATAGAAAATTTTGTACAAACTCATATACATATAATGCAGCAACACACAGCAGAATATAACTTAAGTACATTAGATATTGAGTTTGTTATTATTATTGCCATCTGGAAGTAGTTAGTTAGAATTGAATTAGCACTATATAAGCTTGTTGCTATAGCAATAGTTATTTGAGTTTTTCACTGTAGATTGAGTTTATGTCAGTTTTATTTCTTCTCTCAATTCCTTCTATTCGTGTGTTCTCTCTCTGCTTCGCTCATCTTTTAACATGGTGCGGTGAGCGTGGAGATCGAAGAGTGCTCCAAGGGATTGAGATTGAAGAAGGGGCTTAATCATTTAGACTTGATAATCATAAACGCAAGTTCTGAATCGCTAGTTAGCGTACAGTGATGGAACCAGTTCGCGGAATCACACAACCAGAAGTACAATCACCATTGGAGAACCTCGATCCTCAAGGAATTTCAGTATTTTTGAATCAACTTTCTGCAATTCAAGCGCACATAAACAAAAACAACAGAGGACCAATCTAAGATCTTATGAGTCCTTTTTACTTACATCCCTCCAAAAATTCAGGTATATCCATAACTCATGAAATTCTGAATGGAAGGAACTATGAAGATTGGAGTAGAGTTATGAATCTTGCTCTGAAATTAAAGAACAAACTTAGGTTTATTGATGGTAGCTTAGATAAGCCAGAAAAGCACGATCCCCTAATTGAGGCATGGGAACCATGTAACACATATGTAGTTGCGTAGATCAATCGTTCAATAGAACCTGACATTGCCAAAAGTGTGAGCTGGAACACTATAGCACTGGATCTTTGGGAAGACCTAAAACATAGGTACTACTAAGGTGACCGCTTCCGAATCGCTGAGCTACAAAAAGAGTTGTATGCAACTAAGCAGATAGAAATGAGCGTGACCGTGTACTTCACGAAATTGAAGACGATATAGGAAAATCTGGACAGCTTTAGAGCAATTTCATCATGCGAGTGTGGAAGAAATTGCAATTGTGGACTAGGAGTCATAAGGAACTTTAGAACTGAAGATCAGGTTACTCAATTTCTTAGAGGATTGAATGAACAATATGCTGGGATTAGGTTACAAGTCATGCTCATGGATCCACTCCCAAACGTCAACATTGTTTTCTCTCTTCTTACATAACAAGAGAGACAGTTTGAAAACTTAGATTTTGTCTCAACCAAAAATAATAGCTCAGAAAATCACTCAACCTTCCACCCTCTTGAACACTGTAGAGGCCTCTCAAGACAGAGGGAGAGGGAGGGGCAGAGGAGGTAGAAATCCAGGCTTTGGAAGAGGACAGGGAGAAAGAGGCAAGATGCAATGTTCACATTGTAGCAAGATGGGACATGTTATTGATACATGCTACAAAAAGCATGGATTGCCACCACATCTTAAGCAAAGATATAACACAGCATTCATCAACATAAGAGCAGCTGAATCTGAATCTGAGGGAAGCAATGAGAATCTCAGAAACCCTTATAGTGGACAGGATAGTGATGTAATAAGTTTTGATTTCACACCCTGAACAAAAATCAGCCTTATTAGCACTTCTCAGCAAGAAAGCGCAGAAACCAAGTCATAGTGATGATCCTCACAAAGAGGCTTTCCCAACACCTCATTCAGGTAAGTTGGTACATATTATGCATTTCACATCAAACATTCTCGCATTAATTGTTTCAAATAAGAAATTTGCATCATGGGTAATGGACACGAGGAAACTGACCATGTCTCTTACTCACTCAATAACTTTCATACATATCATGAGATAGCTTAATCCTTGTAAAATTGCCTAATGGTGCATTAGCCATAAAAAAAATTACTGAAACTATCATATTCACAAATGAACTTTACCTTGTTGATGCATTATACATCTCTTCCTTTAATTTTAAACTAATTTCTGTTTTCAAGGCCACATCACATCTGCATTGTCATATGAATTTTGATGACAAAAAATGTAAGATACTGGATACCAACTCGAAAAAAGTGATTGGAGTAGTTAGAGCTTGTGGGGGACTTTACACACTGGACAATGAAGCAGTGAGGCCTAACTTTGCACAAACAACAAGCATTCTTACCTTGCCAAAGTCAGAAATAAAAGAAATAAATCTTTGGCATTTTAGGTTAGGACATTTACCTTTTGAAAGACTCCATGTAATGAAATCTTTTTTTTATTTTATAGATTGTAACACAAAAATTGATCCATGTGATACATGCCATTTTTCAAAGCAAAAGAAATTGAGTTTTTCAAACAACAATACTATTTCAGCAAACATATTTAAACTTCTTCATATTGATATCTGGAGACCTCTTGCAATTTCCTCAATTGCTGGCCACAAATACTTTCTAACAATAGTGGATGACAAATCCAGATTCACTTGGACTCATCTAATGAAAACCAAAATTGAAGCTAGCATAATAGTAAAAAATTTTGTTCAATTTGCAAAAACTCAGTTGAGCAGCTAAGTAAAGTACATTAGAACAGATAATGGCCAGAATTTTCAATGAAAACTTACTATATTAAAATTGGAATAATACACCAAACTTCTTGTGTTGAGACCTCTCAACAAAATGAAATTTTTGAGCGGAAGCATCAACATATTTTTCTTGTCACAAGAAATTTGTTCTTTCAATCTGAAATCCCAAAATATTTTTGGAATTTTGCTATCCTTCATCTAGTTTATGTCATAAATTGGGTTCCAAGCACTTTTCTAAACAATCAATCACCATTTCAAATCTTGCATAACATCACCCCTGATTTCTCGACCCTTAGAGTATTCGGTTGTTTAGCTTATGCTAGCACCATCACCTCAAATAGATCAAAACTTGATTCGAGAGTTCGAAAATCAGTATTTTTGGGATTCAAGGAGGGTGTTAAAGACTATGTGCTCATGGACTTAAAAAATAGACAAATTTTTATTTCGAGACATGTACATTTTTATGAAGATCACTTTCCCTTTTCTCATGAAACTGACTCCTTAACTACAACTGCATCAAATCAGCAACAATCCATGAGTATTGACCCCTTTTCATATGACATTTTTCAACCTCATGCACCTTTTAATATACACACAACACACCAAAATTTAGTTAATCTTGAGTCATACCCAAAGGAATATGAACTCACTGGTCATTCTTCACATAATGATGTTTTTCATAATGCAGACTCAACACCAATTGAGCTTTCTCGCAATTCACCACCACTTACTATCTCTAACACTAATGCTAATAATAAAACAATTACTACAATACTTATTGCTGAGCAGAATGTGCAAAGAAGGACCTCGAGAATAAGAAATTCTCC
Source organism: Arachis ipaensis (assembly GCF_059453495.1). Taxonomy (NCBI): domain Eukaryota; kingdom Viridiplantae; phylum Streptophyta; class Magnoliopsida; order Fabales; family Fabaceae; genus Arachis; species Arachis ipaensis. The sequence continues at coordinate 18,039,565 of NC_142439.1, forward strand.
TTCTTATCTTCAATACTATCAGTGCTTAAATCTCACTACCAAGCCCATCTCTTCTGTCAATACCTACTGTAAGTATCCTCTATCTAATTTTTGTCATATGAGAAACTTTCTAAAAATCATAGAGCACTTTCGATTGCATTATCCACAAATACTGAGTCCAAGTACTATGAGAAGGCTATGTCTCCACTTTGTTGGAAAAAGGCTATTAAATCTGAACTTGATTCACTTGATGAAAGCAAGACTTGGAAGATCACCTCTTTGCCACCTAGGAAGAAAGTTATAGGATGCAAATGGGTTTTCAAGGTGAAATACAACCCCGAGGGATCTGTAGAACGTCATAAGGCACATCGAAGTTGCCAAGGGCTACACACAAGTCCTTGGCATTGATTACAGAGACACCTTTAGTCCAGTCCTAAAGCTCACAAGCCTTCGAATGGTACTTGGATTGGCAGCAGCAAAAAACTGGTACTTGAAGCAAATAGATGTGAACATTGCGTTCCTTCATGGAGATCTTAATGAAAAGGTGTATATGGTTGCTCCACCAGGGCTAAATGTTGGCTAGGGACAAGTGTACAAGCTAGAGAAGTTGCTCCATGAACTCAAGCAGGCTAGTAGACAATGGAATAACAAGCTCAAATCTATTTTATTAGAGCTTGGCTACAAGCAGTGCCATTCTGATTATAGCCTCTTCACCAAAAAAATGTGAAACTGGTTTTACTGCAGTGTTAGTTTATGTGGACGATTTAGTACTGGTCGGAGATGACATTCTTGAGATCAACAAAATCAAAAGTGTCTTAGATGATCGGTTCAAAATCAAGGATATTAAGAATACACACAAGGTTATGAAAACCTAATTAATCACTAAGTTGATAAAAATAAAAATTTAAAAATTCAACCGAGATTTATTTATAATTAAATTAAATATAAAAAATTGATATTTATATATATATAATATATTTTTTTTAAATTATATTTTTTTTAAATCTGTTAAAAATTAAAAATCGAATAATTCGACCGAATAATTTTTTTTTAAATTTTTAACACATTTTCTTACAATTATTTTTTTTTTGAATAAAATTAGTGTAGTAATTAATTTCTGATTAATTTGGTCGAATGGACCGATTCAATTTAGTTCAAAGAATCATGTTACACATGTCTACCATTTTCAATAGTCCCCATTATTTATTCTTTTTATCCAATAAGGCAATAACAATATACATCAAAACTACTACCGGTATAATATCCAGTGCTCCTCCAAGTTTACTCTTCTCTTTTAATCCCTGGGAATTTATTCCAAGGCATAAATAACAAAGCGCGCAAAGTACTAACGAATTAATAATTTTTCAATAATTTATGTTAGGCATGCACCAAGACAAATAAGGGCCATACACATATTGTGTGGTTAGGTAAGTAGCCAACTTTTTTTTCGCATAATATTTTTCAATTCGACAGGTTAATGATTAGTGTATAATGGATATGAGTTTTATTTAAGAATTTATTATTGGTCAATAAATTGCTAAATGCACAAGATAAAATTCAAACTCTTAACATAACTCTGACGACTTAAGTGAACGAATAAACTAACCACACCACTAATTCAAATTGGTTAGGTAAACAGACAACTAATACAATGCAATCTAGAAAAGTATTTTATGCGAATCTTGTGTACCAAGATAAAAGAACATGGTACAGAGAGTGTGAACTGTACTGTACTAAATTTCTTTCTCATAAAAGGAAATCTATGAAAGATCCTTCTAGTGTAGCTAGCATGGGAGTAAAATAAGTAAAGAACTCACATATTAAAAAACAAAATTAATATGAAAAGGGGAAGGCAAGACCGTAAGGAAGCATGAAATTGAGTATTCTTAATTGGTAAAAGTCTTCGGTGCATTAATAATGTAGTGTTTGAAATATGAACAAATAAATTATAAAAATAAAAGCAAAGTTATTAGTACTTTGTGGGTAACAATGAAGCATACAAGTGTTAAAGAGTCTTAAAGGGAGGTTGTTGATTTTCTAAAGCCCTCTAATACGGCGTTCATGGAGTTTGAAAGTAAATAGGCATGCCTAATTTGAAGTGAATTTTGTCAATATTCAACATTATTTAGTCGTAAAGAACAAGAAAAGACGCATGCACACTATAGCCATGCAGCTTATAGCTAGGGTTAGCACCAAATGCGTTACATTATTCAAATCTTACTTGTATATTTTGTATGTCACCGTCTTCACCAACTTCTCATTGCGCCACAAAGAGAAAAAATAATGATGGAAAAAAGGAAAATAGTAAAAAAAAGTTGCTTTTTGAAGAAAAAATATTTAGAAACGTAATTCGCTTTGATTAAAAGATATTTTATTTTATTTTTATAATTAAACACTTAATTTTAGAAAAAAAATAATCAAAATATAATAGTTTAGTTGATAAACACTTATACGCTGATAGTTTTAAAATGATTATGTTCATTTTAGCTATAATATTTACATTTTATTTTCATTTGAATAATCACGTAATTTTAATTAGTTCGCCAATCTCAAGTCTAAATTCTCATGAGCAGTATTTTATTTACAATTAAAAAAAAAAAGAAAATTCTCTGCCTGTTAAAGAAAAGTGATTGGCATGTCAAATGTACGTGGTGAACGAGACATGACCAAGATTTTGTCAAAGTCTAAATTTTGAGTGAATATATGTTAATGGATTCACTTGTGTGAAACCACCTTTTCCTGTCTTATTGAACCGTAACCTATTAAGGAACATGTGTGGTATATAGGATCACATCATCGAATCACCATGATGGAAGCTAATAAGAGACTAGTGAGCTTCAATTCTTTTATGTAATAATAAAAATTGTCTATCTAACCGTAATTATTCACGTAAAGATATTTTTATATACAAATAATAATTAATATATAAATATATATTATATTAAAATATTTAATAATTATTAATTATTATTTTTGTATAAAAATATTTTTATGGGCAAGGTAAATGGCGAGGATATGTATATGTTGGAGAGATATAAAATGCATGGTGGGGAACAACGTTACAAATATGAATGAATTAGAATAGCAAATTGCTTTTTGAGGACAAGGTGTTTGCTCCAATGAAAAAGGTGTGGTGAGGTGGCTTCAAGCAAGTTATGTGATTTTTTGGATCTATATATATCCCATCATAAAATATCTTGCCTGCCTCCAAAAATTAACATGTGATACATATATTATATATATAATATTATTAAAGGAGATATTTTTTTGCTTACAATACAATCTAATTTTTATTAGTTAAACTTTCTGTTGTTTTTTTTTATGTGGACCTATCTCCCAATACTGTAATTAATTTCAAATTTCAAAGTCCCTACAAACCGAAAATGAATATTAACTAAAATAATATATAGCAAGGTATTTATTTTTAATAATATATATAAGTCTATAAATAAATAAAGTTTTAATATAATCAAGGTTTTCTTTATGAAATTGTATACCTCTGGTTTTTTAAATTTGAAGTAATCCTTAAATTTTCATTTTGTATATAATTTTATTAATTTCTGTATATTTTTTTGATATATTAACACGTTGTACTAATCTATAATGTAATATGTTATGTAATGAGGAGATATTTTAATTTTATCAAATAATATTATAAAATATAATATTTATTATATAATATTTTTAACATATTCTTTCTTATTTTATTTTAAAAAATATATGATAACAAATTATAATTTACATAATTATTTTAAAAAATAAAATTTAAAAAAATCCATCAATTAGTTTGGGTGATTCTCGGTTAGTACCTACGCCATTATTTCCCATCTCCACTCATTCATGTGATAGAATATTTCTATTAATCATAATTTTTAATATCCATACGAAAATATTTTTATATAAAAATAATTACATAATTTGATATATTTTATTAAAAGTATTTAATATAACATATTTATATTTTAATTATTATCATTATATAAATATCAGTAGTCACATTTTTATGATTAGTAACAAGATTTCTATCATTTTATTTCAACAAATACTTTTGTGGTATATTAAAGTTATCTATGGTTATTTTAAAATAATTATGTTAGGTGTACATAAAATATTAGTTATTATATATATAATATTAAAAATAAATTAAATAACAGTTATATTTATTATATATAAATACATAATAATTTATTTTTGATCGGTATATAACATTATTTATTCTAAAATATTATTTTAAATAATAAAATAATTTAAAATTAAATATTTTAAAATATTAATCAATTCAATAAATATTTTATTATTATGTGGATCCAATGACCTTGTCCAAATATGGCTAAAGTACTCCTACAAAAGGAATACACAATTGAAAAAAAAATTAATATATAATCATAATTTTTAAGATCTGATAATTTTATTTAATAATTATAATTATTATTTATTTTGAACTAAGATAAGATTATAGCAAATATATAATTATTATACTCAAATTTTGGGTAATAATTATCTCTAATTTGGATAGTATAATGCGATCCAAATCCAATTTTTACACACATGTAGACTTTTATTTACATCCGGTAAAAATTCTTCGTATTCAGTTATCTATATTTTCACAAATTTTTAAAGTAGTCATTGTCATTTCTTAGTTACTAGTCATCAATGCACATGTCACATTGGCCATATGACTTACTAGTGTTTTACTTATCAAGATCTATCAGAAGATAACAACTGCATTGATTTATATTTGTATTTCGATTGTTGGGGATTTAGATAACCTACAAAATTTAATTGATTCTAATAGCTAAGTTTATATAGTTTTAGAAATTTATAGTTTAAAATAATAATAAAATAATTTTATACGTATATGTATATATTTATATATTATCATATCTATAAAATAATTATTTTTTATTTTAACTATATAAATAATTATTAAAAAATAAATACATAAAAATTTTACACTATGAATATATTAAAATTAAACTCAAATTAAGCATGTTTACAATAATTTCATTGATCAAATTAAATTTTGGTATAAAATTATTTGTCTGCCTCCTTCTAATAATTTACTTACAAAATTTATGATATATAATATTTTTATGACAAAACGGTTTTAATTTTTTTTTTTTTTGTTATTCGCATTTTTCCATTTGATTTTTTAAACTGAAAAAATAGAATATGAACACAATAAAAACGACTAAATATATTATTGTTACTACTTTATCTCTAATAATTTTTCACATGCTGTGCGATATAAAATTAGAAAAAGTTTAGAGAATCAATTATAATATAAGCCAATTTAAGTCAATCTTTTTAAAATTTTAATTTTAAAATTCTAACAATTAGAATAGTGAAAGATTAATTTTTTTTTTATAATAAATCTATTTTTCAACTAGTTAACGTTACTTGGCTATAGTTGTAATAAGAACTCATAAAATTATTCACGTATTTTTTTTATCAGCAAGCATTGGTCAAAAGAGTTATATCGAACCTGTAAAGCATAGATATTTACTACCACATGTATAAAATAGATGATTAAGAATATGATATGAGAAATTATATGTATGGTGATAATGTATAAAAAATAGAGTGGAAATAAGTAGAAGAAGAATAGTAGGCAGAAGTTTTGTTTCCGAAAAGATATATATTATTATTATTAGGAGTGTGTCACAGTGTGAGTTCCATCGAACAATTCGTAAGCGCCCAAAATTCGCCAAACATGATCTCAGTATACACAATGCAATAGCAATGAGTTCTGGGAGCACATGCACAAATTAGCAACATCTTCTTTTTAAAACGTGAAGTTGAAACTTGTGGTAATACAGCATATGTGTAATTCCTATGGAGCAGAGAATGTGCTTATGCCTCTTCATATTTGGAAAAGTGACAAAGATGGACTAAGATAGAAGAGAACTTTAGGTATTCCTATTCATTCATGTATATATCGCACGGTTTAAATAAGGTTTTTTAGTGCACCATTGCACCACTATATTACCTAGCTACTCGCATATTCTTAATTCCTATTCTCCAATTATATATGCATATCCTTTTTGTTTATTTCTAATTAATTAAACATGCATATAGAGAGAGTGATAATCATCTCACTTCTTCTAACGGATTAAGCTAAATTTTTGTGCATTTTTTTTTGTATAAACTTTTTTTTATGTGTTATGCTATTTATTTTTTTTTTGAAATTCAACAAAAATCAAATTTTAGATTTTTCGGTCATAGAAATTTTGATACCATGTCATGATATTACTTTTCTAAAAAATTTAAGTTGATAGAAAAAGGTATATGAATGATTATATTTTTAATACAAAGATAAACAATATATATATATATATATATATATATATATATATATCATTGTTTATTTAATGAGTAATAGAAATCAAAGATTTATAATTTTTTAAATCTACTTCTTAATTATCTTTATTCTAGTAATTATTTATAATAATACCGAGGAGAAGTGATGAACAAATTAATGTATTTGTGCAAATAACTTTATATGTCTCTTATACATTATATGAGTGAATGGAACAACTCATCTTCTAGCTAGTGATTGAGATTGAACAATGCTACTTCTTGTATATAAGAACGTTTGAGTGAGTAAAGTGACATATAATTAATTTGTATATATGTATATATATGGCCATGATGTAATTCATCATCACCTCTCAATATACCTCAAAATATTCTAATTTAATATCCGAGTTTGATTATCCTACATTAATAAAACTATGAGTATTAAAACTATTAGACCAAGTATTAAAAATACTAAAAATATTTTTAGTAAAAAAATAATTAGTATTGGCGTAAATATAAAATAAATATAAAAGGCAAATAAATATTGGCCCCTAATATTTTTGGACTATAATTGTTGAGTTTTCTTTATATTTTTGGAATAATACTTTACATCATTGTATACTTAGAGCTGTGTATAAATATTTTATTAGAAATATAATTATTCGAGAACTAACTTCATGACACACTTCAAATAATAATGTGGTATTAGTAGTTTAGGCTTTTGAAATAATTAAAATTTAATGAATATAATTCCAGCAATGTTGCTAACATTAACATACCCCACCATGCACCCTCCAAGACCTTATATAAAGGGTTATTCTTTATTGCTTTCTTCTCAACCTCGCACATCATCACAAACGTAACACACTTTATTGCTTATTGTTCCCCTCTTCTCTCACTACACTTTTTATGGTCCCCTCTTCATTCCACACACTTCCAATTTAATTTTTTGTGCTTCTCAGAGACTGTTATAATATCCTGTGACACAAACATATCCACACCCACTATCATAAAACAAAGAAAGAGAAAAACTAGAGCCTTCCTTAAGATATGGTTGCCGTGGAGAAAACCTCCAAGCCATACCCTACAACCGCAGAGGTATCACTACTTGCAACTACTAATTCTCTTCTTCATTTTCATTCTTTAATTTATATATATCACTACACACAAATAGTTTTGACTTTATATGTATCTTAATTTTTTGTAAAAAAGATTACGGTTTGACTATTGACTGGGAGAAGAAATAATGTACAAATTTATTTGTCAATATAAACTCATATTTTTACTCTTTTTTTTTGTACTTCAAAATTTTCATCTCATTTTATTTAAACCGAATAAGAAGTATAGTGACATTTCAAAACTCTAGTAGTCTTCTAAACAAAAATAGAAAATACAAATACAAAGTGAGATAAACAAAAATAGAAAGTGTCTGTAGGACAAAGAGGTGGGAAGTGGTGATTACTCTCTGGCCATGATTTGTTTTTGTTGCACACAAATTTTATTATTTATCAAAATTCAAAAAAGTAATACTAAAAAAATAATAATATAAAATTATCTTATCTAATTCAATATCTATAATTTTATATATGTAATATTTATAATTATGTTTTTATTACATTTAAATTTATTTATTTATTTTAATAATAATTAAAAAATAAAAGATAAATATATTAAAAATTATAAAGAAGTTAATTATAATTCTTTATGACTCTCAAACATGATTATATCAAATAACAAAATGACGTCACAATTATTAAAGTCCAATAAGGACAGTAGAATAAGTATTTAAATTATAAGAATTTAAGTGTTTAAAAATTAAAGTTAATTATGTTTATTTTTTTTTTCTTGATCATGAGCAGGTAGTGGATGAGGTAAAGAGAATGGCAGACATAGGTTTCCCAATAGCAGCCATGAGCTTAGTGGGATACCTCAAGAACATGATCATGGTTGTATGCATGGGAAGGCTCGGGAGCCTCGAGTTAGCCGGTGGTGCTTTAGCCATCGGCTTCACTAATATCACCGGCTACTCCGTGCTCTCGGGCCTAGCCATAGGCATGGAGCCGCTTTGCACCCAAGCCTTCGGTTCTAGAAACTTCTCCTTGGTCTCCATCACATTGAAACGAACCATCCTAATGCTACTCCTAGCATCCCTACCCATTTCAATCTTGTGGCTAAAGCTTGAACCTTTGATGCTTTGCCTCCATCAAGATTCTGAAATAACACGAATTGCAAGCGTCTATTGCTACTATTCTATCCCTGACCTCATTGCTAATAGCTTCCTTCACCCTATACGTATTTTTCTACGTAGCAAAGGTACAACTTGGCCTCTAATGTGGTCCACTTTCTTCTCCATTCTCATACATATTCCAGTACTCGCTTTCTTCACCTTCAAACTCAACCTTGGTGTTCCCGGGATCGCGGTTTCGGCTTTTGTCGCAAATTTCAACACACTTTTGTTTCTTCTATCATACATGGTATACACAAATATCTCAAACAACAATAAAGATTCGTCGTCGTTGTCGCTTTTTTGTCCCTTGTCACAATCTCAAAAGGTTGTCCATGGTGATGCTATCTTCAATAATTCTTGTCCAACAACTTTGAGTCGCAAAGAATGGGGGATGTTGATAAGATTTTCGATACAAAGTTGTCTTGGCGTGTGTTTGGAATGGTGGTGGTACGAGCTAATGACCATTCTAGCGGGTTATCTTTATAACCCGCGTGTGGCTCTCGCAACCGCCGGCATAGTGATACAGACAACTTCGTTGATGTACACTCTGCCGATGGCGCTGAGCGCGTCCGTTTCCACTCGGGTTGGAAACGAACTGGGCGCGGGTCAACCCGAAAGGGCGAGCTTGTCCACCATGGTGGCCATAGGAATGGCACTAGCAACCTCAGTGTTGGGATTATTATGGACCACTCTAGGGAGAGAGGAATGGGGTAGGGTTTTCACAAGTGATAGTGAAGTGTTGGAACTTACAATTACGGTTTTGCCCATAATTGGATTATGTGAGATTGCAAATTGTCCACAAACAACAAGCGTTGGAATCCTTAGAGGGAGTGCTAGGCCTGGGGTTGGAGCTGGAATCAACTTCTATTCTTTCTACTTGGTTGGGGCACCCGTGGCAATTGTTTTGGGGTTTATTTGGGAATTAGGGTTTGTGGGAATGTGTTATGGACTGCTATCGGCTCAGGTGGCTTGTGTTGTTTCCATCCTTCTTGTTGTGTATAACACCGATTGGGAAATGGAGGCGTTGAAAGCCAAAAGTTTGGTTGGAATTGGTTATGGTGGTTCGCTGTCACGTGACACAAATCATCATGGTTGTCGTCGACAACACCAAACAGTCAAATGTGAAGAATGTGTTGTCTTTATCCCTCACGACGAACAGCAACAACAACAACAACCCAAACTGATTAATTGAGTTTAATTTCTATACACATTCTATAAAATTATTTTAAACTCCCATTCAATACAAGCGATATTCCAATTGAATGTGAGTTTAAAATTTTTTTATAATTAGTCATGTGTATAGTAATTTAACTCCTTTTAACTGCTGTAAGATCTTATCAAGTGACTATATAGTTGATTAATATTTTTGTTGTGTATGTTTATATATGATTATGTATATGTATTTGCTTTATTATATTGTATAACCACGTATATTTAATTGGTCTTTTGTAATTTTCTCCCCTCCTTTTCTGGATACAAGTATAAGGTCTGGTAACTATTCTAGCTACTAGTATCAGATTACTAATTAATAATTAAGTAGTGTTTGGTTTAAATAATCACAATCATATTTCCTTTTTCCTCTCTCAAAATTTCACTATCATCATAATACTGCTCTTATATTTGCTAAATTAATTTATTAATCTAAAATATAAGTGACAATTATATCATATAAAATTATATAGGAGAAATAAAAAATACTTTAAAAATTATTGGTTTTGTAAACATATTTAGTACAAAGGGAGAATCATATATATAGGCATGGAATAAGTCACGTGTGTAAAACTTTGGAGTACGTATTTTCTTGGAATCAATTAATTTTAATTTTATTAAAAATATAATTATCTATTTTTTTCGCTCAATTTAAACTTTTAAAAATAATTTTATGAGATGCTATTAAAACTTTTATAACCTTAAAATAAAATACAAAAAACTTATATGAACTCAAAGAAAATTCTTCCGCACCTAATTTCATTATAATTCTTAATAGAAGATAATTTTAATATACTGATAATGTAAAATATTTTACACAACAATCTAATTACGTCTATTTTAACCTCTAAATGAATACAAGAAAAATTATATCATTTGAGTTATATAGCTGGAATACATCAAAATTAAATTCTTCCTACCAAATATAATCTAGGATAGTTGGAGCGGATATAAGTCTATCTACATCACTTTTATATATAAATAAAAAGAAAAATCAGAGATAGAGAAAGAAGAAAAGTGCACTGCATGTTTTAAAATTTAGACCTCGTTGAAAACGAGCTGAATACATTGAATGTCTTTGACGTTGCATTTCCAATTTATGAAATTGGAAGCATGTGCTAACATGTGTTGCATACACGATGCCATGTAATATATGAAGGTACTTCCATTTACCAACATAAACTTAAACATCGATCATTGTCTTATGTCATTTACATGCATGACGTACACTATACGTGAGATGTTATATCTTTTCCGTCCTTTGTATTCTCAAGTCGTACTTCATCATTAGGCCACAAACAATTTATTCTTGATGGCATTGATTTGATTATTATTATTATTATTATTATTATTATTATTATTATTATTATTATTATTATTATTATTATTATTATTATTATTATTATTATTATTCAAAGATGCCATATGAATAGACTACACATTAGACCTATGCAAACAAGTTTGGCAGAATAGCAATTTGAAAGCAACCGAGATTTTTTCAAATAACTAACTATCACTATACTTGTTCTATAATTATGCATCAATTATTAAATGGTACTTTTTCCTTTGTCATGGAAATATATAGATAATGAATGGCCCAAAAGAATTATATATACACACCAAACCGACGGATAGGAGATTAGGAGGCACATAGAAAGCCACTACATCTCATTGTCTAGTAATTTCAAAAAAATAGAATCTAATGTTTAAATAAAATAATATTATTATATTTTAATTTGAATTTAATTTTTATACATTATTAATATAAAATATCCTCACACATGTATTCAACTATATACTGATACATCAATAAAAGATCGAGTAATGCTACATGTACGCTAAATTAGCCACTAAAATTAGCCACTAGTATAAAATATATATTAGAATACAAATATACATTAAAAATAAATTAAACCATACATATATTTATATACAAATACATTAGTAGTTGATTTTAGTGACTAATTTTAGTGTACAAATAGCATTTTTGTAAAAGATTATTATTTTTCAAATTTATTAAATGAATAATTATCTAACATAACAAATATAATCAGATGAATGTATTAAAAAATTATATTTTATTTAAAACTTTTTAAATATAATATATAAAAGAACTATAATTAGAGAAAATGAATTTAATTAAGAAAAAATAAATTTTTGGAAAATAGTAGTGAAAGTGTGAGAATAACTAACGGTCATATTATATAAAGTGGTGATCGGAAAGAGTTGACTTAGCTTTAGGTATTTGGAGTTATAACTAAATAAAAATAGCAATTATAATACTCTTTTTTCAATAATATAATGTGTTAAACTCTAAATTTCAAAAGAAAAAGGAAAAAAAAAATATCTTCCGAAAACTCAACTCTTCTTAATACTATATGATATGATAGTTAAGCAAAGGCTATAGTAGCCATCCTTGGGGATAATCGAAATCAGGTTTTACTTTTTTGTTCCTTAATAATTACCACTAACAAGTTAGTGGAACAAAGAAAGAATGTGTGTAAATTCCTGTGATTTTAATTTCTTGATACTACCAAGCTTTAATTCGAAAATATATTTAATTGATTTCGTTCTCCTTTTATTAATTCACCATAAAATTAAAGTACAACCGATATTTTGTAAGACATATAACCTAACTGGTTAACTGCCACTTAATTATTTTAGGCCCCACACCCAGAAATAAAATAAGATAAGAAAGAGGCCTTTTCAAGCGATGAACAATCTAATTGATTAGTTGTTACTCAACTAATTGGAGCATAATTATGTGAACAAAATAATGGCATAATGGTCATGAACGAACCCATAAAGTTTTATGGGATAGGTCGCGGTACAATTAGAGTCGCGGTGAGTTTTGGATTGCTTTTGAATAAAAAATTTATTTGATTCGAATATTAATTTTATTTGCGGTGCAGTTTAAATTGAATTTCTTTTTTAAATTCGATCCGATTTGATCCGATCCAATTTTTAAGCAATTTGGATTAGATTATATATATATATATATATATATATATATAAAACAAGTTTCAATATCAAATTTTAAATACGGGCCTACTACACATACAAGCAAAAATGCCCTACAAGTCATACAAGCTCCCAGCCCACACTTCATTCACACGCGCACTGAATTACTTTGAATGGAGCGTAACATTCACGCGCTCCACTCAACAGTCGCGCTTCGCGAAAACCGCTCCTTAATGGCGCACTCTTCCACTTCTCCAAGCCATTCGAAGAAAACACAACCCTTCCATTTTCGAGCAACATTACAAACGGCAAAGATAGCAATCGTCGCGAAGATTCGAACTCTCCATCAACACAACATAGAACTCTCCATCAAGAATTTCGAGAAAAAACGAAGTTATAATACTCAATGTACGTTACGTTACTATTTTACTCATCCTGTATATCACATTTCGAAATCAAAGAACTAAGTTTTACTGTTCTTCTACGTTCTTCTAGGTTTTACTGTTCTTCTTGCTCTACGTCTCATTTTACAATTTATAATGTTCTACTTGTTCTAGGTTTTACTGTTATTCTTGGTTCTAGGTTATACTGTTCTTCTTAGTTCTTCTAGGTGTTACTGTTCTTGTTGTTCTAATTCTTCTGGTAACTGATTTTTGGGGGTATATTCCATAATTTGGTGGGTGTATATGGAGTAATTTGTTGGGTGTATATGGCATAATTTGTTGGGTGTATATTTCTAAACTGATATACTGTAATATATTCAACAGTTGCAACTGTTCTTATATTTGCTTGTCCATGGGTGTATATTGCTTGACCTTGTAATGTTGCTTGACCTTGTATATTAATGCATGTTTGAGTGATATCTGACTGATATATATGGGTGTATCTAACTCATATCTATGTGTGTATCTTACTGATATCTGTGGACGTATTTTTCATTTCAGAAAAAATGGCAGCGAGAAACCAAGCTAAAAAAAATGTAAGAACAAATATATGTCTTAGATGAAATCAGTTTTATATAATAGAAATATATCTGACTATAATTTTGCTTTGTTTACAGCAAACCAAAGACCTTAAGTGTGCAACACATTTGTTAAGTGAGAAATTCAGAAACATGAGTGAGGAGAAGAAAACGATTGTTAGGGATTTGGGATTCGGTGGCCTGATGCACATCCCGCCACTAAGGGTTCATCACCAAATATTAAGGGAGTTGGCTAACTCCTTCAAATTAGGAGAAAACAGACTGGAAACCGGCTACGGTTCTTTTAAAGTAAGACCAAAAATAATAGGTGCTGCGCTTGGCATCAACGCATCAGGTAACTCGCTAAAAATTATAGGTGTATATGACCATATTCAGGTGTATTTCAATTGATGCTTGGGTGTATTTGAACTAATTTTCATACTATATTGTTTTCCTTTTTGTAGGATATCTATTTCCTCAAAAAGTCAATTATAAGGATCTTTTTGAAGATGATAAAGAAATTTTTAGAAGATTCCAGGGTAAGATTCTCAAAAATCTTACAGATGAGATGATGGATATTGGCGTTGGTAATGAACAGGATCGCCTCATGTTCAAGAGGATTTTCATCCTCTATATACAGATGGCGTTCCTGTTACCAACGAAAATAAACAAAATCTCACCTGTGCACATGGCCCCAATTTTGGAAATGGACACAATAATAGAACGGAACTGGGGAGGACATGTTTTGAGTTTTATCATCAAGGGCATAGCCGATTACAAGCTGAAAAAGAAAAAGGCAATTGATGGCTGCCTATTTGCCCTGATGATAATTTATTTTCATCTTTCAAAAAATAAAGACAAGAAGAGGGCAGAAAGACCTCTAGAACCTTGGATTGCCAACTGGAGTAAGGAGCAGTTGGTCGAAAGAATGAGGGCAAAAATAGAGGAAAATATGGTAAGTGAACATAATATGTTGGGTGTATTTTATTTACCTGAATGCTGCTAACTAAAATTTCTAATGTAGGTGATTGTAAAGATGGCGAAAACAAGACAAAAAAATGAAAAAAAAAAATAGAGAAAAAAAAAGAAAAAAAAAACAAGAAATCAAAAAAACAAAAAAAGGAAGTCAAGTTCAATATCATCATCGGAGACAGAAACAACTGATAGTGACAATTCTACCTCTGAGTCTGAGACTCAAGAAGACTCAGAGAATTCACCAAGAAAACAACCCAGCAAAAAAGCCAAAAAGTAGGTAACATACTTGGGTGTATTTTCTTTATCAAGTTGGGTGTATTTTGTTAATCAAGTTGGGTGTATTTTGTTTATACGGTTGGGTGTATTTTGTTTATTAAGTTGGGTGTATTTTGTGCATTCATTTGGGTGTATTTTATCCCTTTTAGTGTGTTTTTAAATAATGATTGTTTGCCTTACAGAATGGAGTCCAAAAAAAGAAAGAAGAATCAGGAGGATTCTGATTCAGAATCCGAATCAACTTATGAGTAATGTTCTGAAATTATTACTCTTTTCCTTTGGGTTTATTATCAAGATTTCATGTATTAACAGAGTGTCTCTTATTAACTTATAGAAGCGAATAATCATCACCAGTGAAGAAGCAAAAAACAAAGAAAAAGACACAGAGAACACCAAAAAAGTAAGCACTTCTTTGGATAGTATTTTGTGATAAAATAATTTTTTTTATTTCTAATTCATACTTGTTTTTTCTACCCAGGACACAATCCAAAAAGAAAAAGGTCATTGTTGAGGATTCATCTCCTGAGCAAGCTCAATCCTATCATGGGTACAATACTTTGTAAGCTATATTACCGTCTATCATCAAGATTATATTTGTTAACATGTTCTTTTATGAATGTACTGTCAGATCTGAAATAGGAAGTGAAGATCTAGATTAATTGTTAAGGGAAAACAATGAAAATTCTGCTGCACAGGGGTATGTCTTGTTGGGGTGTATATTTCAGATTTTAGGGTGTTTTCTTTGCTAATAATTGTTTCTTGTTTCGCAGGGAGAAGGAAGCTGACCTGCGATCGACGGAAGGTCACTATGTCTCATCTGAAATGTAAGAAGCTTTATTTGATAAATCTTGTTATCATGATTTAATAGTATGGTATTTTGTCTGAATAACATGAACTCTATTATGTTTAGAATACCGGACGTAAACTTGGGAAGTGATGATCCTTCCTCTCAAGGACACAGAACAAAGTAGCGTAAACAAAACGGCAGAGAGCATGTAATTTCTCTTTCAAATAACAGTTACTTTTGTCCTTTTATTACCTTCTACTTCTAATTTTGTATATATTTTTTTAGAAAAAAAAGCCCTTTATTGTTTTATTCGAAAAAAAAAAGGCAGGAAAAAAAAAGCAAAAAATGCAAGTATGTAAGTTCTCAAAAAACAAAGCTTGTCTTTCTTTTGAATTGTTCGGGTGTATTTTTGACTTTCTTAGGGTGTATTTTAGGTTGAGTCTGGTTGAAGAGTCAGCCAGTGAGCCGGCTGATTCGAATATGATGGTTGTGAGGGAAGAGACACCATCCGAAGGGCTTGCAATGTGAGTTTTTCAAGAATATTTCAACCTTATAACCTTTTTATTTTCAAAGGCATTGTTAACCTTTTATTTTTCTTCTTGTTTAAAGTTCTGAATCAAGTTTGTCTACTACTGTCCCAAACAACCACTGTGCCGAAAATTGAAGAAACACCTGAGACAGAAAATGAACCAATCCCTCTGCTACAAATTGAAGGAACTACAAAAACGTAAGAAATAATCTTGGGTGTATATTTGGTTACAGTTTGGGTGTATATTGGGTTACAGTTTGGGTGTATATTGCCCCTGACTAGTTTTTTTACATCATGATTAATTTTATGTGTCGTGCAGCACTCCTGAACCCCCCCCCCCCAACAACTTGAAGAAAGCACACCCACGCTTTCCCCAACTCCATCTAAAATGTAAGTTCATCAAAGTAAAATCAATGTTTTGGTTATCATCCGTATATTCTGCTTCTTATAATATGTTATACATGACCACGCAGAAATCCAGCCCCAGAAGACGCTGCTGCGCTGATGATGATGGCACGGACAGTATCGTATGTTCCTAAAACAGATCCGATGCCATCATTCAGCCTTGGCTTCACTGATTCAAGCCAAGAAGAAACAACAACGCAGGAGGGAGCGTCAACGCAAGATGAACACAGGGCAAAAACTCCAGAAACCCCAAAACTGCTAGAACAATTAGAGGATCTGGTACATAAAATTGCAAGTGGTGGGGTGACAAAAAAAGAAAAAAGTCCGCAGATTCCAAAGGAGAGTGGGGCAGAGAGTTTCGAGAAGTTTGAAACTCCTGTCAGGACAAATGAAAATAGTTCTGACATGAAAGAGAAATGCTACCTCTGGGCTATACGAGTGAAGACCTACGCAGATGGGCTAACTGATGAGTTTGACAACGTCTGCAGACTCCAAGCCCAAGATATATACACTCTATTAAAACTCCACCTTGCATCACTCGCGCCTAAAACGCATATAGAAGCTGAGGTAATATTACAACAACATTAATGTTTTTATCACCAAAATTAACTACAATCCTGATTGATGTAAAATTGATTTCGACATCTTTTTCTAGATTGTCTCTGCCATGTGCTTCATCCTAAACCAACAAAATATTCAAAGGTTTCAAGAAGAAGTATACTGTCTCCCCCCTGATATTGTGGTAAGGGTTGCTTCAACAAATTTTGGGTGTATTTTCTGCATTCCTTAGGGTGTATTTTTTGTCTTATATTGGGTGTATTCTGTTTATTCATTTGGGTGTATTTTCTGTGTTCAATTGGGTATTAGTTGTTTATTTATTTGGGTGCATTTTCTGGATTCGTTTGAGTGTATTTTCTGTATTCATTTGGTTGTTCACAATTTTTGCAGAACATGGCCCTTGCAAATCATCCACAGGGGGTATTCTTACAGCTTAAAAACAATAAGCCTTTCAGGGTGGAAGACTACCCAATGTTTATACCCTTCTTGGACCTTCAAAAATTAAAATCACATCGTTATGTAAGTTTTCATTTCTAAAACTACTTATTACCATTTTTTACTTATGTACCAAATAAACTAAAACAGTGTTCAATCTGAACATATTTCAGATATTTGCACATGTTTGCTATTCACAACATTGGTGGTTATGGTTCGCTGATACAACACTACAAGAATATGGCCGATTAGCTACTACAAAAAGAGTCGTAAAATCATCGCTAATCTGACGCAAAATATAATTTGTGACAGATTAGATACCGACTAGAAACTAATGGTTTCCTCGCTAATTACAAGTCGCAGATCAGTAACGCAAACACAACAGTCGCTAATTTATCGGAAAGTTTTTAGCTACCGAATAAATAGTCGCAAATCAATCACTAAAGTAAAAGCTAATTCCGCAGAAGAAATTGACTAAACGGTAGTCGCTAATTAGCGATAAACTCTACTGCAGCAGATTCATCGCTAAATACAAGCTAACTGCGTAGACAAAATGGGATGGTTGGTTGACGCTAATTAGCGAGGAATTTTTTCGAACCTAACTCGTCGCAAGTTGTCCGCTAATATGGTCGCAAATCTATCACATTGTGTAGCAAACCTATAGCTAATCTTTGAAAATCCTTAATCAAATTTGTAGGAATTTTGTCGCTAAACCAAAGCTATTTGAAATGATAAAGTAGTGTTATGAAATAGTCGCTAATTTGCTAAGAAATAATATGTAGTCAATTAGTTGCAATATTATCGCAAAATGTCATCGCAAATTCCTTTTAAAATAGTAACAAATCGATAGGTATCTCACAATTGTTTCAGTCGCAATAGCGTCTTTAATTTGTCACCATCATCAACAGCGAGTATGTCGCTAATTTTACTAGAATATCAGTTAGAATTCCAATTTTTTCGTTATACTAAAATAAATATCATATTATTTTTTTATTTTATTGATTGAAATGAAAGATTATAATGCATAAAAATAAAATTAGTTCATAAAAATTAATCATGTTTAAAAAAAAATCAAACCCAACATATTTATTAAAATAAAAGTCTAATGCAACATCTCCAACATAGATACTTCACAAATAAAATACCAAAACAAGCTAAATCTAACAATATCAGTAACTATAAAATCAATCCAAATAATTATTTATCAACTAAGTAAACTACCAATAAAAGTAAGTCAACTTCTATAAAAACTGAAAATGAAACAAATTGCCTAATCAATTATCTATCAAACAAATAAACTACGATAATAAGCTAAGCCTAACAAAATGCATTAACATAAGCCACCTAATCAAATATTATTCCCAGCAAAATCACTCTAATGGTTCTTCTCTTGGGGGAATTCTGGAATCTTAGAAAGGAGAGACAATAAATTACTCTGTATAGCTTCATTTACAACACTAGGCAACACTGCATTTATAGCACTAGGCAATGCTTCTTTAATAGCCTCAGTGATGTCTGTGTGTGAAACTGACTTGACTGTAGAAACACCTGTATCTTCAGGTAATGGCACATCTCTATGATCATGAATACCAATATCCAGAATGCGGCCTAACCCATGAACTCGTCCTTTCTTGTTGGTTCCTGCAACTTCTGTCCACACGTCAGGATCAACTTCAGGTTGATCTATTAAATCTTCTCCATATTTTTGTGATATTACCTCTCCATATGAGTCCTACAGTAGAAAAATAAGGACATATTATTAAGAAAATTAAAACTAAATTATACTACAAAATTAAAGACACTTACAATAATTTTCTTGGATACTTCAGAAACATATTCTCCACTTTTTTTCTTATGAACATCATCATATACTTCAAGGAAAGATACACGACGCTTCAACTTAGCTTCCTGCAACAACATTTATTAGAATATACTATCATAAATCATTTGTTATAGACAATATTTTTTTTTATACCTTTCTTCTCTTGTGTTCGCCAAAACTGATAGACCCTGCAGTGTGTAGTTTATGAGCAGGCATAGCAGCCCTATTTTTTTGACCGGCCACAGACTTGTTTTGCCACTTTGAATCTAACCAATGATAAACTAATCCATTCCAAACATCAACTTTCATTGCTTTAGGTCCATGACCCTTAATATCAGCAATACTAGTAGAGTTTGCCTCCTTAAAAGCTCTATTCCTTGCTCTTTTCAAAATATCAGGATAGCGGTCATGCATTGTCTTATTCCAAACAGTTCTTGCCATAGCCTTATCATAATTTGATGCAAATTCATGTTTTTCCTAAATTTAAAGAGGGAAAGAATTATCAAATACTCAATCCAATTATTTGTAAAAAATCATAGTGAAACATTATAATTACTAACCAGAAAACCTTTAAACAATTCGTCCTTCATGTTTGGACAATAATCCTGCCATCTTGGCGCTGGAGAAGGCATCCTACTTAATAAATCTTTCGTGATGTCACGAGTTACCATATGATCTGTAAATCTCTTCCTACATTAAAAAATACACAATTATCAAAAATAGTTTAACACACAATAACATAGATCATCAAAGCAATAACAAATTCTAGACTTAGCTATATTACTCATAACTTTAAAGTAATTCATAAAAATAAAATAGATCAAAAGAATATAAAGCTTCCAAGAGTGCAAGACTAAAGCAGCAACCATTATTATCTTCATGCAAGCAATCCCAACAAACAATTTTTCAAATAAAAATCAAGTTTATCAAATATAGAGGGAAAAAGAAGTGATCTCATTCATCCCAAACATGTCTTAAAAAGTAACGATAATAAAGGAGTAATAAGCAAAAATAACAACTTCAGCATCACTATAATTTAATTTGTGATTGAACGGAAAAAACAAGTAGGAGTATATTGAACCAGTTTTAATAATTTTAACATTTAGATAAGATGGATGTTCAAAGCTTGGCATCAAGACTTGTGTGATCATATTTATCTATCTATCTATCTATCTATCTATTAATAGAATAATACAATTAATAAGAAAAGTTGAGTAATAATTTTAACATTTAGAAAAGTTGAATAATCTCAATGGAGAAGCCAGTCAAGTGTCACTAATACATACAATTAATAGAATAATACACTATTATAATTTAATTTTTATATGTTATTATACTTCTTTTAAAAAATACAGCACATGCATTTCTAACAAAATTAATGAATGAATAGTAAAATGAAAGCCATGAATTCTATCTTTGTGATAATTTGAACATGATAAAGTGTGAAATAAATATATATACAATTCACAACATAATCAGGGATAAAATCTAGTAATAAACTAATAAATTAGAGGTACTGCACTTAATGATACCCTTCTTTTTTATTTTAAGTAGAAAGTATGCTATAGGTCAAAATAATTTTATAACTACTTATGGTTTATGCGACATTTTAGCGAGAAACTAATTGCTCGCTAAAAATAAAAATTTTGGTGACAAATTAGCTACCAAATTGTCCATCGCAAAATGTATTTCAAGTCTTTGTGACGGATTAGCTAGGAATATTGTTTCTCACTAATTACTCTTTTCACACAAAGTTTATTTAGCGACGAACTAATGTGTGAGTTGTTTCTCGCTAATTATATATCAAACACTTGCGACGGAATAGTGATAATAATATCCCTCGCTACTTTACTTTTATTTGATTGAATCCCTAAGTGACTGATTTGCTAGAACATTGTCACTCACTAATTAATTTGTGACAAATTAGCGAGAAAATTTTCCTCGCTCATTTTTTAGCTATAAAAGTCAATTTGCGAGAAACAGACTTACTCGTAAATCTCTCGCTAATCAGTGGCTTTTCTCAAGTTTGGATATTTTGTGACCGCTCATTGTTTTTGTCGGTAATGCGTCACTAATTCCTCGCAAGTTAGTGACGGATTAGTGACAAAAAATATTTCTCGCAAAAAATCGTCGCTAATTTGTCAAATTCTTGTAGTGCAAGAAAGAGGAAATTTTATATAGTCGACCCATATCACACAAAATCTCCTTCCGATGAGAGAACTGCGCTGAATACATTTGTTGTAAGTTGGTTCTGTGTTCTGTATATATATATATATATATATATATATAGTTGGGTGTATTTCTGTTAAATATAAGGTGTAACTATGTGCTTCTTTGGGTGTATCCCTTTATTGAAATTATTCACGTATTACTGATTTGTTTTGTGTTTTAAGAGATATGTAATTTCACGAATTAAAGTATATGCTGGGGGCACCTCTGAAATCAAGGGACAAGGACAGGAAAATTGTAGCACCATACCTTCACATCTCGGGCCAAAAGACAAGGTATAAATCTTTCACTCTGAAAATTAAACTTTCCTATATGTAATTTGTAATTTATTTTTCTGTTTTCAGCTATGACTGTGCTATCTACGTAATGAAGTGGCTTGAGATATTTGAGCCTGCAAACATTAAAAGGCGGAAGTATGAGTGGGACAATTGGACCCAGGTAAATATGTTTAAAACTAAATAACTATGTATTACATTACTCAATTAACATGGTTGATTAAACAGAATATTCTTTTTTACTGTAGGACGAGGTGGACCACTTTAGAGTAGAATATGCTTCCCGGATTCTATTCCATGACATGAATCTAGAAAAAGCTGAAGCCATTAGGGGAAGTAATGCAATAAGACTGTCCAAGCCATCCTCGTTGTTATTGAGTCCATATTGTCAGATAGTTTCTGAGGATGTTGACACTGCTTAATGTACTTGTTATATAGTCCTGTAACAAATTGAACACATGCTGTAAAAATTTTTCAATTATAATCCAGTTTATGGTGAAATTTCTTTCAATAATTAAACTCTGTCTGCTGTATTCAAAATGTATGAATTACAGGTACTATAATATGAAGGAAAACATCAAACCAAATATACACCCATAACCTGCCATTTTTTACACCCAAAGAAAGTTGAATATACACCCAAAAATCTATCCCCCTGATGCTTTATCCCTAAAACCCTGAACCCTAAACACTTAAAACCATCCATATGCAAACTGTATTTTATAACATAAAACCCTTAAAACGTTGTAAAAAAAAAAACAAACAGTATTTTATAACATAAAAATAAGGTTCTGAAGTATATATATGTATATATATGTAAAATGTGAAATACAAGAAAATTCATAACAGTGCTTTTACACCTATATTCTGTAACTATACACCCAAAGAGTTATCCGCTGCTGCTGGTACCCTGAACTGATAATTCATAACACGTGCTTGATATTGGCTGGAATTTGAATGCACCACTGATGCAGCATCAAAGAGGTTTAACTGAATATAACAAACTCACATATTAGCTAAACTATTAACGAGAAAATTAAACTCAATCACCACGTATTTAAAGAACATCACTTTTACCTCGTTTAAAGCTTTCGTTTTCTTCTTCTTTGTGGCATTTGCAATCTATTTGTCCAACTTTGAACCTAGCCTATTTTTTGGACGTCCTCTTGTTCGAATCCTTGGAGGGCTTTGAAGCTCGTTAACAGATTCCACGTTGGCGTCTTCGTGAGATAAAGAAGATGTGCCCTTCCTTTTGGTTTTCAATGATTCCATCTCAACCATGATGTTATCGTACGCACGGTGCAGAATTGCAGTTAGCTCCTCCGATTCGGATGCAAATTTGCAAATATTTTACAAACAAAAAATCAATTGGTCAAACCTCTTGCTTCTTGGCTCCAACAGTGGCTCGTCGTGGCTGCTCTTGATGTGTGTGTGTCGCCTCTTTACCTTCTTGCTCCATCGTTCCAGTATATATCTAGGTGACACTTGGCTTACTCGTTCAAAGCTTAACACGCTTAGTGCGTGACGGCACAATATCCCTCTCGACTCGAATAATAAGCATTGGTATTTTACCTCGGCTGCTACTGAGTCGTAAGTAACCACAAACTTGTTGAATATTGAGCTGAAAACTTGTTCTCCAACTTTATATACTGAATAGCCTAGAGCGGAATTCGTTAATCTAGTGATGCAATTCGCCTTTCCTCTAAATTGTGCTTGGACTTCCCTAAACTTTTGATGAGTGTACACATCTTGAAACTGAGCTTCAATGGAGGACTTGGTTGCACACGGTATGACTGTATGAAAATCTGCAGCGTCTGATTCTCTCTCTGCTTGCTCCCTGCTTCCGAGGCAATTATCGTATTGTTTGACGAATTGAATAAGCGAGCTGTTCCGGGTAATAAACTTGTTAAAAAATGAATGCATGCTCTCGCTCCTTTGTGTGCTTCTCATCCCTGCCCAGAAGTGGTGATCCAGATAGATATTGGAACCCATATATGACGGTCTTTATAGAGATCTGAAGAATACACATAAACACAGACTATAAATACACCTGAAAAAAATTCAATTTACACATCTGCTGCAGATTTTAAACAAACATTACCTGAAAGCCACTTGTTGTCCACAAGACCAAAATTCAGCAGAAAATCATTCCAATTACTATCAAATGAGTCTTTACTATGAGAGTTCCAAACAACTTGGCTCATTTCTTGTTCAATTTCTGCATGTCCCTTGTACCCGTTTAATTTGCTTGGAATCTTCTTCATGATGTGCCAAATACACCAACGGTGAATTGTTGTTGGCATACAAGCCTCTAAAGCCCTTTTCATTGATGCGCATTGATCGGTGAGAAACCCTTTCGGAGCATTTCCTCCCATGCAATGAAGCCAACATTGAAATAACCATTTGAATGATTCAATTTCTTCATTTTTCATCAAAGAGCATCTGAGAAGTGTTGACTGACCGTGGTGATTCACCCCGACAAAAGAACCACAAATCAAATTATACCCGAAACAAATTACCATAGTGCAGAATGGAAAATCATTAGGTACACCCAACAAATGCTTTGTATACACCCAAAACACCCAATATACACCTCTGCCATGGATTCATAAAAATACATTAATTTAGCATAATAAACAGGGACAGTTTGTTACCTGTTTGTATTGTAGGTGGTGTCAAATGAAATAACATCTCCGAAATACTCAAAGGTAGCTCTGCTTCTTGCATCGGCCCAAAAAGCCAGCTTAATTGATTGATCTACTCGAGTTCAAGCTCAAAAAAGAAATTTTGATTCTTCTCTTTCATTCTTAACAAATATTTCCCGAATTCCTTTGCATCTTCTTGTTTGGAAACATTCCGCACTTCTCTCGTAATGTAATTCCTCACATCCTTTTCAATAAAATTTAACTCGCGGTGACCCCGGCAGCCGCAATAAATGATTGGTAAGTTTTGCTTGGTCTGATACCAGCCTCCTCGTTATTCTCTATTGTACGATGAATGGACATGCTTAGTTCCCTGTGCTGTTTGAGCATCTCTGGTTTACTTGGACAGCAAGGGTGTGAATGATCCAGCACAACCTTTGAAATGATCCAAGCACCAACATCCTTCAATGTGTGTATATAAATTCTTGCAGGACAGTTTAAACCGGCTGTCGGATTCGTCTTCTCGGTCGGAGATATTTTAGATTTCCATTTTCCCTCTCTGCTACATGTAATCAATTGATTCTTAATCTCGTTTCTCTTCCTATTTGTGCTCCGAACTCTTGTAGAAAAACCTGCAGCCTTGGCGTAGTTCCTGTAAAATTTTCCAGCATCTTTAAGGGTGATAAAGTTCATTCCAACCTTCGGAACAAACTGGTCATCATCAACAGAGAGAGGCTGCAGAATACACCATGTCAAAAACTAAAAATACACCCAATCATTGCTGATATAATACACCCGAACGGCAACAACTCAACTAAAATGACAATAAAAGCCATAAACTGTAAATACACAAGCTGCAGAATACACCATGTCAAAAAATAAAAATACACCCAATCATGCCTGATATAATACACCGAACGACAACAACTCAGCTAAAATAACAAAAAAATCATAAACTGTAAATACACAGGCTGCAGAATACACCATGTCAAAAACTAAAAATATACCCAATCATGTCTGATATAATACACCCGAACGACAACAACTCAGCTAAAATAACAGAAAAAGTCATAAACTGTAAATACACCCACACTTCCCGCAAAAATACACCCAAAAAGTTCTGATCTACACCCGAGCGTCTGCTATAAATTCCAGATAATTAATCAAAACTAATACATTAGATTCAATCCACAGATTTATGTTCACGCGTTAGTTTCACAGTCAATGTTCACGAATTATTCAGCTACACAATGCTATACAAATTACTGCAACAAAATTCAGAGTAATCGTATGTAAATCAAACCTCAGGAACTTCGTTAGATTCAAATTCATAATCCACTTTGCCCTGATTCAACTGACAATCTGAGGTTGAATCATCCATTATCTTCAAAACGAGTTCAAACTTTGATTTCAGAAAACAAAAAATCGAATAGAAAACGAAGCTGGAGTTACAGAGAGAAGAGCTAACGTAAATGATGAAGAACAAATCAGTGAGAAAGGAGGGGAAAAGAACGATCGAAAAAAGCAGGGGAAGATGCGCGAGAAGAAGAATGAGAAAATCTAAAAATAAGGAGAACGAAGAAGGAAACAAATCTTTTAAATTTGGTAGTTATATATACGCGGGATCTTTATATAGCGCGTGTATGGGACGTAACCCTTGCAGCGCGTTTTGGGGTTTTATTGGTTAATTAATTTGTAAAGCATACAAGCCCTAATGGCTTGTATGCAGAGCTTTTCTGTTTTAAATAACTACAAAAATATAACAAATTTTAATAATATTTTAAGAAACTAACGATAACATAACAATAAAAATAAAAATATATGTTAGTTAAAATAAATAAATTAATCATATTTTGAACATAAAATATTTATTAAATAATAATATTATATAAATAATATAAAAATATATAACAAATTGAATATTTTAAGTAAAATTGTAAATATAATAATAAAATGATAATATTATAGCACATGGTGTGGTTTGTATTGGATTAGATCGGTTATAAGAAGTAAATTTAAAATCGATTTGATCTAGTCGTTTATAAAAAATAAAATATAATCAAATCTAAATTAATATGATTTTAATTAATTTTTTATTTAAATTAAATTAAAAAAATAATTTAATTTAAATCGGTTTGAATTTGAATGCCCTAACAATAATATTGTTCAGAAGAATAGACTAAACAATATAAAAATGTAGAAAGATTCCTTTGAAGTGTAAATATAATACAGTGCTCAATAGTGATTATATACTACTATTGCATATAAAATGCACTCAATACTTGAATCGGGATTGTATGTCCTTAACCAAGTGACTCAAATTTAAATTTTGAGAATGAACAAATTTATAAATCGAAGTAAATTGATTAAATTCTTGTAATAGGAATTTAGAGTCGATGGGATTTTCCATAAGAGTAATATGAAACTTAATTATATAATTATAGTTACAATCTAACATCTAGATTGGGCTTAAAGATAGTCAAATGCCTAAGTTCCTTGTAGGTACATCTCATCGCCGTAGAAACACTAATCTATGAGCAAGGAAAATTGGCTTTTTTATATATTTAAATATAGAAAAAATTTTAATTTTCGAAATACGCACCAAATGAAAACGTTTCTGAAATACGCATGGCCATCTTACAGACGTCGTCCGTGAAATGGAGAAGCACGTCAACTCACTCCTGGCGGCCGCGAATTGGAGCTGACACGGGCAGCTTCTATGTCTGGTGCGGCGCAAACGAAATGGAGGGGAAGCCAATTAGTGGCTGACATCCATGAATTGGGAAACTCTGGGGAGGCGGGTACGAATTGGATCCATTTCACTGTCAGTACACGCGAGATGAGGTACCTCATGTGTACTGCCCACAAATTGGGACCTCAATGTGGCTATATAAACGTTGCTTCATCCACGGAAGAAGGCATTATCTCCATTCTTCTCCAACTCTCCGAGATTGGTCTGAACCTCACAACCTTCTTTCTCTCTAAAAATTTTTCCATTGTTAAGATTGGATTGCTTTGTGTGGCTTCAGGGTTTTAATGCTTTGGAGAAAGATAGTAAAAGACAAAAGGCTACTTTAAGGCTTCAGGATTTTAATGCTTTGGAGAAAGATCAGCCAAAGACTTATAATTAGGTGAGAATAACATCCTAAGTAAAAGTAAACAAATGCAATGTTCAATTTAGAAATAGTTACTTCTCAACAACATAATACTTTAGCCAATGTAACATCATAGCAAGTTAGAGGGATGGATTTTTTAAACTTTCTACAGCTATCATTAAGTGCTACAGGTATGTTGCCTGAACAATAATACACTAGAAGCATGCATCTCATGGAAGGGGCAATAATGCAGCCACCAAAAGGTGCTGAAACCTCCAGGCACCTTGACTTAGCATCTCGGGGACAGAAAAATATTGAGATAAACCTTCTCAACATGCATTTGCCGTACAGTTGGCATTGCAGAGCTCCTATCACGTAGCATAAAATTTCTAGCAGAAATATAATGAGTAGAGGCTGCTGAGGAAGTGTCCGGGAGAAAATGAGTAAACTCATCAAGAAGATCTGGATGCTCTTGGAAAAGTGCAGCAACCTGAAGAAGTCCATAATATGATTGAAATGAACGTTGAAAGAAATATTAAGACTAATATAAATGACATAGGAAGACAAATATAAAAATTTTTCCTAGCTATAACATAATAACACGATCATCACCTTGAAACCGGGTCTGAATGAAAATGATGAATTAGATTCAACTAGAACTTCCCATTCTATATTGAAACTGAGTCTGTATTAGAAAACCAATTAGGCCCAAGAACATTTTACCTTAATTTTGTTCACAAAATTAATCGCTTCTTCAAATTCAACAGGCTTCTTTGGGGCAGGTTGTTCATCATCCAGTGGAAGTGTGATTTCATAACCCCTTGGCAAGAAGGTGTTGAATCCCAAAAGCAAGTCTCCATTTTG
The DNA here is from genome assembly GCF_059453495.1 of Arachis ipaensis. NCBI lineage: Eukaryota > Viridiplantae > Streptophyta > Magnoliopsida > Fabales > Fabaceae > Arachis > Arachis ipaensis. The sequence continues at coordinate 18,068,094 of NC_142439.1, forward strand.
TGTCTGCCGCAAGCTAATTGCCCTATTTCGCTGGCGCAGATCTTGATATGGTCCAAGTCGTGTGCGCCGGGGGTGGAGTGGGTCATTTTGTTCCTGCCATGCACAAAATGGGAAAGCTGCCCATGTCAGCTCCAATTCGCGGCCGCCGAGAGTGAGTTGACGTGCTTCTCCATTTCGCGGACGACGCCCATGAGGTGGCCCTGCGTATTTCAGAAATGTTTTCATTTGGTGCGTATTCCGGGAATTAAAGTTTTTTCCATATTTAAACATATTTGCTACAATTTTATATTCTGATCCTCTAAATTTAAATTCCACAACTATAAGAGAGGTAGTAACCCTAATTTTGCATCTAAGTTTTTGATCCTATAAAATATCCATTTTTTGTTTTAGTTATAAAATATCTATTTAATTTTTTTGTTTTAATCCATGCATTATTTTGTTTCGTTAAATACTAGCGTAGCACGTAATACATGTCTTGTCATATCGACATTTCAATTTGTCATGTCAATATTCAATGGAAGAAATTACGGTAGGTACTAAATAAAAAAAAATTAATTTTATAGGGATGAAACTTAAAAAAAAAAAGATAAAATGTTTTTTTTAAATTATATATTTTTTAAATATCTCTAACGTTTAATTGTATTTAATTTTATTCTTAACGTTTTTAAATTTTAGCAAAACTACTCTTAAATTTTAATTCCGTCTAAATTACTAATAGATCTGGGTGATCTAACAACGTGAGAATCTGACGTGACAAACAGTAACAAATTTATTATTTTTTAACTAAAATTTAATTTTAATAAAATAAAAAATAAATTTGAACTATTAAAAATTCTTAAATCTCTCTCGCTCTCTCTCAACAGTTAAACCGGATAAAAAGTCATGATTTTTTAAAGTTCTGTATCGTCACAGAAGAGTTATAGGCGCTGAAAAATACTAATGTGTCACTATAGGGAACCTCCTGTTCTGAAGAAATAAAAAACTTCAAATGACCCAGGATTGTATAAATTATGATGTAAAATTTTCTATTCTTGTGGGATTAGGATTTTTGGATTCTTGTGGATGGAGAATTTTGATTTGGGTGTGGTTTAACTAAGTGTTGGATGATATTATTGTAGATTGAAAAAGACTACTTTTTCTTTATTTGGGCAGATTGTGAGGTAGCAGCAAAGAAAAATGGTGAGGTTGCAAGATTGAAGATGAAAATTTGTACCTTGAAAGCTAAATTAGCCTAAACCAACTGTAAATAGAAGATTCTTGCTGTGTTTAAGATTATAGGGTGAATTATGATATTTTTCTTGTTGTATTTGTTGTGTAAAAAGGGACCATAGTGAGGCTGCCATACTAGAAGAATGGGAGATTTTGGGAAGGGGTTGAGGCATGGAAAAATTGTTGTAACGAGTATTGTCTTTTGTCTGCAAATTTTAATTGAGTGGCATATGATGTTTTAAAAATGTTCCTAAGTCGAAAACTAGTTTTTTACTGTTATCCCTAAAGTTTGAAATTTGCTTCATTTATGTACCTGATGCGAAAACTTATGTACAATTTTGTCTCTAAAATGTGACATTTTTTTTCGAAAATGTTCCTGAACAATCTTAAGCGACATAATAAGTGTTTGATAGTCTATGCTAATGTATAAAATAACCAAATTGACAATGAAAACTTTCTTAGAAATTCAAACATAATAACATCAGATTTCATAATAATGTTATCATATAGCGATAGTAATACCACAAAATACATTTATAATCCATTATCCTAATGATGTGATATTGGATGGTCTATCCATAAATTACATCAGAGGCCAACATTCATGTCCATGAAGATAAGTAACAAAAGAAAGTGATATAAGAAAATAAATAGATATACCAAAAATAAATTCATTCCTAACTAATTCCTCGTGCTATCATTGCTACTTTATGACTCCACTTTGTTGGGTTGAACTTTGTCGTTGGGAGGAATTTGGGTTGCTTATGGTTGTACTTTTGTTCAGATTGTTGCTTGTCTTAGTAGCTTCTGAAGTTGTTCCTCTTATCTTTATTTTCTTTGTATTGGCAGCACTTTTTTTTTGTATTTGATTCATTTGTAACATTTTCCTTCTTTCCTGCTTATCTGGCCATGCTTGTGCTTTAACTTTGAGTTTGCACATTAGAAGTTTTCTATAACCACAATAGCAAAAATGAAGTTGCAAGTTAGATAAAAATAGGAAAGAAGAAAACAAATAAAGTAGGATAAGTAATGAAAAGGGATAAATACTGTTTTGGTCCCTAAGCTCTAGGGTCAAAATCGAATCCATCCCTAACCTTTTTTCAATTCAAATCGTCCTCAAAGTTTCATTTGATATTAAAATCATCTTTTTGACTTTTATGGACAAAATTGCCCTTGCATTTGTTCTAACTCCAATCTCTTTATCCACCAACCCCACTCTTACTACCATCACCACCCCCTTACTCCCACCAAATACCAATAATCAAATTCAAGAACACAACGTTCAAAAATAATAATTTATTATTTAAATTCAAACAATTATCAATTTAATCCATCACCAACAATAACACATTCAAATTCAACAACAACAACATCAAATTTAGCAACAAAAATAGCACACATCATTCATTTTTATTTTTTGAAAAAAAGAAAGAAAAAAAATTAGGACAAAGAGAAAAGAGAAATAGAGTGACAGGGAGAAGAAGAAGAAAGAAGAAAGAGGAGAAGGATAGCACGACGCCGGCTTACGGAAGAGTCGCCGCCGCCGCAGAGAGAAAAACAAGAGAATGAGAGGCAGAGAGAGACCACGCGAGGTAGAGAAAGACAAACAGAGATAGTCTGCTTCTTCTTTTCTTTTTCTAGTGGCCTTAGCGATGATGCCGATCGTGAAGTTGGTGTTGCCTTCGAGCTATACTACGACGATGGCGACAGAAGTAATCCACAGCCTCTGTTGCCGGCTATTGCAGAGATGAACGCATTTGGGTAGTTGGAGAATCTGCCTGCATCTAATGCAGCGATAAAGTCAATGATGACGGTGGAGACTGCAGAAGTAAAGAAGATCTGAAACCACCGCCGTTATTGCTCATACTCCCTCTTTCTACTGCGTCGACGGTGACGACGGCCTTCAACCCACTGGCCCTGTCTTTTCTATACCAAATTCTCATTCACTCTTTTTTCATCTGAATGTGTATGTATGATAGTTAGTCTGGTTAGGTTGATAGAAATGAAGATAGGATTAGGATCAGAGAGATGAGAGTATAGGGTTAGTGAGATAAGGGTAAAATTGTCAAAATGACAATTTTAAAAATAATTTTAATGTTGAGGACAATTTTGAATTAAAAATAAGGTTATGAATGAATTTTATTTTAACTCTAGACTTTAGAGACTAAAATAGTACTTATCCCTAGTTGGAACTTATGAATGGAAGTCTCCATGGATATCCCCTCTTGTTATGCCCAAATGCATCACATTCCGAGCACCTTTGTTCCTGTCCCGCTCTGGACATATTTGGACCAGTTGGCTCATCTTCAGCCCTTGACCTTTTTTTGGTTGGTCTCCTTATCGATTTTTTATAGGTTAAAAGCAGTACATCTGGATACTCATTTATCTCCCACAACTGCTCTCCATTGCAAGGGCCAACGAAATATGGTAACAAGTAACATATGCCTCTCTCTCTCTTATAACAGACATTAACATACTTGGCAATCTCATCCTTTGCATGATTTATAGCACTAACAGCATGTGCACAAGGCATCTCAGTGAGCTGAAACTTCCTACAAGAACATTCATCCTTTGCATGATTTATAGTACTAGAATTCATGCTTAACCCTATTATGCAATTAAAATCCCATATTAGAATTACATTTTTTATACACAGTTATAACCAAGATCAGCCACAAAAGAAAAAAAATTACAATAAAAATTGGTATCCTAATACACTGTATAAAAAAGCCAACATGGAATAATATTAAATTAAAAAAATATGAGCTTCATATGTTTAATAACATAGAAAAACCAAAAATAAGGTGAAGGACAACAAAAATAGCACTAATTAAGGATTGGACTAAACCCTAACAACAAACAATAACTGACCTTGCATTTTAAAAAACATCATCCAAACACAATAAAAACACTTGAACACATGATCAAGAACCCCAAAACCGTAAAATAGGAAAGAAAAAAATAGGGACGACGATGATCGTGTCTCACTTGCAATGCGTCACTGCGAGGGCCTCCGACTATGGCGTCTCCTTTCTGATGCGAGTCACGTCGTCGTCGAGCAAGACGGTCTTTTTTTCCCTAATTTTTGTTGTTTACAGAGAATATGTGAGAGTGAAAGGGTGTGCGAAAGGATGTGGTGTGAGTGAGTCAAAGAAGAGAAGAGAAGGTTAAACGTTTAATTGGGGGGCAACTATGTAATTTCAATTTTTTTGCACCCATTGTTGCCAATTCTTGCCACGTTAGACTCTCACATTGCCAGATCACCTAGCTCCGTTAGTGATTTAGACGGAATTAACGTCTAGGGGTAGTTTTGCTAAAATTCGAAAATGTTAAGGGTAAAATTGAATGCAATTAAACGTTAGAGATAATTTTAAAGAAAAATATAAACATTACAGACAAAAACAATACTTTACTTATAAAACCAAAGGCAGAAAAATTAAGTATTTTATAGCTACTAAAAACCTAGTTAAACAGTATCAGAATATAACTATGAAAATGTATTATAAGCGTTAGAGGGTGGTATGCATTGTTCTGAGAACTGGATCAAAAATTGACAATTTGGTCATCAAATCGATTCGGTTCAGGATAAAAATTGATTAACAATGAACTGGTTAAAAATCGTTTACTTAGTTGAACTAGTCGAATATTTAGTAGTTAACCAGTTTAAAATGATAAAATAAAAAAATATTTTTTTAAAAAAATTATGTATTTTACACTTAAATGTATTATTTTATTATTTTTGACTCAACCTAGTTATATTTCGGTTGAACTTTTAAATCTTTAAACTGCTAACTCTACCAATTGGATCACCAATTTGATTTTCAAAACCAGGGATGGATCCAGAAATTTAATAAAGGATGGACCGAAAATTAAAATATTGTATAATCAAATATAAATTGTATATTTAGTAATATATGTAATCATGATTAGTATTTTCTTTTAATTAAAAAAATGCTAATAAGGGCTTGCTATATAAAAAATTTATCTTAGTTCTTGAAAAATTTTCCTTTTGAGTTTAGATTCAATAAAATATAAAAATTATCTATTTTTTTAATTAGTTTACTTTGTAGAGTATTATTGTGACAGTAAATTATATTTTTATGCTTCATATCATAAAAAAATATGCTATAACATAATATAAATAAGTTGTTGTAATAATTTTGTTATATGTATTTAAAACATATTATTAAATAAAATATATAAAATATAATATTTTAATGAATTTACATAATATGTTATAATTTTAATATCATGAGATAAATAAATAAATGTTAAAATAATTTACTTTTATGTAGGTACTATAATATATAAAGATTTTTTTTAACATCTAATTAAATGTTAATGTTTTTAAAAATATTAAAGAATTTTTATATGATAATAGGTATAAAATTTAAAAAATATTTAAAAGAAAAAAATTAATTTAAATGTTTAAAGATTTAGAAATTTATTTAATCGAAAAGTGATTGACAATAATATTTTTTCTCAATTTTAGAATTATTACTTGCTTTTGAATTCAATAATTTAATAATTATTTATATACGATAATTATTTATTCTATTTTTTTAATAAAAAATAAAATCATATAATATATAATAACTTTATACACTTAAAATTATTAATTTTTTGTTAAAAAAATTAGGGGAACCACGATCCTTCCTTGCTTGGTGATTGTAATTTAAGAACTAATTCTAATTCCTTTTATTAAAAATATATATGCTATGGACCAAGAAAATAATGACTAGATATTTTATTATTCTTCGGTAGTTCACCGAGTCAGTTGATTGCAAGGTATTGGGATGAGGATCGGGACTTGAACGCGAGTTCTGAAGTGAGGAGCTGCGCCAGCGGGTCGTCGGTTGATCGGCGGTTGGAGTCACCTGCAAAGACACTTTGATGCTTAAGTTAGCGTCCGTACGATGAGGCGGCTAAGTTAGGGTAATGATGACGTACCTAGGAAGAGGGGTAGGTCCCTCTCCTTTATCCCTATTCATTCAGGTGGCCCCCCTTTTGCTAGGGCCTAGCCTTTCAGAAGCTTCCACCGGCTGTCAAGATCTCCTTAGAGAAGATCGAGTCACATGGAAGGCGTCTCCTCGTACGTACGAGATGCGTGTCTGCTTGATGGACCTCCAGTTCTTCTTGGTTTAGGCCAGAATAGTGCCCTAAATGCGTCAAGGCGTGAGATCCACGACTGGCGCATTCACCTACTCGTGTTCTCGTAATGATAGCCTCTACGCAGCATGGGTTCGTCATCATGGGTCTGGGCTTCTAGAGGCTTCCTCGCGCATGCGAGTTGCCCCCAACACCCATTTTGAGGGCGTCGCTTTGATTATTGCGCACAAAGCATTAAATGCACTTAAGTGTGACTTAAAATCACGTGAAAAGGTCAACTTTGCCCCTGATCTTTCACACTTCTTTTTCTACGGTTACAGTTACCACCTTTACTTTACATTACCATTTCTACTCTTCCCTTCCTTTTCCATAACTGCCACCGCCACTCACTCGTTTTCTTCTCTGCGACTGCTGCTTTCATCTCTGCCTGTGGATTTCACGCTGCTATTGCGAGGGGATTGCCATTGCCTGCTTCCAGCGCCTTCCTGCATTGCAGATACTGGTAAGTGATCATCTTTTCTGCCATTTTGTTTATTTTCTGCCATTATTGCTCTGCTTTCTTATGGCTATTGTTTCTTATTCTGCATTGTTTGGTACTTCTTAGGGGGTGCCATAGGTGTCCCTTTCGTAGCTTATGCTAGGGTGGTTTACTGTAGAATGACTTAGTTTAGGCCTAAGATCTTCCTGTAGCCTTGTGATTAACTTAAGTGGTGCCCCCACTATAGGTATGACTATGCGACCTCACTCGATGAATCGTTATGTATGGTGTACCTCCGACATGACGAATACAGCCTCCAGAGTGACCACAGAGGAACTGCAGGAGCTCCGCGATGTAGGAGGAATATGCGGTGGTGGTCCCAAGGAGAGGGACTACGAGCTTTTAGTCCTGAGTCCTTGGGAACGCATCTGCCATCTTAATCTTGATGCCCCTCGTGTTCCTGACTGGATGTGGATGTACAAGCCCATGTTTTCTGTTCTTGGCGTCCGGCTTCCTCTTTTCCCTTTTGGCCAAGCACTCTTAAATAGATCTGATGTTGCTCCCTCGCAACTTCACCCGAATAGTTGGGCTACTATCCGGTGCTTCGAGATGGCTTGCAAGTACCTGAAACTCCCGGCTACCGTCGAGGTCTTCCTTTTCTTTTTCCTACTCACAAATCCTTCCCGAGAGGACAAGCATAAGAAGGGGTATCTCTCTTTTCAGGCTGTGCAAAACTAGAGGATCTTCAGCCTCTTCGAAAATTCCTTCTATGGTTTTAAAGAAACTTTTTTTCAAAGTGAGTCCAACTCGAGGTCGTCACCTTTTTTGGCTCACCCTTGAGGGGGAGAGGCGTATCCTAACCTACTGGAGCTTTTGCGCTAACTCCAACTACTTAATCAAAGTGACCTACGAGGGCATAGGTCGGCAGAACTAGCAGATTTCTGACATTATGTTGGCCGTGTTTAGCTCTAATCCACTTAACCTACATCTTTTGATGGGTGATCGAGATGTTGACCGAGATTACATAGGTAAGTAGAGTATTCAATCCCGTTATTATTCTTCTATTTTCTCGATTTATTTTGCTTTTATTTTCCTTACGACTTGGTAACCTCATTTAATTTTTTCTTGCAGTTGAGATGGCCGTTGGGAACACTACCCTTAGTCGCTTGATGACCCACTTTTTCCTTGACGGAGACAACAATGCCACCAGTTTTCCTGAAGCTCGAGAGAAGGTTCCCCAGCTTGACGAGCCGGTGTCCAAGCCTCAACCTGAACCTCATCCTGGACACAGTAAGGTTGACCAGGATAAGGGAGTTGTGGTTAAGCATTCCTCGGGAGGTCGGGAAGGGGGGAATGATGTGTTGGAAATCCCCAATCCTAAGAAAAGGAAAGCTAGGTCTAGTCCAGGACAACTCCTCTTCGTGATGGAAAAATACTTCGACGCAGGCACTATCATTGACTCCCAACTGCTGCTGGGTACCGAAAGTTTCTTCCGTGATGAAGACTTGGCAGCTCAGGCCAAGTGGACATATTGGAGCCTTCTCTGAGCTGCTGCCATCATGAGGAAAGTGGAATCGGTCTTAACCCAGTGCCAGACTCTGAAGGAGAAACATAGGATGGCTTAGCATGAAATTTCTAAGTTGAATGTTGAGGGAGAAACTATGGGGACCAAGTTGGCAGGTGTCGAAAGCAGTTGAAGGAGGCCAGAGAGGAATCTAGTGCCTGACTGATCGAGATATCAACCTCCTGAAGCAAATCAATGATGTTCAAGGTTGGGCCATCGCAGCAGAGGACAAGGTCAAGGAACTTAAGAAAGAATTGCCTGAGGCCATGAAGTCGACAGATTCTACTCGCCTTGAGGCCACCAACATGCAGAAAAAGAACAAGGAGATTATAAAGGATATTTGGGATGCCATTTTTACTACCGAAGAGGCGATGAAAGCCCAAGTGATTCTCCTTGCTCTCAGTTTTGATACTTCTACCATTGGATCTTTCAAAATCATCCAAGATGGCAAGAGTATGGATATGCCGAGGAAGTAGCTGCTTCTGCTCCTATAGTCAAACTATTTCTCTTTGTTATAATTGAACTATTTAGCTGCTTTTTTGTTGTTGGATTGATTTATTGCCCTGTTAGTAGACCTTTGAACTTGTGATTTGTAAACTTTTGAATTTGTAGATTCATTAGCATGTTTTATCTAGTTTGGTCATTTAGTCGTGTGATATTTTTGCTAATTTGGCCGTTTAATCGTATTTCAATGGATATCCATTTTTTCTCGCATAGGGGGCTCTCGGGTTGATCAGTTTTCAGGAAGCCGTAGTTAAAACTTGGAAATGATTTTCCCAAAAAATAAAAGGGAATTTTATTAAAAAACGGGTCTTATCAAAACCCTTTGCTGCCGTTTTGGGCTGACGGCAAGGGAAAAGACTACAGCTTCTTTTTATAAACTATACTTCAACAGTACAAGAAAGTGTGTGATAAAAGTAAAGCTAAAACAAGGCATAGGCAAATCGAAAGCAATAAAATAAGGATGAAAAATAATGAGGTATAACCAAATCATGCTCGGGAGATTGTTAGGACGTGAGAAGCATTGCCCTTCACGAGTAGAATCTCCTTGGGTTCGCCGCGTTCTAAGTTCTCGGAAGTTCCTTCTCGTCTAGCCGTTCTAGTTTGTATACGCCTTTCCCTTGTACTGTTTTCACCCTGTAGGGGCCTTCCCAATTGGGAGATAACTTTCCTTCCCCTGGTGCCGGTGGCCCAATGTCATTGCACCATAAGACTAAATCTCCTTCTTCAAATCTTCTATTACCCACTTTACAATTGTAACGTAGCCTATCCTCTACTTCAGTGCTGCTTCCGACGAGTGGATCATCACCCTTGTTTCATCTACTAAGTCCTTTTCAACTGCCTCGTCACCTCCCCCTAAAAGGAGCCTCGGACTGAGTTCCCTTATCTCGACTGAAATTAAAGCATCTACCATGTAGGTAAGACGAAAGGACATTTTTCCGGTGGCAAACTATAGTATCATCCTATAGGACCAGAGGATTGAGGGTAGCTCGTCTGCCCAAAAACATTTCCTCTACTCCAGGCGCTTCTTCAACTCTTTTAGAATGACCTTGTTCGCCACCTCCACCTGCTCGTTACTCTAAAGGTGTTCTATAGAAGAGAATCGTTGCTGGATACCAAGACCTATGCTTCTGAGCTAGAGATTTCCTACCAATGTGATGCCCACAGCATCCCTTATGTACCTCCTTCAAGACATATTCTGTCTGCTTGGGTCACAAACATTTCAACAAAGGCTGATTAAGCCCTCTGTTATATAGCTGGCCATGCACTATCATATACTTGGTGGCCTCCCTTCGCACGAGCTTGGCTTCTTCCGTGTTCTCGGGTAGACTTTCCTTTTCAAGGAATCGCTGGATTGGGTCTATCCAAGAGGGGGGCTCCTAGTCTTGGTCCTGGGTGACGCATAAAACTACCGATGGCTCTTTCGCCAAGCCTTAAATGAGGGATCGATTTTTTACGCCGGGTTTGGTGCTGGCTAGTATCGACAGCAGGTCTACTCAAGCGTTCCTTTCCCTGGGAACGTATTGCACAACTACCTCATCAAAACTCCAACACAGCTATTTATTCTTTTCTAGGTACTTATGCAACGTCGGGTCCCGAGCTTAGTACATTCCGTTCACTTGAGCTGTTACGACCTGCGAGTCATTGTTAATTTTGAGTCTCTCCATGCCGAATTCTTTTACTAACTTTAAGCCCCTAATAATGGCTTCGTACTATGCATGGTTATTCGAGACCTAGAACTCGAATTTGATAGACTGCTCATAGGTTACCCCCTCTGAGTTTTCTAATATTATTCCCGCTCCACCAAAGGATTGGTTGGACGCTCTGCCTACGTGGAGCTTCCACCGTGTGCTTGAAATCTGGGGGGTCTCCAACTACTTCTGCTAGCAAGTCGACCATTTCTTGGGCTTTAATGGCATGGCGAGGCTTGTACTAAATGTCGTACTGGGATAGCTCTATTGCCTAAATCATCATCCACCATGTCAGATCGGGCTTCTACAATATCTTCTTGATCGCCTAGTCGGTTCTTACTGTGATCGAATGTGCCTGAAAATATTACCTTAGTCTCCGGGAGGAAATCAACAGGGTGAAAGCCACCTTTTCCAACCTTGTATACCTTAGCTCTGCCCCTTGGAGCACTTTACTTATGAAGTATACAGGTTGCTGCTGTTTACCTTCCTTACAAACCAAAGTGACGGCTAAAGACTCTTCCGTTACCGTGAGGTACTGGTATAAGAGCTCCCCTTCCTTCAGCTTTCTGAGTATGGGATGCGTCGACAATACCCTCTTAAAGTGATTAAAGGCCTCTTCGCATGTTGGGTCCCACTCGAAGGCTATCCCCTTTTTCATCAGGTTAAAAAAAGGTAGTGCTTTGACTGCCGAGTATGGGTGATCACGGGTCGGGTTGGTTCGGGTTTGAGGTAAAATTAGAACCGAACTAATTGAATTATAATTGGTTCGGATTTACGTTTTTTTTTTTTTGTGTGTATGTACCCGAACCAAACCAAATCGATTAAGAACGGATTGGTTCGGTTCAAATAATTGGATACCCAATGAAACAGAAATTCATAAAAAAAATAAAAAAAAATGAAATTTTTATCTTAAAAATTCTTTAAATACAATAAACATGTAAAATAAATAGAAATAATTTAAACATGTTAAACACCAAACACATTAAAAACTAAACACATTAAAATCCAAACATATTAAATACCAAATACATTAAAAACTAAACACATTAAAATTCAAACATATTAAATACTAAACACATTAAAATCCAAACATATTAAACACCAAACATATTAAAAGCTAAATACAAAAGTGCAATAGAAATAATCCTTCAAAGAAATAATCTTTCAAAGTCTTCACTCCATAATCCTTCATTCCATCAATTAAGTATGTTCAAGAAAAGAGTTGTGATCTTCAAAAAATCAATATATAATTAGCTAATGTCAATATATGAAATTGATTAATTGAAAGTAATTCAACAAACAAATAATTAGTGAAAAAATATTAACCTCATTGTTGTAAATACCATCAACTCCAACGGCTTGATTAGATATTGTTAATGCTAAAAGCTCTACATTAACAATAATTAAATTATTATTAGAAACTCAATAATAACAATAATTACATAATAATTTAAAGAAATATAATTTAAAAATAATTACCTAATTCACGTTTTTCTTAGTTCTCAAGTTCTTTCTTTAAATCATGCATTTCTCTTAGTCCTCAACCAATTTTGTGAACAAATTAGAGACTCAATAGTAGAAGGACTTAAAGAGCTTTTAAATTGGTCAAGCACACGACCACTAGTACTAAATGCCGACTCAGAAAATACGGTAGAGACGGAAATAGCCAACAAATGCCTAGCCATGTGAACAAGAGCATAATACTTCATTGATTTCAATTTTCACCAACGCAAAATGTCAAAACCGGGAATGTTATCCTCCACATCATCTTCCATGTATCTTTTCAACTTATTCCTTTTGACCTCACCTTACTTTTTTTTTTTTTAACTTTCAATCTAAACTCATCCTCGAAGTCATCTTCCTCTTCATTTGTATTTTCACCACCAACTCCATGATCATGAGAGGCAATACTAGAATTGAAACTACCAGAAGAACTACCATTCGAAAGGGGATATATCATGGAGTAATACTCAAACAGCTTATGAATGATATCCTTCAACTTTTTAACATATCTTTGGCTTGATTCAACCCATACACTCTATTAAGACAAAATTCAACATACTCATACTTGTAATGAGGATCAAGAAAAATAACCACAAAAAGAAATTAATTTATGCCATTACCCTCCTAATATTTATCTAGTTTCACTTTTATTTGTGTCGCCATCTTTTGCAAACTAACATCATTACTCTTTCTCCACTTATTCAAAGTTTTTTGAATATCACACAATTTATTGAAAAATTTATTACATGTAACATTCAAAGAACCAAGTAAGAGTTGTATCATAAAATATTTTTAAGAACTTCACAAACAAACGTGCCCTTTTTCAATCATTAGCATCAGGAGGTCCTCCTTCAGACTCAAGCACTAACAAATAAAATGAGTCTTGATAGCTAAGCCGACTAAAAACTAATTCAAACTTCTTAGCAGCATCTAGCATTAAATAGGTAAAGTTCCACCTAGTAGACACATCTAACACTACCATAGTCTTACAAGTTATACTAGCCTCTAGAACACACTTATTAAAAGCTTGCATCCTAGCAGGTAACAAACTTGCATGCAATTCTGATTTTACTTATTGAGCTATCAATGTCCTTTATACCATCACCGACAATTAGATTTAATATGTGAGTACAATATCTCATATGTATGAAATTACTATTTAACAATGTTGACCCATTTCAATCATCCATGCCTCTAAGTAAATACAAATTTGCAACATCATTAGCACTAATATTATCAACAGTTACACAACATATCATTCTATTACCCCACTTTTGTAAGCATTGTTCTAAGGCTCTCCCTATGGTCTCACTCTTATAATCAATAATCAAACCAAAATTCAATATTTTTTTATGCAATGTCCAAGATTCATCAACATAATGCGCAGTCACACACATATAATTTAAATTCTGAATTGAGGTCCAAGTATCGATAGTAAAAAAAATCATTTGATAATTTTCAAATAACATCTTTCTTAACCTCTCTTTCTCATATCTAAACAAAGTCATACAGTCTCTAGCAATTGTGAAACGTGAGTAAATCTTAAACCTAGGTTGTGATTCACTCATAAATTCTCTAAAGCCTTGAGCCTCAATAAATTTAAAAGGAAGTTCATCAACAATTTTCATCTTTGCAAGAGCAAGACGAGTTTGCTCTTGATTAAAATCAACAAGCTTAGTAACAGCATTAAGGTCATCCTTAAATTGGCTCCCAAGTGCAATAGTTTTCTTCCCCTTTTCAACTTGCTTATGAGAATTTTTAGTGCAAATTCTTAAATGTTTATGCAAGTTTGTTGTACCATGACTATAACTATTACATGCATATTTTTTTTATAATAATTGCAAAAGGCTTCATTAGGAGAACTTTTAGAAAAATGAGCCCAAACACTACTAGGTGCCTTACTGGATTTTTGTTTTACCTCTTTTAGAGGCTCACCAATAACTCCAGCAGCTTTGGTCTGTGTTTGTGCATCAGGTTCTGATGAAGGATTTGAGGCATGCAATGGTGGGAGAGCTGGACTTTGCGATGTTCCACCCGAAATACCATCGTCAATGGCAGTGGGAGTGGCTGCACTTGGAGAACAAGTGCTTCCAACAACAGTGTAGCTTACAGGGTTAGTTTTTTTTCCATTTTTAAAGCTACGAAACACATGACAAAAGTACAGAACCATTAATTACACATAATTTTTATACATTGTAGTATTTTACAAGAACTCATAACAGTAAAAATTGAAAAAAAAAAGTATCAACAAGAACAAAAAATTTATAATTTCAACAAAAAATTAAACAAACCAAGAAAATTGAACAAAAAAATTATCACTTTAATAGATAACATAAACAAAAATTAAACAGAGAGTAAAACAATTAACACTTTAATAGATGACATAAATAAAAAATTAACGCTTACCTAACTAGAGAAGACGACCACCACAGATGGAGGTAACAGTGTTGTTGACTAGTAGATGACGCTATAGACGTTGACGCACACTGGAGGAAGCTGGCTACTGGAAAGGACGATGCTAACGAAAGACGAAGCTAGCTACTGGAGAGGATGACATTGACGGAAGACGAAGCTAGCTACTAGAGAGGATGACGCTGATGGAAGACAAAGCTGGCTGCTGAAAAAGATGACGTTGATGGAGAAGACGACGCTGCCGTTACCAGAGAAGACGATGGAGAAGACGATGCTGACGAAGATTACGAAGGATATACCAACGACACAGAGGAAGCTTTTGCTGATTTGGTTGCGTGAGTAACGGTGAGGTGGTGAGGATTGAGGAAGCTCTGCTAGGGTTTATTCCATGGATGAGGGCGCCGCTGCAATATGTGTTTAGGTTAGGGTTTCTGGGTTAGAATCATGGCAAATATTTTAAATTTTTATTTTTTTTATTTAATTAACACATGGTTGAGTCCACGGGTTAGTTCAGGTTCCGCACTCCCAAAATCGTTACCTCAACCAATTACTAGAGAGAGCCATTGGTTTGGGTTGGGTTGGACCCGATTACCTGTTAGTTTCAGAACTAATTTAATTAGTTCGCTTCGGATTCGGACAGGTAATCGGGTACCCGATACGGTGATACCTGTGATCACCCCTAGCGCCAAGGAAATGGGTAAGAGCCATCAGCCTTTCTGCTAACCTTTGCACAGCTTCACATTTGTCTAGGTTGGATTCTACCCTCCTCTGGGTGATCATGAATCCTAGAAACTTCTCTACCTCCATGGCAAAAGCACATTTCAGGGGAGTTTAGCCTCATATTGTGTTCTCGGAGGGAATAAAAAACGACCTGCAAGTCAGCCACCAGAGACCCCGGTTCTGCCATTTTGACAAGCATGTCATCGACATAAACTTTCACCGACTTTCCTATGTGGTCCTTGAAGACCTTGTTCATCAGTCTTTGGTAGGTCGCCCCCGCATTTTTAGTCCGAATGACATGACCTTGTAGCAATATGTCCCGCCTGGCGTTATGAACGCCGTCTTCTCCTCACCAGGTCAGTGCATCGGGATCTGATTGTATCCTGAGTAGGCATCCATGAAACTCAGGAACTTGCATCTTGCCGCCACATCCACCAATGCGTCTCTATTGGGGAGGAGAAACGAGTCTTTTGGATAGTCCCTGTTGAGGTCCAAGTAGTCTACGCACATCCTCCATTTTCTATTTGCCTTCTTCACGAGAACCACATTCGACAGCCATGTGAAGTAGTCCAACTCTCTGATAAAGCCGACTTCCAATAAGCTAGCCGTCTGCTTAGCCACCTCGTCTGCTCTTTCCGTGGACATCCTTCGCTTCTACTGCGCGATGTTCTTTGCCCCCGGTTTCACGACCAAGTGGTGGGACAGAAACTCTGGGTCTATACCCGACATATCGATAGGGATCCAGGCGAAGAGGTCTCCATTAGCTCGGACGACCTCGACCAACTGTCTTTTCAGCTTGTAAGGTAGGTTACAATTCACAAATATGAATTTGTCCTTTGTTTTCCCTACTTGGAATTTTTCTAAGGCGTCTTGGGGGTTCGGCCTAGGATGCTCGTTGATCCTTGAGTCCAAGTCTGCCAAGAAGACGCCGATTACTTCCTTGGATCTTCTTCGTAAGGACAAACTGGCGTTATCACAAGTGATGGCCATTTCCAGGTCTCCCCAAATCGTCTCTACTGATCCGTCGTCCACCATGAACTTTATTATTAGGAATTTGGTGCAAATGACCGCCAGCAGGTTATTGATTGTTCTTCACCCGAGGATGACATTATAGACTATGGAGTCCTTCAGGACTACGAACTTGGCCATGGCAAACTTCTTACTCGATTTAGATCCTATGCAGATCGGCAAGACAAGGGAGTTGTCTGGCTTAATGTAGTTATCAACTAACTCCACAACCTCATGGCGGTAGTCCTTGAGGCCGCTTTCTTTCAGCTCCAGAGCATCAAACACATTTTGGAACATAATGTTCGAGCCGACCCCTGTGTCGACTAGAATTCGCTTGACCAAATCTGTCCCAATTCTCGCAGTAACCACCATTGGAGGGTCCTCGGGTAGGTCGTCACACTACTAGTCCCCGAGACCAAATGATATTTCGGGAGGTTCCCTTGGGGAAGGTTTCCTCCCAATCATAATGGCAAGTACCTTAGCTTCCTTCTTTGCCGCCAACTTCGATTTTGGTGGGGCACTTATTCCAACCATAACATCCACTACCACCGTAGGACCCGAGTCCGCGTTCTTCAGAATGCTTTGTTTCAGCTTGACATCCCGACCTTGGTCTTCTTCCGATTGATCCCTTTCTTTCCTCCTCGGTTCCCGGATGAACCGAGAGAAGTTGCTTAACTTCCCTTCCCAGATGGCCTGCTCTAATGCGTCTTTTAGGTCGAAGCAGTCTTGCGTCTTATGTCCAAAGCCCTTGTGGTAATCGTAATAGAGGCTCTTGTTTCCCTTGTCATGTCTTTTAACTGCCTCGATTTAGGCAAAATATCTTTATCCACAATTTGCTGGAAAATCTCCGCTATTGGGGAAGTTAGGGATGCGTAGTTCTTAAACTTCCCTATCCATAGGAGCGGTTTAAATGGCCTTCCAATTGTCATCTCCCTTGGGGCGTCCCGTGATTTTTTCGAGTTGGCGATCTAGTGGGAAGACTGGGCGGCTAGATGTCGTTTATCGGCAGCCACCGCCTGGCTAACTTTCTCATTATTTATGTATTCTCTCGCCACACATTGTATCTCCTATATTGTCCAAACGGAATTGGTGGTTAGGTGCTTCTGGAAGTCCTCATTCACCAGGTCGTTCGTCAGGCACAAGCTGGCCACGGAGTTTGTAAGGCCATCTATTTCTAAGTATTCATCATTGAAATGGTCCAGGTACTTCCTCGTAGGCTCACTAACGCGTTATGTCATCCCTAAGAGATTGATCGGGCGTTTTGCCTTGGCGATCCGAGTGGTGAATTGGGATAGAAACTTCTGACAGATATCTGAGAAAGTAGTTATGGAGCCTTGTGAGAGGGAGTTGAACCAACAGATTGTCCGTCTGGGTTGCGGGGAATGCCCATAAGCTGACTGTGTCTCCCACGCCCTTTAGATTCATCCTGGCCTCGAAGGTCGTGATGTGCTCCTGTGGATCTTTGGTACCATCATATCTCATGTCTGTCGGCTTATCGAAGTTCTTAGGTAATCGGACTTTGAGGATGGAAGAATGGAAAGGGGTGGCACCGATCACGACGGGGTCTCGACGTTTCCTTCTTCGCTCCTCCCTTCGTTCCCAGCTTCTCGACTTGTGTCAGGAGTGATGGAACTGGGTGCGACCGTCAGTCTGATCGTGCTCGTCGTTCGTCTCCCTTGGGCACTGCCGTTCTTTCGACCTCCTCTGTGGGAATCGGGTGCATGAATAGCTCGGCTGGGCCTCTGCATGCGAACGAGCGTCTCGGCTAGCCTCAGGATTATAGCGGTCCCTCGCTGCCAGCTCTTTGTTGAGGTTTTAGACCCTATGCCTAAGCTCTTGCATGATTCGGGAGTTGTCACTGCCTGTTTCCCCAGAAGGGCGACTTCCCGGGGATCGGCTGGTCGAAGGGGGTCGGCTGCCACTTTCAAGAGGTACCTGTGCACAGCCTACTCATGAGGCGACCCCCTTTCATTCACTGTTCGCGCCTTCTCCTAGCTCATCCTCCGAGTGGAGGAAAACCTCCATCCTCAGCGCATGTCAAATTCCCACATATGGCGCTATTATTCGGTAATTCACTGAGTCAGTTGATTGCAAGGTATTGGAATGCAGATCAGGACCTGAACGCGAGTTCTAAAGTGAGAAGTTGCGCCAGTGGGTCGTCGGTTGGTTGGCAGGTGGAGCCACCTGCAAGGACGCTCCGATACTTAAGTTAGCGTCTGTACAAAGAGGCGACTAGGTTAGGGTAATGATGATGTACTTGGAGAGAGGGGTAGATACATCTCCTTTATCCCTATTCGTTCGGGTGGACCCCTTATTCTAGGACCCAACCCTTCAGAAACTTCCACTAGCTGTCAAAATCTCTCTAGAGAAGATCGAGTGGACGCTTGATAGACCTCCAACTCTTGTTGTATTAGGCCAGAACAATTATTAACAAAGAAACTGAGCCTAAAAAAATTGTTCTCAGGTATAGGACTTCCCATATCCACTAAACCATCTGGAAAAAGAAAATGTGTCAACTCCTAGCAATAATCTTTACAGAGAATTTTATTTTATTTTATTAGATTTAGTTAATATATTTTTTAAAATATATATATCAGGATTATTAATTGATTTTTTGAAAAAAATATACAAATTAATTTTACAATGTATTTATTATACATTTATTAAAAGAAAAAAATTAATCAAAAGAAACACAAATGAGCAATGCAATATGATCAACTAAATTTATCATTTTTATCAACATTTGGCTAATAAAAAGTATTTTTATACTAAATTATAAATTTTAAATTTTTTATTCTAAATTAAATAATATAAAATAAAATATTAACTCAAGTATTAACTAATATTGATAAAAAATATCAGTCTCCTAACATTTTTCATTCTAACAATATGTTTTTTTTTGTGGTGATTTCATTCTTCTTCTTCTTTCTTTTTTTTTTTTTTTTTGTTTGGTAATCTCATTCTAATAGTATCTGATATCTAATTTATTGGTTGAGTGGTCAGCTTGTTTAGTCATGGGAGATACCATAGGCTACATATTGTTGTTTTTTTAGACAAAAATATGTTACATGTTTCGATCCAGGAGGTTTGCCACGCTTGGGCTCTTTTGGTCTTGGGCTTTAAATGACAGCATTGTTGAAGCCTGATTGGGCTACTGTAACTATTGGGCTTTTTTTGGCACAATCCACCAAAAAGAAAAGCAACATTAATTATCAATAATTTTGCTATTGAACATTTAAAAAAAAAAAACAACAATCAGCCAACAAAATAATGAATAATAAAAAATTAAGGAGAATGCGAAGTAGAAATTCAAGGAAATCATGTTTATTAATTTTTAGTTGAAAAAAAGTTATTTCCTATTTTTTTTCCCCTTAATAGTGTATAAAAAAATATTAGCAATTAGCAAACTTAATAAAGTCTTGGGCTAAAACATCTTAATAATAATAATAATAATAATAATAATAATAATAATTTGGTTCTAGGTATTATATTGTTGAATAACTCCAATAATAGTGTGTTTTGTTTTTTGTTCTGTGGTGTTCAGTAATAATAATAATGATCCTCGCTAGCTCCCTCAATGAATAGTAACAGTACGAAATAGCAAAGGTAAAAAAGGTTCATTGGATATAATAAATGTGAAGTGAAAAAACAAAGAGGAATAGGCACCATGTCCATTTGACATAACTCACCCACTGTCACTCTCTGTCAATTTAAGTAGATATCTCCATTATCTATCGCTTTTGGTTTGTTCCTAAACCCTTTTTAGTTCCAATACTGGCCATCTTCTTAGCTGGCCAAAAATATTTAATAATGGCCCCCTCATCACACAACAAACCAAGACAATGACACTTTTGTCCTAATCTTCTTAATTCACTTTTCTCTTTTATATATATATCAAATTTAACCCCCCCCCCCCAAAAAAAAAAAAAAAAAACTCACTTGATCCTTAATTGTTGTTGCTGCTTATTGTAGTGGTGTCTCATTTTTTTTGTTATCTCACTTTTGTCTATATAAGCAAATTTTTTTAATTTAAAAAGCAATCATCACTTAGTCTCTAGTTGACTAATTTATTAAAAATATAATCATTCATGTTGCCTCTTTCTATCGGTTTAAACTTTTGAGATGGGTAATATTATAATATGATATCAGAACTTTATGTCTAAAAAGTATAAGGTTCGATTCTTGATTAACTCAAAAACGGAAAAAAATAGCATATATAAGACAAATAAAAGAAAAAAATAAGTCCTATACAAAAATCAAACAAACCCAAAAGAGATTTTTATTTAAAGAAGAATATTAGAGATATAATTATTTATATTGCCTCTTTTATTAACTTAAACTTTTGAAATAAGTGGTTTTATGACGTAGTTTAACTAATATTTATTTTTTCTTATGATGAAGATTCTGATATTAAAGTATTATAGCACAATATGTTAAGTTTCTTTTAGAAAAAGAAAAAGATTCAATACCATATGTTAACCCTAGCTAAATAAATTTAAATAAACTAATGAGGCATTGATGAAAAAAGAATGATCATCTGATTGCATCTGCTATCTTACTTGTGGTGACAGTGTGGATTAGGGTGGTCACTGATAAGATAAGACATGCTTTAGAGAGTAGAGTAGTAAGCTAGGAAGTAGGAACCATGAAATTAAACCCAACAAGCTACCTAGGTATGTACGTAGGAACCATGGCCAAGAATAATGAAAGCAAGCAATTCAATTCCTAACCAAAATTAAACTCAACTCAACTCAACTCCTTTTCATTAATGTTAAAGTTTGCAAGTGCCTTTATATCAACTAACTAACCTTAGCTTATTCGCCATTTAATGTTCTCGTACGCATGACTGACCTATGTGTATATATGGCTACGACAAAAAAGTTTGTTATATAAGGGTTTCACACCTTAAATAAAAAAAAAAATTGTCGTCTTTTTAATTCATTTTTATTTCTTTTATGAGTCTTATTTATTTTTCATTCTTATTCTGTTGTATTAAGCTGGACTTTTATGCTTTGTAAATTAAAAACTGTTACTAATTGTGTTCAATTAGGCTAACGTACTTTATCAGTTCAAACTCACCCTTTTAAAGGTATAACTAGGTCATAATAAGACACCGGAATCAGATTATATTCTGCCAAATTTAACAAAGATTTAGTATAAATCCTTTTTTAAATTCGTAAAAATATATTATAAATACTACCTGTTTTACGATATGTTATCTTACTCTAATTTTTTATATTTCTTGCTTAGGTTATTACTGACTTGATCGTCAGAATATTCTTATAAGTACTCCACACCTTAGTTTTTATTCGGCTCAAACATTGTGACTGATTAGAAGTCTCAATTCCCTCTAGAAGATTAAATTCAAAGTAATTATTGTTGAACAGAAACTAAAATAAAAAGAAAAAAAAAAAAGAAAACTAACCAATATTTATAGATTATTTATTACATATAATGATACCCAACAATTGGCACAACTAATAATATACAAAGCATATGTTTTTAGTGAATCTCACATCAACTGTGTTAGATAATTATCGGTAGTTGTCTAGTTATTTACATAGTTATATAAATTATATATAGAGATGCATGCCATTACAACAATGTGTCAAAGACAAATGGTTATGCGAAAGTGTTGCCATCTTTGAGAATAATTACTGCTCATAATGCTTTATAAAGGAATATATATAGATTATATTTTCATATATAGAATCATTCGTGCGTGATAGTATGTTATGTATGTTGGAATGATTAAGTGTAGTTTTGATGATGACAATACCAAAGTTACTTCACATTTTATGAATGTCATTTATGTGTATTACAATCTTATAGACGTAAGGTAAGTGGGCATGTGATGAGATTTGAGCTATAGAAAATAGAGTAGCATAGTAATTGGTTTGATTTGTACGTTCTTCACACTTTGAATATGTTGAGATTTTGGACTTAAAAGAGAAAAAATAATTAGCATCGCAATTGAGTTCATAATAATAACGTACCCTACCTTTATAGGTAGCGTTTGGTAGAGAGACAGAGACAGAAAAACTGAGATTGAGAGACAGAAACTATGAAATAAATCTTAGGTAGCGTTTGTTTTGAGGTACTGAGACAAAGATTGAGAGACTGAGACTCAGTATCGTGTTTATTAGTTCAAAGACTGGTACTAAAATTTCTGTCTCTGTCTCTAAAATTTCAGTATTTCAGTACTTCCAAAAAGTAGGGACACGGGGGATTGAAATTTTTAGAGATGGAGACTAAAACTTTAATAACATTTTATACCTAAAATACTTTCATTTCAATTAATTAATTCCAATTTTATCCTTTGTGCAAATTAAATTAGAGTTTCATTCTTGTTTTAATTCCTGTCTCCCATTTTGCACTAAACAGAATACTGAGATTTATTTCAATCCCTGTATCTTAGTCTCTGTCTCTCAGTCTCAATCTTTCCGTCTCTGTCTTTCCACCAAACGCTACCTAAGGTGAAAATTGAAATAAGAATGAAATTCTAATTTAAATTGTACAAAAGATAAAATTGGAATTAATTAATTGAAATGAAGGTATTTTAGATATAAAATGTTATTAAAGTTTTAGTCTCCATTTCTTAAAATTTTAGTTCCCTGTGTCTTCACTTTTTGGAGGTACTAAAATACTGAAATTTTGGGGACAGAGACAGAAATTTTAATACCAGTCTCTGAACTAATAAACATGATACTGAGTCTCTGTCTTTCAGTCTTTGTCTCAGTACCTCAAAACAAACGCTACCTTACAGACATAGAGATACTAAAATAAGAACACAAAAATATAAAATTATATTTAACAGATAAGATATGAATAAAAATATTATATTCAGAGATATTGAATTAGTGTATTTTGTATCTAACAAAAAAAATACAGAAATACTAACAAAAAAAATAACTTATTTTTTATTATTTCAATTAAATTTTTATAATTAAATTTTTATTATTATATATATTTTTTAAAACCTTTTGCATAAAAAAATAAAAATAAATTATATTTTTATAATTTATTTTAATTTATCATTAAATAAAATATAAAACTACTAATTTTTATATATATTATTATTTTTAATATATTGTTCTTAGTGTTTTATTTTATCTTCAGAACCAAATGCTGCTGATTAAGTTCTATGTTTCATTTGAGTTTAAAATCGAGTCTTCAACTCTTAGCCCATTTCATAACTTCATTGAATATAATAACAAAAGAAAAAATGAAATAACATCCACTCGTATGAGGGAGGATGGATGAAAACTCAACAACATCGGTGATTAAAGTATATTATTAATATACTATAGAGAAGCCATTTTTATAGTATATCATTTACGTTGTCAAAAGGACTACTAGGATCATGGAAAAGATCATAAAGATAACGTGAAATAATAATTATCATGAGAAGCATGAAAGTGAAAGTGCATAAATTAAATGAGTAATTGGTAAAAATGCCAAATGTATTAAATATATAGTGTGATTTATATTATAGTATTATGTACTTTCGCATCCCACGGTCAACTATGGAATTGTGCTGCTTCATGATTATAGCTTCGTTATGGATTGCAAACAATTATTATATAGTTCTCTCACTAATCATAAAGCATGTGTACTACTTAGTTTGTTGCCTTTCAATTCCTTATTTATTTTGAGAGAATTGAAGATAATTAAGAGAAACAATTTATATATCTATTCAACGAATATATCTTTATATTTTTGTTAAACTATATTAACTTCAACTTTATTTAATCCTGAGAGATAACTTTTGAAAAGTTTAAGGTGTCTTTGGTTTGTGTTTTTATTTTTTGTTTTTATTTTTAATATTTTTTATTTTTTTTAAATTTTATAAAAAAATAAAAACAAAAAATAAAAATAAAAAATAAGATTTTACTGCTTGTTTTTATTATTTTTATTTTTTCTTTTATAAAATTTAAAAAATAAAAAACACTGAACATAAAACCGTAAACCAAATGTACCCTTATTATTCGATAAGAGATATATAGACCATATCCATACATATCATTATATTTTTTAAAGATAGTGAGAGTTATATATGGCTTAAAAGATAAAAAGTTGGTGTTTGCTATAGTGCCTAAAAAATATTGTCTAATTATTAAAATAGATAAAATAATTAATTTTAAATTTAAAAATATAAAAGTTAAAAAATTTTAAATATTTTAAAATTATTATAAAAAATAATTTAAACAAAAGTTAGACACCAAACAAAATACACCATAAAATTGGCCTAAAAAGTTTCAGTGAAAACTGAAAAGTGATGGACGGTTCTATAGGCTGATGTTAGAAACTTTGGATGGTGGGAGAAGAACATAACAAAGAACACAAAATAAAAGAAAAAATAAATAAATAAATAAATAAAATTTAAGGTGCATCTGGAACACAAATGAATTTGAATTGATTTTATTTCAAAATAATTCCTTCGTTTAAAATGCATAAAAATTGGAAATTGGATTTATTTGTGAATCTTATGAATTTTTATTATAACGAAATTCAATTTTTTAAATAAAATTTGGTTAGAACTGAAATAACTTTGTGTATTAAAAATATAAAAAATTGTTTTTATTTTTTTAGATATTAATATAAAAAAAGGTTAGAAAAAGAAAAAAATAGTAGAAATTCGATAGGGTAATTGTAAGCCGTCCAAAGATGGTCTAACAATGTTAAAAAATTTTATAGTTAAATAAAAGATAAAATATAAAATCAATGATTATATCAATTTTAAAATCAAACTAATTCTTATTTTATATAATTAATTTTAAATGCAGTAATTTATTTCTAATTCAAGTCATTCCAAATTAAAATTAATTCCAATTAAAAAACTTAAAAGTTAAAACAGTGTCCGTTTCAGTTGGAGGTAAGGTAGGTTGAGTATTGTTTATGCTCCCTTTTTTCAAACAAAATTGGTTTGTTTTGAGTTGAGCATGATGATTGATACCCACAGTGGGAAATGTCAAATACAATTGATTTCCTCTTTCCGATTTTAGACACTTTGGCATATATTTAAAATCTGAAGGAATCATCCACAAAAAGCCTTCACATTATTGGTCTGCAGTGTAAGTACAAATAATGCTTCATTGTCTCAGGTACCTTCTTGCAGAAAACACAATTTTCTTCTTCTCTAAATAATTAATACAATATTCATAAGCCTACTCAACCCATCTTAGTGTTTAATCTTCCCGCTATAACAAACTTTAATCCATTATGCCCATCATTCACCTCCCAAAATGCTAAGAGGAGCGATTTCACCGACAAAATTTCCAATATATATATATATGATCAAATTGCCAACATCTATAGAAAAAAAAAATGTTCGATCAAACTTAAACAAGAATGCCAATTTCCTCGAGGCAGGTATCAATGGAAATTTACACGCCGAAACGAGTTAGGGGTCAACTTTTCTCTACAAAAATAAGAGACTATCAATTTAATAATAAATAAGATGGAATAAGATAAAAAAAATCGATTTCATAAATATCTGATATAATATTCGTGAATATGAAATTACTTAATATTTTTAGATATAATATTAATAATAATAACAGCAACAATGATAGTGCAATGTAATATCTTTTGACTGTATCATGAATTGTTTTGTATTAATGTTGAGGGTTACGTTTTTTCCCTTTATTTTCAGAATTTTTATTTTTTAATATTTTTTAATAAAATTAAAAAATATATGGATATTCACAGAAATATGAATATACAATAAATATCAAATATGTATTACCCATCACAAATATTAGAAGAAGATAGAGAATTTTTTTTTATCATGGAAACAAGAACAGAAACGACTTCGTGCCCTATGAAAATCCATTATCATCTATAAAATTAAAAAAGTTTAACTGTTTATAGCAATTTATAGTACCTTCTCTTCTTTGGTGAATTCTACGATGCATAAATTGCCTAATTTATTTTTTAAAATAAAAAATAAATTATTTAAAATTTATTAAATATTATCTATTTATTTTTTTAGTAATTTAAGCATAATATTAAAAGTATTATAGCATTCACCTTTCTATCAGAAAAGAGTTTTCTAATTTCTCCGTTGGAGATTTCAAACTCAAAAAGAAAGTCCATTAATCCATGAATCATAGACCACTCTTTGCAATAATCTCATGTCAAAACTAAAATGAGTATCTTAGCCATTTCTATATAAATGTGCTGATAATCTGATTTTGTTAATAGATTTTGTTAATAAATAATTTTGAGATAGGAATTAGATTCTCTTAATTTTTTTTCATTTGAAAAAATAAAATGTGATGTTTCACTATATATTTTATAAACAGGACAAAAAATATGAAAAGAAACATTATTGAAAGGTTAAATATAAATTATATTTTACATTCTCAATTAAAAAATAATTAAAAGAATTCATTCTCTTCTAAGATATTCGTTAAATACACTATAACCTGAAATTTTTTATTTAAAAAGGGTAAAGTGTTAAATTAGTTTCTTATATTTGGACGTAATCTTATTTTGGTCTTTTAATGTTTAAAGTGTCTTATTTGAATTTAAAAAAATTTCATTTAACTTTAATGTAGTTTCACCGTGAGATCAAAGTTAAATAATTAATGGAATGTCCTACATAACAGCAGTACAAGAACAAAATCGATAATTTGGAGAATAAGTACAAACTCTAGAGGCACAAAATCAACCGTGAATGTATCAATACATTCATTTATCATTCTCTTTAGTTCTATAGAAAATATTTCATTTAAATTGTAAGAAGAATGATAAATAAATGTATTGATGCATTCACGGTTAATTTTGTGCATGTAGAGCTTGTACTTGTTTTCCAAATTATTGACCTTGTTCTTATACTGCGGTCATGTAGGACATTCCATTAATTATTTAATTTTGACTTCACGGTGAGACTACATTAAAACTAAATGAAATTTTTTTGGATTAAAATAAAATATTTTAAACCTTAAAGACCAAAACAGAATTACGCCCAAATATAAAAACCAATTTAATACTTTACCCTTTCAAAACAAAACTTTTAAAATGTATTATTAGTAAAACAAAAACTTCTCACTTACATTCTATTATCCTTATTAGAGCACTCTTTAACTAATTTTATTTTTTATAATTTGCCAATAGTTTTTCTCCTCTTTTACTTCATAAAAAAATCTTTAATTTTTCTTAAACTTTATAGTTTCATTCTTTTTTTTTTTTTTTTGCCCCACTTAACCTAGATCCTCCCACAATCTAGAATAACATGAAAATATGTAAAAGTGAGACATTGAATTTAAAATAGGTCATCTTAGTTCTAGATAAAAAAAATTCTAAATTTAATGTGTGCTGATTGGTCTATTATGTAATTACAAAGTAGCAATAGAAATTATAGAATTGTTTTTTTTCTTTTAAGAAAGAAAATAAAAAAAATTACAAAGTCAAAAGTGTTTCTCTTCAAACGTCCGGATGAATGAAGTCCACACACCACCAAAAAAAAATGAAAAAAGAAAAAGAAAAAATAAAAGTAAAAAGAAAAAAGTCCATGCAAAACTGTTTCCCCAAAATGTTCTCACAAAACAAAAGTGAAAGGTGGCTGTACACTGGATCATTAACATGAAAAAATGAGTAGAATAAAAGAGAATCATCTTACATTCCACAAACTAATCTACCGTTTATTATTATTATTATTATTATTATTATTATTATTATTATTATTATTATTATTGGTTTCTCACAGTATCTCTCATCCCAATAAGTCAAGAACTAATTTATTACTGTACTAAACTTCATTTAAGGGTTTATTTTCAATAGGTTGCTGCATGCACAAGACGGAATTCGAACATCTAACTCTTGTTTAAACGGACTAATGAACTAACCACTAAACCAACCCAACTTTATAATAATAATAATAATAATAATAATAATAATAATAATAATAATAATAATAATGTGCATACCCTAGTCATTTTCAGCACAAAAGTACAAAATAGAAAGAAGTTAAAAACAATGAACAATTGAAGCAAAATTTACCACCTAGTACCAGTATATATGATCACCTTAACACGTAGACAAAATTCCACTACCAAACACAACAGCACAAGAAGACAAAAACCTGCAAAATTTTTTTGGAAGAAAATTTTATATTTTTAAAATACATTTAATGTAAATAGTAAAAAAAGTATAATCACTTTTTTTTTATGTATAACTGATTGGAATAAAACAAAAATAAAAAAAAAAGGTATCAACATTTTATAATACCTACAATTAAGTATATTTTTTAAAAAAACATATATAAATATATATGAACCAAAACTTTAAAAATAAAAGAAAAGGTGTTGAAAACATGCTACGTGTCAATTAAATGGCTGAAAAGCAGTCAAATCGTTGATCGTTCTCTGTTTTTATTACTGCTCCATAGCTATAGGGGGACCCACCAACCTCATTCTCTTTCTCTTCTTCAATTTTTATTTTTTTTATTTTTTAATAATTTTTTTTCCTCCTCTATATGATGACACATTCACTCCAGTGTTTTTGATTGGTACTATTATTAACTCCTCCATCATCAATTCTTTTTCTTTCTTTCCCTTCTTCATCAATTCCCTCACATCTCTTCTTCATTCTCTTCTATTTTATATGTCATTTCATCACCAAATTAAAGAAATAATTAATTAAAGCATAGAATGAGATATGGTGGGTTTGAGTGTAGTGTTAGAATCTCACAAAGGTAGTGGGGTTATTAACAAAACCACTATGATGATGCTAAGTAACACAACCAATTTTCCTCCTCCTTCTTCTTCATTGAATAATATTAATAATTATTCTCATAACACTATTTTTCTGAATCCAACTTTTCTAGAGCTATGCTTTCTTTGCAGGAAGAAGCTATTGCCTGGTAAAGACATTTACATGTACAAGTGAGTGTCCTTTCAAACCTTAAAACCCATATATATTATCTAAATTATTATTATTATTATTATTATTATTATTATTATTATTATTATTATTATTATTACATGTGCTAATAGCTACTGTTTCTACTTCTTCTTCTTCTCTGACACTTAGCACTTTCTCTTGAAACTACCCTTCAGATCTTCAATTCCTTAGTAGTCTATATTTATTGTTTATCTTGTATTGTTCCTTCTTTAGTTCTGACAATACCACAGTTTTTTTTTTGTTATGGTTATTTAATTTATTGTTTATTTATTTGGTGTTTATATATGTGAAGGGGGGACAAGGCTTTCTGCAGTGAGGAGTGTAGGTCTAAGCAAATTTTCATGGATGAGGAAGAAGCTATTCAGAGAGAGAACTGTTCCATGGCTGCTATGAAAATCAAACCTACTTCTTCATCTTCATCTTCTTCTTCTTCTTCAGAGGCTCATAATAAAAAAGGAGCAAGAAAAAGAGGTGGTGGTTTTGTTTATTGATGATAGTCAAAGATAGAAGAACTAATAGCCTAGATTTGGAGACAGTAACTACTATGACCAAAAATGGAGACTTTCTTTTTTTTTAATTTTCTTCTTTTTTTTTGTGAAAATGTTTAAATTTGGCCCTGGAATGAATTATTAATGTATTTTGTTTTAGTTTTGAGAATTTTATAAGTATTGATTTAGATATTAAAATTATGTTTTTTTAGGTTATTAATTTTGACAAGAAAAATTAAATGCCCTAAAAAATATAATTTTATTACTAAAATAATATTTTAAAATTTTAGAAGACTAAAAGACTAAATTCAATTTTTCATACTTTTTTTTTTGTTTTGTAATTTTTGCAGCTACATTATTATTCCAGTGTTACCCATGCTTCATATATGATGGAGTAACTTCTAATAAGTCCCTTGTCCTTTTGCTTCCTAGTATGAAGCCAAATTGTCCTTTTAGCTTTTTATTATTATTTTGTGGGGGGATTCCAAATTGGTTGGCAAAAGCACTTTGGTGGTTTGTCCTAGTAAATTTCCATTATTGCCCTGTAAATTACCCTAGGATAATAATAATGCATGTTAAGAATATCATAATTCAGAATTATCCTATTTAATTTAATACTTATAATTTATGTATATAATATTTATACTTATATATTATTATATATAATATTATTCAATTATTCTAATAGTATAATAAATATAAAATAAAATAACTTTGAAGGATTTTTTATTGTTTTTTTAAAATATTTTTGTTAGGATAATTATTCACATAAAAAAAATAAATTATTAAATAATTTAATATATTTAACTAAATTGTATGTATATCTTAATTATTATTTTCAATAAAAAGATGGGCTTATTATTTTTCTTATTAAGGTTGGAAGGGCAATTGTGGAAATTTGAAGCAGTGTGTTTGTTGGAATGTGATTTATTTCTCAAGTATTATTGCCCGGAGCATAGGGGTAGTACCAATTATATATGGGTATAGTTTTTTCATTTGTCATGATCGTAAAAAGTTGATTTTGGTAGGGTTGTGGTGATGGTTCAGCCCTCTCCCTTGGCCTTGGGCTTTGTGGCAATATAATGAATATGTAGCATACTCTCTGTTTTTAACCTAAATGACAAAGCAATATACAGAACCTACTATTCTTCATTTTTTCTTTCTTATACACAAGGACTCTATTTGAATATTATTTTTGAAATCAGAATATATAATAAATAATAGAGATAAAAAAATTTCATTTGGTTATTGACTTATATAGAAATAAAGATGTCAAATTTTTTAGTTCTAAAAACAAAATGTTCTTTATTTCTATATAAGGAGTGTTAGGGGGCAACAGATTTTATGATTTGTAGCCACTAATTAGTTATTATTAGTGTTTTTAATGATGTGAAATTACATCTAATAATGTAAAATTATTCACTTTTTTTTAATGATTAAATATTGATAAAATTTTAATAAAAATGTTGATCTCTTAAATTTTTTTATCCTGTATTTCTGTCTTAGATATAGAATCTAAATGCAACTAATGTATAGTGGCAATTGATCATGTATGTTAGATCCGCATCCCACTATATAAGTGGGTTTTTTTTTATTATGTTTAAAAAATTTATTCATATAATTTTAAATTTTAGATTTTTTTAATTTTTTATTATTGTTTAGTGTTTAGTGGAAAAAAATTAGACAATTAAATCAAAGTGAGTGAGTGTCCAAAGTACTTACTATATGAGAGACTCAGAGACTAAATTAGTTATCATATGTGAGAATCTATGTTTGAGAAAGACAAAGAAAGTGAGTGACCTTGTGTGAGATAGAGAAACCAAAAAGAGTAGTTACACAAAATAAATACCCAATTCTTTTTATATATTGATATAGATAATACAATTCATCCAATATTTAATGTATTGATCATCAGTAGTTTATTTTATGATTTATGTCATCTATTATATATTGATGAACCATATAAGTGAAATATATTTTGTAAGAAAAAATAAGATATATTATGAAAGTGTAGGCATACATTGACCAACAGGGAAAAAAAACATTGCAATATTTTATGTGAAAAAGTTGTACTGAATTAAGAGCATTAAAGGAATTAAATGTTGATTCTTATGTTGAATCATTCTTCAGTTTTTTAACTCACGATAATTTAATCTTTATCAATAAACAAAATCTTGAAAGAGAGAAAGAGAATAAGTAGTTTAAGCCTCAAGTTTTCAACAACGTGGAGTCTTTGAAAAAAATGTGAAAAGTTGCGACGCCTTGAAGAATAATATAGCTAGGTACATTCTTATGAAAAAATTACAGGTAAATAACTGCTAATTAGTTAATTTTAAATAAAATTTAATTAATAATAATTAATTTTATATTTTTTAAAAAATAAAATTTAAATAATTATCATGTTACTTGTATAATAAAAATCAATTATTTAATCAATTATTTACATAAGATATATATTAAAATATAAAATATATATTAAAAATAAATAAGATAAAAACTCATATTCAGTTAATTTTATATGAAGTTGATATTTAAAAATTATTAAATAATTTAATATATTTAATTAAATTATCATCTAATAATTATTATTTATCAACTTTATATAAAAATAACTATATATAAATTATTATAAAATAAATAATATATATTTATACACAAATATATAATAACTAACTCAATATTTTTTTTTATATGGATATAATCTTTTTGCTAAACGTTTAAGACTTGATATCTCCATGCTTCAAAAAGTCGTAAATATGTTGTGGGTGTGAAATGTGATTCATTAAAATTAGTAGTTCGTAAGGGTAGATTAAATCTTTTAAACTTTAATTTAAGCACTCCTTGCAATTAATAAACGAAAAACTAAAAAAGTAACTACTTGAACTTAGTTAGATAAATGTACTTATCATATATTTGTCCTTTGATAGTACGCACATAGTTTCAGTTAGAAACCGGATGCATTGCTTGAAAATTTTGCACAAAATAAGAAACTTCATCGACCATTATTAGGTGAATCTTGATGAGTACTATTCTACATGTGCCTACCTAGCGAAAGGACCATTAATTATTACGCTCTCATATAAAAAGATAAATCATAGCCTTTTCATTTTTTATTTAGTTTATATAAATTTAATTCTGACGTGCATTATTGGTATATAAAAATTTTATATATGTATTTAATTATATATATATATATTATTAAATTAGTATAAATAATTATTTTTTATATTTATTATATAAATAATTATTTAAAAATATAAATATAATTAAATAATTGTATAAAAAAAATTATGTTACTAGCGTATTAAAAGTTACCATTATGACCGGTATTTATGTGGATTCTCTTAAATTTTTTATTTGAAAAGATAAAGTATGATTTTTTATCGTTAATTTGATAAATAAGATAAAAAAATATAAAAAAATTAAAAAATTAAAAATTATATTTTACTTTCTCAATTCAAAAAAAAATAAAAAAAATCCATTTCACAAAAATCTTTTTCATTATTATAATAGATCTTAAAAAAAGTTTGTATTTAATTGTTATTCAAATAAAATACTACGTCAACTTTTATAGTTAAACTGATATTGTTCACATACACAAATAAAAAGTTTTATTTATGCACTCTAAATTTTTTACATTGTAGATCAATCTGCATCTAAATTTCTCTCCAACCTCAACATCATTCCTAACGGCGGCGTCATTCACAGCAGCATCAAAACCACCAATTTGAGCTTTGTCATGTTCATTTAAAGGGTCATCAAATCTCCCAAAAGTATTTCCAACTCCACCATCATTTCCATCTTCAACGTCAAATTCAAAATGATCCTCGTGGTCTCCATCGTCTGCACTGTCATCAAATTTATCCTCCTCACTAGACGCTTCTGATTCACATTCAACCTCTACTTCTACGAAATCACTCTCATTGTACTCAGCTTCAGTTGGCACATAGTCCTTATCATTCGAACATATCTCAACACCGTTACCTTCCCTACAGCCATCAACAACATACACCGAGCAATGCTTAACAGTTTGCGACACTAATAACCTACCCATTCTCATGGCATCTCCATCACTCATCAATTCTCTGAGACCCGAGCTCAATTGACAGCCTGGTTCACAGTACCAGATCCTGACATTCCCTTTGTACCCTAACTTTTGCAACTCACTAACTATTTCTTGCAAACTCCATTCATCGAGCTCATAATGCATATCTTCCAACACCTTTCCCCCCAAATATTCTAGCCCATTCCCTAAATCATGAAACTTGTCACTATGGTGTATGTCTATGGTAAAATCTGAGTCCCCCATCCCTACAGGTATTAAAAACAGAAACATAATCCATTTAAAGCAACATCGGCACAGCCATAATAATCAACATTCAAGAATAAACAAAATTCATCATCCAATACCATAGTAGCTCCATTCAACCACATAATTTGAAAAAAAGGTTGAAACTTTTATAAGTTGAAACCATCAGCATACATTACACTTTCACAAATCTCCCATTGAAAGCAAAATCTATTTAATAAAAATAGAAGTAGAATCCATTTAAAGCACCAACATCATAGCAACAACATTCAAACAATGCCATATTTTTTTTTGAAAAAATTAACATAAATATCAACTTTTAACACTGAAAAATTAGGGTTTTTTCTTTGTCACTTACTTGCAGAAACTTCGACTGCAGAGAGATGGAGCAGAGGCGTGGTCGGAGGCTCGGCAACGTGCGGCACGGTGACTCCAGGCGAGGGCCTTCACCGCGACGAAAGGAAGACGCCTTGGCCGGACAAATCGTGAAGAAGACCTCAGAGAAGAACAACGAACAAGGGCCCAGCACAGAGAGAAGGCAACGGAGGGGACACCAGCAACCGTCTGTTGCAGTCGATGGCAGACACACACGCCGTCGACGGAGGCAGGAGACGGAGAACACAGGAGAAACTTAGGGGTTCTTTTTTTCTTAGGAATGAAATGTGAGGGGTTATTTGGATATTAGGAAAAAATTCAGATTACTTCATCAAGCCTCTACAGCTAATTTTCAAGAATATTCCTTTTTTATGAAAAATATTCTGTTATCTCAAACGGTACACTGACGACATGGATTTAATTGAAAAAAAAAAGGTACAGGGACCCAATTGAAAAGAAAAAAAGTATAGGGACCTAATTGAAAATTCGGTGAAACTATAGGGACCTGTAGAGTAATTAAACCAAAAAATATCCTGAAATGATGTAATCACTAATCAAGAGGAACAAAAAAAAAGAAAGTGATTTTAAATGAATCCCACTATAAACAAATAATTTGAATAAATATAAATATTACTATTTTAAAAAATAACTAGAATCTTAGAATCAGAGTATTTTTATTAGAAGCATAGTTCAGGGGAACCTAGGTATGTAAAAGTTACCATGAATTGGCGCTGCATCAACTTTAAATTATGAAGGTTTTTGTATAATTTCTTTTATTTTTAATCTTTATATCTATGTTATTTGAATATATGAACTTTCATCATTAACCATCAAAATTAGATTTTCACTTAATTTGACATAAGAAAAAGCAAAGATAGAGAGAAGTGGCATATACAAGCATTTATTTTTATATGTATAAAACTTCCATCGATATCTTTTTAAAATAAAACTTAAGAAATAAAGAAAGTATCAAATATTTAGATATTTATTACTGATGTCTTATCTTTTGTTTTATTTGTATCTCAAATATATATTTTTTTTATCGTTGTTATAGGCTCGACTCAAAATTAAGGAGAGAGAATTTAATTTGTGACTTATTCTCTTCAGTAATGTTATAAAAAATAAACAAAAATAAACAAAATATACATCACACTAAAATGGTATAGAAAATTACAGACTTTCGAATAAATAATAAGTAAAATTACATCACAAAACATAAATAAGTCTCTTTATGCTTGATGTTGAACACTCCAGTTATTGAGCACTCTAAATATTATATTTGTCTTACTTTAATTTTTTCCCAAATAATTTTACTATGTTAACCACTCATATCATTCTAATTTCATATACTTAACTCATTTATTCTGTTTTTATTACCATACATTTATATCTATGTGATCCACTTCACCCAATTATTATTGTTTGTTATAGTCACACTTTTTCATTCCTTTTTTGCCTTAAAACCATTGATCCCAATATTTTGCACCAAATACTTCATTGCATAAACTTTATTTAATTTCTTAGATTCCATTGCTCCCAATTCATACTTTTCTTTCCATTTAGCTACTTTACTATATCCTTGTTATCAATAAAGATCACAATATCCTCTTTTTTGGCCAATAATTCATCCAATAGAAATTGAACCACTAATTCCATATTTATAATAATAGTTTAACTCTCAGATTTTTTAACAAGATTCTCCTCCATAAAACACTTTATTATACCATGAAAATCTTCAATGTATCCACCAACAACAACATTATTATAGGTAGGAACTTATATTTTAGAGTAAAGTATTCTTTTTGTCCTCAACGTTTGGGGTAAATTCTATTTGTGTCCCTAACGTTTATATCGTCCTATTTGTATCCCTAACGTTTGTAAAAGTGATTCAATGTTATCCTGCCGTCAATTACACATCATGAGGGCTTTAGTTTGAGTTTTAAAAATCTCTTCTTCAAATTATAATACAAATGTCTGTGATAGAATCGATGATCTACTCCGAAAAATAGCTGATCAAAAGTTGAAAATAATTCCTACAACATTTACATAATTCACTTTTCTAGGGACATAATTGAATCTAAACACAAATAGTGGGTATAATATTAAAATCGAACACATCCAAGTGAGATCTAATTGAGAATGAATACATTTAAGTGAGAATAATTGAAAAATATAATCTGATTTGTTAGTATAATTGGTAGTAGGATAACATTGAATCACTTTTATAAACGTTAAAGATACAAATAGGACGATTTAAACGTTAGGGATACAAATAGAATTTACCCCAAAAGTTGGGGATAAAAACGATACTTTACTCTAAATTTAATTAATAGTATTAAATTAGGATGTAGTGTATTTTTATTTGATTAGTGGTTGTTCATGTTGTTTAAAATGGTCATTGTTTACCTAGCACTCATGAAAAATTAATGCCATACCTAACATGAATGAAAAAAAAAATAAAATCTTTGTTTATGTAGCATGCATGGCACACATGCATGTCAATTGTCAAGTAGATCATTAGATGGACAAGCTCAAAAACAGGGGAGCAAGTCAATGGCAAAATCCTTCAATTTAAG
This sequence comes from Arachis ipaensis, assembly GCF_059453495.1. Lineage (NCBI taxonomy): Eukaryota > Viridiplantae > Streptophyta > Magnoliopsida > Fabales > Fabaceae > Arachis > Arachis ipaensis. Next base: position 18,104,946 of record NC_142439.1, read on the forward strand.
TCTATCACCAAAAGGAAAAAGAAAAGAAAACTATCATCTTATCATTTCCACCCTGCTATTTACAAACCCATATGCCATCAACCAAGAAAGTAATCTGTCAGAGCATTATTACTGATTATTCAGAATCCATGACCAGTAGGCAGCTTCCCTCAACTTCACGTTCTTTCCGCTGTTTATAATAATCTAAACCCAGAACTACCATCATTATGATTATCAATATAATAATCCTAAACCCGAAAATACATACTAACAATAATAAAAAAAAACATACTTAGAACGAAATATTCTTTGATCACCGGAAAAAGAGGGAAGAAAAACCATATATACAGTTGCAAAAATGAGCCAAGATCATCAAGAAGGGCCGACACTCTTACTGTCTTCACTCTCTGACAGTTGTTGTAGTTGCTGCTGCTCCTGTTGTTGTAATACTTGTAGTTCTAGTTGTTGTTAGTTGTAATAGTTGTAGTTCTAGTTGTTGTTGTTGCAATACTTGTAGTTGCTGTTGTTGTTGTAATACTTGTAGTTCTAGTTGCTGTTGTTGTTGTAGGGTTAAAGGTAGTGCTTGGTGCTCTGATGGGAGCAGCAACTGGCCCTCAAGAGGGTAGTGATGTTGAGTTGCAAGGATGTAATTTCCCCCTACTCCATGCTGTGGTGGTTGTTGCAATTGTGGATGATAACTTCCACCACTATCAAATGTCCCCAAACCCATACAAGGTGCCATCTCACCTCCTTGACCGCCTGAAGGTGCACCCATGTGGCCAAACACTCCACTTCCACTGACATTACCGCCGTAGGGTGCCGCAGTCGCAACAGGTTCAATCCCAGCAGCAGCATTGTGTCTTAGATACTCCTGTTGCTGTTCTCGGAATGCCACAGCAGCAGCAAGTTGTTGGGCCTCCAACAACTCTTGCAGCCATGGGTCCGGCTGCGGGACAGCACCACCACCACCCAATGACCTATTATGCTGCATAGCTGACTTAAAAAAAGGTTCATCATCTGGGCCGTTCGATAGGCCCAAATGGGCTGAAGACCGTTCGATAGGCCCAAATGGGCTGAAGAGTGTACAACATTTGGATCGTAGGATGGGTCTAAATGGGCTGAATACTGTACAACATTGGAGCCGCAGGGAGGGCCTAAATGGACGGGAGGTGAAGTCAGAGGCTTTTCCTGAGGGTTGAATGGACCTTGAATGGCTGGCGGGTTGATGTAGGCACTAAGTTCTCTCTTGGCGTTTTCGAGGACGGCACGTCTCTGGCGGAGGAGCTGCTGGAGGATGGAGACTTGGAAGGTGCAGCCATAGACCGGGTTGCGGAGGCGTGCCTTCGCCTGGAACGCAAGGGACTTCACCGCATCCTCGCGCTGGGATGGATGTAGCTCGTTGAGGATCTTGCCGACGTTGCTGGCGCCGAAGACGCGGTGGACGCATTCGAAGCGCTCTGGGTCGTTCGCTGGGAAGTACGGTGCGAAAATGCACTCCGGTGTGCACTTCCGACGAAGGAACTTGCATGCCGCGCATGATGTAGGCGTCGATGACATTCTTCTTTCTTTTTTATCCTTTTCTGCGTACTATTCAATTCGATTCTGTTACTATGATTATTTTGTTTCTTGAAATAAAGAATATGATTTGAAATTCAAATGACCTAAATTGATGAACAAAGTTATCGATCAAATCTCATAATTACACGAGTTTGTTGAGAATATCGTCAGGTTAAAACTTAAAAATGATAGTTTTTTACCATTAAAAGCTTAGCACCTCGAGGTGGTCGGAGGAGGCGCCGACGGCAAGGTGCAGGCAATGGGAAGGTTGGCGGGTGCGGCAGCAAACACGGAGACTCTGAGACTGAAAGCGTTACTGGGAGAGGGTGGTTGGAATTGCAACAATAAGAATTCAATCCCCCTGCACAGTGCACACCCTAGTCTTTTTCATAAGAATTCACTCAAGATTCAAGAATGATCTTCTCTTTTAAAGGTTTGAAATAAATAAAAATAAATATTCATTTCAGAATTTTAAATTTTATATTTGTTTTCTTGTAAATAAATCAAATAAGAAGTAATTTGATTTTTAAATGATTTTTACAATAATTATATTTAATATTTGAAATATTAAAATATTTTTATTTATAAATAAATATTCAATAAAAATTGTTTTTTAGAGTAATAGATTTGTAAAAAAATTCACTGATTTAAAAGTAATTTCAAATCAAAAATTAAATTCACATCTATTAATATATTATAATTATTTTATATTATAGGATTGAATTTTAAATAAAAATAAAGTTTTTAACGAAATAAAATTCTTTTTTTTATTCTAAAAAACTTTTTAAACATGCTAAAACTATATATATTTTCTTCGAAGTGACATTCGAAATAGAAAAAATAAAAAATTTGCTTCGTACTAAATTTATTCCATTATATAAAAATCAAATTTTTTTATTTAATTATAAAACTAATGTGGCATATTTTTAACAGTATTTTTTATTTATTTTTTTAATTTATTAAATATAATTTATTATGATAGATTAATTATATCAATTAATTGATTTAATTAGATATTTAAGTCACAAAATTTAATATTATGTATAATTGTATATCATTTAATTAAATATAATAAATACAAATTAATTTAGTTAAAGATTTATTATTTTATAATCTTATATATATATATAAATAAAAATAATTTTTTATTACTTTAAAATTATAAAAATAATTTTTTATTACTTTAAATATTTTAACTTTTTTTTTTACGTATAATTTTATTTTGTATTAACTTTATTTTTTTAATAATAAAATATATTGACGTTATTTTTATTATATAATTGTTTATTTTTTTTATGTATTTTAATGAGTAAAGTATTCTTTTTGTCCCCAACGTTTGGGGTAAATCCTATTTGTATGCCTAACGTTTATATCGTCCTATTTGTATCCCTAATGTTTGTAAAAGTGATTCAATGTTATCCTGCCGTCAATTACACATCATGAGGGCTTTAGTTTGAGTTTTAAAAATCTCTTCTTCAAGTTATAATACAAATGTCTGTGATAGAATCGATGATCCACTCCGAAAAATAGCTGATCAAAAGTTGAAAATAATTCCTACAACATTTACATAATTCACTTTTCTAGGGACATAATTGAATCTAAACACAAATAGTGGGTATAATATTAAAATCGAACACATCCAAGTGAGATCTAATTGAGAATGAATACATTCAAGTGAGAATAATTGAAAAATATAATCTGATTTGTTAGTATAATTGGTAGTAGGATAACATTGAATCACTTTTATAAACGTTAAAGATACAAATAGGACGATTTAAACGTTAGGGACACAAATAGAATTTACCCCAAAAGTTGGGGTATATTTTACATACCCACTAAGATTACTCTCCTATTAACTTTTTTCATCCGTGCTAATTTTAATTCGAGAATGGATCCTCTCAAATTTTTTTTTCAATTATTTGATAAAGTATGATATCTCATCTTACACTTTTTTTTTAATAAAATAAAAAAAAACATATAAAAAAAATTTTAAAAGATAAAAATTACACTTTACCAAATAATTAAAAAAATTTTAAAAATCCATTCATCCTTAATCCATCATCTTTCTTCTCTCTTACTACACCCCCATTAATTTACAAATGTGTTCACATACTGTCAAGTGTCAACTACTATTAGAAATTATTTAAAAAAAATTGTTTAAACATATACAATGAATGTTGTAGTCAACAAACTCCTATAATATTACCATTGCGAATAAATGGAAGAAATAAGTAAAAATAATCCAATTAAAAACAAAAATAAAAAAATTTAACTCAAAAAATTTAAAATATCCGAATTAAAGTTTTATATCTATACAAAAACCAAATTTTTTCTTTATTAAATTATAAAAAAAATATTTTAAAAAATACATCATTCATTAATAATATTAAAGCTTTCATGGTAACTTTAAATTTCGATGGAAATCATGGAAAATGGCTCTAAAAGTTAAAAACACTGAAATTTAGCAAGAGCATATAGAACTCATAAAAACAAATTAATAAGTATTGCTACACCGAAATCCTCTGCCATTAAGGGCATAAATACATGCATAGCTCATTGAGGAGTTACCACTAAATTAACTCATATGGAGGCTGCTATTGTTTGATCTCAAACATAAGCCAAAATCAAACAATATATTCCTACCCTAGATGTAAAAGATGCATTTTGATTCTTGCTGATATCATCTTAGTAAGTACATACAACAATTTACGCCAACTCATGCATCTAGTTCTCATAACCCGTTACCAGTTATCACACACCATCGAGTTCATGAGAGCTCAACTATCCTTGCTCGTTTTTTGGAATTATGATTTCCCTTCCGTTTTTCATCATCAAGAGATGAAAGCTTTCTACCATCATTTCCAGCATCACCACTTCTAATTCCATCATCCTCGTTATCATCTTCAGCACTGCTTTCATCTGAATCTGTGTCTGTGTCTTTGCCATCAGCGGCCAATGAAATCGCAGGCTGACAACTGGAAATTGCTGATTCAGCAGCAGCCACAGCCTCAGGTGTATTAAGATCCGCAACACCAAGCATCAAATCCTTAAAAAGAAAAAGATTGAGCAAAAAAACCAATGCAATAATCAACTATTTGCAGGTCAGTAGCACGAATCATACATAGAAGATATGACATGGATTGAACAATGAATTACCATTTCAATAACTTTGGATTCATTTCCAGTGAGCTCTTCAATATTGTAATTCTCAGGATGATCCTATAAATTTTCAAAACAAAGCAACAAGAAAATAGATAGGAGAACGAAGGGAGAAAATGGTTGTGAAACAAAAAAAATATGGCTTCAATCAGAACTCAAATTTGAACCTTCGCATCAAGTTCCAGCCGCTTATTTGCTTCTGACATCACTCCTAAGAAATCTTTAACCTTCCCTAAAACTGCATCAATACAAAATTAAAAAAAAAAAAAAGGTCATGGTAGGTTAAAAATATTGCAGCTCAATTTTGTGATTCCATCTTAGGGCTATGCTCTACTCAAAGTACTAGTTCAGTGATTACAACTATAATATTCACTTGTACTAAGTATTAACTAGGTAGATTCATTTGAACACCAAATTCAGCAGTGAAATATTGTCAAAAAGAAAATTATTATCATGTATATCAACAATAAAAGCATTCAGTTATCTTCTACTGATAACATCAACAACTACTTAATTAAGAACAAGGGACTAACCCCATACTAAAAATGTAGAACAGTAAAACAACAAAACATGTGAACAAGCAGAGAAAATCTAATCAAGCAAATCACACAGACCAATGAAACAGATTTTGCCATCAAATATTTACGTTCTTATTTCATTGCCATCACTACAAATATAAGATCACAAACTTTGATTTCCCAGCCTAAACTAGTTCACTTCTAAGTTATAACAATAGCTTGGAATATGCAGACAATCCTTTTGGCATTGCACTTGAAAGTGCCAACTAAGAACTCAAATCAAACTAAAATTAAGAATAAGACCACATCAAAGTCAGACACTGATACGAAACGAAGGATAAACAAAAAGATACACACTGAAATTGAATAAAAAAATAAATTGAAATTAAAATAGAAAACAAAAGAATAGGTTGAAATTGAATACAAAGGGAATTACGCTACTTTTTATCCAATTTTTTGATGCAACAACAAAAGGATTCTCTCAACTTAACTTGTCAACACCATAATTTGGGAATTGAATCGAAGGGAATCACTCCATCTTCTATCCAATTTTCCGATGCAACAAGAGAGTAACTCACTTGACCTCACTTGTCCATGTCATGGTTTCAAAACCAAAAAAGTGGTTTTTCACACCTCTAATTTCTCAGTGACGACTACAATAGTTTAGGAAATATTAACAACCTCATATTAGGTTAAAATAAAGAAAACCCTATGCCCACTGACATAAAACCCAATCTACTAACTAAATAAATAAAATTAAAGTACATGAAATTAAATTAAACATTCTAATATTTAAAAAATATAAACTAATAACTACTAAATAATACTTAAACTATTCATGACACAAACTTTTGAAGCACGTAGCAGACACTTATGGGCAACTCTGGCACTTGCAGAGAATAACTATATCCCTATTGAGATCCAAATCCAACTGCAATGCTCATTAACTTATTCACAATTATAAAGTATCATGATTCATCTCACTAGCAGGCAATGTAATTGGGGGTTATGAATGCCATATGCATCAACATGATTGTAAAACTTATAAAAGCAAATCATATCATATTGAGTCCAATTAAGCAATTTGAATGAATAATAAAATATGCTGAGACACTAGAAGCAAACAAGAGTAATGTGTTGAAATATGAAGAGAGATATCATTGTTAGATAGTGGTTAGTAATTTGGACGGTGCATTTATGGAGAGTAGTTGAGAAGGTACTCTAGATTTATCACTCTCCTCTATATATGTTGGCCTTTTCCCTTGTAACGATACATAACAATTCACACAATCAGTAATAATCTCTCTCTTTTCTCTAATTACTCTAATATTTCCAGCTGAGTAACCATGAATCTTAATATAACATCAAAGACATGGTATCCTCCTTGAAAACTGTTGCAGCACTGCTGCCGTCCACCATTGTCAAATCTGGCCAAAGACCACACCCTTGGCTTCTCCTTGTCCAGCAATGCCCAACCTCTCCAACCTTGTCAACAGTGTTGCTCTTTGACAAGCCACGTGTTGCCACATTCAACATATCTCTGACAAACAAGTCAACGACTTCACTTCCACTAGTGCCTGAGGGCACATCAACCACTGTATTCTGCTGCCAACTCCTGCAGCTACTGACACCTCAATGCTCACCTCTTTGTGCTATCTTTGCATATGTGTTTATCTCCTTGATCAAGCCGCTAGTCCACTACAGTATCAAACTTGATTTATCCCTAATGGGTGCCATGACTATTTGAGTATTGATCTCCTGCTTCTAATAGTGCAAGTCTGACCCCTTTGTTGTCTGTGTAACCTCCTCCAGCATCTCCCTATTCTTACTTTTGGTATCTAGTCCTCTTGGCACAATGGTTGCGTTTGTTTATAGGCACGGAACATTGAAGATACAGAGATACAAACTATGTTTGATAGATAAAACATAGACAGAGACAATGTGTGTAGGAACACTAAATTAGTGTATTTTGCGTCCTTTCTGTCAAGGACACAAAAACACTAACAAGAGACAATTTATTTTTCATTTTTTCTTTCAATATTTCTACCAAATTTTCAAAATTATGTTTTTCATCATATTTTTCTTCCTAAATTTTTGTATGGAAAAAATAAGAGTACATTAGACTTTTATATTTTGTTCTAGTTTATCACCAAACAAAATACAAGAACATTAATCTTTGTGACTCTGTCCATTGTGTCTTATTCTCAATGTTCTGTCTTATCTTGTTCTGTTCTCAGAACCAAACGCAGCCAAAGTGATGAATATTGGGTTGTGTTTTCCTTCCAACCTCCCATTGTGAACCATACCCACGGTAATATTTGTCATTCACAGTCTTTGCCAGTTATATGCTATTTATGGCCTCTTTGAAAGACAATGACTGCTCAACCAAGTCGCTTTCCTAGGTTCTTTACCTCCTTACCGGCCCAAGCAGTTCCGGATAGTCCCAGCAAGTCCCCAACAGTCCCAGCTACCCCCTGCACAACTCCAGAAGTCGCAACAGACCCCTGCACATCTTCAGCAGTTCTTGCTGGCCCTGACATGTTTCCAGCAGATACAGATGGCCTTTCTTTAGTCTTCATATTATATTTCCACGAGTATTATTGTAAAAAGCTTAGAGCTTAGTAACTTTAGCTTGAGGGGGAGTCTTAGACAAGAAGTTTATCCTTAAATATCTCATAATATCAAATAATATCTTCTATAGGTTATTTATGTTCTAAGCTTGATAAATATTATCTATATGCTCAAGCTTGTGGGGAAGTGATGAAAGGAAAAGGAGAGGGCAAGAGTCAAAACAGAGAGGATGCGAGGATAAGAGTTTGTTAGTTCACAGCTGTCAAATAAACATGATGATAGAGCAAAGTAATAAATTTCAGAGCAATTGACACAATTAGTAATAATCTTTCTCTCATTTGTCTAGTTACTCTAATATTTCCAGCTGAATAACCAGGAATAACATAATCAAATTCAAAATCTAGAAAAGATAAAGCATTCACAATCTCAGAACAATATCATCTGATTCCATACTGCACAATGTTTCAAAAGAAAATTTCTTTAGGGTAGAATATGGACTAATCTCAACTACTAATCAAAAGGTCGCATAGATCTACCAATCATTCACTTTTACTCAATTATATGATTTACTAACAATGAAAGATAACTATTATCAAATTATTAAACAATTAAAACTACCAATAATCAAATATTTCATTGAGATCTTTAATTATTTCTACCTTCAATAATAATAATAGTAGATAATAATCATGGCTAACAATCTAAACACCCCCACTAAGAAAACTACTAATTAAATTCAAAACCCAACATGAATAATTAAATACTTAAATAAATAAATACGACAAGAATAATAACAGCCAAGTGTTATTAAACAAAAATGAACTTAATTATTAGCATAGGTCCTACTTCCACCATAAATAAATGAATAAAATTAAAAAATATAAGAACTTGGGATGAATTTGAAACAGTACGTTGGCTTTTGGGAATAGAAGTAAGAGGAGTGCCATTAGGGGGAAGTATCTTAGTTTGAGTGCATTGTTCTCTTTTGCCGTTACAAACAAGAAGTGTGGATTCTGCATAAAAGTGAAAAAAATTTAAAAAAAATCAAACTTCAACAATACGATATCTAAAGCAAAATATATATAAAATAAATAAAAATGAAAAAAGAAAAGGGAGAAAAAAATAGACCTAAGGATGAGAGGGGTGTGGCCTTGTGCTCCAAGTGAAGAAGCTCCTTGCTCCTTTCTGCCATGGAGACTCTGGCAGTTATGACTTGTGAGCAAAACAAAGGTTCATGGTGAGACAAACACAAAGAGAATAAGGAAAAGAGTAAAACCAACATGGTCCCCACCCCATCCCCCATTTTGCATAACTTCCCAGTCCCCACACCATACCCTTGACGAGTGACGGGTACCAATTCCTCGCCCAATACCCGGATCAGAGTGGATATCTATGGATTTTCAAAGAAAATTTAAAAAAAAGGGACTTAAATATTCTTCAACCATATTACAAGCATAATCTTCATTGTCGTCAAGACTTAAATCGAAATAAACATTGTCTTTATCCATAATTCAAACAAAGTTTAAATAGTAATAAGCAGAGTTTCAGAAGACAAATTGTCATACCTGAGAAATAGACAAATTCATGTCAAAAAGTACACAATCTACCCTTAACTAGTCTAATACAACATAATGCATATGCTAAAAAATAACAATCAAACTAAACCTAGCTGCCAACAGTTTATAAAAAGGTTAAGTATACTTTTTGTCCTGAAGTTTGTCAAAACTTTCAAAAATAATACTAAATTTTATTTTGTTTCAATTTTGTCTAAAAGTTTTCAATTTGCATCAAATTACCCCAACAGCTAAATTTTCAAGAAATTTATGACCAATTTAGCAATAATGTTTGACAATTAGGGGCCAGTTGCTTGTGTGAAAAGGTTACTTAAGAAATTGTTGCTGAATTAATCCTAAATTTCTTAAAAGATTAGCTTCCTGGTACATTTCATGCAAATCAAAAACTAGTAGGAGAAAATTGAAATAAAATAAAAGTTAAGGATATTTTCAACCTTTTGACATACTTCAAGACAAAAATATACTTGACCCTTAAAAAAACATCTAACCTAAACCAAAATCACTGCTAAACTTGTATCAAAAAGACCCAACCTAAACCTAAAATCACATTATATCATCAAAAAAAAGAAAAAAGAGCAGAGGTAATGACAACGGCCTACCTGCTGGCTGCAGATGGACCGTAAATTGGCCACGGAAAGGGAGGGGCAACGCAGTGGGACCGTGACGGACTGACGGCGACAGAGGGAGGCACGGCTAGTCGGCAAGACGCAGAGGCTCAGAGGAAGAGGCGAGGCCACAAACCGAGTGGTGAGAGGCGATGTCGAGGGACAGTGGAGACGAGGCAGTGGCGGCGAGGCAGAGACGCAGAGTGAGTGTGAGTGGATGAGAGAGTAAGGTTGCGAGAACTGAACCGGTCAAGTGACGGGTTCAAAGGTTTGTCCAACAGTGGCAAAAAGACGCTGGCGGCAGCGACGCGGGCAAGCGGGAAGAGACGCTTGCAGCAGCCAAAGGGGGAGAGACGGGAGCCGCGACGCAAGAGGTGAACGGCGTAGGAGATGTGGAGAACAGAGAAACAATGCCGGCGGGGGTGCCTCTGCTGGAGTTGGAAGAGAGAAAAGGGGAAGGAAGGGGAGAAGAGGAAGGCGGCGGCAGCGGGGGTTAATGATTTAGGGTGATTTTTAACCTTTAAACATGTAAGCTTGAAAAGACAAGTTGTTCTCTCACGATTCAAAATTGGTGAATTTTAAGGTACCTCTTATTCTGGTATCTAAATTGTTGAAGTTACTTTTATAAATAAAAAATAAAATGTATAAAATAAAGATAAAATATTTAAAATTTATTAAATATTATGTTTGTTTGGGTCTCATTATTTTGATAAAAAAATATTATTTTAATAAAAAAAGTTTTTTTTTATTTTTTAGTATACTTGACAAATTTCTAGTAATAAAAAAAAATTAGAAAAATAAAAAAAATATCTTTTTTGAGAAATTGTAATTTACATTTTTTTTAAAAAAGATCTTTTTTTCTTAAAAAATTGTTATACCCAAACATAATTGATAGATAAAAAAAATCTTTTTGCATCATTTTGGGGATGGGACCTTGGAGGCTTTTCTCATTTATATAATGATTTTTTTTCTCGTAGATTTCCCTTCTTTTCTAATGCGTTTCGGATATAAAAATCATTTATTGCTCTATGGATACCTAGGTTAAATTGAATCCATGAACTCAATCCGGCTATTCCTTTTTTTATTCTTCCAAATCAAATCCCCTAAGTCATGAATGGTTAATTGTCTTATGACTCATAAATTTACTCATAAATCTGATAGAAATTTTTTTTTAACAACTTTTCAAGAGAAAAATGATACCTTTTCTCATTCGCGCTACCAGCGGAGCCCGGGCACACTCCGTTCCTTTGATCAAAGAATAATATTCTTTGAATATTTTTGTGAAATTGAAAAAATAAATAAAAAAAATGTTTTCAAAATTCTTCTAATTTTTATGTCTAGGAAACTGGCTTATTTAGTACTTTCTATTTTTTATTACTTTTCTATTTGAAATGAGATACCCAAACATAAAATTATTTTTACTTTTTCATAAGATCTTTTAAAAAAGATAACCCGAAAGAAGCTCACCTAAACAAGCCCATTATCTATTTACTTTTGTTAGTAAGTTAGACATAATGTTATAGACAACATAACATTTACCTTTAAAATTATTTAATCGGTCAATTCAATTAAAATAGGTTCAGAAAATCGGACCGGTCATCAAATCGCTTTAGTTACTGGTTCACTGGTTTATTGGTCTAACCAGTCCAACCGGTGGTTCAACCGAATAAATCGTTTTAGAATAGAATAATAAATAAATTATAAAGTGCTTTATACAGGTAAGCTTATTAGAAATATGCAAAACTCTAAAAACATGAGAAAGTACCAGTTGAAAGCTTCTAATTACAATTGTTACCAAATATATATGTCCTTTATGTAAGGTTAAATTTGAATGGAAAAGCATCTTATGTGCAATACATCATAGAGGTCACATTCAATAATTTTATTGACTTGAAGCTCATTAAAAAAACAAATAAAAATTAAAACTCCTTGATTCTTTGGCAACCAAATGATTGAAAAGATAAGTGAACATAGACCAAATGTGCAGGGGTTGAGCACTTTCAGAAATTAGCAATACTCAACATCTAAAACAGAGAGAACAATTGTACAAAAATAGATATTAACAGTTTATAATTTGTGGGAATTAACTTAATATTCTATAGTTTCTTTCTTCTCCTTTTAGTTTCTTTTTTTCAATGGAAACAAGATTTAACAACAAAAATTCAATAATAAAAATTCCATCATTCATTTTAATCAATTCAAAACAAGATACAACTTAGCTAAATTTAACTAAAAAATTTAATAAATAAATTCAGTTCAATACAACAGAGAAGACTTAATCATTCAGATAAAAGCTCATGCTTTAGTATCATTTTAACATAAATTAACAAAGAATTATCAAAGTTTAAGCATAATTTTTTTCAATACAGCATAAAAAAACAATCAAACAGAGTACAGCCCAGCAGTAGCAGCAGAGTTAATCATTCAACAATAGCATTAACCATGTTCTTAACCTAAAGCAGGAGCCAAACACAATGAAAATTAACAGCATGTTCTTAACCACAACACAAGACCATATCTGCCTACAGCATTCAGCCATTCAACACAACACAATTCTGCCTACAATCAGATAACCCCAATCATAAACATCATTACCAAATTAAATAAAAAATCAACCAAAAATCACCTTGCAGATCAAAAACTCAATCTCTTGAACTCAATAATTACATCAGTTATCCAACTAAATAATTTCATCACAGTTATCATAAACTGATTTCAAAGCCTAGAAGCAGTAAGCAAAACCAATCAACAAAGCACTGACTGAGTATTCTGTTCTGATTCTGTGACTGGGAAGCAACAAATTCAAGTTACAGCAACAAATTCAACAAATTCAACAAATCCAAGTAAAGTCCCGATTTACAGCAACATTTAGATTAGCAACAAGGCAAATTTGATTAGCAATTCAGCAACATGCAAAAATACAGGGAGAAGGGAAATCTGAAAAGAGAGAACAGGGAAGCGATGGTGCAGGGACTCACCAACGATCGACGGCGAGTCGGAGACCACCCCACGGAAGGCGACGAAGCAAGAGACAACCCCACGAGTTGCTTCTGCCGCCGGCGACGAGACAGACGAACCACGAGATGCCAGTGACTGAGACGAGACTCGAGTGAGGCTGGGAGGCAGAATCGAGCAGAGACAACCACGGACGACGAGCAGCAACCAACACGCACAGCTCGAGCACTCACTGGCGGAGGGAGGCGCGAGCAGCCGAGCACAGAGGAGAACGGCGAGATGCGAGCACCCGACGTGGAGGATCCGGCGAGAGGCCCGAGAGCACGAAGACGGAAGTACTTGAGTGCGATGGACGGCGGCAGCAGTCTCTCACTCCGACAGACGGCGACAACTATTGGTGGAGACTAGGGTTTGCTTTCTTGGGTGGAGGCTAGGGTTTGATGAAGGAAGGAGTTGGAGAAGGGGGGAATGGGGGATAACGCGCAACTTTTTCCCTTTCAAGGAAGGAAACGAGGTCGTTTTCTGTGAACCGGCCTGGTTCCGGTCAACCGACCTGCCAGTAACCGGCCGGTTCAGCGGTTTCTTAAGCAATTTTTTATTTTACGGTTTTGCACGTTGGATCGGATCGTTTTCTTTGTCAGTTTCCGGTTGAATCGGTTCGATCGACCGGTCCAATCTGATTTTTAAAACATTTAATATTTTTGACGAATATGAGAGGAAGTAACTTCTGTGCTTTCAAAGTACATACAAAGGTCTTTTATTTAGTCACAAAAAAAAAGTCTTTTATTTAAATAAAATAAAAAATTATAATCTTCAACCATTCACAAAAATAAAATAGTTGCTTCAACGTGAAAGATATACAATTTTGCAACACCCTAATGTTTTTGTAATTAAATTTTTCGTGTGAGATGGTTGAAAATAGAGCATAGTTGTTAGAATTCAAGTGGTGATAAAATATTTAAATCCATCAAATTATTGGGTCATTAAATTATTGGTTCAATTGGTGATTGAACCAGTTAACCCAATCCAATATAAATAAAAAATATAAAATAATCAAAAATTTAAAATTAAAATTTAAAATACATATCTTTATCATTAACATTTTAAGAATAATTAAATTATTTTAAATTAATATAAAACAGAAAAATAAATATTTTATTATTTTTACTCTATCATAAATATTTTTATTTTATTTTTATATTAAAATAATTATTATTTTTAAATTTTAATAATTTATTAATTAGTTTATATCTATTATATACTACAAATATTTATTAAAAAAATAATATTAATAGATATTATATAATTATAAAAAAATAAATAAATTTATAATTAAAATTAAAATAAATTAAATAAAAATAAATTATTTGATAAAAAATATCTATATATATTATAATTTGTATATATATTATCAAAAAGCATGATAGCATAATGATTGTAGATGGTGCTTCTTTCTTTGAGAGGAGGGAGGAAATTCATTACTTTGTAACAAGGGCACTCAAGTTCCAGATTTAGCTTAAACTAATAATAAATGAGAACTTTTACTTTAATGTTCCGTGTAAATATCCCGCGTAAGGAAATATTATTTGAAGATTGTTCATCCTAACTTACTCAAAAAAATAAAATACTTTATTCTATAAACTTTATTTAATTTCTTAGATTCTATTGCTCCCAAGACGTATTTTTCTTTTTATTTAGCCCCTTTACTATACTTTTATTAATAAAGATCACAATATCCTCTTTTTTGCCTGATTATTCTTCCAATAGAAATTGAATCACTAATTCCATATTTGTAATAATAGCTTTACTTTCAGATTTTTCAAAAAGATTTTTTTTCATAAAACATTTTATTATACTATAGAAATCTTCAATATATTTACCAACAATAACATTATTATAGGTAGGAACCTATATTTTACATACTCACTAAGACTACTCCCCTATTAACTTTCTCCATCCTTACTAATTTTAATTCAAAAATAAATTTCCTCAATTTTTTTCAATTGTTTAGTAAAGTATAATCTCTCATCTTACACTCTTTAAATAAGATAAAAAAAATGTAAAAACAAATATTAAAAAATGAAAAATATACTTTATCAAATAATTAAAAAAATTAAAAAGTTCCATTCCTCCTTAATCCATCATCTTTTTTCTCTTTTACTACACCCCCATTAATTTACAAATGCCTTCACATACTGTCAACTACTATTAGAATGAGTTAATATTATTTCATTGTTAATTTTATCAAAAATTACTAAAAAAAATGTTTAAACATACGCAATGAATGTTGTAGTCAACAAACTACTATAATATTACCATTGTGAATAAATTGAAGAAATCAGTAAAAAAATCAAATTAAAAATAAAAATAAAAAAATTAACTCATAAAAAATTTAAAATATCCGAATTAAAGTTTTATATTTATAAAATAAACCAAATTTTTTCTCTACTAAATTATAGAAAAAATATTTTAAAAAATACATCATTCATTAATATTTTTGAGGAATATGAGAGGAAGTACATAGAAAGGATCTTTTATTTAAATAAAATAAAAAATTATAATCTTCAACAACTCACAGAAATAAAATAGTTACTTCAATGTGAAAGATATACAATTTTGCAACACAGCGGTGATCGAATCAGTTAAGTTATTTGGTCATTAGATTATTGTTTTAACGGGTGAATCACTGATTAAATTAATTATATAATATTAATAGATATTTTATAATTTTGTTTTTTACTGAAGATAAAGAGATTTAAACCCGCAACTTTTAGACGAGTATGAAGAGTGTCATTTGAAGTTTTGAACTATAATTCATTAGCAATAGATATTATATAATTATAAAAAAATAAGTAAATTTATAACTAAAATTAACTCATAAAAATAAAAATAAAAAAATTAACTCATAAAAAATTTAAAATATCCGAATTAAAGTTTTATATTTATAAAAAACCAAATTTTTTCTCTACTAAATTATAGAAAAAATATTTTAAAAAATACATCATTCATTAATATTTTTGAGGAATATGAGAGAAAATACATAGAAAGGATCTTTTATTTAAATAAAATAAAAAATTATAATCTTCAACAACTCACAAAAATAAAATAGTTGCTTCAACGTGGAAGATATACAATTTTGCAACACAGATCAGTTAAGTTATTTGGTCATTAGATTATTGTTTTAACGGGCGAATCACTGATTAAATTAATTATATAATATTAATAGATATTTTATAATTTTATTTTTTACTAAAGATAAAGAGATTTAAACCGGTAACTTTTAGACGAGTATGAAGAGTGTCATTTGAAGTTTTGAACTATAATTTATTAGCAATAGATATTATATAATTATAAAAAATAAATAAATTTATAACTAAAATTAAAATAAATTAAATAAAAATAAACTATTTGATGAAAGATATCTATATGTATTATAATTTGTATATATATTATTAAGAAGCATGATAGCATAGTGATGGTAGATGGTGCTTCTTTCTTTGAGAGGAGGGGTGAAATTCATTACTTTGTAACAAGGGCACTCAAGTTTCAGAATTACCTTAAACTAATAATAAATGAGAACATTTAATGTTCTGTGTAAATACACCGTGTAAGTTGAAGATTGTTCAACCCAACTTACTAAAAAAATAAAATACATATTGCATGAACCTATTATAAAATGAGTGTTTTTTTTTTTTCTTGCAAAAGATAATTACTCATTTTGCCAAAGCCACATGAAATGTGTTTCATTTAAACACATTCAGTTTTCAACACCCTCGTACAAAATACTCTTTAATCACAGACGCATTAATGTTGTGAAATTGTATTTGTTGTGTTTTTAAGCAACTATTTTCACTTTTGCATATGGTTGAAAATAATAATTATTTTATTTTATTTAGAAAAAATACTATAAATTTATATACCTAAATATAACGGTTAACGGTTAGGTGCCTTCAAGATTCCATTAATCTTTCATTTCGGGAGTCTTTTGGTTATCCAAAAATGTTGCAGCGGATTGAAAAGTTGGAATCTCCATCATAAGTTTAGAGAAGCAAATTCTTTTGCAGATAAAGTGGTTTTACATGAACATGATTTAAAATATAATTGTCAATTTGTCATATATTTCCTCTTGCCTCCTTATATTTTTCTTAAGTTCTTTGCAGATTGAGTTAGAACCATGTTTCACAGAATAGTGATCGTGTAATCTGTTTTTTCTTAGACATTTTTGCCCTTTGTTTTTAAAAATAAATATATTTTATTTTCTACGAGTCTACATTAATTTTACCGTTACATATAGTCTAAAATATCATTTTGATTCTCAAAATAATCAAGGTTTTACAAAATAATCATTAAAAGACAGAATAACATTTTGATTTTCCAAAAATAATCTCAATTTGACAAAATACACCAAATATAAATAAATTTAAAGGACTTTAAAAAAAGAAAATAATTTTATCATCTAATTTTGATGATTTTACGCTTAGTTGATATTTTTGACGATTTTTACATGAATGACAAAAAATTGAAAACACATTCTAGAAATCAATTTTTTTTCTAAAATTTTTGTATGTACCTCGTAAATAATTTTCTAATTATTCCAACAAAAAATTAAATCAAATATATAAGTCGTGACACATAAAAGAAAGTAATACTTTCTCAAATAAGAATTATCTTTAAAAATACCAAAATATTTTTTTTATCAGGGACCATTTTATCAAAAATTGAAATTTTTGTTTGTCAAAATTATAGTTTACTGACCGTATGTATTATGAAAAAATGAAAGAGAAACCACAACCATTGGACTTTACT
This sequence comes from Arachis ipaensis, assembly GCF_059453495.1. Classification (NCBI taxonomy): domain Eukaryota; kingdom Viridiplantae; phylum Streptophyta; class Magnoliopsida; order Fabales; family Fabaceae; genus Arachis; species Arachis ipaensis. The sequence continues at coordinate 18,122,670 of NC_142439.1, forward strand.
ATCAATACCTATCTTTGTTAAAAATTTAATTTGACACTAACATATATAAGCTATTAGTGCTTTGTTTATTTATTTATTTGGTTTATCAGTATTTACTGTGGACAACTGTGAACCAGTAACTAATTTCGTTACCATTTGGATCTCCAATTAAAATTACACACTTAGTTTGGTTGGACAATTGGCTGCAAAATTCTCTCAATTTGCAAAATTGAAAGACCAACACATAACCACTTGATTAAGAAGTTTAATGAGATAATTAGATAAAGCAACTACTAAACCACCCCACCACATTTATTATGTGTTTTATTCATCACCTTCTGTCCTCACATTGTCCATGTAAATTATCAACAAACAAAATCATTTAAAAAGGATTAAGAAAAAAATTATAAAAGATGTGAGTGCAAGAGGGAGTGAGGACTCAGATGAGTAAGGCAAAATGAGCATCAAATCCGGTAACAGAAAAACCGCCAGCAGCAGTTAAGCTGGGCAGTCGTAACACCTGGATCTGCCGCTACATGGTTTCTTCATTGTACCTCTGCTTCCTACATGGCGGACATAGACACTGATTCAAATGTGCTTGTTTTGAATTGGTGTCTATGTCCGCGAAGATTACAGCACTCTAGCAATAAAATTAAGGAGAAACTCTTGCATAGTCCTAAATACACATTTTTTGTTGTCTTCAAAACATAAAAAGTTTTCATAAGTGTTAAAGACGAAAACGAAAATAAAGATTTTTGAGAATAGAAACCAAGAACTTATATAAGGAAGCACATTAAAAAGTAAAAGTAAACAGACTAAGAATTTTAGATTGATATCCAAATCTGAGAAGCAGTTCACATGGCATCATCATGAAATATACAAGCACACGAATGTCCTGCAAAGAGTTTGCGGGTCAGCGAGACTTAATACACATGAGCAGGGCTTTAATTTAGCCGCGCCATAATCACAAAGACAAATTTCCCATTGTTTTCTCTAAACTCCTTTTTTATCACCATCACAATGCAGCTTAGCCGGACTTAAAGAGCAAAACTGCTTTCTGGTCTAAGTAGAAGTAAAGGAAGTGGTTTGTTTCATGAGTCACATATGAACCTGTCACAAGGAGAAGAAAAAAATGGTGCATGAATAATGAACTTACACTAGAAACCAATAATGTCTGACAAAACGAACAAGCAATTTTATCTACAGTTGAATTAATTGTCTTAAATTCATGTGAAAAAAAAAAGGATAAGTGTTTCTATAAGCATATTATGATTTCGCTCCATTTGGTAACTATTTCGCCATAAAATATCATGACTTTGAGAAAGTAGCGACAAAGAAAATATCTCCCCACCATATCACGGTGCTTTTGTGATATGGCAATCTCCAAACAGACATAAGAAATTGTAACATACAAAACAGATCAAAGTGCATCTATAACCCCGGAATTTGTATTTTGTCATCAAGAATAAGACGTGGTGTTAAAAGCTAACAGAATAAAATAAGATCAGGAATGGTGCCATTAAGGAAATTCTAAATCAATCATGTCACTTTGACGGGAAAGGAACCAATCTGGATTATTCTTGAATCCTGTGAAGTTGAAGTGCTTCAACATGAAAATAACGCTAATCCCTCCATTTTCCACTACTATTTCCTACCTCAATAAAAAACATCTAAAAAAAAGGTTGTTTTTCTATTGCAACATCATGTACAAAAGAAAAAACAAGCTTAATAAAAAAAACAGATCATTAACTCCTGGAGTTTCATTTCATTTTCACTCCCCCATGATTCAAATTCTACTTAAAAAGAAAAAAAAGTATAGAGACTTAATTACCATAGTTTTGCAACCACTTGCTTTCTAAACCCTGAAACTAGATCTTAAACCAAGCTTTGGCATTGCAAATCCTTTTGATTTTTCCTTGCAAAAGCCAATTCCCGGTGCTTTTTAAGGCCTATCTAGGATGTTCAAAAGTAATAAGCAACCAAATCAATACAAGCTAAAGCTAATGAGATTCCTTCATTTTCATGCGTAAAGTATGTTGAGTTAAGATTCATGAACAAATACATATGACTGTCATTTCGTCTTTGCAGAATTCAAAATACCGAGTGTCCTTAAGGCTGTTCACATGAAAAACTGTGTTCCACCATACTAGAGTGAGTAAAAGAAACAAACAAACACAATTTTCTGTTCCAACCTTGTATTTCAGCCATCCAGACATCAGTATACTATCTGGTTAAAGAGAAACAGGCAGAAAGCGTCTCAAGATAAATTAATCCTAAGGAATACGAGAATATCTACGACATTGACACTGCAAGTTGTATGTATGCCAACTTAATGAGGTAATATTAACACCAAAGGAATATCTGGAGAAACTCATGATTTAATGAGGGAATATGCTGATAAACACCAAAGGAAGGATACTTTCGAGGTGGAATATTAACCCCAAAAATTGAAATCCTGGACTCAGAAACCCAGAGAATCTCAGTCAGATGACCTTATCAAATCAGCAAGAAGATTGGAAAAGTTGCTTAGAAGCTGCACCTAACTAGTATTAGCAGCACTCAATAGTCAATATCAGCCTAGGCGATTCCTAAATCATTCTAATCACAGCATGAACTAAAGCTAAGCATGCAGCAGCATGAGCTGTGATATAGGCTTGATAAAAGTTGTAACAATGAACAGAACTGTTTGCTGAACTCAAAAGTCAGGAAATCTTATGCATAATCTAAACCACTTATTCTCAGATATAATGAAACTTGCAATGCGTCGATTAAATTCAGTTCTTAACCATAAAGATGATTTTAACTGATACAAGAGGAGAAATGCTGGCACATATTGAGGCAGCTTATATGCAACTGTGTGTACACTACTTTAATAAAAGAGTAAGGGATTCAGAATCGAATTCCTCTCTTATAAACCAAGAGCACTTATATCTAAGTATATTATAATTCGTCTAAAAGATCAGTACTCAAGCTTGTCCAGCTGTGCAATCTTTGAGAACTTTGAATACTAAAGTATTCAAATATTTGTCTCTGTCAGAATCCATTTGCAAGGTATGGTACTCGAGTCCAACATCAGAAGTATGGTGCTCTCTCAAAGTTCTTATCAGTCTCAAAGTTCTTACAAGTCTAATTAACTTCTATCAAACTATGTGCAGTAAAAGAATGTGCGCAAGCAAAGCCAAGCTACTTTGCCAAGTTTAAGGCTCAAGGAAAATAAGAGATATAGCTCCATAAGTCCACTAACCAAAACAGATAGGAGAACCCATCGTATATACAATTGAAAATTTAACCAGCCAGATTATCAAATTGAGCAGCTAATCATTCTAATATAAACATAAAATTTATAGGAGAGAAATGAAAAACACACCATTTTTTGTAATTATTAGTGAAAATATATCAACTAAAAATGGAAACAATTGAATCAAACCACATCTAAAAGTAAATACCTATACATACCACACCATTATGTTATTTCCCTACAACAGTACAACGTTCAATAATTGAAGGCCTTTTATAACAGTACAAGCAGTGGCTTTCCAAATGGACCATTGACAATTTGATATATATCCACACAAAAATCAAAGAAAGACAACTATTGTGGGGACAAGGAAATAAGAAAAAGACCCCCTACATGTATCATAGAATCACAAAACCACGGCTGGACCTTTGATTTGCAACATAACCATCTTCTCTAATTCAATCCCCATCTCCAACTAAATAAAACTTAAGAGTATGGTCATTAACTCATTAATAATCTACACAATAATTTGCATATCCACGTCCTTTGTGAATACATTTCATTTATTAAGCAGATTCCATCTAACATATCCATTTATGAAATTCACGTAAGAGTTTCCAAGGTATTGGTATCAATTTCGGGGGATCTAAAATACAGAACTCCAGCATTGAATAACTACTTATGCAGCATTTGTCCCAGTATATAAATATAGAGGTTCAAAGAAGTTGATATTGCATACTACCATTTTCTCCTCCAAACGACAAAGATGAAAAAATATCATCTTCACTGCGGTATACTGAGTACAATCAAAGAATTGGGCTTGCAAAACAGAATACTGCTGAAATGCCTGTCACCACATTACATAAGTTCTGGCGGGTCATCAACACCTATTAAACTAGGAGGGATCACTTGTATTCAAACTGCACATAACTCGGAACCATTTTTCCCAAGTAGGACCACAAGGTACTCTCACACTTATAAGTTTGGCAATTTGAACTGCTCATAACTCCTCAATGACTACTAGGGAACAAGGGTTATACAGTCTTCTAGCAAGAGTTGTCTCTCTATGATTTGAACTCACCTCTTCCTCCTAGGTGGTCCAGGTTAATTGCCACTTGCCACCTTAACCAACTCTGTTGAGAAGTTTATCACATATGTAAGATAATGTACACATGACAAGCTAATGTGCAACTACTACATGAAGAAAGGATCTTCTCCTACTATCCAACTCAGGCATTTTCCCCCTGGAGGAGAGAAAGATACTGAAACCAAAATGCACCCCAAACAAAAACTACGTTTCCAACATATAACTAGTACGTTGCTACCATTAACTAAAGCAGAAGCATTAGCAGCAGCAATTCAATTTACAATAACCTTAAGCTTGGATCTAAACATTTCCTCTAGAAGAGAAAGTAGCAAAAACAAGGGTGCACAACAACAAATCTAAGCAAAACCCCAACTTGTGAACAAAAGCCATACCGAAATTGCGACCAACTATGCAATGCCAAGTGGGTCCATGCCTCTTATCGAACTCCTTCTTTATCTGCTCTGCAACATCTTTCTCCACATTGTACTTCTCAAACGCCTGAAGAAGAAGAAGATCCATCATCATCATCCATTCACAAAAAGTTCAAGACTTTACCACACAGCATGATAAAAATAACAAAACCCAGAAACAGAATCCAAAACAACACACAAAAAAACAAAAACCCCAAATAAAAAATTTGAAGAGAGAGAAAAAAAGAGGAACTAACGTTGACGGCGATATCAACAGCCTCCTTTTGCATGTCGGGCAACATATCTGCACTCTTGATGATGACCTTTTTGGGTGGCGGCGCCGGCGCCGGAAGCGCTGGGGGCGAGGGCTTCCGGTCGTCGGGAATAGGTCTCTGCATAAGAGCTCCAGTAATGTTCTTCTTGGCGTCTTCACTGCTCATTTTTTTTTCTTTTTTTTTTTCCCAATAAAACAACAAAAATTCTTCCCCCTCTCTCTTAAGGCTTTGGATTGGGAATGTTTTGTTGTGATAGATTTTAGGTGGGAAGTGAGGGAAGATTGAAAGCGATAAGCCCGCTGCCCGCGTGTGTTGTGTTGTGTAGAGAAGAGAAAGAGAAGCTTCAAGAGAGAGAGAGAAAGAGTTTAAACTAAACTAATAAGCAAAAAGGAAAAAGGAAAAGGTGAGAAATGGAGGAAGAATAATAAAAAGGGGGAATTGCAAGACCATATATGTTGAGGAATTATGCCAAATCTGGGTACAGCTCTATGCTACTTGCCACAACCCATAATGCACTCGAATATAATCCAAGGTAATTTTAAAATAAATAGACAAAATTATACATGAATGAGTTTTTTTTTTTTTTTTGTGACTACATGAATGAGTTTGCGGTGAACAAAAGTATACATTAAAGTTCATAAATAAAAAGATACACTAAAAAATTAATGTTGATGGATAAAAATACATTTTAGGACTTACAAATATATTAATAACATGATATTTTTATTTATCAAAAACGATTTTTCAAATATATTTTAATATTTATTATTTTTTTATGTGTATTTTTGTCCATCCTAAATTTTTCATATATATATTTTTGTCTATTTGCTCCCAATTTTATATATATATATATGCTAAATTTGATTGTTTTAATGATTAATTATTTTATTGAAAAACATACAAAATAATATGTATAAATATATAAATATTATGATTAATTTAGTGACTAATTTTGAATTAACTATTAAGGATCAGTTTAGATTGATTTTTGAAAAATCTACTTATTTTTTCATTTTTTTTAAAAAAATATTTTGTAACATACAAAAATTATTTTACATTTAGATAGACTTTTAAAAAAATTAAGTATTAAAAACGTCTTTTATTTTTGTTTTTTTTTTAAAGCAAGTATTGCTAGTTTTTAGGAAACGCAAATAATTTATTTTTTTTTAATAAAGGTATTTTTTAAAAGACTTATCTAAATAAGTTTTAAATTGAATAAAAGGATTTTATTAAAGAAAGCACTTTTTTCACAAAAAAAAAATCCAAACTAGCACTAAATCCCGAAAGATTTGTACAATGACAAAAAGAACTCTAAAAAATGTTAATGATAATATAGTCTTTAAAAGATTTTAAAAATTAACAAAAATTACCAGATATCAATTGCTCCTATTTTCATTAACAAAAAATGCAGAAGTGATTAACTAAGAAAATGACGTGACAAAAAAAAAAAAAAAACCCTAGCAGAGAAAGAGTACGTACTCCGTACTCAAAGAGAATGAGAGAAGGAGAAAGCGGGGGCGAGCGGTTGAGGGTGAAACACGGCGAGGAAGATGGCCATGCCATCGGAAGAGATAAGGGGGAGAGCGTGGGTGGGTGTGTATCCGGTGTTAAGGAGGGTTCTTCTCGAGAGGGGTTAGAAAAGCCATCCAAGGTCTCTTTTAGAGATAAAGTCATTGGTGCAGAAAAGTCTAAAGCCTTTGCATTAGTAGGGTCTTTATCTGGGGATGGTATCGCGACGGTGACAGGTAAGCAGGGTGATTCTCGTCCACCAAGTGTCAGTTTTACCAAGGAGGCAAAGAGCTGTCTAGCTGAACCTTATAAGGAAGCCATCGTGATCAAGGTGTTGGATAAGTATTATGGCTACACGGCTCTCATGCATAAGTTTCGGATAGTATGGCGCATCAAAGGAGGGTTTGATTTGTTGGATGTGGGATTTGGATATTTTTTGGTTAAATTTGATATTGCTGGGGATCGTGAGAAAGTCATTCTTAGTGGCCCGTGGTTGATAGACAGTCACTATGTTGCAGTAAAGCCATGGGATGTGGATTTTAGGCCATGCGAAAAATTCTTTGGATCAACGCTGGTATGGATTCGAGTCTCGGGACTTCCAATTTGGTGCTACCAGGAACAAGCAATGCTGCGAATTGCTTCTGCAATTGGAATTCCGGTGAAAGTAGATTTGGCTACTAAGCTCGCAGAAAGAGGAAAATATGCCCGAGCTTGTATTCAAATTAATCTTGAGTTGCCTGTAATCAAACATATTATAGTGGAGGGTGTGACTTATGAAGTGGAGTACGAGAGTTTACAGTTGATTTGTGCTACTTGTGCACGGTATGGGCATGATAAATCGTTGTGCATGGAGAAGGAGTCCTTGGAAGGAAACATAAATTCCTTTGGTGATGGAAAAAATAATGAAGCCCCAACACTAGTGCCACACAACAATCATGAGATTCAAAAAGAGGCTGAATCAGAAGCTCGTGATTTGGGTGAGAAATTAGGAGTTGTTAAAGGAAAGGATGTGGTTACGGAATCATTGGCTCCTCACGTGCCTGATGGTCTTGTTAATGAGGCATGCATGGATGATGGAGAGGGCTGGCAACAAGTGCTGCGTAAGAAAAAATTTACAATGGGCCAGTCATCAGGTTTGAAGGACCAAGATGGAAAGCAGCACAAGTTTGGTTCGAGAAAGGTTCCAAGGCCCAATTTGCATGGTGATGGAGGCAAATCAACTGGCATTAGGATGGGGAAGCAAGAAAAACATGAAATTGCGCCATCTCCATCGCGCAGAACTCCTGCACGTCGTGGAATTTCTCTACGGAAGCGTCCTCGGCCTTCCTCCTTGCAGAACTCGCCAGTTGATAAAAATGGTGGCACAACGGAGGAAACCTTAGTAGATGGAAGCATGGCAAGTGCAGTGTCAGGGGGTCCAAAGGTGGCAATTATTGAGGATCAGAGTGTGCCAGTACCGCAGGACAAACCACCTATTGAGGTTGGTGATTCTGTTTAGAGTTTATGTTCTTATTTATTCTGTCCCTATTATTTATGGATAGTTTAAATATGATTGTTTGGAATATTAGGGGTGCTTCTAATAAGTTAGCCCGGGTGCATTGTAAGGAACTTGTTAGGAAATTTAGACCTGTTTTCTTTATTGTGGTTGAAACTCACTCCCCTTTTCAGCATTTAAAATTATTTTGGAAAAGGTTGGGGTATCACTCTGTTGGTATAGTAGAGGCACAGGGGCATAAGGGAGGTATTTGGTTTCTATCCTCTATGAAGGGTGTTTGTTGTAAGTTCATTGATGCTTTTGATCAGGGTGTTACTGTTGAGGTTCACTTTGATAATTTAATTTGGAGGTGTAGTGGTATTTATGGCAGTCCTCAATTTAATAAAAGGGTTCTCCTTTGGGATTATCTTGTTGCACAATCCATGGTTTTTCAAGGACCTTGGATTGTTCTTGGTGATTTTAATGAAGTCAAATTTTCTCATGAATCTAAGGGCTGTCAATTTCTCATCAAAGAGCAGACATGTTTGCTACTTCATTAGGGGATAGTGGTTTGTTTGATCTGAAGACTATCGGGAGGCAGTTTTCTTGGTACAGGAGGGTGAAAAATTATGTTGACATGGCAAAAAAGTTTGATCGAGTCTGTATAAATAGTAGTTGGTTATCTATCTTTCCAGAGGCTTATGCAGAAGTTTTAAATAGGCTTCAGTCTGATCATTGCCCTATTCTGGTGCGTTGTAAAGGTCGTCCTCAGCCTAAAGGGAATCGACCTTTCCGATTTGTTGCTGCTTAGGCTACTCATCCTGGGTATAAAGATATTGTGAACCAGTCATGGTGGTCTGGTAATAGAGGAATTCATAGCAAGCTTTCAGAAGTACAGAAGAATTCACTAGAGTTTAACTCGAAGGTATTTGGTAACATTTTTGTTAAGAAATGTGAATTAGAGCATCAGATTAATTATTTACAAAAGCGTTTGGAAGTGGTGGATAGTATTTATTTGCGTCAGAAAGAGCAACAGTTGCTTGATGATTATAATAATACTCTAGTGCAAGAAGAGCTCCTATGGTTCCAAAAGTCCAGAGAGCAGTGGGTAAGGTTCGGGGATAGGAATACAAGATTCTTTCATATTCAAACTCTTGCGCGAAGGAAGCATAATAAGATTCATGGTCTTTTTCTCAAGGATGGAGTGTGGGAAACTGATCCAGAAGTTCTGAGTCAAGAAGCAGAGTCTTTCTTTAAAAGCTTATTCTGTCATTTGGATGATGTTGATTTGGGTTGCCTTGGTGATGTGCCTCTTCCTTCTCTGAATGAGGAAGCTTGCAATAATCTTACGGCACCAGTTACTATGGAGGAAGTCAAAACAGCTGTTTTTCACATGAACTCTTTTAAAGCTCCAGGTCCGGATGGGTTTCAAGCTTTCATCTTCAAAGAATATTGGGAGATCATTGGTCTTGATATTTGGAAGATGGTTAAGCAGGCATTCTCCGGTGTTACTCTTGATCCGAGAATGTTGGAGACTTTACTGGTTCTCATTCCAAAGGTTGAATCACCGGTATCTATGAAAGATTTCAGGCCGATTAGTCTCTGCAATGTAGTTTACAAGATCATTACGAAGGTCCTTGTTAATAGGCTTCGTCCTCATCTTGCGGAGATTGTTGGCCCGCTTCAAGGAGGATTTATTCCAGGACGAGGAACTCCTGACAACATCATTATTACTCAAGAAGTCCTCCACTTTATGAAGAAGACTAAATCAAAGAAAGGCACACTGGCCTTTAAGATTGATCTGGAGAAAGCTTATGACAGAGTTGACTGGAGGTTTTTAGCTCATACCCTTAAGAGCTTTGGTTTTCCTATTCCTACACTTAATTTGATTATGAATTGTGTCACTGCTTCTTCCTTATCTATTCTTTGGAATGGGAGTCGTCTGAATGGCTTTACTCCTAGCCGAGGTCTTAGACAAGGAGACCCTATGTCACCCTATCTTTTTGTGTTGTGTATGGAGCGACTGGCATGCTTTATTAGTCATCAGGTTGATTTGGGCTTGTGGGAGCCGGTTGCTATTTCTAGAGGGGGACCAAGAATATCCCATTTAATGTTTGCGGATGACTTGCTTCTATTCTGTAAAGCTACAAAGAGACAAGTGCAAAATGTGATGTTGGTTTTAGAGACTTTTTGCAAAGCATCTGGGATGAAGATTAATGTGGAGAAGTCTAAAGCGCTTTGCTCTAAGAATGTCTCTGCAACAAGGAAAGAGGTTTTCACTGGGGTATCCTCTATCAGATTTGTCCAGGATTTGGGCAAGTATCTTGGAGTTACCCTTAGCCATTCTAGAGTGACTCGTTCAGCTTTCAATGGTGTCCTGGATAAGATTCGGAGTAGGCTAGCAAGCTGGAAAGGGAGTTTACTCAATCGGGCTGGTAGACTCTGCTTGGTTAATTCTGTTGCCGCTGCTATTCCCACGTACCAGATGCAGGTCTCTATTTTTCCCAAAGGAATCATTAGTAAATTGGAGTCTATGATGAGGAATTTTCTTTGGAAAGGACAAGTTGATGGAAGAGGATTGAATCTTGTTAGTTGGAAGGTACTGGTTACTCCAAAAAAATATGGAGGTTTGGGGATTAGAGATCCTTATTGTGTAAATATTGCTCTTCTTGGGAAGCTAGTTTGGACTTTTTTCCAGCAGCCAAACAAGCTATGGGTCCAATTATTGGATGCCAAATACCGATCATCTCTATATGACTGTTTTAGTTATCCTAAGAACAAGGACTCTCCCATTTGGAGGTGTCTTTGCAAGGCTTGGAAAGTGTTGAAGGATGGGTTTGCTTGGTGTATTGGAGATTTGAACCAGAATTTTTGGTTTTCTAGCTGGAGGAGAGAAGGACGGTTATCTAATGAGATGGATTATGTCCACATTTCTGATTCGAATCTCCGGATACAGGATATTTGGTCGGTTGGTAGGTGGCATTTGGATACTCTTTATTCTCCTTTATCTCAAAATCTGAAAGATAATATTCTCTCTTACAATCCAGATGAACAAGCAGGTCCGGAAGTGGGTTGGTATTGGAGTGGGTCTGCTGCCAAAATCTATGACTCACGCAATGGTTACTTGTGGTTGTATAAGCAGCTGTTTGGTTGGGAGGAGAGGGAGAATTGGCTTTGGCTTTGGCGTCAGTTTGTTCCGGAAAAGCATAAGTTTTTGGCTTGGTTGTGTCTTAAGGAGGCTCTTCCTACTGCAAGTTTTCGCTTTAGAAGAGGGATGTCGTCATCGGATAGGTGTCCAAGATGTCTTTCTAGCCAGGAATCGGTTATACATTGTATTCGGGATTGTCCAAAAGCTCAGTTTGTCTGGCAAAGGTTGGATATTCCTTGTCATCCTTTGGATTTGAAGAACTGGTTCTTGTATCATAGCAGAGAGCACCCGTTCAAGTTCTTTTCGGGACTTTGGTGGATATGGCGAGCAAGGAATAACGACATCTTTAATCCCCATGAAACTTGGCCTCCGGAAAAAGTCATTTGTCTGTCATTAAATTCAGAAAAGGAGCTTAGAAATATTTTTGAATTACAACGTATGTCCCTTCCCTCTACTCTAAATGGTTTTTGGAATCCCCCATCCATTGGTACTTTTAAGATTAATTGTGATGCTAGTTATTTTGGTTCGGGTGATAGTGTTGGTTTTGCTTGTGTTATTAGAGATTGTAATGGGAGCTGGCAAATGGGGTGTTTGGGAATGATTGAGAGTAATAGTATTCTTCAAGGAGAATTGTTTGCTATTTGGAGAGGATATCTCTTAGCTTGGGATGTGGGTCAACGAGATGTTATTTGTGAGACGGATTGTGTGGAAGCATTTAATCTTGTTACTCAAGATGGTTTTGGGTTTATTGATCCACTGGTGCTCAAAATAAGAGATATCATGCATTGGAATTGGCGTGTTGACTTTCGTTTGATTATGAGAGATGCAAACACGGTGGCAGATACTATGGCAAAGATGGCGATGAAGTTACAACTTTCGCATGTGGAGCTTCTTTCACCTTGGGAGGAGTTTAAGAGTAGTCTTAAACGGGACTGTCCCTCTATTTAAGCAGTTCCTTATTTTGTTTCTTTTGTTTTTCTTTGTTTAATTTATTTCAGTCACCAAAAAAAAAGAAAATGACGTGACACTAACAATTTCCTCTTTCCTCTGTCTCTCTCTTTATCTTTTCTTTCCCTCTCATCAATTTTCAATTGCCTATTCCATTTTTCGACATCCTTACCATCACATTCTTCTTCGTTCTTCTTTCGACCAGTGATTCACTCTCTCTCTCTTTTATCGTAATACTCAACTCTCTTTCCCCCTTACTTCAGCCGTGTGCAATGGTACCTCTCTCTCTCTAGATTTGGCGGTGTTAGCAATGGTGATCTTGTTCACTAATGATATCTTCTTCTTTCTCTAGCAACGTCGGCATCGCCTTCCTCTTCTACTGGCACTAGCATGCTCTCTCTCTCTTTCTTCTACTTTTTTTATTTAAAAAATATATGTTGAATTCTCTCTCTCCTTTTTGTCTTCTTCTTTATTTTCACTTTTTTTCTATTTTTTTTGTTATTGAATTGTGTGAACATTGTTGTCATTGAATTGTGTGAATGGTGAATTATAGAATATATATATATATATATATATATATATATAGAGAGAGAGAGAGAGAGAGAGAGAGAGAGAGAGAGAGATGTTGAAGATGAGTGGAGAAAAGAGAGTTGAAGGTGATTTGATGATGAAGTTAGTAATAGTGAGGGAGAGGAGGACATAGAGATAGAAGGTGGTAATTTAGTATTATGTCATATACTCCGTTAGCCTCTTTAGTATTTCTGGTTATTTTTATTTAATTTTAAAATCTTTTAAGAATTATTTTATGGTTAATATATTTTTCAAAATCTTTATTATTAGCGTCTAAATCTTTCAAGTATTAATTTAATAGCTAACTCAATTGATTTTTATGTTTAATATATATATATATATATATATTAAAATACATTTTATAGGGTAAAAAACCTAAATAAATCAATGCCAACTTAAATTTACGCAAATCACCCAAACAAAAAAAAGTTATGTGCATGTCTCTAATGGACATTTCTATGTAAATCGAAATAGCTATACTCGATTTAGCATCGTTAGTAGTAAATCGAAGCAGACATATTCGATTTAGTAAGGAGACATGCAAATCGAATCACCCTTATTCGATTTATGCATGCATGGTTAGGATTCCTAGTAAATCGAATAAGTTCAATTCGATTTATCATGCATGTAATGTAATGAATAAATCGACACAAGGCAAGTCGATTTACTATGTATTCAGCAAGATATATAAATAAATGTAAGTTAATTCGATTTACTAAGGTACAAATGTATATAAATAGCTGTTGAATATGAATTCCTCATCATAGTGACATGCAATGGCTAATGATGAGAGTGTTTTAGTTTTGGAGCACTATAGAGGATCGATTAAGAAAAAAATGTGTTCCGAAATTAAATTTACTAATAAAGATTCACTTAGTGCTTTCCTAAAACCCGGGAACTGCCAAAAGATCCATGACTGGAGGAGCTACAGTGGTCCTACCAACTTAACCACGTGCTTGTTGGCCACACGACATAGGCACCTGTATAACCACAACAGAGCGGCAAATCCCCAGCTATATCTGCCCATGTCCTCTAACCTCGCTACATACGGCAGCCACCTGATATGCATGCGGGTACCAGACTTGTCACCAAAAATCTGCGTCTATAATAGCATCATGATGTACGCTCTCACGTACCTCCTCATTATCTCCTCATCTGTGCCCTCGGAAAGGTCACTCAATGTCTCCTGCATCCAAGTGCACTTCACAGTGAATTTGTCGACACAGTCCGGTAGCGGCAACACACCTAACAACTCCTCGAACCAAGCCCATGCCGGACGGCTGTCGTCAATGTACCGCTCAAAATCCGTTAGACATCCGCTGACATACTATCCGTCGATCGGGAGCCCTAGTTGGTAGGCTACATCCTATAGCGTAATCGTGCACTCACCGAATGGTAGATAAAATGTATGAGTCTTCGGGCGCCATCTCTCCACAAATGCACTTACTAATGGCTCATCCAACCTAAACTAGTAGTCGTTGAGCCTCGCGAGATGGGTCAGGCTAGCCATCTGCAGGTACGGCATGATCCTATCATCTAATGGCATACCATGCTGCCTCTAGGGGTGGCAAACGGGACTAAACCCGTCGGGTCGGCCTACGTAACTCGCCAAAAAAGGCCGGTTGGGCTGGAAAATTGGGACCGCCAAATAGCAAAAGCCCGCCTAACCCACATCGCTTAAACCGCAGGCTTTGGCGGGCTTTGGCGGGGCAGGGCGGGCTTTCCCCCTGGGCTTAGTATTTTTTTGGGAAGGGGTATTTTTACTTTTTTTTTTTGCCAAAATCCAACTTTCCCCAACCTAACTTATAAGAGAATGAAGATGAAAATTGAGTATTTTGGATTATGTTTATTTTGTTTTAGAGACAATATTTATAATTATGTTTTGGATTACGTTTATTTTGCTTTGGGAACAATATTTATAATTATGTTTTGGATGAAAACTTGGTTTATAATTATGTTTATTAGATATTTATAATTACAAAGACTTTAATGTTTGTGAATATAAAAATTATAATTTGTTTTATACTTTTAAAAATTTTAATAGTTAAAAGTAAAAAATAGAAGAGATTTTTTTATGCCTTTATATATATTATTTAATAGTTAAAAGTAAAAAAAAAAAACAAAGAGGATATTTGGCGGGATTACCCCGCCGACCCGCCAACCCGCCGTTAGGCGGGGCGGGGCGGGCTTCCCCGCTTGCCACCCCTAACTGCCTCCTCATGCTTGTGATACAGCGGTAGGGCTGCATGACATTGAAAAAATTCTCTTAGAATCATAACACTTTACAAAACAACAATCACCTAAAATTGATAATTTTAATCGAAAAATACTTTAACCAGAATTTTATTAAACTCTAACAGAACATAGTTAACTTACTATTTATGGCATAAAGCTAAACCCTTTATTATATACCTCTAATCTAATTGTAGTGCATCGTTAATCTAACAATTGATAATTCAATTTTTTAAATAAATTAAATCATTCTAGACTCTTCGCTAATCTTCTGCTGCCTACATAATCCAAAACTTGGCATTCAAATGAACTTAAATTCAGTTAAAATAAATTAAACTACACAAAATTTTGAACCTCGTTAAACTTATAACAATAAAAAATTACGAACTCTAACCAAACCTATTAAATTTATTCGTCAACATACTTAATTTCCCCTTATCCAATATGTTTTTGTGATTTAAATACTCTAATCCACTACTATCCTTATATCAATACTCTAACCACTATTCAAGATTTAAAGATTCAAATAATTATAATATTCAAGTTCTAAACAGTTTAATATCACTAAGCAGCTTCTAATACACTACTACCCCTAAATCAATACTCTAACTGCTACTTGAAGTTTAGACATTCTAATAATCAAGTTCTAAGCGATTTAATATCACTAACAATTATTTATTTCTTACAGAAAATAAAAACTTTAAATTTATTTATTAACCTCTTCATGCACGCTACCAGCGATATGTGCGACTCCATCCAACCAGTAGATTCGATTCGCGTCGTCTTCCATTTCGATAGCCTGTATACTTTCTCTGGATTTTCGGATTTGGTGGGGTATGGTTTGGTGAAATGTACTTCGAATGAAGTGAATTCGAATTATATATATAGCGGGTATGCATGTAATTCGAATGAGGCTATTTTGATTTATAGTGAAATACCAAGTTATATAAATCGAATCAAGGCTTTTCGAATTACTATGGGCACAAACCTTGGGCTAATTTGAACTACCATAATTCAATTTACTATAGATGACATGAAACCGTGTGCATTGCTTAGTAAATCTATTAGTTCTGATTCGATTTTGTGGGAGCATAGCTAAATCAACATGACTCAATTCGCACTACAAAAAAAAGGCTATATTGTAGGAGTTTGTTAACGAAAGTTTTAAAAAAATTCTACAAATTTAATTTTAAAAACAAAAACTTATCTTATTTTTTTAAGAGTTTTATTAACAACAGTTTTTATTTCAAATAGTAGAATTTTTAAAATTCCCTCAAATTAAAAACATTTCCCCAAACAATTTGGCAAGGGCAAAAACCATTCTTCTTGCGAAACTCATTTCCTCTGCTCACACCCTTTTCTGCTCCTACTATTTTCTGCTCCTAATCTTGTCATATTCTAACTGCTTCTTCATTCTTCATTATTCGCATTTCTTTATTGATTGCTACTGCTGTCTGAGGTTGTCCCGCGCCACTATAACTCACGTTTGTGTTCCTGCTGTTGTTCATGTTCCGATTAATGCAGCTGTTTACGTTTATGTTGCTCCTGCTGTTCGGGTTCCATTGCTGATGCCGTTCGAGCTCATAGTTGCAGGTGTTCTTCTATGCAAAAGTATGTATGTGATAGCATATAGAGATGAAAACTTTTAGGATTTATAAACTAATTATCCTTTTTTTATTATTTTTTTGTGTCACAATATTATGAATTGTTCTCTCTAAATTTAAGTTTAATTTTGTGTTTCTGTAATTTGTAATTCAATTTCTATGGATTACTTATATTCCAATTTTTTGTGTCTACTATTTGCATATAATGTGCACATGTTATGAAAGAAAAAAAGAAGAAGACACTTATATTTATTTAACAATGCTAGGGAACCAACTCTATATAAGCCAAGAATCAGCCAAGTGCAGTTGGGCTTGGAATCGGAAGCCCAATTGGCTTCAGCATCCAGAAAATTAACCTAGGGTAAACCAAATTAACCCTCCCCAAAAACCCTACCTATCCTTTCACTGTTTTACCAGAAGTTTGAAAAACATCTTCACACGCGCCACGCAACCGGAAACATCGCAGAACCCTCTCTTCCCACTCTTCTCCCCGCGGCCGCGACGCCGCGCTGAAGCCTCAACCCGCCTCGCGCCTCCACGCCTCCGGGAACTCTGCTGCTGCATGCGGGTTTCATCGGTGCATCTGAAGCCTACTGTTGCAGCCGCGCCTTCCGCCGGTGTTCCTCAAGTGCTCCATCGCAGAATCTTCCTTTCGTCTCACCAATTGTCAGGTATGGTAGATGTTTCCTCTGATTTCTTATGCATTTTTGAAAACAGAAATTGGACGGGATTTTGGTGTAGTGGTTCCGATAAATTTTATTTGAAGAGATGTTTCTTCTCATGTTGTAATGCTCAGGTAATATAATTTTGGTGCACCACTAGTCCCTGTCAACAATATCAGCTGCATGTTTTCCTGTTATACGGAATTTTGATCACATGTAATTATTTTTTTTTGTTTTGATCCCTAATTGAGTTTGGGTCTGTTCTGATTAGATGAAACCCAATCGAAAAAAGTTTGATTTTCTGATTAAGGATTATTAGGAGGATTTAGACGAAATCTGTTGCAGTTTGTAAGTTACCATGAAAATAAAATTAGAACTTTGATGATAATCCAAAGAAGCTGATGAGGACCATGTGAATAGTGCCTTTTCATTTTTGAAATTGTTACTGTTTGACCCTTGTTGGGTGTATGTTGTTCGTTACCCAGTGGAAAAGTTATTTAAATACCATGTCTTTCTTTATACATTTTTTATTGCTGAAGGGTGTTTCTTCGTTGGAGCTTTGTGCTATGGGTTTATTTGAACTATATATGTTTCCTCAGACCCCATATATTAAAAGGTATCATTATAGTTAAACATTATGCATAGAGAAACAAATTTGTGTATGTTTTCATGCTCCTACACTAAATAGTGTTCTGTGTTTCTCTTCCTATATTCCCCATTTAATGCATGATATATACACAAATAAAATTATACTTCTTATATATTGTATATATGTCTATCTTTTTAAAAATAAGATGGATCCCATTCAGATGTAATTTTTTTAAAAATGATAAATATTATGAAGCAAGAAAAGTAGCGTTCTTCAGATGATATAATATGGGCCTAAAGAAAAATAGAGGTAATAGTTAATTAAAAAGATAATATAACAAGAAGGAAATGGTTTTTTTGAGAGCACAGCTATGCCAAAAAAGCATATAACTAGCGAGAAAATTTGATTTTTTGGCTAAAATTTCTTGGTGGTTTTACAACATCTCTTGGTGTTTATTAGTTACCTAGAACGTAGAATTTGAAATGGTTGATTATTGTTCTGTAATCTATGCTTAGCTTCACGAACTATGCTTGTAGTCAATGTGATTTACTTTTGCTATGCTGTTGGATGTTGCTGAATTGCTATAACTAGCGAATGGATGATTCTGTAGTTAGAATTACTACCTCTAATGTTGGTTTAATATGGTGTTAATTGATGTGGGTTTCATGAAGCATCATCAACCATGTTTAATTGATAACTCTTTTGATGTTGCCTATGATGTTTGTTGACAGTATCCGTTAAAGGATTAGGGGCTGTTTCTTGTGAGACCGTAGCAGGATTGATTTGCAGAAAAGCCAACCAACATGGGAAAAAAGGTAAAATGATGTTTACCATTTGCAGATTACAATTCCATATTATCTCAGGTGTGAATTACAGTTTGTTTAACAATTCACAGAAATTGTTAGAGTCCCGATGCTCGCCCAGCTACATACATGACATGATGAGAATGCTATCTAAAAACAACTCCGTTGAGAAGCTTGCGGAGATTGAGGAGATCGGATTCGGATTCTTGAGGCTTGTTCCGAATTGGTCTGTAAAGCAAGCCATCATGGTTCACCTGGCTGAGTCGTATCAGGTAAAGTAGAGAACTTTTATACTCGACATTGGCAACATCCGCCTCAATGCCGAGTTAATCGGGAAGGTCTTCGGCCTTCCGTCTTGAGGTAAGTTCCGATATCTTAATTACCTAGTCTTGCAT
Organism: Arachis ipaensis; assembly: GCF_059453495.1. NCBI lineage: Eukaryota > Viridiplantae > Streptophyta > Magnoliopsida > Fabales > Fabaceae > Arachis > Arachis ipaensis. Next base: position 18,141,593 of record NC_142439.1, read on the forward strand.
AGGCATGCTGGCATAAATATCTTTGGGATTAGGAAATATTACCATACAGTAACACATGAACATGTTGTAGGGGATCTATTTCCAGCTCTCGATGACAGTAATCTATGCCACGTGGCCATTCAAAAAAGATTCCACAGACGGACAACAACCAAACTTCGGGATTTAGTTTACAGTTGTCCAATGGCCACGGAATCAGATAGGATGGAGTTTAGGAGATACTTCCTACTGGTGGTGATGAAAATGTTCTTGTGCCCCACCACTCAACAGGTTATTTCTCCATGGCATATCTACCTCGTGTTAGATGTTTCTGATCCGCGGAGATTCAACTGGCCGTTGGAAACTTTGAAGTGGTTTAACAAGGCAGTCAAGAAGTATAAGCTGAAAGGGAACAAAACGTGTGAAGGCTGCATGTTCGTCGTGCTAGTATGACGCAATGACCATTACTAAATTCAGTATGCCATTTTTTTATGAACAAAATAAATTGTATAAGAGTAATTTCCTTTACATTAGTTTGGAGAGTTCAGGCTCTAGTACTGTTATTTGTATGAGATTTACTGATATGTTGCTGATTTACTTGAATCTTTGTTCACTAATTGTAGATGGTTCGGTGTATCATTTCATCTGAATGTTTCCTGTCATTAGTTTTGTGTCGCTTGCTATATTCCAATTGACTGCCAGCCTTATAGAATCTTGAACCATATCTGATGCTAACTGTTCAACTTAATAGTAGATTCAACTTGGTTTTCCTTCATGTATAATATGACTTGTGCCCGTCCTCTGTGTAGATCCTCTATTTTCAGCATTTGCAATATGGTCTGCTCGACAACTGTCTTGAGCGTGAGCCATAGCTCGATGCGTGGACCTCGGAGAGGCTAGAAAAGAAGGCCCAATATATTCTAGCCGAGGTACTCATTTTTCTCGTAATCGGTTAATTAATGAAATTATGAAAGTCAAAGCTACCTGTCAGATGACTCAAGATGTTTTTTATGTTTTCCTTTTTTTGTTGTCTCTAAGTATGGTCTTTGTTTGTCAAATGTGCTTTGTAGATGTCGCTGAAGCCGTGTGTTTGAGATTTTTTTTTGTTTTTATCTTGCTATTTCTGGTTTCTCTTTTGGTGGTGCCTTGGGGTTTGATTAAGATCATTGATTCTCTTCGTTTCTTAAATCAGGGGCGTCTTCTGACTAGACAGGGTGAAGTTGAAGACACAAAGGGCCGGTCACCGCAAGCTGCAAGGAGGAAAACGGGAAAAAAAGCACCACAGAACTGTGGGCGAAAGAATTCGGTGCCGCCAAGGGTAAACATGATGCTTTAGCATGTTAACAAATTTACTTCGCTATTGTTCATTTGTTTCATGATATTACTTCAAACAGGGGAGCTCAGTTGGTAGAGAGAGTAAGCAGGTATCAAAGGAAAGACGACCAAGTGGACGCACAACAGCTACTCCTCCAACTAGAGGAAGTTCACGGCGCGCCGAAGGATCAAAAACTAGCCCGAGAGTGAGTATATGTTTATTGTTGCCTAGGGTTTAAACCAACGACTAGCTTTGCATAAGTTTATTAGGTTCGTTTCAAAGTACTTAGATGTTTCTTTAACCAACATAATCGTTATGCTTAAAACAGCCTAGCAGGAGAGCTGCGCAAAAGAAGGGAGGGGCTAAAAAGGACCGATCACGTAGGTCCAGCCCAAAACAATCAAAGGAAAAGGACCTCCCAATTAGCACAGATGATGATGAGGAGAATGAGCCTCTTGCCAAGAGGATGTGCCGACTGTATAACCAGGGAGTTGACCAAGAAAAACCAAGTGCCGAACCAGCAGAAGGAAACCTCAATCAGGATAAGGGTACCCATGAAACACCTGTCTCTGTAGTTCCCGATGCAGGAACACTCTCCGTTGCGCAAGTGAAATATGAAGAATGAGAGTTCGACGGGCAAGTCTCCTAATAAAAAAACATTTCATTTTGTGGTTTATTTTGCTTGTTATTGAATAAGGGATTGTATCTGTATACAACTGCCATTTCTCTATCATTGGTTGAGTTTCTTGCAGTAATCCCAATTTTTTATCGAACCGAGACCCCGAGAGTGAACGAATATGGCAATACTTTGAGCAAATGCAGAACACAAAGCCACTGCAGACCGTGATGCCAGTCACTCCGTATTGTATAACTCCTAGCCCACCAAGTAAGAAAATCTCACCGGGCAATACTCGGACGGAACAGAACTATACCGAATGTACTCCTATAAAGGTGCATCCACTTCTAAAAGGGCGAAAGCTGGACGAGGATGATGAGGAGCGAGTGGGAAGATGGGCGGCCAATGGATCGTTGGAGCAAAGTCAGGTTGTGGCGTCCTACGAAGGAAGGCAGCATCTATCATTGGTCCGAGAGGACATCTGCTCACTGCTGCCCCAGCACTGGGTCACCAGCAACGTAAGTATAACACACTAACACATTGTTAGAATGAATATGTTTCTTAATATATATTGTGCCTTAAACAGGTGACCCTAACGCAATTCAAATATTCTTATGCAGATCATTTAGTGGATGTGTTCAACCTTTAATGACTCAGAATCGTTGCGATTTAAGGCTGACTTTTACTGTATTCTGCCAGGAATTTTGATATGCACGAATTTGCAGGTTCTTATCGATAATGATGTGAGATCTGAATCTAAATAGTGCTGTTTTTAACAGGAAACTGTGTTTCAAAAGAGGAACTTGGATTCCTTCAGGGAGGTTCCCACCGTTAGTTATGTGGGGCTGGTCCTAACTTCGGTGATGATACTAGATTTTTTGATAAGATAGCAACTTCCATGTGAAAATGGGTAAGTTAATGCGCTAGTTGAAGAAAACTGTATGGTTTTTGTATGTGCTAATGCTTGAATGTTGGTGTTTTGGTTTAAGTGCTTATAACCCCGGTTTATTAGTTGGATGTTCCTTGTGATAGGCAATAGGATGTTCCCGTTAATTGTCAATTGGATGGTTCTGAATATGGTTTTTAGTTTTCATGTCTCAGGCATTTGAATTTGCGTGTTCTTAATTGAGATGTCATAGGATTTCATTTCATTGGATGTACCGCAACACGTTAAATGTTTCTGAAATTTCGCGCCTATATCTATTTGGTGACTAACTTGATCATGTAAATGCTTTGATATTTCTGTTTCCATCATAATGGTTAATCCCAGTCTGTATCGATCGTCATTGGTGGTTGTATGCCTTTGAGATTGCTCAGAAAAGGCTGTGGGTGCTGGATAGTATGAATACAGGAGAGCATAACAATGAAAGATTAAAAATACATGCTTATGCGGTAGGTATACGACAACCAATTAGTTCACCATTAGAGTTAGTAATTTTAACTGTATGATTGCTAACGTGTTGCTGATTTTTAGGGGAGAATCATTGAAGACATGGCAAAAGTCAGTATGCCCGCATATGAGCACACCGAGAACGGCCTACTTTGTTTCTATCCTAGCGTCCCACAACAGCAGAACGGGTCAGTTAAAAATACACCTAACAATAGTCTTAATAGCACTTCACTTGATAATGATATCATGGTTGGAAATAATATTCTGTGTTTGTACATATAGCTGTGATTGTGGTGTATTCGTCATCAAATTCATGTAGTTTTGGAGTTTAGATAAACCCTTGCAACATTGGGACAAGGTGAATTTAAATATGTTATAACAATTAAGTTGAACCCCTTTCTAGTCAATTTCTTTCTTGTTTTTAATATTACCTTCCAACACGTAATTGCCGTGCAGGACGTTGTACAGGAGTTTCAGAAGGAGATCATACTAGACATAGTGTTGGGTCCTCATAATTCAGAAATTGGCAAGGCGCTGGAGGCACTGGACAGCAATCATGTGCGCCGAAACCAGCCAAGAAAAAAGATTAAGGCTGTGAGATCACCTTTCATAGCACCGAGCACGAAGAGCATGCTGCAGCATGCGAGGTTACCCACTAGAAAGCCAGCCAAGGGGTGGAGACAGTGGAAGAAGATAGATGCCTAGGTTAGAGAAAATCAATATACATGCCTTAGTCTATCTATGGCCTCTTTGTGATAGAGTTATAGGCGTTCATATCGCCTTTTGCCGACTTAGATTCGTTTCTTGTGGCTCTAATAAATCCTGTTGCAGCTGCAGGTTTATGATTTCATGTTGCGGATTTTGTCAAGTTGATGGTGACAATCAAGACAAAACCTCTGCATGGATGGTGCTCATACTAGGCAGTAGGATATTTTTTTCCTTTGTAAATTGGATGGTTCTGAATTTATTTTTTGATCTATCATATTTTTAGCATTTGAAAATGTATATACTTCATTAAGAAGTGAGTGGTTCATGTTTTGTTAAATACTCCTCAGCAGGTTTCATATGTTAGGTATTTCAGGATTCTCAAGCAATGAGTTTTCAATTTGTGGATATCACTAGTTCTTTAAGAAATGCATTGCATAGTTATACTGTTTGGTCAACTCTGATCGGTGTATATAACCCTTTTGTTCATGCCTATGCTTAAGTGGCATTTCTTTCCATTCACTAGCGTGGTGTTGACTAAACAGAGGCGTTATTTATTTTTTATCACTATTTTCTATTGCTGCAATTGTGACGTTGATGGAAGTTTAAGCCTTGCATGGCCTTCGGTCGTAAACAGTCTACACGGCCGGTTCGTTTAACGGTGGCTCCGGTAACTTTAACCTTAATTTTAATTAGATGTTGCTACTTGTAGGCACTAGGATATTTCTTTTCCTTGGAAATTGGATGGTTCTGAATCTATTTTCTCATCTATCATATCTTAGGCATTTGAACTTGTGTGTACTTCATTGAGAAGTGTATGGATCGTGCCTTGTTAGATACTCCTCAACAGGTTTCATATGTTAGGTATTTCAGGATCCTCAAGCAATTAGTGTTCAATGTGTGGATGTCACTAGTTCATTAAGAAATGCATTGCATATTTGTACTATTTCATCAACTCTGATCGGTGTATATAACCCTTTTGTTCAGCCTATGCTTAAGTGGCAGTTCTTTCCATTCACTAGCTTGGTGTTGACTAAACGGAGGCGTTATTTATTTTTTATCACTGTTTTGTATTATTGAAATTGTGACGTTTATGGAAGTTTAAGCCTTGCATGGCCTTCGGTCATAAACAGTCTACACGGCCGGTTCGTTTAACGGTGGCTCCGGTCACTTTAACCTTGATTTTAATTGGATGTTGCTAATGGTAGGCACTAGGATGTTTCTTTTCCTTGTAAATTGGATGGTTCTGAATTTGTTTTCTCATCTATCATATCTTAGGTATTTGAACTTGTGTGTACTTCATTGAGAAGTGTGTGGATCGTGTCTTGTTAGATACTCCTCAGCAGGTTTCATATGTTAGGTATTTCAGGATCCTCAAGTATTTAGTGTTCAATGTGTGGATGTTGCTACTGGTAGGCACACATATGTTTCTTTTCCTTGTAAATTGGATGGTTTTGTATATGGTTTCTATGTTTCATGTGTTACGTATTAACGAATGCGTGCATTTCATTGAGATATGAATGGCCTTTATTTTTTTAAAAATAATCTTCAGCAGTTTTCGGGCCGGATTTAATACATTTTTTTTCGAACAAATAAGTGACAAAACAGTCGTAAATTTGATTCTTTTAATGAATACTTCATAACAGGATAAATGAAAGTGACAAAATAGAAAAAGGAAGAGTTTATTCAGTTATGTCTAAAGAACTAAGAAATCTAGCTAAGAATGCCAAATTACTCATGCCAATAAACCTAACTATATATGCCTAAAGGAGTTCAACAGGTCCATGAACCCGCCACCATCTGATGAATTCCATGTAGTAGAATTCTCAAATCTGTTTTTTACAGAACCATCACGATCATTATCTATGTAAAGGTCAACAACATCCTACAAGATCCACAACACAAAGAGAACAACATATATGAATCAGGAACACCGTTCCATATGAAAAATTTAACATATAAGTCACTTCTAACACATACCGGTTGTGATTTCCTCTTCCTTCTTTCCATTGACTACTTAATTAACTTGTCCAACTCTGCTCCAAGTCTTTTACCCTTCGGCTGTCCTTTGGTTTTAACCCTTGAAGGTCCCTGTATGTCATGTAAAATAACACCGCCTGTGCTCTGTGTGGGCATCGTATTCTGAGTCCCATCAAGAGTAGTGGAACGCATGCTGGCACGGTAATCAGTCAGCCTGGACTTTGCATCTGAAAGGGCAGCTCGCAAGATGGCTGCTTCCTCATCACAAGCAACAAAATCCTGAGCAACGTTATAGAACTCCGAACACAGATGCTTGAACAAATTGTGGGTTTCATTACTTCGAGCCACGTCATGGCTACTCTTAATGTAAGTGTGCTTGCGGATGACATTCTTACTCCATCGAGGAAGAACATAGCAACTCGGGACTGTGTCAACTCTATAGTATGAGCACACCGCAAGGATGTGGCAACACAATATACCAACGGATTCAAACTTGTTGCACTCGCACCGACTCTTTCGACTCAGAGGGTCAAACTCTACTATGAAAGTATGGTAGACAGGCTTCCCCCAAAATACCTTCTGCTCGTCCACTTTAATAGAAATTGTATCTCCCTTTTGTTCAGTTGATCGAACCACACAATCGGTTTTTTTTCTTACCTCCAGCTGAAGGGTCCTGAACATATTACTGGTGTATTCCTGCTGAAATTGTCGCTCAATGCATGTGCTCCCTATACATGGGATGACTCCTTTTGAGTCCACAACATCATCTTCAAGCTCCTTTTGCTCCTTGTTTCCAAGCACGTTATCGTATTCATGGACGAACTGAACCAACCCACTCTTGCAATGCAGGTATCCACCATAGAATGCGTGCATACTTTCACTCCGCTGTGTACTCCTCATGCCGGCCCAAAATTCACTCTTGAAGAATATTGGCACCCACTTACGTCGATTCGCATAAAGATCTACCCAAAGAATAAAAATAGCGTAAGAGTGTCGCTTATACCCAACATGATGACATCTTACAAAGCACCGATAAAACAAATGAAAAAAACATCCGGACACACTATGGAAAAAAACATCAGTTACATTTCTTAAAAAAAACACAAGAACGGAAACAACCGGCATAAATAAAATTAAGTGAAAAAATAGGCAACACCGAAATCAACAGACGGGATTTAATTTAACGATCACAGACTTGCTAACCATCTGTTCTGGCCTAACTCAAACTCTTTGATGAAACCAGCCCAATGTACTTCAAATGATTCACTCGAAGGAGAGTTATACACAATGTGATTCATCATTGCACTCAATTCTCCGTACCTAGCGTAGCCACCGAGCTTGAATTGTGTTTTCTTCATTATGTGCCAAATGCACCATCTGTGGATAGTATCAGGTAGGACCTTCCTTATAGCACCAGTCATCGCCTTGCACTGGTCAATGATGATACCCTTTGGCACAATTCCAACACATCTCACCCACTGCGTGAACACCAACTCGAAACTAAGGATCTCCTCGCTGACAAGTAAAGCACAGCCAAGAAGAGTAGACTTCCCATGGTGGTTTACACTGACAAAGGATGCAAACGGTAGACCATGCCTGAGAATACAGCAAAAGCAAATGTAAGGTAACATGACAAATTTAACAAATAACTGCTTCTACAATTCACCAATAATTATACAGACCTGTTTCTTCTGTAAATGGTGTCGAACGACACCACATCTCTGTAATATTCATACGAAGCCCTGCACCTTGCATCTACCCAGAGTGCGCTCCTAAATTTATTAGCATCGTCAACATCTATGGCATAAAAGAAGTTGGGATTGATCTCCTTCATTCGAACGAAATAATTCATCATCCCATTGAAGTCCGCATTGTCATCGGAGCATCGAAGATTGCTTGCAATATAATTTCTGACATCCTTTTCTGAGAAACTCAAATTCGAAGACCCACCAACTTCGTTTGCCAGTGCTAGATACGTCTTGTTGGGTCTTATGCCAGCCTCGTCGTTATCCGTAATGACGCACTTGGCATGCATGGTCAACTCCCGGTACTCATGATAGTGGATAACTTTCTCAGCCGAACAGGGGTGAGAATGCTTCAATTCTACTATAGACACAACCCAGCATTCCTTCTCCCTGTCCAGCATGACATACATCCTTGCTTTGCATCTCGTGGCTGTTATTCTGTTTGACCTAGTTGCTGCCTTAACCCGAGATTCTCGATAACCCTCTCGAGTGCAGTGAAGAGATTGATTAATTGGTATCTTTGCGTCCTTCCGTGTCTTGTCGAAGTTCGTGTTCCTAACTTTAGTTACAAACCCCAATTTCTTTGCATAATTTGTATAAAACTCCTGTGCCAAAGGCAGCGAATCAAAACTCATTCCTATGACTGGTATTTCCTCTTCACGGAGTCCACTATGATCCGACAACTGTAAAGCCAATTCAAAGAACCAAATACAAATTAAAGATAGTATTAATGTGGTTACTATAACGTGCTAACACACAATAAGGAATACTTCAAACCTCGTGTCTTAATTCCCAACTCATCATTTCTTGTCGCCATGACGTCGGTGATTTCGTCGACCTTCAATTAAAGACAATTGGGACAAAACTTTAATCAACTTATGACCATTACTATATAATGAAGCAATCCAATAAAACATATCAACAAATAGATGGAAAACCATATAGGAGTCAAGTAGACTTTATTACTATCTCAATTAACCACATCATTGCTCCAGATTTTTTCCAAAAACTAATCAATGTAAGAAACATCTAATTACCATGAATATTTAGCCTTCACAACACATATTTTAATAAAAATTCTATTAGGAATCAATGAATCATTAACAACATGTAATTGATTGCATGAATTGTGACATAGACGGACAACATATTGACATTGAAATGGATTTTGGTCTATTCCCCCAAGTTGAGCAATATAAACTACCCATAATTCTATATCCACTATTTATGTCTATCTCTATCGAAATTTCTTGTATCAATGACATTAGCTAAGTATAGCCTTCTCCACAACACAATATATTCAATTACAATAATACCTTATTAACATGTCCACTAGCAACGTTAGTGTACCACATTTTTCCAAAAAAATAAATTTAAAAAACATCTAAATACCATGGACAAGAAACATTCACAGCTCACGTTCTCATAAAACCTCATGTAATTAAAGACTAACCTATACAAGGTACAACATAGTGACATACCTTGGAACCCTCTTGATTAACAACTTCATCGTCAGTCAATTCATCATTGCCTTCATTAGCATTGATCACTGTGCTATTCGGTTCGCCTTCCCGATTTGAATGATCCATGGATACTGTTTTTACCGGAATCTTTGTGCCGCCACCGCCAGTTCTTTTTGTAGAGGAAAAGCGGCACGCAACGTGGAGAATTGGACGACGGAACGACGGATCAAATGATGTTCTTCAGCGTGACAGGTTGCAAGGCACCCGGGGACGTGTTGCACCAACGGCGGCTTCTTCGTGAATGAACTAGCTACCCGCACGGTTGAGGAGTGACGACGGCAACACAGTTTGAGTTATTGGGTGACGGTGGAGGAGGTAGGCGGCTATGCTTTTTTGGGGGAGAGAAAAGGATGACGGCGCTAGTTAGAAGGAGGGTAGTGAGACTGCATGCTCAGCGCATCTGTTCCGTGATTTTCTCCTATCAGTAGCGTATCTCACATTCATGTTTTGAATGTGGTTAACAATAATTTAAAAAATATTTTAAATTATAAATTAATAAAACTAATTCCTATTAATTAAGTTGTTTCATTGTTGACTGATTAGGAGTTGGTTCCATATACTTTTTCATATTTATTTGATATGATTAGAAATTTTATCGCTACATTCTTTCTGATTCCTCTTCCATCAGTTCTAATTATATAATCACTTTGTTACATTTGTTTTGTTGTTTGCGTGCACTTGCTACCCTCAACCACAAGAAAGGGCTCACCCCTCTCAAAGTCCTTGCGACTAGGCCATTGGCCTTCCGAAATGGAATCAAATTTTCATGGTGGAAGTTAATCCTCTACCACTGTATGTTATATGGTTGTATATTTGAAAGCAAAATATTCAATTTAATTTGCTCTAGATATTTGAAGCACTATGAAAGCTACTTTCATTATTACATGCTATGCTTTATTAATGTTCTATTTCTTCAATTTTTTGGTGCAGTATGAAATATTAAATGATTATTTATAGAATCGCAAATATTTGAATGTTCACATTCAGCTCTTAATAAATACACTCTATTAATAATCTTATTTTTTTCATAACATTTTTTATTTTTCATTTTTGTTTACCGTATATATTTATTTATTCACTCTTTCTCAAATGAAGTTCAAATTAAATAACATTTATTTTCTTGAAATGATTGATTTTATCTACTAATTTTTTTTGTTACTGAGAGAAGAAGACACTTACATTTATTTAAGGGGCTTTGTTGCGATGATTATGAAAATAATTCCTCGTTCTGAATGCTGTTGTCATGGCATGAGAGACACGTTTACACCCATAGAATAAGTAGACTACAAAATTTTGATATCGAAGCAAAATAAATGATATATTTTAACATGGTAATTTTGTGTGTTTTTTAAAATTGTGGGAGTACAAAAATCAGACCTTTGGATTTGTGTTTAAAAAAATGAAAAAAATTCAGAGTACACAAATCGGACCTTTCGATTTGTGTAAAAAATTGAAAAAACTCAGAGTACATAAATCGGACCATGCGAGTTGTTCGATTTTAAAATTTTGCTTAAAAAATCGCATGGTCCGACTTGTGGTTGGGCAAATATGAATTTCGAAAACTGGAAAACGGACCCTCCGAGTTGTTTGTTGTTGTCAATTTTTTCATGAAATGGAATATTCAACGCAACTCGGATCCTCCGAGTTGTTCCACTAACACCACATCGCTGTGAAGCACCTGTATTCCCCATGTCTGAGTCTAACACCACTTTTACTTCCATATTCAAATTAAAAAGCGGAATAAATACCAGTCTATTTATGATTTTAATTCTATGACGCATTTGCATTTTTTTTTAATGGAGCTGAAGTCTTTTTATTTGCTAAGCATTACTTTTGATGTAGTAATTGCTTTGTGTATAGACAACTCTTGAAATTGATCACACATCTTTATTGATTGCTGCTTGAAAGAATTAGAATTTTCGAAAAATTTTATTACAAGTTAATTTTAATTTATTTATTTAGTAAAAATTTTATTTTTAAAAATTATTTTATTAAAAGTAATTAAACCAAATTTTGATAATTAAACTAAAAATTTTATTTAATTTTATAATTTTTAATATTTTTATATTTAAATTATAAATATTAGTAGTTTAAAAAGAATAAAAATTTTATATAAATTAATTTAAATAATTAAGATTTTGATATTTAATATTTTAATTTTTATAAATACAAAAAATGAATTATATTATCCTATATTTTAAATTAAAAGTATTAGATTGAAAGTCAATTAGTAAATTTGATAATTAAATAATATTTTTAAAATAATTTTAAGGAGGTAAATTAGATTTTAAATTAAATACTATATACCTTAATTTTATTAAAATTTACTAAACTCTAATTTACTCAAAATCTCTAATTTTACAATTTTTCCAAATTAAACACTAATCCTAAAATCAAACACACAAAATCCTAACCCAACCTAACCTACCCACCGCCACATACCACTCAACCCCCCAGTCCCAAACACAACATAGCAGTGGCTGTTAGGGGTGGCAACGGAGCGGGTAGGGGTGGGTTTTTGTTCTACCCGATCCCGTCCCGTCCTACAAAAAACCCGCATCAAACCCGCCCCACCCCTACTTGCGGGTAGTAAAATGTTAAACCCTAACCCGCCCCGTCCCTATAATTATTAAATCCAACAAATAAAATTAAATTTTAAAAATTATATAATCATCATTTACATACATAACATAAATTAAAGTAAAAATTTAAATATGATATAATATTATTAATCATTTTACTAATTATTTTATATATGTTACATATATTATATATTAAAAATATATATATTTATATATATTATATATACCGGGACGAGTAGGGGCAGATTTAACCTAAACCCGCCCCGCCCCACCCCGCCCGTTAAAACCCGTCCCGGTGCGGGGGCGGGTAATTACCTGCCCCGAACGAGTAGGGGCGGGGTGGGTACCCGCAAGTTCGGGTAGTGTTGCCACCCCTAGTGGCTGTGAACAAAAGAAAAAGAGAAAGAGATTTGGGACACAGTAAAAGAGAAGAGAGAGAGATCGGAGGGAGGAGAGTGAGAAAGCCACCGCTAGCTGGAGGCCGCTGCACCCGCCACCTGTGCCGTTCGTCCTCACCGCTGCCTGCTGCGCCGTCGTGGAAGAAAGATGTGACGGAGAGAGAGAGGGTCCGCAGAGGGTCGCCCCGTTCGCACCGTCAGCTTCGCGCAGAGCAACCATGGCCGTCGAGGGTCCATCCACGCCATTGCTGAAGCTTGAACGCTACTGCAACCACCGCGTGTCATCGTCTTTAGATCCGCCGTCATTGGAGCGGAGCTCGGCCGTCCTCACTGCGGGAGTTTGCCGCCGGAAGAGGGGAGGTGACGGTGGTGAAAGTTGCCGCCACTGTTCTGCCCTGCTCACTGAATGGTGTCGAAAAATCGCGGCTGCAGCCGCTAAAGGACACCCTTGTAGTTGCCAAACCCCATCCCACTCCAATTTGGGTTCCAGCTCTGGTTCGTTTATGCCAGGTTTTGTTCTCTCGAGTGTCGGAGCTGCCATCTTCTTGGTAAGCTTTTTTTGTTTTCGAAATCTTTGAAATCAGTATTCCGATATAAGTTGTTAGAGATTCTGAGCTGTTGGTATCGTAGGGTTAAGTTCCGATGATTTCATGTCAAAATTAAGGTTGCTGCTGAACCATCAGAGCTTCCAGCCGCTATCGGAGCTGCTGTCCGGTCAATTTGGAAGCTGCTACTGTGTCGTTCTATTCTGTTTATCGTGGTGAGATTATTCGGTTCCGTTCTTGTTTATCGCAATACTCTATTATCAATTATGTTCTAATATCACTCAATATCCATTCCGCGTTAATTCTAAATTATGTCAGATATGTGGTTGTTGCCGTGATCTTTGCAGTTCCTTGGGAATTTCTGCGATTGTTTCCGATTAACATGAGAATAAGGATTTAATGGGTTTAATTATGCAACTTGCGACTAGTCGAGGTAGGGGCCTTTTCAGAAAACCATACTTTATAAATTGGAATTATTATATATGGATATTTATGTGAGAAATGTACTTTTAGTGATTATATAAGTCTTATGTGTTGTTTGGCTGTCTGGATAGATATGAATGCTTGTTTGATTGGATTATTGTTTGGTTTTATGAAACGGACAGTTCTTGAAGTGTTTCTTTAAAGTTGTTTCTTTAAAGTTTTGAAATCGGATTTGAGTTTGAATTGGTTTTCTTGAAATATGAAAATGGTATGCACTTTTGGATTCAGCTTGATTTTGAACTGATTTGGTTTTAAACCCGTTAAAGATGGTTGTGGAATGGTTTGGTTGGGACCCGGAAAGGGTGGCAAAGTCCAAGTTTTAGGGGAGGTGCTGCCAAAATTCCTATAAAATCTGAGACTTTATTGAAATGTCCTTTGGAAAATTATGAGTTTAAGATTTTTATTATTTCATTTAAATTGTTTAAGAAAGTTATGAATTATGTTTTGAAATGAAGTATTGAAAAGAGAACTATGATTTAGCCTAGTTTCTTAAGAAAAGTATTCTATCTCTTTTGGGAGCGAATCATTTAGAAGAAACTTATATTTAAGGCTATTTTAAATATGAAAAATGGTTTATGTTTTTGGAAAATTGGCTTGAGGATTTTCAATTGGAGGAGTTTTAGTGACTTGAAAAGAACTTGAATTTCGATTGACAAGTCTCATTTTACAAGGTCTTAGGAAAAGTTTGAAGTATTCTTTAAATTCTGAGTTTGGCAAAACTAAAACAATTTCTGAGCAGTTGGAATCGCTCTGGATTTAATCATAGAATTGGAGTTGGTTTTGGTTTAAGTAAAAGAGATGGTTTCTTTGAAAATTTGTTTGGAGTAATTGATACATGACTTGGTTAGACTTAAATCCTCTTTTTATTTATTCAAATAAGGAAATTAAGGTTTTAAAGATTTTAATCAATTTGAGAAAATGTGTTAGGTTACTCTCCTCTAAAGTCTTGAGACTCTGCTGAGGAATTTTTATTACTACATCCTGTTTTAGGATGAATGATTTTGAATTTTTTAGAAAAGACTTTTAACTTGGTGTAATTTTTGAAATGTTTTGGGAAGATGTTGTGGACGGTGACTATGTTTTAAAAAGAGGAATTTACGTTTGAGGAAAAGTGGTTTGTGAGTTTGAAATGATTTGAGAAATGAGGATTTTAAAGTTAAGACTGAGATGGATTGATTTTGGTTTTCAAGTAAAGAGATTTGAGAAAATGTGACTTATGGCTTGAATGATGATTGGTTTGATATGAATTTTTAATGAAGTGCGAAAATGATGATGAATAAATGAATATGTGGCTTTTGCACTTCTTTCTTCTGAGATACGAGTTTCCGTGGGTAAAGTACCGTAGCTTGCCACCACGTGTTCCAGGTTGAGATTCGATACTCTGTTGACCCTACGATGTAAGGGTGACCGGACACGTAAAAATTCTCGGGAATGGTACTCCCATTGAGCAATTTGATACATATATGAGAAAAAGCTATGCATAGACTCATGGAGATGCGCGTCGGGGGACAGTCCAAGGGTTTAGCAAACCGGACTTGTCGGTTTGGCTTGATAACCGACAGATGAGACTCATCAGCCATAGAGCAGGCATTCATCATATGCATCTATATGACAGTGTTTGGGTGTGCATATTGTACTTGGTTTGCCTATGTGAATAATTCTGTCTAATTGCTAATTGCTCTACTTGATGTAACTGCCTGATTGTGTTTGAACATCTCTACTTATGTTTGCGACTGAAATTGGTTGAATTTTGTGGTGAATTGGATGTGGGTTGATTTGTTTAGGCCTAGGGCCAAGGATGATTATGAGATAGGTCGAAGGCTATGTTTGGTTATGTTTTTGTTTTTAAGTATGAAAAACTAAATTGGTTCAGCATAGACTTAATAAACCTATGCTTGGAACAAGTTGGTCATTCATGCTGTTTAGGAAAAACCTTTTGAAAGGCTTTTGAATTTTTGAAGAAATAACAGTTTTCTCTTTCAGAAATGATTTCAGATTTTTAATGGTAAATCTTTGGGTTTTAAAGGATGCATAAGACGGTTATTAATCACTATGTTTTAAAAAGAGTTTATTTTTGCTTATCCTATTATAGTAATTCTCAAAACCCTCTACTGAGAACCCTTTTAAGGATGATTTTTTCACTTACAGCTCTTTTCTTTTCAGGTTATAGACGACGAAGTTCGGAAGAGCTTAGTTAATTCGTTTCTGTTTAAATGCTATGTTGTATTGTATTAGTTACTCTTTCCCTCGCCTTTATCCTTACAGTCTTTTTATAAGAGGGATAGGAATTTGGATTATGTAGTGTTTGTAAAATTAATTATATATATATATATATATATATCCTTTGTAAGTATTGATATTCGTATGGATTTATGTTATTTATTAAAAAGTCTTTTGAGCGGTTATACGGTTTAAGTTTTAAACAGGCTCATATTTTAGTATTAAATATTATAAAAGTCGTCGTAATTCTTGTGCTATCAGAGTGGCACAGCCGAAAGCGTGAAACTTTGATGGTTTGGGTGTTACACTATTGCTGATCGCGATTGTGTCGCTGCTACTCGCGTTCATGTGGTTGTTGTTGTTCATGTTCTTGTTGCTGCTGCTGCTATTCGCGTACGTATTGTTGCTATTGCATAGTTGAGTTCCATTGTTGCTAATGTTGTTCGCATACATGTTGCTGCGGTATAGTTGAGTTCCATTGTTGCTGCTATTCATGTTAGTAGTTGCAACTATTCTTCTATGCAAAGGTATGTATATGATAGCGTATAAAGATTGGAACTGTTAGAGTTTATAAACCAATTATCCCCTTTTTGATTGCTATTTTGCTTCACATTATTATAAGTTTCTGTCTTTAAATTCTAGTTTAATTTTTTGTTTCTGAAATTTGTAGTTCCATTTTCATGAGTAACTCATATTTCAATTTACCTGCCTCTATTATTTGCATGTGATGTGCATATATTATGAATTTCGCTTTCTGAATTGAACTTGAAATGAAATCAAACAAAACAAATAGCATTCTTTGCTACAGTTATTAGGATCAGAATTTTAATTGAAACACATTTAAGCAGATAAAAAAAATAACAAGTACACTTGAGGATGGAGTTTTTTGGAGTGACATAAAAGAATATAAAATCTATATAACATTATCTTCTTCAAAATTAGGACCACCAAGTGACACACGAAAATGGAATCTAATTTCTTGCAAAGTTTCATAAAGAATAAACACTCATGGTGAGGTTTTATTTTGTTCACTATATTAGAGAGTTGAGGCTGAGATACACACTCTTATAATTGAGATGTGTGTACTATATCCGTGCATGTTTGTGGTAGGTGTTGTTTGATGGGAACTGAAGTATGAGAGGTTGTGTTTTCTAAAATAAAAGGTTCAGTGATGAAACAATACGTGCTTAGTGAGCACTAGTGTTATTGGAATCTTTTGAAAAATGAAATGGCATTATATGTTCATAGAATTTCACATCCCTAGACCAAATATATCTTTTGACTCTATATCATACATGATGAAGCTTTTGATCCCTTCTTTGTATCCTAAGAAAGCACACTTTATTATTCCGTAATCAAATTTCTTTTTATTTGCTTTAATAGTAGCTGCTAAGAACCCAAATATTTTAAAAAATATATTTCTGACAAATTTTTATGTAAATTTTGTATGGAGAATTATTTTTTAGGATGTTGTTTGGTATTATATTTATGATTTGAACTGCATAAGCTGCTGCATAATGGCATATGCATTTTGGCAGATTAGTATGGAATATTATGGCTCTTGTGACTGCTAGTGTATATTGTTGTTTTCTCTCAACAAATCCATTTTTTGAAGGGTTTCAACACATGCCGTTTAGTGCAAGATACCCTTTGAGATTACAGCAAAAAAATTATTTAGTTTAAATTTCATGCCATTGTCTATCCTCATTTCAAAATTCTCTTGCCAAACTATTTCTAAATCATTTGAACTATGTTTTTTCTTAAAATTATAGCCTTTAATTTTTGTTGAAGTCAAATTTTACCATGCTGAATCACAAGTTAGCTGAGCCATAACTACTTTTATATATAGTAACTTCATGACTAATTAGGTTAGGACACTTGGCATAGCAACTAAATGTCTTTTCTTTGAAAATTATTTTTGCAGTGTCAGAATAGTTGATTTGTCATATTTGTTGTTTCTGTTTTACTAATACATTCAGTTCTAATCCAACTTATTCCATTAAATTCTGTTACAAGGTAATTCTCTGGCTCAATAAAGTAGTTACGTATTTTTTATTTCAAATAAAGTAATTATATTCGTTATTCTCTAGGTATTTTATATTTGAGATTTTATTTTTGATTGATGCTTATCATCTCTTCTAAGTTCTAGATTTTTTTATTTCTAGTTTTCGTTTATTTAATTAAATGACAGTGGCGAAACTTTAAAAATATTTTAAGGGAGCCAACACTTTAACATAAAAAAAATACATAAGGAAGTTTACATAAAAAAATTTATAAAATATAATTCTTTTTAGAGTTTCTCACTGAGATGATAACAAATGGATAGAACGTAAAGATAAATATTTTAAAATACTTTAAAATAGTACTCTTTAAGTGGTGAATGGTTTGAAATCAATAATTAAATCAGAGCTAAAGCTTTTATAGCTAGAATGATAGATTTAAAAAATTATAATATTTATTGAAAAATTTAATATATTTTTAAGTAAAAATTTAATTAAAAAACTAATCGAGTATAAAATAATACAAAATTAATTACGTATAAAAAAATTATTCAATTTGTTAAAGATGATATGGAAAAACATAATTACTTCGAATTTTGTTTGAAATATTAAAACTTCATAAGTTGTAGTTTGTAAAAATTCTTTATTAGTCTACACCAATAAAACAACACCAATACTTAAATAATATTTTAATATTTTTGTGTAAAAATATTTGAATAAAATCAATAAGACATAAAATACCATTAGAAACATAATAACTATGTACAACTTTTTGTTTGTATAATATCTTTAATAAGAAATGTCTTCCTTCCTCACAACTTACGTCATAGGTATATGTTTTTTGTTACTTATGGAATTTCTATGAACAAGAGTTACATTTTATTATTTGATATATCAATTGTATAGATAATTTTTTTTTTCACTTTTATGATGGATATTCTAGATTCTAGAACTATTTTTCTAGAATATGTTACAACTTTGTTTACTTTTTGGATGAATAAATTAGTTACAAATAGTCAGAACTTGGATTGAAAAGCCTCGAACAACAAAGGAATACAAGGATGGCTGGTGCACGGAATTACAATCACACCTTTGCAACTCCGCACAACTAACCAGCAAGTGCACTGGGTCGTCCAAGTAATACCTTACGTGAGTAAGGGTCGATCCCACGGAGATTGCCGGCTTGAAGCAAGCTATGGTTATCTTGTAACTCTTAGTCAGGAGATTAGTGATAAAAATGATTTTGTTTATGAAAAGTAAATAACATGAAATGAATGATACTTGTGATTCAGTAATGAGGAACAGGTTGAGGTTCCGGAGATGCTCTGTCTTCTAAATCTCTGCTTTCCTACTGTCTTCTTCTCCAAACACGCATGGCTTCCTTCCATGGCAAGTTGTATGTTGGTAGATCACCGTTGTCAATGGCTACCATCCGTCCTCTCAATGAAAATGGTCTAGGTACGGTTTCTGTACGGCTAATCAACTGTCGGATCTATCGTCTCGGATGAAAAATACCAGGCACAGCTACCGCACGGCTAATCATCTGTCGGTTCTCACTTGTGTCGGAATAGGATCTCCTATCCTTTTGCACACTGTCACTGCGCCCAACATTTGTGAGTTTGAACCTCGTCATAGTCATCTCATCCCAGACCCTACTCGGAATACCACAGACAAGATTTAGACTTTCTGGATCTCAGGAATGCTGCCAATTGGTTCTAGCCTCTACCATGAAGGTTCTAATCTCACGGATTTGAATGCTCTGTTGTCAGGAGAGGCAAGTCAAATCCATGGATCAGAGACCCAAGAGATACGCACTCAAGCTGTCGCCCAATGACTACGTTGAGCTCAGATAGAACGGGAGTGGTTGTCAAGAACGCGTTCATAAAGTTGAGAATGATGATGAGTATCACGGATCATCGTATTCTTTATATTGAAGTACGAGTGAGTATCTTAGAACAGAATCAAGCGTGATCGAAAGAAAAACAATAGTAATTGTATTAATCCATTGAGACACAGCAGAGCTCCTCACCCCCACCTATGGGGTTTAGAGACTCATGCCGTAGAAGATACAATATGAGATGTAAAATGTCATCAGTTACAAAATGAATCTCTAAAAGTAGTTTTTACACTCAACTAGTAACTTAGGTTTATATAAAATAAGTAACTAAGTGCAGATAGTGCAGAAATCTACTTCCAGGGCCTACTTGGTGTGTGCTTGGGCTGAGCATTGAGCTTTAAACGTGCATAGGTCTTTTCTAGGGTTAAACGCCAGCTTGGATGCCAGTTTGGGCGTTTAACTCCAGTTTTGGTGCCCGTTCCGGCGTTTTACGCCAGAAAAGGGTCTCTCACTGGCGTTTAAACGCCAGTTTGGGCCATCAAATCTCGGGCAAAGTATGAACTATTATATATTGATGGAAAGCCCAAGATGTCTACTTTCTAATGCAATTAAGAGCGTTCCAATTGGACTTTTTTAGCTCCAAAAAATCCACTTCGAGTGCAGGAGGGTCAGAATCCAACAGCATTTGCAGTCCTTTCTCAGCCTCTGAATCAGATTTTTGCTCAGGTCCCTCAATTTCAGCCAGAAAATACCTGAAATTACATAAAAACACACAAACTCATAGTAAAGTCCAAAAATTTGATTTTTGCATAAAAACTAATAAAAATATAATAAAAAGTAACTAAAACATGCTAAAAACTACCTAAAAAAATGTCAAAAAGCGTATAAAATATCCGCTCATGAATGGCATAATTGGATTCCTTGATTTTGATTTCATGAGAGCTGTTGTTTTGAATAGAATATGTTTCCCATGTCCACGATGTGTATTTGGAAAATGGCATAATAGAGACATAATTTAGGATCACTTGCTGTTAAAGGCGTTTCCTAAAAACTATGTTGCTTGGAATCGTCATGGTAAAATTCAACCTGCTGAGCCAAGTAGTATAGAAGTGCAAAAGATACCACACCAAGAGAATTCGCTAGAAACATTAATGAATGATGTATTCGACCACCATAATGATGAAGGTATAACAAGAGTGAATGATGCAGTTAATCATAATGGAGATGAAGACACCGCGGATGAAACATTACATGAGCCATCTATTGATAATGGTAGTGAGTTCAATGAATTTGTAAGAGACGGAAATGAAAAGTTGCACGAGGACAGTAAATTCACAAAGTTGGAGTTTATACTCAAATTGTATCACATAAAGGTCTTGTGTAGAGTAAGTGATAAGACCATGACTATGATTTTGAATTTGTTAAGAGATACATTTGATCAAATACAATTGCCTTCTAGTTTTTATAAGGCCAAGCAAGTAATTTGCAAACTTGGTGGTGCGCGAAACTGGCTCCGTAATATTCGCACAGATAAATCGGCAAGTGCACCGGGTCGTTCAAGTAATACCTCAGGTGAGTGAGGGTCGATCCCATGGAGATTGTTGGTTTGAACAAGTAATGGTTATCTTGCAGATCTTAGTCAGACAGATAGAAAATACAGTTTGTCATGAAAAACGCATAAAACAGATAAATAAATAAAACGTTACTAGATAGGTGTGAACTCAGTGATGAGAGAACGGTTGAGGCTTCGGAGATGCTTCTTCCTTCTGGATCAATTTTTCTCACCATCTACTCCAATTTCTGATTGATTCATTCTATGGCAGGCTGTAAATGATTAATGCTGGGTCAGCAGTCATTAATCTCCTCTGCTTCAGATCAAACGCTGGGCCAGCGGTCATCCAATCTGAACGAGAGTGAAGCTCTAGCAGTCCATTCCCTTGGTGATCCTACTAAAAACGCCACAAACAAGGTTGGATCTTCCGGATCAGAGAATGCTGCTCCTGGATTTTAGCCTATACCACAAAGGCCCTAATGGCCCCGCACTTTGGCTGAACTGATGTATTGAGAATTCCCCAACGAAGCCGTGGATTAGCCATCTAAGAGATGTATAATCAAGCTTGTGGTTCAGTACTATCCCATCAAGGACTTGTAAGAACCCATGTGAATAGGGATGATGGTCAAGTTACACTCCCAATTCATTAGGATGAAGAACGAAGATACATTTTAGAATAGAATCAAGCATAGGTTGAAATAGAATAGTGATATTATTAATCCATAAGAATCAGCAGAGCTCCTAACCTTAACTTAGGAGGTTAGTGACTCATACTGTAGAAAGAAACAATGTAATTCAAAAATATGGCATAAGGTCCTGAACAAGGGTGATCCTTGTTCTATATATACTAATATAATAACTAAGAATTACAGAAATAAGGTAAACTAGTCTTGTAGTGCAAAAATCCACTTCTGGGGCCCACTTGGTGAGTGTTTGCACTAAGCTTGAGTGAAATCCATGAGCTAGTACTCCCTTTTGGGCGTCCAACACCAGCTTTGGACTCCTGAATAGGCGTTGGACGCCAGCTACTCCCCCTTTGGGCATTGGACGCCAGGAATAGGGCTGGTGGCTGGCGTTAAATGCCAGTTTTGGGCCTTCATTTCCAAAGCAAAGTATGAACTATTATATATTTCTGGAAATCACTGGATGTTAGCTTTCTATAGCCGTTGAGAGCATGGAATTTGGACTTCTGTAGCTCCAGAAATGCTCCTTCGAGTGCATGGAGGTCAGATCCTGACAGCATCTGCAATCCTTTCTCTGTTTCTGAATCAGACTTTGCCAAAACTCCTCAATTTTAGCCAGAAAATATCTGAAATCATCATAAAACACACAAAATCAAAGTAGAATCCAAAAATATGAATTTTGCACTAAAATCTATGAAAATATAATAAAACTTAAACAAAACATAGTGAAAACTATATGAAAATGATGCCAAAAAGCGTATAAAATATCCGCTCATCACTTGGCCTGGACTACACTAAGATATATGCTTGCCCCAATGATTTTATGTTATATCTGGATGAAAATCCAAATAACTTACAAGATACATGCCAGTATTGCGGTATATCTAGATGGATCCCTAAGAAAAAAAAAAAGAAGCAAGTTGTAAAAGTTTTGTGATACTTTTCAGTGAAGCCAAGGTTGCAAAGATTATATATGTGTAACAAGACGGCTTAACACATGCAATGGTATAATTCTGCATCTACAAGAGATGGATTACTAAGACATCCAAGGGACGGTGAAGCATGGAAGAATTTTAATACGACACACTCTGTTTGCCGAAGAGCCACGAAATGTTTGCTTAGGTCTTGCAACTTATAGTTTTAATTCCTTCGGAACCTTGAGTTCTACTAATAGCGTTTGGCCTGTGTTCTTGACTCCATACAATCTTCTGCCTTGGATGTGTATAGATCATACTTCTTTCATATTATCAATGATTATTCCAGGAAAGAAGTCCCCTGGTAATAAGATAGATGTGTACTTACAGTCCTTTATAGATGAATTGAAAGATTTGTGGAATGACGGTGTGAAAACCTTTGACTCGTCATCCGAAAACACATTTAGAATGCATGCAGCTCTTATGTAGATAATAAGTGATTTTTCGAGGTTAGGTATGCTATCTGGTTCGAACACACACACACTGGTATGGCTTGTCCCACTTGTAACTTTGATTTTTCCCTTATTATCTCTGTCGTAATTCTAAATGGTGCTTCATGGGTCATCGACGTTTTTTGGAAAGAAACCATAGATTTAGATTGAATCGTGTTCTTTTTTACGGAAGCATAGAGAAGCATGGTCCACCTAAGAAGTTATCAGGATTTGACATTCTTGAACAATAAAAGCATGTTAAAACAAGAGATCAGCAAAGAGCAGAGTCTCATAACGGTGGGAAAAGACCTCAATGAGAAGTAAGGCAGTAGAACAAGTGAAGTATTTTCTTTTATCTTTCGTACTAGGAAACCAATTTGTTGCGTCATAATCTAGAATTTATGCACATTGAGAAAAATATGTGTGACAACATATTGTATACTTTGGTTAATGATAAAGCAAAATCAAAGGACAATCTCAAGGTACGGAAATATTTGAAAGAAATGGGCATACGACGTGATCTCTAGCCAAGTGACAATGGATCCTATCATTTACCTTTGTTTTCACTAACACGTGATACCAAGAAGCTATTTCTTTCCACGTTAAAGAATGTTGTGCTACCATATGGTTACTCAAGTAACATTTCGAGATGTGTTGATGAGGGACAAAAAAATTTTTTGACTTGAAAACTCATGATTGCCATGTTCTTATGGAGAAATTGTTACCAATAGTAGTTCGTCATTTGCTGCCAGATCATGTTACAGCGATATTGGTTGAGTTCAGCTCATTCTTTAAGATCCTTTGTGGGAAAAGCTTAAGTATTTTTGAACTTGATAAGCTCCAAAAACGCATAGTGGTTGTCCTTTGCCTTTTGGAAATGTTATTCCCTCTTTCATTCTTTATCGTCATGGTTCACTTGACAATCCATCTAGTAATGTAAGCAAAGTTTAGAGGTCCAGTGCATTATCGATATATGTATCCAATTGAGAGGTAAAATATTTTATATGATGAATTAAAGATCGTTAGAATTATATCTCTTGTCATATGATTTTTACTTGATTTTTATTATATTATTTTAGGGAGTTAGGCCATCTAAAATCCCATGTACGGAATAGAGCACAAGTAAAAGTGTCTATAGCCGAAGGATACTTAGCTGAGGAATGTATCACCTTTCGTTCTCGCTATTTTGAGGATATATAGAGACATGGTTCAAAATACCTAGACGTGTATGTGATGACCCACTTGACAAGGAATTATCAGAATATTCTCTTTCCGATGGTGGGTAAAGCAGGGAGTTCCGGTACACTTTTTACTTTAAGTGAAAAGAAAAAACTATAAACCTATAGATATGTGTTACTAAATTGTCAAACCGTCAAAGATTATGTAAAGTGAGTAATATATGTATAATTTATACTAGTTAACGACATATTCTAAATATAATTTAATTTCTCTTGTAGTGAATTTAGGGAATACATAAAAAGAAGCTCAAAGGGAAAGAGACTGAAACCCTACAGACATAGAGAAGAGAGTATTTAAGGATTTTGTTACGTGATTTGAAAAACGAGTAAGTTAGTTAAGAATTAGAGTTTACGAAAGGCGAAAGGTTTTAAGATATAACTGTTTTAATCCTTATAACTTATCCCAATTTTAGATAATGAACTCGGATACAATATGACAATTAATTAATCAAATGAAGTGATATGAACCTGAAACTTGTTTGTTTTGAAACTTAGGGATGTTGAGTGTAACCTCACTAAAATTTAGAAGCAACGGATTAAAATTGAGATTATTATGGATTTTACAAAAACACTACTGCTTGCTATTTTTCTAAATCTTTATGTGTGCAGTAACAGACTTTCAAAATTTTGTATAAAATTCAATTCTAATCTAAATACAGTAAAACTTAATTCAAATTAATCTACTGACATCAAATTTTTAGCACGAGGCCCCTTATCAAATGCAATGAGATATAGTGTTTATAAAATTAATGGTTGTACATTTTGAACTGTTGATAATGAAGAAGGATTGAGGACACAAAATAATGGAGTATATTTAACCTCTAGCACACAATGTGTTGCAAGTCGAGTTGATAGAAATTTAAGACAAAGTGATGTACCCTATTATGGAAAGTTAGAGGATATATTTGAGCTTAGCTATTATAGGCGATTCACTATTGTTCTCTTCAAATGTAAATGGGCTGATTCGACTCGACATAGAGGATATAATAAAAGGGATCAATGAAATTTTCATTGTGTTAACTTTGATAGATCAATCCATACCGGTGAACATGACGAAGATGAGCCTTATATTCTAGCATCACAAGCATCAATGGTGTACTATGAGATAATGTCATTAACAAAGGAAGTAGTATTTTTGTTCATTTAAAACCAAGAGATTGTAGGAAATAGGTGATGAAATCGATGAAGAGCCTGCAGATGAGGACGTGCCACATCAAGAGCAAGCTCTTGATCAATTTTTCAGCAACAGTGATGAATACATGCAATTGGCAACAAACTACTTAATCGATGATGTAGTTGAAACGTAATGAGAAATCTAAGGTTTAAGCTTATTTATATATTTGTTAATTTTAAGGTTATGGTTTACTATTTGACTTGTTCATAAAGTATATCTTTGGCCTACTTTTGTGTGAAATATAACATGCTTTTTGACTTAATTTGTCTAACTTTTTGTTGTTAAATTCATCTACAGCACTGTCGAAGTGTAAACGCTTTACTAATCCACTAAGATCAGCTTCTCAATCCGAAAACGGTTTTGATCGATCTAATGACGACGTAGTACACAATTCACATATAGATATCTTACCACCTAATCATGATTCAACAATGTTAAGTAATCTGGATAGTACTACGGATCATTCCCTGCTAAATCAAGGATCCCAAAAACATACTAGGCAGTTTGGTGGACGTTAATCTTCTGAATATTGGACAGTGGAGACAATAGATACAGTCAGGCATGGACCTAAGTGTTAGAGTAGGGGGGCACTTGCCCCCACTCCCATTTCAATTTTTTTTGAAATATATATATATATATATATATATATATATATATATATATATATATATATATAATATTTTTATTTTAAATTTTAAATGACTTCATTACAAATAAATTAAGCCTAATTATTTAAAGTTTCAAATTCATTTTATTTTTTTATTATTTTCACTATTAGTTAACCTAATCAAATTTAGTATTTTTCATTATCAAATTTCAGCCGTCACTACTCTTTTATTCTCTTAATCCGTCTTCTTAATTTCATATTTTCAACCTTTTTTTTCTATTTCTTTTTTAGTGGTCATCTTCTCTTTATCAAAAGATAAATTTTAAATATTTTTTTATATAACTCTCTATGATTCTATGTATCTTTTAGTTTTATTATTTCTCTTTTTGATATTTTCAATTGTAAATTTTAATTCAAACAACTATAGTGTAGGTATTAATCTAATTTTTTATTATTTTTATAAATTTATATATTTTATTTTATTCTCAATTTAGTGATCCTTATTATTTATTTGTTTATTTTTCGTTCTATTTTATTATATGTAATTATGTTGCATATAAATTTCTAAAGTCAATTGATCAATTTACTCATTTAGAATATATATTTTTTATTTTTAGAAATAATAATGAAAAAATATTTTTCGTCTTATTTTATTATATGTAATTTTTTATTTTTTTGTATTTGAATAATTAATGTGCACTTTAATTTTATGTTTTTAAATTTAGATTAATATATCTTTTGATAGTGACGTATATTATTTTTGCCCCCTTAACATAAATTTTCTGGGTCCGTCACTGGATACGGTGCGCAATAAATTTTATTTCTCATGCTAAGTGGTTAAATAAGTGTTATCTAAATAAATGCAAATTTTCATGTTTCAATCCTTGTATGTTATACTCTTTTTGTACAATCTCTTGTATGGTAGAAGCTACTTAGGTTTTTCTTTTGCACATGATTGATGCATCTACAAAATAGAAGCTTTGCGTTAGAATGAATCATTGCATCCGAAGTATGAAAGTAGATGTTGCCTTTGTTGATGATAAATCTTGAATTACTAGGGACTTAGGCTTGAATAGTCTCCATTGTTTTCAAGTATGTATTCCTTCAAATTGATGGCTGATCCAATTAAAGTTGATAGATGAATCACCCAAGTGATTGATAAAATTTCATGGGACTTGGAGTTAATTTACACAGCTTCCTCTAGTAGTGCTGACCTGAGAAGCTAAAGATTAAGCACATGAAATAGCAACAGATAATAGAAAAATTTTATTCAAGTATACATTTCTGTCATGTGCTTTGTGGCATCAATGTGTCTGTTGATAAACATAGTTTTGTGTCTTATATATAATTGGTATTTTTTTCTCATTTTGTATTTTACATGTCTTGTTAGTTAGGGATCTGTTTGATTATCCATGTACTAAACTAAATGCCCTTTTAATGTTTTTTTTGTTGAAAGTTGAAAAATAAATGAGTGATGTTATAATAGATCTTGAAATGTTGCTATGTAATAGTATTGAATTTCAATGTGTCAAAACTTCAAATAAGAAGAGTTTTGATGACTTTGGTATTATCTGTTACTTGCATTGTAAAGACCTATTCTGCCAATATATTTATTTCTGCTACATGGTTTGTGTTGTTGAAGCTCACTAATTTTGTAAGACACTAATATATTGGATAGTTATCCCCATTTGCTAATTCAGTTTTTTTCTAATTCAAATTTAGATTAAAATAGTGTAGTGTCATCTTAGGTTTTAGTTCTTTAAAGTGTTCCATCACAATCGGTTTTCATAATTATTACTGTATCTTCAATGGCTTTAAGTTAATGTTAAATATTTCTCTAAGACATTTATTTTTTTGAGAATTTTCAAAATCCCAATGTAAAGGAGAAGCTAATCTATATGGCTTAAAGGATATTATGAAAATTTCTATATGGCTTAAGATAATATGAAGTTTTCTATATGTAGTTGTGAAGATAATGATTTGGATCTTGGATAGGTTATATTCTATGATAGTTTATTTCGGTAGATACTGTTGAGTTGCTGCAGTCAAGTTTGGACATTTCCCAACTGCTGTAGGTTCTGTTGCAAAGATTTATCACTTACTTTTAATACCTAATGAGTTAATGTTTGTAGTTAACTCCTTTATTTCTTCAAGAATGCTATTTTTGCATTATGTAGCGGGATTGGTTTATACAACATTATTGTATTTGATTTTGAATTTTATAATATCGAATCTGAACTATTTAATCTGATTTACTATTAAGTAATAAGTATTCTTAGAAAAGCAAGGAGTAAGCTAATTTTCCAAGGTAGGAAACTTACATATAATGAATTTTTTTATCAAATAGTTTATTTTTAAATTTTTAATTTAGTCTAAAACTTTTATTTAAAGGCATAGATGGAACTATTAAGACTAGAAGGCTAAAAGTCAAAGAAATAGATAACTTATTTAGAAATGAGCAAGTTATTGTAAACTTTAGGTGTACCTCGATCTAGATTTTAGAAGTGTTTTAGCAACTTGTTGAAAGTACGTACTTGAAATATTTACGTCTATCAAATTGCTATTAAAATTATATATTCTTAATGACATTTTGTTATTTATGTATGATTCTTTTCTAAAGTCAAAATTTTTTAGGGTATTGCAAAGCGATATTACAAAATGAGCCTTGCAAAAAAGTGGTCACAATATAGAATTAAGTTGTGGAATGAGTTCTATAATCCATGTATGAATAGACAAGCAATCATTAATAATGTCCCAGTCAGCATAGACAGAGATCAATGGACATCCTTTGTTCAGTATCGTTTTCTACCTTCTACAATGGTAACATGCTAAATTTTTTAACATTAATATTAATACGTAATCACTTTTTTAATCTTCATTTTTCTTTTTTGATAGGAGATGTGTAGGAGAAATAAAGAAGTTCACAATAAGCAAACAATTTTCCATACTTAAATTTCATCATTTCTCTCTCTGTTCCTTTTGTGCCAGTTTTCATCACCAGCTACTACTATTGTGTGTGAGTGAGTGAGTGAGTAATTAAGAGCTAGGGTTCTGGTTTTGTGGAAGATCTCTCTCTATAGCTCTTTCATGCCGAAAGATTCATCAATCTCGAGCTCTGACGATGATTCAGTTGTGTTCTTAGGGGCTGTTACACCCCAAGATGGTAACCGTAACCGTCTGTACGGGCGTGAAGGTGACAACAGAATATCTGCCAACCCTAACCGCCAAAACCCTAATGATAACGGTAACCGTAACATTGGAGGACATATTCTGCGTGCCAGGAGGACCGTGATCGGTAATAACTAGCGCAACCGTGACGGCAACGAATCTGAAGAGAGTACTACGGTGGCTAAGAAGGCAGCAGGTCAAGTAAGAAAGAGTGCTGATACAAGCTTTCATGTCGGCGAGAGCAGCAAAAGCCAAAAGAGGAAGACAAGGAAGAGGGTGAGGAAGAAGAAGAAAGGGAACGACGAAGTTTTGGATGAAACGATGAATAAGTTGCTACGTGCCACTTGGGAAATTGGGATTGATGAAAAAGATGAGGAAACTATTTTCTATGATCTGAAAGGGAGAGCTTATACTAATTGCATCATAGCTGCGTATGAGTGTTTGAAACAATAAATTAAGAAAAAACAAACAATGCATAACTCATTACTTTTTTATTAGTCAAATTATTATAATTCAAATTAATTTTAACAAAACAACTTAAAATTATAATTTCAATTTTATCACGTGTATGGTACGGGCAATTCTACACATATATATATATGTAGAAGATAGATGTAGAACAATTCCAATTTTGGCAAATGTACAACGACATTCATTGACCATCATTCACTCACACACAACCATGTTACAATTAATTAACAAACGTAAAAATTCAGGTGGAGTCAACTTTATGTGAAGTTATAGCTGATAATCGTTAAATAATTTAAATGATATGATTAAATTTTTATCTAACGACTCTCAGTTATCAACTTCGTGAAGTTGACAGCACCTGAGTTTCCATCATTCACAAAACAATCATATCCCACATGTATGAAACTTGATCATCATTATTATTCAGTCCCATATCATGACCACAGCAATAAGAGTAACTCCAAGAAGCACAGCTAGAAACCTAAACCAAGGTGTGTCAAACCGGTTCGCACTGTGTGGCTTGAACCCTTTGGATATCAAATGATTGATGGCAACATAGATGAAAATACCACAAGCCATGCCCATTGATATAGCGTATATCCAATCCGCAGTTGATCCTTGTGTTGTGGTGTCTATGGCAATGGCAATTCCAACCCCAATGAGACTAGAGATTGCAAAGGCTCAAAACCCATATCAAGAAAAAGACATGAAATAGTTTGAAGCATAATTCAAGTTTTTTTTTTGTATTTACTCTTATTTATCGTATGTTTTTTAACTTTATTTAATATTCTCTTACATAATTTTTAGAAACGGGACGAAAAATTAGCTGTGGAGAAATGTACATAGAAACTCGTAAGAAGAAAGATGGAGCATTTGTAATTGATGAAGCAAGGGATATAGCGGTAAGTTAAACTAATTAGTCTATTTTAGTACAAAGTGAAACTTGAGATTCCGACAAACATTAATGTTACTTTGTTGTTTTTCGTTGTGTAAATCTCAATTGTAGGAACAAATTGAACTAGTTATGACTTAAGATGAGAAAGATGGATCTGGACCATCCACAAATGATGCTATTAGCAAAGTGTTTGGAGAAGAGCATTCTGGTAGGGTGCGATGCATGGGTATGGGAGCAACACCTACTAATACTTTCAGAAATGCCAATCGTCCTAATCAGCTAGCCAGTTCTTCGACTTCAATGTCTTCTACCAATTACTCCCAAGCTGATTTTTAACGTTTAGAGTCTAAATTTGATGGGACATTGACTGCACTAAAGACTTATTTTCTTTCTAAAGAAGGAAGAATTTCTGTTGAACTTACTAGTATCTTTGATCAGCTCGGGTAAATTGCTTCCTCTTCCTGAATTTATGTTGCGCTCCTTATTTTGAATTTTATCTTAAATGATAACTGTTATATTGAGCTACTATTCTAGCATTGATAGTCTCATATATTCTAACCTCACACCTGCACATCTTATCAATTCATCGTTCAAGTTTTTGACACTTAAAAAAGTTAATGCCTTATTTTTTTAAAATTTTTTTCCTTTAAATTATTTTTATAGTGTTATAGATGTTGGCAATTGTTATGTTGAAATTTTTTGTTCTTAGTTTATTCTAGGGTAACGATTGTGAGAATGATCCTATTACACCAACTATAGGAAGAACATCATCACGCGAAAGCAATGAAAATCGTAAAGACATCGTTTAGTGTTGCTTTAAAGACTGATTGGTTGTTAACTCTTTCACACTTTTTAGGGTATTATGTTGCATTTTATTTACTAAACAAACTTATTCAAGTAGTGAACTCATTAGTGGTAGTTGTTAATTTATTGAATTTTAATATGTTTAATTTTTAGGATTAGATATATAAAGACAATGTTGATTAAGATATTATGCATTTTATTATAATATAAAGAAGTTATTATTTATTACAATGGGTTATGAATTACATTCGTATTTTAAATTATTGGGTAAAGTACTAAATTAGTCCCCTAGGTTTGGGCGTAATTCTGTTTTGGTCCTTAAGATTTAAAGTGTTTTATTTGAATCCAAAAAAGTTTTATTTAGCATCAATTTAGTCCCACAGTGAGGTCAAAATTAAATAATTAACAAAATGTCCTACATAACAACAGTACAAGAACAAAATCGATAATCTAGAGAACAAGTACAAGCTCCAGAGGCATAAAATCAACCATTGATACATCAATATATTTATTTAATATTTCTTTTATAATATAAATAAAATATTTTCTATAAAACTAAAGAAAATGATAAATAAATGTATTGATGCATCAATGGTTGATTTTGTGCCTCTAGAGCTTGTACTTATTCTCCAGATTATCGATTTTGTTCTTGAACTATTGTTATGTAGGACATTTTGTTAATTATTTAATTTTGACCTCACTGTGGGACTAAATTGATGCTAAATAAAACTTTTTTGGATTCAAATAGAACACTTTAAACCTTAAGGACCAAAACAGAATTACGCCCAAACCTAGGGGACGAATTTAGTACTTTACCCTAAATTATTTTATTAGATTTAAAATTTTTCTTATCTATTAATATCTTATAAAATGAAAAAAATTATATATATGCATAATTAAAATATTATGTCAGTTTTATTTGTGCAGTGATTTTTAAATTGAGGCGGTTTTCAACTTCCACAAATAGAAAATTAATTTTTAGTTTAAATAACTTGCAGGGGTTTAAAACCCCCTCCCCCACAACCTCAATCAAAACCGCCGCAAAACAATGTAGTTGGATGCCTTAGAAAACCGACGCCATATATAAAAAACCGCTACAAAGTGCAGGGGGCAAAAACTGCCGCAATTTAAATTTGAAATAGTGTCAGTTTTTAAAAAATCCCTGTGATTAAACCCTTTACACCCAACTCATCGTTTTATGAAACCACCGTAACGCAACTTGTGGGGGGTTAAAAACCGCCACAAAATGAAAAAAAAAACCCGCAAATTAGTGTCTTTTTTTGTAATGTCAATTTATATGTAGTACAACAGTTCTTAATAAATCGATACAATTTAATTGGATTTGCTACTATAACTTGTAATTCGAATTAGACTAATTCAATTTATATAGTTACATGCTTTGGGAGATCCACGTACCATTCTTTATTTTGGATGATTCACGTAAATTTGAGTGTCATTTGGTTTATCTAAGTGACTTACCCAACCCCATTCTATATGCAAAGTATAGAAATTAATTTTTAAAATCCATAAAAGACAAATGAAGTTAATCTTAAGGTTAATGCATATTAGTCAACACATTATTTTTTCTCGTTACTTTCGTTACATTTTAAAATTTTTAAGAGATAATTTTGTTATTTGTATCTTTTTGAATTATTTTTGTCAGTGTCAAAATTCGTCAAATACTAGTTTAGTAATTTGTTCTTTATTTTATATGCCTTAGAAAATACTTTTTTAAAATACATAAAACACCACTTTGTTGCATATGGATATAATCTAACTCATTAATATATTATTTAAAAAATATTATTTCACACATTAATGGCAAATTTATCCCCGAAAGATTGTCCGATCGTTATTTTTGTTCTTGAATAATTTTTTAATCAAATTAGTCCCATAAATATTTAACATCAATCATGTTTGTCCTTCCATTTTTGGACTAACAGTTTCTGTCAACAGTTGTACACGTGGAGCGTTAATTGACATGTGTGTTGACAAATATGTGCCCAGATGGAAGCTGATAAAATATGTTTACTATATTATGTCAAAATAGTCCTTGCCCCATTTGTTTAAACCCTAATCTTTAAATCTACAGAGACATTAACTCATCTTGTTAAGTGGTGTTGTAATGGTGCAGAGCCATTACCTAGATTTAGAAGGCATGATGCAGAGCACTGGTGGAGGACGAAGTGGTGGGTTGTCACCGCAATTGTTGGGTAGATTTGGTTCTAGCTCCTCCATGTGATGAAGGAAGATGAACATGGACAGAACCTATTTTTGTGGACCGAAAACTACAATTAAGAAATTTGGGACATTAGAAAATTCAGGAAGGTTGTTTCACACTTGTCAAAGATATCCGGTGAGTTTAAATTGATATAAACTATAGTTTCTTGAAACCCTTCACCATTAATGTGGGATTCACCTTTTGCGCTTGGAATTTACAGAAAGGCAACCACTGTAACTACTATAGTTGAACAGATGATAATAAATATGAAGTTTTTGAAGTTGCAAATGGTGGGGCAGAAGCAGAGTTTGAAGTTGAGAGTGACTATGAAGATTAGAAAGTGAAGTTAGGTTGGAGAATAGGTAGTTTGGAAGCTGAACTCAGAGTACTTAAGATCTTGATTATTTTTGTGTTTGCTGGATTAATAGTGCTTATGTTAGTGGTTGCGACACTTTGTATGTCATATATGAGAAAGTAGAAAATTTGTAAAAGTATTGGTGATGATGTTGTTTTGTTGGAACCTGTTAAAAGCATCAGTAAAATTTAGTAAATGAGTTTGAAAATTTTCTCTTTTTTATTATCAATCATGCAACCTATATTTTACACAACTCTACAAACAAGTAAATGAAAATAAGCACTTTACTCATAAGATAAATTAAGTATTATGATATATATTGAAACTGAAGCATTTGCATGTCCATATAAATATACTAACATAGTCTTCATAATATCAATCCTATAAAAACTAAGCAAGTCTTTATAATATCAAGTTTAAGTCACCTAAATTTAGGCTATACCAAAAGATAAACAGGGTTGTTAAAAATACTTAGCAATATGTCTATAATGCTAAAAGGGTCTAATTCTTCCCTTTTACAAAACACATAATTCAGCCTTTAACACCTAATACATCTCAAACATATTTGTCTTTCTTCCTTGAACGTTTGAGCTCCAGAGTTGGCACAAAAGTCTTGATACTAGCTAGTTTCTTTGCAGTTGCAGAACTGGCTCCCTTGATTATTTCAGCTGAAATTGGAATTGTTGTAGTGGTAGCTGATTGTGATAAAGATGGAGTTTTTGCTTTTCCTTTAAGAACCTGAAGTTTTGGAGGCCTTACTCTAACTTTGTCCTATATTTTATAATCATGATGACCAAAGTCAATTCAATAATCAGATTTAGATTCCAGAACATTAGCATTTATTATAAAAGATATATTGCAAATAAAATATCAACTTGGGAGGTGTAAGACCAGAATTTTCGAAAAATATTATTGAGTTAATTTTAATTTATATATTCATTAAAGACTTTATTTTTAGAAATTATTTTATTAAAAGTAATTAAATTAAGTTTGATAATTAAATTAGATATTTTTACTTAATCTTATAATATTGAATAATTTTTTATATTTAAAATTATAGAACTTAATAGTTGTAAAAGAATAAGAATTTTATATGATTTATTTTAAATAATTGAGATTTTGGAATTTAATACCTTAATTTTTATAAATAAAGAAAATAAATTATACTATTTCTAATTTTAAATTAGAATACTTGAATTAAAAGCCAATTAGCAAATTGATAATTAAATAATATTTTTTTAAAATAATTTTAAAGGATTAAATTAGATTTTTAATTAATACTCTATACTCCTAATTTTTTTAAGAGAAAAGGACAAATTAGTCCCTGACCTTTTAACCCGAGGACATTTTCGTACCTAAGCATTGGAAAATACATTTAAATCCCTGACGTTCCTAAAAATGAGACCGATCAGTCCCTTCGTCCATGAGCCATCGTCAGACCGGACGGAAAATGCTGACCTGGCTCCCCCTACGCTTACCTGGCTCAACGGCGTTCCCACGTGGCACGTTAGTGGGATGGAGGTTTTGAAAACGGGACACATAAGTCCCTCTCACTCAAAACGACGTCGTTCTGAGTGCTGCCCCTTATATACAGTCTCGTCCCTTTCCTTGTGTACAATCCCTATTACACCCACAGAGCTTTTACAGAATTACATAAAACCCTAAGGAAGACCAAAGATCAAACGCAAGAATACTCTGTTTCTCCCTCCAAAAAAACCACCATCCAGACTAGGAAGGTTCCGGTATGCATTCGGTGTGAATCCAGTCTTATTTTCCGTCTTCGTCACTGAAGGTAAGAATCAGTTGCATTGCTTATTGAGTCGATTGTGTAGTTCAATAGTAATGAAAGTATGAACTGTTGTACGTGCATGGTGATAGCAATGGTAAAAATTGTATGTGCATTGTAACAGTGAATTTGATTCAATGTTAGGGCAAAGGAAAGTTCTTGGTTGATTTCTGTTTCTATTTTTTGTAGGAGATTGATGTATGAGTGTAGAGTTAGTTGATCGTTGATTTCTGTTTTTATTTTTTTCTCCAGATGGTAGATGTGTTTGTGGTGCCAGTTTTCCACCATGGAGGTAGTTTTGTTAGAAACAGTAATGGTTCCCTTGTTTATCAGAATGGAAAGGTAGAGAAATTTCCCGAAATGGACCTGGATTTTGTGAATTTTGGGGACTTGATCACACTTTTTAAAGGCTTGGGGTACCAGTCGTACAGGGCAGTTTATTGGTATGATCCAATGAGTGATGATGTTGAGTCGGGGCTGCACAGTTTGACAGGAGATGCAGGGATCAATGCCATGCGAGAGAACAAAGTGAAGAATACAAAGACGAATGAGTTTTACCTGTACTTTGACCACCCTGTTGATGAGCCAGAAATTGTGGAGGATGGTGGAAACAAAGGCAAGAGTCCTGTGTTAGAAGAGATTCAGAGTTCATCTTCAGATGATGGGTATGAGAGTACGGAGGATGAGCCATATAAACCTCCACCACCCGGATATGAAAGTGACAGTGATGATGGTGATAATAATGCTGAGGACAGAGCACGCAAGAGGAAGAGAGTTAGTAAGGGAAAGGAAAAAATTGTGTCTCCAAGAAAATCATCTGCAAAGAAGCCATGTGCCAAGAAGCCAGCTGCAAAGAAGACAGGTGTGAATAGGAATAGGAGAAGTTGGTTAAAGAAGGGACAAAGTAGTGGAATGGGGACATCTGAGGTGAATAGAAGGCAGTAAGCCAGGAGTGAGCCCAATATACAGCAGCAGGCCAATTCTGGGCCCAATGATCAACAGCCCAACAGAGATCCAACTGTGAGGTTCTATGTCAGTGCAGTCCAAGGTGATGGTGATGATGACCCCATATATGATTACCATTCTGAGGATTTACACACTCCTAACTCCACTGATGATGAGTCCAGCAAGCACACATTTCCTGAATTTGATGATAATTATGCTTTTGGAGAGGGCAGGTTTGACTTAGGGACAAGGTTTGCAACCATAGAGAGATTTAAAGAAGTTGTGAAAGACTCTTTCATTGCTGAGGGTAGAGAGCTTAGGTGGATTAAAAATGATAGGGAGAGAGTAAGGGTGGGATGCATGGATGATGACTGCCCTTGGTTAGTTCATTTGTCATACAATAAATCACTGCAATGCTACTAGGTGAAGACTTACAAAAACGATCACACATGTGCAAGGGACCTAGGAAGTAACGCTGTTGATCAACATTGGATTAGTCAGAAGGTGGATAAGAGAATGAGTTCACAGCCTCACATGAGAACAAATGAAGCTGTTGACTTTCTGAGAGAGGAGTTCTCACTCACTGCACATCCAAAAATGGTCTATAGATCAGTTAAGGAGGCAAGGGAGAAGATAATGGGCAATGAGAGGGAGCAGTACAATAATGTGAGGGATTACTTGTTTGAAATTCTAAGAAGCAACCCTGGCTCCAGGGCAGAGGTGTGTGTAACTCCAATTCCTCAAGCCCCTCCTGTGTTTGATAAGCTGTATATAGGGTTAGAGGCATGCAAGCAGGGGTTCAAGAGTGGATGTAGGCCTCTAATCCACCTTGATGGTTGCTTCCTGAAAACATACTACGGTGGACAACTCCTAACTGCAGTGGCACAAGATGCGAATAATCAATTTTATGTTGTTGCTTATGGAGTTGCAAGGTCTGAAACCAAAGAGTCTTGGAAATGGTTTCTTACCCTACTTCAGGAGGATCCGGGGGATGTGCAGACTCATGGTTGGAATTTCATGTCCGACCAACAGAAGGTAACACTCACAACTCTTTATAAACTTGATAATGGTTCAATTATTTCAATATGATGTCTATTGCAGTTAGATATTTATTCACTGATATGCCTAGTTTAATAATGCAGTCGTTCAGAATTTACTAGTTATGTTTAATTGTGAAACCTTTGTGTACTGTGTTAGGGATTGCTGCCTGCTTTGAAAGAAGTGATGCCAAATGCACATCACCGAAACTGTGTAGCTTAAGAAGTGAAGATCTGTGTAGCTTTTAGTTATGTTGATTTTGCAGTTTGACTTAGACCTATTTCTGCACAGTTTGGCTTATGCCTTGTATTTTGTGTTTGAGGCTTACTTTTGACATGTTAAGCTTCATCAAATTGTTCAGTTTAGGAGACTTTTTCATTTTGGGAAGATTTAGTAAACAATGGCTATGAAAAACTTGTTTAGCAATATAACATCCTCTTTCTAAATTATGTATGCAACTACTGCCTCTAATTCCTCAATGTTTCCAAGTTTATTTAGATATTCAAAACATAAGTTTAACATACTGATATTATAACTCGAGTTCCATTTAGATTACAGGACCCATGACTTGCCAAAACGGTATGTTTCAATACACAACATAAACCTACAACATACCATTCTCTATCATGATTGTTATAGTTCATCTCTCAAGCAATAGCTACATAAAAGGCAACAACAACAGCAAATATAATTACAGAAAAACACAAGGCTACTGGGTTTTTCTTCTTCTCCAAAGCAATAATTTTCTCCTCCAAAACAGCCATTCTATGATCCAATTCATCTTCCTTTTCCTCTTCCTCTTCTACAACTTCAACATGTTTCTCAACCAAATGTCTGCTGTCACAGATGCAACAACTGCTTCCTATTCTGGCAAGATGCTCATCGACCCAAACAAAAAATTTGCAATGAGGTTCCTTTCCCTGTCAAAATCACCAACATCATCTACTGCCCGCATCCATCTCAGATTAAACCAAAGCCAGAATTTTTAAACTTACCTTATAGAATGGACAACCCAAGAAGATTCTGCTAGGGTTGCTTCTGGTCCTCAACATATACATTATTGCATAAACTCCACAAAAACACCTAGGGGCGACGACGTCGTTTGGATGGTCAGCATGAACACCACCTGGAATTGAGCTTGAAACAGAATTTTCTTCTCTTACTCCACTAACGCTTCTTCTTGAGGTTGATAATGCCCCCTTCGTAGCCATTACTGAACTCTGAACAAGTCTTCTCCTCACTACCACCCACCACTATGAAGGAACGACCCAAACGAATTTTAGTATTAGGGCAGCACTCAGAACGACGTCGTTTTGAGTGAGAGGGACTTATGTGTCCCGTTTTCAAAACCTCCATCCCACTAACGTACCACGTGGGAATGCCGTTGAGCCAGGTAAGCATAGGGGGAGCCAGGTCAGCATTTTTCGTCCGGTCTGACGGTGGCTCATGGACGAAGGGACTGATCGGTCTCATTTTTAAGAACGCCAGGGATTTAAATGTATTTTCCAATGCTCAGGGACGAAAATATCCTGGGGTTAAAAGATCAGGGACTAATTTGTCCTTTTTTCTTTTTTTAAAATTACCTAAACTACTTAAAACTTTAACCCTAATTCCTTTACCCACCGCCACTCACCTTACCATTAACCCCCAAAGCCCCAAGCTATCAGGAAAGAAAGAAAACAGAAAAGAGAAATGGAATTAGGGGAAAAGAGAGAAGAGAGAGTTGCGATGTGAATGAAGAAGAGAGGGGGAAGAGGGAGCTGACCACACCACCAGTGCAGGAGAGAACCGAGGGGAGAGAGAGGGTGATGCGTCTGAGAGAGAGAGAGAGAGAGCCGGAGGGAGCTGCTACGCCGTCACGAGGGAGTCGCCGTAAGCTTCGCGCCAAACTCCTCACGAACCGTCGCTGTCCGTGGAGCCGCCAGGAGCTGCTGCGTCACCATCACTGTCGAAGGACCAGCTGAGGGAGAGCAGCACCGAAGAGAGAGGAAGACGCGAGCAAGGGCAGAGAGAGATGGGGACCTCGTCAGCTCGCCGCCAAGCCGCTGCCGTCGAGGGTCCGCATAGGCACTGTCATCGCCGTTTGTGGAGTCTGCGAGCTGTCGCCATCGAAGCTGGGTCTGTCACCGTTGAAACTTGAACACTGCTGCAACCACCGTGTGTCATCGTCTTTAGATCGGCCGTCGTTGGAGCGGAGCTCGGCCTTCCTTGCTGCGGGAGTTTGTTCCCAGAGGAGGGGAGGTGACAGGGGTAGAAGTTTGCCACCATTGTGCTGCCCTGCTCACTGAACGGCTCAGGAAAATCACGGCGGAAGCCGCCAGAGGACGCCCCTGCAGCTGCCAAACCCCATCCTACTCCAGTTTGGGGTTCTGACTCTGGTTCGTTTATGCTGGGTTTTGTTTTCCCGAGTGACAGAGGCCACCAGCACAGCTATTACCATTGCTGGGCTCGTTGGAAGCTGCCATGACCACCACTGAATTCTACGCTGCCATTAGAGTCACTGATGTAGGTATCTTTGCTGCCTCTACTTCGGTTTAGGTCCTTCGCTTCCTTAAACTTGTTCTACTTCCACTTTTACTCTACTATTATCCTATTTTCTGCTACAATTAGGTTGAATATTGATGCTAGTGTTACTACGGGACTGCTGAAGCTGCTGCTAGTTCTGATTCTGTTCTCTTGGTACTGGTCTGATCTTTCCCTTAGGTTTGGTCCATTTGCATGTTCTGTTTTGTCACTGCTATGGTTTCCATGTTCTGATTTTAATTCAATTCTATTCCTTACTTTGTCTTGAATCTCCAGGATTGTAATTGCTTTTAATTCCTATCCAATTTAAATCTTCTATTTTGCTACAACCATGACCACTGCTGTGAAGACTAACATTGTCGTTGTTCCGGTTGCTGCCACTGCCGTTCCAGTTGCGTAAGAGTCGCAGCTGCTGCCATGAATTAAAAGGAGAGGGAATTATCACGATCGAGATAGGGAATTATTTTAAAGTTATAATGTTTTGGAGTTGAATAACTGATGAGTTTACTAAATTAATGCAAATGAATTAATGTTGTGATTGAAATGAGTTTTCTGCTGTGATTGAAGTTGTGGCTGAATTGAGTATTGATTTATCATTCTTTGAAATTTCTGGCAAAATGATTGGATATATTGATTTTGAACTATTGATTGAAATTGGTTCTTATTGATTTTGAGTGATAAATTTGAAAATGTTAATTTGAAAAGTTGGTTTTGACTGAGTTGAGGTTAAAAAGAGGGGACCCGTGATGGATGGCAAATTTCAGTTTTTAGGGGAGGTGCTGTCAAAAATTTTCTAAGAATTTGAAGAAGTTTTGGTTGTGATTTTGAAAATGATTTTGATTTAAGTAACTTTAATAAAAGAAGTATATTTTTAATGCTTTTAAAGATTATTAAAGATAATCGGATTCTTATGATTATATTAACATTGTAGTTTTAAACTCACTTGATTTTTAATAACGAGAGGAGATTTGATTAATTAAGTAGAGACTTAAAAATAGTAAATTAAGTATAAATTCAAGGGTTCGGGAATAGGAAAGTGAGTTTAAGGTTTTTAATGAAATTGAACATAAGACTTAAGAGGAAGAAAGTTATTTTAAGGAATACGATGAAAACTGTATGGTATTGTTTTGGAGGTAAGTTTAGTGAGTTATTTGGAGATTATATTTAGAATTGACATGTGATTTAGTGACAAATGATTTTGGCTGAGGTCTGATGATGATTTCGAGGTTGAGGGAGGATAATGATTAAGTATGATTGAGGTATGGTGATAATTCTGGTTAATTATAGTGTTGTGAGGTGATGATTGTGATTGATGACAATGGTTGTGTTATTGATGACAAGATTTGTGATGAATGAGATATGATTAAGAATGATGCAGATGTTGATGAATTATGATTGAACTATTCATATGGCTTATTTATTTGAATTATCTGAGATACGAGTTTCCCGGGGTAAAGAACCGTGGCTTGCCACCACGTGTTCCAGGTTGAGATTCGATACTCTATTGATCTTGCGACGTAAGGGTTACCGGGCACTTATAAATTCCCGGGAATGATACTCCCATTGAGCGATTTGATATATATATATATATATATATATGAGAAAAAACTATGCATAGACTCATGGGGATGCGCGTCGGGGGACAGTCCAATGGTTTAGCAAACCGGACTTGTTGGGTTGGCTTGATAACCGACAGATGAGACTCATCAGCCATAGGACAGGCATACACCATATGCATTTGTATGTTTTGATTGAGTGTGTATTGTTTTGGTTTGCCTAATTGCCTAGCCATATTTATCTGCTATTTGTTTTACTTGCTGTACCTGAATCCTACCTGTGATTTTTTTGTTTGTCTTGTATGTGTATGTTTATCTGAGAGACCTTTTGGGTGGAGGCGTGATGAGGGTGGTTTCTGGTATGAGGTAATGAAGGTTGGGGTAGAACGAACTAGGTGTTGTCATATTATTTTAACTTATGTACTAGTTGGATAGGAAAGAGCAAAGTAAGTTGAGGGATAGAAAGTCTTTAGGCACGACTTTGATCCTTTTTATTTCTTTAAACGATTCACCTTACTGATTTGTAAACTAAAGGAATTCCTTTACGACTTTTCAAATTAAGTTTTTATACAAAGCTTTTCCCAAAAGCTAATTTCATAGATAAACTGCTTTTATAACGAAATTAATTGTATTTGCAAGTATTTCTTTGCTTTAATGGTATTTCTTCCCTACTGAGAACATGCGAGGACGATGTTCTCACTCCCCTACAGATATTTTCTGTTCAGGTTATGGGCGACGAAGTTCGAAAGAGCTTATTTATTTCCATTTCTGTTTTAAACGATGTTTGTGTTGTATTAGTTACTTTTTCCCTCGCTTTTATCTTTACAAGTTTTATAAGAGGGATAGGATTCTGATTATGTAATGCTTGTGAAATTAATAATATGTATATATATGTATTCTTGTGAGTATTATAATTTGTAATGTATGTATGTAAGTTTTGAAAAAAATTATGGTTTAAGTTTTAAACAGGCTCCTATTTTAGTATTAAATAAATCTAGAGTCGTTGTAATATCCACGCTATCAAAGTTGCGTAGTCAGAAACGTGACGTTCTGATAATGAGGGTGTTACAGGTGGAAATTGATGAAGGTTGAGACTCCTGTGTAACTGGAATCCCTTCCGATTGGCCAAGGATAATCTTAGTTGGTGGGTTGCTAGGAATTTGAGCAACAAAATGCATTGAGATCTCATTGGATGCATCTTGAGCATCAGCACCAACAGGGACAGCAACTACTGCAAGTTGGAGTTGCATAAGTCTTGCTTGTTCAGTAGCTTCCTCTTGTTTATTCACTTTACAAGTTTTACTGTTGTGCTCAACTTCACTACAATACATTGCACCTTATTGGGTTATACTTTCTTTTCATCCGTGTCTTTGATCCAACATGCTGTTTATGTTTGTCCTTTCTCCTATTCATTGTGGCCTACTTGGTTTGACCTTAACTGGTGGTGGAACAGGTGCCGGAGATCCTGTTTTTTTCCATAGGTCTTGCCCCTTGATTGGGTTCACATTGAACCAGTATGTTCTTCTACGTAAGTCCATCGTTAACCACTCGTGGTAATGTCCTTAGGCCTCTTGTCATTCTTATCTTGAATGGCAACAATGGCATGCATGCACGGCATACCTATTCATAATTGGACGAAAAACATGAATAAATGTTAGTGGCAGCCAATAACATTAATATTCATTGGTAGAGAACAACTTAAATTTTATAGCTTAATAAGAAAAATTATACCTGTCAGCTGCCAAAATCTGCAAGTGCATGTGTGACTTCCCAAATCCACTACCATGTTCGTTGCCCAGCCTTGCACTTCATAAAATACCTCTTTTTCATCACTTGACCATTGAGGAAACCACCAATTCCTTGATAACTTTGTCATTGCCTCAAGTTGGCTTTGTTGAATTGTGGTCAGAATTCTCTGATAGCTCAGTAACTCTTGCCTACTATCAATCATGCTCTTCGTGATGATCCTCCTTACCTCTTCAACTAGCGTCAAGATAGGCTTTGCCCTATCATGCTTTATCTTTGCATTGAATGACTCACATGTGTTATTATATATTGTGCCCATCTTCGTTCCCTCACTGAAGTATGCCTTTGTCCAAGCTTCTTTCGGCCATTTTTCTAGATATGGCAATGCAGGTAATCATTTTGACCATGTTCATGTTTCTTTCAAATTTAATCCTAGTTCTTGATCTAGCACATTCTCATATCATATCATTCAACTTTAAGTTGCCCTATTGCTTTGAAAAATTCTTCCATAGATGCCATATGCAGAATCTGTGCTGAACTCTTGGCATGACCTCTTGCACAACTAGGATTAGCTCCTGCATAAACAACATAAATCAAAAAGATTGAGTTAAAATAGTCCTCAACTAAATATCATTAAATCAATTTGGTCCCGAAAAGAATGTTCATTAGTCCTTAAATTTCTTTTCGAAGATTAAGAAAGTCATTACCTTCTGCATGTCTGATATGAATTTTCAGCCATGGTCTTTGTAATTTCCAAGGTCATTGTGAAGAAGTTCCAAGAACCATTTCCAATTGTCTTTGTTCTCAATATCCACTATCACATAAACAATCACAAAAATGTGCGTAATTGTTAGTATTCTGGCCACATGCAATCAAAATCTATCCTCCACGTAAATTCTTCAAGAATGCTCCATCCAAACCGATCAAGGGCCTACACCCAGCTTTGAACCCTTTCTTACATGTGTCAAGGCACACATAGAATCTTTGAAACTATGGAGGAGCTTCAAGCATCGAAATAACTCCAACTTGAATCATTGAACTGGGGTTAGTGGTGTACATTTGATAAACATAATTCCATATAAAACCATATTATGCAATTTCATCTTCTTCTATAACCTTCCTAGTTTTCCTTAGGGCCCTAGTAATATAGGCATTGTTCAGCTTAATGCTATATTTCTTATAAACCATGCATACACCTCATTGTGCTTCATTATGGAGGGTTTTCTTAGTTTAGGCAACAACTTCTTTAAAGTCCACTCCTGGGTAGCAGCCCTATTACTCCTACTCTTAAGACATGTATATTTATCCACTAGAGTCTTAATCTACTAAGACATATCGGACTTTTTAAAATCACAATAGACTATCCAAGGACAATCTTCCCCCT
The DNA here is from genome assembly GCF_059453495.1 of Arachis ipaensis. Lineage (NCBI taxonomy): Eukaryota > Viridiplantae > Streptophyta > Magnoliopsida > Fabales > Fabaceae > Arachis > Arachis ipaensis. The sequence continues at coordinate 18,186,459 of NC_142439.1, forward strand.
TATAAATAGCCCTAACACACACATTATCATTCTTCTTGAAAATAATATTCCTACTCCATTGTATAGTATAGTCCCTAATAGCAATTCATAAATTCATGTTTTGTTTTGAAGATCATATCAACCCCAAGCTTGAGCTTTGCAAACTATGCTTTCTCATTGGACAGTGGATAAACTGCACAATCATCATCATCAGAATCCAATACTTGCTTCATGTCTTATGAGTGCTAGGAATCACAATCAGATGCACCGTTGGACTCCACATCACTTTCTAATCCTGAACAGTTGATAATAAAGGCATTTACTAATACATTCATTATAACTTTATTACAAATAATCATAATTAGTATCAAAAATTAATTGCATGTCACCTGAATTTGATATCTCATCATCTTCAATATTCTCATAACTAGAGTCATCAGTATCAACTATCTTGTCAATGCCTCTGCTTGAAGCAGGCCTAAACTTTTTTTAGAACACACATTTCTTTGAACCAGAATTTTTGGCAGCAATAAATCCACTGTCACTATCACTAGAACTCTCATATCCATCTCTCAAGATATTTGGAGGCTTACAAAGACTATATCTGGTACTCTCGTACAAATTATGAGAGTCATATCCTCCTGAAGTAGAAATGGCTTAACAACTCTGCCAACCTTTGTCATAGCAGTGAAGTTCACTAGTTCTTTGTATTTGTATCTATCATCAGACTTCTTGAAAGGTTGAGATATGGGTTGAGAAGTGGGAAGCCAAACAAGTTTGAGTTGCTGGGAAAAAGCCTTCAAGTTGGCTATGAGTGTTGTGGGGTTGGAAATGAGATTTCGACGGTTGGCTGAGTGTTGGGGGTTGGCTAGAAGACTTTAATTACTGGGATGAGGAATTCAAAGGTTGGTTGTGAAGAATTAATTGTGTTTTAGGTTGTGATTTGGGCTGAGACATGGGCTGTGGTTTGGGCTGGGACAGTGGCTATGATGGAGTATTGTTGGACCTAGACATGGGAAATGATTTGGGCCTTAAACAGTATCTCTTATTCGGCTGGGGGTATTTGTGGCCTTGGGTTTACAGGTGCTATTGGTTTCTAAAATAACTAATTCATCATCATCCTCACTCATACACTCCAACGTGTGTGGCTCCGGGACTCCATGCACAAAGCAAATGTTGATCAAATTGTGATTCCTTCTACAATCGTTGACCATTTTTAATAAATCAGCATCTACTTCTAATTTCCTCAATCCAACTTCAAGCGACATTCCGGGTACTTTTCAGCAACAACCATTCACCTCTGCATATCCTAATTTCTTATAATATCCATTTACGAAGAAAACATTTAGAGTATCCCCTTCAACCCCCTTTAATACCTCTGTATTGTCTGGTTCATAAATTCTTGATCTACTCTCATCATTCTTGAACTTTTCACCATGATGAAAAACAAATGTCATCGGATAACCCTCCATCCACAAGTTAAAAATGATAATAGTCAATCACACAATGCACTCTATTTTTTGTTTATTTTATTTTTTGTAAACAATTTAATCATGTTTCAGCAACAAAACCCCATTCACTACCTTAATCAACATAGAACACCATAACACCAAATCCTACGCTTAACATGAACTAAACAAAATAAAAAAAAAAACTCTAACAATCCACACAATAAGCATTCGGCTATATAAAAACAGAGCATTCACATTTCTTCAAGCAACAAATCAAACAAAAACTTGCAAAGCCCTAGCAGCAGCTACCCCCAATAGAAAAACCTTAACTCGAAACCAACCAAGAATTAACCAGAAAGAAGATCATACCAAACATTCATACCAGAAAACAGAAAAAAGTTAAAAAAAAAGGAAAAATCGGCGCAAAAGGGTTCGTACCTCTCACCCAATGACAGCGCCAACTACGAGTTAGGGTAGGTAGCTTGAACCGCGAAGAACGAGCATCGTCGCACTCTGTAGAGCGTCGCTGACAATGGCTTCCTCAGCCCTTCCAATGAACGAAGCTCCGATCACCTTCTCTCTGGGTATTGTGATGTTTCCTGTGAAAAGAGAAGAGTGAAAGAGTAAAAAGGGTTGAAACTCAATGGAGGTGAAGAGTTACCTCAATAATAATAAAGAACGATGTCGTTTTAACACCACATATCTTAACATCACAAAACGGTATCGTTTTATCATTGTTTATTTGTTACTTGACGATACACGTACAAACCCGTTAACGGAAAGTGTTAACCTTTTAATGGAAAGAGAAATGTGATTGATGTTAAATCTTTAGAGGACTAATTTGATTAAAAAAATTATTTGGAGACGAAAATGATGATAGAGTAATTTTCGAAGATCAATTTGATCATTAACCCGTTATTTCACATATGATTTTGTTCTTATTCTTAGGTAAGTGTTTAGGTTAAGCACATTTTGTCTCTACTTTCTGTTAAAATATTTTGAATTAAATTTTATTGACTTTATTTGTGACTTTTATATTTGCCAAAATAGTTTAGATGTTTAAGTTTAATATTGCTGCAAACTCATAAAATAATAAGATGATATGTAGTTTGGTAGTACAATTAATAGTATACCAAATACTAGTATAAAGTCCTTGTATGATCTAGGATTTTAATGATTATGATCTAATTAAAAAATATAAATAGATATTATTAAGGCAAAATTCATGACATGTTATTTCTAAGGGAGAAAGAATATGGTGTGTATTCTACCCTCATAATTAACTTATAAGAGTGTGTATGTTTTTGCATAATATCTCCTATGGTAATTATGAATTTCAACCAACACACTTTGATATTAATATATATTTTTATATGATTGATACTCTAATTAGGTAATTTCTAGTATAAATATGATAAGAATCTAATATCATCTTTTTTGTTTTAATTTTTTACGGTATTTTTTAATAGATAAAAACTGTCGTGTATTTGAACTTTCTTTAAGAATGGGTTAATAGTTAATGGATTACTGTATATATAAGACCAGATTTTAAATTCTTAATATTTATTAAAACGGACGAATAAATTGACTACTCGATTAAGTTAAGTAGATACAACCTCCTCTTTGCCATTGTTTATTGTTGCTACTTTTTTTTGTTCTGAAGAAGTGATCTTATGTTGTGGTCTAGACTCTAGAGCCCAATCGTTTCCCTGTTCTCCAAAATTGAGTTGGGAGCAGTAGCCCAAAAAAAAATCCTAAAAGTTCGCTTAGGTCGCATACCACTTAGAGCATTAAAAAAAATAGAATGATAAAAATTAGAAAGACAAAAACAATTATGACAAAAAATAAAAAGAGAGAGAGAAAAAAAGCAAATTTAGAAGAATCTACCTGAAAGTAAATTATATATTTTTTAAGGAAAAATTGAAACATAATTTTAACCTTTCAAGTTTTATATGGATTATGGAGTATTCACCCTTGACCCTCACCTTAAGGGAGTGTTGTGAAATGGCTGACTGGAATGTGGTTAATTGTCTGTGAGAGCCTCAAAAAATTTTAGTAGTAAGAATAAAATTATACAAGGATAATTTCTATTTTTAAAGGGTATAGATATATTTACAAATGCTATATAACTTTATGATAAATAATATGCTTTCTCATCTCAACAAACTATTGAAATAAAAAGCCTAATAATTTCATTTATATGTGAGAAATTAAGTTTCAATTTGACATAATTAATTAGTGTCGCAAATTCCGTTAAAAATAATTATTTTATTAAGTTAGTTTATTTATTTATTTTTAGTTTTGATATTAGATTAAATTTGACAAGATAATTATTATAGTATGTTAAATTTAATAAATATATTTTCTTTAACGTAAATTAAAACAATTTATATTTTATTGTCGAACAAATACAAATATATATAAGAAAATTTTGTGAGGCAAATGCTCCCCTCTCGTACACATGGGTCCGTATCCGAAAAATATTTTATAAAAAATATTTTATTATTTGTTATTATTAAAAATTATAAAAAAAAATAATAGAAAATGCAAATCAAAGAGACCCATCTTGTAAGTAGTAAAAGAACATTAGGTGGTATGTACGCACATTATTATGAGAATAAATCCTCTTAATTGTAAAAAAATTGAGAATATAAAGCGTAATTTATAATTTTTTGTTGTTCTTTTTTTTTAATATTTATTTTTAATTTTATTTATAAAATTAATAATAAAAAATTACATTTTACTTTTTTAATTATTAAAAAATTAAAAAAATCTATTTCCCACCGTCATAATATCATTTCGCCAATTTCAAAGCAACTCTTATCTTCTATTATTTATCCCTGTATGGGTATGGCTAAATGGCTGATACGGTTAAAAAATTATCTAAGCTGGAAAAAAAAACACTTGAATTATTCTGGCATTAATAAAGTTATCATTCAATTTTATTATTAATAAAAATATTTTTAAATGACTTAAAAATATATAAAAAATATCTCATTATAATAAAAATTTTGTTTTATTAACAAAAAACGTAATATAATTTGTTTGTCAATATCAAAATTTTATTTGCTACAAAAAAATTTATTTATCACATTATTTTTTTTGGTTAACATAAAATATCTCAGTATATGAGTATGTATTATTATATTTTTAAATAATTTAAAAATATTTTTTAGATAACAAAATTTAAAAATATTTTTGTTAATAACAAAATAATTTTAATGATTTGCTCAGAAAATATATCATTTAACTAACATGTATAAAACAAAAAGCAATATTATTAGATTAATTTAATAAAACTTACTTATAATTTTAATATAACTATTTATTTAATTCTTGAATGCTATTCTTGTTTGTTATTTAATTAAAAAGTTTAGAGCACTTAAAACAATTTTTATATTTTCTAACTAAAGTTTTTGAATTTTTATTATTCAGCTAAAAAAATCAACAAAGTTCAAAATAAATTTTATGCTAAAATTTTGTTTCAATAAATTTTTATTTATTGTTCAACTAACTACACAAGATATGTTATTTTTATCTTTTTTCCAAAGTTTTTTTTAACTTAGTAATCACTTTTTACTTATTATCATCACTAATAATAAATAAAAAATATTAGGTGAGCAAGTATTTTTAAATTAAATCTAAATAAATTTTATGAATATATTTTTTTTATGTCTTCTTCTTTGAAGCAACCTTCACTTACATCGTCTTTAATTTTTTTCAATTGCGTTTTCTATTTATCCATTTTTTTTTTTTTTTTTTGCATTGCTTTCTCTTTCTCTTTCCCCTTCTTCTACATCATCATGTATTTCTCTCTCTCTCAAAAAGGAACAATAATAAAAAAAGAAGAAAAAAAATGATACAGCAATATTTAAATCTTTATCATAGATAAAATATTCACTATTTATTTTAGCTACGGTATTTTTTAATTCAAAAAATCAATGATTAATCTGTCGCGAATTTTAACTTTATTTATAGGTTTATTATTAGTTAATAAATTACTGCATATACAAAACATAATTTAAACTATTGATATTTATTTAAGCAGACTAGTGATCTAATTTCTCGACCAACTTAAGTTGGTTATAAAATTCTTATCCACCATCTGATTAGAGATTTGATAGAATAAAAAATAGATATATAAACTAAGAGAAAAGAGCATATATATATTTTATCATAAATATTGTGTCATTATAAGGTAGCGTTTGTTTTGAGGTACTGAGACAGAGACTGAGAGACTGAGACTCAGTATCGTGTTTGTTAGTTCAGAGACTGGTACTAAAATTTCTGTCTCTGTCTCTAAAATTTCAGTATTTCAGTACCTCCAAAAAGTAGGGACACATGGGACTGAAATTTTTAGAGATGGAGACTGAAACTTTAATAACATTTTATACCTAAAATACTTTCATTTCAATTAATTAATTCCAATTTTATCCTTTGTGCAAATTAAATTAGAGTTTCATTCTTGTTTCAATTCCTGTCTCCCATTTTGTACCAAACAGAATATTGAGATTTATTTCAATCCTTGTCTCTTAGTCTCTGTCTCTCAGTCTCAGTCTTTCCGTCTCTGTCTCTCCACCAAACGCTACCTAAAGGAATTTATGTGCTATTTAAAAATTTTGACTATTATAGATTTACTTTTTAGTTTTTACATGTGTCCTCCTATTGAAAATTTTGTGCCACTTAAAATTTTTCTATGTTGTTTTGTCACTTTCATAAGCATTCAATTTGAATATGTGTTTTTTTTTTTCTAAATAAAAATGAACTCAATAACTCAAATATTTCTTTCAATTAATAGTGTTAAGTGTGATATTTTATTATTAATATTTTCTTTTACATTTATTTTTGTGCCTATTTAAAGAATATATGCTAAGAGAATATAAAAATTTACTTGTTGCATTTTATGGTAAGAGAATATAGTATCATGTGTTATTTTTATTTTTGATAATTTTTGATTGGTTAAAAAAGTTTTTCTATTATGGTTAAAAAAATTATATTATTTTTTAATAAATCATGTATAATTAAAAATTTCTCCTTTTTTATTTTACCTTTAAAAAATGAAAAAGAGAAGAAATAAGTAAAAATTTACATATATAATTATTTTTATGTAAAAGTAATAGTAAAAAATTATTAGATCATAATTTAGTTAAATTTATAAAATTATTTAATAATTTTTTATTATTAATATTATATAAAGATAATTGTATACGAATTTTTATTAAAAAAATAATACATAGAAGAGAAAAAAACAAACAATAAACATAGCAGCAATAATAAAAAAAAAAAAAGAAAAATATGCAGAGAAAAAATGTGTGATTTATACGCACGCTATGTGAAGATGTTTTTTTAGATTTTGACTAATTTAAGTAATTTAATTTAAAAAAAAAAAAGGCTTGTAGGTGCCGGAATAAAAAATGCCAATTTAAGTGGTGGGAGAGAAGAATGAATGAATGATCAATGGATACCTACTTCCATAAAGAGGTGCAATAATGATAATATACATTTCATTTATTGCCAGCAACCTTTCCAACCGATTTCCAATTTTTTGTCGACGAAACGTTTTTAATTAAGTTATTTGAACGGCGCTAAACTAAATGTTAGTTAAATTAAATTATTTAAAATTATTTTTAGATAAAAATTATTAAAATTGATATAAATTTAAATAATTATTTATATTATTCTATTTTAAATATTTAAAAAATTTCTAATTTTTTTACTAATTTTAATATTTGTTTGTATTCTTTTAATTATAATTTTTTATTATTTATAATTTTAATATTATTTTTTTAAAATTATTTAATTTAATTTTTTAATAGAATTAATAGAATCACAATACAAAAAAAAATTCTATACAAAATGAAATAATAATAATGATAAAAAAAACTCATATAAAAAAAAAGAACTCGACAAAAAATAATAACATACACGAGAGAGTATTAAAAAAATTATAAAAAAATAAAATTTATGATATGAATAATGAAGAGCAAAATTTAATAACCATAACAGTTAAAATTTTAATTTTAGGTGAACACAAATTAGATTATAAAATCACGTTTATTTTTAGAAAAAGTAAAAATAGTCAAACACAAAAATAAAACTTACTTAAAACTAAGGGTGATCAAATTCAAACGGATACAAATTAAATTCTCATCCGATCTAATTCAAATTGAAAATCAATTAAAATCGCACTAATTTAAATTTGATTGGATTCTATATTTTACAAACTGTAGAGATCGAAACTGTAGAGATCGGATCCAATTTCAGATCTACTTTTCAAAACCAATCCAATCCAATCTGAATCACACAATATACTATAATATTATTATATTTTTATATTATTCATATATTATTATTATTTAATAAATATTTTATATTTAAAATAATTTTTATTTATTTATTTTAACTAATTTATACTTTTAATTTTATTGTTACGTTATTATTGATTTTTTAAGATATTATTGAGATTTATTATTTTATTATTAGTTATTTAAAATTTAATATTAAAATTTATTATGTATATTTATTTTTTTTAATTTATAAAACTGCACTCTAATCTAATCCAAATTTCTTAAAATTAGATTGAATTTAAAAAAAAATCATGGAATCCAAATCACATTATAAGTAAAGTTAGTGTATTTTTTACTCGCAAAAACAGCCTGCTAATCAAACGTACTCTTTCTTAGCGACAGTTACTGCTTTCCCTTTCCAAACCAAGTCAAAATATAACATAACATACATTACTGAAGAAAAAAAAAATTACATATTAGAACCAAACCAAGATACAGTATAATAAACCAATATATATCACCACCAGCGTTTTGCTTTCTTAGATTCTTAAGAGAATGGGTCACACAACCTTGGAAGTTGGAGCTGATGGGGTTGGCATCATCACCATCATCAATCCCCCTGTTAATTCTCTCTCCTTTGATGGTATTTCCTATTCCCTTTCCATTTTCCAGTTTGCTAGCTTCGGTTTCGATTTTTTTTTTTCAAATTCTCAATTACCCTTTTTTCCTTATGTCTTAAAGATTCAAACTTTGTTATTATTATTTTCTTTTTATTATATTAGTGATCGTCTCTGTTGTGTGGATATCTAGTGTTGAGCAGTTTAAAGGAGAATTTTGATCAGGCTTTACACAGAGATGATGTCAAGGCAATTGTTGTTACAGGTATTGCAAGATTTTCTGAATTGAGCTTCTTTCTAAGCATGGTGATTGGTCAAATAGTAGAGACTTGACAATACTGCAATTTGTTCTGTTTAAGTAATTTAATGATATAGGTTTGTGCTTTGTAGGATTTGATGTAGAAACTAGAAAGCAGTAACAGGGAGGTTATTTATTAGAGTTTATTTTCTAGGTGTAGAAGGTAACTAGGCGCAACAACTTCAATGATTAGGGTTGGGGCTAGCTAGATTAATTAGTCAATGTTTGGGTTTGGTTGAAGATATCAACAAAGTTGAATAACTTGTATAAGGAGAGGAAGTACATTTTAAATAGCAGTCAACGCTTCAAGGTCTTATCCAATTAATCCTTTATAAGTTTATAGTATTTCTGATCCTTTTTATTGCTTAGCAAAATCTTATTTATATAAACATCAACAACCTATATACATGTTAAGCTTTCCACCCCATGTTGTCTAAACTATAGTCATTTGTATGATTGTAATATTTAGATTAATGTTAAACTATATAAACATCAAGCAGCTAGCATTCTGGGAAGTCTTTATCTTCAACAAGAGATAGTTTTTCCTTTCCAAAATGACCTAAACTATGGCTTATAGTTAAATCTTTGTTGTTGTATCAGGTGCAAAGGGCAAATTTTCTGGTGGTTTTGATATTGCTGGTTTTAGTAGAATTCAAGCGGGAAAAGGTAATTGATTGGGAAATATATATGTGTTTGTGTGCGTGTGCTTGTGTGGTTATTTCTATTTTAGTAATTATGTTTTTGTTTATCTCCGTACATAGAGATTTCAAACCCGAGTTTGCCATCAGTTGAAATCATCACTGACACTGTGGAAGGTAACTAAAACTTAATTTCATTTTAATTCCTTTTTTCTTTGGCTAATCAGCTTCTTATTTGAATTACTTTCAATCTATTCACTTCACCTCTCAGCGGCAAAGAAACCTACAGTTGCTGCCATTGATGGTCTTGCCCTGGGTGGGGGGTTAGAGCTTGCAATGGTATGTTTTTCCTATGGTTTATGATAAGAAAATGCCATTGTTTTCCTTTTTTTACCCCATAGAAATGAATTGCCCATTTTTCTTCTTACAGGCATGCACGACTCGGTTATCAACCCCAACTGCTCAACTAGGTTTGCCCGAACTTCAGCTGGGGTTAATTCCCGGGTTTGGAGGTACTGATACTTTCATTATCAGTTGAACATTGCTCATGTTATTAACCAAAATGAATGTTTTTGTCTATTATATATTTATATGCTTTATTGAATCTTTTTGTTTGACATGTACGTATTACAAACGGCTGCTAACTAGCATGCTTCATGAGTAATTAATCTATGTTATCGAACTTACTTGGAAAAGATATCAGTTTAGAGACTACTATGTTGATTAAGTCTTTAATGGTCAACAAAAATTGAAGAAAAGGTTAGGCCATGAATAACGATGCATAGTCTTGAGAGTTCTAGCAATAACCCTAATAAAGAAATTGCCATGGAGTGCAAAATTTTAGGTAGCATTATAATTATTTATCTGGAATTGATCAATCTTTGTAGGGACGCAACGACTACCTCGTCTTGTTGGCCTGGCAAAGGCCCTTGAGATGATGCTGGTATGCTATATTCTATTTTGCTTCCTTTTCTTGTTTGAACTTTGCCATTCCTTTGGTGAAGAACTGAACTGAAATTTGTATGTCCAAACTCAAGGTTAGCGTTCACAGAGAAACCACGTTCACTGTGCTACATTTAAATTCCAATGGTCAACAATCTTTTGGTTCATTTCTACATCCTGAATGAATTGCATTATTCTTGTTCCTAGAGAGATGTAATTTCTACCTACTTTTACGTGGTTGTCGATTAATTATTTTCCACATTTTGTTTTCTTGAATGAAGACCTCAAAGGCAGTTAAGGGGGAGGAAGCTTGTAGTTTGGGGCTTGTAGATGCTGTAGTATCACCTGATCAGTTAGTGAACACTGCACGGCAATGGGCTCTGGATATCTTGGAATGCCGACGACCATGGCTTTGTAGTCTTTACAGGACTGACAAAATCGAACCCCTTGGGGAAGCAAGAGAGATATTGAAGTTTGCAAGAGATCAGGCACGAAAGCGGGCACCTAATCTGACTCACCCTTTGGTTTGCATTGATGCGATTGAGACAGGAATAGTTTCTGGTCCTCGTGCAGGACTCTATAAGGTTGTCAACTGTCTCCGTTATCGCTTTTCCTCATTCCTATTATTGTTGCAGAAACGTGTATGAAACTGTCATATCTTGGCAGGAAGCTGAAGTCTTTGAAGGGCTGGTTACTTCAGATACTTGCAAGAGCTTGGTTCACGTATTTTTCTCTCAACGAGGAACATCTAAGGTATTTAGAAGTTTTATGTCTAAATTTTACTCCTTTCCCTTTGACTCGGGTAGGGATCCCAAGGCTATATAGGGTTTATATGGGGAAAAGGAAAATGTTCATATATACAGTTTAATAATACAATCTAAACCCACTTTCACTGAACTGAAGTTCAGTTGTGAATGTTCTATTGAATTCTATTTGGTTTCTCTTTTTTATACTTTTTACCCTTTTATTTTTTTATTTTCATTTTTACCTGTGGCTGTTCCAAAGGAAGGACATATACAACAGTAACTAAGCCACACAAGAAAAGGCGTGGCTGCAGTTTCACATATACATTCAAGTGATTGTTACTCTGTAACTTGGGCTGCTTTTTGGGAATTCATTTAATTCTTTCCTTTCTTAAGCTTGATGTTTATTGATCAATATTTATTTTCTGATATTTACAGGTTGCTCCTTGTTTAATTTGTGGTTTACAATTAAGAGATTGAAATTGTTGTGAATCCCGATCTCTGACTATAATGTGTATGTATAGGGTCATTCTAGTATGCCTATGCTATGGTGGCTATGGTGTTTCAAAAAGTGTTTCTTTTAAAAAGTGTTGCTAAAAAAAATGGTACCAAAATGTAAAAAAAGAAGTGACTTTAATTTTAACAACACTTGCATAGTCACTGTAGCCACCATAGTCATAAGCATACTAGAATCCACCATATATATATATACACACTACATATTGAATTTGATCAGTTGAATTTATATGTTCTCAGTAAAGTGACCTAATATTATATGGTCAATTAAGAAGGTTGGAACCTCAATTTATATGTGTGTGTGTGTGTGTGTGATGAATTACCAATACTTTTGGTGTGAACAGGTACCCGGGGTTACCGATCGCGGGTTAAAACCAAGAGCAGTGAAAAGGGTTGCAATTCTTGGTGGAGGACTGATGGGCTCCGGAATAGCAACAGCCTTAATTCTTAGTGGCTATCCTGTTCTCTTGAAAGAAGTAAATCAGAAGTTCTTGGATGCTGGTCTTAATAGGGTTAAAGGTGAGAAGGAATTCTTGTAATTTTTTGTTTCTACTTAATATTAAGCTTTGATTTTGCAAACTCAGTTGTGTTCTCATGTAACATTTTTCTTGATGCAGCAAATTTACAAAGCCGTGTCAAGAAAGGGAAAACGACTCAGGCAAAATTTGAAAAAACCTTGTCTCTTCTCAAAGGTACCCTTGACTATGAAAACTTCAAAGATGTGGATCTGGTGATTGAGGTAATTTGAGGCATCTCAATATATGTTTTCTCATCGACTGTCATGATTGCGCTTTATCCGTAACCTGCACAATCTTTAAACTATTGCCACTTGATGTTTGGACAGGCTGTTATTGAGAAGGTTGACTTAAAGCAACAGATCTTTGCTGACCTTGAAAAGTTTTGTCCACCTCATTGCATTCTTGCAAGCAACACTTCCACAATTGACTTAAACCTGATCGGAAACAGGACCAAGTCCCAAGACCGGATTGTTGGGGCCCATTTCTTCAGGTATTATCAATCTTTAAAACACTTATTATTTTTTCTTTTCTCTTTTTCTGTAGTATATTTCCGACATAAAAAATTACGTGTGAGTTTGCAGCCCAGCACATATTATGCCTCTCCTGGAAATTGTACGTACCGAGCATACATCTGCCCAAATAATAGTTGATTTGCTAGATGTTGGAAGGAAGATAAAAAAAACTCCAGTGGTGGTCGGAAACTGTACTGGATTTGCTGTTAATAGGATGTTCTTCCCATACACTCAAGCAGCTTTCTTGCTTGTTGATCATGGTGTAGATGTTTACCGAATTGACAAGGCAATAACCAAATTCGGAATGCCGATGGGGCCTTTCAGGTATTAACATTAGGATAAATTCGTGATATCCATGATGATTTGAAGGGTCTGAATTGTCAGACATTTACTAATGCAGATTGGTTGACCTCGTTGGTTTTGGAGTGGGGGTTGCAACTGCCATGCAATTTATTGAAAATTTTCCTGAGAGAACTTATAAATCGATGCTTCTTCCACTTATGATAGAGGATAAGCGAGCAGGTATAGAAGAGATCATCTCATATGTGCTAATATTATCTCCTTGTAACGATTGAAATTTTGTAACAATATTTCTTGGAATACATTTAGTCAACTGTAAATCTTTGTTTAATGATTAGCATGTTCTTCTAACAGGTGAAACTACTCGCAAAGGATTTTATTTGTATGATGATAGGCGCAAGGCTAGACCTGATCCGGAATTGAAAAATTATGTTGAGAAGTCTAGGAGCATTACTGGTGTCACTGTTGATCCTAAGGTATTTTCATCCTTCCTAAATAATATGTACTGGTTTGAACCGAAATTTTAGTCATGTTCATTGTAAAGTATATTGGACACTGATTTTTTGCATCTGGTCCTGTGAAGCTCGCAAAATTACCTGAAAAAGACATCATAGAGATGATCTTCTTTCCTGTGGTGAATGAGGCTTGCCGGGTCCTTGACGAAGGTATCGCAGTCAAAGCATCAGATCTTGATATTTCGTCTGTCATGGGCATGGGTTTTCCACCTTACAGGTTTGTTTGAGTAATTGTTTTGATACACTTCCACCAAATAATGAATAAGAACCATTCCATTTTTACGGTGCATGTTTAGTAATCAATTTTGCGCTTTTCATTTCTGTACTGAATAGTGGATCTGTTAATTTAATCAGGGGTGGTATCATGTTTTGGGCTGACTCTCTTGGATCCAAATATATTTATACAAGATTGGAGGAGTGGTCAAAATTGTATGGAGAATTCTTCAAGCCTTGTCCCTACTTGGCTGCAAGAGCTGCCAAGGGGATCCCTCTGGTGAGAATTCTATACTCAACTGTTTTCGTTTAATCTATGTACTTCGGATGCTTTCTAGGATTGCTTACCCAACCGTATTATCATTTTGCGACTGGCGTTCCTGTTCCTGTTCCACCTGGTGGAGTCAACTACATAGTTTATATTTTAGACAACATTATAGTATCCTAACATAAATCATGCTTATGTTCATTTGGTCACTGCTTTAATGTCTTATACTATTGAAGTTGCCCAAATCCTTAAGATATATGGTAATATGAAATATCTAATTTGCCTTAATTTAATCTCATTGTGCAAGTATTGGAACCTTAAAAAGATTAACCAATTGTGCTATCTATTTAGTACTTTTCCTTTGAAGTTCAATATATTTGTTGAACCAACAACTTTTCCATCTTCTTGTTCTGGTAGTTTGGAATTCTGACTCGATGTTTGATAGGTGTTCCGAAAAGGGTTTGGATCTTTTAAAGTGACACTGAGAAAAATAGTAGGTTAATCTACATTTTCATGGATCCTACTTAATGATCCAAAGGAGGTTAACCCTTTATTTTCTCACTCTTCATGAATGCTTACTTTAGAGGCTCTAAATCCTTGAAAGGTAGGTCCATATAGAAAGATTCACTTCTCTGTCATATTTCTTTGATATAAAAAGGGATCTTTTCCATTTGTTTTGAAGTTTTAATTGCTTAAACCGAAACCTTGTATGTGAATCTGTGACAAACAACAAAAAGAACCTAAAACACAATAGGTTTTAACAACCCTTGGAAGCTTTAATTTTTGGCAAATTATATAGTACTTTAACAATGATCTTTGATTTTTTGGAGGGGGTATTAGTAAATTGTTCATTCTCATTTATTTATTTATTTATTTTCAGAGTGACTCAGTGGAGCAAGGAAAGTCACGGTTATAAGATTGAATAGACCAATGCATGTTCAGTTATTATTGTTTCTGTTCAATTATGTAGGATTATTGAATGCTCAAATGAAATGTGATATTAGTTTGTAGGAACATATATATCATAATGATATATCTTGTGTAAAATTATTATGTTGTTTCTTTAGACCAACCCTTCTATATAGTTAGTTGCTGCAATCAACTTCTTGTGTTAAGATATTATGATGCTTATGACAATTCAATAATTGCATTCACAGTTTTAATCATTAAGTTGATAAAAAAAAAATATTTTTTAATGAAAAAAGATTTTTTTTAGCGTATTTGGTAAATTTTTTTTTTAAAAAAAAGATACCTTTTACATAATAAATAAACAAAAAAAAATATTTTTATATTATTATATCTAAATATAATTAATAGATAACAAATTTTTTTATATAAGATATTCAAACATAAAATTATTTTTATTTTTCTATAATTTTTTAAAAAAAATAATTTAAAAAATATTTTCTTAAAAATTTATCCAAACAAATTCTTAAAATAAAACATTGGAAAAAGTAATTATTATGAAAAAAAATAAAAATAATGTTAGCAACATGGTTTTTAAAAGCACATTTTAATAACACTAATAAAGGAAATATTTGATTAAGTTTTTGAAAAGATAATTTTTTTATATTTTCAATACATTAAAAATTTAAAAAATTTCTATCATTATATTCTGAACATCTATTCTCATTTCTGAAGAACGTTTACCTTCATAGTTGCACGTATATTACTCCATGTGTTTCAAATTAACGGTATCATTATTTTTATCGTTTAGAAAATTATTAAGTGTATCTTATCTTTATTTTTATCTAATTAGAAAGACTTTTGGATGATATGGCATGCTGTGATAGAGTTTGAGAGATAATGTGTTTATCTGTCAACATTAGGTTTTTTTAAGAACATTATTATTTAATAAAAAAATAGAAAAGTAAAAGAGAAATGGACGGATGAAAATTCTTGAATTTTAATTAATTTTTAATAATTTGTAGTTCCTAATAATCTTTTTTTTATCATTTTCAAAGAATACATTAAATGTATTGTTTGAATTTATTATGACATATAGTTATTGTCCTTTGTAGAAAAATTAGTGTTTAATTCATTCATCACTACAACTTAAAAAAAAAAAAAATACTATGCTAATTAAAAAATATACATTACCAGAAAATTGGAGGCAGGTGAGACAGCTATGGCAACATCACATGTAAGAAACAACAATCGTAGGTCCTTCGGCTTTTACATTTTGTGGCTGCAAATATTGAAAACGATGCCTAACCCCTAGACTCTAAAGTTTAAACATAGTAATCATTGTCCGGAGAGAATAACACGTGATCATATATTTATATCTGAAACCCAAAAATAAACTCACAAAATTCCATATATTTTTTTAGATTTTCACTTAATTTTAGTGTCATATTCACTTATTAAATTTTATGATATTTTTTAAAATTTTAAGAATGGGATAATATATTTTGTGTGTATTGACAATATACCTTTTACCATATTATATATTTAAATATTAAGAATATAATATGTCTTTTGTGAATTTTTCTGCTCCAAATTTTAAAAAATATTATAAAATTTAATAATTGAATATTACTCTAAAATTTGGTTAATAATATTTAAAAAAATAAGTCACAAAATTCGAATAAAATTCAATTTAATTTCTCAAATTTTTGTACAACTTAATATTTTTAAATTTTCATTAACCCAAAATAATGTTTAATTTAGTTTCTTAATTTTTAATTAACCTAATTTAGTATCTATATTGTAACTGAAGTCAATTCTTCAAATACTATTTCTCGTTAATGGTGTAATGACATGGCTAGTGAATTATATATATATATATATATATATATACCCTCGAATTCAAGCAGCTCTTGCTCACCAGTCACCACTCACTACGCCGAAGAAATTAACATGGCGGAACTCAATTTCTTTGTTGGGGTCATAGGTATAATCTTGATTGTTGAATAAATGTAAAAGAAAATGTGTGTAGAGAGAGAGAGAGAGGAGGAGGTTTGATGAAGTGTTTCCATAAGTGGTTGTTTCTTTATTTAAGTGAATATGTTTGATTTTGTGTTTTCCATAAGTGGTTGTTTATACTTTACTATTTCTAAGTGTATAGATTAGATTGTTTTCATAAGTGGTTGTTTCTTTGTTTAAGTGTATAGATTAGAATTAGATTGTTTCCATAATTGGTTATTTCTTTGTTTGTTGCAGGGAACATCATCTCAATCCTCATGTTTCTTTCTCCTATGTAAGGCTCTATCTTCACCTAGCTAGTTCTTCTTATTTTGCATCCTCCAAATTAAATGTGTGTAAAGAATTATTAGCATGCATACAGGGATACATTTGTGAGAATAATAAAGAAGAAATCAACAGAAGATTTCTCAAGCATACCTTATATTTGCACATTGCTTAACTCCTCTCTATGGACTTACTATGGAATCATAAAGGAAGGAGAGTACCTTGTGGCCACTGTTAATGGCTTCGGCATCTTCCTCCAGATTATCTACATTCTTCTATTCCTTCTCTATGCACCAAAAACAATCAAGGTATACTCTTTTTTTTTTTTTTTTTTCTAATTTTAGTAAGATATATCATCATGTATCTATGCATAATTGATGGTTGGTTATAAAACTTTCAAAACACTTAAATAATATAGCTAAAATTAATGTCACGAAATTTTAGTATTTAATAATATCTTTTAAGTACAACTCTTGAGATATGTAGTTTTGAATAATTTTGATAAATATTTAGTCAGTATAAATATTAAATTGTCATTAATAAATAAATTTTGATAAATATAAATACAAATTATATTAATTTATATGTGTAAAATTTGATAAATATAAATGTAAATTATATAATTTTTGTGGATAAATTTTTATAAATGTGAATGTAAATTATTACTGACTAAGTGTTAATCCAAAATGATAATATATATTTATTAGATTTTTTAATTTAAAATAAAAATAAAAATAAAAAATATTATTGAATAATAAAAATATTTTTTGAAATTTAGTTAAAAGTTTGATTTGATATGTGTGTAATATATTTCAGATAAAGAGTGCGATTGTGGCTGGGATATTGGATGTTGGGGTGTTGGGAGCAGCAATATTAACAAGCGAAATAGCATTGAAGGGAGAGGCTCGTACTAATGCAGTTGGTGTTATGGGTGCAGGCCTTAACATTCTTATGTATGCTTCACCTCTTGCTGCCATGGTAACTCATATATTTACATTCATTTCTTCATATTATAATTAAAATATCACTAATTCCAAATTCCTTATTTTCCTTTATTAGTCCATGTCAATAGTTTGATTATTGTTGCAATAATAAACGTTAGAAACTTTAAATTTCCGACACTAGTTATCTCATCAACTAAAAAATCATCCATATTGTATGTGCGTGTATAAAAATACAGCCATGTATTGAAATATAAAATATAAATACATGTATTATTTAATTATTTTTAATATATATTTTATATTTTAATATATATTTTAATTTATATTAGTGATTTATTTTGTAGTTGATTTTGATGTAAACCTAACATAGTTATATGTAAATACATAATTATATAGTGACTATTTTTATGATTGATTATTCATGTGCACATAATATTTACATGCTATGTATAAACAAAAAATATTCATCAAATTTAATTACTTGAATAAAATACATACTAAAATATAAAATATACATTAAAAATAAATTAAATAATATATATTTATACATGAATATAATTGATTTGGTAATTAATTTAGCAATTAATTTTTAGTGTGAAAATACAATTTTCATAAAACGATATTAGTCATGGTGCTCAACAGTAAATACTTATGAAGAAAAAATACTAGTGTTTTTCACCTAGTTAATAATTAATTAATATAATTTTTTTTTACCAGAAAATTAAAAATCATTTTAGCTATAGGGAAACTATTGGCACATAGTCATTTTTATAACGGAAGTTCCAAATAGCCTAGTATATATGAATGACTTTCAAATTTTATTTGTCTAAACGACATTACCATACATGTTCATGCTTGAATATGAAAATATAAGCTGTACACTGCTTAATTTTCTCTAATAATATTCTGATATTATATTATGATCTTACACTTTCAATTATTTTCATGATGCTTGCCACCCAAGTATTATTACATTTTGGACGGACCAAGTATTCAAATTAGTTTCCTAATGACGTGCTTCGCTCACCATCTCATGCTTCAACAAAATATCTAGCTCTAACACAGTAACTCTAACACATGTTCATATTTTGTGGATCTAATGCTAAGCTTAACAACCTCATTTATTTTGTCACAAAAAGACATTAAACAAAATCTTAAAAGCCTGCATTCAGATTTCTTTGCATACAGCAGCATGTGAGTAATGTTTCTTTTTTTAAACTATTTTATGAATATTAAAAATCAGTCAATATATATTTATATATATTATTTTATATATTTTTCAACAAATTAATTAATTATTAAAATAATTAAATTTAATATAATAAAAATAATTAAAGCTATTATACTAGGATATAATTAATTTTTGTTATAATATAAAATATGTCTTTTTATACAATAACTAATTTTTTATATTCATATAGAATGATTATTTTGTAAAACTATTTTTTTATGTGAATATGGTGGGAGAAAATATCTCGCAATTGAAGGTTATTGCCTCTCCCACAATAACTATGCTGGATGATCTAACAGTTTTTTTTTTTTCCTTCTCATTGATAGTAATTAAGTGCATACATGAGATTCTTTTTATTAATTACTTATCAATAACTATGAGAGATTATTACTTAATTAAAAAAGAAAAAAAAATCAAACTTGTCTTATTTAACATGCATAATTTGGATACTTTTTTATTATCTCTCTAACATTATCTATATTACATGCTAAATCTTTTGTTAATTTAGCTTGTTATTACGCTTCTTCATCTGTTTTTTTTTTTTTTTATTTGAGCATTCGTTGATATCCTCTCTTTTTTTATGAACTGATCTGAACTACTGATGCTATATTAAAACATCATTTTCAGAAAACAGTAGTGGCGACAAAGAGTGTAGAATATATGCCATTCTTTCTTTCGTTTTTCTTCTTTCTAAACGGTGGCGTTTGGTTGTTTTACGCTTTTCTTGTTCGCGATGTTATTCTTGGGGTAAGTCTACATTCTTCTTTCCTTTTATTTGGACTAATAGTTAAAGATGATACTTCAATTGTGAAAATATGATACTTCAATTATGATATTTAATTGAATATATTTGACTGAATTATCTAACAATTCACACTATGATCTTCATGTGAAAATAATGGACCAAATTAACACACACAAGGCGCAACCATACATTCTTTTTCTTACAACATATATATATCTATATGGCTAGATATTTAATTTCATGCTAATCAATTTACTATTTTTATTTATAACAAAAGGTGCCAAATGGAACTGGATTTGTACTGGGAGCGATGCAGTTGATACTATATTGTATCTATAGAAATGGAAAATCATCCTCTAAGCACACTTCAAAGCAGGGATTGGAAGAAGGATCTCAATACAATGAGCATCTCATTTCTCATCCCCAACTTAGCTAAAACCTACTTCAATTCCTTAGCTTGTCCAGATCATCATCATTATATGGTGAAGTCTCTTTGCTATGGAGATATGGTGGGCCACATTTTTTGCAATATTTTTTATTTCATTTTTAAATTAAAAAATGTTTTTGAATATTTATAAAAAAATTACTTTAATTTTAGTAATATTTTAAAAATATTGTTAAAACTATATAGTCACAATGGTCGTCATAGCATGCAACTTATATATGTCATGTTTGGAAATCTTTTATGTAATATTACATACACTTTACTCTTCATAAGTATTGACTGATCAAATCATAAAATAAAAAAAAAATTGCTAATGTATTTAAAGTGTGTTCCTCATGTTTAAGGGAAATGTTCTTATTCTTCGGTACCAAAAGGATTACAAAAAAAAAAAAAAAAAAAAAAAAGATAAATGTTCTTGCTTTAGGCCTTAGGGTAGCAATATTTTAATCCTCCGAATCCCATCAGTCTTTTTATGGCAAATAACTGATGTGTTAGGATTTTGGAATCTATCTTTAAAGCAAAAATAATACAAAGAGTTTTTATAATAATTTTTTGTATATTTTATATTTCTTAAAAATAAAAATTCAAAATTCAAAATATCCGTCTCTATTTTTTGTTTTTTCAAAAGACAGAATACAAAATATGCATGTTTTTCTTGAACTTACTTTAATATCAATGCCTTACTTTTTTTCCTTCTGTGTTTTTTTATTTATTTTTTGGCCTTGCTTCTGTGTTTATTTTAAACTTATGTCAAAGACTCAAAGTGCATAAGAAATAGGACATAGACGTTAACGATTTTTCAGAGTTCAGGCCCTAATATAAATTTAAAAGAAATAATGCTATACACCCAAATTTTTTTTTGCTAATTAAATCTAATCAAGTTGATTTAACATAACAAAAATCAGTTATAATTAGTATTATTATAAATCTTATTATTTAACTTAATTTGAGTTGATTCATAAAAAAATTTAAATGTGTAGTATCATTCAATTTAAAACAAAAAAAACTAAACATTTTTTTGTTATATATATATATATATATATATATATATATATATATATATATATATATATTACACTACTCACACACCCGGTCCACAATTTAAGTCTCATTCCAGTCTTGGCAGAAATTTGAACTTGGTCCAGCTTGATTAAGAAGCAATGACATTGTCACTTGGTCTAGGCAATGTCTGGATTAAAACACATGTTAAAAGGATTGCCTCAGTTTTAGGCTTGGTCTATATGTAGGTGGAGCAGGAAATTAAAAAAAAAAAAAATCAGCTATAATAGAATCCTTTAGTTATAAGGTCCAAACAAAATTAAGAAAAAAAAAATATAAAAGACTTTAATAAAAAGCAAAAAAAAAAAAAAAAAACTTTAAAAGCAATGACATTAAAAGAATATTTAAAAGTAAAATAAAGTATAACTAATTTAGGGTATAGAATTTAGAATTTTGGTTTAGAATTTAGAATTTAGCATGGTCCATGATAGACAGTGGTGGTAGATGCCTAAATGGTGGCTGGTGGTGAATGAATAAAATTGCAGTGTTAAAAGGAAAAAAATTAAAAGAAGCAAAAAAGAATAAAAAATAATTAAAAAACTGTAAGTAATTGAATTTGTTTGATTATTAACTGAAGTTAGTTGGTCTTTTTTGTTGGCTCTCTAATTGGATTGTTTTTTTTTTTTTGTTCATTAAAAATAATTTAAATACATAATTAATTGATAACAATAATCGTATTTTTATACTAGTATAAGAGCATTTAGTGTATGAATAATAATATTATTTTACAAATCGAAAATGTTTGGTAACAAAAAAAATCAGTCAAAAACAGTCATAACTTATCTTATTTAGCATTCATTAATTGTTACAATAATTAACAAAGTAATAAACTGCATCATCGAATTGAAGAGAACGAATTAAACTGCATGCAGTTGCGTTTTCTGAATGAGTTGAATGAATTTTGACCCTTAAATCCTAAATAACTATCAAAATTTCAAAATACGAGATACATTTGGTTGAAAATTTTATAACACATGAAATTTAAGTTAGATTGGGGGTTTGAAGCCTACATAACCCAACCTAACCATCTTGTTCCACCCTTGTCTTAAATTTGTGGGAATTAAACCTTGTTTAATGTAAAGTAGTGTTAAGTTTGCGTAGTGAGATAGAGCATCTCTAATATTAGTTCTAATTTTATTTTATTTTATTTTAAATTTTATAAAAATATTTGTGAAATCATACATTATAAATAATAATTTAAAATTAAAAATAAAATTTGTTCTTCCAATGTTTAATATTAGTTCAATTAGAATGGTATATAATTTTAAATTATTTTATTAATATAATTATACGAATGACAAAATTTTATTAGTTCTTTATTAAAATGATACCGTAACTTTAAAATGATACTAATTTCATTTCATAAATTAATTCCAATACAAATTTTAAATATAAATTAATTTACTTTTTAAAAATATCAAAAATAATATTTTAAAAATATTCTATCAGAAATGCTCAACAAAGGAGCCGTGTTACACATGATGGCTAAAAGTTTTATAACCTACACGTAATCAAGAGAAAATATAAAAAATTAATTAATAAGAATTTAATTTTAATATACTAACAGTATAAAATATTTTATACAGTCATGCAATCACATTTGTATTTTTTTATGATTATTCATGCGGTCAATAAAAATAATAGTTATTTTTAATAATGTAACGTTACATAATTGAATGCACGTATAAATTTACTTTACACTGTCAGTGCATCAAAATTAAATTCATAAAATAAATACAAATTATTTTTAATATGGAGATAAAGATAATTTTTTGGTTGAATATTGATATTTGAAGTGTATTACAATATTGTGAAAAATACAAAACAGGTGTTCAACACGCATTCTACGTATTGCCAGAATGATAACATGTGTCCAACACGCATCCTACGTATTGCATAACACACCCTGTGTGTTAACTCTCTACCTACAAAATTCATCCATATATAATTACATCAAATAATTTCATTTTTAACAAAAATACTAATATTTTTTATATAAAAAAAATTAACAAAATAAACCCTTCTTTTTATATTTTGTTTTCTCAAATAGAAATTTTCTAATGAAGTACATCTTATATGTACTTCAGTATATGATAGGTGGTATTTCCTTTTTTTTCTTTGGTTTTATCTGATTGTCTTGGTTAAATATTATTTTGTTTTTGAAATCGATAGCCTGTTTATATACATGATTAAAAAAAGTAAAAACAAAAATGGGCTCATTTTTTTTTTATAGAAAATACATTGGTGTAGTGCAATAAAATGAACACACGGAAAAATTTTTCGCTGCTATAATAACAGCCTAAAATGCAACCTATGTTTTACTTTTTTCTTTATTTTTTATTTTTTTGTTCAGTATACTAGACAAACGGAGCCTGTGTTTTGTTTTTTAGAAGATTTTAAATAATTTTTTTATTTTGTATAAGCCCAAACGTAGCCTGCGTTTAGTGATGGGTAATATTTTTATTTTTTTTTGAAATAAGAAAACGTAGGGTGCGTTTTTGTGGTTGTGTCAAATTTTTTTTGGGAAGACCCAAAATGCAGGTTCCGTTTTTCAAATGTCAGAATATTTTTTTTGGAAAACATAAAACGCACGTTGCGTTTTGTTAAAAAAATATTTTATTTAAGAGTCTTGCTTATAAATATGAAGCAACACTCTTCAGAATGGCTCACTCCACTTCTACTCCTCCTATTCTTCTTTCTTACACATATGTGATAGTTCTAAATTTTTTCGGTAGTTAGTTGTGTAAAAAAAGTCGGCTTAGGTGGGGTTGAAGTTATAAAATGTATTGCAAATTTGCGAGTGTATTATAACGGTCAGATTATACCAAACACACATGAAGGAGTGACTTTTGTTTGTGAATGTCCGTTATCATTTGCTATTCCATGTACCATGAGTTTTGTAGAGTTGAAAATGGGCTTCGTAATAGCATACAAAACCACATTTCGAAAAGGATGAGCAACATTTTATACAGGAATCCTGTACAAGTATTTGGTGGGCTGATACAGTTTCAAATAATGGCCATCACTGACAATGCCAGTATGTAACAGATGTTATGTATTTATCAACAAACCCGGTTTCACATGCCGATGATAGAGCTGTATGTTGAGTTCGAATAGCATTCAGGGTTGGGTGCAATTGGCGAGGAGGTCAATGTTGATGAGCTCGGGGATATAGATTGGGAAGAAGATAACAACGACAGTGAAAAGGAGTTTGAAGCCAACTATGAAGTCGACGACAAAAATGATGACAAGACTTGGCAAGCAATCTGACAGCACAAAATGAGGCAAATGCGATTGCAAGTCAGCATACCTTTGCCGTTCCATCTTTTATGCAAACTCTGGATTTCGAAGCCATGCATGCCCTGGAATTTCCTGAGTATGCGAATATCAGTATGTTATTTTATGGTTATTAATTAAAGTTACCACTACCATTAATTTTATTTGCATTGTACTAACAATGGTTTGTTCATCGCAGGTGGAGGCAATGTTCCGGCGGAAGATGGTGAGTTGAGTGTCAGAATGGAATTTTGTTCCAGAGAGTCGGTGATATCTTCAATCAAAAGCTATACTATTTCTAGAGGAGTTGATTACACTGTGTATGAGTTTGAGTCGCAGACATTCTATGTGAAATGCAAGGGTTATGGTGCACGGTGTGATTGGCTTATCCGAGCGAGTTTGATTCGAAAGAAGGGTCGTTGGGAGATCAGAAGATACAGTGGCAAGCACACGTGCACCATGGGTACAATTTCACAAGATCATGCCAAGTTGGCCCAAACAAATAGTAGTATGAGTGGCACATCCATCTCTTTACAGTTGTATCATGATGCACGACACAACGATCTATATAGATGTGTCAGACTGCCTGTCCCCAACTGTATGTTGGAATCCGGTGAAAATCGCGAAGTAGAGGCAGACACTTCGAGTTCAATGAAGTAGTAGACTTATCCAAAAACATAATCGTTCCAAGCACACAGAAAATGTGAGCCCGAACCTACCGCTCAATGGACTCCTGCGTGTCACACGATTTGGTGTCTCTGCACCGCGGACCCCATGCAAGATTCACCTTATCCAAGACGTGATCCTACGGATCTGGCTCTCGACCAAAACAAGCAATGCAGTTCTCCACCAAAAGTTGGGGACTGCTGTCTGTTCTACCCGTGACGGCTTCCCTATTAACCGGGAGGCCAAGTATATATGTAATGTCTTCCAGCGTCACCGTCACTTCCCCAATTGGAAGGTGGAACGAGTGAGTTTTCGGCCTCCACCATTCTAGCAATGCACTCAGTAGTGTAGAATGGCCTCTCATTTCGCCTACTCGCGAAACGTGTTGAAATCCAGTAAACGTCAGTGACGCTGCAACTACCTCGTTAAAGGTACCTGGCGGGTCGAGTTTTCTGGACAATAAATTCCTGATAGCCTGCAAAAAAAATGATAATTATTTAAATTCTAAATAATATCAGTTAATAATTTATTCAAAAAATATAACAGCAATATTAAACAGTATTTATTTATTATTATTCAAAAAATATTAACAGCAGTATTTATTTATTTATTAAACAATATTCAAAATATAATAAAAGATTATTAAACATTATTTACGTATTATTAAAAAATAATAATAATTTATTATTATTATCCCAATATTCTATTATTAAACAGTATTGTTTATTATTAAAAAAATATTAATAAATTATTTAAAAATAATAAATATTTATTTATTAAATAATATTATTTATTTATTATTAGAAAATAATAATAATTTTTTATTATTATCCTAAACAGTATTCTATTATACTAACTATGATAACAATTTTTTTTCGGAGACTTAACAACAACAACAACAACAACAACAACAACAACAACAATAATAATAATAATAAAATTATTATTTAAAACACAAATACATAAAATACAAATAAATATATTTATTTATTAATCATAAAATAAAAAAAACTTATCCATTGAAAATGATCTAAGTATTCAATGATGTATTTTTCAGATTTAGTAAAATCACGCACCATTTTTTCTTCTTCCCTCACTAAAATGTTATCCCTTCACCAGTTTCTTCTTCCTCCACACCAACATATTGTTTCACTCCCTTACCCTCCCTTTTACTCTCGGCACAATGTTACTCACTTACCCTCCTTTCACTCTCATCAGCACAATGTTTCACTTTTTCTCAGCACAATTTTTTACTTTTGCTTGACTGCGTTTTGGTTTTAAAAGACCCGTTTCATCACCCATGTCAACACGTGTTGCGCATGCAAGGCTGGAGGCTGCCAATCGCAACTTGCGACTTGCCTTTTACGCCTGCCAAACGCAAGTTGCGTTTTGGGAACCCCAGGCTGGTCAAAGGCTGCTCCTAGACACGTTTCGATTTTTGGACGCCCTTCCCTACCAATTGCAGCCTGCATTTTGTAGCAGGTGGCAGTGTTTTGGTTTTCGTCCCAAGAAAAATGTTATCTACGTTTTGTAGATGACTGAGCAACGCAGGTCCACATTTGTAGCACTACAAGAAAAATACCCATTCAGCCACACTTTTTTTAAGCTACATTTGAAAAGCGTAGCCTATTCTATGAATAGGCTACGCTTTTTTCTGTGTTGCCTTTTTATAAGAGAAAATGATACACAATTGTGGCATCATTTAAAAAATGTAGCCTTAGGTATTTTAGAAATCACTTATAAAGCGTAGCCGTAGGTTGATATCTATAGGTTCACTTTTCGTATCAAAGGAGACGCTTTTAGAGAGTAGCCTATTTATTAAATTTTGGGTACGTTTTTAAAGTGATGCCTAATGTGTCTAGAATAAAAAATTTAACACTTAGGTGAATTTTTTTCCTCCTCTTAACTTTTTTCCGGTCTAAAGCACACACACTCTGTAATCTCACACTTGGTGAAAATTTTCACTCCAAAGCTCAGAAGTTACCCTTTCAGTAGAGAAGAAAACCCTCCAAGTCCAAAACACGAAGAAAACCCTTTCAAAAAACCCTGCCTCCTGCACCGCGCGAAGATCGTGAAGCCTCACCGTCGCAAAGATCATCGCACCCCAGTCCCCACTCACCACTCAGCGCCACACCATCGTGAAGATTGTGAAGCTCACACCGTCGTGAACCCTCCTGCACTGATCGTCGCATGCCGCCCATACCATCGTCGATCTCTGCGCTTCTCGTCGTCCTCTCTGCGCTTCTCTGCACACCATGTACCCATATTGATGATTATCACCATTATTTGATCCATTACTAAATTAATTTCTGTCAAAAATAATTAGTTAATTAAAAAGATGATAAAAGATAATAAAAGATGAGAAGTTAATGAATTATTCAAAATAAAGATAAATACTATTTTGACCCTTAAAATTTGGAGTTAAAATTAAAATATTTTTTAATTTATTTTTTAATCCGAAATCGTCCTCAATGTTAAAATTATTTTTTAGTTCTAACTTATTTTTTAACCCTTGTGATGTTATAGTTTATATGGGGTTTAAAATTTACTTTTTTTTTAATAATAAAAATATCGAAAACTCACTTTTAATTAATTAATATTAGTTAATTTTTATTTTTAAAAAAAATTTAAAATTCAAAGTTAATTAGAATTTAAAATTTATGATAAAAAATTTTAAAAATTAACTGATATTAATTAACTGGAAAAATTTAATTCTCTAATTAAACAAAAAAAAAAATATTCAAATGCATGTTGTTGGATAAGTTAAGCCCAAATTAGTCTATGAGATTGACGTCTTATAGCAAAATCATTCCCGAAATTTTAATTGCATCTTTGTGATTGGCAAAAATATATCACGGTAAATCCTAACTTATTTTCTATTAACAACATGCTGATGTGGCTTGATGATGTGGAACATTAGTGACGCATATCATTTCATGGTTTGGTCACTTGTAATGATATGATAATAGATCGATCAATGACACTTATCATACTAACGTGGACGGTTGTGTCACGTGTCACAATTTTATTTGGTCACATGTTGCAACATCATTCATCTACATGTCATCCGCTAGGTCATTATGATAGAAGCACCAAATTCGTCACTGACTTTGCATTAAGTAACTTATTTTAGTCCTTCAAATTGAATGTCGTCGTACACTAAAGTAATCCCTTCATTAGTTTTTTCTATTTGTTTTTTAAATTAAAAATTTTCAATATCTTTGGAGGTATTAATTTCAATTCTACTTTTTCACATGTCATTTAAATACAAATACTTTTGATAATTATTTTAAGATTTTTATTTTAATCATACAATTTTTTTCATAATAATTTAATAGTGACAACGTAGGCTAACTTTTCATGCAATAAGGGAAGAAAATTACACACTCACTTTAGATAAGATCATCAACTCAGATGACTAAATTATCATTTCTCTTAATAAATATCCCAACAAACTCAGGTATTTCTCAATCCAGTTCTCAATCCAACATTTGCTAACTTAGGCATCAAAGTTTTTTGTAAGTACTCCTAATCGCCGTTTTGGAGCTAGCTTATGTGAAGACACTTCACGCACTCTTACTATTTTTTTTGGCCTCTTTTATCTAGTCTATTTTCACACAACTAGTTTTAGATAGGGGTGTTCAAAATCAATCTGGACCGAACTAAACCGATGGACCGAACCGAAAAAACTAAAAACCAAATTAATCAAAAACCAAAAAAATCGAAAAAAGTGATGTTTTGCGGTTTTTTTGCGGTTCGATTCGGTTTTCGGTTCTTGCCACCAAAATCCTAACCGAGCTGAACCGAACCGGTTATTAACAAAACCCTAAAATTAAAACTACCCCAACCCCACCCCCCAAACGCGTTACAGGCTACAGTTGCGCGAGTCCCTCCCCTCCCCCCATGGAAACCTAACCCCGCCGCCCAAACCCCAGATCGGAGCCAGCCACCACATCTCGGCCACTCACCCAAACGGCCAGCAGTCACCCACCCACCCACGCACCCAAACGGCCAGCAGTCACCCACCTTCTTCACTCCTTCTCCCTGATACTCGAAGTCGAAGCCACTCAAGCCAGCAGTCACCCACCCACCGCGAAGACGAGGACGAAGACCCAGTCACCCACCCACCCACTCCCTGATGCATTCTTGCCTTGTTGTTGGTATTGCTGCAATGCTGCTTGCTGGTTAATGGTTATTGTTTAATGTTCAGTTTATTCAGTTTGTTCAGTTTGTTCAATGTTCAGTTTGTTCAGTTTGTTCAGTTTGTTCAAGTTAGTTTAATCATCTTTTTTTGTACGTTAGGATCTAGGAGTTCAATTTTAATATAAAGATGGATAGAATTGAATAGATTTAACCTAAAAAATGATGTTAGGGATCTAGTTCAATTTTAATATAATCAATTAATCATTAACATAATTAATCATTAACATAATTCCTCACATGAATACAGAAACGGACAAAACAATGGGAAAATAGTAAATAGTTTGCCTTTTGCTTCAGATATAGGTGAATGATTGGAGTTGTTTTTTTTTTCAATTTATTTGTAGGATCAAAGTTTTGAATTTGGCTTCTAAAATGGAGGCTTTCAGTTTCTAGTTCCTTGCTTGTTTATTGTTTGGTTTATTGCTGTTTATTGCCAAGTTCAATTTGTTGGTATAAAGGTTTATTGCTTGTTCACATTTTCAAGTTTTGTTCTGTTTGGTTTATTGCTGGTTTAGGGCTGGTTCCTTGCTTGTTTATTGTTTGGTTTATTGCTGTTTATTGCCAAGTTCAATTTGTTGGTATAAAGGTTTATTGCTTCTTCATTGCTTGTTTGGTTCATTGCTGGTTTAATTTGGTATAAAGGTTTATTGCTTCTTCAATTTGTTGGTATAAAGGTTTATTTGCTTCTTCAATTTGTTCATTGCTTGTTCAATTTGCCAATTCTGTTTAGTGTTTATTGCTGGTTTAATTGTTCATTGCTTGTTCACATTTTCAAGTAAACACTAAACAGAATTGGCAAATTGAACAAGCAATGAACAAAATTAAACCAGCAATAAACACTAAACAGAATTGGCAAATTGAACAAGCAATGAACAAATTGAAGAAGCAAATAAACCTTTATACCAACAAATTGAAAAAGCAATAAACCTTTATACCAAATTAAACCAGCAATGAACCAAACAAGCAATGAAGAAGCAATAAACCTTTATACCAACAAATTGATCTTGGCAATAAACAGCAATAAACCAAACAATAAACAAGCAAGGAACCAGCCCTAAACCAGCAATAAATCAAACAGAACAAAACTTGAAAATGTGAACAAGCAATGAACAATTAAACCAGCAATAAACACTAAACAGAATTGACAAATTGAACAAGCAATGAACAAATTGAAGAAGCAAATAAACCTTTATACCAACAAATTGAAGAAGCAATAAACCTTTATACCAAATTAAACCAGCAATGAACCAAACAAGCAATGAAGAAGCAATAAACCTTTATACCAACAAATTGAACTTGGCAATAAACAGCAATAAATCAAACAATAAACAAGCAAGGAACCAGCCCTAAACCAGCAATAAACCAAACAGAACAAAACTTGAAAATGTGAACAAGTAATAAACCTTTATACCAACAAATTGAACTTGGCAATAAACAGCAATAAACCAAACAATAAACAAGCAAGGAACTAGAAACTGAAAGCCTCCATTTTAGAAGCCAAATTCAAAACTTTGATCCTACAAATAAATTGAAAAAAAAAAAAAACAACTCCAATCATTCACCTATATCTGAAGCAAAAGGCAAACTATTTACTATTTTCCCATTGTTTTGTCCGTTTCTGTATTCATGTGAGGAATTATGTTAATGATTAATTATGTTAATGATTAATTGATTATATTAAAATTGAACTAGATCCCTAATATCATTTTTCAGGTTAAATCTATTCAATTCTATCAATCTTTATATTAAAATTGAACTCCTAGATCCTAACGTACAAAAAAAGATGATTAAACTAACCTGAACAAACTGAACAAACTGAACATTGAACAAACTGAACAAACTGAACATTGAACAATAACCATTAACCAGCAAGCAGCATTGCAGCAATACCAACAACAAGGCAAGAATGCATCAGGGAGTGGGTGGATGGGTGACTGGGTCTTCGTCCTCGTCTTCGCGGTGGGTGGGTGACTGCTGGCCGTTTGGGTGCGTGGGTGGGTGGGTGACTGCTGGCCGTTTGGGTGAGTGGCCGAGATGTGGTGGCTGGCTCCGATCTGGGGTTTGGGCGGCGGGGTTAGGTTTCCATGGGGGGAGGGGAGGGACTCGCGCAACTGTAGCCTGTAACGCGTTTGGGGGGGGGTGGGGTTGGGGTAGTTTTAATTTTAGGATTTTGTTAAGAACCGGTTGGGTTCGGTTCGGTTAGGATTTTGGTGGCAAGAATCGAAAACCGAACCGAACCACAAAAAACTGCAAAACATCACTTTTTTCGGTTTTTTCGGTTTTCGGTTAATTCGATTTTCGGTTTTTTGGTTCGGTCCATCGGTTTAGTTCGGTCCGGATCGGTTTTGAACACCCCTATCTACAATAATGACACAGTGGATGACACGTGGACAAATAATATTGTAACACATGACACAACCGTCCATGTCAGTATGTCACGTGTTATTGATTAATCTGTCATCATACCATTATACGTGGCAAAATTATAAAGTGACATGTGTCACTAACAATCAATGTCAACACGCCATTAATAAAAAATAAATGACTAATATAGTACATTTTTTACCAATTTTTAAAATATAATTAATGTAATTAGAATTTCAAAGGCAATTTAATGCAACAGTACCAATTTTTAAGACTATTTTAAAACTTAACTCGTGGTCCACCTATAAATAGCATTATCATTTTAATGTAAAGTTGTATTTGCAATAATCAATTACTAATTAACTACTAAGTTTATAGCTAAGCTAGTAGGTAGGAGAGAAAATGGTACAGTTATCTCGCTAATTACTTGATTGTGAAGCAATAATGGGACTTTAACATCAATCGATTTCATACATATAGGGAAGTATACAAATTGAAATCAGCAAGAAGATTGTATGTGTTGGTGAAAGAGTGAGTTGATATAATTCATGCGTTAACGATGATATTCATTCTTGTCCTCTTATTAAGGAGGCTTAACTAATAATTCACAAACTCGTTTTGGTACATCACTAAAAATAAGGTCAAGTTGATTATACATTACTATACATATGATGATATGAATAAACGCCAACACACCTTGTTGTGGTTATTATATGATTATGATGGTGCATGTCTATGCTTTTGTCTATTAGTCTTTTGGATGTTTGTTTCAAAGTCAAGACCACCTTTAATATTAAGCATCTAATAATTATTATCATTATATCATCATCTGATCTGTTACAAATTATATATAGTTGTTTTCCTATGAATGGATACAAAGCATTATTGCTCCTGCAAAATAATAAGTAATATTTTGCTCCAAAATTTTTGGTCATTTCAAATCTTTCTTATCTTGCATTCTTTTTATTTAAAAATTTATTGAACAGAATTATAATTAAAGGTAAAAGAAAAAGGGTGTCATCAACCGTCCATGAAGAACACTGAAATACTGAATAGAGAATACTAATCCGTATATACGGTATATTCTTGTAATTTTAATACAATTCTCAGAGTAAATAGTTAAAAGTTCTTTAATAAATTCATTTGTTGAATCAAATTAATCTACTAAATTTTTATCTGATGGTTCTAGTTGAACTTGAGAATGGGGTTGAATCAAGTTGGCTTAAAACTTAAAGTTTCAAATTCTGTTTTTGCTGTTGCTCGAATTGCAGGAGATTATTTAAAATAGTCTCATACGCAGAAAATTATAAGTGCAGAGAAGAGGAGAAAGAGGCCAGCATGTATCCTGGTTCGGATTCTTTGTGCCATGAATCCTACATCCAGTCTCCACCACAAACCATGGTGGAATTTTCACTATAATTCTCAGATTACATACACCAATACTATTGAATTACTCCCTAATTCAACTAGTATCTATCCCTAAGCTTTCTTCACCAAAGTTTAGCAACCCCAAAGTGCTATCCCAACTTGGAAGGGGAATCTACACAGATTCAATTCTCACCAAGTGCTAACCCAACTTGGCAAGGGGAACTAATCCTAGTTCATAAACCCAAATTACATCAGAAAAACTAACAGTGGCTATTTTTGCATCACTCTTGCCTTTTCTCTCTTGGCTTTTGAACCTCACATAATTGCCTTTTCTCAAAACAGAAAATAACGCAAGACAGCCATAACAATAAATCAGAATTAAGCTTGAGTAGAAGAAAGAGATTTCAGCTCTATGTTAGAGAAGGTGCTCTGAATGTGTGTGCTCTCTTACTTAACTTGAAATGATGGAATGAGACTTCTTATATATATCTTCAGCTTTCCTAGAATTTCTGCCTCTTCCATTTCCTTGTGCCAGCTGCTCGTTGGAGTTGTCCTTGATGGCATGCAGTCCTTTCTTCATCTTGCTTCACCACCTCTGCTGCTGGAGTAGCTCGACCACTACCTCTGCTGTCCTTGGTGTTTCTTTCTTCCTTGGCATGCTCTTCTTTTGCATCCTGCTCCATGATCTCTGCCATATGAGGAGCTTCACCCACTACCTCTGTTACTTGGCAAGTTTGTGTTTTGCTTTTCCTTTGCTGAGATTTGCTTTACTGTATGTCCTTAGAGAGGTGAGAGTCCTTGTGTCTTGTTGTTTTGCTAGAGCCCCAGCTGTCCTTGATGTTGACAGATGTCCTTTTCTTTCTTTTCTTCTTTTGCCAACACATAGCCATTTTATTTCTGAATGGTGCCATGAGGAATTGTTGGACTTGGTTGCTATACCAAGGAACAATGTGAGCTGCTTTTCAATTAGTTTTGATGGGCTGCTGCAACATAAGCTATTATACTTGGGCCTGCCACAATGAAGCACACATTAAACACTATTGGGCTTTCAACCCAAATAAATGTTTGTCATCACAATGTAACCCAAAATCAAACTAGACTCAACAATCTCCCCCTTGATGACAAACATGATAAAATAGGGAATTTAAAGAGAAATTTAAATGAGTTAAGAACACTTTCCTTTGATGACATTTGGATTGTGAGTTGCTCCCCCTAAATGCTAGCATTGCTCCCCCTTGATCATGGCTTACATCTTTTCCTGAACAAAACTTAAAAACAGCCAAGACCAATATATCCAAACAATATATCACAGTAATGGAAGCACAGAGAAATTAACACTAAGCACAACACAGGATAAATCATAGCACCACAAAATATTGTTCTTAACTATTACTATTAATTCAGCCAAAACTAACATTCCTTTTCTTTTCTCCCCCTTTTGTCATCAAGGGAGGAAAGGAAAAAGTAACCTGCACAAAATTTGTTAGTGGCTGGTGCATATGGTTTAAGTAGCAGAGTAGTTAAAGTCTTTACAGTCATCCAAACTATTTAACAAGTTCAAAAGGAAACTAAGTCATAATCACAGATGAGATAAAATGAGCTAGGCATCAGAGTTGGATTCATCAGAGGTTCCATCGTCCTCCCCCTCATTGTCAGATGTGGTGAGGCCAACCTCAACATCCTCCACAAAGTTCCTCAGAATGCGAATCCTTCCTTTGGTCTTCTTAAGAGCATTCTCCTCCAAAACTTGATTCCTTTTGCGCTCAGCACCATGATGGAGAAGAACGTCAGTCAGATTGATAAATTCTTCAAGCACATTCTTCAAAATACGGGTCATGACCTTGATGGTAGTGGATGTGGAAGGGAGAATCAGAGGATCCTCATCAACAGAGGGAACATCAGTGCTGTCATCAGTTTGGCGACGCTTGGGAGCTGTTTTCTTTACTGCATCACCCCCTTTAATATATGAGTTACAATCTATGGCAATTTCAGCCCCAAAATCAACATTGTAATATTGAAATATTTTTGTAAGAAGCATGCCATATGGTAATGCATTTTTGGTACTGACACAAGCATACATATGCCTCACAAGTAAGTAAGCAAAAGAGATGGGAATTTTTGAAAGCAGTGCATACAAAACCAGTGTGTCACAGAATGAGACGCGTTGAAAAGAGCCGCTCTGAGGCAAGATGACATGGTTCACAATCCTATGCAGCTGGGCACAGACTGGACCAAGAGACTTATGAGTTGGAGTGTTACCTTCTAAGAGAGGGATATTGATGCAGACAGTACTTAGGGCATCAAAGTATGAAACATTGAGTGTTTCGTCCCACTTACTAGAGGTGTAGACATCAGGGCCTCGGTCCTGGTAATCTAGGGCTTTGCCTAGGTGATATTTGTCAAGAATGATCACTTTGCCTTTAACGAAAGAGGCGATTCTCCCTTCTTTGTAGAACATGTTGCTATATAACTGTTTTACCAAATCAGGGTAAATTTTCTCTTTGATGGACAGTATGGATGTCCAACCTTGATATGCAAACAATGGGGTAAAGTTCAGGCCTTTTCTACGGAGTTTGTCAAGATTGACAAGCTTCGAGGGACAGAGTTTACGCTTGTAAATATCTTTGCAGAAAAACAGATAGTTCATGAGAGATTGAAAACGACGACGATCAAAGGACTCATCAGAAAAATCAGCATAAAATGACTTGTAAGCAATAGGATTTGAGAGTCTAGGTTCAGCAACAGGACGGAGGTCAAAGCCAATGATTGTACCGCGAGTATGGCGATTCTGAGTGGGGCGAGTCTCTTCGTCTTCGTGAAGAGGCCTCTTTCCTCTGGAAGAGCTAGGTTTGGAAGAACTAGGCTGAGACATGTTTGGTGGAGGAGGAGGAGGTGTAGGGCGAGGGGCAACGCCAGGGCGGCGAGCAGTGGTCTTCGTGCGGGCCATGTCAGGAGAAGGGTTTGGTGGTGGAGATGGTGAGGAATGAGTGGGGGAATGAGAGGGAGAAGAGTGTGTGTGATCAGAACGGTGGGTGCCACTGTGGGAGCCTCTGTGAGCAACTATCTTCTTTCGAGCCATATTTATAGAAGCACTGGTTCGGAGAAGATGAAAGAGTGGAGAGTGGAGAGTGTGGTGTGAATGGATGCATGCAGTGGGGAGTTATTATAAACTTAGAGAAGTGTAAAGGTTGCACCTTGAAAAAATAAAAATCCCAACTTTGAAAACGTATAGGAAGTAACAGCTGTAATTGTTGTACGTTTCAGATGGGAACAAAAGCAAAATAAAATTTGGATTTGAAAACAAATTTTAAATGAGGCCCAAAAACTTATTTTCAAAGAAATGAAAAAGCAACTATGAAATGGGCTCAATTGGATTCAGTAAAGAAAGCCCATATGTCGAGACTGCTTCAGCACGAGATGTTCATCATTCAGGCTTGAATCCAGTATGCTTCATAGTGACTCAATGAAGGTTACTCATCATCTGCCAAAAAATCTCACCGCGATTCAAGAGACAAAACATAAAAGATCTCATTATCAGAAACATTAAGAAAACAGAGATGAAGTTAGAATGCCCAGTTCAGTTCTTAACTTGCAGAACCTCTCCTCTATCAATGGTTTGGTGAATATATCAGCTAGCTGACCCTCAGAATTAACAAACTGAATATCTAAATTTCTATTTTGCACATGTTCTCTTATAGAATGAAAACGAACTTCAATGTGCTTTGTTCTAGAGTGCAAAATAAGGTTTTTGGAAATATTGATAGCACTCATGTTGTCACAAAATAATGGAATATTTGAGACATTCAATTTATAGTCAGCTAGTTGAGTTTTCAGCCATAATAATTGAGAACAACAAGAGGAGGCTGCAATATACTCAGCTTCGGCTGTTGACAGTGCTACCGTAGCTTGCTTTTTGCTAGACCAAACAATGAGAGATTTCCCAAGAAAGCAGCACATGCCACTTGTGCTTCTTCTATCAGTCCTATCCCCAGCAAAATCTGCATCACAGAAACCCACTAATTGAAAAGAATCAGTCTTAGAAAACCATAACCCATAATTAGTGGAACCAAGTACATATCGGATGATCCTCTTGACAGCAGAGAGATGTGACTCCTTAGGCTTTGATTGAAACTTTGAGCAGACTCCAACACTTTGGATGATATCAGGCCTTGTGGAGGTTAGATACATTAGGGATCCAATCATCCCTCTGTAACGTGTCTCATCAACATCTCTACCATGTTCATCCTTATCAAGCTTGATGTTAGGATGTATGGGGGTTCCCATAGGTTTAGCACAGTCCAGCCCAAACTTCTTGACAAGTTCTTTTGCATATTTTTCTTGATGGATGAATATGCCTTCTGCAGTTTGCTTGATTTGCAAGCCTAGGAAGAAATTGAGTTCTCCCATCATGCTCATATCAAATTCATTGGTCATAAGCTTAGCAAAATCTGCACACAAATCCTCATTAGCCGAACCAAATATAATATCATCAACATAAACTTGCACAAGAATAAAATGATCATGATAGTTCCTAATAAATAAAGTGGTGTCAGTGGCTCCTCTTTGAAAATTATTTTTCAACAAAAATGAGCTAAGCCTCTCATACCAAGCTCTAGGAGCTTGTCTCAAACCATATAAGGCCTTAGCTAGGTTGAAAACATGGTTAGGAAAAAAATTGTTTTCAAACCCAGGTGGTTGAGCCACATAAACCTCTCTATCTATTATGCCATTGAGAAAAGCACACTTTACGTCCATTTGGAACAACTTGAAGCCACAATGAGCAGCATATGCAAGGAGCAATCTGATGGCTTCCATTCGAGCTACAGGTGCAAAGGATTCATCGAAATCAATCCCTTCCTCTTGATCATATCCTTGAGCGACCAATCTAGCTTTGTTTTGGACTATGGATCCATCTTCACCCAGTTTGTTTCTGAAAATCCACTTAGTGCCAGTGACTTTCTTTCCATTTGGATAAGGCACTAATGACCAGACCTGGTTCTTCTCAAATTGCAGCAATTCTTCCTTCATAGCTAGCACCCATGAAGGATCAGCAAGAGCTTCTTGGATGTTTTGTGGTTCAATCTTTGATAAGAGAGCAAGGTTGGTGGATTCGGCTCTTTTCAAAGATGAACGGGTAGTCCTGCCAGTGGATGGATTTCCTATTATGAACTCTTCAGGATAGTTTTTCAGAAACCTCCATTCTCTTGGTCTTTTTGATTGGTGTGAGGATACAGGTTCCTCTTGATCAACAATGGCCTCTGCATCAGTATTTTCTGCAGCAACAGGAGATAATTCCAAATTGTCTCCTGCAGAATTGGAATTTTCGTTGCTAGTAGGTGCAGCTTCCTGAGAACTTGAATTTTGTTGAACTGGCTCATCATTCTTGGGTAGTTCAGCTTCGAAACCTGGACTATCATCTAAGCAAACACTAGGAATAATGTTAGTCTCACAGAAAATGACATGCATGGTTTCCTCAACAGTTTTGGAGTTCTTGTTATAAACTCTATAGGCCTTGCTATTTGTGGAGTAACCAAGAAAAATCCCCTCATGTGTTTTAGGATCAAATTTTCCTAAATTTTCTTTGACATTCAGAATGAAACACTTACAGCCAAACACATGAAAATAACTAAGATTGGGAGGATGCCCTTTCCAAAGTTCATATGGGGTTTTCTTCAAAAACTTCCTAATGATGGTTCTATTTAGAACATAGCAAGCTGTATTCACAGCTTCAGCCCACAAGAACTTGGGAATTTCATATTCACATAACATAGCTCTAGCCATTTCTTGTAAACTTCTATTTCTTCTTTCCACAACACCATTTTGTTGAGGTGTTCTTGGACAAGAGAAGTTATGTGATATGCCTTGTTCATCACAAAAAGATTCAAAGTATTGATTTTCAAATTCTTTACCATGGTCACTTCTTATTGAAATAATTTTTGAACCTTTTTCATTTTGAATCTTTTTGCTGAATTTTTCAAAAACAGAAAAGGCCTCATGTTTATGAGCAAGAAAGAACACCCAGCCAAATCTAGTATAGTCATCCACAATTACCATACCATAACTCTTTCCTCCAAGACTTTGAGTCCTAGTTGGTCCAAACAGATCAAGATGTAACAACTCCAATGGTTTCTTAGTAGAGACATCTTCCTTGGGTTTGAAAGAGGTTTTAATTTGTTTACCCATTTGACAAGCATCACAAGTGATATCCTTGTCAAATTTTATATTAGGAAGACCTCTAACTAAGCTCCTCTTTACAAGCTTAGAGATTTGGAACATGCTAGCATGTCCTAACCTCTTATGCCACATCCATTTTTCAGATTCCATTGAAGAGAAACAAGTTACATTTTGAACTTTTAGATCATCTAGAGTGATACCATAAACATTATCACTTCTTTTGGCAACAAATAAAACAGCCCCTGTTTTCTCATTTATGACTCTACAATCAGATTTCCTAAAGGTTACAGCATACCCAAGGTCACACAATTGACTTATGCTCAATAGATTATGCTTTAACCCATCAACTAAGAAGACACTATCAATTCAAGTTGAAAAATCTTTGCCAACCTTAACAATGGCAATTATTTTACCTTTACCATTATCTCCAAAAGTGACAAATCCTCCATTATACTTGTTGAGTTTAATGAAGAAAGTATCCCTTCTGGTCATATGCCTTGAACATCCACTATCAAGATACCACATGTCCATTTTCTTCTTGAATGCAAGGCAAACCTGCATGTTCTTCAACTAACCTTAGGTATCCAAATCCATTTGGATCCTTTGATGTGAAATCTTCTTGGTTGCCCAAGAGCATTATAATCATGAACAACTTTATATAATTTACTATCATTACCAAAAGACTTAAGAAAGATGAAACATTGAGGAGGATCATGACCATTTCTGTTGCACTTGTAGCAATGATTATTGCTTACTGATTTTTTAGGTTTGCTGAATCCTTTTGGTTTGAAAAGCTTGGAAGAGGAGGCTTCAGATTTTTTAAAGTTTTGTTTGAAAACAGCCTTGTTTTCCTCTATGAATCCAAGTCCAGATTTTTCAGATCCAAACCTTTGACTAGCAAGTAGTTTGTTAAGATTTTGAGAACCTTGAACAAACTTTGCTAAGTCTTCATTCAAATTTTTATTTGTTCATTCAGCTTTTTGTTTTCAGAAATCAAATCAGTGGAAGCAGTAACTTCATGCTTGAGCTTGTATTTTTCTAATTCAGCTCGCAAGGCAATGTTTTCTTCTTTTAAAAATTTTTCATTGCTAGTTTCATTTGCCTTAACCTTTTTCAAAAGAAGATCATTTTCTGTCCTCAAAGCCTCATTTTCTTTCTTACATTTAGCATACTTATCCAAGAGTTTCTTAGAGTTCACAGAAATGTCTTTGATAATGTAGTGCAGTTCATCAATAGATAAGTCAGAGAGATCTACCTCATCTTCATCATTATGATCTGCCATCAGACATAGTTGAGCTTCTTGATCTGAGCTCTCTGAGCTGGTGTCGTTCTCCAAGTCCTCCCATGTTGCCATCATCACCTTCCTTTTGTCTTTCTTGGATTTTTCGCCTTTCTTAAGTTGAGGGCAATCTGACTTGAAGTGACCAGGCTCCTTGCAGTGATAGCATGTGAACTTGACTTGATCTTTCTTGACATCTTTGGATGAGGAACTTCCTTTGCCTTTATTTTTGTATCTCAGTAGTCTTCTCATTTTTCTTGCAAAGAGCACCATTTCTTCATCTGAGAAACTGTCATCAGATTCTTCTCCTTGGGCTGTCATTCTTGATTTTAGTGCTATACTTTTCTTTTTGTCATCTTTGTCTTGAGACATGTGAGTGGTTTCATAAACCAGCAGCTTGCCTCTCAGCTCATCATAGGTGATTTTGATCAAATCATTCCTTTCAGAGATGGCTGTGCTTTTCACTTCCCATTTCTTAGTAAGACTCCTCAGAATCTTTCTTACCAAGGTTTCTTCAGAGTAGTTTCTTCCCATAGCGTCCAGATTGTTGATGATTATTGAGAACCTTTCGAACATTTGATCGATGCTCTCATCTTCCTTCATACCGAACATTTCATACTCCTTCATCAGCATGTCAATTCTGGTCTCCCTTACTTGCTTAGTGCCTTCATGAGTGAGTCTGAGCTTATCCCAGATTTCTTTAGCCGTTTTGCACCTTGACACTTTTCTGAACTCTTCAAAGCTGATTGCACAGTGCATCAGGTTGATTGCCTTGGCATTGAGTTCAACCTTCTTCTTTTCTTCATCTGTCCATTCGCTGTCCTCCTTTGCCACAACTTCTCCATCAGCATTCTATTTGGTAGGAACGTCTGGACCATTGAGAATGATCTTCCAGATGTTGTAGTCGATCGACTGCATGAAGATTCTCATTCTCTCTTTCCAGTAAGAGTAGTTGCTGCCATTGAAGTAGGGAGGTCTGTTGTTGGACTGCCCTTCAGTGAGAGTGAAAGCCACGATGTTGGGATTCATGTTGTTGGCCATGGATCTTTACTCCAAGCTGTGAAGCTTGCCTTCTTGAAACCAGGCTCTGATACCAATTGATGGTTCTAGTTGAATTTGAGAAGGGGGGGGTTGAATCAAGTTGGCTTAAAACTTAAAGTTTCAAACTCTGTTTTTGCTGTTGCTCGAGTTGCAGGAGATTATTTAAAATAGTCTCATACGCAGAAAATTATAAGTGCAGAGAAGAGGAGAAAGAGGCCAGCATGTATCCTGGTTCGGATTCTTTGTGCCATGAATCCTACATCCAGTCTCCACCACAAATCATGGTGGAATTTTCACTATAATTCTCAGGTTACATACACCAATACTATTGAATTACTCCCTAATTCAACTAGTATCTATCCCTAAGCTTTCTTCACCAAAGCTTAGCAACCCCAAAGTGCTATCCCAACTTGGAAGGAGAATCTACACAGATTCAATTCTCACCAAGTGCTAACCCAACTTGGCAAGGAGAACTAATCCTAGTTCATAAACCCAAATTACATCAGAAAAACTAACAGTGGCTATTTTTGCATCACTCTTGCCTTTTCTCTCTTGGCTTTTGAACCTCACATAATTGCCTTTTCTCAAAACAGAAAATAACGCAAGACAGCCATAACAATAAATCAGAATTAAGCTTGAGTAGAAGAAAGAGATTTCAGCTCTATGTTAGAGAAGGTGCTCTAAATGTGTGTGCTCTCTTCCTTAACTTGAAATGATGGAATGAGACTTCTTATATATATCTTCAGCTTTCCTAGAATTTCTGCCTCTTCCATTTCCTTGTGCCAGCTGCTCGTTGGAGTTGTCCTTGATGACATGCAGTCCTTTCTTCATCTTGCTTCACCACCTCTGCTGCTGGAGTAGCTCGACCACTACCTCTGCTGTCCTTGGTGTTTCTTTCTTCCTTGGCATGCTCTTCTTTTGCATCCTGCTCCATGATCTCTGCCATATGAGGAGCTTCACCCACTACCTCTGTTGCTTGGCAAGTTTGTATTTTGCTTTTCCTTTGCTGAGATTTGCTTTACTGTATGTCCTTGGAGAGGTGAGAGTCCATGTGTCTTGTTGTTTTGCTAGAGCCCCAGCTGTCCTTGATGTTGACAGATGTCCTTTTCTTTCTTTTCTTCTTTTGCCAACACATAGCCATTTTATTTCTGAATGGTGCCATGAGGAATTGTTGGACTTGGTTGCTATACCAAGGAACAATGTGAGCTGCTTTTCAATTAGTTTTGATGGGCTGCTACAACATAAGCTATTATACTTGGGCCTGCCACAATGAAGCACACATTAAACACTATTGGTGAGTCACTAATTGAACCGATTGACTCGGTCTCACATAAATAAAAAACATAAAATAGTCAAAAATTTAAAATTCGAAATACAAATTATCAGTTTGTCACTAATATTTTAACAACAATCGTTTCAACTTCTAAAAATAACTAATTCTACCAAATCATTATTTGTCAAAGACGTGTGCTGCAAATAAAGGGGATAGAAGAAAGCAATAAAGTTTAAAAAATTTAAACCTTTACACGAAAAACTTAAAATCTGAGAAGTGCCAAATACTTCCTAGTTTAAACTCTTGCAAACAAAACCAAGCTTTCAAAGATTATGCAATAGAATAAACATGAACAGAATAATATAAATTAACAGAACCTATCCACTATCCAAAACAATATAAACAAAACAGCTCAATTCACAAAATTTATCCACTATCCAACAATATAAATTCACATAACAATATGAAAATAATAATATAAAAATAGCCTCTCAATTCACCATAATGGTATAAAAACAGCAACAAATCAACCCTAAACATTAATAATCAGAAAAACAAAAGCATCAATCAACCACTAAACCTACATATATTACAATGTATCAACAAAATTTGAATGATTTGCTAACAAAATTTGGGAGAATGGTGTATTTGATGAAGCCATCTAGAACAACAATAATATAAAACAACAATATATTACCCTATTGAATAATCTGCCTGAATCAACAAAATTACAATCAACCAAATATAATCAACAACAATAAAAAATTTGTTAGTACACAGCAGAATTGCTTGACTCCAAAACAAGAAAAGTAAGGTTGATAAGCAAAAATTGGTTAGAAATTTGTTCAATAAGTTACAGGTCTAGTTAGTTCTCATCTCAACGTTTCTTATCATACATTGTAAAACCCTTATAGAATTGACAGATTTAGTTAATCAACATCATTAATCAGTTCCTCAGTTAATCAAATTATAACCCAATGAGGCAATAAGTCAATAACTGAATAAATAAAAAAATAAAAAATATACTTGAGAAGAGGGAGACCAAGCACGGCGAAGCAGAGTCTGGCAAGCAGCAGCTACGGTGAGCCATGCCAGATGAGGGTGCGACGACGACGTGAGACGCTATCACGCAGAGGAGGCG
Organism: Arachis ipaensis; assembly: GCF_059453495.1. NCBI lineage: Eukaryota > Viridiplantae > Streptophyta > Magnoliopsida > Fabales > Fabaceae > Arachis > Arachis ipaensis. The sequence continues at coordinate 18,230,654 of NC_142439.1, forward strand.
ACGATCCAGGAAGGAGATGCACAGGGGCTGACGCGAGAGTCACGAGACGAAGTAGAGTAGCCCGGAGGTGGCGGTGGGCGGTGCTTTTTTGGGAGTGTGAGAGTCAGAGGTTCTCGTTCTTGAGTGAGATTGAGAGAGAGGTAGGGGGATAGGGGCTGCTGTTGCTCGAAGAGGGAGAGGGTAGCTTTTAGGTTTCACTTTTTTCCCTTCAGAAAGCCAAAACGACGTAGTTTCGTTGGGGAGAGGGGCAAAAAAAAATGCAATGAACCGGTCCGAGTTTTAACCCAGTCGGTTCACCGGTTTTAGTCAAACTCGGCCGGTTCAAACCGGATCTTTCCGGTTCTCTTCTTTGTCCGGTCAGCAAGCTCACTCAGACTGGCTTGGTCACCGGTTCATTGGGTTTTTGGTCCGACTGGGCGGGTTGATCCGGTTTTGATAACACTGGTTATTAAGATCGTCCGTTACAAATTTAGAATGAAGGTAAATAAAGTCGAGTTATGACTGATAATGCACAATAAAAACCGAACTATAAAATAACGGATCATATATAAATTAAAATGTTTGTACTATTGATATAGCATATTTAACATATATTTTAGAGATATTTAATTATAACTACTTATTTTAAATCACAATATAAAAAGTAGTACAAAAATTTAAAAATAAATACTTATAATAACAAGAATAAAATATGCTTTTTTTTTTCTTTTTTTTTTCCAAAGATAGATGTATTTTATTCATTGATTGAAGCAAAATACAATGGGATCCATGTTAGGACATATAGCAAAAGAAAGAAGAAATTTCCAAAGTTCACTAAATCATGAATACAACATCAAATGATGAATGAAAGAGAAAATAGATTAGAAAAAGGAAAGTGAATGCAAAACTAGGGATTGAAAGACAACTCATTCACAAGCTTCAAGCATGACTCCACCGTTGCTTCTGGAGGGATCAATTCTTGTTCAAAGATCATGCTGTTCCTGGATTTTCAAATTTCCCAGCACAACGTTGCTAACAACATCAACTGCGACGACCCACCATGTCGAGCTCTGAAGTGCGCAGATCTCTCTGACCAGACTGACCAAAAAGAAGGTGAGTTGTTGTTGACAAAATCTATGGTGATGGGGATTTTATTCCATCTTCTTTTACTTTCTCACATAAGAATAGACAATGATTGATCGATTCTGCATCTTGTTGGCAGCGGTGACATAATGGGGAAATGGAAGGGAGGCGCTGGGTGAGTAGACTAAGGACAGGGAGCTTCTCGTGCATGCTTCTCCAGAGAAAAATCTTCAATTTTGGAGGAAGAGAGAGCCTCCACAATTGACACTAGATTTCTTTACGTTGGAGAATTTTCGGACAAAACTCTATTGGAGAGTGCTTGAAATGATATGCCACTTGGTAGCCAGAGTTTGCCCATATTTTCTGCTTCGAGTTGCATTCCATTGAAGTCTGTCTTCACTTTCTAAGATTGTGATTGATAGAATTTGTTGACTAATTTCAGGTAAGAAGAGTTGATTAATTAGATTCTGATTCCAACTTCTATTGGGTAGCATTAAATCTTTTACCCACATAATGTTATGTCTCTGAATTTCTGTGACAACTGAAGGAGGAATTAAGAATGGATGATTAGGAGGGAGCCAAGGGTCAGTGAGAATTTGGATGTTGTTGTCATTGCCAACCCGCCGAATAAGTTGCTTTTCCAGAACTCAGCAACTTTCTAGAACACTCCGCCATCCCCAAGAAGGTGAGTTACCCGTCTCTGCCTTCATGATGGAACTGTATCTATAGTATTTTCCTTTGTAGACTCTGGCTATAAGAGAATCTGATTAGGTAGCTAGTTTCCAGCATTGTTTAGCAACCAATGCCAGATTTTGGGCTCGTAGGTCTTTAAATCCGAGACCACCTTCTTTTTTAGGCCTTGACATAAGATCCCAACTCACCCAAGCCATTTTTCTTTCTGAAATTTTTTGACTCCACAAAAATTGAAATAAAATACCATGAATTTCTCTGATTAGGGAGTCAGGGAGTTTAAAGCAAGACAAAGAGTAAATAGGAATCACCTCTCCCACTGCTTTTATCAAAACGTGTCTGCCAGCTGAAGAAATGAGTCTCCTTTTCCATCCTTGAACCCTCTTCCTTACTTTCTCTTTAATGGAACTGAAGGTTACTTTCTTAGAACATTGGATAACTGAGGGAAGTCCCAAGTATTTATCTTGGGCTCCTATGTGATTAATATTCAGTCTATCCGCCAAGTTCAATCGAACCTCCCTAGGAGTCTTATTGCTGAAAAACAAAGATGATTTATCCAAGTTCACTTTTTGGCCACTCACATTCTCATAATTCAAAAGCAGCTCCATAATTCTGTCACAACTATCCTTATTCACCTTACAAAATAGAATTGAGTCATCTGCAAAGAAAAGGTGATTCATTGCTGGGCATTTTCAATTAATTTGAATACCTGAGAGGATACCGTTTTGCTCTGCCTTGTTCAAAAGGTAGGAAAAACTTTTCGCACAAAAAAGAAAAAGATAGGGAGATAGAGGGTCACTTTGATGGATACCTCTATTTGGCTTGAAAAAGCCATAGGGTTGTCCTTCAACAACGACAGAGTAAGAAACAGTTGTTACCACCTCTTGTATCCAGCCAATCCATCTTGAATCAAAACCAAGCTTCTCTAGCATAAACCATAGGAATTTCCACTCAATTCTATCATATACTTTGCTCATATCCAGTTTCAAAGCCATCTCATTCATCAAACCCCTCTTCTTAGTCTTCAAGTAGTGCATGCATTCATGAGGTATAAGAATATTGTCAGAGATTAACCGACCTTTCACAAAAGCGCTCTGAGTTGGACAAATCAGACAATTCATGAAACACTGGAGCCGATGAACTAATACTTTAGAAATAAATTTGTAGACAAATAAAGAAAGACTTATAGGTCTAACCTGGGCCATTACCTTTGCATCTGGGATCTTAGGAATTAGGCAAATGTGAGTGTGGTTGAAACTTTTTAACATTCTACCACTAACAAAGAAACTCCAGATTGCTTTAAAAACATCTTCCGCTACAATATTCCAATAGAATTGAAAGAATTTAGAAGTGAATCCGTCATCACCTGGGGCACTCCGGGATGGACACTGAAAATTGTTCTCTTAGTTTCCTCCATTGAGATTAGATGCAACAATTTATTATTCATGGCAGGGGTGACTTTAGCACCAAAATATTCAAATAGAGGGGATGGATCAACTTTGTTAGTTGAAGTAAACATTTTCTTAAAATATTCTTCGGCAACCGTAGCAATCTCTCCATGAGTGGTGGCATAGCTTCTATATTCTTTTTCAATCTTCATATTTTATTTCTCCGAATCTGAGATTGGTAGGATTGATGGAAGAATTTAGTATTTTTGTCACCCTCCTTCAACCATTTTATCTTTGATTTGTCTTTCCAATAGCTCTCTTCTCTGGAATACGCCATTTCAAGTTCCTTTTCCAGCTCATTCAGTTGGTCTCCGGCATTAATTCCTGCTTCTCTGAGGGCCTCAATCCTATTAAGAAGGTTCTCAATCTCCTTTTTAGAATTGGATTTAGATGACTGTTGCCAAAATACTAATTGATGATGACACATCTTCATTTTTTGTGCAAGAATAAACACTGTTGAACCCTCAAACCTGGAACTCCAAGCAGCAGCAATGACATTCCTTATTTTCTCCACTCCACACTAACGATCTTGGAATTTGAATCTTCTCTTAGACTTCTCCATTTGAGGATTAGTATCTAAGAGGAGTGGCGCGTGATCAGACCCATTTTCCATCAATCTAATCATTAAAGCAGCAGGGTAGATATTTAACCAGCCCCCTGAAGCAAGCATTCTATCCAATCTCTCGGCAATATGCTCCGAACCCCTTCTTTTATTTGACCATGTGAATGGTCTCTCTACCATACCCAAGTCCATTAATCCATTTTCATCAATGAAATTAGAAAAATCAGATATAACAGCCCAGGATTTAAGATCTCTTCCCATCTTCTTTTGTTGACTCATAATGGCATTAAAGTCTCCGAAAACAATGATATTTTCAGGTAGTTGTTGAATAACTGTTGAGATCTCTTCGAATTGGGTTAGCCTTTTATGATTCAAACAGATTAAGTGAACACCCACCAATCCTCATGAAGAGTTATTAGATGTGTCACTTATCTTTACAGTCGTATAGTAATTTTCAGTAGCAATTACTTTGAGATCTAGGTCTTCTTTTCAGGCCAGAACTGTTCCTCCCGCTGTCCCAATTGGATTATTAATCTTCCAATTCACAAATCTGCAGCTTCTTAATTTTCTTTTTACTATGCGAGAATGATTTTTAATTTCATAGATGAACACAATCTCGGAGGGAGTGGAATTGACATATCCCTTTAAGATTCTGGACTGTTAGGGATCTCCCCAAACTCCGACAGTTCCAGCTTAGTGGCTTCATGAGGCTTTGGGTGCCATTTGACGGCTGGCACCCTCCACCTCATTTTCAATTAATCGCTCTTCCTCTAAACACGGTTTCTTTCCAACTTCCTTCATTCTCCTTTCCACTATTGCTTCTCTTATTGCCAACATAAGTCTTGATAATATTGTCTCTTGTTCTAGCTATCTGCTTCAGTTTTACTTTCTTATTTTTGCATTCTGTTCTATTTTCAAAAGTAGCCACATATTCCTCAGTATTCATTTGAATAGATAACTCTCTAAGAATATTTAGCGAATCAACACCTGAATTAGTGTTAGCAGTCTCCACTTCTGCATCTTTATCTTCCTGCACGTTAGAACTATTTGCCATTAATTGCTTGGGAATTGGTTGCTGCTTCTTGTCTTCCATACTCAGACTTGAAAAGCTCTCTAGAAGCCACATTGGGGCTGGTTTCTTCCTTGGTTGTGCAAGAGAATCACCATCAGCTCTAATTATTCTTGAATCATCATATTTTCGCCTTTCAACTCTCCTTCCAACCTAGTCTTCCTTGACCCAGTCCCCTATACTCTCCTGTTTAATCTGATTTTTAGATGAATCTTCCAAGAATGATTGACAATTTCTTGTCTCATGTCCAATGGACACAGTAATTGCAAAACACACCAATACGTTCATACCTCAACCCATCTTTAGAGGTTGTTGATTCGGTCCCATCAATTTCATGCTGTCTCTTAGCTTTTTATCACCCTCCAATTCCACCTTGGCTTTGATAATCCGAGATTATTTGTCTTTGACCTCGAAAAAATTAATGTCAGAGATGGGGCCTAATTTACTCCCTAATTTACATTCAACCTCCAGGATTTTGAATTGTTCTGGCAAATCCCAGAATTGAACCCAAATAGGGATTGTAGAGATCATTCTTTTTCGTGAATCCTCACTCTCCTCCCAATGCTTAAAGTGTAGGATATAATTCTTAAAGAGCCATGCTGAGTCTCTTTCAATTCTCAACATATCTATTTTTAAAAAAAAAAATTAAAATTGATTATTACCTTTGCTCACCACTCTAAATCCTTCAGGCCTACCCCAAATAGCATGCATTGCACTTTCTATTGTTCCAGTAGAAAATGGTCTTTCCGACAAAATTCTTCTCGAAGGACTCTTCGTACATGCTTGTACTCCTTTCGAGATGTCTTCTTCATCAAGGATGACAATCTCTTCCTCCTCGTTCTCCTTCTCATGTCTAGGGCGCTTAGGATTAGATCTGAAATTATCCATTCTGTTTGCTGATAAGAATTCTGGTAGTAATGACCGTGTTTGGATTTGTTTGTGATGTGTTATGTGAAAATCTTAAAGGGCACTAAAATCCTAATAGAACACTAAGAACCCTAATGAACACATAAGAATAAAATATGCTTTACTTAAGAACTTATAAAAATTTTATATTCTTTAATTTTAAAAATATACTTCATTTATTATTTTTTATTTGTTATTTTGGCTAAATGCATTCTTGCTAAGAAACATAAATAAAAAAATCACTAAAAATAGCATTTATTTAATAATGAAGAAATATAATAGTTGAGTATTCTAAATAGATATCTATTGATTATTAAGAATATATTTGATAATTCACTGAAAAATACTGCACAGACAAAATGAAAGTGAGAGATATATTATAAAACAAAAGACCAAAAAATTTAAGCGATAGATAATTAAATAGAAACAAATGGAGCATAGAAAAATACATGTTATTATAATGTTAAAACTAGATACCCTGGCAAGGAATCTAAATTATGATGACCGAGGTGTTGCTGGCTGAGTAGGAATTGGAGAAGAAAACTATTCTTCAAATTCAGGGGGCAAAAGAGAAGAGGAATGTACCTCCGAATGGTGGAACAAGCTAAGGTGTAAGGTGTTGTTTAATGGTTTACTGTCAAATTCTTTCCCCAAAAGTAGACACAATTCTGATGAAATATTAATGTTAATAAGAACACTAAAATATTTATTAATAAATAAAAGGCTTATTATTTTATAATCGCATTTCTCAAGAAAATTAATAAGTACTTAGAATTAGAATGTTGTGTTGTGGCGTGGTGTGTGAGAGTGAGAGAGAGAGAGTAGTGCGGTGGAAAGACAGATTTGGGTAGAGAGGCCTGGCCTGGCGTGCGAAAGGAAGCACGACTTGTTCCTACTCTCATCCTCATAGCCTCCCTTGCTCTTTCATTTTGTCTTTATTATCTCACTTTTTTTTTTAATTAAATAAAACATGGTCTAGAAATCAAATTAGTCTTTAAAAAATAATTTATTTTTTAAATTTTTTTTAAAATTGTATCAGTTAAATTAATTCTTAAAAAATTATAAATTATTAATATTTTATATTATTAATGGTTAACAGAAAATATTAATTAAATAATAAAAAGATAAAATTAATTAATTTATAATTTTTTTAAAAATTAATTTAATTAATAAAATTTTTCAGAGATGAATTTAAAAAATAATCCATTTTTCAAGAACTATATACAACATAAATTCTAGATATATAATGTAGTGTTTAGATAAATACAACAAATTTGCCAAATAAAAAAATTAGTTAAAATTAATCAATACAATTTTTATCGTTAACTTTTTAATCAATTAATGTTTAGTCAAATTTTATTTGCTAATTTATCCTAAATCTCTCCTTTTTGTCTTTTAAATTCTAAGATTACGTTTGTTTACGAACATAAAACAGTGAAGTAGAAATAGTAAAATACAAAGATATAAAATTATGTTTAGTAAATAAGACATAAATAAAAATATTATATCTAAAAAAAGTAAATTATTATATTGTATCTATTCTGATAAAAAAGATATAAAACACAAATAAGAGACACAATTTATTTTTATTTTTTATTAATTTTTTATAATTATATTTTTTATTATTATATATTTTTTAAATTTTTTAAATAAAAAAATAAAAATAAATTATACTTTTATAATTTATTATAATTTATTACCAAACAAAATATAAAAATATCAATTTTTATATTTCTATCTTTTATATTTTATTTTTAATATCTTATTTTATCCTATTTTCACCGTCAAAGGTAGGGGTGTGCATGAGCCGGGTGAAATCGGGTTTGATGTGACCCAGACCTGACTCGAAATATATACCGGGCCTATTTGTTAGACCCGAACCCGACCTTAGACCCGATGAAACCTATACACTTTCGGGCTATGATTATACCGAGTAAAAACTGGGTGAAAACCGGGCCGTTAACATTATATTACCTTGATACCTTCTTGTAACTTAGCATGTAAAAATATCAAAATTTCCAAGACTCCAATCATTATTTGACATGGTAAAATTCACTTAGAAAAATATAATAGGAACCAACTCTTCTCTAAAATTAAAGCATAACCATAATCAATACTAATATTGCCTAATAACACAAAATATTTAAATCAATACAAATAATACAAGATTATGCATTAGTCTAAAGTCTTATGCATTTTAAATATAAAATATTAACTTATAGTCTTATATATAATGATTAATAACACAAAATATTAAGATTTACAACACTTAAATTTCACATAATAATAGTCATCATCCATCACTAATAACACAAAATATTAATTATGTATGATGACTGGGCCACCGGGCCGATTTCGGGTGACCCGAGCTATGGCCCGGACCCAAACCGAAATAATGATCGGGTCTATTTTTGAGACCCATACCCGACCCTAGACCCGATGAAGTCACACCAAATTAGCCCCTAAAGTGTTCGAGACCGGGCCAGATCTTCGAACCGGACCGGACCATGCACACCCTAGTCAAAGGCATTCTAATGTATCTTCCTCCTCTCTGTTTCACGGTCGTAACTCGTATGGCTGGCTTCCTCGTTCTATATATGTACATTTTTATTTTATTCATTTTTAATTTGATAAAACAAAGGTAATAACCTTTAATTTAAAGTAAATTGCCATTCGAATCTTATTATCATGCATTGACAAGCTATTTTTTTAAGAAATAGAAAACACTGTGTTATTTATTATTATGAGTAGACAAAATATTTTTTTAACATAGAGACAAAAAATTTGAGAGTAAAAATTTTATGATAAAATTTTATAAATATATAAATTTGTATTTTAAAATAATAAAAATTTTATAAATATAAATTTGATTCTCAAATTTCTAATTTTAAAAAAGTAAAAAAATCACAAACACAAATCGAATCTTCAAATTTCTGATTTATAAAAAGAATAAAAAAATATAACCACAAATTTAACTCTCAAATGTTTGGTACCTAAATTCGACTCTCAGATCTCTTCTAATTGTCTTTTACAATTCTATGATACACCTTTCATCTTAGCAAAACACGCCTTTTTCTTTATTATTAAAAATAAAAAGCAGCATTAGGATCCATATATTTATTTTCTTTCTTCTAATGTATGTTATTGATTTTATTATTGTTGTTATTGGTAACGGGGGATGGTTTCGGTGAGAGATAGAAGTAGAGATAGAGGAAAGGGTTGAGAGAAAGCAACAGGTGAATGGATGGAGGCATTTGAAGTTACAGGTGATAATACTAATCAATATTCATGATGGCTTTTAGAGTTAGAGTTTGATTTGGCTCATTTTTTATATATATGAAAAAGTGGGAGTTGTTTTTGTTGGAAATGGACTTATCTGGTGTAATCGCATGTAGGTGGAACCTGCAGAGGAGTAGGTCAGCATGTAGGTGGTGTGTTGACACTATAAGAAAAATACTCATTCAGGTACACTTGAAAAGTGTAGTCAAAAGTAAAAAAAAAAATGATGTCTTAGACTACAGCTACGTTTTCTAGGCTATAGCTACGGTTTTCGGGGTAATTTTTATTCGGCCGTTGTTTATTCTCAAAGGCTACGCTTTTGGCATTTGGAAATATGGTGCGTTTTTCAAGTGATGTTGTCCAAAACCAAATGTTACGCTTTTCAGCTTCCATTTTTACTAGAATAGGCTACGCTTTTCAACACTACTACATCACCTGTAAAGCGTAGCCACATTATATACCATAGCTACCGTTTATAAGTGTAGCCTTAGGTCCCTTATATTTTTTTTTTTTTTGTATACCATAGCTACTATATATAAGTGTAGCCTTAAGTACCTTATTATCTTTATTATATATATATATAATATTCTACTAATTATTAATACAACATAATATTTAATAATATAATTACATATATGATAATTCTGCATTTTTAATTAAATGAGTTAAATATTATAAAAAAATAAACACATAATTATACTAAATAATTTTTTTAATAATAAAAATGATCTCTAACCAAAATATATTTATAATTAATGATCCAAAAATACTAGAATGAAGTTAACTTTGAATATTCATACATTTCACACTAAATTAAGCATAGCCATATCAAAATAAGCATGAGACCACTTAGAATTTACTAGTAATACTCTACGAAAAACTAAAATATTATATCCTACATAAGTATCTTCTAATAAAAGTCGTTAGTCAATCATACATGTATCCATTTCCAACACTACTCTATCTTAGCCAATAAACTACAATGATAAATAGCTTAATCTTCATTATCATCCTCAATATTATCCTGCATAGTTATATAGAACAGTAATTAAAAAAATATTTATAATGGCATTTACAATTATAAAAATTAAAAAATTAAACTCAAAACTATCAATGATTGATATTATTAATTCTTTCTGTATTGTGTACAAGTTTTGCAAATACATAGTAGTGTTTCACAAATTCAAATTTAGGATTCAAAGATCAAAAAGCATAAACTATAAACCATACGATAAAAACATAGTTGAAACAGTCACATAATGTAGTCATGTTGGGTATTACCATATATTGTGCACATATTGTTCTTTGTTCTCTCTTAAATATTCACGAGAAAAAGAAGAGAGTGCTCAACAGATATTTTATCACATAAAGATACGTATAAAATATATTACCCAACTACACCCAGGTTTGTATGTTACAACTAAAAAAAGAAAACAAAACAAAACAGCATAACAAAACAAAACAGCATAAATTCTCACCAAAAGTGTTACTGGTAAAGAGCATATTTACAGATTACTGAAGTTCCACCCACCTGGCTAAAACCATCGAGGGATCCTTCTTGTTTAGATGGACATCCCCTAATCTTATGTTAGACTGCAGAATCTTACTCAACAAAACAGTATGAGCATGCTCCGATACCTACAAACACAATTGCCTAAGTCCAAGTCAATAAGGTGAATGTAGAATAAAAAAGATAGTCAAGTATTCACAAAACAATGAAAGGACTAAAAAGGAGTAGTTATACTTTGAATGCCAGCAATTTACAAGCTTCGTCCCATTAAATGAGATTAGCTAAATTGAAAGGGTAAGTGTGTTCTTGTGATAAACCAAGAAAGAAACTGGATTTGCATTTCATCCTTATATCCTCCCTTCACATTCCCTTTACATCCTGCTGGCTTGCATTCCTAAGAATGGCCCGCATGAGTCATGATAGAATTTTCTAACAAAAATCCTTCATTTTCCAAGCTATATATATCTGCTAATAATTTCATAAGTACATTTTTCCTACATTTATATCCCACAACAATTTCAAATTCAGAATACTTTCCTAAACCTATACCTTGCATTGACAAACTTTGGAAATATTCTACACTTCACAGTAGAAGCAAGAACATGGAGTACAAACAAAGAAGATAGAGAAATAGTACAACTCATTAACAGTCTTTATTTATCATTCACTTACCATATCACCTCCTTTAGTGGGAGGGCGGAATTTGATTGGTGGAACAAAAATATTCTCAAGAAAGAACATTGAGTGACCTGCTTTCTTTCCATATCCCTGACCTTGAATATCATTAATATAAGAACAGAGTCGAACCTCATTTTTTCACAAAAGTTCTAATGTCATTTTAACCTCATGAGCTAACACACGACACGTAACAAGCTCCTGGCCAATACACAGAGAGCGTGTTGGACACGCATCACGTGTTGATTCGACGTGATTTCAAAACATGAGCTATGTGTTGAGTGTTCTGTCTATAAAAGCAAAATCTGTTACCATTTTGCTTCATTCACTACAAGAAAAACGTTAAGTATCGTCGAATTTAGTGTCGCAGCGTACCGGTGGATTCAGCGATGGTTTTGTAGTGAGATTCATCGTACCAAAGAGTTACCATCGGAAAAGGTTATCTGACGGTAAAGTCGCTGGTAAATATTTGGCAGGAACACTAGACAAATAGGCACCAATCGTAGCGTCGGAATTACCATTAGATTATTCCAACGGTAGGCACGATTAACGAAATGTTGTGTTTTAGTTACCCGCACCATGTTACGGCAGATGAAGCCGTCGGTAAATTCGATGCTAATGGTGCCCTAAATTCGAACCGCAAATCTTCTTTCTCTTCATTTCAAATTTGTTCTCTCTCTCTCTCTCTATATATATATATATATATATATATATATATATATATATATATATAATTTTATTTAGTAATTAGTTTAATTAGATTAATTTCTGTTTTAGTTTATTTTAGGCAGTTAGGGGGTTTCATTGAATTTGTTTCTCACGCAGTTTAATTTCTGCTTAATTAATCTTAATTTCATTTCATTAGTTGATTTTTAATAATTAGTTTAGTTAGATTGATTTCTGTTTTAGTTGATATTAGGTGGTTAGGAGTTGGGTATTTTGTTATTGTATGTTCTAATATAAATGTGGAGATACATTTTAAATTTTATGATTTCAAAAAGAAAAAAATTAAAGAATATAGCAATGGTAACCTCATCATAGGTTGAGTGTTCTGTTATTATATGTTTTTATGCATACAATATTAAAAAATTTATAACATTTTTTAGGTGCTTTTTTTCTATTTATATGATTTCTTTTTTACTTATTTGGTTTGCTTGTTTCTTATATTTTGTTATTCTTTTTTATTTAAATAATTATTTTATTTGTATGCTTGATGTACAAAAAATAAGGAATAAAAATCTGGTTCAAAATGGATTTGACTCAAGAGAAAAATATGTGTCCCTATGATTAATATGTATCATGTAAGACTTGAAATTTTTGAAAAATCTTATTATGAACCAATTTCAAATCATATATTTAATTATAGTTTTAATTTTAGAAATTATTTTTATTGAAGATGGTTCAAAAGCAGTTTTGATTAATTGAAAATAATTAAGGTTTTTATCTAAATTCTATCATTTTTGAATTTTTTATATTTAAATTATAAAGTTAGTAGTTGTGAAATAAAAAATATTTTATATAATTTGATTTAAATAATTTATATCTTTCTGATTTAATACTTTATATTTTAGGGATAAAAAGAATTAATTATATTACTATATATTTTTAATTAGAATAATTGAGTGAAAATCAACTAATATTTTTATACAACAAATAACATTTTAAAATAATTTTTAAAGATTTGATTGGATTTCAAATTACTAACCTATGTCCTAATTTAATTAAAATAAATCCAAATTAATCCTAAAATTATCCCCAAAAAGCCTAATCCTAACCCAATTACATTCAAACACACTCCCTTCACCAAAATAAAAACCCTAGCCGCCACCTTCTTCTTCCCATCAGCAAATACACACAAACACTACACAGCAACAATTTCAGAAAAAAAAGAAAAAGAAATAGAAAGGAAAGGAAGAAGAGGGATCCACGGAGAAGAAGGGAAGAGGGGAAGGGGGAGCTCGCCGGCCAGCCGCGCCAGCTCCTCGCCGCCGTGCTGCATCACCCTCTGTGGGGAGTCACCGCCGCTGCGTATAGAGAAGGGAAAAGATCCGAGAAGAAGAGAGAGCACTGACTGGAGAGGAAGACCGCGTAGCTCGCCACCGCCTTGCCACGGCCGCCGTCATGTCGCAAGCAGAGAGAAAGAGAAGAGATTCGAGAGGAGAGGAAGAGAAGCTGTGCCGCCTCCTCGTGCTAGTCACCGCTGCTGTCGGTGATGAAGCCCGTCGCCGCCATCCGTGCTCCTGTTGCCGTCAGAATCGTACGCCGCCGCTGGAAGGACCTTCATCGTTGTTGTTAACGCGAACGAGAGAAAAGGAAGACCGAGGAAGGAAGGGGTTGTTCCCTTCGTTGCTGAGCCACAACCGCCGCCGTCGAAGCTCTTGTTGCCGTCGTCACTGTCGGGCCACCACCGGAGGAGGTCTGTGCTGCTGGAGCACAATGGAAGCCGCTTGGGGTTGGCTGTCACTCCTCCTGATTCTGTTTGAATCATGTCACAGCATCTCTGGATGCCGGGAACGGCATCATGGTCGCTGGGACCACCGCTTGAGTCGCTGCTTTTCAGTTCAGTGTTTCTCCTTAGTTGCGGTAAGCATTTTCATTCCTGAAATCCCTTTGGTCACTGTTTTGTTATCTTAGCTGAGGTTTTGCGGCATTAATTGGTATAAGATTGAGTTTCAATTATTATATATATTGTGATTAGAGTTGCTGTGGTTGTTGTGGAAGTGGGTTGGAATTGAGGTTATGGCTGCGGAGCTTACAGACTGAGAAGAAGGGGTTTTGACGCACTGTATAGCTTTCAAGTTTCGATGAATTAAGGTAGGAGTTTTTATTAAAGTTTATTTTATAGTACAGGATTGTTATAAATAGATATTGATGTGAAAAATATATTTTTGTGATTATGTTTGTCTTGTGGTTGTTTGCTGGATTGAATTACTGATTGCCTAACTGGTGTGTGGTTTTTGATAAGAAATTGGTTTGTAAGGTTGAGTTGATTATTATGAAAAGTGGTTTTTCTTGGTTACGGAATTAATTTGATAATGAAGTTAATTTGATAATGTAAATGCATTGGCTTTGGAAATGATTTGAGATATGAAAATGAATTGATTTTGAAAGTGGTTTAGTTTTGAAATAGTTTGATTTTATAAATGATTTAATATTAGAGATGGTTTGATTTTGAAAAAGATTTATTATTAGAATTGGTCCAATCTGAAAATAATTTAATATTAGAACTGGTTGAATTTCGGAAAATAATTAAGATTTGGAAATGATTGAGAAAGGTTTGAGGAATATTTGGATGGGACCCGAAAAGGGTGGCAGAGTTCCAGTTTTAAAGGAGATGCTGCTGAAATTTTTATAAAAATTAAAAAGCTTCATTTGAAGTAATTATTTAAAAAAAGATTTGATTTTAAAGAACCTATGTTTTAAGTTTGATTTATTTAGAAAAAAAAGAATTATGTTTTGAATTGGGATTGTTGATGAACGGAATGGAAGGATGAATAATTTTGAATCTTTTAGAAGATACTTTTAATTTGGTGTGGTTTTTGAAATATTTTGGGAAGATATTGTGGATGGTGACTGTGTTTTAAAAAAAAAGGGGGAATTTACGTTTGAGAAAAAGTGGTTTGTGAGCTTGAAATTATTTGAGAAATGAGAATTTTAAAGTTAAGACTGAGATGGATAGATTTTAGATTCCAAGTAAAGAGATTTGAGAAAAAGTGACTTATGGCTTGAATGATAATTGATTTGATATGAATTGTTAATGAAGTGCGGAAATGATGATGAATAAATGAATATGTGGCTTTTTCACTTCTTTGATCTGAGATACGAGTTTTCCTGGGTGTTCCGAGGGTTACCTGAAACTGAAGGTCGATCTCGGATGAGATCTGTTGTGGTGGCCGGAGTTGTCGTGTCCGACTTGTTGGAGGTGGTGGTGCTGCCAATCCTTGATCACTGGAGGGTGGTGGTACCTGCAAGAGACTCCGATGCTTAAGTTAGCATGGGCTTTAAGCAGGTTTATTTTAGAATCAGAGTATGAGTTATACCTGGGTGCTCCAGTGTATTTATAGTAGTGTAGGCTGACCTTTCTAAATAAGATAAGTTAGTTATCTTATCCTATCTTTAAGTGAGGTCATCTTATCTCTTAGGTGAACCGACCTTATCTTTTTAGGCTCTGGCTACCTTTAGATTGGGCTATGTCCATCCGTTTGGGCCTGCTTGGGCCTCTCATGGCAGTTTGGCCGACCTCTTTTGAGAAGAGGTCGGGGCGACCCATCTGAAGAGGTTGGTCGCTTTGTCTTCAATCAGCCCAGGTCGGATAACTCGACGCAGGGTATGAACAGTGCCCCTGCTTGAGCTCGATCTTTTACTTTTTAGGGTCGTGTCTTCAGCCTTCGATCCTTTTGGAGAAGTCGAAATCGAGCATCTTGCCTTTATATCGATTTCTGTGTAACTCCTACTGGACTCCTTTGAATGCGGAGCATTTTTTCTTTTTTCCCTTGTTAATCACCACGCGCGTTGCACTTCCTTGGGAACGTGCGAGGGTTAAATGCTCATTAACTCCTCTTTTGCCGTTTCTTTTTTTCCCTCTTTCTCACTTCATTTTGAATTTTAAAGCCTCATCTTTCAGTTTTTCTTCTTCTTTCTTTTCGCCTTTGCTTTGCTACAGTGCTTTGTTCCTATGGACCCTCTATTTTTTGCGTCCTTCGTGCTTCCTCCTTTCCTTACTTCGGAAGTGATTGTTGGTGTCTCTTCGTCGCTGTTTCTTCCGGATCCTTTCCTCACGTTTGCTCCTTCGTCCTCTACAGGTGGGTGTTTTCTTTCCCTTTCATGTTTAGTCACCTCCTTGTATGTCTTCACTGTTGCATGTGATTTTTACTGGTTTTGTCTCTGAGAATTCTTATCCTTTCACAAAAAGATTGTGTCTTTGTTTTCGATTGATGCTATGATTCCCTCTTTTTGCTTCTGTTTGGACAAATGCGTTCTTTTTGGTTAAAAAGGCTATAGCTCTGATGATGAACTATTGTTGGTAGGAAAGGCTGACTTTGATGTTTTTTGTTGATGATGATAACTTTCATGTTGTGGAGTGTTGATTTGTGTTTTTCTTATTTGCGAGATGTTTAGGGCATAGACCGTCGATTTCCTTTTTTTCTGGTTCTTGCCTTGTTGCTTCCTCCAAAGGGTGCCCCTTGTTCTTGCCTTGTTGGGGTTTTCCTTTTACTGCCGTGTCTGACTCTTGACGTTCATATGTTATTGTCCGAATTGTTTCTATATTTGTCCGAGTTGTCTGGTAGTAACCTAATTTTTCTTTTTCATATTGTAAGAATATTTGACCCATGTCTTCTCACAAAAACATTGTCGAGATGTCTACTAAAATCCCGGACGGCATGTTTGACTGGCTGGACTCCATTGTTTTGATGTGTGTTACAGTTGCTGACTCTGAGTATTGTGTGCGACTTAGGAGGCACCATAGGATTTGTAGTGATAGGGATCAAGAGAAAAACTATAAGTTAGTGCCATCTGACCCTGAGGAGAGGGTTAGCTTTCCCTCTTTAACTCAAGGAGAACGTCCCTTTTTCTACTCTTACGACTACTTTTTTAGTCAATTGAATATTACCATTCCTTTTACCCCTTTTGAGACCGAGTTGATAGGGTCTTGTAATGTAGCTCCTTCTCAGCTCCATCCGAACTCATGGGGCTTCATAAAAATCTTCCAATTGCTGTGCCAAGAACTGGATATCCAACCTACCCAAACTCTCTTCCTTTACCTTTTTGTGTTGACGAAGCCTAGGGTAGCGAAGAAGAAAGCCTCCTGGGTTTCTTTCCGAGCTACTCAAGGAAAGAAAGTTTTTTCCATGTATGACAAGTCTTTTAGGGACTTTAAAAACTACTATTTCAAGGTCCGAGCTATTGAGGGAGCTCGGCCCTTCTTTTTGGATGAAAATGACGAGCCTACCTTCCCTCTGTGCTGGGAGAAGAATGTAGTGGTAGCTAGGTACTCCTGGGAAAGCCTGGATGAGGTTGAGCAGGCTTTTGTAAATGTGTTGGAGGAAAATTGGGGAGAGCCTCCCCATCTTGATACGAAAAAATTTCTAGGAGATCCTTCCCTTCTTAAGGCTGAATTGGGTAGTTGTTGACGTTCTTTTAGCTTTTCTGTATTTGTTTGCCGATCTATACCTCTCTTACTTGGGACTTAATTTTGCTGTTTTTCTTTTTCAAAAATGGTAAAGTCTGTAGATTCCATGAAGGCCTATCGTCGGGCTAAGAAAGCGACAGCTGCGTCCAACATCTCGGCCAAGACTGCGGAGGGAGAGTCTTCTCAGGTTCCTCCAAGGAAACCAACATCGAGTGCTTCTGGGCCGAGGAAGGTTATTCCAACCCCTCAGGTCAAAATTATTCCTTCTGACCCAGTTCGACCATCTAGTGGTCCTGCCTCTTCTCCTTCTGCTGGCCCTCCTCCTAAAAAACAAAAAACTGTTGAACCTTATGACTTGGATGCCCCAGATTTTGATGCTGTGGGATTTGTTGATAATTAGATTTCCCCCTTTGTTCAACTTCCAATGGATGATGTGTCCATCCTACATTACCTGAATTTTATTACCAATAACAGTATCCGGATGACCCATATGGGAGCGACTTTGTTTCGTACTGTCCAGGGTTCCCCAGTTCATGCAACTAAGGCTTTCCTAGAGGATGCCAAGTCGGAGTTTGACAGGGTTAAGGGTTTGAAGGACGAACTGGACGCCAGGGTGATTAAGCTGGAATTGGACTTGGAGAAGGAGAAGTCACGGGCTATCAGGGCAGAGGAAGCTACAAATTTGGCGGAGGAGACGGCTAAAAAGCACAAGGAGAGTTATACCTGTACTTATGCCGAGGTGTTGGATCTGAGTGGGAGGCTTGATTCTGCCTATGCGGATTATGCCGATCTGCAGGGTCATCTTGTAGATACTGTGACAGGCACGTATGATAACCTGAAGGCACAGGTCCAAGTTCTTGCTCATGAACTTGACCTGACTCTCTTCAGCCTGGACAATGTGGTGGAAGAGGGCAAGATAGTGCCTGCTCCAGATGATGAAGATGATGGGCCTCCTTCTGCACTGCCAGCCAAAGCCTCTGCAGCCACGACTTCTTCAAATCCTTCTGCTGAGGTCGACCATTCCCAACTTGATCCTGACTGCCAAATTCTCAATCGTGAGAATGGGACTGTGGACGCCACTCCTATGAATATCGTTCCTCCTTCAGCCACTAATGCTACTACTGGAAAAACTTTGAACCCCTTATGATTTCTTTGGTTTGTTTGTATAGCCCGAGTTGTGGGCTTTTGGAACTCTATTTTTTGTAATTTGTCTATGGTTTGGCTCCCTTGACTTTTAGTTGTTTTTATGCAACTTATTAGGTAGAAAAACAAAATACTTTGAACTCTTAAGGCCCTCTTTTGGGTCGCCTTCTGAGTCTTTTAAAGATGGCTGCATTTCTTTTGATATGTTGATCGTTCTTTTTTGCGACCTTAGCAAATTTTGTAGATCTTTATAGAATGTTGGCACTCTGCTGTCTGACCTCTTTTTTATTAGATCTTGTTTTACTTGTCTTCTGGTTGGGCAAGATGACCCTTGGGGCTAATTTGTCCAGCAACTTTTTAGTGTTCTTGTAGAATCCTTTTTAGTTAGGCTGAACAATTTTGATAGCCTTGTCGTGGAGTTGTGGTTTTTTGGGCAAAGCTGTGTCCCTTTTAGCGCACGCTTTTTGTTGGACCGACTTTTCTTGTCGATCCTTCCTATGTTATTTTTAGTAATCCATTTTTAGTCAGACCTCGTCAGGCCACTTTTCATGGATTACTTTTTATAACTTTTTGCGTTGGTCGTTTTGGTCCGACTTCTTCTTTGTCGGTCCTTCTTAAGTTATTTTTAGTAGTCCATTTTTAGTCAGACATCGTCAGGCCACTTTTCATGGATTACTTTTTATAACTTTTTGCATTGGTCATTTTGTCCGACCTCTTTGTAAGTTATTTTTAGCAGTCCATTTTTAGTCAGACCTCGTCAGGTCGCTTTTTATGGATTACTTTTTATAACTTCTTGCATTGATCTGTTCTAATCGCTTTCACTTTGCCGACCTTGTCGTGATCGAGCGGTAAATTTGGTTTTCACATTGTCAACCTTGTCGTGATCGGGCGGTGAATTTGGTTTTCACCTTGCCGTGATCGGGCGGTGAATTTGGTTTTTACCTTGCCGACTTTGTCGTGATCGGGCAGTGAATTTTTGCGCTCGGATCAATGCGTCTTGGTAGGAAACTTTTTAGGGAATCTGAAAAACTTTATTCAAGTAGAAAATAGACATATAGACAAGAATATATACATATGAGTGCTTACTCTTCTAAATCGGGCAATTTTGTAGATCTTGGTTTGGCGCCTCATTAAAAAACCTTCTCATGAAAAAGAGTGCACCTTGACCTAAGATCTTTATTACTTTTTAACTATAATACCTTCTTCGGTTACAGGCATGCCATGACCTTGGTAGCTCTCGTCCCTCGAGGTCGGACACCTTGTAGTAGCCTTTTCCCAGTACCTCTACAACTCGGTAAGGTCATTTTCAGTTAGCTGCTAGCTTCCCCTCTCCTAATCGACCTACTCCGATGTCATTTCGGATTAGGATGAGATCGATGTTGGCGAAGCTTCGCTGGATTACCCTCTAATTATACCTTGAAGTCATTCGACGCTTTAGCGCTTCCTCTCTAATCCGAGATCTTTCTCGGACCTCGGGTAGTAGGTCGAGCTTTTTCCTTTGGTTTTAGGAGTTGGTTTCTTCATTGTAGAGGATTATTCTGGGGGATCCTTCCTCTATCTCTATTGGGATCATTGCCTACATTCCGTAAG
Organism: Arachis ipaensis; assembly: GCF_059453495.1. NCBI lineage: Eukaryota > Viridiplantae > Streptophyta > Magnoliopsida > Fabales > Fabaceae > Arachis > Arachis ipaensis. Next base: position 18,250,718 of record NC_142439.1, read on the forward strand.
CAAGTCGGAAGGGTGATTCTCCTGTGGTGGAGTGCGGAGTTGTCCGATATGCCCATAGGACTTGGGGGAGCTCTTCGGCCCAAGCTCCCTTTGCATCATGTAGTCTCCGTTTTAGCCCAGCTAGTATGACTTTGTTGGCAGCTTCAGCTTGTCCGTTAGCTTGTGGGTGTTCTACGGATGTGAATTGGTGCTTTATTTTCAAGTCAGCAACCAAGTTTTTGAAACCTGTATCAGTGAATTGAGTGCCATTATCTGTGGTGATGGAGTAAGGGACTCCAAATCTTGTAATAATATTCCTGTATAGGAATTTCTGACTTCTTTGAGCAGTGGCATTGGCTAGGGGCTCTGCCTCAATCCATTTTGTGAAATAGTCCACCCCTACAATGAGGAATTTGACTTGTCCCGATCATTGGGGAAAGGGTCCGAGGAGGTCTAGCCCCCATTTTGCAAACGGCCAGGGTGACGTTACACTGATAAGCTCTTCTGGTGGGACGATGTGGAAGTTAGCATGCTTCTGACATGGTGGGCATGTCTTGACGAACTCTATCGCTTCCTTTTGTAAGGTCGGCCAGAAGAACCCAGCTCAGAGTACCTTTTTGAAAAGAGCTCGTGCCCCCAAGTGGTTACCACACCTGCCACTGTGTAATTTTTCCAGGACTTCCCTTGTATTGAAGGTCGGTACATATTTTAGGAGGGGTGTTGAGAACCTTCTTTTGTATAAAATGTCGCCCACCATAGTGTAGTACTGTGCTTCTCGTATTAGACGCTTTGTTTCCTTCTTATCTGTGAGGAGTGTCTCTGTTTTGAGGTATTTGATTATGGGGGTCATCCACCCCTGATCCTGACTTGATATGGTTAGGACCTTTTCTTCCTATAAGATTGATGGGCTTTGCAAAGTTTCCTGGATGAGGCTTCTGTTATTGCCCCCTGGTTTGGTGCTGGCTAGTTTTGAGAGTGCATCAGCTCGAGCATTCTGTTCCTGAGGTATATGTTGGACCTCATATTCCCCGAGTCGTCTAAGCTATTTTCTGGTCTTGTCCAGATATTTTTTCATAGTGGGATCCTTGGCTTGGTAGCTTCTTTTTATTTGTGAGGTAACTACTTGTGAATCGCTGAGGATGGTTAGCTTTTGAACTCCCACCTCCTTAGCCAGTCTTAAACCAGCCAGTAATGCCTCGTATTCAGCTTGATTATTTGAAGCAGAGAATTTGAATTTTAATGAGAGCTCGATTTGGGTTCCCTGACAGCTTTCTATTATCACACCTGCATCACTCCCAGTTTTGTTTGAAGAGCCGTCTATGTAGAGATTCCATTTTGTGGGATTTCCCAGGGTATCAGTGTACTCGGCGATGAAGTCGGCTAGATACTGTGATTTGATGGCTGTCTGAGCTTCATATAGGAGATCGAATCCAGACAACTCGACTGCCCACTGCAGGATTGTTCTAGCTAAGTCTGTCTTTTGTAAGATGCCTTTTATGGGCTGGTTGGTCCGAACCTTGATAGTGTGCGCTTGAAAGTACGGGCGGAGTCGGCGAGAAGTGAGTATGAGTGCGTAGGAAAACTTTTCTATCTTTTGATAGTTTAGTTTGACCCCTTGTAAAGCTTTGCTGATGAAGTAGATGGGTTGTTGCCCACTTTCGTCTTCTCTGACTAGTGCTGAGGGCCTGAGGCTATTGCCCGATTTCCTACTGCGAGGTATAATATGAGTGCTTCTCCTTCCTGTGGTCGGGTAAGAATGGGTGGTTGCCCCAGGAATTTTTTGAAATCTTGAAAAGCTTGCTCACACTCTGCGGTCCATTCAACCCTCTTTTCCTTCCTTAATGTGGCATAAAAGGGGAGGGATCTGCTTGCTGAACCGGCTAGAAATCTAGACAAGGCTGCAAGTCTTTCGTTGAGCTGATGTACTTCTTTGATGCAGGTCAGACTTTTCATGTTAAGTATATCCTGGCATTTATCTGGGTTTGCCTCAATTCCTCTTTGTGTGAACATGAAGTCCAAGAATTTGCCAGCTTCTACCGCAAAGGTGCATTTTGCGGGATTAAGTCACATTCCATGCTTCCTGATAGTGTCGAACACTTTGGTGAGGTCGGGCAACAAGGATTCCTCACTTTGTGTTTTTACCACCATATCGTCTACGTAAACCTCCATTAGTTTCCCAATGTGGTCTGCAAAGACTTTGTTCATCAATCTTTGGTATGTAGCCCCTGCGTTCTTGAGTCCGAAGGGCATAACTATGTAGCAATAATTTACTTTTGGGGTCAAGAATGATGTCTTCTCTTGGTTGGGTTGATACATTGGGATCTGGTTGTATCCTGAGTAAGCGTCCATAAAGGAGAGGTATTGATATCCTGATGAAGCGTCAACTAGTGTGTCGATGTTTGGGAGCTGGTAGGGATCTTTTGGGCAGGCTTTGTTGAGGTCGATGTAATCAGTGCACATCCTCCATTTCCCATTTGACTTTTTGACCAACACCACATTGGCTAGCCATAATGGGTATTTTACCTCCCTTATGAACCCTGCCTCCAACAAGGCCTGTACCTGCTCCTCTACAGCTTGCGACCTTTCCGGGCCGAGCTTCCTACGCTTTTGCTGTACTGGCCGAGACCCTGGGTAGATGGCTAATTTGTGGCACATTAGTCCGGGATCGATACCAGGCATGTCGGCGGCTTTCCATGCAAAGAGGTCGGAGTTGTATTTTAGGAGCTTTATTAGTAGTTCCTTTAAGTCTTCTCTCAGATTTGCTCCTATATTTGTTGTTTTGCTTGGATCGTCTCCAATTTGAACTTCTTGAGTCTCACCTTCTGGCTGAGGGCGGAGTTCTTTGCGAGCTCGGATTCCCCCGAGTTTTATAGTGTGAACTTTCTCCCCAAAAAAGGTTCAGACATTCATTATAACAGTGACGTGTAGTTTTTTGGTCTCCTTTTATAGTGGCGATCCCTTCTGGAGTTGGGAACTTCATGCATAGATGTGGGGTCGAGACCACTGCGGCGAGCTGGTTCAGTGTTGTCCGACCTATTAGGGCGTTGTAAGCAGAGCTCACGTCAACTACAATGTAGTCTATGTTAAGTGTCCTTGACCGGGTTCCCTTTCCAAAGGTTGTGTGTAGTGAGATATACCCGAGTGGTTGGATTGGAGTATCTCCTAGTCCGAACAAGCTATTCGGATATGCTTTGAGCTATTTTTCTTGTAGGCCGAGCTTGTCAAAGGCGGATTTGAACAGGATATCCGCAGAGCTTCCTTGGTCTATTAGCGTTCTGTGGAGATTAGCATTGGCCAATATGATAGTAATCACCATGGGATCATCATGTCCCGAGATAATACTCGTTGCATCTTCTTGTGTAAAGCTAATAGCGGGGAGGTTGAATGACCTCTCTCCTACCCCTACGTGATATACCTCTTTAAGGTGTCTTTTGCGAGATGAGTTAGAGATCCCTTCTCCTGCGAATCCTCCATTTATCATGTGAACATGTCTCTCAGGAGTGTGAGGTGGTCGCTCAACTCGTCCGACCTTTTTGTCCCTTCTTCTTTTCCTTGGTTCTTCCGTTTTGTTGGCTAAGTACCGATCTAGTCGCCCTTCTCTTGCCAATTTTTCTATGACATCTTTTAGGTCGAAGCATTCATTAGTGGGATGACCGTAAATTCGATGGTACTCACAGTACTTTGTCCGACTTCTCCCTCTTTTTTTGCTTTTGATTGGGCGAGGTGGTGGGATCTTCTCAGTGTTGCATATTTCTCGAAAAACATCTACAAGAGACACCCAAAGAGGGGTGTAATTGTGGTATTTTCGGGGCTTCTCCTTGAGTTGATCTTCTTTTTTCCTAGACTCTTTATCCTTGTCCCGAGAGGGGTAGGAGGGTTCAGGTTTTGATGTTTCCCCTAATCGAGAATTCTCTTCCATGTTGATATATTTCTCTGCCCGTTCTTATACCTCGTTCAGGGATGTTGGATTCTTATTCGATATGGAGTGGCTAAAAGGTCCTTCTCTTAGGCCATTGATGAGACCCATGATGGCTGCTTCTGTTGGCAGACTTTGTATGTCCAGACATGCTTTGTTGAATCTTTCCATGTAGCTGCGAAGACTCTCCCGATCTCCTTGCTTGATTCCTAGTAGGCTCGGGGCGTGTTTGGCTTTGTCCTTCTGGATGGAGAATCTGGTAAGGAATTTTTTGGTTAGGTCGTCAAAACTTGTAATGGATCTGGGAGGTAAACTGTCGAACCACTTTATTGTTGTCTTTGTTAGGGTAGTTGGGAAGGATTTGCAACGAACGGCGTCCGAGGCGTCGGTGAGATACATTTTGCTTCGGAAATTACTAAGATGATGGCTTGGATCCGAGGTACCGTCATATGAAGTCATGTCGGGAGCTTTAAAATTTTTTGGAACTTTAGCTTTCATGATTTCTTTGGTGAAGGGATCTTGGTCCTTGTGGGAGTTATCTTCTTGGTTGGAATAAGCAGTTTTGTTTTTGAGATCTGCTTCGAGCTTTAGGAGCTTGTCCTCTAGCTCTCGTCGTCGCCTAGTTTTTCTCCGGAGGTTTCTCTCGACTTCTCGTTGATGCTCGGCCTCTTTTTAGAGTTGTTAGAGGCGATCCTGCTGTTCTCGGAGAGCATCTAAAATTTCGGTATTTGGAGAGTGCGTATCTCCGTTCTGTTGAGGTGTATCTTTTGGTGTGAGGTCCGCATTTTTATGCGGCGTCCTGTTTTCTAGATCAGAATCATAGTCGTTGTCAACGTTGTCTGCCATGATGTTGGGATGACTTCTAGGTCCCCGGCAACAGCGCCAATGTTCTGAGGGTTACCTGAAAATGAAGGTCGATCTCGGATGAGATCTGTTGTGGTGGCCGGAGCTGTCGTGTCTGACTTGTTGGAGGTGGTGGTGCTGCCGATCCTTGATCACCGGAGGGTGGTGGTACTTGCAAGAGACTCCGATGCTTAAGTTAGTATGGACTTTAAGCATGTTTATTGTAGAATCAGAGTATGAGTTATACCTGGGTGCTCCAGTGTATTTATAGTAGTGTGGGCTGACCTTTCTAGATAAGATAAGTTAGTTATATTATCCTATCTTTAAGTGAGGTCATCTTATCTCTTAGGAGAACTGCCCTTATCTTTTTAGGCTCTGGCTGCCTTTAGATTGGGCTGCGTCCCTCCGTTTGGGCCTGCTTGGGCCTCTTATGGCAGTTTGGCTGACCTCTTTTGAGAAGAGGTCGGGGCGACCCATCTGAAGAGGTTGGTCGCTTTGTCTTCAATCAGCCCAGGTCGGATAACTCGACCCAGGGTATGAACACTGGGTAAAGTACCGTGACTTGCCACCACATGTTCCAGGTTGAGACTCGATACTCTGTTGACCATACGACGTCAGGGTGACCGGACACGTATAAATTCCCAGGAATGGTACCCCCATTGAGCGATTTAATATATATATATGAGAAAAATCTATGCGTAGACTCATAGGGATGCGCGTCGGGGGACAGTCTAAAGGTTTAGCAAACCGGACTTGTCGGGTTGGCTTGATAACCAACAGGTGAGACTCATCAGTCATAGGGCTAGCATTCATCATATGCATCTATGTGACATTGTTTGGGTGTGCATATTGTACTTGGTTTGCCTATGTGAATAATTCTGTCTAATTGCTAATTGCTCAACGTGATGTAACTGCTTGATTATGTTTAAACATCCCTACTTGTGTTTGTGACTGAAATTGGTTGAGTTACAGTGAATTGGATGTTGATTGAGCTGTTTGGGCTTGAAGCCATGTTTGGTTTGTGTTGTGGTTTAGTAAAGTATGAAATATCAAGCTGGTTCAGCATAGGCTTAATGAACCCATGCTTGGAACAGGTTGGTCATTCATACTATTAGAAAACTTTTAAGATCTTTTTATTTAAAAAGTGAGTTTCTAATTTTTGGTGGTTAAACCATCGATTTTCAAAGGATTCATAAGACAACGATAATCACTAAGTTTGAAAATGATTTTCTTATTAAATATCTTTTTATGACAATTCTGAAAACTCTGTGGTGAGACCGTGTGGTTAGGTTCTCACCCCCTACAGCTTTATCTTTTCAGGAGACGGATGACGAGGCTTATGAAGAGTTTTATTGCGTTTTGTTTATTCGATGTTATTGTTTTAGTTATTAGTTACTTTTTCCCTTGCCTTTATCTTTACGAGTTTTTATAAGAGGGATAGAGATTTGATTATGTAATGCTTGTAATATATATATATATATATATATATATATATATATATATATATATATATATATATATACTTTGTAAGTATTGATATTTGTATGGATGTATGTTATCTTTTAAAAAGTCTTTTGGGCGGTAATACGATTTAAGTTTTAAATAGGTTCATATTTTAGTATTAAATATTATAAGAGTGGTCGTAATACCCGAGCTATTAGAGTGGCGCAGCCGGAAGCGTGACATTTTGATAGTTAGGATGTTATATATCATATTATAATCTAGCTTCTAATACATATCTATATTAATTGTTGCTCTGCATTCATTATCCAATTTTATATTACTATATTTTTCTTTTTACCCACGTGGGTCACTTATAGTGTATAACAGAAAAAGAAAACAAGAACAAGTAAGCAGAGAAAGAGAGAAAAATATAGTAATATAAAATTGGATAATGAATGCAGAGCAACAATTAATATAGAAAGAAAACAACAATTAATTTTCTTTTTTTCTTTCTTTCTTTTATATTACTATATTTCTTTTTTTTTTTTTAATGTCGAATGGGTCATCACGTGGTCGTGATAGAGGGTGGGCTTCCGCCGAATCCCCAGGGCTGCCCAGTCATTGCCCTTTATCCCGGCTACCCCGTTGATCCCTGTGACATTATAGGCGGGTCTATTGGACCAGCAATTTATCATGGTCCTAAACCTGAACTGGGTGCCTCCTACTACTATAGCCCCTGCAGATGCAGCGACGACAGAATCCGCGGGGGTGATTCCTCCAATGCCCCCGAGTAAGATGTCCCTGATGTGGCGGAAATTGGCGAGTTAAGAAATTATTATAAGAAATGCGTTGCAAGTATAGTTCTTAACCAACCAAAAATCCGCTTATCAATTTAGAAGAGTTGTCACAAAATTAGAATTAAAATACTGGGAGTATGAATCCCAGGTCGTCTCCCAATGAGTTGCAGAAAGATGTGCTATTTTATTAATCAGATGTTTTCCAAAAGGGTTTGAGTTTGATAGATAGGAAATTAAATCAGAGAATTTATGTAATTTAAATAAAAACCTTGACCGGGAGTAGATTAGTTGGAAGCCCTATCCTTGATGGAGTTCTTCTAAGATCAATTGATAATTGAAGGTTGCCTGCTCAGTTATCCTTTACCAGATAAAGGAAAGTTAAGCAAGTTGAAAGTCAGTTTCTACTCACAAGTTCTAATCCTCTCCCTTGGGAAGGACTAGTGTCAGTGATTAGAGGGCGACCCAACGCTAAATCCAACTATAATTTTACTCTTGAGCATCCAACTCAAGGTCCTCCTTTCAATCAACTCCCAATCAAGTTATGGAACTACTCGCTCATTATGATTGTAAAATCCACGAAATAAGAAAGGGAAATAAAGAAAGACGTGATAAATAATAATCAAAAGGATCAATTGAAAATAAAAATAGTTCTTGTATTAATAAATTCTAAAAATAATCCAATAGTAACTCTGAAGAAATTAAGGACATGGAAGAGGAAGTGACAAGTAAGGAAACAAACTAGAATGACGAAGTCTTGACGGAGGTAATAACCCTTCTCAATATCCCAATCCAAAAAGCAATAAAAATCAAAATCCTAAGAACTATCAATGTGTGGAGAGAAAACCTAGAGGAGGGGTAAAATCAGATCTAAAACTAAAATTATGCGGAATGAATGTTGTCCTTTGTCTCTACATGTTCTCTGGCTCTAATATGCTTTTCTGGGCCGAAAACTGGGTCAAAACAGAGCCCAAAATTGCCCCCAGCAAATTCTGCAGATTCTGCAGATCGCGCATGTCACGTGATCGCGTCATCCACGCGCTCGCGTCATCCAGCGTTTTGCCTTGCCACGCGTGTGCGTCGTCCACGCATTCGCATCACTTGTGCAGTTTCTAATCCATGCGTTCGCGTCAGGCACGCGAGCGCGTCACTGCAATTTCCTCTTTTTTGTGCGGTCGCGTGAGCCATGCATCTGCGTCGCTTCTCGCTGGTCATCTCCTCAATTTCTTGTGTTCCTTTCATTTTTGCAAGCTTCCTTTCCAATCTCCAAGTCATTCATGCCCTATAAAGCCTGAAACACTTAACACACAGATCACGACATCGAATGGAATAAAGGAAAATTAAAATACATAATTAAAAGTCTCTAGGAAGCAAGTTTTCAACCATGGAGTACTTTTGGGAAGGAATTGTAAATACATGCTAATTTAATGAATAAGTGGGTAAAGATTTGATAAAACCACACAATTAAACACAATATAAACCATAAAATAATGGTTTATCAGTCCCTCAATCACTGACCGTCATCTGGCTGAGGATTTGGGCCGATGGCATGCAGTCATGAGTTCAATTTTTTTAATATTAAGGTTTGTTTAGTTTAAGTTTGTTTATGTCAAGTTTGTTTATCTTATGTGTTTGTTAATGTGAGATTTTTTCTCTAATAGGTTTGTACCAAACCTTCAATGTGTGCACACAGGAGATTACCAAGGTTATTAAGTCCATGTACGACTACCCGTGGCCGACCTACACGCAGATCCCGACTGATGTGAGAGAGCGGTGGTTTCAGAAGTGGGCGATAAGAACCCAATTTCGTTTGAATTACTTAAATGTGTAGGAATTGTATTTCATTCCACTAACTAATCTTAGTGAATCACTTTGTGCAGTTGAAATTCATATGGGATGCAAAACACAATATCATGATCAAGAAGACTTATGACCATTGCGCCGCCAAGTAGTTTCAGCAGACTATGAGTGACGTTCGTCAGGGGAAGGACCACCTGACAAGGTGGATCCATCAAAAAATCAAGTGTGACTTGGTGGCTTATTTTAGAGATAACGAGGGGTTCAAGCGTCACCATTTTACGAACGTCGCTAAGAAGGCTTCTCCTAGGTCGTCCAGGTATACGGGTGGGTCGGCAACCTTCATGAAAACGAAGACCAGACTAGTAAGAATTTTGGCATTGTTTATTGTTTTAGTAGTTACTTGAATTAGCTTTTTACTTTCCTTTTTTATTATTAATTTAACTAACTAGTTAGTAAAGTAAATGTTAGTTTAATGTCATTATTTTAGTGGATTTAGGTAGTTAAGATAAGTTAGAATAGGCTTTGAGATTGCTGGAAAATATTAGATGGAACCCTTCAAGGGTGGCTAAATCTGAATTTTAGAGAAGACTTTGCCGAAATTTTCATAAAGTTTACAATAAAATCGAAAAAATTATAATTATATTTTCGAAATTACAATTAAGATTTTGGTTCATGTTTATATTTGTCTATCATTCATTAATTTGTTCGTTTATTTTATTGGTTGGTTGATATATTAATTTGTATTCTAAGTCGCTGGAGCATGAGGCGACACCGGCGAAGACCTTCAAGTATACCCATACTTTGAAGGCAAACAAGGAAAAATTTGCCGACGAGCGGTCTGCGGCCTACTATGTGAGTTTAAATTAATCCGAAGTTTCAACTTTGCTTGGTTTAAAGTCAATTGTTTAACTATTATCCTAAAAACTACTAACGAGTGTAACGCAGGAGGAGTACACACAGAGGATGGAGGCCGCGACCTAGCAATCTCAGCCACTTAGTGGGGCCAAAAATGCTGGCTCCGAGACCTCCGTGGTGGATCCTGATAGGATTTGGCGCAAAACCACCTCTGAACCCACCAGAATCTCCACTTCGGGTTGGGGTCGTTCTTTGCCAGTGGCCTCCGCTCCTCTGCGTTGGTGGCTTCCTCTGCATCTGCCTCTGCTGTAACACCCTAATTAGCCTAAGCTTTACCCCATGTCGTAAAGTAAAGGTTAATCAGAGATTACGACAGTTCTAAACTCATACATAATACATATATAGAAAGATTAGTATAATCTAGATGCTCGATGAAGGATTTAGCTCAAAAACAGGATTTCAAAAGCGCAAAACGTACTAACGAAGCTTCTAACTTAAACCACAAGATATAGATAAGACATATCAAAATATAATAGTGTAATATCATAATAAGATAGCCACGGCTCGCGGAGTTTAAGCCGGCTAGCCCTATATACAGACATACAAAAGACCAGACAGTAAAAATAGCTTATACATATTTTGTTCTCTCAAATACAAGCCACTAAGCAAAGCAAAATACAAAAGTGAGAGACATATATAACATAATCCAAAAAGACTCAAAAGATATCCGGATCCTCCGCTTCTGTCACCAACTAGACAACTTACCGAGATGGGTTGCGACCTGCATCTGAAAAACACAACAGAAATATGGTATGAGAACCGGAGGTTCTCAGTATGGTAATAGTGCCCAGTGATGTAGGATATAAGACCCCGGGACGCCAAAGGCAATCCTAGACTCCATATCCCTCACAATAATTCAATCTAAGAGCATTCTAAAACAAATAAGCATAATTATATAAATCTTAACATAACTAAACCGGGTAATCTATCTTAAAGGGTTTCTATTCTAACCAAATATCGCTGTCCCACAGCCTTTACCAACCTATCCTCCATGCGATCCCATCGCCACCGCCTTTCGAACCTCCTCAGCCCCAGACAATCACAATTAATGAAAACAAGTAAAACACAGATAATATTCATATACAACAAGTAGATCAAGAAGCAGGTAGGCATGTTATACAATTAGGTAAATTCAAGTAAACAAAGCAAGCAAGAATATAGAAGATGCACATGATGAATGTCTGCCCTATTGGCTGTGATATCACATGTCGGTTAATGCCAAACCCGACAGAAAATCCGGCCGACAACTCCCGGGTTAGTCTCTCTATTGCGCATAAGGAGGAATAATTCCGAGGGATGAGTGCTTTACCACCTTTCCTTTCAGAGGAAAATATTCCGAGGGAGCGTGCCCTACCACCTTCCTCTGGTTGCCGTATGATTCCGTAGGTTAGTGCCCTACCACCTTGCAATCAGAGAGAAATTGCATTTTCAGGAGGAATAATTCTGAGGGATGAGTGCCCTACCACCTTCTCCTTTCAGAGGAAAATATTCCGAGGGAGCGTGCCCTACCACCTTCCTCTGGTTGCGAGAAATATGAGTGAGAAGCCCAGCTTCAACTCTCACATCCGAACGTAGGAGGGAGACTGCCACAGCCCCTACGACGAATAACAATGCATATCGTATTTACATATTCAATCTTAGAGGCCACTTCTCTAAACACACTTCCACTCATACTCATCACAACCATCATCAATTCCCAAGTTCCATTCCGATCTCTTTAGTTCATCAATTTCTCAAATTCTCTATCAGCAATTCGTCATACTTACCACTCTTCCTTCTCTCTCAACCAACTCATCCTCACTGCACCAGAAACCTAATCCTCCGTTTGCTAACTTTTCAGAGTAAAACCCAAATTAAACTTCCTAGGACCTTTCCCATGTTCCAACATCCAAAAATTGAGCCCAAGAGTCTTAAAATGGTGTTATAGAAGCTTGCAACCTTGTTGGGAAGATAGAGTTGAAAATAAAGGAAAATTTGAGAAACATGGGGTGTGCGTCCGCACAGGGGTGTGCGTGCGCACGCCCAGGAAATTTTGAAAGTGTGCGTACGCATAGGAGTATGCGTGCGCATAGGTATAAAAACTTGTAAGGTCTATTCACTTGTACAGGGTGTGCTAGTGCTCCCAACAAACGACCCTTCCCGACTTGTGCGTGCGCACAAGGCTGTGCGTCCGCACAGGTTGCAATTCTTCATTGATGTGCGCGCGCACAAGCTATGCTAACGCTGCAAGCAGTAAGCCTTTACATGCCTATGCGTATGCACAGGTCTGTGCGTCTGCACAAAATGAGATTTTTTCAGGTTTGTGCGTGCGTACAAGGCTGTGCGTGCGCACATATCAGAAATCCTGAAATTTTGCAACTTTGCAGAATTTTAGATTTTCCACACCAACTTTGAATGATCATAACTTCCTCTACAAAATTCTAATTTTCACAAACTTTATATCGATTAAAAGGATTTTCAAAGATCTTCAATTCTAAATAAGTTTCATCAGATTTTGAAAACCGAGGCAAAAGTTATGACCAGACAAAGTTCATCAAAAACTAACTTTTACCCAAAATCACAATTTCCATAATTTCTTTGTAAGCACACAATCAAAACCAAACCAACCCATTCCAAACTCCATTCATCACCCAAATCAACCCTCTAGGTCATATTATACCAAGTTTACCACATTTTCCTTTATATTTCATCATCCTCAACTTCAACATCAACATATCACATATATCACATTTTGACCAATCCCTTTTCTCATTTTCCAACCATATCATCATTTTATCAATTCCAACATCACACAAATCATCACATTTCACTTCTCAAATTCACACAATCAGCCATCATCACCATATCATCATCAAATCACAATAATTCATCATGCATCAATATTCACAACTCATCAACCATTATAATTCAAACCTATCCTATAGGTCACTAGCCTAAGTGTCCATGAATATTATATACTATATAAAGGAAACCAAAACCGTATCTTGGCCGATTTTTAATATGTTCTTAACTCACAATGAGCACCACAAGGTCACCAACAAGCTTTCCAACACAATCTAAGCTTCCAATAATCATCAACAAGCTCCAAACTCACAATAATCAAACTATATATGCATAAACCACCACAAATCAACCTAGGATTCCATTTAAACATAATATCACAAGGGTTTAATGTCTCTTATCTCTTCCAACAGATTTGATAGCCAAAATCCAATGCTAAACAAGGATTAGAGCAAACCTAAACACCAAAAATCACAAAAACTCACTTAATCAAAAACCCTAAATATCCAAAATTTTGGAGAGAAGAACTGAGAGGATTTCGTGGTTACCTTACTACTTTTTTGGATGGGTTTTGTAGAGCTCTTCATGAGGAACGCGTAGCCACAAACGGTGCGGCGATCAGAGCTTTATAGCTCAAGATACGAGCTTGTGAAGTTGACAATGAATAGTGTCAATGGAGTCTCCCCTTCTTCTTCTCCTATCAGCTGGTGGTATTGTGATTTTGATGTGTTGTTGCTGAATGGGTTCATTAAATGAACCCTTATATATGTTGGGCTTGGGACCAACTTGGGCCCGGTCCAATCCGTTAGCGTTTTTAGCCCGTTTCGCCCAACTTCGGGCCAAACCATTAAAATTAACGCCCGATTTTCCATTTCTAATATTTTTTCTAAGGTTTTTGACGGTTTTCACTTTTTCTCGTGCGGTACCGGGCAGACTTGAACCAGTTCAACTGCCGGTTCGTAGTTTTTCGCAGAAAGCACATTTTCTGACTCGGAAGGACCTACTGAGTCCAAAAATCATATTTAAATCCCAAATTCTCATCCTAACTTTCTGGAATTTAATTTGGGCATTTAAATGATTTTATTCGTGAAAAATCCGGTTCTTATATCTGCCACCAGCCCTACTCATCCCCCAGAAGTTGTCGATCTGAGGGAGGAGGTACAGAAACTAATAACACAGGAGCTTCACCAGCAGGCGGAGCAGCCTAAGCAGAGGTATCGAGAGATTCTTACACGCAGTGCTGTCAGCTCCAACCCGATGGAAATGCTGGAGCAGCTCGATTGATTGCGACAGCAGATGGAGGAGTACAGCCAGCAGATGCGCGCTGGAGGTAGCGGCGACGCTGCTGGTGGGGCACCAACGACAGCACCTCTTCCGCCACCTCGGTAGGGGGACCACGACGCCGACTACGACGACAACGAAGAAGACTACAAAGATTTGTAGGATTTAGGGTTTTACTCATTTTTCTTTGTCATTACTACATTGTATTCTACATTTGTGACATTTGATTTCATTCAAACCATTTATTTTTTAATAAAATTATTTCTTGATTTCTGGCGACGTTAAATTTCTGCTAACAATTGTGTTAACAAGAGTCTTCTAATTGTGGCTTAATTGTGCCAAAAAAATTTAGGGTTTATAAATTTAACATTACCGTTGGATTTAATGTCGGGATATCCGACGGTAACTTTGGCGCCTAAACACATGAAATGGCGCCAATGTTACATTCGATGGTAACCATTAACACAAACTCGATAAACTATTGAAAAAGACCGATGGTCTCTTTCCCGGTAATTTGCGTCGGTTAAGAAAAATCCTCCAGTAAGCTGTTTCCGACGACGTTTATACCGTCAATCCAAGGACGACGGTAAATCCGACAGTATTCAGCATTTTTCTTGAAGTGATTGTAAGGAGAGTTATTTTACTGTGTTAGTGGTGTGATGAAGGGTACCGCAAATATAGTAATATATCTAATGCACCACTATTTCGTGGTACATTTTAGGCTGAATTGAGTGGATTTTATCAATTATTCTCACACTTACGCATATGAATCGCATGTTTTACATTTTCCTTCCTAATTTTGTACTATGATTGAAAACATGCTTCTTTGGCCTTAAATTTGCTAATTTTAATCCCCTCTTATTACCATTCGATGCCGTGATATATTTGCTGAGTGTTTTTAGGGTTTATAGGGCAGGAATGATTTAGAGGACAGAAAGGAAGCATGAAAAAGTGGAAGGAATGCAAGAAAATGATGTTTTGAGAAGCTGGCAGCGACGCGTACACGTGACTAGGATTTTTGCCAAGCGACGCGTACGCGTGAGTGACGCGTACGCGTGACAGAGCGTCACGTGCTGCATTACACAGAAGATGCTGGGGGCGATTTCTGGGCTCCTTTTGGCCCAGTTCCAAGCCCGAAAACACAGAATAGATGCTGCAAAGTGGGAGAATCATTGATACAACATTCATTCATATAATTTTAGGTTTTAGATGTAGTTTTCTAGAGAGAGAGGCTCTCTCCTCTCTCTAGGTTTTAGGATTCTTAGTTTTATTCCTTCTCAATTTCTGAATTCTATCTTATTTCAATTTAGTTTCTCTTCTACTTTTAATTGTTCTAGTATTCTAGTTTATTTATTTTCCTTATTGATTACTTTATGTTGCCACTTTAGTTTATGAATTCTCATGTTAGATTTGATTTCCCTTTTTAATACAATTGGAGGTATTTCATGTTTATTGCTTCTTCTATTATTTGTTATCATTGATTTTGCAATTGTTAGTTTTGGAATTTATATTCTCTTATTGCTTTTCTATGCTTTTATTTTGCACCCACCAAGTGTTTGATAAAATGCTTGGTTGGATTTTAAATTAGCTTTTTATATTCTTAGCTTGGATTGATTAATTAGAGACTCTTGAATTGTTAAGGTCTCTTGTTGGTTGGTGATTGTGACTTGCTAGTTGGCTTGAGCTTCACCAACTCTAGTCTTTGATTAGGACTTGTGAACTCAAAGTTGATTATTGCTCACTTGACTTTCCTTCATTGTTAGAGGTTAACTAAGTGAGAGCAAAAGGCAATTACCATCACAAGTGACTATGATAATGGGGATAGGAATTCCAATTATCAATCCTTGCTAGGACTTTTCTTAAACTTTAGTTTACTTCTTTGTTATTTACATTTCTTGTTCAACATTTAAAAAAAATCCCAAAAAGATACTTTTTCATAACCAATAGTAACATACTTCCCTGCAATTCCTTGAGAGACGACCCGAGGTTTAATACTTCGGTTAATTTTATTGGGTTTGCTTAAGTGACAAACAAATTAAATTTGATTGAGGTTTGATTGTCGGTTTAGAGCTACACTTGCAACGCGCGTATTTTTGTGAAAATCTTTACCGACATTTTACCTCCATCAATATCACAACGGGTGAAATTATATGAAATACACGAGAGGGAGTGAGCTTTTACGTGTGAGAATCTATTTTTGTTTGTGGTTTCATGCACTATGACATTTGCTGAGCTATAATACGATCTCTGTCAAAGTATAAACAGTGATATCTTAAAAAGGATGAGCAATACTCTGTATAGAAATTCCATTATCGTATTAGGAGGTCTAATATAGTTTGATATTATGCCGATCATTGACGAAGCAAGTATGCAGCGCATGTTTCATGTTTACTAGCAGACTCAGGTGCAACAAACAAAGATTGAGTTGTATATTGAGTTTGAATATATGGCTACAAATGGGATTCAACAAAACTCATACATAGAAAATGAAAGAGTTGAAGTATACGAAGGAATGAATAGTGATAGCGAAGATGACTTTGAAGCTAACTACGAAGCCAGTGATGAGAATGAGATTGGTGATCGGGGAGGTGAGGCAGTCATGAAAAATGTTGTGGTTGCACCCGCAATCAGTCAACCTATGGATGTTCCACCTTTTATTCGTATCTAGGATAGTGATGCCATGCATGCACCGGAATTCTCTTAATGTGCGAACATAGGTATGTGAGGAGTGAGTAATACATTTTCCTTAATTTGTATTTTAAATAGATCGATGAGTGATAATTTATTTTTTCTGTAGGTGTTGCTGACCCTAAGGATGGGGAGTTCAAGATCAGAATGGAATACAGTGCTAGAAAGTCGGTCGTCACGGCAATTAAGAGTTACATTATCTCTAGAGGAGTTAATTACACTGTGTATGAGTCTGAGCTACACACGTTCTATACAAAATACAAGATATATGATCATGGATGCGATTGGCTTATCCGAGCTAGTTTGATACGGAAAAAAATTGTTAGGAGATACGGAGATACAACGGAAATTATTTCACAGGATCATTCTAAGTTGAACTCAAACACGATTGCTGAGGCTATAAGGCTATTGGTTGAAATCGACCCATCCCTGAAGGAAAAATCTATAATTGTGAAAGTCCATAGTCCAGGTTCAACTACACCATCAGTTACCGAAATGCTTAGTTGGTAAAGCAGAAGTCAATCAAAAATGTTTTCGATAGTTGGAAAGAATCTTATCAATCTTTACCGTTGCAGTGCACGGTAATAGTTCAGAAGATGCTTGACTCAATTGTCCAAATATATATGCTACGTCTTCTAGTAAAACTGTAACCTCACTCACCGATAAGATGAAGGTGTGAGTCTCTGACCTCCACCTTTCCACAAGAGCATTTAGTAACGAGACATGTTCTCTAATCTCACCAATTTTTGAGACTGGTAGAACCTCGTTATTTGAAAGGCCCCATCTACCATCGGATGCCACATCTCCAGTGGCAAGTTTATAGAACAAAAATATTCCTGTTAACCTCGCAGAAAACTAATATATTAAGAAACGTTAAACATAAATATTATAATATTATAGTTAATGGTTAATTATAATAATTATATTTTTAACTATAGCTATTTAAGTTACAATAATATAACAATATAACTAAAATTATCTAAAAAAATAAATTATAATAATTATATTTTTATTATAATAATTATATTTATTAATTACACTAAGAGCAAATTATAATAAAATAAAAAATATTTATTAATTGCACTAATATTAGAATTAAATATATTTGAAAAAATAACATCTGAATTTTTTTTATTTCCAGCATAAAATATAATTATTAAAATATTAATATAATTATTAGTTTTAATAATTACAAATTAAAATAAATGGATATTGTAAACTCCCGATTTTTAGAAAATAAATAATGAATTATTTATAATTATATATATGATTTTCTTTTTAGAAAGATTATGAGACTTCATGTTTTAAATTAATTTGGTTTTATATAAATTTCAATTATAATTAGATACTTTTGATTTACTGAAATTAATGGTTCTTGCTAAATTAAAATTCAAAGTTTTAGTAATTGGAAATAAAAGAGAGTTTTGTATATAATTTAAATTAAATAATTAAAAGTTTTGATTAATATTATTTATTTATCTCTAAATTGTAAATTTGAGTATTTAATTAAAAATAATTTGTAATTTGAAAAATAAAATAGTATTTTTAAAATTAATTATTATATTGATTAAATTTGGTTTTAAATTAAAACTCTACTCAAATCCTAAATTCCCAATTCTAAACCCTAATGCCTAATCCACTAATCCTAATCCTAATTTCTAAAACACCCACACATGTATACTCCTCCAACCACCTGTTCATTCTTCAATAAGCCACAATTTATTCTTTCTCACCGCCACACCGCTTCCCCTTTCTTCTAAAATGCTACCATACAACAATAGAAATAAAAAGCAAGAAAGAAAAGAGAGAGATCTGAGAGTGAAGCTGTGACAGGGAAGGGAGAAGAGGAGAGGGAGGAGCTGCGCCACCACTGCGGGCCTTGGGCTCGCCGTTCATGCCCGTCACGTTGTCGCCCAGCTGCGTCCAACCCACTGCCAGTAGCCGCCATCGTCGCCAACAACAGAGGAGAGAGAAAGAGGCGAACGCGAGGAGAGAGAGAGAGAGAGAGAGAGAGAGAAGCCGTGCCAGCCCCTTGCTGTCGTGCCGCATCGCTGTCCAAGGGAGGAGGAAGGCCGCGCAGCTATTGCGAAGCCACCGTCTCCGTTAGTTGCTCAGCCTTGTCTCTGATTTTGGTTCCCCTTTTGTGTGCCGAAGTCGCTGCTGCCGTGATGGTGGCCGTGGGGTTGCATGTGCTTAAACAAAGCTGTTACTGCTGCTGCTCCATTCCTCTGTTCTTTTCAAGTTTTAGTAAGTTGTCCTTGTTCCCAAACCCTCATTATTACCATTCTGCTTCCATGGTTGATTGAGAATGTTGAGATGTTAATATGTTAGGGTTATGCCAATACCACTACAAATTGTTCGATGGCATTGCTATTAATGATTCGGTTTAAAGCTGTTGCTGCTGCTGCTGCTGCAAGTTAGAACGAAGTTGGAGTCACGCCTAACCTTGTGGGTTTCGACTAACTGAAGTAGGAGATTTGTTTTAAAAGTAAAGGTTTTAACTTATGAATGCTACTAAAATTAAAAGAGTAACTGCAAATGGTTTATGGTTGCTTTGTGTGAAATTGTTTTTATGATATGAATTAGCTATTTGTATTTACTCTGTTTAGTGCGGCATTCCTATTCCCTACTGAGAACTAGTGGTTTGTTCTCACCCCAAAATCTTCCACCCTTTCAGTGACAGGCTCGGAGACTCAGTTTGAAGCCGCAGGCGATTAGGAGTTTTATTTAAGTTAAGTTTATATGTTGAGTTATTTTCATAGAATTCCCTCGCCTTTGTTATTTAAGATTTTATTTTATACCGAGGGATAGGAATTATATCTGAATTTCTTTTGAATTTTTTTGTATAATATTTATCATTATTACTAATTGTTCCGAGGGTTACCTGAAACTGTAGGTCGATCTCGGACGAGATCCTCAGTGATGGTCGGAACCGATGTGTCCGGCTGGTGAATGGAGGCTGGAGCTGGTACGTCCGACTTGTTTGGACTTGGACGTGTTGCTGATCCTCTGTCACCGAAGGGTGGGGGGTACCTGCAAGAGACTCCGATGCTTAAGTTAGCATGGGTATTAAACAGGTGTTATGTAGAATCAGAGTATGAGTTATACCTGGGTGCTCCAGTGTATTTATAATGGTGAGATGTGACCTTTTTGATAAGATAAGTTAGTTATCTTATCTTATCTTTATCTTTGAGTTGAGGTCAGCGTATCTTTCAACGGAACCGCCTTCATCTCTATAGGCTTAGGCCGCCTTAGGATTCAGGTCGTGCTCCTCTGTTTGGGCCCTTAATTGGGCTCTTCTGTCGATTTGGCCGAGCTCTTTGAGAAGAGGTCGGATAATCTGACCTGAAGAGGTTGGTCGCTTTATCTCGAATCATCCCAGGTCGGATAGCTCGACCCAGGGTATGAACAGTGCCCCTGCTTGAGCTCGATCTTCTTTTTGAGGACGAGTCCTTGACTTCGGTCCTTCTTAAAGTCAAACTCAAGCATTTGTCGATTCCTTTCTTTGTAAAGTCTTTTTTGAATGTAGAACGTTTTCCTCTACAAGCGCGCGCTTCTGTATTAGCGCTTTTTGGGAACGCAAGCGGTTTTAATATCCGCATTTAATTGGCATTAATTTGCCCTTCATTCTCTCTTGGCTTTTATTTTGAATTTCGCGATCAAAACGGTTTCTCTCCTTTATTTCTTCGTAACTTCTCCCTTTACTCTCTCATTTTCTGTTTCTCTCATCTGCTCTCTGTCATTTGCTTGCGCTTCTGCTTTCTGGTGTTTGCGGCGTCGCTTGGCATTTTTCTGGGCAGCCTTTATCTCTGTGCTTCCACTCTTCCTCGAAGCTTCTTCTGTCTCCAGGTTAGTCCCATTTTGTATTTTTCTCGTTTTTGACCTTGCGATGGAGTTTTCCTTTTGATCTTCTTTTTGAATAAAGTTTGGATCTTTTCTGTTTGACTTGTTGCATGTTCTGGAATTTCTTTGATTTGGTGCGAATCTTTTTTTTGTTGCTTGAATCTTTTTCTTTTGCATGTTGCCGCCGTTTCTGTTTGTGCCTTGGCTGATGATTTTTTACTTGATTTCAAGAGAAAGTTTGCGCCTTTGCTACTTGGCCTTTTTTGACATTTCTGATATACTGTAGAAGTAGTGTTTTTTGTTGGTAAACTGTAGAAGTGTGGTCCTTTTGCGTTTTTGCTTCCTTTGTTTTCTTTCTGAATTTTATTTTGATGAGTGCTGGGATGTAGGCCGTAGAAATAACTTGAAAACCTTGCTTGTTTACTGCCTCCAAGGGATGCCCCAAGACCTTTGTCTTGAGTCTTGGGGTTTTCCCTTTTTGTTTATCCGCCCGTCGAGATGTTTTGCCCTCTGTCCGAGATGTTTTTGAGTAATCCATTCTTCTTTTCTTTTTGTAGGATTTAGTTGACCTCATGTCTTCCCAAAATAATGTTGTCGAAATGCCTTCCCAGGTTCCCGCGGGTATGGCCGATTGGGTGGACTCCATGGTTCTCGTGTGTGTCTCGCTGGTTGATTCTGAATTTTGTACTCAACTTAGGCAGTTTCACAGTGTCTGTAGTAATTCTGGTGATGAGAAGAACTATGAACTTGTCCCTCCCTCTTCTGACGAGAGAGTCTACTTTTCGACTCGAGTTGTTGATGGTCGCCCTTTCTTTTATGCTTATGATTTTTTCTTTGGTCAGCTGGGTATCACCCTTCCTTTTACCAAATTCGAAACCGACCTGTTATGGTCTTGTAATGTTGCCCCTTCTCAACTTCACCCCAATTCCTGGGGTTTTATTAAAATTTTCCAATTGCTGTGCGATGGTTTTGGTATTCCTGCTTCCCAATCTCTCTTTTTCTATCTGTTTGTCTTGACTAAGCCGGTGTGGTAAAAAAGAAGTCGGCCTGGGTCTCCTTTCGTTCTACCCAGGGGAAGAAGGTTTTTTCCATGTTTGACGAGTCGTTCCGTGATTTTAAAAACTACTTTTTCAAGGTCCGAGCTGTTGAAGGAGCTCGGCCCTTTTTTCTAGATGAGAATGACGAACCTGCTTTTCCTCTAGAATGGGAAAAAGATGTGAGGGTCTCCAGGTATTCGTGGGAAATGTTGGATGAGGCTGAGCGAGCCTTTGTGACTATCTTGGAAGAACGCTAGGGTCAACCTCTCCATCTTGACACAAAGAAATTTCTAACCAATCCTACTCTTCTTCAAACTGAACTGGGTATCTTGTGTTTCTTTTATTATTTTGTTTATGTTGCTTGTAGCTGTCCTTTCTGACTTATCCGACTTGTAGCTGAGTTTTCTGTTTTGTTTGCAGAGGCAATGAAGAATAATGAATCCATGAAAGCTTATAAGAGGGCGCAGAGGGCGACTGCTGCCAGAAATGCTGCTGCCCAGGCGGCTGGTGTTCATACCCTGGGTCGAACTGTCTGACCCGGGATGATTGGTGGCAAAACGACTGACCTCTTTAGGTCCAACTATCCGACCTCTTCTTAAAGAGATCGGCCAAATCGACAGGAGAGCCCAGTAAAGGGCCCAAATGGAGGAACATGACCCAAATCCAAAGGCAGTTCAAGCCTACAGAGATAAAGGCAGTTCCCTTAAAGATAAGCTGACTTCACTCAAGATAAAGATAAGATAACTAACTTATCTTATCAGAAAGGTCAGCCCACACTACTATAAATACACTGGAGCACCCAGGTATAACTCATACTCTGATTCTACATAAAAACCTGCCTAATACCCGTGCTAACTTAAGCATCGGAGTTTCTTGCAGGTACCCCCCACCCTCCGGTGGCCAAGGATCAGCAGCGCAGCAAATCCAACAAGTCGAACACAACCGCTCCGGCCGCCACCAGCCAGCCGGACACGTTATCTCCGATCGGTACCAAAGATCTCATCCGAGATCAACCTCCAGTTTCAGGTAATCCTCGGAACATTAGCGCCGTTGCCGGGGAACCCGAAAGTCATCCCAAAACCATGGCGGACGGCCATGACAACGACCACGACTCGGATCTGGAGAACAGAACACCGCACAAAAATGCGGACACTACGCTAAAGGATACTCCGGAATCCAACCGGCACAAAAACTCACCAAATCCGGGAGTCATGGAAGCACTTCAAGATTGCTTAAAGCAAATTGAGAAAGAAACCCAGCAACAACGGGAGATCGGAAAGGATCTACAAAGAGAGGTACGGCGACGTCGAGAACTAGAAGAAAAACTACAGCAATTAGAGGCCGACCTCAAATCAAAAGCTCCTCGGACCACTCCTGAGGAAATTTCACGCAAAGAACAGGATCCATTCACCAGGGAAATCATGAAGACCAAAATCCCAAGAGATTTCAAGCTCCCAAATATGGTTTTGTATGATGGCACTACAGATCCCAACCATCATCTCAGCAATTTCAGAAGCAGAATGTACCTTACCGATGCCTCAGATGCCGTTCGCTGCAAAACTTTTCCAACAACTCTCACGAAAACGGCGATCAGATGGTTCGACAACTTACCTCCGAAGTCCATCTCAAACTTCGACGACCTGGCCAAAAAGTTCCTGGCCAGATTCTCCATCCAGAAAGATAAGGCCAAGCACGCACCCAGCTTACTAGGGATCAAGCAAGGAGATCGGGAGAGCCTTCGCAACTACATGAAAAGATTCAACAAAACATGCATGGACATACAAAGTTTACCAACAGAGGCCGCCATCATGGGGCTTATCAATGGCTTACGAGAGGGACCTTTCAGCCAGTCTATATCAAAAAAGTATCCTACCTCCTTAGACGAAGTCCAGGAGCGAGCAGAAAAATACATCAACATGGAAGAGAACGCTCGGCTAGGAGAAATCTCAAAATCTGGGGCCTCCTACTGAGACAAAGACAAGGACTCCAAAAGGAAAGAAGATCGACAGGGTGAGAAAATTAAAAAATACCACAACTACACTCCTCTCAAAGCATCCCTGGTCGACGTGTACAAAGAAGTCTGCCATACAGAAAAAATCCCCCAGCACGGCCACTCAAAGGCAAAAGGGGAGGAGGAAACCGGAAGGAATATTGTGAATACCATCGAATTCGAGGGCATTCTACCAACGAGTGCTTTGACTTAAAAAATATCATAGAAAAATTGGTAAGAGAAGGAAAATTAGATCGATTTCTGGCCACCCAGGATGATGACCAAAGAAAAAGACGGAGAGACGAAGATGATGGACGAGCTGAACGGTCACCTCGGACACCAGAAAGACACGTCCACATGATACACGGCGGATTCACAGGAGGTGGGATCTCCAAATCATCCCGAAAGAGATATCTCAAAGAAGTATATCATGTTGAGGGAAAGGAGGAAGCACCTGACATCCCGGCGATAATATTTACTAAAGAGGACGCATCCGGCATCATCTCGGGACACGACGATCCCATGGTCATCACTATTATACTGGCAAACGCCAATCTACACCGCACACTAGTAGACCAAGGGAGTTCTGCCGACATCTTATTCAAAACAGCCTTCAAAAAGCTCGGTTTAGACGAAAAGAAACTTAAAGCATACCCAAACAATCTGTTTGGACTAGGAGACACTCCGATACAACCGCTGGGATACGTATCGCTACACACTACTTTTGGAAAAGAGAACCAATCTAGGACCCTCAAAATAGACTACATCGTGGTCAACGTAAGTTCAGCCTACATTGCTCTCATAGGTCGGACAACACTCAATCAACTCGGCGCAATAGTCTCAACTCCGCATCTATGCATGAAATTCCCAACTGCAGAGGGGATAGCCACGATAAAAGCAGATCAAAAGATGGCACGTCGCTGTTATAACTAGAGCTTAAACCTCAAAGGCAGAGGAGAAGAGTTTCATACAATTGAGCTTGGCGGAGCTCAGCATCGAGAAGAACTCCGTCCGCACCCAGAAGGTGAGGTAGAGAAGGTTCAGATTGGAGACACCTCGGACAAAACGACTAATATCGGCACGGTCCTAAGAGGAGACTCAAAAGAATTACTGATACAATTCTTACGAGATAATGTCGACCTCTTCGCATGGAAAGCCGCAGACATGCCAGGCATAGACCCCAAGCTAATGTGCCACAAGTTGGCGGTCTATCCAGGATCTCGGCCGGTACAGCAGAAGCGAAGAAAACTCGGACCAAAACAATCCCAAGCTGTGGAAGAACAAGTACAAACGTTACTGGAGGCAGGATTCATAAGAGAAGTCAAGTACCCACTATGGCTAGCCAACGTCGTCTTGGTGAAAAAATCAAACGGAAAGTGGCGCATGTGTACCGATTACACCGATCTCAACAAAGTCTGCCCAAAAGATCCATACCCACTCCCAAGTATTGACGCTCTGGTAGATGCTTCCTCCGGATATAGATACCTCTCGTTTATGGACGCCTATTCGGGATACAACTAAATCCCCATGTATCCACCAGATCAAGAAAAGACCTCGTTCTTAGCACCAAAGGCGAACTACTGCTACATCATGATGCCTTTCGGTCTCAAGAACGCGGGAGCTACTTATCAAAGGCTAATGAATAAAGTCTTCTTAGATCACATCAGAAAAATCATGGAAGTCTATGTGGACGACATGTTGATAAAAACACAAAGCGAAGATACATTATTGTCTGACCTGGCTCAAGTGTTTGACATTATAAGGAAGCATAACATACGACTCAACCCCGCAAAATGCACCTTCGCAGTTGAAGCATGCACATTCTTGGGTTTCATGCTCACACAAAGGGGAATTGAAGCAAATCCAGACAAATGTCAAGCTATACTCAATATGAAGAGCCCAACCTGCGTCAAAAAAGTACAACAACTCAACGGGAGATTGGCCGCCCTATCCCGATTCTTAGCAGGAGCTGTGATAAGATCTCTCCCCTTCTATGCTACTTTAAGAAAGGGAAAACAGTTCGAATGGACGACAGAATGTGAACAAGCTTTCTGAGACTTCAAGGAGTTCTTAGGACGGCCACCTATCCTATCCCGACCACGAGAAGGAGAACCACTCATATTATATATCGCAGTAGGAAGCCGGGCGATAGCCTCAGCACTAGTCAGAGAAGACGAAAATGGGCAACAACCCGTCTACTTCATTAGCAAAGCACTACAGGGATCCGAGCTGAACTACCAGAAAATAGAAAAATTTTCCTATACTCTCATCTTAACATCTCGACGACTCCGCCCGTACTTCCAGGCTCACACCATTAAGGTTAGAACTAATCAGCCCATAAAAGGAATATTGCAGAAAATAGATTTAGCAGGCAGAATTTTACAATGGGCAGTCGAGTTGTCAGAATTCGACCTCCAATATGAAGCTCGGACGGCCATCAAATCACAGTATCTGGCCGACTTCATCGCAGAATTCACAGATACCCTGAAAACTCCCACAGAATGGAATCTCTACGTGGATGGTTCCTCAAATAAAACTGGAAGCGGCGCAGGCGTGATAATAGAAAGCAACCAAGGAACCCAAGTTGAGCTCTCCCTCAAGTTCGGGTTCCCGGCCTCCAATAACCAAGCAGAATATGAAGCATTATTAGCTGGTTTGAAGCTGGCTAAAGAGGTCGGAGCTCAAAAACTCAACATTTACAGCGATTCACAAGTGGTCACATTACAAATAACAGGGAGCTACCAAGCCAAAGACCCCACCATGAAAAAATATTTGGATAAAACCAAGGAACTACTCGGACAAGTCGGGGAATATAAGATCTTCCACACACCCCGCGAACAAAATACCCGAGCTGATGCACTCTCAAAACTAGCCAGCACCAAACCAGGGGGCAACAATAGAAGCCTCATCCAGGAAATGTTGCAAAACCCGTCAATCTTGGAAGAGGAAAAAGTCCTGGCCATAACAAGTCAGGACCAAGGATGGATGACCCCCATAATCAACTACCTCAAAGAAGGAACACTCCCCACAGAAGAAAAGGAGGCAAAGAAGTTAAAAAGGGAGGCACAGCACTACACCATCATAAACAACATCCTGTACAAAAGAGGAATCTCAATACCTTCACTAAAATGCGTGCCGATCTCCAACACAAGGGAAGTGCTAGAAGAAATACACGGCGACATTTGTGGCAATCATCTCGGAGCACGAGCTCTCGCCAAAAAAGTACTCCGGGCGGGATTTTATTGGCCAACTCTACAGAAAGAAGCCACAGAATTTGTAAAGACATGTCCACCATGTCAAAAACATGCCAACTTTCACAATGCCCCGCCAGAAGAGCTCATCAGCGTGACTTCGCCTTGGCTGTTTGCAAAATGGGGACTCGATCTTCTCGGCCCCTTCCCACAGGGATCAGGACAAGTTAAATTTCTCATAGTGGGAGTAGATTACTTTACAAAGTGGATCGAGGCAGAGCCCCTAGCCAATGCCACCGCTCAAAGAAGCCGGAAATTCTTATATCGAAACATTGTCACAAGATTCGGGGTTCCATATTCAATAAGCACAGACAATGGCACCGAATTCACAAATACAGGCTTCAGAAAACTAGTAGCCGACTTGAATATAAAGCACCAGTACACCTCCGTCGAACATCCACAAGCCAATGGGCAGGCCGAAGCTGCTAACAACGTCATATTGGCCGGATTAAAACGGAGATTACAAGATGCAAAGGGAGCCTGGGCAGAAGAGCTCCCACAGGTCCTGTGGGCATATCGAACAACGCCACATTCCACCACGAAGGAATCTCCCTTCCGATTAGCATACGAAACAGAGGCGATGATTCCAATAGAGATTGAGGAAGGGTCGCCCAGAATAGTTCACTACAATGAGGAAGCAAACTTCCAACTTCAGAGAGAAGAGCTCAACTTGTTACCCGAAATCCAAGAAAGAGCTCGGATCAGGGAAGAAGCTCTAAAACGTCGAATGGCTTCCAGATATAATCAAAAGGTAGTGCCGAGAAGTTTCATAGAAAATGATCTCATCCTAATCCGAAATGATATCGGAACAACTCGACCAGGAGAGGGAAAGCTGGCAGCAAACTGGAAAGGACCCTACCGAGTTGTAGAAATACTTGGAAAGGGCTACTACAGACTGTCTGAACTCGATGGACGAGAGCTTCCCAGGTCATGGAACGCCTGCAACCTCAGAAGGTACTACAGTTAGAAAAGATAAAAGATCTCATCATTGGATGCACTCTTTTTCCTGAAAAGGTTTTTTAATGAGGCACCAAGTTGAGACTCAGACAATCCCATATGGATATATTTGCACTTTTTCTTTAAATAAAATATATTTTAGATACTCTACAAAGATTTCAAGACGCATTAATCTGAAGCATTCATCGTCCGATTATAAAGCAACAGATCGGCAGAAAGTGAAAAACAATTTCACTACACGATCACGATAAAGACAACCGTCCGATAAAGGTGAAAACGCGATTCACCCAAAGGACGATCTAGAGATGACAACCACTTTCTACAAATCGGCAAAGATGAACACAGAATAATGTAAGAAGTTATCGAAAGTGATCTAAAAAAGAACCTGACGAGGTCTTACGGATTGCTAAAATAATAACTTAAAGACTGGCCGACGTTGAGAAGTCGGACCAAGTCAACCCAAGTTATAAGTAAACCTTGGCAAGAGGTCTGGCCAACCCTATTAAAGAGGATTACTTTAACTTAGAAGGGCTCGACATGACAAAGTCAGCCCAAAATGGAAAGTTATAAAAGTAATCCCTGAAAGAGATCTGACAAAGATCCAAGAAAGAGGATTACAAAAATAACTTAAAGGAGACCGATATAATAAAGTCGGACTCCTACTACTAAAAAGTTATAAAAGTAATCCCTTAAAGAGATCTGACAAAGATCCAAGAAAGAGGATTACAAAAATAACTTAAAGGAGACCGAAATAATGAAGTCAGACTCCTACTACTAAAAAGTTATAAAAGTAATCCCTGAAAGAGATCTGACAAAGATCCAAGAAAGAGGATTACAAAAATAACTTAAAGGAGACCGATATAATGAAGTCGGACTCCTACTACTAAAAAGTTATAAAAGTAATCCCTGAAAGAGATCTGACAAAGATCCAAGAAAGAGGATTACAAAAATAACTTAAAGGAGACCGATATAATGAAGTCGGACTCCTACTACTGAAAGTAATCCCTGAAAGAGACCTAACAAAGATCCAAGAAAGAGGATTACGAAAATAACCTGGAAAAGATCGACCTAACGAAGTCTATCTCCTACAAACGAGAAGATCGTAAAAAGTAATCCCCGAAAGAGACCTGACAAAGGTCCAAAGAGTTTAGCAGGGGACCAACGCAAAGAAATCGGTTACAGAGCGCTAAAGAACACACACAAAGCGAGAAAACCAAAGAAGTCGGACCCCTACAACTACGGAGATTCAAGCTACAAAACAAAAACCCAAGGAGGTCGGGCTGCAAGATGTCAGCATTGGCAGAAGGAAGCCTAGCCAAAAAACCTGTTCTTTACAGAGTCATAAGGCCTCGAAAGGCCACCAACACTTACTATCCAAAAGACGGCAAGCTAATTGTTTGTTTTTCAAAAATAAAAAGTTGCTAGAAAAAGCAACTAAGAAATGTCAGCAAAAAATTTCCAAACGCCCACAAGCCGGGCCAACTACTTTAAAGAAAAAGATCAACAAGCATCAGAAGCCTTCTCGGCAGCATCAGGAGCCTTCTTGACAGCATTAGAACAAGGAGAGGGGGGCGAGTCTGAATTGGTACCGCATCTACAGTACCATCCTCCCGGTTCAGGATCTGGCAATCCAACTCGGGCCCAACTGGAGGAGCGGAAGAAGTCGGCACCTTGGTAGAAAACATAGGGGGAGGAACCACCTCATCGTCATCACCCTCATCATCAGGGACAATCTTGCCATCCCTGACAACATTATCCAAGCTAAAGAGGGTAAGATCGGCCTCGGGAGCAATGATTCGAACTTGTTCTCTCAAGTTCTCATAAGCAGCAGTCACGCTGCCAACGAGATGACCTTGGAGCTCAGCATAGTCTTCCCGGGTATTGTCAAGCTCCTCTCTCAGGCGCCTCCCCTCCCTATAGGATGTAACATAGCTATCCTTATGCATCAAGGCTGTGTCTTCAGCCAACCTCAAAGAAGCAGCCAGCGCTTCAGAACTCGCCTTCTCGTTCTCCAAGTCTTTTTCCAGTTTATCCACCTTCACCTCAAGCTCCTCCTTCAGTCCCTTCATCCGGTCGAATTCTTGTTTCGCCTCTTCCATAAATGCCTTAGTAGCATGGAGAGGGAGATTCTGAGCAGTCCGATATATGGCAGCCGACATGTATGCCATCTTAACATGATTTCGAGCCATAAAATCCAAGTGATGAAGGATGGACACATCGTCCATGGAAAGAGCACCGTAGGGGCCGATCTGTTGATCCACGAATTCAATGGCATTAAAATCAGGAGCATCGAGGTCAAAAGGCTCAGCAGTCTTTTGTTTTTTATTGGGAGGAGCAACAGAAGGGGCAGCAGAGGTGACGTGAGGATCTGCCAAACGAACTCGGGGAGTAGGGATCACCTTCTTCACCCCGGCAGAACTCTGCACCGATGGCTTCCCGCGCACTTGGGAAGATCCCTCCCCAGCCGCCTGGGCAGCGGCATTTCTGGCAGCAGTCGCCCTCTGCGCCCTCTTATAAGCTTTCATGGATTCATTATTCTTCATTGCCTCTGCAAACAAAACAGAAAACTCAGCTACAAGTCGGACAAGTTCGAAAAGACAGTTACAAAGCAACATAAACAAAATCATAAAAGAAACACAAGATACCCAGTTCAGATTGAAGAAGAGAAGGATTGGTTAGGAATTTCTTTGTGTCAAGATGGGGAGGTTGACCCCAGCGTTCTTCCAAGATAGTCACAAAGGCCCGCTCAGCCTCATCCAACATCTCCCACGAATATCGGGAGACCCTCACGTCTTTTTGCCATTCCAAGGGAAAGACAAGTTCGTCATTTTCATCCAGAAAAAAGGGCCGAGCTCCTTCAACAGCTCGGACCTTGAAAAAGTAGTTCTTAAAGTCACGAAACGACTCGTCAAACATGGAAAAAACTTTCTTTCCTTGGGTAGAACGAAAGGAGACCCAAGCTAACTTCTTTTTTACCACACCGGGCTTAGTCAAAACAAACAAATAGAAAAAGAGAGATTGGGAAGCAGGAATACCAAAACCGTCGCACAGCAACTGGAAAATTTTTATAAAACCCCAGGAGTTGGGGTGAAGTTGAGAAGGGGCAACATTACAAGACCATAACAAGTCAGTTTCAAATGGAGTAAAAGGAAGAGTAATACCCAGTTGACCAAAGAAAACATCGTAAGCATAAAAGAAGGGGCGATTGTCAACAACTCGAGTCGAAAAATAGACTCTCTCGTCAGAAGAGGGAGGGACAAGTTCATAATTCTTCTCATCACCAGAATTACTACAAACACTGTGAAACTGCCTAAGCTGAGTACAAAATTCGGAATCAACCAGCGAGACACACATAAGAACCATGGAGTCCACCCAATCAGCCATACCCGCGGGAACCTGGGAAGGCATTTCTGTTACGTTATTTCGGAAAGACATGAGGTCAACTAAATCCTACAAAAAGAAAGGAAGAATGGATTACACAAAAACATCTCGGACAGAGGGCAAAACATCTCGACGGGTGGATAAACAAAAAGGGAAAACCCCAAGACTCAAGACAAAGGTCTTGGGGCATCCCTTGGAGGCAGTAAACAAGCAAGGTTTTCAAGTTATTTCTACAGCTTACATCCCAGCACTCGTCAAAACAAAATCCAGAAAGAAAACAAAGGAAGCAAAAACGCAAAGGACCACACTTCTACAGTTTACCAGCAAAAAACACTACTTCTACAGCATATCAGAAATGTCAAAAAAGATCAAGCAACAAAGGCGCAAATTTTCTTTTGAAATCAAGCAAAAAATCATCAGCCAAGGCACAAACAGAAACGGTGGCAACATGTAAAAGAAAAAGATTCGCACCAAAAAACAAAGAAATTCCAGAGCATGCAACAAGTCAAGCATGATAAAAAACGGAAAGATCCAAACTTTCTCCAAAAAGAATATCAAAAGGAAAACCCCATCGCAAAGACAAAAACAAACGAGGAAAATACGAAATGAGACTAACCTGGAGACGGAAGAAGCTGCGAGGAAGAGTGGAAGCGCAGAGACAAAGGCTGCCCAGAAAAAACGCCAAGCGACGAAAGCAGAAGCTCAAGCGAAAGACAGAAAGCGAGAGAGTGAAAGAAGAAATGTGAAGAAGATACGAAAAGGGCGAAATAAAGAAACTGTTTTCCTGAGTGCAAAATTCAAAAAATAGAGAAGTTAGGGGAATTGGGGCAATTAAATGCCAATTAAATGCGGATATTAAAACCGCTTGCATTCCCAAAACAGCGCCGATATAAAAGCACACGCTTTTAGAGGAAAAACATTCTACATTCAAAAGCTTCTACAAAGGAATCGACAAAATGCTTGAGTTCGGCTTCATTAGAGAAGGATCAAAGTCAAGAACTCGACCTCAAAAAGAAGACCGAGCTCAAAGCAGGGGCACTGTTCATACCCTGGGTCGAACTGTCCGACCCGGGATGATTGGTGGCAAAACGACTGACCTCTTTAGGTCCAACTATCCGACCTCTTCTTAAAAAGATCGGTCAAATCGACAGGAGAGCCCAGTAAAGGGCCCAAATGGAGGAACACGACCCAAATCCAAAGGCAGTTCAAGCCTGCAGAGATAAAGGCGGTTCACTTAAAGATAAGCTGACTTCACTCAAGATAAAGATAAGATAAGATAAGATAACTAACTTATCTAATCAGAAAGGTCAGCCCACACTACTATAAATACGCTGGAGCACCCAGGTATAACTCATACTCTGATTCTACATAAAAACCTGCCTAATACCCGTGCTAACTTAAGCATCGGAGTTTCTTGCAGGTACCCCCCACCCTCCGGTGGCCAAGGATTAGCAGCGCAGCAAATCCAACAAGTCGAACACAACCGCTCCGGCCGCCACCAGCCAGCCGGACACGTTATCTCCGACCGGTACCAAATATCTCATCCGAGATCAACCTCCAGTTTCTGGTAATCCTCGGAACAGCTGGGGAGGGATCTTCCCAAGTGCGCGAGGAGCCATCGGTGCAGAGTTCCGCCGGGGTGAAGAAGGTGATCCCTACACCCCGAGTTCATTTGGTAGATCCTCACGTCACCTCTGCTGCTCCTTCTGTTGCTCCTCCCAATAAAAAACAAAAGATTGTTGAGCCCTTTGACCTCGATGCTCCTGATTTTAATGCTATTGAATTCGTGGATCAACAAATCGGTCCTTATGGCACTCTCTCCATGGACGATGTGTCCATCCTCCATCACTTGGAATTCATGGCCCGAAATCATGTGAAGATGGCGTACATGTCGGCTGCCATATATCGGACTGCTCAGAATCTCCCTCTCCACGCTACTAAAGCATTTATGGAGGAGGCAAAACAGGAGTTTGATCGGATGAAGGAGCTAAAGGAGGAGCTTGAGACGAAGGTAGCCAAGCTGGAGAAGGACTTGAAAAATGAGGAGGCGAGCTCTCAGTCATTGGTGGCTTCTTTGAGGTTGGCTGAGGACGCAGTCTTGATGCACAAGGAGAGTTACCTTTCATCTTATCGGGAAGTGATGCGCCTGAGGGGGGAGCTTGACAGTGTTCGGGAAGACTATGCTGAGCTCCAAAGTTATCTCGTTGGCAGTGTGACTGCTGCTTATGAGAACTTGAGGGAGCAAGTTCAGGTCATTGCTCCCGAGGCCGACCTCACCCTCTTTAGCCTGGATAATATTGTCAGGGATGGCAAGATTGTCCCTGATGATGAGGGTGATGATGATGATGTCGTTCCTCCTGTGTCTTCTACCAAAGTGCTGACCTCTTCGGTTCCTCCCGCTGTGCCCGACCCGGATTGCCAGATCCTGAATCGGGAGGATGGAACTGTGGATGCTGTGCCGATCCAGACTCTCCCTCCTTCTCCTTGTCCTGATACTGCCAAGAAGGCTCCTGATGCTTGTTGATCTTTTCTTAAAATTTGTATTGTTGGTCCGGCTTGTGGGCTTTTTTAGAACTCTTTTATTTATTTGCTGATACTTCTTAGTTGCTTATCTAGCAACTTTTATTTTGAAAAACAAACAATAGTTCGCTATCTTTTTTATAGTAGTCTTTGGTGGCCTTTCAAGGCCTTATAATTCTGTAAAAAGTAGTTTTTTGACTAGGCATCTTTTCTGTTTTCTGCTGATGTCGAAATCTTGTGGCTTGACCTCCTTAGGTTATTTTTGTTATGTTATTTGTAGCTTGAATCCTTTGAGGTCGTGGTTGTGGGGGTCCAACTTGTTTCTTTGATTTTCTTTGCTTTGTATGCTTTCTTAACGTTGGTCCCCTTCCAAGCTATTCTCGTAATCCTGTGTTTTGGACCTTTGCTAGGTCTCCTTCAGGGATTACTTTTATAACTTTCCAGTTGTAGGAGTCCGACTTCGTTAGGTCGGTCTCCTTTAAGTTATTTGTAGTCCTCTTTCTTGGATCTTTGTCAGATCTCTTTCAGGGACTACTTTGATAACTTTTAAGTAGTAGGAGTCCGACTTGGTTATACCGGTCTCCTTTAAGTTATTTTTTGTAGTCCTCTTTCTTGGATCTTTGTCAGATCTCTTTCAGGGACTATTTTGATAACTTTTAAGTAGTAGGAGTCCGACTTGGTTATATCGGTCTCCTTTAAGTTATTTTTGTAATCCTCTTTCTTGGACCTTTGTCAGGTCTCTTTCAGGGATTACTTTTATAACTTGTTAGTAGTAGGAGTCCGACTTCGTTAGGTCGGTCTCCTTTAAGTTATCTGTAGTCCTCTTTTTTGGATCTTTGTCAGATCTCTTTCAGGGACTACTTTGATAACTTTAAGTAGTAGGAGTCCGACTTGGTTATATCGGTCTCCTTTAAGTTATTTTTGTAATCCTCTTTCTTGGACCTTTGTCAGGTCTCTTTCAGGGATTACTTTTATAACTTTTCATTTTGGGCTGACTTTGTCATGTCGAGCCCTTCTAAGTTAAAGTAATCCTCTTTAATAGGGTTGGCCAGACCTCTTTCCAGGGTTTACTTATAACTTGGGTTGACTTGGTCCGACTTCTCAACGTCGGCCAGTCTTTAAGTTATTATTTTAGTAATCCGTAAGACCTCGTCAGGTTCTTTTTTAGATCACTTTCGATAACTTCTTACATTATTCTGTGTTTATCTTTGCCGATTTGTAGAAAGTGGTTGTCGTCTCTAGATCGTCCTTTGGGTGAATCGCGTTTTCACCTTTATCGGACGGTTGTCTTTATCATGATCGTGCAGTGAAATTATTTTTCACTTTCTGCCGATCTGTTGCTTTATAATCGGACGATGAATGCTTCAGATTAATGCGTCTTGAAATCTTTGTAGAATATCTTCTGAGGTTGCAGGCGTGCCATGACCTGGGAAGCTCTCGTCCATCGAGTTCAGACAGTCTGTAGTAGCCCTTTCCAAGTACTTCTACAACTCGGTAGGGTCCTTTCCAGTTTGCTACCAGCTTTCCCTCTCCTGGTTGATTTGTTCCGATATCATTTCGGATTAGGATGAGATCATTTTCTGCAAAACTTCTCGGCACTACCTTTTGATTATATCTGGAAGCCATTCGGCGTTTTAGAGCTTCTTCCTTGATCCGAGCTCTTTCTTGGATTTCGGGTAACAAGTCGAGCTCTTCTCTCTAAAGTTGGGAGTTTGCTCCCTCATTGTAGTGAACTACTCTGGGCGACCCTTCCTCAATCTCTACTGGGATCATCGCCTCTATTCCGTATGCTAATCGGAAGGGGGATTCCTTCGTGGTGGAATGTGGAGTTGTTCGATATGCCCACAGGACCTGTGGAAGCTCTTCTGCCTAGGCTCCCTTTGCATCTTGTAATCTCCGTTTTAATCCGGCCAATATGACTTTGTTAGCAGCTTCGGCCTGCCCATTGGCTTGTGGATGTTTGACGGAGGTGTACTGGTACTTTATATTCAAGTCGGCTACTAGTTTTCTGAAGCCTGCATCTGTGAATTGAGTGCCATTGTCTGTGGTTATTGAATATGGAACCCCGAACCTTGTGACAATGTTTCTATATAAGAATTTTCGGCTTCTTTGAGCGGTGGCATTGGCCAGGGGCTCTGCCTCGATCCACTTTGTAAAGTAATCTACCCCTACTATGAGGAATTTAACTTGTCCTGATCCCTGTGGAAAAGGGCCGAGAAGATCGAGTCCCCATTTTGCAAACGGCCAAGGCGAGGTCACGCTGATGAACTCTTCTGGCGGGGCGATGTGAAAGTTGGCATGTTTCTGACATGGTGGGCATGTCTTTACAAATTCTGTGGCTTCTTTCTGTAGAGTTGGCCAATAAAATCTCGCCCGGAGTACTTTTTTGGCGAGAGCTCGTGCTCCGAGATGATTGCCACAAATACCGCCGTGTATTTCTTCTAGCACTTCCTTTGTGTTGGAGGTTGGCACACATTTTAGTAAAGGTGTTGAGATTCCTCTTTTGTACAGGATGTTGTTTATGATGGTGTAATACTGTGCCTCCCTTTTTAACCTCTTTGCCTCCTTTTCTTCTGTGGGGAGCATTCCTGTTCTGAGGTAGTTGGCTATAGGGGTCATCCATCCTTGGTCCTGACTTGTTATGGTCAAGACTTTTTCCTCTTCCGAGATTGACGGGTTCTGCAACATTTCCTGGATGAGGCTCCTATTGTTGCCCCCTGGTTTGGTGCTGGCTAGTTTTGAGAGTGCGTCAGCTCGGGCATTTTGTTCGCGGGGTATGTGGCAGATCTTATACTCCCCAACTTGTCCGAGCTATTCCTTGGTTTTATCCAAATACTTTTTCATGGTGGGATCTTTGGCTTGGTAGCTCCCTGTTATTTGTGATGTGACCACTTGTGAATCGCTATAAATGTTGAGTTTTTGAGCTCCGACCTCTTTAGCCAGCTTTAAACCAGCTAATAACGCTTCATATTCCGCCTGGTTGTTTGAGACCGGGAACCCAAACTTGAGGGAGAGCTCAACCTGGATTCCTTGGTTGCTTTCTATTATCACGCCCGCACAGCTTCCAGTTTTATTTGAAGAACCGTCCACGTAAAGATTCCATTCTATGGGAGTTTCTAGGGCATCTGTGAATTCTGCGATAAAATCGGCCAGATACTGTGATTTGATGGCCGTCTGAGCTTCATATTTGAGGTCAAACTCTGACAACTCGACTGCCCACTGTAGAATTCTGCCTGCTAAATCTATTTTCTGCAATATTCCTTTTATGGGCTGGTTAGTTCGAACCTTAATGGTGTGATCCTGGAAGTACGGGCGGAGTCGTCGAGATGTTAGGATAAGAGTATAGGCAAATTTTTCTATTTTCTGGTAGTTCAGTTCGGATCCCTGTAGTGCCTTGCTAATGAAGTAGACGGGTTGTTGCCCATTTTCGTCTTCTCTGACTAATGCTGAGGCTATTGCCCAGCTCCCTACTGCGAGATATAATATGAACGGTTCTCCTTCTCGTGGTCGAGATAGGATAGGTGGCCATCCTAAAACTTCCTTGAAGTCTTTGAAGCCTTGCTCACATTCTGTCGTCCATTCGAACTGTTTTCCCTTTCTTAGAGTGGCATAGAAGGGGAGAGATCTTATCGCAGTTCCTGCTAAGAATCGGGATAGGGCGGCCAATCTCCCGTTGAGTTGTTGTACTTCTTTGACATAGGTTGAGGTCTTCATGTTGAGTATGGCTTGACATTTGTCTGGATTTGCTTTAATTTCCCTTTGTGTGAGCATGAAACCTAAGAATTTGCCTGCTTCTACTGCGAAGGTACATTTTGCGGGATTGAGTCGCATGTTGTGTTTCCTTATGGTGTCAAACACTTGAGCCAAGTCGGATAATAATGTATCTTCGGTTTGCGTTTTTATCAACATGTTGTCCACATAAACTTCCATAATTTTTCCGATGTGATCTGAGAAGACTTTATTCATTAGCCTTTGATAAGTAGCTCCTGCGTTCTTGAGACCGAAAGGCATCACGATGTAACAGTAGTTTGCCTTTGGTGTTAAGAACGAGGTATTTTCCTGATCTGGTGGGTACATGGGGATTTGGTTGTATCCCGAGTATGCGTCCATAAACGAGAGATATTTATATCCAGAGGAACCATCTACCAGAGCGTCAATGCTTGGAAGTGGGTATGGGTCTTTTGGACAAGCTTTGTTGAGATCGGTGTAATCGGTGCACATTCGCCACTTCCCATTCGAATTTTTCACCAAGACGACGTTGGCTAGCCATAGTGGGTACTTGACTTCTCTTATAAATCTGGCTTCCAACAGTGCTTGTACTTGCTCTTCCACAGCCTGGGATCACTCTAGCCCAAGCTTTCTTCGTCTCTGCTGCACCGGTCGAGATCCTAGATAGACCGCCAACTTGTGGCACATTAGCTTAGGGTCTATGCCTGGCATGTCCGCAGCTTTCCATGCGAAGAGATCGACATTATCTCGTAAGAATTGTATTAGCAATTCTTTTAATCCTCCTTTGAGGATTGTGCCGATATTAGTTGTTTTTTCCGAGGTGTCCCGGATCTGAATTTTTTCTATCTCACCTTCTGGTTGGGGGCGAAGATCTTCTCGTCGTTGAACTCCGCCCAACTCGATTGCGTGGAACTCTTCTCCTTTGCCTCTGAGGTTTAGGCTTTTGTTATAACAGCGACATGCCATCTTTTGGTCAGCTTTTATCGTGGCTATCCCTTTTGGCGTTGGGAACTTCATACATAGGTGTGGGGTCGAGACTATTGCGCCGAGTTGGTTGAGTGTTGTCCGACCTATGAGAGCATTGTAAGCTGAACTTACATTGACTACGATGTATTCTATTTTGAGGGTCCTGGATTGGTCTCCTTTTCCGAAGGTTGTATGTAGTGATATATATCCTAGTGGTCGAACCGGGGTATCTCCTAACCCGAACAGACTGTTTGGATATGCCTTAAGTTCTTTTTCTTCTAAGCCGAGTTTATCAAAGGCTGTCTTGAATAATATGTCGGCAGAACTCCCCTGGTCTATTAAGGTGCGGTGTAGGTTGGCGTTTGCCAATATGATGGTG
Organism: Arachis ipaensis; assembly: GCF_059453495.1. Lineage (NCBI taxonomy): Eukaryota > Viridiplantae > Streptophyta > Magnoliopsida > Fabales > Fabaceae > Arachis > Arachis ipaensis. The sequence goes on from NC_142439.1 coordinate 18,289,211, forward strand.
ATGACCATGGGATCGTCGTGTCCTGTGATGATCCCGGACGCGTCCTCCTTAGTGAATGTTATCGCTGGGATGTTGAGTGCTTCCTCCTCTCCTTCGACATGACATACTTCTTTGAGATACCTTTTGCGAGAAGATTTGGAGATCCCTCCTGCTGCAAATCCGCCATGTATCATGTGGACGTGTCTTTCTGGTGTCCGAGGTGATTGTTCTGCTCGTTCGGTATCTTCATCCCTTCGTCTTTTTCTTTGATCATCATCTCGGGTGGCCAGGAATCGATCTAATTTTCCTTCCCTCACCAATTTTTCTATGATATTTTTCAAGTCGAAGCATTCGTTGGTGGCGTGTCCTCTGACCCGATGATATTCACAATATTCCTTCCGATTTCCTCCTCCTCTTTTTCCTTTGAGGGGCCGTGCTGGGGGGAATCTTTTCTGTATGGCAGACCTCTTTGTATATTTCGACTAGGGATGCTCTGAGGGGAGTATAATTATGGTATTTTTTAATTTTCTCCCCTTGTCGGTCTTCTTTCTTTTTGTCTTTATCTCGGTAAGGGTTCCCAGATTTTGAGGTTTCTCCTAATCGAGCGTTTTCTTCCATGTTGATGTATTTTTCTGCTCGCTCCTGTACTTCGTCTAATGAGGTAGGGTACTTCTTTGATATAGATTGGCTAAATGGCCCCTCTCGTAGGCCATTGATGAGTCCCATGATGGCGGCCTCTGTTGGTAAGCTTTGTATGTCCATGCATGTTTTGTTGAATCTTTCCATGTAGTTGCGGAGGCTCTCCCAATCTCCTTGCTTGATCCCCAGTAGACTGAGGGCATGCTTGGCTTTATCTTTCTGGATGGAGAATCTGGCCAGGAACTTTTTGGCCAGGTCGTCGAAGTTTGGGATGGACTTTGGAGGTAAGTTGTCGAACCATCGGATTACTGTCTTTGTGAGAGTTGTTGGGAAAATTTTGCAGCGAACGGCGTCTAAGGCGTCGGTAAGGTACATTCTGCTTCTGAAATTGCTGAGATGGTGGTTGGGATCTGTGGTGCCATCATATAAAGTTATATCTGGGAGTTTGAAGTCCTTTGGGATTTTTGTTTTCATGATCTCTCTGGTGAATGGATCCTGTTCTTTACGTGAGCTTTCCTCAGGAGTGATCCGAGGGGCCTTCGATTTGAGATCGGCTTCCAATTGCTGTAATTTTTCTTCCAATTCTCGACGTCGTCGTATCTCTCTTTGTAGATCCTTCCCGATTTCTCGTTGTTGTTGGGTTTCTTTTTTAAGCTGCTTCAAGCAATCTTGAAGTACTTCTATTGCCCCTGGGTTTGCTGGATTTTTGTCTCCGTTGGATTCCGGGGTGTCTTTTAGTGGGGTGTCCGCGTTTTTGTGCGGCGTTCTGTTTTCTAGATCTGAATCGTGATCGTTGTCATGGTTATCTACCATGGTGTTGGGATGACTTCCAGGTTCCCCGGCAACGGCGCCAATGTTCCGAGGGTTACCTGAAACTGTAGGTCGATCTCGGACGAGATCTTCAGTGATGGTCGGAACCGATGTGTCCGGCTGGTGAATGGAGGCCGGAGCTGGTACGTCCGACTTGTTTGGACTTCGACGTGCTGCTGATCCTCTGTCACCGAAAGGTGGGGGGTACCTGCAAGAGACTCCGATGCTTAAGTTAGCATGGGTATTAAACAGGTGTTATGTAGAATCAGAGTATGAGTTATACCTGGGTGCTCCAGTGTATTTATAATGGTGAGATGTGACCTTTTTGATAAGATAAGTTAGTTATCTTATCTTATCTTATCTTTATCTTTGAGTTGAGGTCAGCGTATTTTTCAACGGAACCGCCTTCATCTCTATAGGCTTAGGCCGCCTTAGGATTCGGGTCGTGCTCCTCTGTTTGGGCCCTTAATTGGGCTCTTCTGTCGATTTGGCCGAGCTCTTTGAGAAGAGGTCGGATAATCTGACCTGAAGAGGTTGGTCGCTTTATCTCAAATCATCCCAGGTCGGATAGCTCGACGCAGGATATGAACACAAATTAAGTGATTACTATTACCTGTGTGTTCTTTGATGAATGATTTTGATTAATAAGAAACAATATTTTCCGGCATTTTCTTAAAAATCGAAACGCGGTATCAAACTAAAGGCTCAATATTAAATAGTAAATAAGAAAAACATGTCAGTAACGCCTTGCTTTTGGTACGATCATGACGTGCTAAAAGTTAGGGTGTTACAGATATTGCTAAATACAACTATTTAAGCTAAAATATACAATATTATAATACAAGTTTTTCAAAAGAAATAAAAAATCCGAAATATTTTTTTTACTTTCAGAAAATAATTAATGATTAAAAAAATACTAAGTATTTATAATTATACTGACAACATATTATGACAATATTACAACTATTTAACTTATAATAATATAAAATCAGACTTAAATATATTTTAAAAAATTAATATCCAATTTTTTTTTAATTTCTAACAAAAAATATGAATTAAACTGCAAATATTATTTATTAATTTTGATAATTATAAATTAAAATAAAATAATAATACTAAATACAACTATTTAAGTTAACATAATACAATATTATAATAAAAGTTATCCAAAAAAAATTTGAAATACATAATTTTTATTACTTTAAGAAAATATCGAAAGATTAAAAAATACTAATTAGTAATTAATTAAACTAACAGCATATTATGATAATATAATGGTAATACTAAAAATAATATTAACTAAATAATAAGGTCTAAATAAGTAAAAATAATAAACTTACATGATTAGGATATCCCAAATAATTGATAATATGTTCTGCCGCAGGATTGCACATGGAGCAGATTGGATATGGCCAAAATCTCGATCTGATCCACACCTTGTTGGATTAGATTAGATACAATATACACACTTTTTATGTTCGAATCTGATCCATAATGTGCAAATCAGATCGGATATCGGATATATTTACATATCTGCAAAATAAAAAATTTTTAAAAATTATTTCTAATTAATTTAAAGCAGAAAAAAATTAAAAAAATTTATATTAAAAAATTATACAAAATATAAATATAGGGTTAGAAAAAATATCTTGTCACTTAAAATTAAGTAGATATCTTATTAAAAATTATTTTAACAAATGATTTTTATTAAAAAAAAATAGGGAGTCGAGTGTGTGAGATGCGTTGAAAAAGAAAGGAATGGTTTAGGTTTCAAAAATAAAAAACTAAATTAACTATATATACTATTTAATTATATATATATTTTTATTATGTGTTGCGGATTTAAGGATCGGATCTGCAGATTCAAATATGATATCCGTGATCCAATCGTATTAGATGGTGGATCGGATAATATCCGTAATCTGCGGATCGTATGTAGATAAATATTGCAGATCTATAAATATTATCTAATCTATGTTCATCCATATTCTGCAATTGACGTATAATCACATACTATTTTTGCTAAATACACGTTTATACTTTTTTTTTACGTGTAATACTCTCCCTTTCAGCAAATTACTTTTTCACTCTCAATCTCTCTCAGATGAACTTTGCTATCTTTCCTTCTCAATCTCTCACTCTTGGATGAATGTTACTTGATGCCTCACCCCATCCCATTTTAAACACTTAAACCCCTTGCATGTTGTTGTTCTCCAGGCACGCGTTTATTTTTTGCATGGAGACCGGTCAACATACGACTATATGTTGAAAAAACAATTTTTACACCGGTCAAAATATCTAAAAAGGTAGAGAATCTTTGAAAAAACTACACCCATTGAAAGAAATACGCGACCTGTGTGTTGATTTTCGTTCTTCTTTCCTAAAAAAATTGCACCTACCAAAAGCAACATATAACTTATGTGTTATCTAGAACATGTCACGTGTTGATTTTCATATATTCTTCCCTGTAATACATTGTTTATGTTTTGGCTCAGAGATGTTGTTGCAGGTCTACAATCCTGCATAACACTCCATAAATGAATATAATACAACAAACTTTTTCATATTAAAAATAATTTTGGTTGGATTCAAATTTAGGCGTTATTTGTTTGGACTGAAAATCAATGGAAAGAAAATAAAAGGAAGGAAGTGAGAGAAAAAACGTTTATTTTTCCTTGTTTGTTTGGAATGAAAATTTTAATGGAAAACTAAAATAGTGTAAAATTGAGAGTGGGTCCCATCCAAAATTTTTCTTCCCAACTATGGATGAAAAACTGAGAGAAAAATGAAACCAAGAGCATTATCTCACATTTGCCCTTTCGTAAAAAAAAAAAACAAAAAATAGAGGAGTTTTTCTGCATAATATGACGAAGTAGAGTATCACATAAAAGTATTCAAGTTCTATTTCCACCACAAAATCAGAGTGTATTTTTTCTTCAATCTTGCTGTTACTATCAATATTGTACTCCAATCATTCTCAGTCTAACCTTACACAAACAGGTTAGGGTTCTACGATCTCTGCTGTGAAAAAGTTATCATTTTTCTTTTTTTTTTTTCCTTCATATGTGAAACTACTTCTGCAGTATGAAATTTGTGGTAGTTCTTGAAATTTTTCTATCTTTAATTTGTAGTGATATAGCATTATTGTCTCTATCTTTTTAGTTTATTCTTTCTTTTTTGCATTGAACTACCAACCTTGTGATTTAAGTGCCTTATTTTGTTTTGTTCTATCATAACTAAGAAATCAAAAGTTATGATACTAAAAAATTCAGAACTTTTTAAATTGTGTTGGTTACAAATAAAATGCTAGAATTTTATCTATTTTAGATATGGGTATTTAATCTTTTGCATATGCACATTGTTTATTCTATTGTTGTTAATGTTAAGTTTTGGTATTGCAGTATCTAAATTTAAAATTCATTAAGTATAAAAAAAATTGCTTTTTATTCACTGTTTGCTTTAAACATGGTTTGATTGTTTTTGTAGTTTGGGCATGTAATATAAGTTGATGATGAAGATTCGAAGTTATTTTAGTGTATAATTTTAATTGTAAGCACGACATGAAAAACATTTTCTTTGATGATTTTCCGTTATTTCAAATATGCAATCCTATTACAGTTAAAAATCAAGAGCATAGATTAGTTGTTCCCATAGGTAATTTGGGACTTATATATACTGTTGAGAGTCAAAGACATTTATTAACTGTTCTCAACGAAAGTTGGAAGAGGGATAAGCAACTTTATACAATAACCATGCTGTGTTATACTGTCCACATATTATATTTACTGAAAGTGATGGCCAAGAAAGTTGAGAAACCCATAAAAGATAACATTATTGGGAGAGAAGAGATTCGAGCCACTTTGTTACAACAGTTGCGCGAAACTAATAGGTGTCGTGATATTTTACGAATGGATTAACGTGCCTTTCTAGAGTTATATGCAAAATTAAGGACAACCGGTCATGTGAAAGATACTATACATGTCACAGTTGAGTAGCAAGTAGCTAGATTCTTATACATTATAGCTCATAATGTTAAAAATAGAACCGTTTCATTTTTTTCCACTGGTCTAGAGAGACAATCAGCCGTAATTTTTATGCTGTTCTAAGAGCTGTAATCTCACTTGAAGAAGAGTTTCTTTAGCAACCTTCCGGAACAACCATTCCCTCAGAGATTCTTCATAGCAATAGATTTTATCCATATTTTAAGATATGATTAGTTTTACATTGAAGTAGACAATCATAATTAGTATACAGAATAAATTTTTTTTCTTTTTAATTAAGTTATATATGTAGGACTGTATTGGAGTTATTGATAGAACACATGTCAAAGTTTCTAAGCGTAAAGCACCAATGAGTGGTTTATTTGAAGTTGATATGGAACGAATGAGTAAAGGTATTCAAGGATTGACAGATATGTTGAAGGATGGGAATAATTACTATGATAAATCACTTGATATTGCTAGGAAACAAGTTAAAGGCAAGCTGAAATAGCTGCAAAACAAGTTATGTTAGCTGAAAGACAAGTTCTGATAGCTGAAGAATAAATTTAAGTTGCCAAGATCCAAGCTCAAGCCGTTGAGAGAGGAATTACATTCCTAGAACAAAGCAGGGCTCGAGTTTACTCTGAAAATGATGTGTATAACGAGTTAAAGAAATTGGGTGTTGTCAAAGAGATCTTTTGGAGTTGCTATTGTTTTCTATGTAGAGATGAAAGAGCAAAACGAGAATTTTTTGGTGTTCCCTTTAAAGATCGCCACGGTGCATTATATGACTTAATGAAGGAAGCTGGTGCAATTTAAGAGGAACGCAATCAGTAATGATAAAATATATTTTATGTATGTTTATGATTTTAGGATCTAACGTTGTATAATCTTAATAAAATCTCTATATTTTGTAATTAATATACTCATTAGAGTCTTAAAAGAGGCTTACAGTTGGTATATGCTTATGCATTTTGAATATATAGCTATATATCTTGAATATTGACTGAAATATATATTTAATGCATCAAAAATTGCATATTATAATATTAGTGTTGTTGTAGTTGCTCTTTGATTAATAGACCCTTGAGAGCTACAAAAATTTATGTGATTGAGTATAATGAGGGTGGTATTTGGGAATTTTAAAGGTGGTATGCAAATTATTTGGTGTTGATAAATTTGTGTTGTTGATATATTAACTGGATGGTAGATTAGTATTGTCCTTGAAATTTAAAACATATAATTTTTCTTGTTGAAGATAACAAATTTATAAGAATTAACTATAAAATATATGAAACTTTAAATTCGTCAAAATATATATACTACTAAAAGAGCAAGCACATGTTTTAGATTTTTTTTATGTGTACGAAGAGAATTCAATAGAATTTGTATTAGCAATCCATCATACTTTGCATGGATCGGACTAAAGTTGTTATTTTTTTTTATAATTTAAACAATGCATTATATTTTGTCTTAAGTTGCATGAAGTAGTATTTTTCGTATGATTCAAACTTATTGTAACATAAAAAAAACTATGATTCATAATTTATCTTTAAATTATTAAATGTATTAATATATTTTATTTTATTTTACTTGTTTTAATTATTTTAAATTAAATAATAAATTCATATACATAAAATACCCTTTTATAATATAAAGATAAAAATATCATTTACTACTAATTTATTCTTCTTTCTCTCTAATCTTCTTTCTAACCAAACAAAGGAAATTATTCTTTTTTTTTTCTTTTTTTTATTTTTCTTTCATCCAAACAACTCAAAAGAAAATAAAAATACACTTAAATTCTTTCTTTTCTTTTCTTTCCTTTCCTTTCTATTTCTTTCTTTTCTATTTCCATCTTTCCATCCAAACAAAATCTTAGGGTTTAAGATTTAATATATAAAATATTTATTAGTTGTTAGATGATGAAAATTTTAATAATAAAAATATGATTAATTTATTTTAATTAAGAATAAAGTTAAATTGAGCATTAACATAATTTTTATTAATTTTTTAAAATTATTTAAAAAATTATACTTTATTTTAAACTTTAAATATATAAATTCAAATTTTATAGGTATAAACTCTTTATTAGAAGTATTCTATTTTCTTTTATAAAGAGGAAAAAAATTATCATGCATCACTTTATAGTAATTTATTTATTTATTTACTTTTTTCTCTTAAATATTTATAATAATTTTTGTTTTAAAAACAACTTTTTATGGGATATATAATAATAAAATAAAACTACTTACATGAATTTTTTTATCTTTTTTCTGGTGACCGAAATTTTTTTATCTAAAAATTATAATTAAATATTAATATATATTATATTAAAAAATATTTAAAAATATCTCAAAACATTTGAAATTTTTTATTATTATTTTCACTTCATTATTGACAATTTTTTAGAGTTTATGTTTACTGATAGTGTAAAAGGTATTATCTTATTAATTATTATTCAATTATATTTATATGCTTATATAATTTTTTAAATAATAAATTTAAAAATAAACTATTTTATTAATAAAAATAATACACAATTAATTATTTTTATAAATTACTATTTCTATTTATAAAAATTTAAAATATTGAAAAATTTACTTATAAATAACAAAATAAATTTATATCCAAAAAAAATTAAAAAAATTATAATTTCTAATCATAAAAAATTGAAATATCGACAAATATACTCATAAATAAAATTTATTAAATATTTTTATTACACAAAAAATATTTTTTAGGAATATTTTAAATTTTGATAAATAAAAAGAAATAATTTATTTAAAAAATATTTTATAATATATAAAATAAAATTGACATTTTGATGCGTCGGAATTTAATTATGATTTAATATAAAGATCTGCTACACATTCAAGCAATATTGCCATCCAAGTCTAACCAAATAGATCCAACACCAACAAAAATCACTCTCATTAAAAAGAGCGTGATTAAACGCGCACACATCATTCTTCTTCGTGTTCCTCCTCCTCTTTCTGCTCCTTCTCCTCCTGTTCCTTCTCCTCCTCCTTCTCGTCCTCCTCCTCCTCCTTCTCCTCCTCCTCATCTTCCTCTTGCTCCTCCTCCTTTTTCGCGTGTTTTCTCCTCATCGTTATTCTTTTGTTGCTGCTATTATTGCTAGTATTGCAGTAGAAGATGGGGAGCAAGAGTTTTGAATTGTGTAAGACAACAAGTCCAAATACACCTTAATTCACTCAGAAATGAACCAAAATTATACAATGATTACGACACAATTAACTCAGAAATGAACCAAAATTACATATTTGATTGCGACACAATTAACTCAGAAATTAACCAAAATTACATAACAATTGTGACATAATTAACTCAGAAATGAACCGAAATTACATAATGATTGCGACACAATTAACTTAGAAAGAAAGAGAAGCAAAGAACAGTGGTAAAGAATTTGTAGGTTTGAAAAGCAATGGATGTTAATAACAAAAGATTTTCATCATGAACTTATTAGAGATTTTGCAGTGGATTTCAAGTTTAACTAAGGAGAATTTAGCTACAACAGAAGAAAAGATTTTAAAAAAGGCCTTTTAGAGAAAATGAGTATATTCACGATATCTTATATTAAATTCTTAATTCATATAAGAACTGTTTAGGAGATTTTATTTGTTGGGGTTGTGAAGATTGATGAAATGCTTTTTCTCTGTCTTTGAAGAATACTTGAAAAATATTCATTGTATTCATTATTTCTTGTTATGTTTTCTCTATTTAATTTACTGATTTTCTAAATCCTTGTCCAAGAGCTAAACTCAAATTTAACACATAAAATCAGAAATTGTGTTAAATTTGAGTAAATCAAGAAGAATTTTAAGAAAATAAAATAAAAAGGAGAATATGAAGAAAAAGATGAAAAAAAAAGAAGAAAAAGCAGTAGAAGATGAGCAAAATTAATTTAAGAATGGAAGATATAATGGAGATGTGCAACTATATTGTGATTTAGCGTGTATTCCACAGATACGGATCTGTTGAAGTCAAGAACCTACAAAACGCATGTTACGTTTTGCCATACCAAAAACCAAAAAGCTGAGTCACCTGCAAAATGCAGGATACGTTTTGCATGAATCCAAAATCAGAAAGCTGCAACAACCTGCAAAACGTAGCTTCCGATTGGTAGGGAAGCAGATCGATGGCTCGAAACGTGTCCCTGTCCCCTGCATACAGACCAGACCTGCTTTTGTTGACCATGTTTGAAGTCCAAAACGGAAGTTGCGTTTGGCAGCTGGCCAAGCCAAAACGCAGGTTGTGTTTGGCAGTCTTCCCAGTTGCATGCACGCCACGTGTTGGAGAAGAGTGTTGTGGGGTATTTAAAACGCAAAACGCAGAGGGAGAGTTACTAAAGAGTCAAGAGTGTTGTGTGAGGGAGTTACTGAAGAGTGAAGGGTATTGTGTGAGGAAGCTTGTAGGAGGAAGAAGAAGAGTAGACAGCTTAAGTTCATTTGGTTCTTAAACAAAAAATGGTTCGTGATTTTACTAGACTTGAAGATCACATTATTGAGTACTTGGATCATCCCCAATAGATAAGTAATTTTTTTTAAAAAGTTTATGATAAATAAATATATTTATTTAGATTTTGTTTATTTATCTTTTAACAAACAATTTAATAATAATAATAATAATAAAATAATAATATATAATTATTATTTTATTATTATTATTATTATTATTATTATTATTATTATTATTATTATTATTATGCTTAAATCTGATGAAAAAATTGTTATCATGAGTAGTATAATAATAAAATACTTAGTAAGATAATAATAATAAATTATTAATATTTTTTAATAATAAATAAATAATACTGTCTAATAATAATAATAAATTGTTATTATTTTGTAATGAAAAATAAATAATGTTTAATTTTTTTAGTTACCATTTTTATTATGATTATGATTATGATTGTTAACCATTATAGAATACTGTATAACATTTATTATTATTTTCTAATAATAAATAATAAATAAATATTTATTATTATTTAATAATTTATTATTATTTTTTAAGATAATAATAGTAATAATATTGTTTAGTTACCGTTTTATTATTATTATTATTATTATTATTATTATTATTATTATTATTTAGAATTTAATAATTATATTTTTTTTGCAGGCTAACAGAAATTTGTTGTCCAGAAAACTCGATCCGCCCGATACCTTTAATGAAGTAGCTGTAGCGGCACTGGAATTTACTGGGTTTCAACACGTTTTGCGAGTAGGCGAAATGAGAGGTCATTCTGCACTACTAAGTGCCATGGTGGAACGCTGGAGGCCGGAGACTCACACATTTCATCTTCCGGTCGGTGAAGTGACGGTGACGCCAGAAGATGTGAGCTATATTCTTGGTCTCCCGATTAATGAGGAGGCCGTTACGGGTAGATCAAACAGCAGTCACCAGTTTTTAATGGAGAACTGTATTGCGTGTTTTGGTCGGGAGCCCGGTCCGCAAGATCACGTGTTGGGAAAGGTTAATATAGCATGGTTCCGGCGGTGCAGAGACACCGAGCCGTATGACACTCAGGAGTCTGTTGAGCGGTACATTCGGCGCACATTTTCTACGTGCTCGAAACAGTTGTGTTTTCGGATTAGTTGACTATTTCATTGAACTTGAAGTTTCTACCGCTACTTCGAGATTTCCACCGGATTTCAAGATACAGTTGGGGGGCAGCCAGTATGGCACACCTATACAGATCGTTGTGTCGTGCATCACCATACAATCGTAAAGAGATGGATGGCCCACTGATACTGCTTTTTGTTTGGGCGTGGGAGCGTATGCCGCTCCTGACACCAACCACGCCTTACGGTAACTCACAGTGTAGTTGAACCTGGATTGAACTTCTGCAATAACAAACTTCACCTTTATCGAGGTGTCTGCTTCGACCAACGGCCTAATGGCATCTGCAATTGTGTCCGAGTCCAACTTGGTATGATCTTGTGAAATCGTGCCCACGGTGCACGTGTGCTTGCCATTGTATCTCCTGATCTCCCAACAAGCTTTCTTTCGAATAAAGCTAGCTCGGATAAGCCAATCGCACCCTGCACCATACCCCTTGCATTTCATATAGAATGTCTGCGGCTCAAACTCATACACAGTATAATCAACTCCTCTAGAGATAGTGTAGCTTTTGATTGCAGATATCACCGACTCTCTTGAACCAAATTCTGTTCTGACACTAAACTCGCCATCTTCCGCCGCAGCGTTGACTTCACCTACGACATGCGCCCCACCATCAATCAGACAAGGCAAATAAAATAAACACTATAGGAAACTTGAGTTAATAATCATAACATACCCGTATTCGCATACTCAGGAAATTCCGGGGCATGCATGGCTTTGAGATATAGAGTCCGCATAAAAGACGGAACACCAAACGGGTGCTAGCTTACAATCGCATTCGCTTCATTTTGCACTGCCGAATTGCCTGCTAAGTCTCCTTCATCGTTTTCGTCATCGACTTCATAGTTAGTTTCGAACTCCTCTTCACTGTCATTATTATCTTCTTCCCAATCTATATCCCCGAACTCATCAACATTGACCTCCTCGTCGACCGCGTCCAACGCTGACTGCTGTTCAAACGCAACGTATAGCACTATCATCGGCACGTGAAATTGAGTTTGTTGATAAATACACAACATCTGCTGCATACTGGCATCGTCAGTTATGGACATTATTTGAAACTGTATTAGCCCACTAAATACTTGCACAGGACTTCTGTATAAAAGGTTGATCACCCTTTTCAAAATGTGGCTTTGAATGTTACAAAACCCATTTTGCAACTCAACAAAACTCATGGTATATGAAATAGCAAATGACAACGGACATTCACAAACAAAAGTCACTCCTTCATGTGTGTTTGGTATAACCTCACCGTTATAATACACTCACAAATTTGTAATATTTTCCATAACTTCAACCTCACCTAATTCGACTTTTTTGACACACCTAATTGCCAAACAAAATTTAGAACTATTAGATATGTGCAACAAAGAAGAATAGGAGGAGTATAAGTGGAATGAGGCATTTTGAACGAGTGTTGCTTCGTATTTATAGGCAGGCCTCTCGAATAAAATATATTTTTACACAAAACACAACCTGTGTTTTATGTTTTCCAAAAAAAATTCTGACATTTTTAAAACGTAACCTGCGTTTTGGGTCTTCCAAAAATAAAGCTGGCGCAAAAAGTAAAACGCATCCTACATTTTGTTATCTCGAAAAAAATAAAAAATGCCCATCACTAAACGCAGGCTGCGTTTGAACTTCAATGAAATAAAAAAAATTAAAAACCTTTCAACAATCAAAACGCACCTTGCATTTGATTCAATATGCTAAACAAAAAAATTAAAAAATAAAGGAAAAAATAAAACGCAAGCTGAGTTTGTTGCTGACACCATAGCAGTGAATATTTTGTTTATTAGTCCATTTCAAAGCACTACACCCATATGTTTTTCATATGGAAAAAAAATGAGCCGAAGATGAGGAGAGAATTTTGAGTTGTGCAGGACAACGAGTCCAAATGTATCTTAATTCACTCATAAATGAACCAAAATTATATAATGATTGTGATATAATTAACTCAGAAATAAACCGAAATTACATAACAATTGCGACACAATTAACTCAGTTCGAAAACAATCATATAAACAAGACTAGATCATGAACAAAAACACATCAAAAATTATTTTTGGACCAGACAACATTATCAATATGGTAAAAATTCAACAATAACAATAACAATAATGATGATAATGATAACGGTGATATGTATAAGAAGAAGATGATACCGATAACGATGATAATAATGATGATGATGATGATGGAAGAGGAGAAGAAAAAAAGAGAAAAAAAATTCAAATAAAAAAAGGAAGATGAGATAATGATATTATTGGTGATCACGGTAACAAAAGAAAAAAATAACAAAAAAAAAAGAAGAAACTTCGGCAGGTATGCATTAATTTAAAATACTTAATTAGACTTGGTTAAGATTATAAGTTAGATGTAGAGCTTTATTATTATTATTTTTTTTTGGGACTTAAAGCATCTCCAATGGGTGATCCCCATTCACCTTTTTGCTGACACATTGAGGAACTTACCATTGAAGAAGGAGAGAGAGGAGTTCCCTCACGGAATTCAATGTGAAAGAGTCCCTACTCAAATGGACTCAAGCATAACCAATGATAACTTGCCACATGGCAAGTTACCTTTTAAATAAATATATATATGAAATTATAATTAAATAAATAATTATATTAAATAATTAAATAATATTAAATTTAATAATAATTATAATAATTAATTAAATTAAAAAATTATAATTTTATTTAATTAATAATTTATAATAATTATTTAATTAATAATTTATATTAATTATTTATATAATAATTAATATTAAATATTATTTATATTTATATTATTATATTAAATTAGTCGTTGTAAAATTAGCTGTTGCAAAACTAGCTGTTATTATGTTATCTTTATTATTAATAAATTAATATTTTGTTACTCTATATATACCACTTAGATACACTTCTATTTTCACACTATCTACTACTCTTCTTTATCTTCTTCCAAATTTACGAAATCAAAATTCTGCTACTATTATTTTTTGTTCGAAAAAATGGATCCAAACCAACTCAACTCAACTCTTTCTTTAGTGTAACCTCGAATTATCTATTGTGTATTATTGTTATATATGAATTTATTTAATATTAATATCTTTTAATAGTGAATTATTTTTAAATTTAAATATTTAAATTATATTATTAAAAAAAATTAATTACATTAATTACAAGTATTTTAATTAATTAATTAAGTAGGACCACAACAGGACTAAAGTTAGTTCCTCCTAATGGAAAAGAGAGAGATGCTTTGAGTTCCTATTTACTATTTATGACGCAAAAGTTAATGTGGAGTTACTTTTTATGACAGGTGGGATATAAATAGAAACTGAGATGAGTTCCTATTGGAGATGGTCTTAGAGTTTTATTGTTTAATATAATAGTAGATACAATTCCCAAAGTAAGTGTTCCACTTGCACGTGCTCCTTGGAGTCCCCCCCTCCGTTCCATCTCCCTCTCTAGTCTCTACTATACCGTCTATAGCCCCCTTTCACTCTTTCACATCACTTCTTCTTCTCCTTCTTCTTCTTCTTCTTCTTCTTTGCCTATATCTATCTATCTAACTATCTATGATCCACCACATGGAAGAAGAAGAAGCACCAAATAATCCCAAAACAGTCAAACTTGTTCCTGACTGCGGAATAATGCAACAATGCCCTCACCACCACAACCACGCCGGCGGTATATGTGCTTTCTGCCTCCAAGACAAGCTTGGCAAGCTTCTCTCTTCTTCTTTCCCCGCTCCCATTCAACCCTCTTCTCCTTCTTCTTCTTCTTCTCCTTCTCCTTCTTCTCCCCCTCCTCCTCCTTCTTTTAGATCCAGCAACACTCCTCCTCCTTCTTCTTCTCTCCCTACCAAGAAAACCGATCACTACACGCGCTCCCGCCTCCCTTTTCTTCTCGCAAACAAGACTTGTGCTAAGAAGAAACAACACTCCTCCTCCTCCTCTTCTTCCACTTCTGCTGCTGCTGATGTCCTTTTGAAGCGCAGCAAGTCCACTGCAACTCCAAGGAGGGACACCAAGTTCTTCAACAACCATGATATACTCATTCAAGACTTCACTCCCAGAAAGAGAAACGGTTTCTGGTCCTTCCTCTATCTCTCTTCATCTTCTTCTTCCTCTTCCTCCAAGAAGCTTCATGCCAACAACAATGGCGCCACCCCAAGGGTTTCTGCAAGCATTTCCTCAACTTCGGGGTTGACCATCACCAAGCCTACCACTACCACGGTTGCCGGCGGTTTGCAAGAAAGTAGCGACGGTTACGTTTCTGTTTGTTCTTCGTTTGAGCGAAAGGTTTCAAGATCCAGATCTGTTGGCTGTGGTAGCAGCAGAAGCTTCTCCGGTGACTTCTTTGACAGAATCTCAAACGGCTTCGGTGATTGCACTCTCAGAAGAGTCGAATCTCAGCGTGAAGGAAACCATAACAAGCATCACCACCATAATCAGCAGTGCATGAAGGAGAGAGTCAAGTGTGGAGGAATATTCGGTGGCTTCATGATGATGCCTAACACTTCTTCCTCTTATTGGGTTTCTTCCGATCATGGAAGGGTTCGAAGTTGGAGTAGTTGGGCATTTGCAAGTCCCATGAGAGCTTTTACCAGCAGCAACAAAGCTTCTTCTAAGAACAAGAATGATAGAAAGAACAATAACAATGCATCATCATCATCACCAAATTTATCTGCTATTCCTTCATTGCTCACTGTTTCAACCTGAATCACAAGTATACACAATACTAATAACATTATTATGCTCTGTTAATTACTCTAGTATTGTGTTTATTATTATTATTATTATTACTACCATAATACCCTTTTTAGTTTTAGCTTTACTTTTAATTTTCCTGCCACAGTTTTTTTTTTTTTTGGACAGTTGTTTATTTATAATTAATTATATAGATATATTCAGGTGGTTGGATTTGGATTATGATTCATCATTTCAGGTACGGAGTACTCTACTCTCTCCCATTACCATTCATTTATGACACTATTTGGAGAGAGATAGAAAGAGAAGGAACTTTATTATCTCAATGCATTGTTCAGTTCAATTTCGCTGTGTCATCATAGTCTGCTTCTTTTGGTTGTATTCTTTGTAGCTTTTTCATCTTGTAATTTCAGTACTCACAGTATGATGCTATGGTGTAAGATAATGATGTAATTTTTAAGTTATTATTGTAGACTACTCTGTTCAATTCACATTTTCACATGCATACACATGTTTGGTTTGGTTGATGCAAACAAAACCAAGTAGGGGGAATCACACTAGCTAAGCCATGTTATTATGTGTCTATGCTATGTAAATTCAATTTAATCAATCATTAAGCTTATTAATGATATTCTATTTATTATTACACATGGTGGTTGTTATTTTTTGAGTAATAATGTGAATATCTCTTTGTTTATATACAAAAATAAGGTTTGTTATTTTTTTTAGTAGTCAATATTCAATAGTCAAATTAGAGGAACATAGTTGGGGAATAGATAGAGTTAGAGTGGTCCCTCGTATGTTGTATTCACCAACACGATCTTGTTGTAATCAAAGTTTGTAGCATTTATTGTAGGCTTTTGTTTGCAAGTACATGACCACTTTCCACTAATATTTTAGTATTTTGATATCTCTCTCTCCAACGTTTATTGTCAGTAGACGAAGCAAAAGAACATGGCACCAACGGCTAAGTGTGATGATAACTTAATTTATTTAATCCAATGTTAGTGTAAATAAAGCTGTCATGTTGTGTTATACTAATGGTTATTACTGATTAGCGGTGACTGTGTATACTAAACATTTTAGTTGCCACTGTGATAAACTGTGCTAATAAATGGGAATGTTTTGCTTCATCATCGATTTCATAGAAATTTATGGATCGTTTGCAATACATAGATTTGCAAATTAGTAAGCACTATGTATGGTGATGATGATGATGGTGATGATGATGATAATTATAATTATTATTTTGAAATGTATGCTCTATTATTATTTCTTTTTTTTGATAGACAGGAGGGTCAAAGGCCCATATGCTCAATTATTATTATTATTATTAAGCTATCTTACCATGAAAATATGCATATATTCCTTAATTAAGTATTTAAGTGATTGATGATCATTTGTGCCATCTCTGCCATCATTAATAACATACCTATTTTTGGGGCCATCAAAGAAAAAGTCACTTTTATGATGAGAGCCATAAAATGAAACATTTTATTGTCCACATGCACCATTTTGTTTAGATATACATCTTTTGGTTTTTCCAGCTTTGTGCAAGTGAGGTAGCTATTTATTTGGAAATGGACGAACGAGTATTAAAAAATATTCAATATTCATTTTACATGTATATTGTAAGTGACCAAGTGCGGAAGACAATTAAGGCACTGAGTGATCTAATAATACAAAGTTAAATAGCATACACAAAATCTCAAATATAATAGACTTAGATATGTTTAAAATAATATTAAATTGCATAGATAATAATAAAAAAGGGGCATAGCCAATTAGCCATGAACTAAAAGCTAATGCAACATAATAATGATAGTAAAATAATATTAAAAAGAACAAAATCTAACTAGTCCAAAACTCATACTTAGCTTTAAATTCCTAAAATGTTTCTTGATCACTGCCTGTGTATGATATTATTGATATGGATAGGTAGATAAAAACAAGAGCAAGGTTCAAGAGTTGGGAGCGTGGTTGGGTGGTTATTAGGTATGGGTGGCCCCACAGTGTTCTCTAGGTTGATGATGTTGATGAAGATGTTGATCTGACCCTATGATTCAACAGCATGTTTCGGAGCTCCACTGGGTCAATTTCATTGGCGTGATTAATGGGCCTGTAGTAGCCCGTGACTGGATCTGGGGCCCAAGCTGAAGAGGCCTTGGAACCATCTTTTGAGCCCACATCTTTGTCCTCAATCTTGCCCACCATACCATTCCTGTTCACCATCCTATCCAACCCAACCGTCGTTGATACATTTGATGCCACACCATACCCTCGCCTACCATAACATTTGAAAGCCAGAATTATGTCAAATTAAAATACTAAGGTTGTGTTTAGAAGAAAAACTAACAGTGAGAGACAAAAATTGGAAGACAGATATTGAGACTAAATATTATATTTGGTGTAAGATAAATATAAAAGTTGAGAGACAGATTTAAAATTTGAAAAATTAAATGAGAGTATTTTTGAAAAGAAATGTTATTAAAATTTAGTTTAGAAAAGATGAAATTATGTGTCTTGAAACTAAAATTTTAGTTTCAAACACACTATTAAATCTCAAATTCTCATTCTTAATTCCAGTCTCTAAAAATAAACCCTACCTAAAGGAACTCCAGTCTCTAAAAATTTTTATATAACAAAACCAATAATATTATTCATATACCAAATATTTTTTTGACATATTTATAAAAATAGTGTTATTAATTAACTTAATAATTAGACTATATTTTAATTAATAAAACAAAGAAAATTCGTGCTAATTGTAAAGGAAAAAAATTATATCTACTATAAAGAGTATTCGCATAGTGGGATTGGTGTAAAATAATATAATTCACAGAAATTATCAAGAAATATGATATCTATACTTCAATACTATACGTACAATTAGTGTCTATTAATAAAGTAGTTTCCTTATAATAAGGTTATCAATATTTAGTGGTTGCTCTGCTCAAGACTACAGAGCATGGTATAGGCAGATGTTGATTCTGGTAGGATGATTAATACTAAATTTATTTAAATTTCCTACTTCTCACCACAAAAAGATTTAATTGTTTCATTCCGTGTCTACAACATTTTCTTTCAATGTAAACAAGTTTTAAACATACATTTTAGTTGGCGTATTATATAATTGAAATCAATGTTAAAAGATCTGCTAAACAGAATATCAGCATGGTTACATCAATTATCAGAGAAAACTGCAGAGTTGATGTTCTATTATATATATAGGAGGGAAAAAAAAGGAAACAAGAAAGAACAAGCGGTGGCAGTTGATCATTGATATAAATAAGATGAAAGAATGGAAGAATAAATGAGAATGAGACTGACCGGTGAGGAAGAGAAAGAAGGGTGAGAAAACGGTTAGCTTGGGAGAGAAAGCGAGGCATGGTTATAGTGTTGGTTTTCTGCTGCGGAAGCTATATATATATTATTCTATAGAGAGAGAGAGAGAGAGAGAGAGAGAGAGATTGTAGTGTGCGTGGTTGGAGAAGAACGTAACGCTTGGCTTCCGCAGCAGACTACAACCACCTTATTCTTCTTCTTCTTCTTCTTTTTCTGGTTTCTCACTCTCTGTCACATACAGGGGGTGAGGCGCTGCCGTATATATACAAGATTAACGATCTTCTTTTTTAGGGTTTGCCTCTACGTTTACGGTTAGCAAATAAAATATTAAGTTTGTTTGGGTGTGATCATCGAAAAAGATTTTTTTTTAATGATATTTTTTTTAAAAAAAATTGTGATCTTATGTTTAGATATGTTATGTAAAAAAAATTTTTATTTATTAATTATGTGTTTATTTTGGTGTTATTATTTTAATAAAAAAATCTTTTTTCAATGAAAGAAGATTTTTTTTTATTTTTTAACGTGTTTGACAAATTTTTAGTAGTAAAAATAAAAATATTAGAAAAATAAAAAAACATTTTTTTTGAGAAGTTGTAATTTATATCTTTTTTTAAAAGATCTTTTTTAAAAAAAGATATTTTTCATATAATAAATAAATAAAAAAGTACTTTTATATTGTTATACCCAAACATAATTGATAGATAAAAAGATCTTTTTGTATGAGATATTCAAACATAAAATTTTTTTAGTTTTTCATAAGATCTTTTAAAAGAAAATAACTCGAAAAAGATCTTTTCTTAAAAGCTCACCCAAACAAGTCCTATGTTTGGATAAAATAAGATAAAAGTACTTTTTTGTTTATTTATTATTATTATGTGAAAAATATCTTTTATTTTAAGAAAAAAGATCTTTTAAAAAAAGAGGTGAATTGTAACTTCTTAAGAAAGAAATTTTTTTAATTTTTCTAGTACTTTTATTTTTACTATTAGAAATTTACCAAACACACTAAAAAGTAAAAAAAAAAAGATATTTTTTCATTAAATTTTTTTATTGATTTAATAGCGCCCAAACAAGCACGCTATATTCACCCAAATTTTACTAACTACTTTATTAATTTAATTCAGACAAAATAAATAAATTTAAACTAAAAGTGTTTTTGAAATTTTTCAAAAATTTTGAAAACAAAGAATTTAGATTATGTTATGTTAGGTTAAAAGGGTGTTGCCGCGATAGATTCAATGAGATAATAAAAAGTAAGTATTTACGGATTAGATTCCGAAGGTTGTGGTAGACTTAGAGAATGGGGGTTGAATCTATGCCTTCCTTTTTTATTGCTGAAAAGACCCTTTAAAACAAACTTTCAATTCTGATTCTATTCGTACTCAACAGCGAAAATTTATGAGACAATTTATTTTTGTCTCATGAATACCAGAAAACAGAACACAGCAGATAAGGAAAAAGCTAACACCAGCATGTATCCTGGTTCGGTTGGCTTGTGCTATGCAACCTACGTTCATTCTCCTCCACAACAATGGAGGAATTTCCACTATAGTTAAAAGTATTACATACACCAATTTCATAGAATTGATCCAATCCTTTCACACTCAAGTTCTAACCTAACTTGACATTGGCTATGCTAATACATAACTCTTCACTCTTAGTGCTAACCCAACTAAGAAAGGGATACCCAACAGGTACAAGATACAAGACACTTAATCGACCTAAAGAAATCTGAAATAACTCTAAACTTTTCTCTCAAGTGTTTCACTCAGCCTTTTTCCACTCATAGCTTTTTCTTTATCTCTCTCAATATACCTTTTCACTCAAGAAATTACAGAAAGATAAACATTGAAAAGTAAAATACAATCTATAAAACATGAAGGAGATTGACTTCATCAACAGCCTCTGTGCTATGCGAAAAACCATATTAGTAAGCCTCTGATTCAGTTCTTTATACTGGCGGAATGCACCTTTGACTAGGAAACACTGTCCAGTTAGATGAACTTCTTCAAAGAGCTCTTCTCAGAACATACACCTCAGGTTCACTGGTTTTCTCTCCTTGGCTTCTGAATGAACAGCAAGACTTCTTTTATCTCCTTGCATGTTACTGGGTTTACCTTCCTAGGTCAACTTCTTGAGCCTTGAGCTTCACCAACCCACAGACTAACTTTCTCTCATTAAACCTCAGAGTAGAAACTTTGCTTCTGACTTCTCCATCTTGACCGAAAGCCATAAAGTAGCAACCACAAGAGTCTTCCAATGGTCAACTTGATCTAAGCCCTTGAAAACCAACTTGGTCCCCAAGACATGTTTGAGACCGTGGATTTACAGTAGAGAGGAACAGAAATCCTCTTTTCCATATAGCTCGAAACAAAGTGACAGAGAGTTGAAGATGAAGAGAAGAAAGTGTGTTGCATGTATAAGGAAATGGGTTACCTTTAATCTTTACCTAAGCTTGATTTGGTTTGAAATGGTTGATTTGACTTCTGCCTTTCAAGCTTAATCTCTCTCTTTCTTTCTTCTTCGGTGAATGGCGTGTGGGAGAAGCTCTCTTTCTTTCTTCTGTGTTTTCTGACCAAGAACAAAAAGTGAATGTTGATTTTGTGAGAGTAGGTGAGAGGGGTTTGCTTGCTGAAATCAAATCGGGTTTGGATATGGATATGGTTTGCTTGGCCTGTTTTGATGTCTTTGGCTTTGTTTCTTTGGACTTTGCTTGATTTATTAGCCCACCAGCCTTGTTGTTTTATTTTGTTCCAATTGGGCTGCTTAAATTGAATTATGGCCTGCAACATATAATAAATAATTAGCAACATACACTTATTAATTAATCAACACTAATTATTTATTTTGCCAAAAATAATATTTGTCATCACTAATTAATTTAGTTAATTTTTTAACTCAACAATCTCCCCCTTGATGACAAACATAATCAAGCAATAACCAAAAGGAATTAAATTTTAGTAAAGTTAGAAAACTCCCCTTTGATTGATGTTTCTTGCTTTAGTGTTGCTCCCCCTTTTCTTTTCAAGAGTAGCTCCCCCTGGATTTAGGCTTTCCTCTTTGTTCCTGTTTACATTAAACTTACAAAAGAACTGTACAATATGTAACTTGACTAAGGGATACTACATAACCAGCAACACATATAACAACAAGTTTCAATTGTTATGTCAATACAGTCCATTCAGCAGCAGTAAAAATCAATCAATTCAAATGCAATTCAGCAATTCAGCCAGCCTATTACTCCCCCTTTTGTCATCAAGGGTGGATAAGAGGTAAGACCAACAAAAACATCTACTGTAAACTCTGCAAGAAAGAGTTAGTGCACAATCCATCAAATGAAGTAAAATAAACTTAAGTGCAGCAGTATCAAAGTTATTACAGTCATCCAAGAGAATAGAAGTAGTTCAAAAGTAGCTCAATGAGCAGAATTCATGAGACAAAACTAAGATCACAGCAGCTTCATGTAACAATCCTAGGCATCAGAACCGTCTCCCTCCGAATCAGCTTATTCTTCAACGTCAGTGGCTGGATCTTCATCCTTTTGAAGGTTATCAATGAATGTCATAAAAATCGCCACTCTATCCCTTGATTTCCTTAGGAAATTTTCATGTTTGCTTGCTAATTTCCTTTGCTCTTTTCTCATAGCAATAATGTGATTTGATTGGGAAACAAACTCCTGAACAACATTTTTGACCACATTCAGCAGAGCGGATTTCTTCCCAGTAGAGATGGATGTACTCTCAGAGGAAGGAGAAGGAGATTCCTCAGGAACAAAGTCATCATCTTCATCATCTAAGACCACCCTTTCAGATCGAGTAGGTCCTTTGGGCTGTTTCACTGAACCACCCCCTTTTAGGTATGAATGTCTATTTTGATAATTCTCATTGGTCAAGTCAACACCAAAATACTCAAATATGCAAGTTAGAAACATGCCATAAGGAAGTGCTTTGTCTTTTTCACTCCTAACAGAATTAAACATGTATCTAACCATCAAATATGCAAATAAAATTTCGGTTTTGGTGAGAAGGGCATATAAAACAAGAGTATCAGTGTAGGAAACCCTTTGATATAAACCACTTTGAGGAAATATAATGTGGTTGACCATTCGGTGCAACTGAGCACGCTCATATCCCAGGGCTTTGTGAGTGTGTGTGATGTCATCAATTAAAGAAACATGTTCACAGATGTGAGCCAATGCATCATTGTAGGAAATACCAATACCATCATCCCACTTAACTGAAGTCTAAGCACAAGGTCCAACATCAGTATACTTCAAAGCATCACTGATAGTTTCATTGTTTAACACTATGTCTCGGCCCTTTATATATGAGTGAGCAGTGCCTTCATGATATGTCATGTTGGCATAAAATTCTATGACTAATAAGGAATAAACAGACTTTTTGATGTCAAAAAGGTGATTCCA
Source organism: Arachis ipaensis (assembly GCF_059453495.1). Taxonomy (NCBI): domain Eukaryota; kingdom Viridiplantae; phylum Streptophyta; class Magnoliopsida; order Fabales; family Fabaceae; genus Arachis; species Arachis ipaensis. The sequence continues at coordinate 18,312,741 of NC_142439.1, forward strand.
GTCCAGAAAAATCAAGTTATCAACAAATGGAAAACCTTTTCTTTTCAAAGATGGCAAATCAGCTAGAAAAGATGGACATATGGCACGATACTGAATAACCCCCTCATAAAAGTCATTGTTCATGGTAGATTTGAATCTATAAGGGTTGTAGTTTGAATGAGAGGTCAAAAAATGAGCTTTGTGATCAAAAGGGCGAATGTTCGGTTCTTTTATTGATTTAAGAGGAACTCGAGCTTTACCTCATTGAGAGCCCACAGGAACTGACCTGCATTTGGGCTGAGTTGGCTCGGGAACTAGTTCCTCAACTGCTGGACGTTTGCCTTTGGAGGAGCTTGGTTTTGAAGAACCAGGTTTTGAGGAGCCTGGTTTGGAAGGCGTCGCCTTTGGTGGTGGCATCGGCTTGGCAGAGGCAGGGAATCTTGGTGTGGTCTTGGTCCGCGCCATGGGAGCAGTTCATGGAGGAGAGGTAGGATGAGAAGGAGAGAGTGTAAAGGTTTGGTCTTGGGAGCGAGTTGATGGTTTGGTGGATCGCTTGAGAATTTTCTCACGAGGAGGCCTTTTAGCCAGGGTTTTCGTCCTCATTTAGTAAGTTTTAGGCTTTTGAGGGAAGAAAAGCAGTAAAGTGAGTGGAAGAAACCGAGGAGTTGAGGAGAAGTTAATGGAGGGAAGAGAGAGAGTGTTGGTAACCGTACCCAATAGCAGTTTTTCACAAACCATGCAACTGCATTACTTTTGAAAAGACTTGAAAAGACATGACCTCATAAAAGAAAGATTTGATTTTAATTTTAAAAGGAAGGAAATAAATTTTAAATTTCGAAAACCCTTTTTTTTTAAAAAATAAATCACACTGAAAATCCTTTTGGACCAGAAAACATTAAATGAAAGCCCTTTAAAAATTTAAACACACAAGCAACAAAAATATTAACCAAACAAAAATATAACATTCATATTTGGACCCAGAGATGGTTGAATTTAAGAAAACACATTGGACCCCTCTAGATTTGATTTTTGAGGTTGGCCCAGATCAATTTACACTTGAAACAAGCCCAGAACATGCTGATTAAGGGGAACGTTCTTCTTCAGCCCAGAATTGTCTCATACCTGTTTATGAGACAAAAAGCTCCAGCAAATACATCAGCAATTTTCAAACAAAGAATCATAACTCAATTCCTAGACTAGTCCTAAGCATGCAGAATCTGTCCTCAGACAGTGGTTTAGTAAAAATATCTGCTAATTGCTCCTCTGATTTAACAAATTGAATGCTAATATCCCCCTTTTGGACATGTTCTCTTATTGAGTGAAATTTCACTTCAATATGCTTAGTCCTAGAGTGCAAAAATGGATTTTTAGAAATATTAATGGCACTCATATTATCACACATCAAGGGAATATTTTCAGCATTTAATTTGTAATCGGCAAGCTGTGTTTTTAACCATAAAAGTTGAGAACAACAAAAAGAAGCAGCTATATACTCAGCCTCTGCAGTGGATAAGGCCACTGTTGGTTGCTTCTTACTTGACCAAACATTTAAAGACTTTCTAAGGAAACAACATAGGCCTGGAGTGCTCCTTCTATCAACTCTATCACCAGCAAAATTTGCATCACAATAACCAACTGCAGAAAAATTATCAATCTTAGGATTCCAAAGACCAAAATTGGATGTGCCATAAACATATCTAATGATCCTCTTAACTGCAGAAAGATGTGACTCTTTTGGTTTGGATTGGAACCTTGAACACAATCCAACACTTTGCACAATATCGTGTCTAGATGAAGTTAAGTACATAAGAGAACCAATCATTCCTCTATACCTAGTCTCATCAACATCTTTCTCAGTTTCTCCCTTATCTAATTTTGAATTAGGATGCATGGGAGTTCCTATGGGTTTGGTATTTTCCATACCAAATTTCTTAACTAATTCCTTGGCATACTTCTCTTGATGAATGAAAATACCATTTTCATTTTGTTTAATTTGCAGTCCAAGGAAAAAATTAAGTTCACTCATCATACTCATGTTAAATTCACTTGTCATGAGTTTTTCAAATTCAGAACAAAAGGATTCATTAGCTGATCCAAAAATAATGTCATCAACATATATTTGGACTAGAATAAAAGAATCATTAGAATTCTTGACAAATAGAGTTGTGTCAGCGGTGCCTCTTTGAAAACTATTGTTCAAAAGAAATGAGCTAAGTCTCTCATACCAAGCTCTAGGAGCTTATCTTAAATCATAGAGAGCTTTAGATAATTTGAAAATATGATTAGAATGCTCTTTATTTTCAAAACCAGAAGGCTGCTCCACATACACTTCTCTATCTATCACACCATTCAAAAATGCATATTTCACATCCATTTGATATAATTTAAAACCACAAAATGCAACATAAGCTAAGAGAAGTCTTATGGCTTCCATTTGGGCAACAGGGGCAAAGGATTCATCAAAGTCTATTCCTTCTTCTTGGTCATATCCTTGTGCCACTAGCCTTGCCTTGTTTCTTGCAATGCTACCATATTCTCCTAACTTGTTCCGAAATATCCACTTGGTGTCGGTCACTTTCTTTCCACTTGGCCTAGGAACCAAAGTCCAGACTTGGTTCTTCTCAAACTCAAGAATCTCATCCTCCATTGCTTTAACCCAAGAAGGGTCACTAAGGGTTTCCTTAACATTTTGAGGCTCCATTTGAGAGAGAAGGGCAGTGTTTGTCTCTTCATTTACCTTTCTAGTTGAGGACCGTATCCTAACCCCATGAGAGACATCTCCAATGATAAATTCCTCTGGATAATTCTTCAAGAATCTCCATTCACGAGGTCTGGTGGACTTGGAGGCAGATTCAGTCACCAAGGAATTCTGGGTATTGCTGTTTCCAGGATCTCCTTCAGATTCATGAGACAAAATGGAATTGTCTCTTGAATTTTCAGCACTTGCATTTTCTAGTTCAGCTTGACAAGAATTCTCCTTTTCATGATTTTGAGCAGTTTCATTTTCCTTTTGAACTTAATTTCCTGCATCACAATCTTCCAAGATGCTTTGCACCAAGTTAGTATCATAAAATGTAACATGTATGGACTCCTCAATAATCCTAGCATCTTGATGATAAACTCTATATGCTTTACTAGTTGTGGAATATCCTACAAACAAACACTCATACGTCTTTGGATCAAATTTATCCAAATTATCCTTGTTATTTAAAACAAAACATTTGCATCCAAAGATGTGCAAGTAATCTAAGTTTGGTGGGTAGCCTTTCCAAAGTTCATACGGGGTTTTCTTCAAAAATTTCCTTATGATTGTTCTATTCAAAATGTGGCAAGCCGTGTAATCGCTTCCGCCCAAAGAAATTTTGGAACATTACTCTCACAAAGCATAGCTCTTGTCATCTCTTGTATGCTTCTATTTCTTCTTTCCACAACACCATTTTGTTGTGGTGTTCTTGGATAAGAGAAGTTGTGAGATATTCCAAATTCCTCACAAAAGAATTCAAACAAATTGTTTTCAAACTCAGTTCCATGATCACTTCTTATAGAAGAGATTTTTAAATCCTTTTCATTTTGAAATTTTTTACAAAAAGGTTCAAAGGCCGAAAAGGCTTCATTTTTGTGTGCAAGAAATAAAACCCAACCAAACCTAGTATAGTCATCCACAATCACTAAACCATAATGTTTACCACCTAGGCTTTGAGTTCTTGTTGGACCAAATAAATCAATGTGTAGCAACTCAAGTGGTCTTTTAGTAGAGATGTCTTTCTTTGGTTTAAAAGAACTTTTTGTTTGTTTTCCCATTTGACAAGCATCACAAGTGATGTCTTTGTCAAACTTTATCAAAGGAAGACCTCTTACTAATTCTTTCTTTACAACTTTGTTTATTTGAAACATACTTGCATGGCCCAATCTCTTGTGCCATAACCACTTTTTAGATTCTTTAGAATGAAAACAAGCTACATTTTGATCCTTTAGTTCATCAAGAGTAAGTCCATACATATTATTAAAACGCTTGGCAACAAAAAGCACTTCATTTGTCTTCTCATTAACAACACATCATTCAAGTCTATTGAAAGTCACTAAATATCCTAAATCACATAGCTGACTTATGCTCAACGGATTGTGCTTCAAACCACATACCAAAAGTACATCATCAATGAAAGTAGATTGTTCATTACCTACTTTTCCAACAGCAATGATTTTACCTTTACCATCATCCCCAAAAGTCACAAAACCTCCATCATACTTGTTTAGTTTGATGAAGTAAGTAGACCTTCCAGTCATGTGCCTTGAACATCCACTATCCATGTACCACATGTCTTTTTTGTTCTTGGATATTAGGCAAATCTGTATAGAGAGTTTCAAGTAGCCTTAGGTATCTAAATTAATTTGGATCCTTTGAAGTTAATCCATCTTGGTTTCCCAAGTGCATTAAAATCACAAACAATATTGTAAACTTTGTTTCCTACAACTCTCTTTTCAATGAAACATTGTGCATATGAGTGACCAAATTTCTTGCCATTTACACAATGATTTTCTTATGCATGTTGCTGAAATTTAGATGAGCTACTATGCTGGAAATGATTAAATGATTGAAGTTTTCTGGTTTTTGGAAGAGATGCATTTCTTTTGACAAACTAATTTTTGTTATAATTATTCCTCTTTGCAAAAGTATTTTCACCAGAATTTTTGAAAAACTTTGGATTTTTCGAAAATGAGGTTTTGTTATAAAAGAGTGGTTTCTTGAAAGCTAATTCATTTTTCGAAATGTATCCCAAACCTGGCCTGTTTGAACTTGGTTCGGTTCTTGGTGAAGGCTCAGTTTCACTTGTGTATATTTCATCAAATTTTTCTTCAAATATTTGAACATATCCAATACCAGATTTGTTTGGTATGGTTTTGGTATTTGATGAAGAAGCCACAAACTTTATAGAGGAGACATTGGAAACTGCATCTTCCTTGGCTATATAACCTAAACCAGATTTTTCAAATAATGGTCTTTGACTTGCAAGTAATTTGTCCAAGTTACTAGAATTTTGAGCAAATTTTGTTAAGTCACCATTCAGCCTTTTAATCATATCATTTAATCTTTCATTTTCAGCAATTAACTCATGAGAAGGATCCACAATGTGCTTTCTTTTTAATTTTTCAAGTTCAGATTTTAGAAATCTGTTTTCTTCAACAATGTCCAAAGCACATTCAGTTTCCTTCACTTTTTCTTTTAAAAAATTATTTTCAGCTATTAACACATCTCTTTCAAATCTGCATTTATTATACTTGTCAAGAAATTTTGATGTGTTTAAGGTGAGATCATCAATAATAGCATGTGAATCATCAATGGTCAAATCATAATAATTTACCTCATCAAGATTGTTGTTTCCAGCCATGAAGCAGTCTTTATCTTCACGTTTAGATTCTTCTACTTCATTTGAGTCATTCTCAAGATCCTCCCAAGCTGCCATGAGCACTCTTTTCCTTTTTTTCTTTCCTTTGTCCTCTTTCTTGAGTTTTGGACAGTTTATCTTGAAGTGTCCAGCCTCCTTGCAATGATGACACGTCACTTTGCTCAAGTCCGTCTTTTGTTCCTTTGAACTTGAACTCTTGTACTTGCCTTTGTTCTTCATCATCTTTCTAAATCTCCTAGCAAAAAATAAAAGCTCATCATCTGAAATACCATCACTGGACTCACTCTCTTTTGGTTCTATTTTTGACTTGAGGGCTAATCCCTTTTTCTTTGAGTTCGAGTTTGTGTGTGTGGTTTCATAGGTAAGGAGTTTTCCTCTCAGCTCATCATAGGTTATGGGGCTTAGGTTGTTGCCCTCGGTTAGGACAGTGGCAGTGGTTTCCTATTCTTTTGTGAGGCTTCTAAGGAGTTTTCTTATTAGGGTTTGTTCTGAGTAGTTTGTACCTATAGCATCAATGTTGTTGATTATGATTGAGAATCTCTCAAACGCTTCATCAATGCTTTATCCATCCTTCATGTTGAACATCTCATATTCTTTTCACAGCATATCAATCCTCGTTTCTTTGACCTGTTTAGTGCCTTCGTGTGTAACCTGGAGTTTTTCCCAGATTTCTTTGGCTGTCTTGCATCTAGACACCTTCCGGTACTCTTCAAAGCTGATAGCACAGTGAAGAAGGTTGATTACTTTAGCATTCATCTCTATCTTCTTCTTATCATCTTCATTCCATCCAGCTTCTTCTTTTGGAGTCACCACTCCATCAGCACTTGTTTTTATTGGGATCTTGGGACCGCTCACAATAATCTTTCATATGTTGTAGTCAATGGATTGGATGAAGATCCTTATCCTTTCTTTCCAGTAGGAATAATTCTTCCCGTTGAAGAAAGGTGGCCGGTAGTTTGACTGGCCTTCAGTGAGGGTGTAGGCAACTGTGGTTGTGCCCAAGTTGTTCGCCGTTGGATCTTTGCTCCAAGCGGTTAAGCTTGATTCTTGAGATCTTAGCTCTTGATACCAATTGAAGGTTGTGGTAGGCTTAGAGAAGGGGGGTTGAATCTATGCCTTCCATTTTTATTGCTGAAAAGACCCTTTAAAACACACTTTCAATTCTGATTCTGTTCGTACTCAGCAGCGGAAATTTATGAGACAATTTATTTTTGTCTCATGAATACCAGAAAACAGAACACAGTAGAGAAGAGAAAAGGTAACACCAGCATATATCCTGGTTCGGTTGCCTTATGCTATGCAACCTATGTCCAGTCTCCTCCACAACAATGGAGGAATTTCCACTATAGTTAAAAGTATTACATACACCAATTTCACAGGATTGACCCAATCCTTTCACACTCAAGTTCTAACCTAACTTGACATTGGCTATGCTAATACCTAACTCTTCACTCTTAGTGCTAACCCAACTAAGAAAGGGATACCCAACAGGTACAAGATACAAGACACTTAATCAACCTAAAAAAATCTGAAATAACTCTAGGCTTTTCTCTCAAGTGTTTCACTCAGCCTTTTTTCACTCATGGCTTTTTCTTTATCTCTCTCAATATGCCTTTTCACTCAAGAAATTACAGAAAGATAAATATTGAAAAGTAAAATACAATCTGTAAAACATGAAGGAGATTGACTTCATCAACAGCCTCTGTGCTATGCGAAAAATCAGAATAGCGAGCCTCTGATTTAGTTCTTCATACTGGCAAAATGCACCTTTGACTAGGAAACACTGTCCAGTTAGATGAACTTCTTCAAAGAGCTCTTCTCAGAACATACACCTCAGGTTCACTAGTTTTCTCTTCTTGGCTTCTAAATGAACAACAAGACTTCTTTTATCTCCTTGCATGTTACTGGGTTCACCTTCCTAGGTCAACTTCTTGAGCCTTAAGCTTCACCAACCCACAGACTAACTTTCTCTCATTAAACCTTAGAGTAGAAACTTTGCTTCTGACTTCTCCATCTTGACCGAAAGCCATAAAGCAGCAACCACAAGAGTCTTCCAATGGTCAACTTGATCTGAGTCCTTGAAAACCAACTTGGTCCCCAAGACATGTTTGAGACTGTGAATTTACAGCAGAGAGAAACAGAAATCCTCTTTTCTATATAGCTCAAAACGGAGTGACAGAGAGTTGAAGATGAAGAGAAGAAAGTGTGTTGCATGTATAAGGAAATAGGTTACCTTTAATCTTTACCTAAGCTTGATTTGGTTTGAAATGGTTGATTTGACTTCTGCCTTTCAAGCTTAATCTCTCTCTTTCTTTCTTCTGTGTTTTCTGACCAAGAACAAAAAGTGAACGTTGATTTTGTGAGAGTAGGTGAGATGGGTTTGCTTGCTGAAATCAAATCGGGCTTGGATATAAATATGGTTTGCTTGGCCCATTTTAATTTCTTTGGCTTTGTTTCTTTTGGACTTTGCTTGATTTATTAGCCCACCAGTCTTGTTGTTTTATTTTGTTCCAATTGGGCTGCTTAAATTGAATTATGACCTGCAACATATAATAAATAATTAGCAACATACACTTATTAATTAATCAACACTAATTATTTATTTTGCCAAAAATAATGTTTGTCATCACTAATTAATTTAGTTAATTTCTTAACTCAACAGATTCGATTCGCATATCCGTGTTTATTCAAATCTGATTTAAAAATTCGTATATCCGTGTTTATTCAAATCTGATTTAAAAATTGTGGATATTGATCTGATCCGCAAGATTATCGGATTAGATCGGATCTGATAATAATATAATAAGATCGAATTGCGATTTTAAGTAGGTATCCACGTATCCGATTTGTATATTTGCGAATTTGCAAAAAAAAAAAGTAAATATTTTTTATATTTTATTTTAATTAATAATTATGATATATGTTGTATTATTTATTTTTTATTATTTTAAAAAATATGTTTAATAATATTTCAAGAGTAAACATGTTTAAAAGAGTGAAAAAAAGATTTTATTGATATTTAAAAAAAAAATAAGCTTTTTAAAATATTGCTAATAAGTTATAACTCAAATGACATAGTCTTCTGGCTAAGGATTCAATGGTCCCAGAACGTTTGGACCATTAAATGGTCCCAGAACAAAACATATTTTTTAAGTTTTTTTAATAACTGTTAAATAATCCTTTTTTAATTTTAATTACAAATTAACCCTATATATTTTATTTAATCATAAAAATTATTTTTTATTTTATAAATAATTATTTTATCATAAATCTATCATGTTTATTAACAATCAAGAACAAAAACAATAACGAATTAGATCTTTCATTGATCCTAATAAACTTTTTGGCTATTCTAATCGATTAAAAGATTATATTTGATCAGTGACGTTCGTGATGAATCATAAAATTGTATTTCCTTAAAAACTAATTGATTGGATTATCAAAACAATCGATTGAATTATAACTCAATCGATTGGATTACAGTTTATCACAAAACAATCGATTGAAAATTGTAAGGCAGCATAATTTTCGCATAAATCAATAGATTGGTCATATTAACCCATCGATGGACGCTCACAAACACAAGGATATATATAGCATTAATTTTAATTAAAAAAATTAACGTGTAATAATCAAGGTTCTGAAAACCGGACCGGACCGGCCGGTTCGACCAGTTTAACCGCGAACCGGTGACACAAACGGTCCGGTCCTCCTGTAGAAACCGTCCTGGGAAGAACTGCCAAAAAACCGGCGAACCGGTCAAAAATCGGCTGGTTGGGCCGAACCGGTGACCGGCCGGTTCTGCATAAACGACGCCGTTTTATTGTTTTTTTAAAAAAACCCTAAACCCGACCCGACCCGTGGAGCACCCTGCACCCCACTCCCCTTTCTTCCCCCGAACCTATTCACTCATGATTCAGCTGATTCTGAATCATATTCATCTCACAGTGAGAGAACAGAGAAGAGTGAACCCTAGCCGCCCAAATCCTAACCTGCCACCGCGCCCTCCTTTGTCGCCGCGGTCACCGGTCATCAGCGCGACTGCCGTCGCCTGGTTGTCAGCCCAAGTAACCCTCCTTCTTCGCCTGGTTCCCTGCCCAGTAGCCCTCCATCTGCGTCGTCTTCATCTTCTCAACACCAACAGGCAGTAGCCCGTCTCATCGTCTTCATCGTCGCGCGGTCCTCAACAGTCAACACCAGTAGCCCTCCGTCGACCCCAGGTGAGTGACTTGTCCTCTGCTCATCTTCTTTGTTCTTCGCCTCTGTGAACTTCCTCTGTGAAATTGATACTATGTGAACTTCGACTTCCTCTGTGAACTCAGATTTTAGTTTAATTGTGAACTTTCTCTGTTTGTTGGTTAGCATGACTATCAAAAAATCTGTTTGTTGGTTAACATGAGAAATAAATAATCTGAAAATTAACTGGCTGGTTTGCAGATTTCTGTTTGTTGGTTTGCAGCTCAATTTCTGTTTGTTGCTCAATTTCTGTTTGTAGCTCAATTTCTGTTTGTTGCTCAATTGCTGGCTTTGTTTGTAATTGTTGGGTGAAAGTTTAGTGTTTTGTGATTATTGGTTAATATTTTGGTTTGGTGTTCTCTCTTTTCCAGATTTTTCTTCTCTTGTATTTCTGCATGTTGCTGAATTGGTAATCAATAAATTTGCCTTTTTGCTATAAATCGAGACTTTACTAGGATTTGTTAAATTTGTTGCTTGTTGCTGAATTTGTTGCTTCCCAGTCACAGCATCAGAAGAGAAGCCGGTGAATAAGGTTTTAAACTGTGAAATCATGTGTTGTTGCTTGAATTTTAGGAGAAAGAGCAATGTAATGTATTCCTATTTATGATTCCATAAGACCAAGGTAAATTAACAATTCAGGTGGAGTTGAGTTTTGTTTATGAGTAATTAAATGCACGAAACAAGAATAGGATTGCTAATTAAATTTGGAATTTCTAATTAGTGACTTGTTAAGGTGCTGTTGTTGTTATGCTGCTATTTTGTTATGACACTGTTGTTGTTATGCTGCTATTTTGTAATGGTTGTTGCTGAATGCTACTCTATTTTCATTGTGTTGTAGTTGCTGGTTTTGCTTTGATTTGTAGTTGCTGGTTGTGTTAGTTTTGCTAGCTTTGTTTGTAATTGCTGGGTGAAGGTTTGGTGTTTTGTAATTGCTGGCTTTATTAGCTGAAGAAATTGGAGGGGCTGGATGAGGAGACATTGATGACTCAGAAGACACCACCACCATCAACATATTAATAAGATTATATGAATTTGATTGATGACATTTAATGTAGTTTTTTAAATTTGAAAACTATTTTAATATTTATGTTATACTATAATTATATTTTAGTATGTTTATTTATAATTTATTTATTATTTTATTTTAAAACAGTTTTTTCGGTTGAACTACCGGTTAGACCGGTTGGACCAATAAACCAATAAACCAGTAGCTAAAGCAGTTTTTTTTTTTTTTTGGTGACTCAGCTAGCTAAAGCAGTTTAATGACCGATCCGATTTTTCGAATCTCGGTAATAATTTCACCTTGTAAAAACCGGTTGTAAACAAATTTCCATGTTCATTAACTATTAAACATAAACTCAAATCAACATTAACCATGAAGAAGCCTTTCACAGCAATGCAACAAAGTCCTTAACCAAATTAAATACATTATATACTACTCCAAGATCTAATATAATAATTCACAATTATTTAATATCGACAAGCTGATAATTTCTCTGAATAGATTCTTTCACTGCATTCAACACAATTTGAGTCTTTCTATTCACAACACTCCATTCTTTGAGAGGCTTCTCTCCACAAAACTTAATATTATAAACCAACTCAGCAAATTTTTTAACCATCAAAACCTCTTGAGGAACCTCAGTCTCCACAACATGCTCATTAGGCTTAGGGCACCACCTTCCCGCTTGAATCTTCCCATAATCCATCTCCGAAGCCTCACAGAAGGTTCCATAACCGAAATTCTCCTCAAACGGAAGAGTGAAATCGTGAAGACGGAGACATCCTTTGGTTCCCAAAGCAGTGACGTCAAAGGTTACGTAAGATAAGAAGGAGCAATGGAACGTTGCAGATCTTCCATCTTCCCAATGCAAGGATGAGCCGCATGAAATCATTACACCTTGTTCGTTGAGAATGGCTCCGGAAAAAACGAGAACTGATTTTGGAAGTTCGATTGGAAATTCAATCGATTGGAGTGTGTTTTGAATTTAACATATCCATATTGTTTTGATGAATTCAATCGATTGGGTATCACAACCAATCGATTGAATTGTGAGACCTCGGGTTGTTTTGAAGCATTCAATCGATTGGAAAGTATAAACAATCGATTTAATTTTAAAAAGTCCATATTTATTTCATTGTTCATTCGATTGGTTAATATGACCAATCGATTGATTTATGTGAAAATCATGTTGCCTTACAATTTTCAATCGATTGTTTTGTGATAATCCAATCAATTGGTTTTTAAGGAAACACGATTTTATGATTCATCACGAACGTCACGAATCAAATATAATCTTTTAATTGATTGGAATAGCCAAAAAATTTATTAGGATCAATGGAAGATCTAATTCGTTATTGTTTTTGTTCTTGATTGTTAATAAATATAATAAATTTATGATAAAATAATTATTTATAAAATAAAAAATAGTTTTTATGATTAAATAAAATATATGGGGTTAATTTGTAATTAAAATTAAAAAAGGACTATTTAATAGTTATTAAAAAAACTTAAAAAACATGTTTTGTTCTGAGACCATTTAATGGTCCAAACGTTCTGGGACCATCGAATCCGGTGCCTAGTCTTCTCATACTCACTTAAAAGGTTGCGGTTCGAGTCTCCTTATCTTTGGTAAAAAAAAAAAGGTTTTTAAAAATATTTTTTATGTTTTGCAGATATATTCGATATCCGATCCGCAAATATACAGAATTGGATAAGATCCAAGCTTAAAACAACGGATATTGGATCCAATTTTGATCCGACAATTTTAGTATGGATTGGATTGAAATTTTGGTCATATCTGATCCGATTCGTATTCACCGCTAATAAAAAATTATTGAAGTTTGGAAATATGAGTTAGGTTATATTAGGTTAAGAGGTTTAATTTAAAAATTTAAATTATTTTTTAAGATTTAAATAATTTTATCAATAAAATATATCTTTTATGGATATAACATTCGGTTTTTTTTTTATGGCTAAATTTGTTAGCACATAAATCTTTTATGATCAAAGATGATTATTCATTCTAAATTTAAACTAAAAGTATTTTTGAAAATTTTTAAAAATTTTGAATATTTTTTATGATATTTTTCAACTTAATAAATCAACAACTAATTTAATAAATAATCTAAGATTTTATTTAAATTTAAAAGTAGTTTTTAAAAATCAATCAACCTATATTTTATTTAAAACGAAATATTGACCTGTTTTTATTATGCAACTATTTGGCTTTAATTTGTCAATAAAAAATTAAATGACACTGGTCAAATTTTAAGCGGATACATATTTTGTTAAGTTAATATACTATTACTTTGAAGAACTAAAATATATTATTTTGTATTATCTTCTTATTTTCTTCAGAAACCGTAAAAAATTAAAATAGTGACTTTTAAATATATTATATACACTTGCCCATATATGATTATATAGTTAACTTGTATGAAATAAATCAGTACATTTGCAAATTATAATTGTTAATCCAAATAAGCATCACAAGATTTCTACAATGTGAAAATGGAATTCAATTTTTTTTTTTTTTGTGTGTCTAGAAAAAGGTTATTAGGCTTGCAAGGTTAATGACTCGGACTGCGGATTTTTTTTTCTATTTATAAAGTTATACGTATTATTGAGTGCATTTATATTTTTATAATGTTATTATATATCTTGAATATACAAGTATAAAACAATTAAATATAGAGTTTGAAAAGCGTTAAGTAATACATGAGACAACTTTTTAAAATAGGCATAAAATACCAATTTAATTAACTAAAATTGAAAGATTAAGAACACTACTCCTCATGCAAAGGCTTTAAACAGAAAATAAAAAACAGAAAATAAGATATAATACTGAAAAACTAAAAGTAGGGAAAATAGCAGATAAGAAACTCAACCATCTCAGTCATGATGACTGCTTTCTCCCAAAAATCCTCTCCAAGTTCCAAAATCACGCCTCAACTCATCCATATCTCGCCTCTGGCTCTATTGCTCCTCCACTAGCTATTGGAGAAGGGCAGAGTGGCCCTCATAGTCTATCTTCAGCTGATCAACTGATGATGTCAGTTGCCCAATGAATGCTGTCAATTGATCCCAATAATCCTATGGAGAAAAGTAGTATTCCTGAGGCATCTCACAATAATGTTTTGATTTCTTTTTTGATGACTGGCTGAATCAGTGATATGTTCGTTGAAGCGTTAAATTATTTAGGAATTCCTTGCAACGCAGTTTGAAGGTCCTTTGAGTGGCTAGTGGCAAAAAAGGGTTTCAAAATATTTCTGAGCTACTATACCTTTTGGCTCTTTGGCTACTCCTCCCAATTCATCCTCCGACTCCATTAATTTATTCATTCTATTTCTTGATTGGAATTTTGCGTGAAAAAATTGGTATTTTTATCTCCTTAGTTAAGCTACTGAATTCTGAATTTTTTTTCTCTAATATCTTTCCTTTTTATCTAGCATCTCTTCTAATTTTGCCTCCCATATCCGAATAGTATCTCCATTCGCCTCTGCCTCCCTTCTAGTTTCGTCCTTAATCAATTGTTTGAGATAAAAAATTCTGGTTTGAGAGTTTGAAAGCCAGATGGGGTCTCACGAGACCTTGCATGCATAGCCTCAGCCCGAGGACACCGTCTAGGAAGCTTGGCAGCAATCGACGACAAACTCCAATAGACGGAACTCGATGGTCAATCCTAACTCACTAGCTTTTTCGAATGCTATAAATGAGTGTGATATTCCAGTATCAAACAAGATAATTAAAGTTTTACCAGCCATTTTGCAATTAGCTCGGATCAAAGTGTCTGACCTCTCAACACCATCCGCCGACATGGTAAACATGTCTCTGTTGCTGAACTCTCTCAGCTTCCTGTCTCTTCCTCTCTGGACAATTCCAGGACAGATGCTCGGCTCCACCACAATAGTAGCATACACCCAGTTCAACTCTACATGGAGTATTAGGATGATATGCCCCACATCTCTTACATGTCAAATTGTTGGGAGGATTCTGAATCTGCTTTCCTTTGCCTCTTCGCTGGTTGTTGTTATTGTTGAATCTCCAGAAGGTGTTATGGCCCTGATGTGGTTGTGGAACATATTCTCTTCGCTTGAAATTCTATCCTCTAGGCGCGAGGTTCCTCCCCCAATCTCTCCTAACAAAAGCTCAGTGATTGTCCTTGTCTGACATGGCCTTTCTTGCACAATCCTCAGCAACTCGGCTTTTGTTTACCAGTTCAAAGAAAATTTTGATCTCCATCAGGTCTACTGTATTCGGGATGTCACTTCGCAGACCACCTTCATATTTTATGCATTTTTATTCTTCAAAATTTTCCAGAGCATCCTAACAAATTCTAGAGAACCGACATAATTCTTCAAACCGATTGGTGTACTCTGCCACTGACATAGGACCCTGCTTCAGCTGTAGCAACTCAAGCTTCTTCGCCATCCTTACTGAGTTTGGAAAATACATCTTATAAAACTCGAATTTCTGCTACCCTTCAAGGGTCCCAACTACCAAACCAAACACCTCTCGATAATTCAAATCGTTTCCAATATCAAATCATTTCAAAATCAAACCAATTCCAATATTAAATCTTTTTCCAAAACCAACCAACTCCAATATATAGCAAATCATTTACAAAAACCAAACCTCACATCATATACCATATATACAATTCATCAATAATTTATTCAGTTCATTCCTATCTTAAGGTCTTCTAGCCTAAGTTTTCACGTGACATTAAACATTAACTACGAGAAACTAAAACCATACCTTGGCCGATTCCTCCCTAAACTCGGAACACCTCAAAAACCTCTCCTTTAACAAGCTTCAAACTTTCAAACGTCAATTCCTCATGCTTAATCACCCGGATTTCATTCCAAACCATCCAATTGAACTCCAAATAAACAAGAACACAATCTAATTCACACAATATCACTATAATCATCACAGGGTTCACCAACTCAATGATTCACAAGGGTTCAACAGTTTCTTACTTTAATCTATTGGACAAAATCTAGTAATTTTTCACTACTAGAGTTCACCTAAACCATCAAAATCATTCAATTCCTCAATACTCAAACTCAAAATTTACGAAATTGAGGAGGGAAAGAACTAGGTGAGAAATGCAAATTTCTTACCACTTTGTTTACCACTTTGTTCAGATAGAATTGAAGAGAATTCTGAGACGAATACGTGGTTGCTGACGGCTTGTCAATTGGAGCTTCGAATTGAAAGTTATGGACGATTGAATTTTTTTGGAAACGTTAGGATTCTCTCCCCGATTTCTCTTCTCGACTCCCAAGGCTGAAATGAAAGAAGGAAAGCTCGTTTTCGGTGTTTAATAGGTTGGGTCTTAGACTCGGTTCAACTAGTTCGGCCTATTAGCTTGATTTTGAGCCAAAATCTTTAAAATTAGTATTAAAATTAATATTTTTAATATTTCTTCTCCTCTAAATTATAAAAATTGATTTTTCTAATTTTTTTTATTAATAATTAATTTATTAGTTAATTATTTATTAATTTTACGAGATTTACATGATGCGTCTTAATCCTATTTTTTTAAAATTCTAATTTTTGAAAAGTTGTTCAAGTTGACTTATAGTCGTTATAGAGTTAATTTCCTATACTTTTTCTTATATTTTATATCATGTTTCAAATATAAAATTTAAAAAATTTTATTTTTTATTTTTTGTTGATAAACTTTATTATATTTTTACGCTAATGCGCTTTCTAATAATTTTAATGTTTTAATATTTTTACTCTCTCAAATTCAAATTCTAAACAAATGACTAGTAAACTTATACTTGTTTCTGTTTTATCCGAATGCAACTAGTAGCATGACAATCAATCAATCATATTATATGTTTTGAATACAATATTCTCATGATTTTCACAAGAATTAGAATCAGAGAAGTGGATCCAAATAAACTAGTGCCGATAGTAGCAGAGACTGATTAAGATACAAGGTGTGTTAACAACGTCAAAGGATCATGCTATTATTGTCAATATATATAAGTAGATCTGAGAATTACAAATGATTATCCCAATATAATCCTTTATAGTTAATTTCCACAAGCAACAACATAAGTCAATGTGATGCCTTACCATATATGTTTAAGAGGGGGTGGTGAATAATCATCATCATAATTAATTTTTTGTCCAAATACTAATTTAGAAATGGCATAGGTAATACAAGTATAATTGATGACTTAATTTATTTAATCATATAGTTTTTTGTCATCCTAATATAGGGACATGGTTTAATTAATTAACTTAAGTTGAATTAAGAGGGCACAAAGTGAAACCCAGATGGAGTAATGTTGGCAACAGAGTTAGTTATCCCAAGAAAGCGCAAGGTTGAAATAAGAGACCCAACAGAAGGAAGGTTTGAGTTGCAATCAGAGAGTGGTGTTGGAACCATGAGGTTGCAACCATTGAGCATTGATGATAAATCATATACAAGTGAATCAACAGAATCCATCTTCATTGAGAATTTTCCGGCACCATTGGTTGTTGCATTAGAAAGCACCTTCCCTCCACACATTAGTTGCACTTGAGCATCTGATAAATATATCAAATATTAATGGCGAGACCAAACTATCACATAATTAATTAATTCAAAAATACTATTCATACACAAAACACTCTTAACATCTATACAAAATGGTGTTTGCTACTGTACGATAATAAATTTATACGTACCGATACGTTTAAAATATGGACAAGTAATAACAAGCCACGTGGAATTTATTTTCCACGTCAGCATTTAATTTTTTCTTTTTTAAATATATATAATATCACCACTTTTACTAATATACCTCTTTAATTAAATAAAAATAAAAATATATTTTTTATTTAATTTTATAGAGAGTCTTAAACATCCTTACTTTATTTGATTAGATAAAAATACCCTTTTAAATCAATCAAATTTTAGAATTCAATTAATCCTAATTTTATAGTTTCAATTAATTTAAAGAACAAAATAAAAACATATTAAAAAAAAACAAAAATCAATCATTCTTCGTCTTCTCCAATTCTCCTAATCATTTATCCCCTCTAAAGCAAAGCAAAACATATCAAAAAAATAAAAAATTAATATGTTCTTCATCTGTATTAAAGAGCTTCGTAAATGTCCTTAATGTGGTTGTTTGTTGATGTTTTGCGGCGATTTTTGCAGGATGAAGGGAAATAAGGTGAAGGTGCAGAGGGAGGTGAGGAAGGAGTTAGATCAGGGTATCAGTTTGGTCAAAGCTCCTTTGGCCCTTCAGCAGGATCCGTCTCTCACTTTACCAAAGATCAAAGTCATGGTTTTCCAACAGCAATCACACCGAATCAACCTATGGAAGAGTGATTCGTTTGGCAATGCTGGCCTTATTTTGTTCCGGTTCGATATTTGCGGCTGGATTAATGGCCTTCTATGGTTTTCGAGATCAATGCAGTCAACTATTGTTAGGGTTTTGCCGTTTTGGTGTGCTTCAGAGGGGAGGGGGCACGAATGATATTAGGAGAAGATGAAGAACAGATTGATTTTTTATTTTTTGATATGTTTTCCTTTGCTTGCTTTAGAGGGTGATGAATGATTAGGGGAATTGGAGAAGACGAAGAACGATTGATTTTTGTTTTTTTTAATATGTTTTTATTTTATTGTTTAAATTAATTGAAACTATAAAATTAGGATTAATTGAATTTTAAAATTTGATTGATTTAAAAGGGTATTTTTGTTTAATCAAATAAAGTAAGGATGTTTAAGACTTTTTATAAAATTAAATAAAAAATAATTTTTTTATTTTTATTTAATTAAAAGGGTATATTAGTAAAAGTGGTGATATTATATATATTTAAAAAAGAAAAAATTAAATGCTGACGTGGAAAATAAATTCCACGTGACTTCTTCTTACTTGTCCATATTTTAAACGTATCGGTACGTATAAATTTATCATCGTACCATAGCAAACACCATACAAAATACAGTTGTTACAAATTAATTGTGTATTTAAATTATTTTTTAATTAACAAAACAAAAAGAACACGTGTTTGGTTGTTAATAAAATACCGGTGTAAAAATGGTATTTATTATAAAAAGCGTATATTCGGCAGGATTGATTAATGAGTGAATTAATTAAGGCTATTGTTTATAATCAGTACAACATCAAACAATAATGCTAAAAAGACAGAAATAAAAAACCAGTTAAAAAGTAAGTTGCACCAATTAATGATGCTAAATAAGGTAAGTTCTAATAACTGTTTTTGACTAATTTGTTTTGGCTATTAAATATTTTCGAACATCAAATTTGTGCAAATTTTAACTAATATATTGAAATTAGGTCGAAGATGGGTTGAATTGAACCGAGTCAAACTTAATTCAAGTCATAAAAATTTAACTCGACTCACAACTCGACCATTAACAAATAAATGATGATTAATGAATTTTCAGCCTTACTTGAAAATGCTGGGGCTCCATCCCCATTATCATCAATATTGTCCTTCAAATTCAAAGTGCACAACACTGTCCCTTGAATGTTAGCTGAACCAAGGAGATCATTTAGAATCCCAAGCTGAGCTTTGGCTTCAGGAATTGCCATTGCAACAACAACTAAGAGAGACAACATAACAACAATTTTCATGGCCATGGCTATGAGAACTATATCTTATGATAAATTTTGGTTGCAACAATTTAGTTGTGTAGCTAGACAATTTATACCGAAGAGAAGCACCAAATTTTTATCATGCTTCAATAACATAGTTGGAATTTGGGTAATAGTGGGAAAACTTGTTATCTAAGTGACCTATACCAAAATGACAATATTCCTTTCCTTTCTCTCAGTAATTATTTTCAACCATACAACTTTTTTTCATTTTATTTTATTTTTTTTATTTTTATAAGCACATGTTTTATGAGCTGCATTTTTGCATGAATAGAATTATGCCATTATGTGTGGTCTATCAAAAACGTAAGCAACTAAAGTTTTATGTCTTCAAAGTAGAGTTCCCACTAATTTAGAGCTTTTTAACATATAATCATGTTTCTTATATCACACGATTCCTCCAACACTCGCCGGTGCTCATCACTTAAAAGGCATGGAGTGAAATGAAGATTAAAAGAGTATGATAGTCTTCAAAGAACGAAAAGTTTAAAATAGAATATGATATATAGAATTTATTATTCTATTAGTATTAATCTTTTCATTCATTATAATATTATTAATTTAATCAATAGAAATTGATCAAAATCTTTTTAGGCTTCATTTCATTTTACTTAATGGTAATGCATGCTAAGGAAATAATAATTTATAAGTATTTTATTTAATTTAATATTTATAATTTTATGTATATAATATTTATAGATATATATTTATTATATTTATTATTATTTAATTATTTTAGCGATAATTATAGGATACAAAATAAGATAATTTTATACTTTTTTTGGTTAGTTTTTTTTATTGTCTCTTAAACTTTCTTGTTTATTTAATATAAACTACCAACTCAAGCATAGTCTTAAATATTTCATCGTAATTTTTTTCCAATAATTACGCCATTATGACAGTTCACAATATTAAAGGAATTCACAAATCTTAGTCTCTCAAGATATTGTTCTTATAGTGAAATCAAGAATAATGCATCGATGGTTGAAGGAACTCTAAGAAGGATTGATTTCAATTCATTTTTTACGGTAGATCCAATAGATTTGTCAGGAGGATTGGCAGATACTTAAAAAAAAGGAGTAAATATTCATATTGTCAACCACGATTCTTTTTTAATACACTTTGTACTAGAGGAGCAGTTATCTTCAAGTGAAAATAGAGAAAAGGTAAAGAGATGAACAATACTATAAAGTGCTGCAACTGTTGGAGAATGGAGGGAAACAAATAGCTGTGGTTGGAGATTTTAATGCGATCAAGGCATATCATGAGAAAGAAGGTGGAAGACCAAAACCAGCAGCTACTATTCAAAATTTTAATGACTTTATCAACAGAGGAGAGCTGGTAGATTTGGTTATGAGGAAGACAAATTTACTTGATCAAACCGTCAATTTGGAGGCAATTTTGTGAAAGAACGACTTGATAGAGAGCTGGTAACAACGACTTGGCGTTCAGTATTTTCATATGCTATTGTTTTACACCTAGACAAGAATGGTTCAGGTCATAAGCCGCTATTGTTGTGCTCAAACAGAGAAGAACGAAAGTTAGAAATCATATTTAGGTTTTCAGAAGAGAGGTGGTGTGAAAATGAAGAGGTGAAAAACTTGGTTAAAGAAGTATGGGTTGAGGACATTTTGGGCTCTCCAATGTTTAGATTAGCAGGCATGCTCAAGAAGTGCTAGCACAAATTAGTTGAATGGTAGAAAAAGTTCTCCTTCGAACTCAGAATTTATTATTTCCAATCTTAAAGAGAAAATTACAGTAGAAACGGCAAAAGGAGAGCAGGGGGATCGAGTGGCTATTCGGGTATGCGAGACTGAATTGGAGGATGCTATGGAGGAGGAAGAACACTATTGGAGAGAGAAATCTAGAGTGCAGTGACTTCGGCAGAGTGATCAGAATTCTAAATTCTTCCACTCCAAATTCAAAACTCGGAGTAAAAGAAATAAAATTCACATGTTATATGATGAAGAAGACAAGGCAGCCACGGAGCCAAACCACATTGCAAAGATAGTAGAAAACTATATTAAAGATCTGTTTACTTCTTCTAACCCCAGAGACCCGAAAGAGGCACTTCAAGATCTACCTAATAAAGTGTTTGCTACTATCAATAGAGCCCTTACAAAACTGGTTACTCATAGAGAGATTAAGATTGCAGTTTTTTCTATTAATCTATTCTCAGCCCCCTGAAAACGACAGATTTATGCCAAATTCTTTCAATTTTTCTGGAAATCAATTCAAGCTTATGTGAACTAAGCAATGAGAAATTTTTTCTCAGGAGGTAAAATTTTAAAAGCTTTCAATCATACTCATATCTATCTTATCCCTAAAATCCTACATGCTACATCTATGAAAGAAACAGGCCAATAAACCTTAGCAGTGTATTTTATAAGATCATTTCAAAAATTCTGGTGCATAGACTACAATATGTTATGAGCAGAGTCATCAGTAACAATCAGAGTACTTTTATTAAAGGCGACTGATTAGTGATAATGTCTTGATAGCACATGAATTTATACACTTTTTAAAGAATAAGATTTATGGAGAGTTTGACTTAGCGTTGAAACTCGATATGAGTAAAGTGTATGATAACGTGGAATGGAGTTTTATTTGAGATATCATGAAACGACTCAATTTCTGTGATAAATTGATGAATTGGATTAAGGAGTTGGTGACAACAATTTTTTACTCTATTACTATGGATGAGAACCTCATAGTTTCTTTAAATCATATAGAGGGCTGTGACAAGGCAACCCTTTATCTCCCTACCTTTTCTTATTTTGTACAGAGGGATTCTCCTACCTGCTCCACAAAGAAGAACAGAGACATGATATTTCTGGATTGAGACATAATCATTGATGTCCAAAAGTCAGTTATCTTTTCTTTGCAGACGACTCTATTAGAGCTACGGAGAAAAGTGCTACCACCTAATTGAGATCCTATAAGTCTATGAAGAGATTAATGGATAAATGGTCAATCTAGATAAATCCTCGATTTTTTCAGCAAAAACACTCTTATCTAAGTTCGTGATCAACTAGCTAGTACTTGCGAATTTCCCACGTAGGCAATGAAAATAAAAATTTGGGATTGCCGGCAGTTATGCAAAGATCTAAAAAGGATAATTTCAACTATATTAAGGATAAAGTCTCTAAAAAATTGTAACACTGAAAAGGGAACTTCTTTCTTCAAGTGATAGGAAAGTACTAATCAAGACAATGACAACAGTAGTTCCTATTTATACCCCCAGTTATTTCAAATTTTCAGAGACATTGATTGAAGATATTCATAGAGCAATGATGTAATTTTAGTGGAGCCAGAAAAATATAGAGAGAAGGATGCAATAGATTAACTAAAAAATTTCATGCAGATTGCAACCTTAAGGGAGTTTAAACTTCAAATATTTAAAGGCATTCAACCCCACTATGCTAGCTAAACAAGGATGGAGAATTCTAACTAAGTTCCATTGTCTAATCCATAAAATCTATAAAAGCAAATATTATAGATTTTCTAACTTTTTGAGAGATGAAGTTGAAAATAATCCATCTTGGAATGGAGGAGCGTGTTGGAGGGAAGGAAGGTGATGGAGAAGGGTTTGCTATGAAAAATTCACAGAGGTGTTTCAGTAAATATTAAAGAGGATTCATAGGTTCCCGAGTTTACTGCTATAATCCTTATTCCTAATGCTAATACAGGACACACCAGAATGAGTTTTAAAGTTAATTTAGCCAGATAGAAAATAAAATCAGACATTGATAAACAACATTTTTAGTATAGAAGTAGCAACAACCATACTCAAAATAGTCATTTAAGAAGGAGAAGACACACTGACCCGGATGAAGACGAAAAATGGGAGTTACTCAGTGGCTTCAGGGTACAATGTTGCTTTCTAATTCTTTCACCCTCTCATCGAGTTTCACTTGAACAATGTCAAAAAAGTTCACTATGGTCATCAATTTAGAAGCTAAAGTGTCCATCAAAAATTAAAAGTTTTTTGTAGAAGGTGATGCACGAAGACTTACCAATTAAGAAGAAATTAAAGTCAAGAATTGTTGTAGTGAACTTGAACTGTCCAAGATGCGGATTGGAGGAAGAATCTGTTTTTCATTGTCTCTAGTCATGTCCCGACGCCATTGAAGCTTGGAACGATAACCAACTGTCCAGTGCTCTCCGAGCTGAAGATCCTTAATAATGGTGGATACAATTGATTGAATCCCTTTAGAAGAGTGGAGACTATTAGCGATTAAAAGTACTAACAAATCACACAACATGGGAGAATTGGAGAGCAAAAGAATAAAATGAATTTTATTGGCTCCCGAAAAAACTCCCTTTTAATGGCAGAAGCTGCATGAAAAATTCTTGAAAACCCACGAGCTCATTTCTATTTTCTTTTAATGGTTTCATTTTGTTTTAGTTAAAACTTTTTATTTTTTCCTTTTGATTGTAGTTTAATGTAAACTAATTATTCCATCTAATAAAATTATCTATCTTTTGACAAAAAAAAAAAAAAAAATCCAACATGCAATAGTTTGATGGGGTGTTTAAGTGAACAAAAATCAACTTTAGAATGATATAATTCTAGAGGTTGATAGTTTGATTAGTTGGAGGATGATTAAAGAAAAAGATCAAGACTTATCCTACACAACGAATATTATCTCAAATATCATTGAACTGATTCCAACTTTTAATTCCTTCTATTATAACTTTGATTCCAACAAAAAAAATTCACTAACAAATTCTTAAAAGCTTATTAATTTCACTAACGTTATAGGAGTTAGGAGACTAACAAATTAATTAGGAATGGCAAAATTCCCCGAGACGCGAGAATTTCTGCGGAGACTGCCCTGAATGAAAATCTGACTGTGAGAAATTTTTCCCGCAGGATGGAGACGGGGGATAAAATTTTCTCGATGCAGGCACGGGGACCCGAGCGGAGATCTTCTCTCCATCCCTGTTAATCCCCGAAATTCATAAATTTATTGAATTTTCCTTAATAGTTGAATTATCCTAATCCTCATTTGCATAACCCTTCTTCAATTCAGAGATCCCTAACGCTGTCTATACTCCATCCAATCTCTCTGTAGCCATTCCTTCGCCACTCTCTCTTCTCACCGCATCGTCACACCTCACCATGCCATCACTCTCATTGCGTCGTGCTCTCTATTTGCGGTGTTCCTTTTCGTAACTCTACAGTCGTGTCTATTCTCCTCTCTATTCCTGCGTCTCCTACCTCATCCACTGTTCTGTCCTCTGACTCGCTGTTGTGTCCCCCACTGCGTCATTTCGAATGAAGTCACTATCTTGTCGTTTAGATTTTTTGTATAAAATCTTGTTGTTTTTGTATAGGATGGATACTTACAGCTCTATTCATATAGAAATTAATAATTAGTTACAACTATCAGATAGATAGAGAATGAGACTCTATAAAAAATGGGGATGGAGAACAATATTTTCTCACGGCAGAAAATGGAGACAGAAACGAAAAGTAAATCTGGAGGCAAGATGAGGAGCAGGGAAACATCCCCACCCCTACCCTGTCTCGTTGACATCCCTAAAATTAATCCAGGAACAAATAAGTGATAATGTTTAATGTACAAGTAAAGAAATTTGCAGGGAGTGGACGAGTGGTTGGTTAGCTTCCTTACACCAATTTGGCACATTTGGTTGATGATTATAAATTAAAATATCTTTTACGATATATTCATAAGAATAAATGCAATTATTAAAAGATCCTTGGCAATGCAAGAGACTAAATGTGGGATTTGAATCCTCTAAATTTTGAATTTAACTTTAGAAAGTAAAGTATGATTTATCACCATTTATTTTATAGGTGGGATCAAAAGAATACATGAGAAAGAAAACATTCAATGGTGAGAGATCTCACTTTATCCTCTAAAATGAAAATCTAAAATTTAGAGGATCCAAATTCCGAAATGTAGGGGTAATACTATAGAAAAGAGCGGAATTTTGATAAAAAGTGAATATTATTTTTTTATTAAAAAATTTTATTGAACAAAATTTGTTATGTGTAACACACGGTTTTTTTTAAAATTTAGTGTAAAGTATTAGTTTGATTTTTAATATTTTGGTCAAATTTTAATTTGGTCTCTAATATTTTAAACGTTTTATTTTTATCTCAAAATGTTTTAAATAGGTTCAATCTGACCCTACCATAAAATTTGACTCTAATAATTAATAGAATGAGTACTAGTTAAGTCATATTTTTTTTTTTGTATGATAAAAAAATATAACCAAAACCTTTTTATAACATTTCTTCGCGTCAATTTATTTTTTTATAAAACTCTAAATCCTAACCATCAAACATCAACGCTTCAAAATCAAAGAAAAAAGTGATCGTTAGTGGATTAATTTTACTTACATATTGAAATCGAATGTTATTAGTTCTTCAATATACGAAATGTTTGTATCAAATTTAATGGTGGAACAATATTAAACCCATTTAAAAGTTTTTTAAGATTGAAATAGTACGTTAAAAAATTTTTGGGACTGAAGTAAGACGTTTGAAATGTTAGGAACTAAATTAAAATTTCATCCTAATATTAGAGACCAAAATAATACTTTATCTTTAAATCTAATATAAATATTTACTTTTCATCCAGTTTTTTTTGTGACTATTTCATCCAGTTTTATTTGTCACTAAATTTTTTTATTTGTGATTAATTAGTCATTATTTCATTATTTGTAGGTTGTTTTTGTGTTATATGCTTGTTGTGTTGAGCTTTTTTTCATCCTTCAAAAAATAAAAACTAAAAAATTTGAAACATTAAAAATTTCAGAGTTTTAAGATGCATTTAGCTTGGTTTTTATTTTAAATATTTTTTGTTCTTAGAATTTTATAAAATAAAAAATAATAAAAGTAATAAAATTATGTGTTTAGAAAGAAAAAGAAGACGGACAAATGAATATGCTCATTCCTCAAGACGACGACGACGACGATGATCAAGTTAACACATTTACTCACTGTCACTAACAAGCTTCCTCATTCTTCCAAATCATGCTATTCGATTTGGAACCCTAATCGTTCCTTGTCTCTCTCTTCCCCTTTCCATTCCCACTACTATTCTCTCACAGGTATGTACACCTACCCACATTCTCTTTCTCGCTTTCTTTCTCCCAATTCCCACTTCTATGCAACAAAGTTCATTTTTTTAATGCAAAAACCGTTCATTTCAAGCTTTTATACTTGTTTCAGATCACAGGGTACTCCACAGGGTTCTTGAACAATGCAGAGTTTCCAGGGATTCCAAAACTGCAGCAAAAACCCATGCAAGGCTTGTCGTACTTGGGTATGCTACGTACCCATCACTTGTTTCTTCTCTGGTTTCAACCTATGCTAACTGTCACCTACCCCACATTGCAAATCACGTTGTTCATCATGTTTTCACCCGTGTTTCGAACCTATTCAACATGAACTTGATACTTGAAAGGTTGATGAAAGTTGGGCAATGTGGTGTTGCCAAGAAGGTGTTTGTTAAAATGCCTGTTCGAGATGTTGTTTCTTGGAACACCATGATTGGAGGGTACGTGAAGAACTCGCGGGTTGTTGATGCACTGAGCATTTTCAGGGGGATGCTGAATGCTAAAGTTGAGCCCGACGGGTTCACATTTGCTTCTGTGGTTACTGCGTGCGCACGCCTTGGGGCTCTTGCTAATGCCAAGTGGGTGCATACTTTGATGGTGGAGAAGAGGATTGAGCTGAACTATATACTTAGTGCTGCATTGATTGACA
The DNA here is from genome assembly GCF_059453495.1 of Arachis ipaensis. NCBI lineage: Eukaryota > Viridiplantae > Streptophyta > Magnoliopsida > Fabales > Fabaceae > Arachis > Arachis ipaensis. The sequence continues at coordinate 18,339,741 of NC_142439.1, forward strand.
TGTATGCTAAGTGTGGTAGAATTGATGTTTCAAAATGTGTTTTTGAAGATGGTGTGCGCAATCATGTGTCAGTTTGGAATGCTATGATTAATGGGTTGGCAATTCATGGGCTTGCTTTGGATGCAGCTGCAGTGTTTTCTAGGATGGAGATGGAAAATGTTTCACCTGATAGTGTTACTTTTATTGGGATTCTGATAGCTTGTAGTCATTGTGGATTGGTTGAAGAAGGTCGCAAGTACTTTGATATGATGCAGAATCAATTTTTAATTCAGCCGCAACTTGAGCATTATGGAACCATGGTTGATCTGTTAGGACGATCAGGGCTTTTGGATGACGCGTATGACATGATTAAAGCAATGCCAATTGAGCCCGATGTTGTTATCTGGAGAGCACTTTTGAGTGCTTGTAGAAACCATAGAAAGAAAGAACTTGGTGAAGTTGCAATTGCCAATATATCACGTCTTGAGAGTGGTGATTTCGTCCTGCTATCGAATATGTATTGCTCTTTAAAGAACTGGGATAGTGCTGAGAGGGTGAGACAGATGATGAAAAAGGGAGGAGTTCATAAAAAACAGGGTAAGAGTTGGATTGAATTGGGGGGCAGCATTCACCAATTCAAGGCAGCCAATCACTCGCATGCTGAAATGAAAGCAATTTACAGTGTGTTGGAAGGACTGAACCAAAGGGCTAAGCTGGAAGGCTTTGCTCCCATGACAGAGTTGGTTTTGATGGATGTTTCCGAAGAGGAGAAAGAGGAAAATTTAAACTTTCATAGTGAGAAGTTGGCCTTGGTCTATGCCGTGTTGAAAACTAGCCCTGGAACTAAAATCAGAATTTTCAAGAATCTTCGTATCTGTCAAGACTGTCATAATTGGATAAAAATTGTGTCCAGAATATTAAACAGAGAAATAATCGTGAGGGATCGCATCCGTTTTCACCAATTTGAAGGTGGTTTTTGCTCTTGCAGAGACTACTGGTAGAGGTAGCTATTCGAAGTAATACTTAGACACTTAGGCATTTATAGCACTTGAATCTTTGGCGTGCCTCTCAATAAGGGTAATGTTTCCTTTACCTCCAGCCGATCGCATACCATCAATGTTGATTTTGCAACAGCTATGGTTGCAAGCAAGGGTGATCAAGTGGAAAACCTGAGGATTTCAAGTTGGCATTTTGAACTTGCCCATGTTAACAATGCATCACTTGGGTACCATAAAATTATTGTTACAACTAATGCCAAAAAAAATGTCGTTGTTACAACTTAGAAGTTAGAAGCACTGAAATTGAGAGTTCCTATTATTATGATGGTATCAAGTGCCTAATTGGGTAGCATTGGAGATTGAAATGCTCTGATTGGACTGAATGACACATCCTATTATTCTGCCTGGGCTATGCATGATTGTGTGAAAGTCAACGGAAACCAAGTTTATTGGCATATTGCAAATCATCCAGTACCTTTCTATGTGGGTAAGAATATGCTTTTGGCATGCATTACCAAGTTACCAGAATTAATTGCTTACGATGATGCCATTAGATTACTTATTGTTCTGAGAAGTGAGTGTTAGGCCATTGTGTTCTTTTTAATTAGGGGGATGAAGAATGGGTGGAGGTCAAATTAGGCTAACCTACGTCATGTGGATATGAAGACCCACCAAGTCACCAACTTCTTAAAATTATGAGAGACCAAACTATTATGCATAAAAATGAAATAACAGTATAAACATAAGATTTAATATATGCATTGTCTTCATATAAATGTCAAACTGTTATTGCATTTGTTTGCAAAAAGTGTCCAATTTTAATCCTTTTGAGGTTGGGGAAAAAAAAAACTTAAAAAGAGCGTATATTTTGGGGAAAATAAAGGATAAAAAAAGAATATCATGTTACCAACCACAGCCATTTCTCTTGTATTTCTTTCCCATTGGACTCTCTTTCTCAAGTCATGCCAAACTACTTTTCCTAAAATGTCCCTAATCTCAGGCCATCATGTTTTACATGATCAAACTTTGTGCTTAAAAAATGTTTCCATTACAATTCAACTTTATAAACATTTTGGCAAAATAGAACCTTACAATTTGTATTCTCTATTGGAAATGTTGACACAGCATGTCAGCACTATCATTGATCTTATTTTCCCATCTTCACATCATTTTGCACTGGTACTGGTTGCAGGTCTAGCAATCCTCTACTTTGCATACAGAAGAAAAGCACCAATTTACTTGATAGACTTTACCTGCTACCGTCCACCTAGTTCTCATAGGCTACCTATTGCCATGTTTGAAGAGAATAGTGTTTTAGATGATTTAGATCCAGAGTCTGTTGCTTTCCAGTGCAAGATCATAGCGAAATCTGGATTCAGTGAGGAAACAGCCATTACTCCATCTTTAGCACAGATACCAAAAGTAAAATCTCTTGCCTTAGCCCTTGATGAGGTCGAAACCATAATGTGTTCAGCAATCTCAGACCTGTTTTGGAGAAACAACATCAACCCGAAATCCATCGACATACTAATCACCAACAGTTGTGTGTTCTGTCCTACACCATCTCTTAGTGCCATGGTGGTTAACAAGTTCAAGATGAGGAGCAACATCATGAGCTTCAACCTATCAGGTATGGGGTGTAGCGCCGGAATCATATCGGTCAGTCTGGCTAAGGACTTGTTGAGGGTTCATAGGGGCTCATTAGCTCTAATTGTGAGCTCAGAGACCCTTAATCTGAATTGGTACACAGGTAAAGTACACTCCATGTTGCTGACTAATTGTCTCTTCAGAATGGGTGGTGCTGCTATATTGATGTCTAGCAAGGTTAATGATAAACATAAAGCAAAGTATGAACTACAACATATTGTTAGAACGATCAATGCTAAAGATGATCAAGCTCATAGATGTGTCTACCAGGATGTGGATCCAGAAAACAAAGAAGGTATTGCGATATCAAAGGATGTTGTCCATGTGGCCGGAGATACATTGAAGAAGAACATAGCTTCACTAGGGCCATTAGTTTTGCCATTGAGAGAGCAATTCCTATATGTAATTTCTATTATATGCTGCAAGGTGTTGTATGGAAGAAGATCAGGCATCTATACTCCAAATTTCAATCTCGCCTTCGAGCATTTCTGCATACACTCCGGGGGAAGATCTGTCATAAATGCCATTGAGAGAAGCTTGAGGTTAAGGAAACAGGACGTGGAAGCATCCAACATGACCCTTTACAGGTTTGGAAACACGTCGTCTTCTTCGATTTGGTATGAGCTTAGCTACACAGAAGCGAAAGGGAGGATGAAACGTGGCGATAGGGTGTGGCAAATCGCCATTGGAAGCGGATTCAAGTGTAGCAGCGCGGTGTGGAAATGTTTACAGGACGTGACCCCGGACAATGGCAGTGCTTGGAGGGATACAATTAACATGTACCCTGTACAAGTAACTGATATGAAAATAAGCTGAAGCTGCTAATCACTATTGTGGAGTTTTAGTTCCTTGTACACATTTTGTGTTTTGCTGCTTTCAACTTTCAAGCTCCAACTTCTTTATTCCTTTTCAATGATCTTTAATTTTTAAACGAATAAGGTGTAATATCTGCAAAATTCTTATCAAATAGCACTAGCTAGGACTTCAGTGAAGAAACAAATCAAGTGATAGATTTCAAAAGGGATCAAGCATATAATGATGTAAGAGAGTACAATTTTATTTATTAAGTCCCGCATTTAACCTCTTCTTTACTTCTGTCACTGTGTTATAAAAATTCATCCATTTATTCTCATAACACGTTTCCACCTAAAATTAAAAATTTTAGCAGAGAAATTTTTTTTGGAATACATGCTACAAGAGGGTAGTATAATACAATATACTATAAAATACAATTGAAAAAGAAAAATATATCTCTAATGAAACAAGCTTGCCATGGCATTGATGCTGCTTATTTTGATGCCAAATATACAGGCACGGACCTACATGGAACCATGGGGGGGCACTTGCCCCCACTCTCATTTAATTTTTTTAAACAAAAAAAAATATATACATATATAATATGCCCCCATTTTAAATTTTAAATGATCCCATTACAAATAAATTAAACTAATTATTTAAAACCTTGAATCCATTTTATCTTGCTATCATTTTGATTATGAGTTAACCTAATTAAATTTAGTCTTCTCTCATTCTCAAATCCTAGTCGTCACTCATTTATTCTCTTAAACTCTCTTCTTAGTTTCATATTTTCAACATTTTTTTTCTATTCCTTGTTTAGTGGTCATCTTGTCTTCATCAACAGGTAAATTTTAAATTCTCTATTTTGTTTTATACAGCTCTCTATGATTTTATGTTTTTTTTCAATTTTATTGTTTCTCTTTTCATATTTTCGATTGCAAATTTTAATTCAAACAATTATAGTTTAGGTATTAATCTATTTTTATATTCTCTTCATGAATTTATATATTTTATTTTATTTTTGATTTAGTGATCCTTATTATTTATTTGTTTATCTTTTATTCTATTCTATTATATATAATTATGTTGCATATAAATTTCTAAAGTGAATCGATCAATTTACTAATTTAGAATATATATTTTTTATTTTTAGAAATAATAATGGAAAAATATTTTAAAAGAAAGCTACCACTAGAATCTGAAGTCACTTCATTAGTCTCTTCTAATAAAAAAAAGTTTTTAAAATTCAATGTAAAAAGTTTCATAGTTGATCCTGAACAACGACCCAAAATTTTAAATTATGATATAAATGACAGAGATGAAATTAGACAAATTTATTTGTGAAAAGATCATTGTCAACCAAGAGAATATAATTTTCTACAAACATATTTTGGGACTTTTTTTGGTAAATTTAATGCTGATTGGTTTGATGAATTTAGCAATTAATTGGAATATAGTATTTCATAAGATGCTGTTTTTTATCTCTATTATTATCTTATGAAATCTGATAGTGCGAGTAGTAATGCTTTTATAAAAGAGCTCTTTTTAAATTTAAATTAATATATCTTTTGATAATAATGTGAATTATTTTTGCCCCCTTACCATAAATTTTCTGGGTCCGTCACTGCAAATATATGTATATCCTATCCATTGGAGTAATAAATAGATATCTATATATATATATATAATCTTAATATAGCTATCTAAGCAGGCCAGATTTTGATATTCTGTGCATCTTTATTTTCTTTTTCTGTGTGATTTTCCTTTCTTCCTGACTTTATTCTGCAGAGAGAGAACCGTCAAGAGAGCCTTTGGAATCGCCGAATAGCCTTTGTCGGAAATCAGAGACCATTCTTGGAAGTCCTTCGCGGAGGGACACGGTGGGCTGCCAGCCGAGAAGCTCTTTGGCTTTGGAAATGTCTGGCTTCCTCTTATGAGGATCATCCTCTGTGTTTGGCCTAAACTCTATCTTGGCATTTTTGTCTATGGTTTCTTGCACAACCTGCACAAATTAAACCAAATACTCAAATTCATATCATGTCCTTTTGAGTTCTTATACAAATATTTATGAAAAGGTGAAATTGTCTTTATATGAAGTTGATAGTTGAAAATTATTGAATGACAATTTAGTTAAATATATCAAATCATTTAATGATTCAACTATCAACTTTAAATGAAGACAACTACACATGAGACTTCACCATATGAAGATGATGAAGCAAGATAGTTCAAGTTAGTATATACATATACCTGAGCAAGTTCAAGCATGGTGAATTCACCAGGGTTGCCGAGGTTGAAAGGGCCAACATGATCACCTTCCATTAGTCGCATTAGGCCTTCTACCTGTTGGGTACACAAACCCATGTCAAACATTTCCTCTAATCTTCTTAAATATACTCATTTCATATAGAGAACAAGGACTAACTCATCGATTGAAATTCAATCCAATAATAGATGATGGATCAATTGCAATAGTACCTTGTATAAACTATAGGTAAGAAAACAAGAATTACCAGGTCTGAAACAAATTGAAAGCTTCTTGTTTGTTTCCCGTCTCCATATACAGTCATTGGTTCCTTCCTCAATGCCTGAAAAATCGTTTGGAACAAGGAGCAAATAGTGTAGCAACTAACAAAGCAACAAAACCAAACCCAATAAAACTAAGGTTGAGAGTTTCATTTACCTGAGCAACGAAGTTGCTAACCACACGTCCATCATCAATGCTCATTCTTGGTCCATATGTGTTGAAGATACGAGCAATCCTTACCTATATATACAACAATTTAATTAATTTCATTGATTAATTAACTAACAACAATTTGAAGATATTAATGTATATGAAGTGTGAACAAATTACAAACCTCAATACCAGCACCTCTGTGATAATCCATGCTCAAAGTCTCAGCAACTCGCTTTCCCTCATCATAACAACTCCTTACACCTATAATTAATACCCCATAAATAAATTAAACATGCAATAGCAATGATATTAATGAAAACGTGATAATAATTTTTAAGTCTCATTACTAATATATAATATATACCAATTGGATTAACGTTGCCCCAGTAAGTCTCAACTTGAGGGTGCTGAAGAGGATCACCGTACACCTCACTAGTGCTTGTAAGCAAAAACCGGGCGTTGATTCTCTTTGCTAACCCCAACATGTTTAGAGTTCCCATCACATTCGTCTTGTGCACACATTAGAATCAAGGACTCCAACTAATATGTGTGTAGTCATTATAAATGGTGAGCTATTGTTTATTTATTTATTATTTTTTTATCTATGTTTACTAAAGTTTCTTTTAAACTTTATATAGAAGTATAAAACCATCACTTGGTATTGTGTCTGATAAGAATAAAAATGAGAAAAATAAAAATAAAAATAAAAATCTGATAACTATAAAAATGCAAAACCAAAGCACTTTATTGAAGAAACAAAATTGACATGATAGAAATTAAAAACATATATATAAATATAAAGAAGAAAAAGGAAACTTTAATTAAAAAAAATTATTTTTTTTAAAAAATAGACATTTTATTATGTGCTTAAATATTAATAGTTTTCTTTTATCTAATTAGAAAAATCATTTAACTCAATCATCTACAACATAAAAAATGTTACAAAATAATGAAAATTAATCTATTTCCAAAAGTATAATTTCTTAAATTTGTAGAGTCATCTGTTCTTGTATCTATCACACTCATGCATTTTTATTTTTTCTTTCATATTTCTTGTTTAGCATATTAGTACTAATACAAATATCTAAACCAATTCATGAATAATATGATCCTTTTATTAACACCATACTTAATATATGTGAATATTTCTTATCTGTATGTGATGTTAAAGGTCATGCATGATCAGACAATAATAAGAATAATAATTGGGTAATGATTTGAGGAAGGATATGATAGTCTTGACAGGATTATACTTGTAATGAACAGGTGAAGCAGGACAAGCCAAGTGATAGATCTGATCAACCTCCAAAAGTATTGGCTCAACGACGTCGTGTCGTATCAGCTCAAAATTAGGGTTCCTAAGGTGATGCAGCACGTTCTCCTTTCTACCCGTGAACATGTTATCGATCACAATCACGCTGTCTCCTCTCTCAATCAAACGGTCAACCAGGTGACTCCCCACGAATCCAGCCCCTCCGGTCACCACTATCCTCTTCCTCCGCCCTTTGACGCCGCCGGGAACGCGAACCACGTCGGGTTTGGAAGTTGCCTTCGTTGCGTAGCTGGAATCTTCTAGAAGGACGCGGCGTGTCGGGAGCGTGGCGGAGGGCTCGGAGGAGTCGGCGACGATCGGGAAGGTGTGGAAGAAGAGTGCGGAGATGGCGATGCCGACGAGGAGGAAGGGGATGCGGTTGCGGAAGGCGCGAGACATTGGTGCTCCGGGCTGGGGAGGGTGCGGTGGGTCGGTGGTGGGCTTGCGGGCTCGGCTTTGGGCTCTGTGGATAAGTTCAGAGGCGGGAGAAGAGCTCATGCTGAGATAATAGTGTTAATTAATTCTAATTCTAATTAATTAAAACGGGTTTGTTATAGTTACTTAGTTACTTGTAATATAAGAAAAGGGATAATTGAGAATGTGAATGTGTTGGTGAGTGAATGAATGCATGGGTGGGAAATGGAGAGTGAGGGGTGTGTGTGGTGTTTGTGTTGGTGGTATTGTGATGCATGAAATTTGGCTTCATAATCGCTCTTCATCGTTTCATCAACCATTCATTACCATTGTTGTGGTGATCATTGAGGAACCACTCTCATGCATGCATATAATGATACAAGATTGAGACACAAACCACGTGTATGCATTCTCCATTATTAACTAAAACAGTTCAACTAGGTGTCGCGTCATGCTCTTTTCAATATTTAATTTGTTCATTGTAAGACGGGATATTAATTAATTATTATTTAAGAGTATATATATAGAAGCATAATATTACCTGAAAAGGAAAAATATAAAAAATAATCCAATCAAAATTGGTCTTGAGTGGACCAAACCCAAAAATGTTAAATTTTATTTATTTATTTAGGTTCAAGTACTACTATAAATGTAATGATTAATCTATAGCTAACTTATAATTATTTTCAATTTTGACGGAGTTGGCTCGAAATTTAAAAATATTTTTTATGTTTAAAATTAAACTATTAGCATTTGGTTGAAAAAAATGAGTCTTTTTTTTTCTTCTTGCTTAACTATCTCTCTTTAATTCATTTGACTTAAAATGATTAAATATATTTTTTGTTTTTTTTTATATTTTTTAATTTGATAGATCAATAATTAATTTTTTATAGATCAGAGTTTTATTTAAAGATTTATTATTGGCCAATAAGTTGTTGGATATATAAAATAAAATTTACTTAAGTGAACTAGTAAGTTGATCACTAAATCAATTCAATTCGATTTGATTAAATATAGGATATGTGTAGTTGGAAGAATTATAAATAATTCTTAAAAATTTTAAGATGAAAATATCATATTCTCATATTTAGTTCAAAATTTAAAAAATTATTCTCAAACAAATTTAATTTCAAAAAATTAAAATACAATCATTTCAATTTCTACTTTCTCCCATTCCTATAGAAATAGAATACAAGTAACAAAGTAATACTTTAACTACGTTCGCCCATAAAAAAGATTAGCATGCTCCATGACCATGACACACAAATGGAGTAATGATTAAATATATTGTTGTTACTAGGACGACGCAAAAGTAATTAAGCGCGAAATTAACATGGCCCAATAAAATCCTTGAAGAGGAAATCCTACCTGGACCCAAACCAGAATCCACCACCTCTAGCTTAGAAGTTAGAATGAACCCTTCCTTGACCAAAAAAAAAAAAAAAAAAGGAGAATGAACCCTTCTACTAGGCGGGGTTTCTCTCTCTGATAGAGTTGTTATAAAATATGGATGTGAAGGGTTCTTGTGGCGAATTGGGGATAGAGATAGACTGTAGAGGGTTGGAAAAGAGTTGCGGGGTTTGGTTTAGGCCTTCAGGCCCTGCATGGCTACATTCAATGCTCTCTTCCTTTTTTTTTTTGATGGAATCATAGCACCTCTGGTCCGCTTATTATTTTTCCCATGTACAAAACTATGTGAAAATCTGACCCCAAAAAAAAAATGTGAAAAGAGATGTGATTTATACTGTTGTGAATGTCTTGACCAAAAAAAAAAAAAAAAATACTGTTGTGGATGTAATAATTCGATACCTCCTATTTTTTTTTATATTGTTTAACTTTTTTAACAAACAATCGGATTGTCCAATTTATAATTTTAAAAATTAAAAATTTTTTAACATTAAAATTAGACCATTCGATTTTTATTTTTAAAAATAAAAAAATTTAAAAATACAAATCAAATCCTCTAATTTTAGTGTATTTTCACTTTTCAAATAAATCAGACAATCTAATTTGATTAATATCAATTTAAAAGAAGTATCATAAAAAAAAATACCAAAACATCTAATAACAATGTATTACACATTTAATTAATATAAAAAAAATTAGCCCTTCTATGGTCACCACTCTTTACAGCCTCTCAAAAAGTTTAATTATTCTGTTAATCCTTATAGTTTTACCAAATTAGCAATTAAATCCCTATTTTTTTTACTTTCAATTAGATTCCTCCACGACTTTTAATTTTGTAACGAAATCTTTTCTAATGTAAAAAATATTAGAATTAACTTAATATTTCTCTTCAAATAAAAAATATCTATAATTAAAAACCTAATTAGATCATCGACCACATTTTTTAGAAGAAATATTCCATTAATTTTAACATTTTTGACATAAAAAAAATCTAATTACAAAATTAAAAATAATATAAGAACCTAATTAAAAAAAGTAAGGAATCTAATTGCAAATTTAACAAAACTATAAAAACTCATAAAATAAGTAATTAAACAGAAATAAAATTAAAATTTAGAGTAAATACCTTTTTCGGTCCTTAACCATTTATCAGATGGACATTGCGCCCCCTAACAATTATAAAAACATAAATCGGTCCTCATCCACTTTCGTATTTGTTCAATCCAGAGATCGGTTGACAGCAAGTTAACGCTGACGTGTCAGGTAACTGTGTCTACGTGGTTTTGTCTCCTTTATAATAGGGACAAATTGGCCCTGAGCAGCTCAACAATCTCACTCCTCTTCTCCATTTCCTCTCAACTCCAAAACCCTAACCCCAACACCCCCAATCCGCCTCACCTCCTCTTCGGAATTATCATCAAAATCATCATCACCGCGATCATCATCAAAATCACCGTATTCATTTCTCGTCATCCTCATCACAATCATTATCATCATCAATAATATTATCATCAGAATCCAAAAATTCAAAAACCAAAAACATAATCACACTAAAGAAGTATCCTGATCACTTGGAGGAAAAATCCATTTGTTTTTTGGAAAAATTACTAGAAAAATAAAGGTTAAAAAAAAAAAAGAAAAATGTGAGTGTTAAAATAAATGAAACTCTATGATGTTGTGGTGGTGGTGGTAGTAGTGAGTGATGAAGAGAAATGAAAAAATAAAAAAAAATACATAAAGGGATGAAAGGGAGGAAAGAGAGAGTAGGAAAATATAAATTTTTCATTAATTATCATGCATAAATGGTGGTGATGATATTGTTAATGACGATGATGATTGTGAGTGCAGTGGTGGTGGCAAAGAGGGAGGATGAGAGAGAGGGAGAGTGTGAGTGCGGTAGCGATGGAGAAGAGGGAGGAGAAGAAAGAATTTTAGAAGAGGGAGACGGTTGAAGAGTTTAGAGGGCGATTTATCCCTATTACAAAAGAGACATTACCAGACACGTCAGCGTTAACCCGTTATTAACCGGTTCTAGGGACTGAATTGAACAAATACAAAAGTAGATAAAGACCATGTCCATCGGGTAAATGGTTAATGAATGAAAAGGACTTTTACTCTAGAATTTATGTTTTGATTGGATACAAACAAAACTGGGAAAGAGTGTAGATAAGAATAAGTTAAAGTTTAAAAAGTCATTTTTATGGGAAGAAAATGATTGAAATTACTCGATAAACATTTCTTCCCTATACTAATTTCGGAAAACATTGAACACTATGCCCAAATCGATTCGGTTAAGGGGGTGATGGAGAAATGAGATAAAACAAAATCGCACCTGTTTTCATAAGTCTGCACAATTCTATTAAAATATATATTACGGATCTAAATCTAACTATTAATGTACATGCAATCCAGTGTTACAAAAATGGATAGTACTCATGATAATTATTTTCACATATGTAATTTTACATCAGACCTACAAATAACCAAATATAAAATGTATTGCAGGGATAGTATAGAGATTGATTGGTTGATAATAAGGATTGAAGCTAAAATCGCCTGATGTCTTTAGGGGGCCTGAAATTAAGAGGATGGGTTTCAGGAGTGGCAGTTTCATCTTCTTTCCACATTTTGATTGTCTTGTCAGCTTCACATGTTATAAGCCTTGAACCCGTTACATCGTAGGTACAAGCATAAATACCAGCTTCACTGTCCAGGGAACCTACAAGGTTGTAGATAGAGAGAAAAAAGTGTTGGTATGTATGTGTATATCATTATTATTAGATCTGAGTAAGAATACAACTTAAGGCCTAACAACCATACCAGGCTGCACAATTGTCTGCGCTTGCTGGAAATTGTGACCACTCTTCCAATCCCAGAACCAGAGACTCCCATTGTCACCTTCAACAGATGAATTATAAGGTTAACGTTGAATAATAAATCATAAATAATACTATGCGAGAAAGAATTATGCATGTCAACGAAAAACCCCTAAGCAAATAGTTATGAAAAACCGGCACAGATAAATTGAATTTATTCTATCAAGCATTTCGAATAGAATTTTGCTGTTTTAGGGTTCATACCTCCTGTAACCATCACACCCTCCTCGTTGACAGCCATCGTATTGATGATAGTTTTCTGTTGAGAGCTGCACATGAAACAAGTAACAATTAGAACCCATGTATTGCAAACAATGTTTTGAACATGACAAGTGAGATACTATAAGATGGCTGAAAAAAATATTAGTTTTCCATAGGAAACAATCCAAGTCCAATTTACATTAATGATCCCCATGATCACATGGGTTTAGTAACATTAAATAACTGAACTCACAGCATATTGTGAAAAAACTCTCCCTTTGGGAGGCTGAATTTCTTAATATTATCAGCTGATGCTGATGCAAAAGCTTGCCTGCAGCCAACAACAATGAAAAGAGTGAGAAGACAGAGAAAAAGAGAAGGGAGGAGAGAGGAGGGAAGGGGGTCGAAGAACTAACAATATCGGAGATTGGGACATACTCTTTAGGATGTTGTGCCATGGCTCTAACAGATTTTTTGTGGTTTGTAAGGGTTAACATTGTTTTACCTGCAAGAATACATCACATGTCAGATAGATAGCAAAGATGCACAGGAAAAAGCAAGGGAATATGAAAAAACAGCATAACCAGATACAAACAAGAAGATATAAAAATTAAAATAAAACCATAAATTACCATATCTTAGATCCCACATCTTGATGGTGCTGTCATGAGAACCTGTAACAACTTGGGGATCCTGTGAATAGAAAAAAGAAAATTTAGACTTTTGCTCCAAAGTTAAATTTAAAAGTTGTAGTCTGTGTTTCCATTTAATTATCAACAAACCAAGAACTAAACCAGTCTGAATTCACCTGACTATCTTCTGAACAGAGAGGGAAATCTAGCCAACTATATAGATAATTGACCATTGAGAATATCAAAGGACAAAATAACAGAAAACAGAATAATTTACATACCGTTGCCCGTGTAAATACAGAGCAGACAGTATTATCATGTCCTGAAAGAGCATGAATTTGCATTTTACTACGGATGTCCCAGACCTGAAAAGTTAATGTTGCCACTCCTTAGCTATAATCTTTGTACATAATAAAATTCAAAAAAATATATGATACTGTTCAGCAGGTACATGGCATCCATCTAACGTGTCAACAGGTAATTTTATCAACAGCATCCATACCCGGCAGACAGAATCACGCCCTCCAGTAAGTAAAATGTCAATTGTTGGATGAAGAGCCAAGCAGTAGACACCACTAAGATGACCATGATAGGACCTAATAACCTTAACACAGCATCACGAGTTTTAGTAGCATATTGTTGATAGATATTCTGTAATTGTTGAGAGAGAGAGAGAGAGAGAGAGAGAGAGTGAAGTAGAATTCCTTACCTTATTCTGTTCAAGATCCCAACATTTAACTTGTTTATCATCACCAGCAGAGAACATGTAAGTATGCTTGCTGCTGACAGCAAGGCCTGTAAAAAATCATACCATTATAATTGACCTGATTCACAATTAGACACTACTAATAATGTTATAGTATTTTACCTCTTATTTGCTCGATGTGGCCAGTCAGTGTGAGCTTTAGCCTTCCACTAGCTAAATCCCATATCTGCTCAGATGAACAATTAATTAAGCAGAGGGGCAGAACGGGAACAACAGTTAAAGAAATTATATTCTTCACATGATAGGTACATATTTTTCCAAATCCGTAGCTTCAATTTTTTTTTTTGGGTTACGTATTTCTAGCTTCAATTTTTTTCCCGACAGGTTTCTAGCTTCAATTTACAGCAAGGTGAATATGGTAATTACAAAGTTAATATTCATAATAATTAATTCATCAACATGAGTAAAGGTAAGTCTGACAAAAGGCAACTCCTCAACAGAATAATAAAACTACCTTTCTAAGTACCAAATGTCTCGTCATTATCAAACATATAAAGCAGTTAAAGTACTATCAAAAAGAAGATATTTCTTGAGATGAAATTACAACGAAGGAATCCAGATCAATATCAACAACTAAACCTCACTCAATACCATTTTTCCATTTTATCTACATACTTCGACATAACAAGCAACTATGATATGCATTTCATAATCGATTACCTTGATGGTACGATCTGCAGAACCAGTACAAAACCATGTATTGCTGGGATCAACTGCAACAGATCTCACCCATCCTAAGTGACCACTGATGACCTACAAGAAATAAAACAAGGTTAAAATCAATCAATTAAAAAATATATCAAAACAAAGTTCCCTTAAACATTACACCAGTCATACTGCATTAGAAAAATTGGCGAAGGGTGAGCTTTTAATGTGGTAAAGATGAGAATAACTGGATGGATGACCGGCCATAAACACATGGACAGAATATGAAACGATGATATAAGAAAGATAGTTGTAGTGCCTATTGTTGAAAAGATGGTGGAGTTTTGTCTTAGGTGAGTTGGACATGTGCGGAGAAGACCGACAAAGCATCCAGTTAGGAGATAGATTACATGGAAGATATACAAGTGGCGAGAGGTAGAAGAAAACTTAAAAAAACGATAAATGAGGTAGTCAATACGCAATAGAAATCTATCTATCAACGGTCTCATTACGAACATGATACATGATAAGAGACAATGGCAATGTTTGATGTATGTAGCCGATTCCACTAAGTGGGATAAGGCTTTGTTGTTGTTGCTGCTGTTACTATTTGTTAAATATCTTGGTTTTTTATAAGTCAACTTAGACCAGAAAATGGGCTTTAGCTAGTTCACAGCAAACCTATGCTTGAAATAAATTAGAAAATAAGAATCTTCTTGGGTTAAGTTCGATTTTGGTCCCTATGGTTTTGACCGAAAATCAAAATCGTTCCCAAGGCTTTTTTTTTTTTTTTTTACATTCAAAATCGTCCTTAACGTTGAATTTTATTTTAAAATCATCTTTCGGACAAAAATACCTTCCTCCTCCCACTCACCATCATCCTCAGTTCCCAATTTTTTCAGTTTAATTATCCTCACCTTCCCAACTCAATCTCCTTCCTTCATTGTCAACTTATAACCAGCCCCAACTACAACCCTCATTCTGCATCTCCTTCTCCATCCTTTTCCATCACCTGGCAAATCTGACGGCTTCTCCGGCGACAGCAGTATCGGAGCATGTTGGCGACGGCGAAGGCTGCTCCACAACAGCAACAACAGTTGAGGAACCCCGACCTTGTTGTCTCTGCTTCTCTTTCTATCTCGCTCTTCTCTCTCTATCCTTCCCTTCATGTCTTCGTCTCTCTTCAAACTTCCTTCCAGCGACAGCAGCGCGATGGGTCTACCCTCGCCTGTGCCACATCTCCTCCTACTTCCTCTCTTCTCCTTCTCTGCAATCTGCCTCTCTCTCCCTTCGTCTATGTCTATTTCTCCATCTCCCTCTTTCTCTCTTTTTTATTTTTAATTAAATCAATTAATTGTTGTGTTGTTGTTGTTGTTGTATGTGTTGATGGTGTAGCAAAAATTTTGGTGATTGGGGATGGTGGAAGAAGCAGAGGGGGAGAATTTTACATGAATAAGGAAAATAGGTTGAAGATGGATGAAAAGGGGAAATAGAAGGATAAACTAGAAGAAGTCAAATTGAAAGAAGGTAAGCCCTTTGCTCTTGAATTCCACAGATTGAAATTTGAAAAGGAAAGGAAAATTTATAGTTCAACGTTGCATCTTGTTCTAAGGTTGTGTGAAGAGATGCAGATCTACAGAAGACTCTCATGGGGAAAATGACTAACGCTGGAGAGTTTAAAGTGGTATTTCTGTTATTTAAAAAATTATTGTGTTCAAAAGGATGGCTTTAAAACTAAATGTAATGTTGAGGACCATTTTGACCGGAAAAAAAAAATCAGGGACGATTTTGATTTTGGCCTCAAACCTTAGGGACGAAAACAGTACTTAACCCAATCTTCTTTTGTATATAGTGTAGATACACCTCTGTTCAACAAAAGCATAACTCAAAAGTGAAGGTTAACTCTTGGAAACAATAAATGTGACAAATCTATTGGGTCAGGTGTTAGTGTGTGGCATTGGGCATATCAGGCTCCTTGGAGATAGCTAGTAATTAATTATGCAGTCTTGAAAATATGCTACCACATTTCAGTGTTTCATTATTCTAGACTCCACTTTAATTGGTTTCACCCTACAAATCAAGATGAAAAATTTCTCCTATGTTTGGGAGAAATGTTGCAATCACAGAAGGTGAAACAAAGATTTGTATCCCTCATTCCCTCTCAAACCCCAGGCAAGTTCTGGTATAGTAAAGGGAAAACTACAAAAAGGATTACCAAGTCATGGATGATTAAATTTGTTCTGATTCAAGCGATCAGAGTATGTAATCAAAAGACCCTAATACCAATCATCCATTATTCAAATCTAATTAAAAGAAAATACTCAGTAACTCACCCTGTAATTCTTCCATGGGGCATGCCAATCAGGACGTGGCCATTTACTTGGCATTCTTTCCATTAAAGCAGCTGTGGATAAATTCCTATATAATAATGTAGAAACTATAAGTGTTTTGTCAAAAGTGCCAATCCAACAGAACTGTCAACTATATATTATATGTAAATCTGAATTATGTAATGTATATAAAAACAATCCTACATAGCCAAATGCAAATGTAAATACACATATTGAGGTAAAAAAATTACAGAAGATAATATACATAACCAACAAAATGAGCATCTCACTCTTAGAAACATTGTAAATCATCTTAGAATATCTTGAGCATTGAAAGATTAAAAGTGGCCAAAGTCTGAACCTTTCAGATGAACCAGAAGAAGCAGAAATAACTGCTGTGCTTTTGCCTGTAAAACCACGATCATTCCTGTAAAATAACACAAAAACATAAGAACCACTGGTCTTCAATGACAGCTTTTCAAAAGCTTGCTGTATCGGAAAATGTGTTTCAGTTTTGAAACCAACAGATTTTCTTACTACAACTAAGAACCATCCGCACAATTGTTAATGCAAACACTCTATCACTTTAGCAAGCTTCTATCAGCTTCTGCAATCTTCCAACATGCTTAAATATAGTATAGTTCTAACTATCTTGAAAACCAAACTGGTGTTTTCAAGCATTATTTTAGAATATAGAGTAGGGGCATTATATATTATAGAGTAAACTACCATTTCTACTCATAAAAGTTTTAAACACTGACAAATCTACCCACGAAAGAACGAAATTAAAGTTTTACCCATGAAAGATGGGTTCCGTATGACAAAATTATCCAAACCCTAAAATACTATCCAAAAACCCCAAACTACCCTTCTTAACCTAACCTAACCCACCCTAATCCCTAACCCTTTACCACTGCTAAAATTTTTCCAGATCTCATCCACAACCGTCAGTGCCACCTTCACCACAACTCAGCAGTTGAGTTGAAAGCGACAAAGATGGCATCAGCAAACGGCAAAAACAGAGTTGGCCAAACTAGGAGCAGAGTTCTGTTCATGGATCACAAGCTTTATCCCTTTTAACTTGGTGGCAAGGCAAACGGGGAAAGAGACATAGCCGCCAGTTCCAACAACGATATGGAGGTCGAAATCACGCAAACGGAAAAAGCAACAGATGAGGGATCTTAACAAACGATAACGGAAGAAGAAGAGGTTGTGAGGGGCGATGATGGGGCGACTCAACCTCACCGAAGGAACCGAGGCGAAGCTGTAACCTGCGGAAGGGACTGCAGTGCTTTCCACGCTGTTTGGAGTGCCAACGAAGAGGAACTCCGTTGTGGGGTTGGCCAGTTTGAGCTCATCCGCGATGGCCGCTGCAGGGTACATGTGGCTGCCGGTGCCGCCGGCTGCGAAGACCACTCGGAGGTTGTTGTCCGCGGCGGCGAGATTCAGGGTTAAGCATCAGAGATCAGAGAAGGAAAGACTTGCCTGGGAGTTAGCGGTTGCCAAGTGACTAAGTGAGAATAGGGGAATGTGGTGATGGTTCAGCTTTGAACTTGGGAAAGGATGCGAAGAGTTTGGTGACAGTGGCTGCGGTTGTGGATGAGATTTAGAGAGGAAGAATAATAGTGGTGGTAAAGGGTTAGGGATTTGGGTGGGTTAGGTTAGGTTAAGAAGGGTAATTTGGGATTTTTTTTTTTTTTTGTAGTTTTTTGGGTTTAGATAGTTTTGTCTTACGGAACCCATCTTTCATGGGTACAACTTCAATTTCGTTCTTTCGTGGGTAGATTTGTCAGTGTTTAAGACTTTCATGAGTAAAAATGGTAGTTTACTCATTATATTATTAAAAATTTTCCAGCAGAATATGGTTCAAACCTAAACTGCTCTATATGCTAATATATCAAAGAATAAAATTTGTAAGTAATTGAAGAAGCATAAAAAAGCAATTTCTAATGATTACAAGACACAAATTATTGAGTTTAAGTCTCCTTCCTACAAATAGGCATAGAAAAGTTAACTAAAAATAGGCAAGGAAGGTATACTTACGAAGCTGTTGACGGCATAGTTGGACCAACAACCAAAGCATTTTGGGGTCCTCCTTTCTGGGGATCTTTGGAATCTCCTGGACCTGTCAAATAAGAGAAAAACATCAGCATGTTGGGCACTAAATAATGGAAAATTCTTAAAAAACAATGCTAAATTCCAAAACCTAAAAGGGTTATAGGGCAAGCAATACTAAAACCAATGATGGATTATTTGGCTGGGAGGCATATGCCCCCTACAAAGTTTTAGAAACTTTGTTATAGTTATATAATTGTATGTATCGTTTGCCTGCATTTTTCATTAAATTTGACCCCACATTTACATCTGGTATCATCTTTGTACCCCTACCCAAATTTTCCGGATACCGGGATACGTCATTCCTAAACACCAAATGCATTTAGGTCATAATATATAAAGGAGAAAATCGAAGACGACAATTAAATAATTAAAGCATAAGAAGACCAAGTTTATTAACTATAAAATCACAAACATCATGATTGATTGGCATCCTTTAAGATTAATTAAAATGATCTTCCGTGGACGATTTGTAACGGTGCATACCTCAAGGAAATTAATTTCATGAACACCATAAAGTCAACTGAGCCTTTTCTTTTCCCTCTCTAAGGCACATATATTAAAAATGCACACACTGAGACCAAGATGATCATACCCGGAAGAGCAAGTGCATTAGATGGCCCCGGTTGAGCTTGACCTTGCGCCGCGGAATTAGCTTGACGAGGAGCTTGAGTAGTAGAGAGTCTGATTCCACCATACTCCACAAGTACCTAAATTTTCATTCCAAACCACATAACATCACTCCCTAATTTCACTCAAGCTACAAAGATTAATCCACAAACTACATTACGCTCACGCTTGCATCTTAGGGTTTGGTATTTTGGCTATAAAAATTAAAATGAAAATGCCGCAATTACGAAAAAGTAAGACTAACCTTGTGGGTAGTGCGAATTCTCTTGCTGCAGGAGGAAATCAAATTCAGGAATGAGCAAACAAAGAAGTAGAAGAAAAGTGAAGAGTTTGGGGGTAATTGAAAAGAAGAAAGGAAAAGGTGGAACCTGTGGGGATCGGGAGGAGCGAGGTGAGAGTGAGTGGGAGAGAAGAGATCGAGTGCGCGCTTCAGGGACTTGAAGCTGAGCTTCTTCAGTGACTGCGGCTCGACCGGTTCAACCTCCGACGACAACGTAGCACCTGTCATCGCCCTTTCTTCTTCTTCTTCTTTAGGGTTTAACTGCTATCCTCGCCTTGTTCCTGAGTCTTTTTCTTTTCTTTTTGCCCCTTTTTTTAAGGTTCGCTTTGAATTATTTGAAAAATGAGAAAGGTTCGCTTAATTTTTTAAGAAGGAGAATACTAAAGGCTTGTTTGGGTGAGTTTGTAGAAAAAGATCCTTTTTTTTGAGTTATTTTTTTTTAAAGATTTTATGAAAAAATAGAAGTAATTTTATGTTTGGGTATTTTATGTAAAAAGATTTTTTTATTTCTCAATTATGTTTGGGTATAATAATATAAAAGTACTTTTTATTTATTTATTATATGAAAAATATTTTTTTTAAAAGAAAAAATGTTTTTTAAAAAAGGATGTAAATTACAGTTTCTCAAAAAATATACTTTTTTTTTAGTACTTTTATTTTTACAACTAGAAATTTGACAAACACACTAAAAAATAAAAAAGGATATTTTTTCATTAAAAAATATCTTTTTTATCAAAATAATGACGTCCAAACAAGCACTTAAATTTTTAAATAGATTATATTAACGAAATTAAAATGAGAAACTTAATCCGATTATATATATATATAAACACTCCTCTTTTTTATATGCTGTAATATATAACTAATCAATATATATATAAATTATTTTTATTATATTAAAATATTAATATCGGTGGATATTAATATAAAAGACTTTTATTTATATTTTTTTATTTTATATTTATTTATTTATTTGTTTATTTATTTTATAAGACATTATCAGTACAAAGTTCTAATAAAAATTTAACAAGATTTAGATAATAAATTTTTATTATATTAAAATTCTCTCATCTTAAATTTAATGTTCTTGATATATTTAAAAACTGCTACACATCCATATAACCATATAACTAAGTTGGCCCAAGCCCAAATAGAAACAGACACATTAAATGGCGAGTGAAAACCCGCGCCAGACGAAAGAAACCCTTCCTTTTTCATTCGCGCTTCATTATGAAAAAACGTTATATCTTTTTCAACACGAAACCAATAGACGAAACGACTCATTCTCTTCGAATCTCTCTCAACATCACTCAAATTTCAATCACATTCTTTGTGGAAACCACTACTGGAAAGGAATCAGAAGAAGATTTCGCAAGCAACAACCAGAAACGAAAAAAACGGCAACAAAGACTACCAAAGGTATGAGAAAACTACTGTTCATTTAAAATCTTGCAATGTCGCGTTTCTCCTAGTTGCATTTTAGTTTTACTAGATTGATTTGCTTCATTTAGTACATCGAACTATTGTGAAAGATTTTTACAGTATAACTAGGCCTTGGAATTCAGTGGATAGTGTAACTAGGGCTTTAAGATATATGTGCTTGTTCTTACTGGTGTGGATAGTTTAACTAGAGTTTTAAAATTGGTTGTTAATAATCTTCAGTACTTTTGCATGGAAGAATACTATTCTTGTTGATTGAACGTTGATCATCATTTATTAACCATATGAACGTTTTTCGGTTCGGTGGCCTTTGTGATTTTGGTTCTGTATATGAATGAGTTTCGGTTCGGTGGCTTGTGGCATTTTAATTGACTTGATTAAGATATATATCCTTGTGCTTGTTGATGTATTGAATAAATTATTGACCAAAATTTTTTATTATTGTAAAATTGTCTCATTATATTGGATAGACTTCAACACGAATAGTAGTTAACCTTGATACTTAAAGAAAGATATCAAGTTTCAGTAAGAGTGTTTAAAGAAGTCAATTTGCAAATGTCATTTTGAAAGACACCTAATTCATGAAATTTGAAAAATTTTTCTTTTGGAAGATGTTGATTTGATTAAGATATACGTGCATGTTCTTATTTGTGTGGATAGTTTAACTAGAGCTTTGAAATTAATTGTTACTATCTTCAGTACTTCTTTTGCATGGAGGAATACTATTCTTATTGATTGAAAGTTGATCATCATTTATTAACCACATGAACATTTTTCGGTTCGGTGGCCTTTGTGATTTTGGTTCTGTACATGAATGAGTTTCGGTTCGGTGGCTTGTGGTATTTTAATTGACTTGATTAAGATATAAATGCTTGTGCTTGTTGATCTATTCAATGAAGTATTGACCAAAATTTTTCATTACAGCAAAATAGAACAAGACAATGGCAACAATGAAAAAGAAACCACACTATAACGTAAGCAGATTAAATATATTTATCTGCTTTCATTCAAATAATATCTATTTTGTATTATAAATATATCATCACATTCTGTTTCAAAACTTGCAGAAAACATTATTCCAGATGCCAAACAAAGGCAATAGCAACAGTGTACAGGGAAATGAGTCAAGAAGAAAAGATATAGTGGAAGAAATGGAATTTGGTGCCCTGGCAAATGTCCCAGAAATGAATGTCTCTAATACCCTGTTGAAAGAATTGTTTGATCGCTTTGATGAAGAGAAAGGATGCCTAAAAACTCTCCAGGGGAAAATATACATAACTCCTCGGAAAGTAGCAGCTGCCCTGGGCATAACCAACGGAGGTAATACACTTTCCACTTACTGCTTATTTTCAGTTCATTGGTGTCCAGAAAATTAAACTGATTGTTTTTTACTGATTTTTTCTATTAAAATATTGTACGAAATCGTTTTCCTGATAAGGTTGACTACAACAACCTAAATCCAGCAGACAAGGAATGTGATGGATATGAGTGTAGAAGGGGAGGAAAACCGGAAAAAAATTCAAGAGGACTTTTGTTGTCTTCATACAAAAGTGCTTCTTGCTCCCCACAATGGTAAGTGTGGCCTCCCCGATCTATAAGCCACCGATCTTTCATGTGGACAACATTTGGAAATGGGATTGGGCAAAACATGTGCTCAACTTCTTGATGAAAGGAGTTGAAAACAAGAGAAAGGGGAGGAAACAGTCTGTTGATGGCTGTGTTTTTGTGTTAATGTTGATATACTTCCACGAAACCAAATTCCCTCGCCCGTTTGCACCTGATGCCCCCTGCACCGTGGGTGGCCCATTGGACAAGACAAATGATGCTTGAATGGATTTCATCCGAAGCAACAGAATCATTGGTAAATACTCTACTAAAATTCCCCCAAAAATTTGCTTTCAAATGCTTTTAAAATACTCTACTAACTAAATAAACTTCTGTTTTAGGTTATAATTAATTTATTTGTCCTACTTGTAATTGTTAGTTTGTTCATTTGAATATTTCTGCATTAAGAAACATTTTTCTTGATGATTAAATAGTTGTCATGTATTATTCACCATATGAATATTTTTTGGTTCGGTGGGATTGCTTCATTTGGTTCACCAGATTGTTAATGTGTTTTCTTGCTGATTAAATAATTGAGTCCTTATTTCTGTTTTAGGGACTTCTGTACAGAAAGGAAAAAAAGAAAGAAAAAACAAAAACAAGTAACTCGGATAAGAAAGAAAAAGGAAAGAAAAGAAAAAGAAAATTGTCGAGATGGATTCTTCATTGGAAGAGGAATGATTTTTCGAATCTGAATCCGAAAGCCAGTAAGTTTAATTTTCATATTGATTTCATTTAACTTGTATTTGCTTAAATTTATTCTTATGTGCTTGTTCTTATGTATTGCAGAGAAGAAGAAATAGAAAAAACCAGATCAAAGAAAAAAAACAACCACCGAAGGTGGTTAAAAAACAAACCAAAAAAATAAAGCCTATGCCGATAGATTCAGAGAGCACAAGTGAATCTGAAAGCAAGTAAGTATTCCGTAATTTTTGTGAGACGTTTTGTTGATTGCATATGTATCACTTTTTGTTCAGCAAATGAATTAATTTTGGTTCGGTGAGCTTCTAATTTTCGTTTTAGCACTTTAATTTAGTTCGGTTCGGTGGTGTCTGTCAGTTTGGTTGACTTCATTGTTAGTGTCTTGTCTCCGGTATAAATTCGATGTGTTTGTTTGTATTCCAAAGAAAATGAAATCGAGAAAACACCCATAATAAAAAGAAAACAACCGCAAAAGGTGGCAAAAACACAAGCCCAATCTGACAAGGAGTAAGTTTCTCGATTCATATTTTCTTTTATTGATACTTACGTTTTAGGTTCCTTGATACTTATTTTATAAACTTTCAGAATTGAACAAGCAAAAGACAATGTTGCGAAAAGAAGAAAACGAGCATTGGAGACGATAAGGGAAAAAAGATCAAAGAAAAGAAATGATGGAGCTCAGTCAACAAACATTGCTCCATATCACTTTGACTCACTAGAGGCACAAAATGAATTCTCTCAGACGTAAGATTCAGTTTATTATTCCCGAGTTCTTTTTCTTTCTTTGCTTACTTTTTCTATAACCTTTTATAATTCCTCTAGATTGAATTACTAATATTTATTTATCTTGCTTAGAGTGCCGACTGTAAATCTGCATAGCGAGCAACACTTACAGACTCAAGGAAGCTCTACACCTTCTGTAAATGCCGCAAGCAATACCAGGTAAATTGGTTCACTGCATATTGTACTTTCGGTTCAGTGGTTTCCCAAAAATGAATTTAATGTGTTTCTAGACATCTGCTTTTAATCTTGGTTTCTAATTTTAATTTGTTATCTTTTTTTAGGAAAAATACGCCAGAAAGCCCGGTAAAATATTTTAGAAAAAAGAAAATCTTCCCAAGAAAGACTTCTAAAATTCTACCAGTGTAAGTTAAAAATATTTATGTTACTCTTTTAGATTTAGGTAATAATTTTTGTTTAATTAATCACAAGAAAAATGTGTTTAAATGTCACTAGAGCTACACCTAATTCTGAGCTACAAATCGTTGAGTTTCGACAAGAAACTCGTTCTCAACCTTTGGAAGTGTGAGTTTTTCAATGTGCAAATTCCTATTTTTCAAAACAAATTCTAATTATTCAACATTAACTTTATCCTTATTTACATTCCTTAGACATCCTCTTGCATTGTCTCTTCCAAGTTCTGTTCACGAAGAGTTGATCAGAGATGACTTCATCTATGTCCCTCCACAAAATGAAACACAACAAACTTCTAATAATGAGTAAGTTAATAAATATTTATTCACCACATGAATCTTGTTCAATGTTTACTGCTTATACATGGTTTAATTATGGTTCAGTTGAAACCAGAAATGAATTCAATGTGTTCTTGTCTTTGGACTCTCTTCTGTTTATTACATCTGCCCTCCAGAACCCAAAAAGCAGGATGTTACAGTGTCTCTTATGAGTTCTATAATTAAAGACTTAATGAAAGATGACGATGTCTATCAAGTTTCTGATGAAGAGTAAGTTTCACATAAAAATTCTTTTTATTAATTTTAATGGTATTGGATAATAATTCTGGGTTGTTATTGAACTGTTTTCTGTTTAATGCAACAGCCCTGCCAAAGAACAAGAGCAACAATCCAAAGAACCTCCGGTGGCACAGCAATCAGAAAAAGAAGCACCTGTTAATGTGTAAGCATAAAATTCTTTAATATCACTTTTGTTTAATATAATTTTAGTTCACTATAAGTTTGGATTTAGGTTTACTATTAGTTTGAATTTTGATTCACTATAATTAAAAATAAGACCTCTGGAATATGATAATAGTTTGGGATAATTATATAAAAAATCAATTAATAATGATTAATGTCATTTTTGTTAAATATTATTGTTAAATATGATAATAGTTTGGGATAATTATAGAAATGTTTACTGTTTAATGCAGCAGACCTCTGGAACAGCAACAACAGCCCTGCGAAGAACCAACAGCGCAGCAATCCGAACAAGAAGCACCTGTTGATGTGTAAGTTTTACTGCTTATATAAATACTGATAATGTTTACTGCTTATACATGGTTTAATTATGGTTCAGTTGAAACCATAAATGAATTCAATGTGTTGTTGTCTTTGGACTCTCTTCTGTTTCTTATAGCTGCCCTCCAGAACCCAAAAAGCAGAGTGTTACGGGGTCTCTTACAAGTTCTGTTATTGAAGAGTTTTTCAAAGATGACAATGTCTATGAAGTTTCTGATAAAGAACAATTCCAAGAACCTCCAGTGGCACGGCAATCAGAACAAGAAACTCTAATCTTGTCATCATTTGATAGGTATATTACTTGCTTTTCTTTAATATCATTTTTATTTAATATCATTTCGGTTCCCTATATGTTTGGATTTAGGTTCACTATATGTTTGGATTTCGGTTCATTATAATGATTAATATCATTTTTGTTTAATATCATTGTTAAATATCTATCATCTTGCAGTGCTGCTCAACCTAGGCAAAAGGAAAATGAAAGGCCTTCCTTTAGCCTTGGGATAAGTCCACCAGCATCTCAACCAACTCAGCCCTCTCAAGAGAGTGTTTCACAACTTGAAATCCTGGCAGAGGCGGTGGTAGATGCTGGAGTGACAGCAGCATTAAAGTTGCTAAAGCAACAACTTCAGAGCCAACCTTACCAGCTGCTGAAGTTTTCAAAACCCCGGAGAAAAAGATAAAAATCTCGAAGGACTTGATCGAAAAATGTTATCATTGGATAACACATGTGAAAAAGACAAATGACAGTAGCAATGAATATGAAGCAATATTTGTCTTGAAACATGAGGTGCTTTATGAGGGGTTAAGAGAATATTTCATGTCTCTAATGCCCAAAGAACAAGTGCATGCCTCAGTAAATTCTTTCCCAATTGGGTTAACAATAATAATTTTTTTAAACACTCTTATACAGTATATCTCATAACTTTTTTTCGTATAGGTTGTCAGTATACATAGCATGATTCTCAACCAAATCAAAGTTTGGTGATATCAGGAACAAATATACATTGTGCCGCTGGATATTGTGGTAAGCTAAATTTCTTATTCACTGCTGATTCCTGTTCAGTTCAGTCAAAATGTTAATATTGGTTCACCTTATTCTTATGTGTTCTGTTGAGTTCTTTTGCATGAAGAAAACTTTTCTCTTGATGATTGAATATTTTTCATATTTTATTCAGCATATGAATTGTGTTCGGTTCGGTGGAAATGTGATTTAACTGATGTTCATTTTTCATAATTTTATGTTGGGAACACATAGCGTGGAGTACACTGATAAGAGGACAAACAAGGCCTACAAGTTTTATATTGAGCAGTATGCACACCACCGCCAGTTTCTTGACAAAAGGAAACTTGCATCGCATCCATTTGTAAGTTGTAATTTCTAAAAATTCTTTGATAATTCTCTTGTTTGCTGTTGTTTCAACTGAAATATTCTATAATTTTTTGAAACTTCAGCTATTTGTCCCACTTTGCAATGGAGGGCATTGGTGATTGTGGATTGCTGATGTCAACAAAAAAAATTCTATGTCCTTGACCCTATCAATAAGCTGCCAGAACATATACCTGATTCGAGGAAGAAATTGAACAAATTTGTTGTAAGTTATTTTCTTGTAAATTATTCAAATTATTCTGTACATAAGAGGAGTTCGGTTCACTATTGTTGGTTCTCTTTATTTACTTTTTTTTATCTCTTTCAGGTTTAATAATTTTCCAGATGAGGGTATACGCTGGGGCGGAACCCTTAATGGAGGATGGACTGGGAGAGGAAGCAGAGTATATCCAATTGAATGGTCAACGTACAAAGTAAGAATCTTTCTCTTCTATAGTGCTATTTTTAATGTGTTTTATTTTGTATACTATTGATCGTATTATACTCAATTCTTGCTTAGCTATGATTGTGGAATATACGTGATGAAATGGCTCGAAACAATTGATCCACAAAAAATCAAAAGCGGGAAGAGATATAAATATAAAGCTTGGACACAAGTAAGTACTTTCTAAATTAATAAACTTCTTTCTTTTCTTATTTCATTCAGTTCAGTTGATAGTGTAACTAGGGCTTTGAAGTTGGTTGTTACTCTGTTCAATAGTAATTTCCCATGCAGAAATACTATTCTTATTGATTGAAATTTGATCACCATTTATTCACCACATAAACAATGTTCGGTTCGGTGGCTTTTACAATTTTGATTCACCAAGTGAATATTTTTCGGTTCGGTGGCCTCCTTTTAATTTGTTCAGGGTTTAGGGTTACTGTGATTGCATTTTTACAGTATAACTAGGGATTTAAATGAAATTTGTTGTTATTTAATGTGATTTTGATTTACTTGATATTTAATGTGTTTAGGGTTTAGAGTTATTGTGATTGCATTTTTATAGTATGATTAGGGCTTTGAATGATATTGTTCTTATTTTATTTGGGTTCATTTCTTATGTAACTAATTCATTTCAATTGAAATGTAGAATGAGATTGATGACTTCAGATACCAATATGGTCTAAATCTTCTGTTGCATGAAATAAACAAAATCAGAGACCAAGTGATTTGGAAATCTGAAGCAATAAGACTCTCCAAGCCATCTGCTGTCCTCTCCAGCCCTTATTGTAAATTCACATCTGGGGATTTAGATAGCAAATAGCATATACTAGTTGTAATTAACAATATTTTGTTTAACTTGTTAAAAAAGCAAATGATGCTTCTTTCAAATGGATATATGTCAATGTTAATGTATATAATTCTTAATAACAATGTATGTATCAAATGTTAATATTTATATTTGATTCAAGATGGATTACTCATATGAGATGTTAATTTATATATCTATTGGAACTGTTTGGCTGCTGTTTTATTCTAGGTTCTCAGTGATTGTAATCAGTGTATTTACCAATACATTACGAACGCCAAAAGAACACAGTGAACCGAAATTAATACATTGGGAGAACCGAAAGTTTCAAACATACTGAACCCCTAAATTCTAAACCCTAAACCCTAAACCCTAAACCCCTAAACCCTAAACCCCTAAAATCCTAACCCCTAAACCTTGAACCCTGAATTCTGAACCCCTAAATCCTAAACCCCTAACCCTGAACCCTGAACCCTGAACCCTGAACCCTGAACCTTGAACCCTAAACCCTGAACCCCTGAACCCTGAACCATGAACTCTAAACCCTTGAACCCTGAACCCTAAACTCTAAACCCTGAACCCTAAATCCCTAAACCCTAAGCCCTAAACCCTAAACCCTAAACCTAAACCCTGAACCATAAACCCTGAACCCTAAACATTGAACCCATAAGCCCCTAAAATCCTAAACCCAAAACCCTATACCCTAAAAATCCATCCAAGAAAGAGTTTTAAAACTCCACCAATGTAAGTTAAAAATATTTATGTTACTCTTTTAAATTTTTTTAATAATTTTTATATAATTAATCACACGAAAAATGTAACTAGCACTACACCTGATTCCCGTTTTTCAAAATAAATTCTAATTATTCAACTTAGAAATTAATACACTAGACGAATCGAAAAACTGCGTATATCAATATAGAATTTCACAAAAAAAGTGACTACTCATTAAAGACTAACAACAGCCAGAAATTAACCCTGCTATAACCAAGGTGAACCGAAATTTGCTCATGGGTGAACAAAAATTTACATTAATAAAAACTAAAACTTGTACAATCCTCTCTTGGATAATTCATATCTGATGCATTATAAAGAGTGGAGCTTGACTGAATCGATGATCTGGAGTCTAAAAGGTTCAACTACAAAAGACATAATTAATTGTATATTAGCAAAATGAACAATTGAACTTTTAACAAATAAAAAGCAAGTCAATTTTACCTTGCTTGGAGCTGTCTTTTTCTTTTTCTTCATGGCATTTGAGATCTTTTTTTTAGGTTTGATCCAAGTCTGTTCTTGGGCCGACCTCTTGTTTTGACACGTGGTGGGCTTTGAAGGTCATTCACATTGCTTAATGTCGCTTCTTCGTGTGTTAACAAATTAAACTTCTTCTTTTGCTTCTCTCTTGATATTCTTCCATCTCTGCCATGACCTTGTCAAATGCTCGGTGCAAAATTCTGGTCAACTCTTCAGACTCGGATGCAAATTCACATATATTGTGTGACCGAAACACCAATTCGTCAAATCTCTTACTTCTTGGCTCTAGTAGAGGTTCATCTTGGCTGCTCTTGATGTGTGTATGCCTCCTCTTTATGTTCTTGCTCCAGTGTTCCAATATGTATTTCGGTGCCACATTATCCACTCGCTCAAAGCTTAGGACGCTTAGAGAATGGCGGCACAATATGCCCCTAGACTCAAACAGCAAGCAATGGCACTTTACATCTCGTGATACTGCGTCGTAGGTGACGACAAACTTGTTGAATGTGAAGTTGGAAACCTGCTCTATGACTTCATATGTTGTGAAACCTAGGGTGGAATGCATTGACCTTGTGATACAGTTCACTTTACTTCATTGAGCTTGAACTTCCCTGAACTTCTCATGGGTATATACATGCTGAAATTGTGCCTCTATTGCTGATTTTGTTATGCACGGTATCACAGTGTGAAAAAATCTGCAGCATCGAATTCTCTCTCTGCTTGCTCTCTGCTTGCTAGGCAATTGTCGTATTACTTCACAAATTGTCTCAAGAAGCTATTCCGTGTGATAAACTTGTTGAAAAAGAAATGCATGCTCTCTCTCCTTTGTGTGCTTCTCATTCCAGCCCAAAAGTGGTGATCCAAGTAAACTGGAATCATTATATGCTGATCCTCATACATCTCTGCAAACCAAACCGAACCCATAAGGTGTGGTGAACCGAAAATAGATATGAGCATGAAAAAAAGATATGAGCATGAAAATAATTCGAATTGAAATCTCAATCACCTGAAAGCCACTTGTTGCCTCCGTGGCCGTACTTTCTGAGGAAATCGATCCAGTTTCTGTCAAATGCTTCTTTTGTGTACGAGTTCCAAACAACATGGCTCATCTCTTGTTTAATTTCATTGTGTCCCTTGTAGCCATTTAATTTGCTTGGGATCTTCTTCATAATGTACCAGATGCACCAGCGGTGAATTGTTGTTGGCATGCACAGCTCAATTGCCCTTTGAATCGATGCGCATTGATCGGTAAGAATACCTTTTAGTGCCTTCCCTCCCATGCAACGTAGCCAACACTCAAATAGCCATTTGAATGATTGGATATCCTCATTTTCCATCAGCGCGCATCCAAGAATTGTCGACTGGCCATGGTGATTCATGCCCACAAAAGAATCTAAAACCAAATTGTACTTGCATAAAAAACAAGCAGACCGTGGTGAACCGAAATATATACACTCACTGAACATAAAAAATATATATGAATGAACCGAATACATGTTTGTGTTATAGGTGGTGTCAAATGAAACCACGTCTCTGAAATAATCAAATGCAGCCCTGCATCAGCCCAGAATGCATGTTTAATGCAGTGATCGCCTTCAACGTTGAGCTCAAAGAAGAAATTTTGGTTCTTCTCTTTCATTCTTACTAGGTACTTCCCAAATTCTTTGGCATCGTCTTCTTCGAAAATATTCCGTACTTCTCTTGTGATGTAATTCCTCACATCCTTTTCAATAAAACCTAGTTCACGGTCACTGCCAGCTGCTGCCACAAATGATTGGTAAGTTTTGCTCGGTCTGATTCCGGCTTCCTCGTGGGTTTCGATGGTGCGACACACAAACATGCTAAGCTCCCTGTGTTGTTTGAGCATCTCAGCATGGTCTGGACAACAAGGATGTGAGTGATTCAAAACAACTTTAGAAATTGTCCAAAGACCAACATCCTTCATTATGTGTACATAAATTATGCCCGGACAATTTAACCCAGCTGAAGGGTTTGTCTTCAAAATTGGAGATATCTTGGATTTCTATCTCCCCTCTCTGGTGCATACAATTAATTGATTCTTAATCTTATCTCCGTCCCAAGTCGTGTTCCTTATTTTTGTAGAAAAACTGGCAAGTTTGGAATAATGTTTGTAGAACTTTCCAGCTTCTTCTAGTGTCTTGAAAATTATTCCCACCTTTGGGACAAATTTTTCATCCACAACACAGCTGGTCTGCACGGTGAACGAAATCATAATTATGGTGAACTGAAATATTAATTATGGTGAAAGAATTATATAGTGCTTAGGAAACAAAACAGAATATATTCATCTAATTTTTTTTACTCCTTTCTGCATACAGAACCGAACACATGAACATGGTGAATCAACTATTTAGTACTGACCAAACTGAAAAGTTACTCACAGTTACTCGCAGTTACTCACACTCACAATTACTCACAGTTACATATTATTAATTTAATTCAATTCAATTCAGATATAGATCACCTCAGTCCATTCAATTCACTTCAAATAAAATTAGCAATTTCATTCCATTGAATTAGATTCAAAATTCAATAATCCAAACCTCATCAAATTGATATGTTTCAGAAGAATTATCCAAATCGCACTCATTCAACTAATCTGAAGTTGATTGATTCATTGTTTCAATTCAGAAGTACAGATCAAAGAAGAAAATGAAGAAGAAGATGAATGACGAAGCTAATTACGTTGAAGTTAATCCATATCCATAATGTAGAGAAGAAAAATGCGAATAGAGGAGAACAATGAATTTAATTAGGTTAAAGAAGAAGAAGGAGAACATGAAGAAGAAGAAGAACAACAACAACAAGAAGAAGAACGTGAATAGAGAAGAAGAAGAAGAAGAAGAAGAAGGTACTTGGATTACGTTATATGGAAAATTTTACATTGAGAAAGGTTTACGTTGAGAAAAGTTGATCACGCAAAAGAAGGATTACGTTATATACTGATGAGCGGATATTTTATACGCTTTTTGGGGTTAATTTCATATAGTTTTTAGTATATTCTAGTTAGTTTTTAGTCTATTTCCATTAGTTTTTAGGAAAAATTCATATTTCTGGACTTTACTATGAGTTGTGTGTTTTTCTGTAATTTCAGATATTTTTCTGGCTGAAATTGAGGGAGCTGAGCAAAAATCTGATTCAGGCTGAAAAAGGACTGCTAATGCTGTTGGATTCTGACCTCCCTGCACTCAAAGTGGATTTTCTGGAGCTACAGAACTCGAAATGGCGTGCTTCTAATTGCGTTGGAAAGTAGACATCCAGAGCTTTCCATCAATATATAATAGTTCATACTTTGCTCAAGGATAGACGACGTAAACAGGCGTTCAACGCCAGTTCTCTGCCCAATTCTGGCGTCCAGCGCCAGAAAAGGATCAAAAGTTGGAGTTCAACGCCAGAAATGGATCCAAACCTGGCGTTGAACGCCCAAAATGGCCTTATGCACGTGAATTGCTTAAGTCTCAGCCCCAGCACACACCAAGTGGGCCCCAGAAGTGGATCTCTATACCATCTGTTATAGTTTACTCAATTTCTGTAAACCTAGGCTACTAGTTTAGTATTTAAACAACTTTTAGAGACTTATTTTGTATCTCATGACATTTTTAGATCTGAACTTTGTACTCTTTGACGGCATGAGTCTCTAAACTCCATTGTTGGGGGTGAGGAGCTCTGCTGTGTCTCAATGAATTAATGCAAGTATTCCTGTTTTCTATTCAAACATGCGTGTTCCTATCTAAGATATTCATTCGCACTTCAACATGAATGTGATGAACGTGACAATCATCATCATTCCCCCACGAACGCGTGCCTGACAACCACCTCCGTTCTACATCAGATTGAATGAATATCTCTTAGATTCCTTAATCAGAATCTCCATGGTATAAGCTAGATTGATGGCGGCATTCATGAGAATCCGTAAAGTCTAAACCTTGTCTGTGGTATTCCGAGTAGGATTCAGGGATTGAATGACTGTGACGAACTTCAAACTCGCGAGTGCTGGGCGTAGTGACAGACGCAAAAGGAGGGTGAATCCTATTCCAGCATGATCGGGAACCTCAGATGATTAGCCGTGCTGTGACAGAGTATTTGGACCATTTTCACAAGAGGAGGGGATGTAACCATTGACAACGGTGATGCCCCAACACACAGCTTGCCATAGAAGGACGTGCGTGCGTGAATCAGAGGACAGAGGAAAGCAGAGATTCAGAAGACAAAGCATCTCCAAAACTCCAACATATTCTCCATTACTGCATAACAAGTAACTTTTAACCCATGCTCTCTTGTTCATTCGCAATTCAACTGATAAATATAATTGACTTCCTGACTAAGAATTGCAAGATAACCATAGATTGCTTCAAACCAACAATCTCCGTGGGATTCGACCCTTACTCACGTAAGGTATTACTTGGACGACCCAGTGCACTTGCTGGTTAGTGGTACGAGTTGTGAAAAGTGTGATTCACAATTCGTGCACCAAGTTTTTGGCGCCGTTGCCGGGGATTGTTCGTGTTTGGACAACTAACGGTTTATTTTGTTGCTTAGATTAGGAAAAATTTCTTTTTTTTTGTTTAGAGTCTCTTATTATTGTCGTGTTAAAATTTTAGAATCCTTATTTTCTTTTTAAAATATTTTTCAAAAATAATTTCTCTATTAAATCCTGTGCCAAACTTTAAGTTTGGTGTTTTCTTGTTGATTTTTCTGTGTTTTTCAAAAAAATTTTAGTTTGGTTTTCTAAAAATTTTAAGTTTGTTGTTCTTCCTTCATGTTCTTGTGTTCTTGTGAGTCTTCAAAGTGTTCGTGAGTTTTCCTTGTGTCTTGATCTTAAAATTCTTAAGTTTGGTGTTCCTTGGTGTTTTTCCTCCAAAAATTTTCGAAAACAAGGAGCATTAGATCTAAAAATTTTAAATCTTGTGCTGTCTTATTGTTTTTCTCTCTCTTCTTAAAATTCAAAAATATCTTTTCTCTCTATTTTAAAGCATCTTTTTCGAAATCTATTTCTAAAATTTAGATTTTTATTTCAAAATTTAAAACCTTTTTCAAAATCATCATATCCTTTTCAAAATCTCCTAACCACTTTCTCTCTATCACTTTTTCGAAAATCTTTCACTCATTTTTATTTATTTTATTTTGATTTATTTTGATTTCGAAATAAATAAATAAATAAATAAATAAAAATAATTTTTATATCATCTCCCTTTCTCCATCATGGACCTAAGCGGAAATGAACAGTCCAGGAGGACTCTGGGATCATATTCTAACCCCTCTACTGCTTCATATGGGAGTAGCATATGCATACCCTTCATTGGAGTCAGTAGCTTTGAGTTGAATCCTCAGATCATTATCATGGTGCAGCAAAATTGTCAGTATTTCGGTCTTCCACAAGAAGAACCTACAGAGTTTCTGGCCCAGTTTCTACAGATTGCTGACACAGTACATGATAAAGAAATAGATCAGGATGTCTACAGACTATTACTGTTTCCATTTGCTGTAAAAGATCAAGCTAAGAGGTGGTTGAATAACCAACCTAAGGCCAGCATAAGGACATGGGAACAGCTGACAGAAAAATTCCTGAATCAATACTTTCCCCCAAAACAGATGACACAGCTAAGGCTGGACATCCAAGGCTTTAAACAAGGAGATAGTGAATCTCTTTATGATGCCTGGGAGAGATACAGAGAGATGCTACGAAAATGCCCTTCTGAAATGTTTTCAGAGTGGGTTCAGTTAGACATCTTCTATTATGGGCTTGCTGAAGGAGCTCAGATGTCTCTAGATTACTCAGCTGGTGGATCTATCCACATGAGAAAGACAATTGAAGAAGCTCAAGAGCTCATTGATACAGTTGCCAGGAATCAGCATCTGTACCTAAGCAGTGACCCTTCCATGAAAGAAGAGGTTAAAACAGCAACTGCTGAACTCAGTCCTGTGAAACAAGCTGCTGAATTCAATCAGCAATTGGATTTTCTAACAAAGCAGTTAGCCAAATTCAAAGATAGACTACAAGAGACAAGGATGGCTAATATACATATGGACGAACAGTTTAAGCAAACAAAGCAGCAGCTATCAAGGCAAATAACAGAAGAATGCCAAGCAGTTCAACTAAGAAGTGGGAAAACATTAAATACCCCACCTCAAGGTAGTAAAAAGCTAAGAAACGAGCAAACCACCAAAAATTCACCTGAGGACAGTAAGAGCCCAGAGAAAAGTAATTCTGGAATTAAAACGCCAGAAATTTGGTGGAAAGCTGGCGCTGAACGCCCAGACCATGCTCAGGACTGGCGTTCAACGCCAGAAATAGGCAAGAATCTGGCGTTGAACGCCCAAAATGGGCAAGACCTGGCGCTGAACGCCCAAAATGGGCACAGTTCTGGCGTTCAGACGCCAGGAACAGACAATGAGTTGGCATCTCACGTCACTCCAGCTTCTAACTCTGGCACTCAATTGCCAGTGAGGGATCAGACACACACATGTGCTGATGACAACCCCTCTGAAAAGGCTTCTTCAACCACTTCTGTAGGCAATAAACCTACAGCAACTAAGGTTGAAGAATATAAAGCCAAGATACCTTATCCTCAAAAACTCCGGAAAGAGGAGCAGGATAAGCAATTTGCTCGCTTTGCAGATTACCTCAGGACTCTTGAAATAAAGATTCCATTTGCAGAAGCACTTGAGCAAATACCTTCTTATGCCAAGTTCATGAAAGAGATCTTGAGTCATAAAAAGGATTGGAGAGAAACAGAAAGAGTTCTCCTCACTGCAGAATGCAGTGCAGTCATTCTGAAAAGCTTTCCTGAGAAGCTCAAAGACCCTGGGAGTTTTCTGATACCATGCATATTAGAAGGTCAATGCACCAAGACAACTTTATGCGATCTTGGGGCAAGCATCAACCTAATACCTGCATCCACTATCAGAAAGCTTGGCTTAACTGAAGAAGTTAAACCAACCAAGATATGTCTCCAACTTGCTGATGGCTCCACTAAATACCCATCAGGCGTGATTGAAGACATGATTGTCAGAGTTGGGCCATTCGCCTTTCCCACTGACTTTGTTGTGTTGGAAATGGAGGAGCACAAGAGTGCTACTCTCATTCTAGGAAGACCCTTCCTAGCAACTGGACGATCCCTCATTGACGTCCAACAGGGGGAAATAACCCTGAGAGTCAATGATGATGAGTTTAAGTTGAACGCTGTCAAAGCCATGCAGCATCCTGACACATCAAAAGACTGCATGAAAGTTGATCTTATTGACTCTTTGGTAGAAGAGATCAACATGGCTGAGAGTCTCGAATCAGAGTTGGAAAACATCTTTAAAGATGTTCAGCCTGATTTGGAGGATTCAGAGGACATGAAAGAGCCTCTGAAATTTCTTCTGGAAGAGGAAAAACCTCCTAAACCCGAGCTCAAGCCATTACCACCATCCTTGAAATATGCATTTCTGGGAGAAGGTGGCATTTTTCCAGTGATCATAAGCTCTGCTTTAAATTCACAAGAAGAGGAAGCACTTATTCAAGTGCTAAGGACACACAAGACAGCTCTTGGGTGGTCCATAGGTGACCTTAAGGGCATAAGCCCAGCTAGATGCATGCACAAAATCCTATTGGAGGATAATGCTAAACCAGTGGTTCAACCACAAAGGCGGCTAAATCCAGCCATGAAAGAAGTGGTGCAGAAAGAGGTCACCAAATTACTAGAGGCTGGGGTTATTTATCCTATTTCTGATAGCCCCTGGGTGAGCCCTGTCCAAGTCGTCCCAAAAAAGGGAGGCATGACAGTGATTCATAATGAAAAAAATGAACTGGTTCCTACAAGAACAGTTACAGGGTGGCGCATGTGTATTGACTACAGAAGGCTCAATACAGCCACCAGAAAGGATCATTTTCCTTTACCATTCATAGACCAGATGCTAGAAAGACTGGCAAGTCATGATTATTACTACTTTTTGGATGGCTACTCAGGCTATAACCAGATTGCAGTAGATCCCCAGGATCAAGAGAAAACAGCATTCACATGTCCATCTGGAGTGTTTGCTTATAGAAGGATGCCATTTGGGCTGTGTAATGCGCCTGCAACCTTCCAGAGATGCATGCTCTCTATTTTCTCTGATATGGTGGAAAAATTTCTGGAAGTCTTCATGGATGACTTCTCAGTATATGGAGACTCATTCAGCTCCTGCCTTGATCACCTGAAACTTGTTCTTAAAAGATGCCAAGAGACCAACCTGGTTTTAAACTGGGAAAAATGTCACTTTATGGTGACTGAAAGAATTGTTCTTGGGCATAAAATCTCAAACAAGGGAATAGAGGTGGATCAAGCAAAAATAGAGGTAATTGAAAAATTACCACCACCTGCCAATGTTAAGGCAATCAGAAGCTTTCTGGGGCATGCAAGATTCTATAGGAGGTTTATAAAGGATTTTTCAAAAATCGCAAAACCTCTAAGCAATCTGCTAGCTGCTGACACGCCATTTGTGTTTGACACAGAGTGCCTGCAGGCGTTTAAAATTCTGAAAGCTAAGCTGGTCACAGCACCAGTCATTTCTGCACCAGACTGGACATTACCATTTGAGCTAATGTGTGATGCCAGTGATCACGCCATTGGTGCAGTGTTGGGACAGAGGCATGATAAGCTTCTGCACGTCATTTATTACGCCAGTCGCGTTCTAAATGATGCCCAGAAAAATTACACAACCACAGAAAAAGAATTACTTATAGTGGTTTACGCCATTGACAAGTTCAGATCATACTTAGTAGGATCAAAAGTGATTGTGTATACTGATCATGCTGCTCTTAAATATCTACTCACAAAGCAGGATTCAAAACCCAGGCTCATCAGATGGGTGTTGCTTCTGCAAGAGTTTGATATAGAAATAAGAGACAGAAAAGGGACAGAGAACCAAGTGGCTGATCATCTATCCCGGATAGAGCCAGTAGAAGGGACGCCCCTCCTCTCTCTTGAGATCTCTGAGACTTTTCCAGATGAGCATTTATTTGCCATTCAGGAAACACCATGGTTTGCCGATATTGCAAACTATAAACCTGCAAGGTTCATACCCAAGGAGTACAACAGGATACAAAAGAAAAAATTAATTACTGATGCAAAGTACTACTTGTGGGATGAACCTTATCTCTTTAAGAGATGTGCAGACGGAATAATTCGTAGGTGTGTGCCTAGAGAAGAAGCACAGAGGATCCTGTGGTATTGCCACGGATCTCAATATGGAGGCCATTTCGGAGGTGAGCGAACAGCCACCAAGGTCCTCCAATGTGGCTTCTATTGGCCCACACTCTATAAAGATTCCCGAGAGTTTGTACGTAACTGTGACAGTTGCCAAAGAGCTGGTAATCTGCCTCATGGTTACGCCATGCCTCAACAAGGAATCTTGGAAATTGAGTTGTTTGACGTATGGGGAATTGACTTCATGGGACCCTTCCCACCATCATACTCAAACACTTATATTCTGGTAGCAGTTGACTATGTATCAAAATGGGTTGAGGCCATTGCCACACCCACCAATGATACTAAAACAGTGCTGAAGTTCCTCCAGAAACATATCTTTAGCAGGTTTGGTGTCCCTAGAGTACTCATCAGTGATGGGGGCACTCACTTCTGCAATAAACAGCTTTACTCTGCAATGGTTCGGTATGGAATTCGCCATAAGGTGGCTACTCCATATCATCCACAAACTAATGGGCAAGCTGAAGTCTCTAACAGAGAATTAAAGAGAATCCTAGAACGGACAGTAAGTACCCGTAGAAAGGATTGGGCACGGAGCCTGGATGATGCTCTGTGGGCTTACAGAACAGCATTCAAGATCCCTATAGGGACCACTCCATACCAACTTGTGTATGGTAAGGCATGTCACCTGCCCGTGGAACTGGAACATAAAGCCTACTAGGCAACCAGATTCCTAAATTTTGATGCCAAATTAGCAGGAGAAAAAAAATTGCTCCAGCTAAATGAGCTAGAGGAATTCAGATTCACAGCTTTCGAAAATGCCAAGCTTTATAAAGAGAAATAAAAAAAGTGGCATGACAGAAAGCTGTCATCTAGAATCTTTGAGCCAGGACAGAAGGTTCTGCTGTTCAACTCTAGACTCAGGCTATTCTCCGGGAAATTGAAATCCCGGTAGAGGGGACCATACGTGATTACAAGTGTATCACCATATGGTTATGTGGAGCTTCAAGATATTGATTCTGATAAGAGGTTCATTGTCAATGGACAGAGAATCAAACACTATCTTGAAGGCAACATTGAGCAAGAGTGCTCAAGGCTGAAGCTAGACTAAAAGCTCAGCAAGGTCCAGCTAAAGACAATAAAGAAGCGCTTGCTGGGAGGCAACCCAGCCATGGGGCATCAATCCTCTAAAGCATTTTGCCCTATTTTTATTTTTATTTGTTTATATAAAGTTCACTGACACTTAGGTGAGGAATCATTTATATAAGTCCACAGAGTTACAGAAGGATTCGGCACACAAAACAGAGAAAAAGAGCTCACTGGCAGGAAAACGCCAGTAAAAGTGTATTTTGGGCGTTCAACGCCCAAAATGGGCATCCATTGGGCGTTGAACGTTAGTAATGGTAGCAATCTGGGCGTTCAACGCCAGAAATGGGCACCCACTGGGCGTTGAACGCCAGTAATGGTAGCAGCTGGGCGTTGAACACCCAGGAGAGCAGCATTTGGGCGTTGAACGCCCAAAACAGGCAGTGTTTGGGCGTTCAAACGCCAGGATGGCAGGGAGGAGGCAAAAATCATTTTTCTTCATATTTTTTCATTCTAAATCTTGATTTTCATACTTCAATTCATGATTTCTTGCATAAACATGTTAAGAACCCTGATTTCTAAAATCCCTAATTTTTAAAAATCCTACCTTAAAAATATCAAATGTATTTTAATCCATAAGCACCAGGCCTCTTTGCAAATTCAATCCAACTCTTTTCAAATCTTTTTTTTTACAAATCTATCTTTTCAACTCATCAATATCTTTTTCAAAACCTCCACTTTATCTTTTTCAAAATCTAAATCTATCTTTTTCAAAAATCTTTCATATCTTTTCAATCTTAAACTATATCCTCTCTTATCATATCTTCTATCTTATCTTTTCCAAATCAATCTTTTTATCATATCTTTATCTCTTTTTTTCGAAAACCCACCCTCCCTCCCTTTAAATTTGGGTTCAGCCCCCCCTTTCCATCAACAATTGCACCTAGCTCTCCTTCTATCCCTCTCCTTTCTTTTCTTTTGCTTGAGGACAAGCAAACCTCTAAGTTTGGTGTGTTTATCCGCGATCACTAAGATCATGGCTCCTAAAGGAAAACAACCCACTCCAAGAGGCAAGAAAGAGAGCGTTCCAAAACCACTTTGGAATCAAGGGAAGTTCTTATCTAAAGAACATTCAGACCATTATAATAAAATAATGGGTCTGAGATCAGTGATCCCGGAAGTTAGATTCGATCTGAAAGAAGATGAATATCCGGAGATCCAGGAGCAAATTCGAATCAGGAACTGGGAAGTCCTAGCTAATCTTGAAACGAAAGTGTGAAGGAATATGATCCAGGAGTTTTATGCTAATATGTGGCAGACTGACAAGCAAAAACTATCTGGAACTGCTTTCTATGAATATCGGACCATGGTCAGAGGAAAGATTGTTCATACCACCCCTGACAAGATCAGAGAGATCTTAAAGCTACCTCAGCTGAAAGATGATCCAGACTCCTTCAACAGGAGAATGATGAGAACAGACAAGGGCCTGGATAAGATTTTAGAGGACAATATGTATCCCTGGAGCCAGGTGGACCACCAACACAAAGGGTGTCCCAAATCAACTCAAGAGAGAAGATCTCAAACCAGTCGCCAGAGGATGGCTGGACTTCATTGGGCATTCTCTGTTGCCTACCAGCAACCGTTCTGAAGTCACAGTTAAAAGAGCAGTGATGATCCACTGCATCATGATGGAAAAAGAAGTGGAAGTTCATCAGCCGATCTCAGCTGAACTCTACAAAATTGCTAAGAAAAATTCTAAAGAAGCCATGTTGGCTTATCCAAACGTGATTTCTCTGCTCTGCAAGGATGCTGGGGTAAGGATGGGAATAACTGAGTATATCTCAGTTGAGAAACCAATTACCAAAGCATCAATGGAAAAACAACAAGCACAGGATGATCCCACCAAGAAGAAAACACAGGAATTTATCCCAGAAATCCCTCAATCTGAATACTAGGAGTATCTTGAGACGTCTATCACCAAGATACAGGAAGCTATGGAGCAAATAATAAAAGAACAGAAGGAACACAGTCAAATGCTGACCTATATGTTTAAAGAACAAGAGGAGCAAGGGCGTGACTTAAGGGAATTGAAGCGCCAGAAGTTATCTCTTGAAGAATCAAGCACCCCACGGATCAGAGGAACACCTATTTCCCAGAACAAAGGTTGTTAAATTCCAATTTCTGCTTTAACTCTGTGATAGTGTCATTAGAGAAGTTCACCTTAGGAGTCATATAGTAGTAATTAGTATCTATTTTGATCTTATCTCCAATTAAGCCATAGTTTATTTTTCTCATCATCAGCAAACATGAATAAAATAGTAGATCTTTTGAATAAGAGGCAATAAAATTTCGAGTTTTAATAAGAGAAATTCTAATTAGTTACATGTGATGGCAATACTTTCTGTCTTCTGAATGAATGCTTGAATAGTGCATATGTCTTTTGAATTTGTTGTTTAAGACTGTTAAATATGTTGGCTCTTGAAAGAATGGTGAACATGAGACATGTTATTTATAATCTGAAAAATCATAAAAATGATTCTTGAAGCAAGAAAAAGCAGCAAAAAAAAAAAAAGCAGAAAAAGCCAATAGCCCTTAAAACCAAAAGGCAAGGGTAATAAAAAGGATCCCAAGGCTTTGAGCATCAGTGGATAGGAGGGCCTAAGGGAATAAAATCCTGGCCTAAGCGGCTAAACCAAGCTGTCCCTAACCATGTGCTTGTGGCGTGAAGGTGTCAAGTGAAAACTTGAGACTGAGCGGTTAAAGTCAAGGTCCAAAGCAGAAAGAAGAGTGTGCTTAAGAACTCTGGACACCTCTGATTGGGGACTTTAGCAAAGCTGAGTCACAATCCAAAGGGTTCACCCAATTATGTGTCTGTGGCATTTATGTATCCAGTGGTAATACTGGAAAACAAAGTGCTTAGGGCCACGGCCAAGACTCATGAAATAGCTGTGTTCAAGAATCATCATACTGAAATAGGAGAATCAATAACACTATCTGAATTCTATGTTCTTATAGATGCCAATCACTCTGAACTTCAATGGATAAAGTGAGATGCCAAAACTGTTCGGAAGCAAAAAGCTACTAGTCCCGCTCATCTAATTAGAATCTGAGCTTCACTCAAAAACTCTGAGATATTATTGCTTCTCAACCTATTAGTCTCCTATTTTATTTGTCTAGTTGCTTGAGGACAAGCAACAGTTTAAGTTTGGTGTTGTGATGAGCGGATATTTTATACGCTTTTTGGGGTTAATTTCATATAGTTTTTAGTATATTCTAGTTAGTTTTTAGTCTATTTCCATTAGTTTTTAGGAAAAATTCATATTTCTGGACTTTACTATGAGTTGTGTGTTTTTCTGTAATTTCAGGTATTTTTCTGGCTGAAATTGAGGGAGCTGAGCAAAAATCTGATTCAGGCTGAAAAAGGACTGCTAATGCTGTTGGATTCTGACCTCCCTGCACTCAAAGTGGATTTTCTGGAGCTACAGAACTCGAAATAGCGTGCTTCCAATTGCGTTGGAAAGTAGACATCCAGGGCTTTCCAGAAATATATAATAGTCCATACTTTGCTCAAGGATAGATGACGTAAACTGGTGTTCAACGCCAGTTCTCTGCCCAATTCTGGTGTCCAGCGCCAGAAAAGGATCAAAAGTTGGAGTTCAATGCCAGAAATGGATCCAAACCTGGCGTTGAATGCCCAAAATGGCCTTATGCACGTGAATTGCTTAAGTCTCAGCTCCAGCACACACCAAGTGGGCCCCAGAAGTGGATCTCTATACCATCTGTTATAGTTTACTCAATTTCTGTAAACCTAGGCTACTAGTTTAGTATTTAAACAACTTTTAGAGACTTATTTTGTATCTCATGACATTTTTAGATCTAAACTTTGTACTCT
Organism: Arachis ipaensis; assembly: GCF_059453495.1. Classification (NCBI taxonomy): domain Eukaryota; kingdom Viridiplantae; phylum Streptophyta; class Magnoliopsida; order Fabales; family Fabaceae; genus Arachis; species Arachis ipaensis. Next base: position 18,383,498 of record NC_142439.1, read on the forward strand.
TTGACGGCATGAGTCTCTAAACTCCATTGTTGGGGGTGAGGAGCTCTGCTGTGTCTCAATGAATTAATGCAAGTATTCCTGTTTTCTATTCAAATATGCGTGTTCCTATCTAAGATGTTCATTCGCACTTCAACATGAATGTGATGAACGTGACAATCATCATCATTCTCCCACGAACGCGTGCCTGACAACCACCTCCGTTCTACATCAGATTGAATGAATATCTCTTAGATTCCTTAATCAGAATCTCCGTGGTATAAGCTAGATTGATGGCGGCATTCATGAGAATCCGGAAAGTCTAAACCTTGTCTGTGGTATTCCGAGTAGGATTCAGGGATTGAATGACTGTGACGAGCTTCAAACTCGCGAGTGCTGGGTGTAGTGACAGACGCAAAAGGAGGGTGAATCCTATTCCAGCATGATCGGGAACCTCAGATGATTAGCCGTGCTGTGACAGAGCATTTGGACCATTTTCACAAGAGGAGGGGATGTAACCATTGACAACGGTGATGCCCCAACACACAGCTTGCCATAGAAGGACGTGCGTGCGTGAATCAGAGGACAGAGGAAAGCAGAGATTCAGAAGACAAAGCATCTTCAAAACTCCAACATATTCTCCATTACTGCATAACAAGTAACTTTTAACCCATGCTCTCTTGTTCATTCGCAATTCAACTGATAAATATAATTGACTTCCTGACTAAGAATTGCAAGATAACCATAGATTGCTTCAAACCAACAATCTCCGTGGGATTCGACCCTTACTCACGTAAGGTATTACTTGGACGACCCAGTGCACTTGCTGGTTAGTGGTACGAGTTGTGAAAAGTGTGATTCACAATTTGTGCACCATATACGTTATATGAGACGCGTGTAAAACAAACGAGTGTGTGGGTAGGGGAAAATGCGTGGAGTGGAAAGTACTTGGATACCATCCATGTAATTTTTACATGGATGTAGAGCTTTTCTGATCTAGAAATAACTACTTATTATGGATATTAAATGCCGAAATTTATTTTGATTTAATGAATCTTGGAGATACTATTAAAGTTGAAAATAAAACATCCCAAAAAGATAAAGTTAAAGTCATGATCTTCCTTCGTCGTCATCTTGACGAATGATTAAAAAAATGAATATTTCACACTAAAAGATCTTGCAGATCTATGGAAGAACCTTGAAGAAATGTATAATCATCAAAAGATAATAATACTTCCTCAAGCCTGATATGAATAGACACACTTGCGTCTACAGGATTTTAAATTCATAAATGAATACAATTCAGCAATGCGAGGTAAATGAAATTATGTGGAAAAAAATAACTGATAATGACATGTTAGAGAAAACTTTTTCGACCTTCCATGCCTCGAATGTGCTCATGTAGCAGCAATATCGAGAAAAAGAATTTAAAAAATATTCTGAGCTAATTTCTTGCCTTCTTGTTGCTGACCATAACAATGAATTACTTTTAAGAAATCATGAAGTGCACCCAGCTAGCGCTGCCCCATTTCTTGAAGTAAATGCGACAAATTATAATCACAAAAGAGGTAAATGACAAGGTTTTAGTAACAAAAAAATTATGAAAGAAAGAAAAATTATTTTCACAATAAAAGATCTCACCAGAAATGGGATAAAAAAAATAATAGGCAAAATAAATCAACAGATGATAAATAATTTCGTTGTGGTGAAAAAGACTATTGGTCACTACCTATCGTATCCCAAGGCACTTAGTTGATCTTTATCGAGCATCCTTGAAAAAAGATGATAAAGGAAAGGAGGCAAATTTTGTTTCAAAGGGATGTTGTTGAAAATTACACTACTAATTATGAAGTATCTGATTTCTTTGAGAATTCTGAAAGAAATATTGGTCATTTAATCAATTGTGGAAAAGTTTAATATTTGAGTTCCTTAAGTACTTATATAAATAAATAATGTAAAAATTTTTTTGTTAAGTTTTATTTCTTATGTATTGGAATTTCAAGTATGATGTATATAAATAATATTTAATAAAATATTAATGTTTATGATCATTAAATGTGTCAAATTCCATAATAATAATAATAATAATAATAATAATAAAATTTTTAGTATATGATACTATATACAGTGCTTCTTAAAAAAAATAATTTTAATCAGGAATATAATTTTATTACGCATGTACTTTTATTCATTTTATTATTATTATATGTCTTTGAAAAATGGTAAGAACATATAATGAAGATATTTGCCTTGCGGATAATGCAAGTTCGCATATCATTCTCAAAAGTAATATATATTTTACTCATCTTGTACCAAAAGAAGAATGTGTTAATACCATTATTGGCTGAGGCAATTTGATAGAAGGCTCCAGAAGAGTTATAATTTTGTTTTCAGAGGAACAAAATCATAATAAATAATGCACTATTGTCTACTAAGTCTCTAAGAAACTTGTTGAATTTTAAAGATATTTGCTGAAATGGATATCATATTAAAACAATGAATGGGGAAAATCATAAGTACTTATATATCACAACTCATGATTCAAATAAAAAAGTTATATTAGAAAAGTTACCCTCACTTTTATCTGGGTTATATTATATTAAATTAGTGCAACTGAATTACATGCCATTGTAGACCAGAAGTTTACCAATCCAAATAAATTCATAATTTGGCATAATCGATTGGGCCATTCTGAAACAACCATGATACAGAGAATTATTGAAAATTCCATGGACATTCACTAAAGATCTAGAAAATTCTTAAATCTAGTGAATTTTGTTGTGCTGCATGTTCTTAGGAAAAGCTAATTTTAAGACCATCACCAGTAAAAATTGGATTTGAATCACCTGAATTCCTAGAAAAGATTTAAGACGATATATGTGGATTTATTCATCCACCTTGTAGATCTTTTAGATATTTTATGGTCCTATTAGATGCATTTTCGATATGGTCCCATGTGTACTTATTGTTTTCTCGCAACCTGACATTTGCGAGATTATTTGCTCAAATTATTCGAATAAAAGCACATTTTTTCAGAAAATTCAATCAAAATCATTCGTCTTAATAATGCTAGTGAATTCACTTCCCAAGCCTTTGATGTTTATTGTATGGCCAATGGTATAAGTGTTGAATATTCAATAGCTTATGTTCATACACAAAATGAGCTAGCAGAGTCACTTATTAAAAGGCTCCAATTGATTGCTAGACCCTTACTTATGAGAATAAATCTCCCAACCTCTGCTTGAGGTATGCTATTTTACATGCTGCAGCACTTATTCCTTAATGCCAACAAGTTACCACCAATTTTCTTCTCTGCAATTAGCTTTTGGCCAACAGCCAAATATTTTCCATTTGAGAATATTTGGGTATACGATATATGTTCCAGCTGTTCCGTCTTATCGCACCAAAATAGAACCCAAAGAAAATTGAAAATATATATTGGATATGATTCTTCCTCTATAGTGATGTATCTTGAGATACAAACAGGAGATGTGTTTAAACTTGATTTGTAAATTGTCATTTTAATAAATTAATGTTTCCAACATTGGGAGAGAGAATAAGTCACTTGAGAAAGAACTTAATTGGAATGCATCATCGTTAATGCATATAGACCCACGATCAGAGCAACATGAACTAGAAGTTCAAAAGATTAAACATTTACAAAGAATAGCAAATGAATTGCCTAATGAAAATAAGTAAATCCTATATACCAGTTGAAAATGCCTCAATTCGAATTGATGTTCTAGTTAGACAAATAGCTACTGAAACAAAATTATGATAAAGGTAAAGATATAATTAAAAAGATAAATGGTACTACTGTTAAAAAGATAAAGATATAGAAAAGACATCAGAAAGTGTCCAAAATTCTGATATAATTTTGACGAACAGAAAATGTTCAGGTACCTGAAAATTCTGAAAATGATGAGATCTCGATAAATTATGTCTTTATATGAGAAAAATGAACTGAAATAAAATAATTGTCAATGAAACATTTGCTTGTAATGTGGTATTACACATCATGCATGAAAGTAAGGATCTTGAGCCAAGAACAGTCGAAGAATGGCGACAAAAGAATGATTGGCCAAAATAGAAAAAAGCTATGAAGGCTGAGTTAGATTCACTTGCAAAGCGTGAAGTCTTTGGACCTGTAGTCCGTATACCAAAAGATGTGAAACCTGTTGGATACAGATGGGTATTTGTGAGAAAATGAAATGAGAAAAATGAAATTGTACACTACAAAACTCGACTTGTGGCACAAGATTTTTCGCAAAAATCTTGTATAAATTATGAAGAAACATATTCCTCTGTAGTAGATGTAATAACATTGCGTTATTTGGTCAGTTTATCCACATACCATAAACTATATAAGCATCTAATGAATGTGGTGACAACTTATTTATATGGATCATTAGATCGTGATATCTATATAAAAATTTCTGAAAGACAAAAGATATCTAAACATCAATTGGCTGAGTCAAATTGTAAATATCTTTATATGGTCTAAAGCAATCTGGACAAATGTGGAATAATCGTCTTACTGAATATCTGGTAAAAACTGGATTCAAGAATGATGATACCTGCCTATGTGTTTTTATAAAGAAATTTGCATCTAGATTCATTATAATTGCTGCGTACGTTGATGATTTAAATATCATTGGAACTCCTGAAGAGATTCCAACTATAACACCCTAACTTTTAGCACCTTATGATCGTACTAAAAGCTCAGGCGTTACTTACCTCTACCTTTTTAATTTATAATATCTTTATTTAATAACGAGCCTTTGCGAATACGAACCGAAATTTTATTTCAGAAACGGTGAGTCTATACTTTAAACCTTTTATTCACAAAAATATATATATACCCACATAGCATCATATACATAGACATAATCCAAGATTCTCAAAATACAAGCCTACCCCTCTAAAAAGAATCAAAGACAATAAATGGCGAGGGGAAAGTCTAAGACTAGACCAAACACAGAAGATACGGATACATATGTACATAAAGCCCTGATGTTCGGTCGCAGCTCCGCGCCAAAGATTCTTGAACCTGTTGCTGAAAGAGAAATCTGTAGGCATATGAGAATGTCGTCCTCGCATGTTATCAATAGGAGAAGTGAATGATGTAAAAGTAATGAACAAAATGCGAATAATTGACTTTACTCTATAGAACTATTCTTTTATCAACCCTTTGAAAATACTTTTTAATTTTACTTTAGACAATTAATTGCTTTCATTATTTCTGAACTTAAAACAAAACTCATTTAAAACAATAATTCTTAAATACTTTAGTACATAAACTAATAGTACCAGAAATCTAATTGAACACACCAGCAAGGTAGAATAAGACAACTAGCACAATCACAAAGAAAATACAACAAGCAAAATACAACCAAATGCAAATACGCAAACAATATGATGCATGTCTGTCCTAGGCAGGCCATGAGCTCACGCGTCGGTAGTCTGCCCGCAACCCGACGTTACTCGAGGGGAACCCCAATATGGTTTCTTTACCGTGTCAGTTAGGATATCTTGGCATCATGGTAGAAATAGGCTATCAATTAGGCGAACATTCTCGCATTAGCAATCTTAGATTATCAGTCAGGCGGGCACTTTCGCATTAGCAATTTAGCACAAAGGCCCATTCAATCAAGCAATATGCTATTAATTAGGCAGATATTCCCGCATTAGCAATCTTAGGCTATTAGTCAGGCGGGCACTTCCGCATTAGTACTTTCATTCTCTTTCTCTTTATTATGCCTCCACATCACCAATTACATACACACACCTCTGCATCACCTACATTACTAAATGTACCTCCGCATCACCACTTAATTACACATACCTCCGCATCACCAAATAATCAATCACTCTTACCTCCACATCACCACATAGGTATACTTTCAATCTTAGCATTAAAACCTTTAATTTCTATATATCCAAACTTCTTTAACGTTTAATTAAAGAAAAATTCAGTTTCTTAATAAAATATTTCAAAACAAAATGCTTTTCTTCACAATTCGAAATCATAGCATAATTTATTCTTTTCTTAACAAATCGAAAACAAATAATATAGTTTTTAAATTCAACTTTCTTTTAGATAAAGCTTTAACAAGCCTCAGAGTTTTATAAAATTTATGCAGCATTTCTTCTAAAAATCTGGGCTTTGCCACCCTTCGAGGGTCCCTACCAAACCATTTTCAATTCTCGAAAACCCTTTCTGATAATTCAAACAAATCAAATTCAATACTGTAAATCCATTTTCAATTCTCAACACTTTCAATAAATAAAACAACCCAGGTCCAATATTCAAAACATTTACAAATCTGAAATCTAACCAGTTCCAATATCAAAATCTTTTCCAACTCTCTATTCATTACTAATAAATCAAATTTTTAATACAAAGACCATTTTTTCAATATAAATAAAGTTTAATTATTCTGTTGGTCCCTATAGTTTGGCCAAATTTTTAATTAGGTCCCTATAGTTTTTTTCCTTTTAATTGGGTCCCCATACCAATTTTTTTGTTTTAATTGGGTCCCTATTCGCAGTCAACGTTAAATAAAACGTTGACCTATGATAAATTTACCAAAATACCCATGTGTATAACCCTACATAATCCTTGCCCTCATCCTAAAACTCCAGAACCCTGTTCTGTTCGTCATTCTCCTCTTCTCCCTTTCTTCTTATTTGTTGCTGAAAATTTCTCATCTTGCATGGATTCCACCCAACGTTCTTCGAGAATTTCGAGTTCAAGAAGTCTCAACAAGAGAAGACATTTGTGTTATTGTAGAGAGGCAGTTGTTGTTCTATCTTCTTCTGAAGTGGCCAGCCATGGAAGGAGGTATGTAGCTTGTGGACGAGTGCCAAGGTGCAGTTTTTTTTAGTGGATTGATAATGAAGATGATATGAAAGGTGAGTGGTTGAAGCAGAAGGAGAGGAGGAGTCGTTGCTTCTGTGGAGACTCTTTGATTCTGAAAAGTTCTAATACACCCAAAAATCCAAATAGAAGGTTTATGTACTGCCCAAGTAGAAGATGCAAATTTTTTGAATGGGTTGATGAAGAAAAGAAGGTTGGCGATGTTTGCTTATTGGCTTCACAGTATCACTCTGGTCGGGTAGAGGGTGAAATTAGGGGTGAAAATGCACAAGAAAGGAGGGTTGATAGACTTAGTGTTGACACGGAGAGGTTAAAGGTGGAGATTGGAGAAGTTGATGACTGTGTTGGAAGAATCTGTGTAGAGTTGAATTCGGTCCAGGAGGAACTTCGAAAGTTGGAAGAAAACATGAAGAAGCAGAGCAAGATGCAAATAATGTTATTTTTTTGTTTTGTAATCCTAATAGTTGCAGTGCTATGTGGTAAAGTTTAGGGATGATGTGGTCATTGTTGGCTTTAAACAGAGCAGTTATAAAAAGTGTATGTTATGTTATTTAGATTGAATGGATGAAACTTTTTTTTGTTTGTTGCTAAAATATAATGTTGTGATATTGAATGAAAATGTATACAACTAAAAACAACTGCTATCAGCCTATCACAGATGCATCATTAGAATAATATAATTCACAAAAGTGGTCATTAACATGTTCCACACATTAGATAAGTTCAGTGGATCCAACTTGCACTAGTCACAAGATAAATGCTCCACCTAAAATGTACTATCAAAAGTGGTCCACCACAAAGCAAAATAAACAAAAAAAGTGGTGTTTCCAATACCAAAATACATCCACAATATACTATAATACACAAAAGAAGCCCTACATAAATCCACAGTAGGAGGAGCTATATAACCCTAAAAACTTCAATCATCTGTGAGGTCTATGTGTTTAGCAGGATTGGCTGCTCCCTTTCTTATCCCCATCTTCAATCTTTCACTTCTTCTCATCCCAAAAGTCTTAGTCTTAGGCAAAGGCTGTGTAAATAGTGCTTGATAAACCCATATTTTATGATGTATTTTGTGCTCAATTTAAGTGATTTATTCAATCCTTCACCCACTTATTCATGTAAATTGCATGGTTTTACTTTTCCTTCCTTATTATGTGATATATGTGAAAAATATGTTTCCTATGCTTCAGAAATATTAAAATTAATCATCCTTTATTACCATTCAATGCCGTGATTTGTGTGTTGAGTGCTTTCAGACTTTATAGGGCAGGAATGACTTAAAGGATGGAAAAGAAACATACAAAAATGGAAGGAAAGCACAAAAATGGAGTTTTGAAGAAAATGGCAGCGACGCGAACGCATGGACGACGCGGCCGCGTGCCCAGTGCGAAAAGGCAGCGACGCGAACGCGTGACTGATGCAGACGCGTGCCTTGAGCAAAAGCACAACTGACGCGGAAGCGTGCCTGACGTGACCGCGTGGAAGAGCAGAACTCCAGATGACGCGACCGCGTGACCCACGCGGACGCGTGACAGACGCCACGTGCAAAAACTGCAGAAAATGCCCCCAGCGATTTCTAAAACCATTTTAGCCCAGATCCAAGTCCAGAAAACACATATTAGAGGTTATAAAATGGGGGAATGCATCCATTTAAGAGGGGGCCTGCCGATTATTCACTTTTCATAATTTAGATGTAGTTTTTAGAGGGAGAGATTCTCTCCTCTCTCTTAGGATTTAGGATTAGGATCCCTCTTAAAAGAATTAGGATTTCTTATTATTTCAACTTCCTCTCAGGTTCAATATTCCTTTTACTTTATATTTCCCATTTACTTTCAGATACTTTAATGCTTTTATTTAATTACTTATGTTGCCAAATTGGCTTATGAACCATTCATGTTAGGATTTTCTTTATTTAATATAAATTGAGGTATTTCAGATTTATGATTCTTATTTAGCTTTTTATATTCTTGGCTTTAATTGATTAACTGGAGGCTCTTGAGTTATCAAACTTATCGTGATTGTTAATTGTTATTTTTGCTAATTGAATTGAATTCCCCTAACTCTAGTCTTTCCTTAGGAGTTGGCTAGGACTTGAGGATCTAACTAATTAGTCCACTTGACTTTCCCTTGCTTTCGTAAAGGTTAACTAAGTGGGGTTAAAACTCAATTCTCATCACCATCGATAAGGATAACTAGGATAGGACTTCCGAATTTTCATACCTTGCCAAGAGTTTTATTAGATATTAATTTATTAATTCCTGCAATTTATTTTCCTTGTTCAAACCTTTCAAAACTCAAAATTCTACCTTTTCCATAGCTAATAATAAGTCATACCTCCCTGCAATTCCTTGAGAAGACGACCCGAGGTTTAAATACTCGGTTATCAATTTTATTGGGTTTGTTACTTGTGACAAACAAAACTTTTGTAAGAAAGGATGATTGCTTGGTTTAGAAACTATACTTGCAACGAGAATTTATTCTGAATTCTAAACCGTCAATCATTCGCTCTTCAAAATGGCGCCGTTGCCGGGGAATTGCAAACGTGTGCCTTATTATTGGTTATTGTAAATATTTTTCTTTTACTTGTTTATTTGTTTTTGTTTTTCCCTTTTATTTCTATTAGCTACCATGAATTCTCACCCCTCTCGCTTTGAGTTTGGTTCTAAATTTGTTGAAAGGAGTGGAAGCTATAACAGGAATATGCATCAAGGTCTAAGCAATCAAGGATGGATGGAGCCAAGAAGATCTGATCAAAACCCTTTAGGCAACAACACCCTCCCAGATATCATGGGCAATGACCACTCTACAATGCATACTAAGCTGATAGATATGGTGGATCCCCTTGTAATTACCAACAAGCCCCACCCTGTGCGTATAGATCATCCTCTCAACATAGCTTTGAACCACCACACTCACAAGTTTCTTTTCACCATTCACCACCGTATGACCCTTATCCACCACAATCCCAATACAATTACTCCCAAGAACCACCACATTCTTATTATGAACCCTCTCCCCCAACCAATGAACCCTCATACCCACCCCAACCTCCAATGGATGACAAATTTCGTGTTCTTCTTCAAGGGCAAGCGAAGATGCAAAGGGACGTACTAGAACTCACTACTGCCTTAACCGAGGTAGTAAATATAATAGCTTCCCGACATCTGAGCACTCAAAGTACTCCCATGACTGCATGTGGAGAATCAAAAGAAGAGCGTAGCATGAAGGAGATGCTAGAAACTTCGGTAGACAATGAGGAGCATGGCTTTGTATTGGAACAAGTGGAGGAAGCCATAATAGTTGTAGAAGAAGAAGTGGTTGAAGATTTAGGAGATGCTGAACCTCCATGGGAATCGAGAACTGTAAAGGATTCCGCTGAGAACTTCGAATTTGATGTCAAGGAGGATAGTGCAAAACCTCCAAAGCATATACCTTGTGAAAAATTGGACGGAACAAACCAAGAAATTGATTCCATAGGCAGTGATGATCATGAATCAAGCTCTCCTAGTCACGAACTTACATCCACAACTGAATTCCTTGAGCCTGAAGAACCTTATCCAAGTGGATACGAAGATGACGTCGAGGTAGATTTCTCTCAACCTCCAACGTATGACTTGAGTGACGAGGAAGACATAGAAGACTTTGATCAGGACACAATTGCAGTTGAAGAATTTTGCAAGGAAGTGGAGGAATTCACAGAAGAATACAAGGGAGTAAAGCTTACAGAACCACTGGAAACACCTATCCCAAGGCCCTTACCACCTAATACAAGCTTCAAGTGGGTACAATCCTTAACCTTTATCTTTACTTTTCCACTTGAATATGGTTTGCTTGAAACAGATGGCCAGCTTAAATCTCTCTGCGGCTTTAAGAGTAAGAGGGAAATGGCTCGTACTCAGAGCTGGTGTACCAGATTCAATAAGGTTCCACGCTTCAATTCAAAGTGCACGGATTGGTATCAAACTCAATTGAGTGGGTCTCGGAAGGCGTTTGGTCATCTTGGTGAGAATACAATTTCTAAACCACTCGGATGGAAGAATATAGATCAAGACAAAGGCAGATTTAAAAGCAAAGTTTGGGATCCTGGAATCTATTCTGACATTCGTCACCCCGGGAGCCTGAGAATCTGTTTGAAGCTGCTCAAAAGCTTTACATGCCTAGTTTGGGATCCCGGAGGTTGTTGGCATTCCAAACATTGGTGGATATTTCTGAATGAATTTAAGCACAAGCCACCATAACAAGAAGCTCATCAAACGTCCAACTTAAGGACTTTAACTAAAAGTGCTAGGTGGGAGACAACCCACCATGGTATGATCGTTTCTTTTTCAATTTTATTTCGTGTTATTTGTTTTTATTTTATTTTATTTTCATTGAACCTGGAAGTATTCATAGCATCTACATTAGCACTGCATATTGCATACTGCATAATTGCATAAAAAAAAAGTTTTACGCGACGCATCCGCGTCACAAGTGCATTGGGAAGAAAAGGAAAGTGAACAGAAAGTCACGCGAAAGCGTGGCTGGAGGCGTGCCTTTGGCACAAATTGTTCCACGCGACCGCGTCGCTAACGCATTCGCGTTAGTTGCGAAAAGAAATACCTCCCACGCGTCCGCGTCACTCACGTGAACGCGTGACCTGGAAATCGGCGTGAAGATCCAACGCCCAGAAATCTGGGCTGGAATCGTGCGACTAGTGTGCGTTTAGCACAAAACGGCCCACGCGTTCGCGTCCCCGACGCGAACACGTTATTTGCAAAACACTCATCCCACGCGAAAGCGTGAGTGACGCGTCCTCGTCGCGTGGATATTATGGCCCCCTAAATGGAGACAGGGAGTTGCGCTGAAATGACGCTGGAAGTGTGCGTCTAGCACAATTTTCAGCGACGCGGTCGCATGCCTCACGTGTCCGCGTCAACCATCCTTTACCCAGCCTACGCGATTGTGTCAATCACGAGACCGCGTCGAACCCATTTCACCCTAGTCACGCGATCGCGTGCCCCATGCGTTCGCGTGGATTCAAAATCACTAACCCCTTTTCACGCGAAACCCTACCCGTCGTGCCTCATAACCCCCCATTCTTCTTCTCTTCTCTGCAACTCCCTCCCTCCTCTGCAACCACCACCACCGCACCCAACCACCCAGCTCCGACCACCGCGACCACTGCACCACCCCCGACCACCCAAAACCCGCTGCGACACCCTTCCCCCTCTCTTCTTTCTTCCCTTCCCTCTCTTCCACCCCTCTCAACCACCACTGCCCCTCCCACCGCGACTAGCACCGACCACCCCGCCACCAACGCCGCCTCCTACCACCACAACCCTCACCTACCTCCCTTCTAACCTTACCCCCTCCACCATTAACCCCAACCCGAAGCCCCTGCCACCGCCCCTGCTCCACCACCGCGCCGCCGTGCTCCCCCCAGCACCGCCGCACCAACCACCACCATCTCTCTGCCCTCACCTCTGTTCATACACATACCAGGTTCTGCCGAACACCAAATTCTCTATCCCTTGTAGCTATTTGCTTATTTTTCAGATTATGTTCGAATTAGGCTAGTTAGAGATGCATGTTTGTAGTGGATTCTAGGTGGTTAGGTAGCTAGGATGTGGTTAGTGGATTTAGGCCTGATAATTGCGCCGTTCTTGCCACTTGTTTTATCTATTTCGCAATTCTGATTTTGCTATGATAATCATATTGTTCATACATTGTTCTTCCATGTTTCTTGCTGCTGTTACATTGCTCTTTCATGTTCATATTATCTGTATCTATTTGCAGCTTTATTTTAATTTATATGAATTGCTTTTTCATGCTGTTTATTTCCGGGAACATCCAATTTTAGCCAGAATGCTACCCAATTTTCTGCAAATTATTTTCATGTATTGAGTTTGAAAACTTACTATTTTGCCTTACTTGGCTACAACCAAACCGATTCATGACTGCCCGGGCTGGCATTCTTATTCCTTTTGGATCCCCAAGTTAATAACTTGCACTATTGATGATTTCATGTTAGTTTTGCAACTTTTCTATCCTTCTGAATTATCATCAATCCACTGAAATTTTTGCCTAAATATGAGTTGATTATTCTTTAAATTTGTGAATTTATTGTTACCTAGGAAATATTTATCATGCCACTCACTTTAATTTTCTTTGTCCTAACTCACTGCTTTCCACTTTCTAACCTCCTTTTACTCCTAACCATTTTAACCTTCTCACTTCTCTTTTTGCTTTTAACCTAACTACTTTAACTTTTTAACTCAAGGCATGATTATTGTTTTTCCTAATTAACATGAATTCTACTTATATTATATTTTGGATTGTGATTTTTTTTCACCTCAGATTTTTCACTCAAATTCAGTCCAAAATGTACATATATTTAACTCATCTCATAATTCTACTGCTCGTTTGCCTTTATGCTTACATTGATAAATCCTATTTGCCTACTTGTTTTCCTGCTTTTGTTCTTTAATTATATCTTGCAATTTCTACTTTTCAGGATGTCTGACCCTCAGCGCAAAGAAAAAGGCAAAGCAACCACTGGCAAACAGAAAAGAGGCAAATCCTCTATGTCCATCCTCGACATTATGCATGATGACTCCTGGCGGGAAAAGCACTTTACCCCGCAGGAGAAGGCTGACCAACTCCTCCCTACCAATGATCCAGTTAAATTTGCAAACAGATACTGTGAGCTAAAGTATCCAGTGTTTGCCACTTCCAGGAACCTGTACCTGGAAAGAACTCTGAAAATTCCAGAAGAACTACAGCAGTACACCTCTGAACAGATAAAACAGAGAGGCTAGTTCTTCTTGGAGAGAAACTTGACAGAGGTCAATGCTTCTTGGGTCAGAGAGTTTCACTGCAACTATTTCAAGACTTCCCTAGATGCAGTGCACCTCAGAGGGAAACAGATTTTGGTCACTGAGGAAGCTATTGAGGACATCCTCCACCTTTAGCCTAAATTAGATCAGCCTGACAGTTACCAAAAGGCTGAAGAGGATATGCGCTTTATGAGATTTGACTGGGATGCTGTCAAGCAGAGGATAGCCCTTGATCCTACTGTCCCATGGGTCATGGGAAAGAACACAGTGATGCCTAAGGGAATCAAGCTGATTTATCTGAATGATGAGGCTCGGCTCTGGCACCAGATTCTGAGCAACTATGTGATGCCGAGCACTCATGAGACAGAGCTGCCCGCTGCTATGATCACCCTCATCTGGTGTGTGATGGAGGGTAAGGACTTGTATCTTCCACGTTTCATCCGGTACTATATGGTCAGGGTCCATGTCAGAGGCACTCTCCCTTTCCCTTATTTGGTCACCCAGCTAGGTCGTCGAGCTGACGTGCCTTGGGAGCTTGCTGATGAAAAGCCACCTGCTACAGACTGCAAGAAGATTATCCCTCACAGTAGGAAGTTTCAGGCTTTAGGTTACAGATCCCCATTCCTCACCGCTTCTGATGAGACAGCCACACCTTTAGCTACCCCTTCTTCATCCACTACTGCACCAGCTACCACCACTGCACCCCCGCCTGCCTCAGAGCCCATCTACCACTTCGTGCACCGCCTATTTCAGCAGCTGGACCAGATGGAGCGCCGCAACAAGCGGTGATATGAGAGATCTGAGCGTCGCAACAAGTGATGCTATGAGCACCTCAAGTTGATGATCCGATCCGGCGGCGACATCTCCTTCGAGCCTGACACCCCTTCTGATACATCTGAGGTGGAGGAGGATGATCACGAGGAGGAGGCACCTACCCAGGCTGAGCAGGCAGGACCAGAGCAGGCTGCGCCACAGCATGAGGAGCCACACCAGATTCAGGCCGCAGACCCAGAGATTCTTCTACAGTCAGCACCTCCACTGCAGCAGACAGATCCTCCTACACTTATCCAGTCTGCAGACCTTCAGGCTTCCACAGAGACACCAGCAGCCCATCCTTCCGGTGATGGCACTTCTTCACACCCAGCTTGAGTGAGCATCGAGGACGATGCTATATTTTAAGTGTGGGGAGGTCGCCATCCCTGGCTTATCTTTTTGGTGAACCACTACAGACTCTTTTTATCTTATTTTGTTTATTTTTCTGTATTTTTATTTTTATTTTTTCAGTACTTTCACATTGTTCTTTTGCTGTATTTCTACTTTATTTCCGCATTTTGTACTTTAGTTTATATCTTAGACATTTAGTTTAGTTTGAAATTCTAAACTTATTAGTTATAGAATATGTGGATTAATTAGTATAGTTTACCCTTTTAGCATATAATAGTTTGGTTTAATTGAAAATAAAGGAAGTAAACTAGAGACCTTAACAGAATCAAACATCCACACACCTTGTATATATAGCATTACATGTTAGTTAGTTAACAACATTTCATCAAGGAGGAACATTAAGATTTTAAAAGCCACCCTAAGATTTACATTGAGAATAATGGGAACTCTTAATTTCTACTTGCATGACATACATGACTGATATATGATTTTTGAGCTGGAGAACACACAGCCTGTGAGTTTTGAGCTTAATTGTATGGTTACATTCAAACCATAAATTTTATTTCTGTGTGTTTTGCCCTTCTTTTTCATTCTGGTGTTCTTTACTTTGTTTTAATCTATATGTCCAATATAGAATATAGATACATACCAAGAGATGATTGAGGCCATCATTTGGATTTTTCCTCACTTATCCCAAATTAGCCTACCTTGTACATCACCTTTGTTAGCCCCCTTGAGCTTTTTAATTCCCTCTTGTTCTATAACCGCATTACTAGCCTTAAGTAGAAAAACAAAATAAAAATCCCAAATTGAATCCTTGGTTAGCTTAAGATAGATATTGTGTACAATTTAAGAATAGGGAATTTTATGGGAACATGGGATGATAGAAACAAAGTAGGAATTTAAAAAGAATAAATTGTTTCAAGAACAAAATATTGGGAAGCATGCTCATGAGAAATCAAAACAATTGAATTACCATGTGCATTGATGAAAAAAAAACTTATTTAAAAATTTTCAGTATTTAAATAAGGGATATAAAAATTCCCCAATTGCAAAATAAAAATCAATGCACATGGGGGCAAAATTTCAAAATTAAAATTAATACATGAGCTTGCAATACAAAGTGGGAAAATTTGGGTCAATAGATAAAGGAACTTTAAAACTATATAAAGTATGTATGTTAGGTGAGATCTTAGACTAATCAAGGATTCACTTATTAGCTCACTTAGCCTTATACATATACCTTTACCTTTACCTTGACCCCATTACAACCTTGAAAAAGACCTCATGATTTTTGTATGTCTGTATTCCATAATCGTTGATTGGTTAGATGAAGAACAAAGTTTTAGAAAGCAAGGATAGAAAAAGAATAGAGTGATTGACCCAATAAACACTGAGTGACTAGAGAGTAGGGGTGTTCATGGTTCAGTTTTTTCATAAACTAAACTGAAACTGCACTAAACCATTTTAAATGGTTTAGAAACTGAACCAAACTACTTTGTCAAATAAGAAACTGGTTTTAAACCAGTTTACAATACAGTGCACCAGTTTAAACCAATTCATAAAAATAAAACCAGTTTTAATTGAAAAAATCAGTTTAAACTGGTTTATAGGCTAAAACTAGTTTTAACTTTTAACATATATATAATTAGTTTTTACATTTTCTCTCTCCCCCTCTCTCTTTCTCTCTCCCCCTCTCTCTCCTTCCGTTCTCCCTCTCTCTCTCTTCTTCTCTCCCTCTCTCCCCCTCCTTTCTCTCTCTCCCACTCTCTCTCTCCTTCCCCTCTTCCTCTCTCTCTTCTTCTCTCCTTCTCTCCCTCTCTCCCCCTCATTTCTCTCTCTCTCCCTCCTCTCTTTCTTTTCCTTTTCTCTCTCTCTCCCCCTTCCCCTCTTTCTCCCCTCCCCTCTCTTTCTCTCTCTCTCTCTCTCCCTCTCTTACATTCTCTCTCTCCTAGCCCTCTTCCTCTCTCTATCTCTCTCTCTCTCTCCCTCTTCTCCTTTCCTCTCTCCCTCCTCTCTCTCTTTCTCTCTCTCTCTCTCTTAACATATATAAAATTAGATTTTACATTCTCTTTCTTTCCCTCTCTCCCTCTCTCTCTCTCTTTCTCTCCCTCTCTCTCCCTCCTCTCTATCTCTCTCTCTCTCTTTCTCTCTCTCCTTTTCTCCCTCCTCTCTATCTCTCTCTCTCTCTTTCTCTCTCTCCCTTCTCTCCTCTCTCTCTCTCCCTTTTCCTCTCTTTCTCATCTTCTCTCCCTCCTTTCTCTCCCTCCTTTCTCTCTCTCTCCTTCTTTCCATTTCTCTCTCTCTTTCCCCTCTCACTCTTCCTCTTCTCTCTCTCCCCTTTTCCTCTCTTTGTCTTCCTCTCTCTCCCCCCGTTTTTCTTTTCTCTCTCTCCCCATCTCTCTTCTTATCTTCCTCTCTCTCTCCCCTGCCCCTTTTTCTCCCCTACCCTTTCTTTCTCTCTCCCTTTTCTCCCTCTATCCCTTTCTCTCATTCTCTCTCCCCTATCCCTCTTCCTCTGTATCTCTCTCTCCCTCTCTCTCCTTCACTCTTCCCCTCCTCTCTCTCTCTCTATCTCTCTCTCCTTTCTCTTTCTCTCTCACTTTCTCTCCTTCCCTATTCCCCTCTTCTCTCTCTCTCCCTCTCTCTTTCTCTCTGTCTCTCTCACTTTCTCTCCCTCTTTCTCTTCCTCTCTCTCTCTTGTGCTGTTTCTTTCCCTCCCTTCTCTCTCTTTGTCTCTCTCCTCCTCCTCCTCTCTCTCTTTTTCCTATCTCTCCTTCTCTCTTATTTTTTTCTTTTTTCTCTCTCCCTCATTTCTCTCTTATTTTAGAGAAAAGAGGGGGGAGGAGAGAGAAGAGGGATATAGAGTGAGAGAAGGTTGAGAGAGAAAGAGAAAAGAGAGAAAGGAAGGGAAGAAAGAGGAGAAAGAGAGAGAGGAGGGCGAAGAAAGAGAGAGAAGAGAAGAGAGAAAGAAGGGAAGGGGGAGAGAGAAAGAGAGAAAAGGGAAAAAGTAGAGAGAGAGAGAGAGAGAGAAATAGGAAGAAAGAATGGAGGGAGAGAGAGAGAGAGGAGGGAGAAGAGAGAGAGAGAAACAAAAGGGAAGAGACAGGGAAAAGAGGGAGAGAGAGAGAGAGAGAGAAGGGGAAGGGAGGGGGAGAGAGAGAGAGAAAGAGAGAGAGAAGGGGGAAGGGAGGGGGTGAGGGAGAGATGAGAAAAAAGAAAGAGAGGTAGAGAGAGCGAGAGGAAAAAGAGAGAGATGAGGGGAAGAAAGAGAAGAAGGAGAAAGAGAGAGAGAGAGAGAGAGAGAGGGGAAGAAAGAAGGGGGAGAGAGAGAGGTGGGAGAGGAGAGAGAAAAATAAAATGGGAGAGCGAGGAAAAGGAGGGGGAGAGAGAGAAAAGAAGAGAGAAGGGAAGAGAGAGAGAGGAAGGAATTGGGAGAGAGAGGGAGAAGAGGGAAAGGAGAGAGAGAGACAAAGACGAAGAGAGATGGGAGGGGGAGAGAGAGAAAGTAAGGGGAAAAAAGAGGGAGAGAGAGAGAGAGGAGAGGGAGAAAGAGGAGGAGAGAGAGGAAGAGAGAGGGAGAGAGAGAGAGAGAGGGGGGGGGAAAGGAGAGAGAGAAAGGAGAGAGAGAAAGACGAGGAGAGATGGGAGGGAGAGAGAGAGAGGAGAGGGAATAAGAGGGGAGAAAGAGAGAGAGGAAGAGAGACGGAGAGAGAGAGAGAGAGGAAGAGAGATAGAGAGAGAGAGAGGGAAAGGAGAGAGAGAGAGAGAGAGAGAGAGAGAGAAGGAGGAGAGAGAGGGAGAGAGAGAGAGAGAGAGAGAGAGAGAGAGAGAGAAGGGAGAGAAGGAAGAAAAGGGAAAGAGAGAGAGAAGGGAGAGAGAGGGGAGAAAGAGGAGAGAGAGGAAGGGGAGAGAGAAAGTGAAGTGAGAGAGAGAGAAATAGTATGTAAAAAATAATTTTAGAGTTTAAATAAAACCAGTTTTAATTTGGTTTAAAACTAAACTGAACCATAAAAACTGATTTTTAATAAACTGGTTTTCATAAAAACTATGGTTTCAGTTTAGTTTCAGTTCAGTTCAGTGAAACCAGTTTTTTTCCACACCCCTACTAGAGAGTAAACACAAAATCCAGTGAGGGTTCAATAGCTCATCACCATATATCTCTGCTTAATTGTTAATTGTCTTGCAAGTTTGTGAAATACTTTCACCCATCTCAATTGTAAAGGTGCTTTAACATTATCTAAGATTTGGCTATGCATATATGATTCCTTGAGGATATGAATTAATTTGACTACATGTAAGTTTTATATACAGTGCATAAAAACTAGAATTGCATGACTCATTTAGGTAGCTTGCATTTAGAGTAGATTGCATTGCATGAAATTTCACCACCTTACCTTATTCTTTATCTTGGATTTAGCATGAGGACATGCTATTGTTTAAGTGTGGGGAGATTGATAAACCCATATTTTATAATGTATTTTGTGCTCAATTTAAGTGATTTATTCAATCCTTCACCCACTTATTCATGTAAATTGCATGGTTTTACTTTCCCTTCCTTATTATGTGATATATGTGAAAAACATGTTTCCTATGCTTTAGAAATATTAAAATTAATCATCCTTTATTACCATTCGATGCCGTGATTTGTGTGTGTGCTTTCAGGCTTTATAGGGCAGGAATGACTTAAAGGATGGAAAAGAAACATACAAAAATGGAAGGAAAGCACAAAAATGGAGTTTTGAAGAAAAGGGCAGCGACGCGAACGCATGGACGACGCGGCCGCGTGCCCAGCGCGAAAAGGCAGCGACGCGAACGCGTGACTGACGCGGACGCGTGCCTTGAGCAAAAGCACAACTGACGTGGAAGCGTGCCTGACGCGACCGCGTGACCCACGCGGATGCGTGACAGACGCCACGTGCAGAAACTGCAGAAAACGCCTCCAGCTATTTCTGAAACCCTTTTGGCCCAGATCCGAGTCCAGAAAACACAGATTAGAGGTTATAAAGTGGGAAAATGCATCCATTCAAGAGGGGGCCTGCCGATTATTCACTTTTCATAATTTAGATGTAGTTTTTAGAGGGAGAGGTTCTCTCCTCTCTCTTAGGATTTAGGATTAGAATCCCTCTTAAAGGAATTAGGATTTCTTATTATTTCAACTTATTATTTCAACTTCCTCTCAGGTTCAATATTCCTTTTACTTTATATTTCTCTTTTACTTTCAGATACTTTAATGCTTTTATTTAATTACTTATGTTGCCAAATTCGCTTATGAACCATTCATGTTAGGATTTTATTTATTTAATATAAATTGAGGTATTTCAGATTTATGATTCTTATTTAGCTTTTTATATTCTTGGCTTTAATTGATTAACTGGAGGCTCTTGAGTTATCAAACTTATCGTGATTGTTAATTGTTATTTTTGCTAATTGAATTGAATTCCCCTAACTCTAGTCTTTCCTTAGGAGTTGGCTAGAACTTGAGGATCTAACTAATTAGTCCACTTGACTTTCCCTTGATTTCGTAAAGGTTAACTAAGTGGGATTAAAACTCAATTCTCATCACCATCGATAAGGATAACTAGGATAGGACTTCCAAATTTTCATACATTGCCAAGAGTTTTATTAGATATTAATTTATTAATTCCTGCAATTTATTTTCCTTGTTCAAACCTTTCAAAACCCAAAATTCTACCTTTTCCATAGCTAATAATAAGTCATACCTCCCTGCAATTCCTTGAGAAGACGACCCGAGGTTTAAATACTCGGTTATCAATTTTATTGGGTTTTTTACTTGTGACAAACAAAACTTTTGTAAGAAAGGATGATTGCTTGGTTTAGAAACTATACTTGCAACGAGAATTTATTCTGAATTCTAAACCGTCAATCATTCGCTCTTCAGTGCTACTTGTGAAGTTTGCTGAATGAGTGGTTCAATGAAGGGAGTTGGTTGAGTTGCTGGTGTATGAGGAGGATTTGCAGCAGCTGCAGTTGCAGGTGAACCAGATCCAGCAAGGG
Source organism: Arachis ipaensis (assembly GCF_059453495.1). Taxonomy (NCBI): domain Eukaryota; kingdom Viridiplantae; phylum Streptophyta; class Magnoliopsida; order Fabales; family Fabaceae; genus Arachis; species Arachis ipaensis. Next base: position 18,404,354 of record NC_142439.1, read on the forward strand.
GTGAGTTGTTTGCAGAACCAGATCCATTAAGGGGTGACACAATTGTAGATCCAAATTCAGCAGCAAGAATATTTGGTGCAGGGGCTGATGCAACAACAGCCAATTTTTTAAATCATTCCATCACTAAACCCTTTAAATTATGGAGTATGAAATAGCAAAATATAGTTATACCTGTGAAACTAGTTGCTTTTCCTCTACTAAGTCCCACACCCCTCCCTCTGCCTCTCCCCCTTCCAGCAGATCCAGCAGCAGCAGTGCCATTCGTAGCAGCAGATTCAGCAGCAACAGTAGTTGGTGCAGAGGCTGATGGAACAAAAGTATAATGGTTAACACATTTCATAATAGAACAATTTCAATCGTCTAGTATGCAGCAACAAATCCTAAAATTACATGTGGCAACAGTTCCTCTTCCTTTGCCCCTTCCTCTACCCAGTCCCGCACCCCTTCCTCTGCCTCTCTCCCTTGCAGCAGCTCCAGCATCATGTGCACTATTTCCAGGTGCAGCTGAGTCAGTTGCAACATCAGATGCAGCAGCAGCGGGTTCAGGAGATGATGCAAGTTCAATCGAATCGAGGCAACATTACAAAAAGGAACTGGTGCAATCAACAATATGAAACAACAATAAAATAAGATGTACCTGAGACAATAGGATTTGGGCAGTGCCTCCTGTTGTGTCCATACTGGCCGCAATTGCTGCAAGTCACAGAGGTACCCGTCCTTTTGTACTTCGTTTGAGATCTATTTTCATCCGGTTCTCTAATCCACACCATTCTTGGTCGACCATGTTTAACCCTAAAAATTGGGGGTATGATGTTATCACAGTTCACTTTCGGCCACATGTTCTCTCCATTAATTGGAGCAATTGATTTCCCATATATTGCAAGGTATGCTGTTGGACTATAGTAGTTGCTACAATACTCTTCAGGATTATCACCCTTTTCAAAGATGGCACTGCATGCATGTGAGCATGGCATACCACTCAAATCCCAAAATCGACAGCTGCAAGTACCAGCTAACAGATCCACCACAAACCTTTCCATGATCATCCTATTTTTGTGATGTACCTCAAACTTCAGCTCACCTGCCCATCTAGCATTCCATTCCATGCTTCTGGTTGCAATGACATCCAACATCTTTTTTGGTTTAGGCAGAATGGATCCTTCATACTTCTCAGCCTTCTTCTTCTTTTCTGCAAATCTTGACATCCAGTAGCACCTGATCCTCTCAAACATCGTCAGAATGGGCTTGTCTCTTGCCTCAAGAATCCTGCCATTGAAAGCCTCTGATATGTTATTCATTAGCATATCACTCTTTGCCATAAACGTGAAATGGCTCTTTGTCCACAACTTTGGGTCTACTCCCATCAGTTTATCATAACAGTCTCTATTTTTCTCCTTGAGCAGATTCATTCTTCGCTCCCACTCTTCCACATAGATAGCTTTAGCAATGGATAGGATTAGATCCCTCAAAACTGTCCCTCCACCATATGCCTTCTTACAGTTGGCATACAGATGCCTTAAACATAATCTATGCTCAACAGAAGGTTCCATCTCAGCAAAAACTTGCATCAAACCCTAAAACAACAAAAACAACATAAGTCATATTATCAATGAAATAGTTAGGATCATAAGTCATATTATTCAATGAAATAGTTAGAATCATAAGTCATATTATCCTTACTTTTTGTTGATCTGACATGAAAATCCATCTTCTTGATTCACCGATATCATCCAGCAACAAATCAAGGAACCATCCCCAGCTGTCCTTTGTTTCCGCCTCCACTGCTGCAACCGCAATTGGAAAATAATTGTCATTAGGATCCCTCCCTACTGCAATTAGTAGCTGTTGACCATGGTCCCCTTTTAAGTGACACCCGTCCACTCCTATGATCGGTCTACAACCAGCCAAGAAGCCCTGCTTCACCGAATCAAGGCACATGTACATCCTCATGAATCGCGGTTGGTGTGTTAATAATGGCCTATCCACAATAATACTAAGCTTGGACCTCAGATTTGTCCTTAAAATCTCAGCACAATAATCCCTCAATTTGGCATATTGTTGTATGGCCCTTCCATGTACTTCTTCCCTTGCTTTTCTTCTTACCCAATAAGCCTTTCCAACACTAACATTTGCCATATACTTGTCCTGAATTGTTTGAATAATAGTGGCCAGCCGCATATCTTCTCCACGACTAATGTTGTTGACAATCTTTTTTTATATCCACTCACTAGAAGCAAGCCTACCACTATAACTTCTTCCACAGGTATGCTTGCCCTTCAAGGTTTTTATCCTAAAACAATCAGATCTTCCTACCTTACTTGCATAGCAAATCCACTTGCACTTTCCTTTTTGTCCCTTACACACTACTCTGCACCTCAACTTGTCGTTCTTCTTGTACCTAACGTCTCTCCCATTCAATAAGGCATGCTCCTTAATTGCATCTTTAAACTGGGACAGTGTTTTGAACTCCAACCCAACCTTAAACTCATACTCTCTACACATTTCTGCCTCATCATACTTAGGAAACCTTTTTTTCTTAATCATGTCATCAAAATCTCCCTCGTAACTATCTATGTCTTCAGTTTCATGACCATCCGAAATGTCTCCAATTTGTGCATCCATCTCTCCAGCAGCTTCATTATCCTCAGCACCCTTATCTGTTGTGCCTTCTTGATTTAGCGGGCCATTGAACCCACCAAACGCATTTGATTGTCCACCATCAGCACCATCCTCTACATCGAACCCAAAGTAATTCTCATGTTCACCATCATCAGCACTGTCATTAAACCTATCCTCTTCAGTAGAGGGTTCTGACTCAACATCGACTTCTACTTCTATCAGTCCACTATCTTCGCCTTCATCTGGGACATAATCTGGATCCATTGATGTGATTTCAACCCCATTACCTTCTCTGTAACCATCAACAGCATACACTATACCATGATTCACAGAATCAGTAACTAAAGCCCTAGCCATTCTAACGGCATCCCCATCTGACTTCAACTCTTTGAGACCTAACTTCAACTCTATTCCAGGTTCGTTCCACCATAGCTTGCATAACCCTTGTAGCCTAGACCCTTCAGCAAACTCACTATCTCTTGCAGAGACCATTCATCTAGTTCATAATACAAGTCTTCCACAACCAACCCACCTAAATATTCTAGTCCATGTCCCGTGTCAATAAATTTTTCTCCGTGATGGAGCTCTATTGTGAACTCTGATTCTCCCATTGCTACACAACAAAAAACGAAAAAATGTTGATGACTTTAACGCCATAACGTTCGACAACTTTTGGAAGAATGAAGAATGGAAAAAAGTGTAACTCATACCTTTGCAACAATGACGACAGCAGCTCCTTCGATAGAGGAGGCCACGAAAGACAATAACAAACCTCGATCACACAATGGTGGAATGCAAATGCGTTATCAAACAATCAGAAACTGAGATGGGGTGAAGAGGAAGGGTTTCTTTTGCCTCAGTGAAAAGGGAGGAAGAGCAAGGGTTAACTTTTCATTACTGAAGATCAAAGGTTATTCCTTTATTAAGGTAGGGGCATTTTTGACAATATAAAATAGGTAAATAGATTCAGGATTACAAAAAACGTTTGTAATTGGGTATATCCAATTTCGAAACGGAATATTCCGTTAACCCAAACGTTTTTTGTCACTGTAAAGACCCAATTAAAACAAAAAAATTAGTATAGGGACCCAATTAAAAGGAAAAAAACTATAGGAACCTAATTAAAAATTCGGCCAAACTATAGGGACCAACAGAGTAATTAAACCTATAAATAAATATGTAAACCAAATCTTTTTCTAGCATAGAGTCATTTTTTCCAAAAAAGCTTGCAAATAAGGTTTTCAAAATAAAATCACTTTTTCGTATATTTTTACAAGAACTTGGCGGAATCTCTCCTTAAAATAGACTTCACCACCCTCACAGGGTCCCTCACTTTCATCATTCCTTAACTTATCTCAATCCATACACTATTCTCAATTCATTCATCATTTTACCAAAACATACACATAATTTATTCACAACCATAGTTTTGACAATTCTCATCACAACCAGCTATAAATCAGAATCTTTAGCATTTTCAAACATTCAGGAAATCAAACACATTTTCATCAAATTCAATTATTTTCACAGTCATAAATTCAACACAAATTCGTCATTCAACTAGTCCAGACAGTCATAAATTATTTACAGTTACTCATTAAGCTTTTGAGCATTCATGAATTAAAAACTTTTAATTTAAAAACAAAACCCCTACCTCCGTACAGAATCAAAATCAATGAAAACTCTGGAGAAGTTTTCTGATCAAATTGTTAAAGAAAAAACATCAAAAATTGTCTATGCCTCCTAAAATTTTAATTGACCGAACTCAAGGAGAAGAGGAACTACGTTACTATCAACTTCTACCGGACAAATGTAATGCTAACGTATAAAGGAAGAGGATACAAACACTTTTATCGGATTAAATTTTTTATTAAAATTACGAATTTCAAGAAATCGAAGCAAAAATCGTGGAGGTGTCATGACTCTCCTTCAAAGACACTTGGTCTCTCACTTTCATTCCCTTTCCAAGTCTTAATTCAGTGATGATATTAAATAAATAAAAGGCATGATGGTGATTATTTGAGAATTTGTGGTGTTAAGGCGTAGGTGTCATGATAATATATATGTATAAAGGCATTAAAAGCCACGTTGCCAATTTATTTCTTTCCTTTTGCCTTAGTGGCTTTGGCTAAGTAAATGACTCCAAGAAAAAAATATGATTATATATGTATGCATAAGGCATATGAGCCATGTTTCAAATTTGCTTTCTTTACTCCCTTAAAGGTTTCGGCCAAATCTTTTTCCTTTATCCCCTTACCCAAAACTAATAATAATAATAATAATAATAATAATAATAATAATAATTCTTTTTGTATTTTATTTTATTTTATTTTTTTGAAATATCTCGTTGTAATAAAATTTATTTAAAAATTTTAATAGATTTTTTACTCAAAGTAATATAAAATTTAATTTAATTACTTTTAAAAAAATAATTTTTTAAATAAAATAATAAATCATGAACAACTTATTATTTAATTTTCAAAAACTCGAGTTATTATATCTTATTCACCTTACAAAAATTTTTGCTTTCGAAAATTAATATAAGATAAAAAAAATTCATATCAACTCCACTTTCAAAAATATCAAAGAAAAGAAATAGAAAGGTTTGGCATGTTCAGTTTTTTAAATGTAAAAGAAATAATATATTATGAAGGTAACAAAAAAGGTATAGTGTGCTGCGGAGATTTAGAAAGATACTTTAGATTAGGCTCTAACAAGGATGCACAAAACAATGATAGGTAAACAATGATAAGGATGAATGTTCCAAAAGATTCAAGCAACGCATAGGAACATACTCAAACAAGGATATGCACGAACGATAAGGTATGGTTGGAATATAAATCAATTATAGCCAAGAAAGAAGTTCGAAACAAAGGATTCCACTGTAAGCAATCAAGAGAAAGTTGACATCAAACCACATTAGCACGAATAAGGATTATACGTTGAACGAACTAACCCCTAAAACTTAACTTCTAACATTTCCAAACCCCGTGATTCGCATACCTATTATTTCTATTTCGTCTATGATAGTCCATTAGTATTTCCGTATACACAAATCATCAGTATTAAGTTAGTCAGACCTAATACCATGAGAAATGCAACGGTCGACTAATAGCATTGATCAATAGATAGTCTTATTGCATGATAGCCACTCAGAGTATGCAGTGAAGTATAATTAGTCCATTCACAATGTTCTAACAGGAATGAACTGCTCTGATACCATAATGTAACACCCTAACTTTTAGCACCTCATGATAGTACTAAAAGTTCATGTGTTACTTACCTCTAAATCTTTTTAATTTATAATATCTTTATTTAATAACGAGCCTTTGAGAATACGAATTGGACTTTTATTTTAGAAACGGTGAGTCTGTACTTTAAACCTTTTATTCACAAAAATATATATACCCACATAGCATCATATACATAGACATAATCCAAGATTCTAAAAATACAAGTCCTACTCCTCTAAAAAGAATCAAAGACAATAAATGGCGAGGGAAAAGTTTAAGACTAGATCAAACACAGAAGATACGGATACATAGGTACATAAAGTTCTGATGTTCGGTCGCAGCTCCGCACCAAAGATTCCTGAACCTGTTGCTGAAAGAGAAATCTGTAGGGGGATGAGAACATCGTCCTCACATGTTCTTAATAGGAAAAGTGAATGTCGTAAAAGTAATAAACAAAATGCGAATAATTGACTTTACTCTATAAAATTATTCTTTTATCAACCCTTTGAAAATACTTTTTGTTCGTTACCTGGGTTCTCGGTAGGTGGTGACTAGGAGAGAGAGGAAGGTCCCGAGCGGGCGTGGAGCGCGTGCGGGCAACGTCGGAGGGCGGACGGAGCGGAGGGGTGGCCACCTGCAAGGACACTCCAACGATCAAGTCAGAGTCTGTACTGGGGGTGGCAGAATTAGGTAAGGGTGTGACGTATCTTGGGGGGAAAGTTGTCCTCTCCCCTTATATACCGTGCTGGGTGGGCCTGATGGCGACCTAGCCCATTAGTTGAGGTGTCGAGCTGTCTCCTTCCACGTGTGCGAGTCGTCCGTACTTAAGGTCGGTACTCTGGGTATCGACCCTGGGGATTCCGACCCGAATGGTGGCATGCTCAGCGTGGTTAGTTGGATCTCTGGGTCGGGCGTGGCCAACCGACCCGTAGGGATCTGTTATGATTTTTGGGCCTGGGTGGGGCAGTGCCTCGACCCAACGACTTCTTGGGCTGGGCTAACAGCCTGTAACAGTGCCCCCAACGCACCGGCCTCGAGGTCTGGGCCTCGTGGCTGGGCGCATTTGTCTTACTAAGGCGGTGGATTTTCTTCTTTCTCGGTGGCTCGTTGGTGTCGTTTTGCTTTCTTTGCGTTTGATCGCTTCGATTTTTGTGTTGCTTTCTTGGTTTTGGTGCTGGGCATTAAATATCCATCATTTCATTGATTTGAGATTTTGGGTGAAATGGCAAATATGCCCTTGTCTTTTGGCGCTCTTCCTTGGCGTTTACGCTCTCCTCCCTTTATTTTCATTTTGTAACCCCCTCTTTTTTTACTTTTTCCTTCTCTTCTCCCCTACTTTCTTCCGTTGTTGCTGCTCCTACTTCTACTGCTGCTGGTGCTTCAATCGTTCTTGCTCCCTGTCCGTTCCTTGCAAATTCTGTTTCTCCTGGTAAGCTTTCATGGCTTTCCTCTTATTTTGGTTGTTATTTCTTTATCTTTCGTGTATTTGCTTTACGTGTGCTTGGGTCTTTTTGTTTTTTGCTTTTAGAGGGGGTACCACTGGGTTTTGTGTTTCTGGGTTTTCCTGTGTTTTTGCTCATGTTTCTGGGCTAGTACAGGGGGGTTAGGGGGAGATTCGTATTTTTCTTTTTGCTTTCCTGTTTTGAGGGTTCCCGACTTCTCGTGTTGACTAAGTGGTGCCCCCGCTGTAGGTATGGCCGAGCGTCTTGCTTCTTCGAGTCAGGCTCAGCGCCCTTTGGCTGACTTCGTCGACCACTACGCTTGGGTCTCCTCCGACGTGAAGGATACTCCTTCTAAGATGACAAAGGAGTGGCTCCAGAAGTTATGACAATCCGGGCTCTTATGCGGAGGGGGTCCCAAGGAGGCGCTTTATCAGGTTTATGTCCCTGCTGGTCGGGAGCGTGTCTGCCAAAAGAACTTGGCTTCTCCCACGGTTGTTGATTGGCTGTGGGTTTACGAGCCTATGTTCACGACTTTGGGGCTTCGTCTACCCTTTTCTTCTTTTGTTATGAACTTATTGAGTCACTGCGACGTTGCGCTGTCGTAGCTTCATCCGAATAGTTGGGCCTCCATCCATTGCTTTGAGAGGGTCTGCGAGTATCTCTTCCTTCTTACGAACCCTTCTAGTCAGGGGAAGGCTAAGAAGGGTTATATGTCTTTTAGGGCCCAACGGGGGAGCAGAATTTTTGGCCTCTTTGAGGATTCTTTCCATGGTTTTAAGTCTGCCTTTTTTAAGGTTAGACCGGCCGAAGGTCATCAGCCTTTTTGGCTCACGGTTGAGGGGGCTCGGCGGATCCCGACCTACTAGAGTTTTGGTGCGGGGTCTGATTATCTTATAAAGGTGTCTTATGACTGGCTGAGCTCGAAAGATCGCAATATCGTTGATATTCTGTTGGCCATTTTTGGCAAAAAGAACCTTAATCCTCGTGTGTTGATGGGAGACCGGGAGGGCGGTCGAATGTATGTTGGTGGGTTACCTTCCCTTTGAGCTTTTCATGTTTTATTTTTCTATTGGTGATACCTTTCTCTTTCCTTTTGCTCGCAGTTTCTATGGCTAGCGGGAAGAAGACCTTGGCTGACTTGATGAGCCTCATCAAGGGGAACGAAGAGGGTGAGGGTGATTCTCCGCCGACTCCCTCAGTGAGCCAGAAGCAAGGGGAAGCTGGGGAGGCTAGTGGTCGGGTGGATGGGGCTGACCCGGTTTATCGGGAAAGCGCTGTTTCTACCGAGAAAGTTGAGAGGTCTGCTAGCGTGGAGACTGAGATTTTTGAGGAAGATTTTGGTGATGATGAACTGAGGGTTGTGGGTAATCCTAAGAAGAGGAAGCGGGATACCGAAAAGGCCCTCTCGGTTATGGAGAAAAATTTTGATGCTAGGGGCTTTATCGAGTCCCAGCTGCTCCCTGGCACCGAGGATTTTTTCCACGAGATCGATCTCTCTGGGCAGGCCAGGTAGATTTATCGCAGTCTTCTTCGTGCTGCTGCCATTGCCAAGAAAGTGGAGCCTGTTTTGGGCAACTATCATGCCATGGAGGTTAAGCTTCGGAACTCCCAAAAAGATTTGACGGACTCACGATCTCGGGAGGAGTTTTTGAAGGTGAAGTTGTCTGATCATGAGAAGAAGGCTGAAGAGGACACCAAAGAGATTAACAGGCTGTTGGATCAGGATATGGCTTTAATAAAGGACATGAATACCTCTCGAGGTGAGACTGTGGCCATGAAGAAAAGGGTTGAGGAGTTGGAGGAGAAGCTGAAGTTGGTGGAGAGCTCGGCGGAGGCGGTGTCTCGGGAGATGTCTGCTCTGAAGAAAAGGAACAAAGATCTTGCGAAAGGAGCTCGCGATGCCGTTAAGCTGATTGAGGAAGGGATAAAGCTTCAGGTGGCTGTGCTGGCTCCCGATCTTGACCTCTCTCAAGTTGGCGCGATAAAGACTGTGGAGGGTGGGAAGATTGTTGATATTCTTTGAGCATTTGGAAAATTCCCGACTTCTCTTGCTTTCCTTTTGTAATTTGTTTTTGTTTTGGGGCTTACTTAGTAGGCGCCCTTTGGTTGTATTTGAACACTTCTTTTTGCTTTTGCTTAAGCGCTATTTTGGTTATTGTTGGTTTTTATTCAGGCCGTCGTGGCTTTGCTTTTATTTTTTGCTTGCTCGGGCCGCCGCGGCCTTTTGTTTAACCATTTATCATGGTGCTTACTACTTGAGTCGATTTGTTTTCGTTTGGTCCCTTATGGTTCCCGGGGTGATCAGTCCCGAGTTACCGTTAGGTCGACCGTTTGCCTTTTTCGCCACGCTTTTTATTTGAGACTTGCAAAGAGAAAACTTGCAAAAAGTAAAACTTACTATTTTGTTAGACAAGGAAATAATGTAACGCGTAAATAAATGAAGGGTAAAAGATAATGATTTGTATAAGACATAAAAGGAGGATGTGAGGGTGGAACACGGGGGGGGGGGGGGGGGAGGGGGGGTTGGGGTCGCGTGATCGCCCCTTCTTATGAGTAGAACCTTCTGAGGTTTGCCATGTTCCATGTTCTCGGTATCTCGTTCCCATCCAGTTTTTCTAGCTTGTAGCCCCTTTTGCCAAGGACTTCTTTTACTCTGTAGGGTCCTTTCCAGTTCGTGACTAGCTTGCCTTCTCCCGGTGTTGGTGGTCCTATGTCGTTACGTCGTAGAACCAAGTCGCCTTCTCCCAAGCTCCTTTTTAATACTTTGCCATTGTATTTGAGGGCTACTCTCTGCTTTATTGCTGCTTCTGCTAGGTGTGCCATTTGCCTTGTCTCGTCGGCTAGGTCTTTCTCGATCGCCTCGCTTCCTCCTCCGAGGAGTAGCCTCGGGCTTGGCTCCCCGACTTCGATTGGGATGACTGCGTCGACCCCGTATGTGAGTCGGAAGGGGGTTTCGCCAGTGGATGATTGGGGGGTGGTCCTATATGACCACAGTACTGAGGCTAGTTCGTCTGCCCATAAGCCTTTCTTCCCTTCGAGTCGCTTTTTTAGCCCCTTTAGGATGACTTTGTTGGCTGCTTCGACCTGGCCGTTGGTTTGGGGGTGTTCGACTAAGGAGAACTTCTGTTTGATCCTTAGTCCTTCTAGAAATCCTTTGAACTTTTTATCGGTGAATTGTGTCCCGTTGTCCGATATGATGGCTTCCGGGATCCCGAACCTTGTGATCACCTGCTTTCACATGAACTTTTGGCAATTTGCTGCGGATATGTTGGCTAGTGGCTCTGCTTCTACCCATTTGGTGTAATAATCTATGGCCACTATCAAGTACTTCACTTGCCCGGGTCCTGGTGGGAATGGTCCCAAGAGGTCGACCCCCCATTGGGCGAAAGGTCGGGGAGCCATCATTAGACTGAGCTCCTCGGGAGGTGCTTTGTGGAAGTTGGCGTTCTCCTGGCACTTTTTACATTTTCTCACAAACTCCTGGACATCTGACATCATTGTGGGCCAGTAGTATCCTGCCCTGATGATCTTTCTTGCTAGAGATCTTCCCCCGATGTGGTGACCACAACATCCTTCGTGTACCTCCCTTAGGACGTAGTCCGTCTGGTCGGGGCATAAGCACTTAAGTAGGGGCTGGTGGAGCCCTCGCTTGTATAGCTGTCCTTGTATGATTGTGTACTTTGGAGCTTCCCTTTTAACAGATTCCGCTTCCTTTTGGTCGGGGGGTGTTTCTACATGCTCCAGATATCGGGAGATGGGGTCTATCCATGAGGACAGATTTGGTGCTTGAGTCGTGCACATGATGATTGCAGGTTCCGTTGCTAGCCCTTGGATCAAAGATCTATTCCCCGCGCCGGGTTTGGTGCTTGCAAGCTTGGAGAGGAGGTCGGCTCGGGCATTCCTTTCTCTGGGAACGTGTTGGATTGTGACTTCTTTGAAGCTTTTGCATAGCTCTCTTACCTTTTCCAAGTATTTTTGTAGCAGTGTGTCCCTGGCTTGGTAGCTGTCGTTTACTTGGGAGGTGACGATTTGGGAGTCGCTGCTAACTTCTACTCTTGATGCTCCGACTTCTTTGGCTAGCATTAGTCCCCCTATTAAAGCTTCATACTCGGCTTGGTTGTTTGAGACTGGGAATTTGAACTTGATGGATTGTTCGTAGGCTACTCCTGTCGAGTTCTCGAGGATAATTCCAGCCCCTCCGAACGCTTGGTTGGATGCTCCGTCAATGTGGAGCTTCCACCGTGTGCTCGGTATGTTGGGGGGCTTCTCCTGTGACCTCAACGAGGAAGTCTGCCATGGCTTGGACTTTGATTGCTTGCCTTGGTTCGTACTGTAAATCGTATTGGGAGTGCTCCACTGCCCATGCCATCATTCTTCCCGCCAGGTCGGATTTTTGGAGGACTTGTCGGATGGCTTGATCGGTTCTCAAGACGATTGTGTGCCCTTGGAAGTATTGTTTTAGTCTTCTTGACGAAACTAATAGGGCGTAGGCTAGCTTTTCCAACTTGGTGTACCTCGTCTCTGCCCCTTGAAGTATTTTGCTGATGAAGTATATTGGGTGCTGGGTCTTGTCCTCTTCCCTGACTAGGACCGCCGCCATTGCTTGCATGGTCACAGCCAAGTACAAGTATAGGGGCTCTCCTTCTCTAGGCTTGCTGAGTACGGGAGGTTCCGAGAGTATCCTCTTAAAATGGTTGAATGCCTCTTCACATTCCTGTGTCCATTCAAAGGTGATTCCTTTCTTCATTAGGTTGAAGAATGGGGTGGCCCTTTCAGCCGAGGCTCCGAGGAACCGAGATAGGCTGTGAGCTTCCTGGTGAGCCGTTGTACATCTTTGATGCACCCAGGGCTTGTCATTTTGAGAACGGCTTCGCACTTGTCTGGGTTGGCTTCTACCCCTCTCTGGGTTATCATGAATCCTAAAAATTTTCCTGCTTCCATGGCGAATGCGCATTTGAGTGGATTGAGTCGCATTTTGAATTTCCTTAATGCTCTGAAGACGGCCTGGAGGTCATTTATCAAATTGCTCGGCTCTGCTGTTTTTACCAGGATGTCGTCAACATATACCTCTACCGTCTTACCGATGAGGTCGTGAAAGACTCTACTCATCAGCCTTTGGTAGGTGGCCCCTGCGTTCTTCAGTCCAAAGGGCATTACCTTGTAGCAGTAGGTGCCCCCTGGTGTAATGAAGGTTGTCTTGTCCTCGTCAGGTCGGTGCATCGGGATTTGATTGTAGCCGGAATAGGCATCTATGAAGCTGAGGAAACGATATCCCGCTGCCGAGTCCACTAGGGTGTCAATGTTGGGGAGGGAAAATGAGTCTTTTGGACATGCTTTGTTCAGGTCGGAGTAGTCTACGCACATCCTCCATTTCCCACTGGCTTTCTTGACTAAGACAACATTGGATAGCCATGTTGAGTACTCGAGTTCCTTGATGAACCCTGCTTCTAGTAGTCCTGCTGTTTGCTTAGCGACTTCCTCCGCCCTTTCTTGTGACATCTTTCTTCGCTGCTGGGCTATTGGTTTGGCTTCGGGCTTTATGGCTAGCCGGTGAGACATGACTTCGGGATCTAACCCTGGCATGTCTGATGGGCTCCATGCGAAGAGGTCGCTGTTTGCCCTTACGACTTCTATGAGGGGGCCCTTGAGTTCATGGGGTAGGTTTCTATTAATGAAGGTAAATTGTTCTGCTGACTTCCCTATCTGGAATTTCTCCATGTCCCCTTCTGGTTCGGGTCTTGGTTTGTCCTCCATCCTGACGTCCAGATCTGCTAGGAACATGCCAGCTGCCTTCTTGGATTCTTTCCTTAAGGAGAGACTGGCGCTGTCGCAGGCGACTGCCATTTCTAGGTCTCCCCTTATGGAGCTAATCGTTCCCTTGTCCGTTATGAACTTCATTGTTAGGAACTTGGTGCATATTATAGCTGAGAATTCATTGATAGTTTTCCTCCATAGGATGATGTTATAGGCGGTGGAGTCTCTAAGGACTACGAAGTCTGCCATAACCGACTTCCTGGCGTCGCCAGTTCCTAGGCTGATTGGGAGAGAGATCGTCCCGTCGGGTTTGATGTAGTTATCACCAAGTCCCATGACTCCGTGTTGGTGACTTTTGAGGTCGGATTCCCTGAGTCCCATGGCGTTGAACACGTTCCTGAATAGGATGTTTGAGTCGGCTCCCGTGTCGACGAGGATGCGCCTAACTAGCCCTATTCCGACCATCGCTGTAACTACCATGGGGGGGGAGGGTTTCGGGGAGGTCATTGAACCATTTGTCTTCCAGGCCGAATGATATCGTGGGGAGCCTCTTGCTGGCGGCGGGGCTGTCCGTCGAGATGGAGAGCACCCGGGAGTCCTTTCTTGTTGCCGACTTAGATTTGGGGGGACTATCTCGTCCGACTACAATGTTAACTACAAAAGCTGGGGGGTTACTGGCATCCCCTGGGGGTTCTTGTCTTGGTTTGACAGCCTGGTTTCGGTCTTCCTCGGAGCGTTCCCTTTCTCGCCTCCTCGGCTCCCTGATGAGTCGGGAGAATTCACTCAGTTTCCCCTCTCTGATGGCCTGTTCCAAGGCATCCTTGAGGTCGAAGCAGTCTTGTGTTTTGTGACCAAACCCCTTGTGGTAATCGCAGTAAAGGCTTTTGTTACCTCCCGTTCTCTCTTTCAGGGGCCTAGGTCTGGATAGGATTCCGTTGTCTGTGATTTGCTGGTAGACTTCCACTATGGGCGCCGTAAGTGGCGTGTAGTTCGTGAACCTTCCTACCCGTGGTTGCTTGGGTAACTTGTTTAGGGTGCCGTCTCTAGGAACTTCTTTGTACCTTTCGGTCTGATGCGCCTGCCGAGCTGGCGGGTTGGGGGGTTGGCGTTTATTGGCTGCGACGACCTGGCTAACCGCTTCATCATTAATGTATTCTTTGGCTATGCTTTGGATTTCCTGCATGGTCCATACAGGCTTGGTTGTTAGGTATTTTCTAAAGTCTTCATTCAGCAGGCCATTTGTTAGGCATAGGCTAGCGACTGAGTCCGTGAGGCCGTCGATTTTTAGACATTCGTCGTTAAATCTGTCCAGGAATTTCCTGGTCGGCTCACCGGGTTTTTGGGTAACCCCTAACAAGTTAATCGGGTGCTTCGCTTTGGCTATGTGTGTCGTGAACCGTGATAGAAACTTCTGGGATATGTCTGCGAAGGTCGTGATGGATCCTTGTGGGAGAGTGTTGAACCATCGGATCGCCGGGCCGGCCAGGGTTACGGGAAACGCTCGGCACCTAACAGCGTCGCCTACTCCTTCCAGATTCATCCTTGCTTCAATAGCTGTGACATGTTCCTGGGGGTCCTTGGTCCCATCATATCTCATGTCCGTCGGCTTGTCGAAGTTTCTCGGGAGCCGGACCTTGAGAATTGAGGGGTGAAAAGGGGTTGCTCCGATGATGATGGGATCTTCTTGTCTCCTGGCCTCTTCTTTCTGGAACTGCCAACGGCTTTCCGACTTGCTTCGAGTGGGTCTGGAAGTTGCTTGTGTATGCGCCTCTTCGTGCCTTGTTAGGCTTCTACCTTGGCTATCGTGCGCACGGAAGGGGGAGCGGGTGTGGGCGTGGGACCGGCTGACACCGCCGTGTGAGCGGCTGGCGTTTCCCTCGGATTGGTCCCTCGCCGCCAATTTCTGCTCGAGGTTCTGTACCCTGTGCCTAAGCTCTTACATGATCTTGGCGCTGTCAGCCCTCGTTCCCCCGAATGGACGTCTTTTGGGAGTCTGGGTATACATTTGGTTGGGCTGAACGGATGGTCTCGGGTGCTCGGCAGCGTAGGCCGTTGAGCTTGCTCTGCTTAAACGGGCTCTGCCTCCTTCGTGGAGCTCCTCCGAAGTGATGTGTCGCTCCATGTCTGCGTCGGGATTCCCACAGATGGCGCCAATGTTTGTTACCTGGGTTCTCGGGTTATCGGTAGGTGGTGACTAGGAGAGAGAGAAAGGTCCCGAGCAGGCGTGGAGTGCGTGCGGGCAACGTCGGAGGGCGGACGGAGCGGGGGGGTGGCCACCTGTAAGGACACTCCAACGATCAAGTCAGAGTCCGTACTGAGGGTGGCAGAATTAGGTAAGGGTGTGACGTACCTTGGGGGGAGAGCTGTCCTCTCCCCTTATATACCGTGCTGGGTGGGCCTGATGGCGGCCTAGCCCATTAGTTGAGGTGTCGAGCTGTCTCCTTCCACGTGTGCGGGTCGTCCGTACTTAAGGTCGGTACTCCGGGTATCGACCCTGGGGATTCCGACCCGAATGGTGGCATGCTCATCGTGGTTAGTTGGATCTCCGGGTCGGGCGTGACCAACTGACCCGTAGGGATCTGTTATGGTTTTTGGGTCTGGGTGGGGCAGTGCCCCGACCCGACGACTTCTTGGACTGGGCTAACAGCCCGTAACACTTTTTAATTTTACTTTAGACAATTAATTGCTTTCATTAAGATTTCTGAACTTAAAATAAAACTCATTTAAAACAATAATTCTTAAATACTTTAGTACATAAACTAATAGTACCAGAAATCCAATTGAACACACAAGCAAGACAGAATAAGACAACTAGCACAATCATCGAGAAAATACAACAAGCAAAACACAATTAAATGCAAATACGCAAACAATATGATGCATGTCTGTCCTAGACAGGCCATGAGCTCACGCGTCGATTGTCTACTCGCAACCCGACATTACTCGGGGCGAACCCCCGATTATGGTTTCTTTACCGTGTCAGTCAGGCACAATTATCATTATGGGCGGACCCATGTCCGTTAGGATACCTTGGCATCACGGTAGAAACAGGCTATCAATTAGGCGAACATTCCAGCATTATCAATCTTAGGCTATCAGTCAGGGGGGAACTTTCGCATTAGCAATTTGGTACAAAGGCCTAATCAATCAAGCAATATGCTATCAGTCAGGCGGGCACTTCCGCATTAGCACTTTCATTCTCTTTCTCTTTATTATGCCTCCACATCACCAATTACACACACACACCTCCGCATCACCTACATTACTAAACGTACCTCCACATCACCGCTTAATTACACATATCTCCGCATCACCAAATAATCAATCACTCTTACCTCCACATCACCATATAGGTATACTTTCAATCTTAGCATTAAAACCTTTAATTTTCATATATCCAAACTTCTTTAACATTTAATTAAAGAAAAATTTAGTTTCTTAATAAAAGATCTCAAAACAAAATGCTTTTCTTCATAATTCGAAATCATAGCATAATTTATTCTTTCTTAACAAATTGAAAATAAATAATATAGTTTTTAAACTCAACTTTCTTTTAGATAAAGCTTTAACAAATCTCAGAGTTTTATAAAATTTCTGCAGTATTTCCTCTAAAAATTCGGGCTTTGCCACCTTTCAAGGGTCCCTACCAAACCATTTTCAATTCTTGAAAACCCTTTTTGATAATTCAAACAAATCAAATTCAATACTGTAAATCCATTTTCAATTCTCAAAGGTCACTTTCAATAAATCAAATAACCCAGGTCCAATAATCAAAACATTTACAAATCTGAAATCTAACCAATTCCAATATCAAAATCTTTTCCAACTCTCTATTCATTACTAATAAATCAAATTTTTAATACAAAGACCTTTTTCTCAATATGAATAAATATGTAAACCAAATCTTTTTTTTAACATAGAGTCATTTTTTCAAAATAAGCTTGTAAATCAGGTTTCCAAAATAAAATCACTTTTTCGTATATTTTTACAAGAATTTGGCAGAACCTCTCCTTAAAATAGACTTCACCACACTCACAGGATCCCTCACTTTCCTCATTCCTTAACTTATCTCAATCCATACACTATTCTCAATTCATACATCATTTTACCAAAACATACACATAATTTATTCACAGCAACAGTTTCAACAATTCTCATCACAACTAGTTATAAATCAGAATCTTTAGCATTTTCAAACATTCAGGAAATCAAACACATATTCATTAAATTCAATTATTTTCACAGTCACAAAAATCCAACACAAATTCGTCATTCAACCAGTCTAGACAATCATAAATTATTTACAGTTACTCATTAAGCTTTTGAGCATTCATGAATTAAAAACTTTTAATTTAAAAACGAAACTCCCTACTTCCGTATGGAATCAAAATCAATAAAAATTCTGAAAAGGTTTTCTGACCGAGCTGTTGAAGAAAAAAATGTCAGAAATCGTCTGTGCCTCCTAAAACTCTAATTGGCCAAACTCAAAGAAAAAAAGTGCTACGTCACCATCAAATTCTATCAGACAAAAATAATATCAACGTGTAGAGGAAGAGAGAATACAAACACTTTTATCAAATTAGATTTTTATTGAAATTATAAATTTCAAGAAATCGAAGTCAAAAATCATGGAGGTGTCAAGACTCTCCTTCAAGGACACTCGGTCTCTCACTTTCATTCTCTTTCCAAGTTTTAATTTAGTGATGATATTGAATATAATAAAAGGCATGATGGTGATTATTTGAGGATTTGTGGTGTTAAGGCTTAGGTGTCATAATAATATATATGTATAAAGGCATTAAAAGCCACGTTGTCAATTTATTTCTTTCCTTTTGCCTTAATGGCTTTGGCCAAGTAAATGACTCCAAGGTAAAAATATGATTATATATGTATGTATAAGGCATATGAGCCATGTTTTAAATTTGCTTTCTTTACTCCCTTAAAGGCTTCGGCCAAATCTTTTTCCTTTATCCCCTTACCCAATAATAATAATAATAATTTTTTTTGTATTTTATTTTATTTTATTTTATTTTTTTAAAATATTTCATTGCAATAAAAATTATTTAAAATTTTTAATAAATTTTTAACTTAAAGTATCATAAAATTTAATTTAATTATTTTTAGAAAAATAATTTTCTTTAAATAAAATAATAAATCATGAATAACTTATTATTTGATTTTCAAAAACTTGAGTTGTTATACCAACAATTATAAAAGCTCTAAAAGAAGAGTTTGAAATGAAAAATCTTGAAAAGACTAAATTTTTTCTCGCCCTGCAGATCGAGCATACGAAAAATATAATTTTTATTTATCAAACAACATACACAAAAAAAAATCTTGAAGAGATTTTATATGGATAAGTCACATCCATTAAGTACCCCAATGATCGTAAAGTCTTTGGATATGAAAAATGATCAATTTCGTCCTAAAGAAGAAAATAAAGATATTCTTGGTGCTGAAGTACCATATCTTATTATCATTGGAGCACTAATGTATCTTGCTAATAATACACGACCTAACATATCAGTTGTTATAAATTTACTAGTAAGGTATAGTTCCTCTCCAACTAGATGATATTGGAATGTAATTAAACAAATATTTCGATATCTTCATGAAACAGTTGATATGCTATTTTATCCATGTGAATCCACGTCACAATTAGTTGACTATGTAGATGTAGGATACTTGTATGATCCAAACAAAGGAAGATCTCAAACAGATATCTATTCACATATGATGATACAACTATATCATGGAGGTCTAAGAAATAGACGATAGCAGCAGCATCCTCTAATCATGCTGAAATACTAGTGATACATGAAGCAAGTCACAAGTGTTTTTAGCTCAGGAGTTTAATCTAATATATTGTATCATCTTATGGACTGACTGATAGAAAAATAGTTTCAACTGTTCTGTTTGAAGATAGTATAGCACGTATTGCTCAACTTAAGGGTGGATACATCAAAAGTGATAGAACAAAACATATTTCTCATAAATTCTTCTTCATCATGATCTTCAAAATCAAAGAACAATTGATATCCAACAGATCCGCTCAAGCGATAATCTGATAAATTTATTTACAAAACCACTTCCAAAATTCTTCTTTGAAAAATTGGTAGATTAGATTGGAATGCGTCGATATCGAGATATTAAATAATGTCGACAAGAGGGGCAGACTGTACTCTTTTTTCTTTGGTCAAGTTTTTATCCATATTGGATTTTTCTTGACAAGATTTTTAACGAGACAGTCCTTATTATAAATGATATTGTACTCTCTTTTTTTCACTGAAGTTTTTTTCATTAAATTTTTATTTAGTAAAATTTTAACGAGATATAATTCTAAATGAACATCTAAGAAAAAGTATTGTGATAAGGATAGATGTGGATGGCTATTAATATTTAGATGGCTTAGTTTCTCAAGAAGGAGAATTCTTAAGTTTTCAAATGGATTACATTAATGAAGATTGAAAATAAGAAACTTAGTACGACTATAAATAGGAAGCTAAGTCTCACACTATATACACAACAACAATATATATAAAAACACTCCTCTTTCTTTATATGCTGCAATATATAATTAGTAAATATTGGTAAATATTAATACGAGAGTCTTCTATTTATATTTTTATTTTATATTTATTTTTTTATTTATTTATTTTACAATAAGTTAAACAAAATTCTATTTTAGTTAATTCTTTAATTTTTATTAAAATATTAATATCTAACATTGAAAAATACTTTGCAATCTCTTTGAAATGGGTGGGGTTTTGTTTTTAAAAAATAAAAACATGAAAATAACTAAAATATATTATTTTCAAATAACTTTAGTTAAATTATCTGTCTTCTGAACATAATTTGATTAATATAATTCACTATATTGTTGGTTAATTGTTATTGCAGAGAAGTTTATAATAATAATAATAATAATAATAATAATATAGGTAATTGATTATTAAAATAAAAATTTAATCATTTTACTTTTTGTCAAGCTTACTTATACAAAAAAGGAGCATCATATATACTTTAATAACCCTTTTTACTTCACTGCCTAAATGCTCATTTTATTAGGTTATATTTTTTCTAGCACCATTAGCGAAAATAAGAGCTCTAATTTTTTGGGTTTTTTTAAATAAATAAAAAAAACCTTTTATTTATGAATATAAATAATTTGTAACGTTTTTACAAATTTACACTCTATTACTTATCTCGTTTACCATGTAAACAAAATAATACTGTGTGTATTTCATTTACATAGTGTTATTGTGTTTACACTATAAATGAGATAAACGATAAGTTATGACGTTTATACGGTACGATAAATTTTCAACAGTTATAAAAGGATTTGCAATTATTTGTACTTTCCACAAACATTTCACTTCTTTTTCTCCTTTGTTTTTCTTCCAAAAATTAAGCAAAAATGTCTGGTAGTGGATATGTGGTTGCAAGTATGTATCCCAATTGTCATATGAGAAACAGTGACACTCGGATGATATTTGAGTGTGATTATCTAATTCTGTTGCGCATTTGGCGAGTAAGTTCGTTGTCCAAGCTAAAAAGTCTGATATTAAAGAGCATTGGTGCTAGCGGAAGAAAAGAGGTTGGAAGAGTTAGGTATAGCTTGCTAGCACCGATAGGAAATGGATTTTTTCGGTTTCATCTGTTTTGACTCCATGGCGATGAGCATGTACGCCTCATGTTTGACATCCATGGGAGAATAATGGCAGAAAGTAATGAAGCTTTCTACAGAGGTTGATGTTCGTAGCGGTGGATCTGGCCACTCGAATTTTGTACAGAATGACCCACCTCTTGCACCACCACCGCTACACTATGCTAATCCAGCGGAAGATATGGATGTGGATGGTGAGGAGTCCGATGATGAGTATGTTCCCGATAGCAACGATATTGGTTCTTGTGAAGATGATGAGAAGGAGGAGTTTGTACCAGAGACTTCGGTCGATGCATCTATTCAATATCTTCTACTTGCCCCACACCTAATTCTGGTCTTATCAATTGTACCCAATTATTATCATACATTGGATCTGGACACGATGCTTGTGAAAACTCTATTTTCCAACATGGGTGGAGACGATTACGACATAGATGATGGTGTGGAATTTAGGGTTGGCCTCAAATTCAAAAGCTGAAAGGCAGTAATGCAAGGTGTGAAGAATTACAGCATTCACAGAAGTGTTGAGTACCGAGTTGTGGAGTCAGATCGATTAAAGCACCATGTGCATTGTCGGCAATTTGCAGCAGGATGTTCTTAAAGTCTCTGTGTTGTCCTCCGACAGAATCTCAGATATTGGTGAGGCCAAGTTTAATTATGGTGTATATTCTTATTTATCATGATTATATTTGTTATAAATGCGTACCATATATATTTTATTTCCTTAGGGAGGTGCATAGGTTTGGAGGTGCGCATACCTGTTTAGTCCCCACCATGTCTCAGAGCCATCAACAGTTGGACAGCAACCTCATCTATAGTGTCATCCTGTCCCTGATATAGTCCAGCCCATCAGTCAGTATTCCTGTTCTACAAGGTGCAGTTAGGCAAAACTATCACTTCAAATCATCGTACAGAAAGATCCGGATGGCGAAGAAAAAGACAATTGCGTAAATATACAGTGGTTGGGAGGAGTCATAAAATAAGGTGCTAAGGTTTTCCAGGCATTGCATAGTTGTTGTCCCAGAACAGTTTGTGATTTTAGAGCCGTATTGTACTATGATGGGCACTTGGTGGTCCGCGACTGCAATCAATTCGATAAAGTATTCTAGGCTTGATGGAGAAAGACTCCTTCCTCTGCACACCTTGTTGCTAAGCATGAGGAGGCTTGATACCAAGGAGCTCCTTTACCCACTCCCAGGTTGAGTGCCTGTACCATATTTGAAAATTACTTAAGCACCTACCCGCTGGCTTCCTGTGTGTGCGTAACCCAAGGTGGTACGCAACATCTTGCAGGGTGATGGTGTACTCACCCCATGGCAGGTGAAAAATGTGGGTCTCCGGACGCTAGTGCTCTACGAATTCAGTTATCAGGGAGTTATCAAACATGAAGTCCCTGAGTTGCACCGTGTCGCCAAACCCAGCCTCCCTCAAGTAAGAGACAATGTTATCCGATGGTGCAAGCGTGTGACTCACTCGCCTAAGAAAAAGTAGGCGAGACCTCTGATAAAAAATAAAAAAGTGGAATAAGAAATATATTTCAAAAGTAAACATTTAAATGCCGAAATAAAAAGATAAAAATATACTAAACAAGTATTTCACATTTCATAACTTAGTTGAAAACAGAATAATTAATTTTTGAAAATCAAACGTCAAAAAAACATATCGAACAATCGTAAGTCCAATTAAAACATTGAATAACAGTTAAAAAAAAGTTATCTACCATAATCAAAATTAAAATTAAAAATATAGAAATCAAATTAAAGAAATAGCGAAATGCAATAAATATTTACTAAATAAATTAATTTAATTAACAAGTTAAATCATACTTATCAATTAATACTTACTAACAATACATTCAACCACCTAACAGATACTACTATAAAAGTACTCTAACAATGACAATAACTATATGCTTATTTAATTTAGACATGAAAAAAACAACAATAACCTAAAAGTCGATTGTCCCAGTGATATGTCATATCGTGTTCAGGCGATTGATGTCCTCATCTCATGCATCTGCACGCATCATAATCTCTGAGTACCTCAATAATATGAATAAAAATTGCTAGCGGTGGGAGAAAACAAGTAGAAATGGTTCAAAAGTGACTTCAAGTCACGCTGTAAACGAATTCAATATATAGGCGTTACTTATCTCGTTTACAATGTAAACGATACCACGTAGTGTGTAACGTGCTTATCAGTGTAACGAGATAAGTAATAGAGTGTAAATATGTAAAAATGCTACAAATTACTTATATTCGTAAATAATTTTTTTTATTTATTTAAAAAAATCCTAATTTTTTTACACTTTTAAAAAATAGTGTAAATTTGGTTTTTGCATTTTATGCATGAAAGGCACAAATTGGTAAATTCCTGTGACTTGATTTATAATGGTAAATAAACAATTTTTTATTAAAAAAAAGCTGTTTGATCTGGTAAGCCTAATTCAAGTTAATTTTGTATGGTAAAGGACAAATAGGTTCCTGAGCTTTTAATTTGTGGACATTTAACTCCTTCAAGAATGAAAAATACAAAATGATCACTGACTTCTCAAAATGCCGTACAAATTGGTCCTTCCGTTCAATCTGCTTCGCAACACGTTATGGGTTTAGATTACCTGACGCTTATGTGGCGTAACAATGGGTATGTGTCTCCAGGATGGTGTGAACGGGGCTGACGTGGTCGACTGGAGAAAGTAATGGGACGTTGTGGTCCTTGGTCACTAAGACGACGTCGTTGCTGTTCCGTGAAGCAGTTTCATTGAAGCTTTGTGATTATACTTGCGTCTGCCGTGGAGAGTGGTAAGTATATTGTTGTTTAAATTTGTTCTGCTTATGCCCATTATTTGTTATCAATGTTGTAGGATGGGACTAATAGAGACCGTAAGTGATTGGCGTTGGTGATTAGTTGTGGGGTTAATCATTTGTCACGTATTGTTTAGAGAGGTTTTGGAGATTTTGATAATAAAGGTTGGTTTTGTGTTGTGTTGTGGATTGAAAAATTTTACAGATGGTTGATGTATTCAGTGTTCTCATGTTCCATCATGGGGGGGGGGATAACTTTTCAAGGGTATCTATCGGTGAGTTAGTCTATCTGCATGGTCAAGTTGAGAAGTTTCTTTCGATGGACTTGGATTTTGTCAATTTCGGAGATCTGGTCACGATGTTCAAAGGACTGAGATATCAATCGTATAAGGAGGCTTACTGTATGATCCAAAAAGCAAAGATATGGTGTCAGGTTGCATGTACTGAGGGGGATACATGGATCAACCAAATGCAACAGGCTAACTTGAGGAACAAAGATACGGGAGAGTTTTACATTTTTTTACCATCCTGTTGACCAACCTACGATCGCAGATGATGATTGTAAGAAAAATGATGAGGTTGAGGAAGAAGTCGATCCAAATAACTTGGAGAAGTTTGATGACTCATCTACTGATGATGATAGCGATGGCAGTGAGAAAAATGAGCTAAGATGATGAGAGAAAAAGGGTTAGGGCTGGCAAAGGGAAGAGGAAACAAGTGTTTCCATCGTCGAGGAAAGGGGTTGAACCCAAGGAGAAGCCAAAAAAACAAGCAACACATGAGTTTAAAAGGCAGAAATTTAAAGTAAGTGTGGTCAAACAAGGCACAAATATAAGACTTGTAAGGGTGTGCCATCCAACCCAAATTGAAAATTTAAGACCAGGAAACCTAAGAAGAAGACCCATGACAACCTTTCTCTTGTGGTTCTACCACTGTCACAATCAGCACCTCAGACAGAGGTACTTGCTTGGATGAAGGATCTTTATGTCCCCCCGATAAAATGTTGAAGGATTTAGTTGTCAATTTTAAAAGTGTTAAAGGACATATTTGTATTTTTTAATTTGTTTGATGACCACACTGTCTTTCTTCATTTCAGGGTGAATAGCATAATTCATATATTCCAACCAACCAGAATCATTCTGCAGCTACCACAACTTCAGATGTAGTCCAACAACAAGCTGCTCCAGAAGCTGCATATGTGCCTATTTATGCAGTCCTTGCAAGGTAAGGCCAGGTTCTATTCAAACCTCCAGCCAGAGTTCCAGCAAGGCCATCCAATAGAACCTTGCGACCAAAACAACCAATTAGAAGGAAGGATGATGGCAAACAACATGTTCAAGGATCACAGCAGCCAAGTGCAGAAGCAACTGAAGGACCATCTGATGAGACTCTGGCTGTAGCAAGCACTGGAACTAAAAGAATGTTTCGGTTCATCCCCACCCCAGGAATCAACAATTCCAAGAAATAATGTTGCTATCTTAGGAAGTTAGTCGTAACTGATGTAAAAAATTGGACAAACTTATTTTCATTTGTTATGCATTCTAGTATCTTTTTGGCAAAATTATGATGCTCAGGTTGTGACCTGTTATAAGACTACTTATCATATTTTGTTAGGATTATAATCCTTCAAACTTATCTTATGGTTCAATGTTCAATGATCCAAATTATTTAATGAATTTTACATACCCGGACCATCAACATAATATTATATATAGCCATTTAAAGATATGATGTTACAGCAGCAGCATATTATCATTCATCAAAGGATAAACATAACTACATTATGTCAATTTTTTCTCACAAGAGCGATGCTCAACATCTAATAACACTTAATAACAACAACAGCAGTACAAATTACTACCAAACATATAACAATAATCCACATATTAGATTTTTTTTCCCTCTCTAGACAAGCAAGCTTCTTCTCTAACTTAACCAGCCTCTGTTCTACTTTATTCTTGCACAAGTACTGTTCCAGGTCGTCAACTTCGTTGTCAGTAATTGACTTTTTAGTAGCCCCAATTTTTGCAACATGATCATCAACTTAGACAAAAAACTTGCAGTGGGATGAATTTTTCAACTGCAACATCAACAATAAAATCAAAATTCAGCTAAACACATGAACCAACTTCAAGATTCACAGAACTATGTTACCTTGAAGAAGGGGCACCCAAGAAACAACCGGTTGGGGTTAGTTGGCGTCCTGGACTTGTACAGTACAGCATACACGCCACACCTGCAGATCGGAGCAATGATGTCCTTCTCGTCTCCAGCCTCCACGCAACGAATGTGAGACGACAATCGGACTTGTTGGGTACTCGAAGAACCTCCTTCACTGGCCATAGACGCCCTAGACACAACAAACCCCTAACTATACAAGTGCGATGGCGTCTGGGACCAATTTGGAGAATTAAGGCACCTCCCAAAATATCAGAGCAGAAGGACCTAGTTGTTCTCCAAATGAATGTCAACATCTGATCCTACCCCGTAACGGATACATCACTCCGTTATCTCCACATGGACACCACATCAGACTTTTTCGTTTGACATTAGAAAGCAGATTGAACGGAAGGACTAATTTGTACGGCGTTTTGAGAGGTCAGAAATCGTTTTGTATTTTTCATTCTTGAGGGAGTTAAATGTCCACGAATTAAAAGTTTAGGGACCTATTTGTCCTTTACCCATTTTGTATTATATATACTTTTTTATTCAAATATAAGTTCATAATATGTATATTTAACACGAGTTAAACCCCAAAATAGTCCTTGAGATTGGCCTCATGCACTAAAATCGTCCCTGAGATTCCAATTGCACCACCTGAGATTGAAAAAAATGCACCATATTAGTCCCTAGCCGATTTTTCATTAACGACGTGATGACATGGCATGATGACGTAGACTGTAAGTGACACGTGTCACTTCATGATTTGACCACATGTAATGGTATGATGATGTGGTGACCAGTGACACGTGGCATGCCGACGTGGATGGTTGTGCCACGTGTCGCAACAGTATTCGTCCACGTATCATCCATTATGTCATCGTTGTATATGCACCAAATTAGTCCCTCATTTTGCATTAAGTGACTCATTTTAGTCCCTGAAATTGAATGTCGTGCACCAAACTAGTCCCTTCACCAATTTTTTCTCATTTTTTTTAAATTTAAAATTTTAATATCTTGGATACACTAATTTCAATTCTATTTTTTCATATATCGTTTAAATACAAGTGCTTTTATAAAAAATTTTAAGATTTTAGTTTTAATTATATAATTTTTTAATAATTTAACATTAGTAAATTTTGTATTATATAAGTATGTTATTATAAAAAAATAATTATATGATTGATTAGACACATTTTTTCATAAAAAAACATGTATTTTTAACAAGAAATTAATAATTAAAATAAATATTTTTTTCTTATGAAATACACGTTTTCGTTATGTGTAAATGAGTTAGATTGAAGACACTTCAAGCACTCTCACTACCATCTTTGACATCTGCAGTCTAGACGAAAGAGGTCGGAGATGGTAATGATAGAAGTTTGAAATGCCTTCACATCAACTCCAAAACGGAGGTTATTAGGGGTATCCACAAGAAAAAAATATTTTATAAAAGTACTAAAAGAGGTCGGAGATGGTAGTGAAGATACTTGAAAAGCCTTCACGTCAACTCCAAGTCGGCAATTAGGGTATTCACAAGAGAAAAAATATTTTATAAAAACACTTTTATTTGAAGAACATGTGAAAAAATAGAATTGAAATTAATGCATCCAAAAATATTGAGAATTTTGAATTTATAGAAAAAAATGAGAAAAAACTGGTAAAGGGACTAGTTTTGTACAGGACATTCAATTTCATGGACTAAAATGAGTCACTTAATGCAAAGTGAGGGACTAATTTGGTACATATACAACGATGATATAATGGATGACACATGGACGAATACTGTTGCGACACGTGGCACAAACGGATACGTGGTCGAATAACATTGTGACACGTGGCACAACCATCCACGTCAGCATGCCATGTGTCACGTGTCACCACATCATCATACCATTACACGTGGCCAAATTATGAAGTGACACGTGTCACTTACAGTCCACGTCATTATGCCATGTCATAACGTCATTAATGGAAAATGGGTCAGGGACTAATATGGTGCATTTTTTTCAATCTCAGGGACGTAATTGGTGCAATTAGAATCTCAGGAACGATTTTAGTGCACGACGCCAATCTCAAGAACCATTTTAGGGTTTAACTCAGTTAACACATCATAATTTTATAGTAGTGGATTACACCTCTTTCTCCCCTTGCATGACCAATTACAAATTTTAAGATAAGATTCGAACGTTGATCTGAAAGGGGGAAAAATGTACATTTTGTAGTTGCTGCTTTGCGTTTGATTTATTTCACCTGATTACAATGAGGTTCCATTTCACAATTAAGATAACACTTCATATAAATTTGCAAAATCATAGCTGAAAGGGATATCAGCCTAGCTTAGTATAATAACATTTGTTACAATGTCTTTTTTTTCTGTACAATAATAATATTTACTATACAGTGATCCCTGATATGTAAATTATGTACTCTTAGCTTTTGGCAACTGAAGCTATTACAATCTTGTGGCATTAGATTTTGGAAGTTGACTACGCCCTCATGAAACCAAATTAACTTGAAAGGGAAGTGTGTGTTGAAACTCTTCCTACAAAGGGATCCATCCCTGTAGATCATGAAACATTAAGAAATTAGGGTTAGGATTTTGTCTTGTGCATTCTTTTTCTTGTTTTTTGAAGTGAAATTAACTAAAAGGTGTTAGATGTGTTGTGCATGTACCTTGATTTGTCCCATCTCAGTACCACAAAGAATAATGTCATTCGCGGCAAGAAGGCTTGTAATCTTGCTTCCGGCCGATATTCTCCCGAGTTTTTTCGGTGTCCCTCTCAACCAGATCTGGTTTGGAAGATTGTTCCAAGTTATACAGTTGATGATAACCTGATTTTGCTGTAATTTGGCTATATTTGACAGATATTTAAACATTTTGCACTTAAGTTTTATATCATCAACTAATCAAATATTTTATTTTGATATAACTTGTGGTTATGGAATGTGTTAAAATCTCTTTAATGAAATAGTTATATATAATTAAATGACTATATATCTTTTCTATAAGCATAGCTTGAATTTTCTAATGTAATATCTTTATTTTTGTTTTAACTAACCTGAATGCTATTTGCAGATGAGCTGGAGATTAGGTATATGAAGTCTTCTACCACTTCCATAGCCATCACACTATCTCCTTTGTCAGAATGGATTGAAATCTTGGGTTTCCCAATTTTTTTCTTCCATTCCTAAAGAATTCATCTATGTTAATACAAAGCAATGGTTTGTTTTTTTCTTTTTCTTTTAAAGTTTTGAAATCTGAAACTCATAACAATATTTAGTTTCTCACCTTGAATGTTGTGCCTTCAACATGCTTACTTGCACTATAGAGCCAATCTCTATATGCTACAATTGAATGTATTGGCTTACTTTGCTTGATCCAACTCCTTGTTGGTGGTTTGATTTCTTGTTCCCTGTTGTATGTTGTGGAATACTCCTAAAAATGAAACACCATGTTTACTTGTATCTTATTGGTCCTAGAATGGTAGAATGTGTTTGTACAACAACAGAGAAACTAACCTGTATGCTTGAATCTGTGCAGCCAATGTATAACTTTCCTCTAGTTAGTGTCATGCATTTTACATGCTTACCTTTGAAAATATTTCTGATTGCCCTTGAATCATTAGCTATCTGTAAATGTAAAATGTTGGTGTTATATAACAATTGTTTTGGAGTCTTAAAAAGTTATCAATTCTGCATTAATCTAGTAATTAGAAGCATGATTAGGAACATTTGTTTTGTGTCTGAATATGCTTTGAAAAGCTTCACTGTTATGCAAATGCAGCACTAATCATGACTAAGTTCCGAAGCATCACCTTTATTCCTTGGCTTTCAGTAATCGCGAAAATTGTTTCACCCGATGCATGTAACTGATGGATTGGTTCCTTGAAGACTATTACTTCAACACATTCCAACTTTCTCTGGACCATTCTCCACACCTATTTGATTTTGTGTTATATAAGATAACAGTTTCACCCTGGTTGAGAATAATAGAAATTAGTGTGCATATCGAAAGTTAAACCTTACCCTTATGGTTCCATCGGTGGATCCACTTAAGAGGCTATCCGATGGTTCAGATAGCGAAAAGCATGTCACGGACTTCTTGTGCTCCTTAATGTCCCATACAAGACTAGCTGAGTGCCCTCTAATATCCCACACCTTTTTTAATTCACCAACAAACTCTGATTTTACTTTTTTCCATTCAGAAGGTTTCACCTCAGAAACAGACATTAGTTGCTATGTCTAACATGATTTAACATGAACTCTTTTCCATGCTTTAGAACAAAAGAAATGCATAACACCTTCACTCAGGTCATGTGTTCTTACCTTGATTGAACCATCTGAATATCCACTGAATAGGAGTCCCTTGTAGTATATGAGGGAGAAAACTGCTATGTTGAAGTTTCGACTTGTCTCAAGGATTTGCGTGTGAACACAAGAAATACGCTGCTCTTACCACCATAATAATGATTTGAGGCGATGTAGAAAATAAACCAGTTAGTGCAAGGCACTGGAATAAAGAAATAGACAACAAGAAGAAGCTCAAGAAAATTTAAGAACCTAAAAAACAATAATACTTTTAAGTCATTTAGTTATTATGCAATTCCTTTTAATCCTTATTCCTTACTATGATCATTGATCTTAGCCTGCTGATAAACATAGTTTTGTGTCATAATATTTAAGGAATAAATTCACCTGTTATGTTTATGCAATGTTGGGACATCAATTGTGCCAATTATGGGGACATTATATAAATGTTATTCATAGAAGTTTTATCACTAATGATACATGAATGAGTACTTACTGATATGTTTGGCAACAGGAAATCAGCTACTTTGTGTAACTCCTCAGCCATCCAAGTTACATTTGAAAGACGTCGTAACGATTCCTTTACTCCTTCAGAGAAATGAATCAGTTTCTGCTTTCCTACATTAAAAAGATAGAGAGGAAAGAAAAAACTCATAATCAACACATAGTGCAGCAACAGAATTCCTATGATTAACACAAATTTTTTATAGCATTTTTTAATTCTCATATGCTAAGGTGGCCACGTTACCTTTACCAGTGGCATAATTATAAATGCATAGACATGCTAGAAGTCTTTCTTCTAGCTCCATCCCAGGATGCAGGAATTGCTCAATTCCACTCAGTATGATCTCGGATGCCGAATATCTGAGGCTATCCGAGCTTTTAGATATTTGACATCCGAGCCATGAAATTGCTACAAGACAATCTCTAGAGACCATTTTCATCTTGCTTCTTAATCCACTCTCTAAAGCATGGAAGATGGAATCTCCAACACTTAACATAGATTTTGCAATTTTACTGCACCATAAGTCTGTGCCAGTATCCTGCATAATCATGAAATTTGCTCATCTCCATAATAGCTTTTCTGAACAGCACAAATCATATACATATACTTCTATGATGCACAAATACCTCAACTTTCCTCATGTATGCATATCGTATGTGTATATGCATCAATACTGCTAGATTAAACTTCTCTTTATTATTGACTACTTTTATGAACTAAAAATAATATTGTTCATTTGATCATCCTATCTATTATTTGGAACAGTCAATCATATCTGACATAATTATTAAGAATTGATGAAGATTGCTTTAAGTATTCATATTTTATCATTTTTATAAAATTGTTTGTATGTAGATATAGATGAACTTTGAACTTTTTCTCATATAAACATTTAAGGAAGCTGTACCTGTAGACTCTGATCCAACCAGTTGAAGTTTCTTATCATATTGTGGTGATAGGGAGAGTTCAATCCTGTCTTCCTCAGCAACCATGCAGCTGTATATGGTTCTCCTGTCCACGCATATGTTCCTGCAAGATTTGATAAAATGGATGCAGATAATATCTGCGCTGAGCTTTCCTGAGATACCAATGCCCTTAGAAGGACCTTCACTGCTTCTACTCTGAACAAGCTTTTATCACATGGGTTCTGCATGATATTATTTTGGTTTGTTAGTCATTCATTAGTCCTCATATTTTACAATAACTCAGTCTAATTCATGTGGCCATTGTCAAAAAAATTTTCGTGAACACAAACATTAAGAAAATTGAATTGACATGACTAAAGGGCAAAAAAGTTTCTATGGCTTTGTGCCAAAAATGTATCATTTAGTGATCAAATGAACAAACTTTTAACTTGTGATTCATATGATATCTTCTTTTGATGAATATTTTTGTTTCTTCTATTAGCTAATCAATAAGCCGACCCCACCTAGTGGGATAAGACTTTGTTGTTGCTGTTTGTATTAGTTAATCAATAACACCATGTATACTGAGTTAAAGAAAATGAAATGGAATATCCCAATATACTGATTTATATCAAATCAATCTGTCATCCTAGGGAGCTTCATTACTGAAAAATGAGGATAAAAATTTTTCCGAATTTCATAGTTTACCAATGTTTCTAACTGAAGTAGTATGTTTACTGCAAAAAGCTGGTGATCAGGTTGTAATTGATGAGTACAAATCCTTAGTATCTGCATAACATTGATGCCTCCTTCTTGCTGTATACGCTGCAACAGATTAATGGCTGATGATCTGGAAACCAAATGTGAAAATTAATGACACAAAGCTTCCTTGAACAAGGACAGTACAGCACAACAAATTCTAGCCAATTATCTTAAAATAGAATGTAAATTAAAGAATGTTTGCATAGTTATACCGCGGTATGCAAAGGATTTCATGGAAAAATTCAAGTGCCATACATTTGGCGCGGGTATTTTCCGTCTGCAGAAGATGGATAAAAGGAGCAAGAGGAGTGTATTGTGATACATACTGTCTACATTGTGCATCAAACTGCATGCATTTTATAAGAATGGTGGTTAAAGAGAAAAACTCTTCTAGATTATCATTCCTAGCAACTTCTAGAAGTCCACTGAGAACATGAGGGGAACTAATCGCAGCCAAATGCATGTTATTTGTTGCATAGTCGAACGAAGTCACTAGTTCTTCAATGATCATCAATGATGCTGCATGAGGCGTCAGAAGAAGGGGCTCTGGCTTATTCTTGTAACTATGTGAGGTGCATACAATCTCAACAAGTATTGGTAGAAGTTCCAATGTTTTTATGTCTATAGGTGATGGATTTATCAAATAGATGAGAATTGCAGCCTCATGAACATTTTGTTTTAGAGCACTAGCAAGATCACACAACTTTAAACCTTTCTTCTTGATGTCTTCTATGACTGATTTGTTTCTTGAAATTATTGTAGTGAGAATAGACACAGAAGCTCTAATTTCTCTTTCCTCTTTGGATGTTGAGATAGCTACTAGCAGTTCATCCAAGATGGCATCCCTCAAGGAAGCATAACTAGTGCCTGATGAATCGGTCAAATACTCGTAGATAGATGCAATGTCAACCGTATATTCTTGTCCACACTTTCCTAATGCTTCTGAATAATGCAGTTCTGAGATTCTTTCAATCACTCCTGAAAGATCCTGTAGGGAATATCTTCGTGATTTTGTTTTAGAACTTTCTTCATGATCTTTCTGGCTGAGCCAATGTTTGGAAGGAGATTTAGATGTTACATTGTCAAAGAGATGGAATTTTAGTGGCTGCAATGCTTCCTCAATTATTCCATCATCTACATGGAAATTTGAGATGGATAAAGTAGAATCTTCTCTGGCTCTGTTGAATATGGTCGAATCAAAATTAACCACACTTCTTTCATTCAGCTGTTCTTGCCCGGAATATTTCACAGCATGATCCAAGGCATAGGATTGATGTAGCTTCCTAGAAAGATAAAAATCCAGAAGACAATTATGAATTATAGAACTGAACTGCCTCTAATAGGCTTATTTTTTATAACAATGGGTCATTTAAGCTTTTGGTCTGTGCAAAATTAGTGATATATGGTTTTGGTCCCTGTAAAATTTTGTGGTTATGGTGCAAAAATTTTCGTTTAGTAAATAAAATTGGGTTCCATAAAGATTAAACTGAAAATGGATGCTTATGCTTTGAACCATAAATGTGAACTTGATTTGTATGTACGATAACAATACTGACTAATTTCGCTTATTTCTAGAATTTTTTGGATCAAAATCTCACAAATCTTATGGGGACAAAAATAATAAATTTCCCATTTTACAAATACTAAAAATTTATATACATACAATGAAAGACAAACAAACAAAGTGAGGATGCTACAATTACACACTATACTATTTAAATAAAGTTGGAGGCAAACAAACAAAATGTGAATGTTACAATTATGAACTGTAATAATGAGATACCTATACTACTAGGCACTGATATAAAGTTAGAGACAAACAAACAAAACTTGGATGTTAAGACTTCATTAGTGGCCAAACCTGTCATAAGTTTCTCTCTGTAGATCATTTGCTTTTGTTATTTTGGCTCTTATGTGAAATTTTCTGTCTTCCATATTATGCATCACATCTTGGGGACCAAGTGGATGAACTTTATCATACTGCATTATATTCATGATATATCACAAACATAAGGGGAAATAAATGTGCAAAACAGAGAAGTTTTTGATGCACCTATGATTTGACATTCTAAGTAAACTATTGCCTAATGTAAAATTTGGAATTTTTTTCTCTTTTTTAAACCCCTTTTACTGGGAGAAAAAGCAGATTTTTTTCACATATTTTGATAAAATTTTAAACTTAGTCTTAGAAAAACCAATTCTCACTTTCTTCAATTATATACAAGATTTTAATTGCAAATTTTTTTTTCCCAAATTGAAACACACATAACCTTATGTGCTAGTATTAGAAACCAGAGAAAGACTTACCATATTGCAGGTTTTCAATCTTGGTTCATGTTGAAATGAATTAGGAGAAACACAGCTGGTATTTGGTGCATCCCTGAACATGGCAATGAGTTATTTTCAGATGACAAAGTAAACATTTCAAACTCCAATGTGTTATTTTTGGCTTCAAAAGGCAGTCTCTTATTTAACTTTAATCATCACCTTAAAGAATAATAACTATGATTATGTTCATGTTTGTTAGCACTGAGCACTGTGCATGAAATGTGCAACATATTTCAACCTATTAGTCATTAAAATTACTTGAAATCTTCTTTTTATCTCTTCAAACATCACAATTTGTATCTGGATTATTGATGTTAGAAACATGATTAGGGGAAATTTAGTTACTCAAAACTAAAAATATAACCTTTTTTCTGTTTTTGAGTCAGAAAATAGCATCATTGTTGAGGCAAAGTAGTTTTGAAAAGCAACAAGTATGAATAATAACTCTTACACATATTGTGGTGATTGGTGTTTGGTGCTGCAATAACTTCTCCACCATGGATTCTCTCCATAAAGCATAACCTGATAATACACCAAACCTTCCTTATAACTTCTTGCAATATCCCTAATTGCTTCATTCACTTCATCCTCAGAAGTAGAACTCACACACCCCAACCTCATGCTTCCACTGTTGTTCTTCACATTCTGCTTCTTCCTTCTCAGCAACATGATGGTTTCTTGAGGGAAAAGGCTCTGAGAAAGTTCAGTTGCAAATTCATTGCAAACAATCCTTGGTGACACCAACACAGCTTGAAGAAAATGCAGTGCAGATTGCCACTCATCACCCTGCAGGTTCCTAACAACTGAGAGGTAAAAATAGGAGCAGCACACCAAGTAACGGTTTGAAACCGTGGCGGTTACTTCTTCCTCATCAAGCATTGCTGGTACCTGAAGCATTTGTTCTGAGTTCATGAGCCTGAAGGACTTTTCCTCTGGCTTCTGAGCTTGAATTGCAGCTTCAATGCTGTCAATTCCCCAGTACAAATTGGATAGCACTGATTGCTCAGAGAATTCAAAGAACTCTTGCTTTTGAATCCTTAGTTTTGAGGTGCATTTCAGCTTTAGAGCATTCCTTGTTCTCTCATTTGACAAGGTTTCATGAACGTATCTGTTGATTGAAACAAGAACCCAAATGTACTTGAGGTCTATCATCTTCTCATAGTAATCAACAAGATCAAAGGGTGTCAATTCTGATTATTGCTTCTGATGCTTTTTTGGTTCTTTGAGAGGTGAAGATGATGAAGAAACTGGACCTATGCAAGCTTCTCTAAACTATATAGTATTAACGATTAATTTCTTTTTTTATTTAATATTTAAATATCATATTTACACAATTACACATACTCTGTCCTTTTAGGTTTTGGTATAATCAATGCTGAGTTTAGTTTCGATTCACTGAATAACATAAAAAAATAAAGGACTTTGTGGTAGATAATGATTTTTGTGAATAATAGATTTTAAAATTGGTCTAATAAAGTAAAAATACATTACACCTCTAAATTATCCATTTAAATCTTAATATTAGGATAACCATCCGACATTTGCACACCTAGTAAATTGAACATTCAATATATTTATTATTTAAATTGTTTAATATTTTTATTGTCTGTTTGTACTTTTCATATAAAAAATGAAAAATTATTCAAATTAATTTTTGAATATTTTAATTTTTTAGGTTTAAAATATACAAAATAATTATTAATGTTTATCTCTCTTAAATGATTCAGTCTTCTTTTAATTTGATTTGTTTAATTGAAATGATCATCTTAGAATTTTTAAAAATTTTAAAAATTATTTTGAGAATTTTTAAATTTTGAAAAAAAATTTGTATTTTATTCTTTAAATTAAATTTGAACAAGAATTATATTGTCTAAGAAAGATAATCGTTAGGGACAATTTTATATATTTTAAAATTTAGGACTAAAAATGTCCGATTTTAAAACTTTAAAAACTAATTTAAATAATTACTTTATAAAAAATTTATACGATTATTCAATTAGAATCATTCATTTTAAATAATTTTTTAAAATAATAAATTTCAAATTTTACTAACCTAATAGTACACTAAAATTCTTTTATACTAACAGGACATAGAAATTAAATTCAATCATCTTTTAATATCTTAATTCTTATTGTTTGTTAATAGGATGCGTTTTAGTAAGTTTTACGGAAGAAATTGTACAAATATGCATAAATAAGATATAAAAAATTGTGTCTTTTTTCGTATTCTTGTTATTTTCTATTTTCGTATCCAAATATTATAATATGAGTTCTCTAACCTAATGCATGCATAATTTTAACTCAGTAACTTCCATAAACAACTAAATTTTACTTTTAGACAGAAATATTTTACTTATTTCTGAAACTATCTTCTTTCTTAAACGTATTTATATCTCCTAATATATCTGTATATTTAGCCTAAATTAAATACCAAATCAAGGCTTAAACCTATAATATGATAAACATTTGAGAACTATTTTTAAAAGGTTGAAATAGCAAGAGTGTATTATTTTCTGTCCCGTGACTATTCCAGCAAGATTCCAAATATTTATTGGCACCGTTTGATCTTCCATTGCTTTCAGACAAAAAATAGACCGTTTCCTTTTTCTTCTTTTCTGTTGAGAGGGAAAAAGGTTGAAAACAAGCATTAACATTTTTAGTGCTCAACTTCACGTGTACCTTATCACAATGCCTTTGCTTTTTTCTCTCTTTACTTTTTCTTTCTTCCATTGCCCACCTTGCATTTGCATAATGGGATAACTGCTCATTCATGGTTTCCATTGGAAAGTGTTGCACTGCATTTTTAGAAAAAAAAAAAAAAAAAACACTAGATTCTCTTATAAAAACTAAATTATCTTATGAAAATCAAATGTAAATATCAATAAAATGCACACCAAAATTAGTTATTGTGTATTTATATATAGAATTTAATTTTAATGTATTGTCAATATAAACTAATTTTATAGACTTATTTACTTACATAGCACTAAATCAATACAAATAACTATTTTTTATATAAACTATATGAATAATCATTCAAAAGAACGAATGCGATTGTACAACTGTGTAAATGTTTTACACCGTCGATACATCAAAATTAAATTTTTATATATAATTATATATTTTATTTAACTAATTTTTAATATTTATTCTATATTAAAATTTATATCTTATACATATGACTGATTTAATAGTATTTTTAATTAATTTATACATGACATAGTCCAAGTCGAATTGACAATTACATGCGTTTTATTAGGAAGCAAGGGAGAAAAAAAAATCTGTGTGAAGATCTTAAAGGACACCGAGGAGCAACTTTCTTACAAATTTTAATGTTGATTGTGGTTTGTGGGTCATGCATCTTAAAATAAAGCCTATGTAATGTTGAAGTTAGATTCATTTATAGTGTTTAATAATTGATAATAGGGTTGAATAAATAGCGACATCTATCTTAACTATCGGATACACAATTAAGTAATCAATAATCACTTGAATGTGATCAAATAGTCCACTATTTGTTCTCTTAAGATAAGAGTTCGAATTCATTATTAGTTTTTTGTTTTTAAATAAAAAATAAAATATCGTTTTTCTTTAAAATTTGGGATAAATTTTAAAATTGTCTCTAATATTTTAAAAATTTTATTTAAACTCTTAATATTTTAAAGATATTATAATATTATTCTATTATCAACTTTGTTAATAATTCTATGGCTAAAATGCACAATAAACGTTATAATCTGTAGTAAAATGTAATTAGGATATGAGAGAATAAAAGAATAATAATATTAGCATATGAGAGAATAAAATGTAATTAGGATTTTGTATATTGCTAGCATTATTTTTCTTTTATTTATTTAATTTTATATTTTTTACTAATAGTAATTTGATATCAGTCTACCACAATGGATTATAATGTTCAAATGTGTATTTCATTATAGAATTATATATTAATAGAGTTAATTGTATGATAATATTGTAATAATTTTAAATCGTTACTTCGAATAAATTCTTTAAAACATCGGAGACAACTTTAAAATTTGATCCAAAAAATTAAGATAAAAACGATGCATTATTACTCAAAATACTAATTTGAGTTTTATTCAAAATCTAATAATGTAACTAAACTAAATTATACTTACTCTCTGATCTCAAAGATAAAATTAATTCTTTACTTAACACAAGAATAATATTAAAAGGACAAAATGATGTACATTGACATGATTTGCAAAGTGATAAATACTCTGAAAAAGGATGATTGTGAGATTGAGGAAGCAGGGGGATGAGAACTGAGCCCCAACAAAAAATTGGAATGGATTTTAGCTACATATAGAGGTTGATGACATGGAGCAATGTTATGAATCTGCAAAACATTGGTAGCTGTTATGTCAATTTAGGAGGTTTGGAAGTATTGTTGTGAAGAACACATTATGAGGCTTTAATTTGATTCCTTTGACAACTGTGCGGCTCGTGCTTCCACAGAGAGACTATGTTGACTTGTCGGAATTGGGTTTCAGTTGGACCATTTCCGAATATTCATCAATATCATTCTTATTTCTTACTTAGGGTTTCAATATTATGTTAGTTACAATACAACTAATATATTCATTTTTCTTTAGTCACCTTTTTATAAGATTATACGGTTTTAGAACAATGAAAGCATGCATAGATATAGGAAAAAAAAATAAATAGGTCGTCCATGGCTTTTTTTTTATTAGAAGATAAATAAATTATAATTAATTAAAAAATACAAAAAAAATTATCTTTTAAAAAAGTAAAATATATCTTTTATCTTTAAAATTTGTTAAAAATTCTAAATATACCTTTAAGTTTTATTTTATTTTAATTTTGTCTTAAAAAATTTTTATTTACATCAAAATGTAACTCCTGACTAATTTTTCAAAAAATTTAAGATGAATTTAAAAATAATTTTATAAGAATAACCTTCAATACAAGCAAATAAGATATCATGTATTATAGCTGGATTGATTCTAAATTTTCTAAAAATTTAGTTGTCAAGGGTATATTTGATGCAAATCAAAAACTTCAAAAACAAAATTGAAACAAAATAAAATTTAAGAATATTTTTAAAATTTTTGACAAATTTTAGGAATAAAAAATATACGTTATTCTTTTAAAATGTAAGACATCTAATTTTTTATATGAAATTTATTTATCTTTTATATATTTTGAATTAAAAGACTTAAATATTTTGTATTTTAAAAAGTTCTTGACATTTTTGTAATTTTAATTAGTAAAAATTTATTTGTTTTTGAGTTAAAAAAATTAAAAATTATTTATCATTTTCTTTAAATATAAATACAGATACATATGAATACGTATAAACACAAATTTATTTATCTTCATCTGGTAAATTTTTGTAGGGACAATGGGAAGCTATGGC
Source organism: Arachis ipaensis (assembly GCF_059453495.1). Lineage (NCBI taxonomy): Eukaryota > Viridiplantae > Streptophyta > Magnoliopsida > Fabales > Fabaceae > Arachis > Arachis ipaensis. The sequence continues at coordinate 18,444,244 of NC_142439.1, forward strand.
TCCTCTCAAATTTTTTACAAAACTATTAGTAGTTATTAATCAATTGATATAACTAGTTCAATTGGTTAGAGCTTTTTTTTTTAAGTCACTAAAAAAGTCTTATATTTTTTCATTTACTACTTAATACATTTTTTTATTTCAAATAAATAACAACAATTAATTAATTAATTAAAGACCAACAAAATTTTTATAGTTTATACATTCTCAATAAATTAATTATTTTAAAGCTGATGTAGACAAGATTAAAAAATAAGTTAAAAGATATTTTTTTAAGATAATTTGGTTATTTATATTAAAAAGTTACCAACATTTTTTATTTTAATTCAATTATTAAAAATCTTAACTCATTCAAAATTTGAAGAATATTATTTTAAACTTATTTTTATTTATAAAATTATTTATTTCTTGATATATTTTTGACAAATTTTAAAAATAATTTTATTTATAAATTTTATTATAATATAAATATTATTATATAATTTTTATGTTTAAATTTTTTATTGGCCCCTAATTTTTTTTAAAGTTCCGCCACTACATACATGTTTTTTTTGTGTGAGTATTAAATATCTCGAATTTAAATTTTAAAATAATCTCTAAAATTAATCGTCTATATTAAAATAATTCTTGAAATTTTAATTGTATTAATTATATCTTTAAATTTAATAAAAATATATTATGTTAATTTTTTAGTCTTTTTTATTAGATATTTATAAAGATTAATGTGATATATTTTTATCAATTTCAAAAACATAATTAATACTATTAAAATTTTAGAGACTATTTTAATAGTGCCACTAAAATTAAAATTGATAAGGACTATGATTTTTACGCGCTTCGTGGTTCTTTTATATGCAAGAATTGAAATTGATAAAGAAAAATGTTACTTCACAAATTAGCCTTTTCTCAATCTTTAATATTATTTAATTATTTTTTAGAGAAATATATCTCTATTTTTTAAATACATATTTATAATTAAATTTAATTTAAATTTTAAAAATTTAAAATTTTTTTAATTCTTTTACCTATTTTATAGTTAGTTATTATTTTTTTTCTTTTTTTATGTAACTTCATATAATACGGTTTCTTATACTTTCTTTTACGTTACATTTTGAAATGTGATAAACTGATAACACCACCCTCTCGTCTTGGAGCCCAACCAAAACGTTTTTATCGGTGAAATCAGGTAGCACCTTCTTTTTCTTTTTTTATTATTATTATTAATTATTATTATTATTTACCCTATTGTTTATGTGATTGTACCTGTATATAGTTTCGAAACGAAAGAAGTAATTGACTCACTTTAAATCTTTAAAATCTTATAGCTTGCCATTATTAAGGCTATTTCTTGTGGTTTCATTCTGAAAATGAAAGGTTCAATAATCAATATTCTATCAACAGTTCAACACACTAATTCTCCTAAAACATTAAAAAATATAGGCGTGGCATTTCAACATATATGTTACTATAACAATAAGAAAATTGTTTCTTAAAATTTAAAAAATGATTAGTTAAATCACTGTTATTCAAAAGAAGGATGACAAATTAATATTTTAGTAAGAAATTAATACATGTACGATTCCACTAACATTTTTTGTCTCGTTTTTAATAGTTAGGGACAAATTCATCAAATAAAAATATATTAAGTGACAAATTTATCAAATTAAAAACAAATTCTATTCCATCGTTTTGGTGAAAGACAATTTGAAAATTATTGTTTCTATAAATTATTCAAAAAAATGTAAAAATTAATTTGACACCTATTAAGGATTAAATTGGTTTGATAAAAACTATTCAAAATGGGAATTATTTAAGTTGAATTGACTACTCAACTATCAAAACACATGTAATAATTAAGGGAAGTTACGTTTTAACACAAGTATAAGATTTTAGGGTTACCAATATAGATTCCCAAAGATCCTCAAATTCTTTAGCTGTAAAAGATGAAACAGTATTGTACATTTGTATTTTGTATTGTGTGGTGTCATTTATTTATTTATTTGCTATACGAGGCTGCCTTTATGTCTGTAATGAAAATGACATTACATAAAGTTGTGAAGGGAACAACACCAAATCACCAATACACCATTCATTTATTGGAATAATACTCTCATCTAAAGGAACTCTCTTCCATACCTTACATATACACTCGTTCTGGTCCTGAAAAGTATGTAACAAGCAGACTCTTTTAAAAAACAAAATAAAAAAATAAAAATTATTATGATTTTGAAGTTAAATTAATAGTCAAATTAATCTCTAAAAGATCGATCATTTTTTTTAAATTTGTCTCTAAAAGATTTTATCAATTAAATTAGTCTTTCAAAGATTACAAATTAATAATGTCTTTTCGTACTCAATAATAATTTTCGTCAATAATTAATGATATAAAATATTAACTGACGGCATACATAACATATAGCATATGTTCAATTGGATGCTGTACAAATATATTTATGAAAATCTATCAAATTAATTTATTTTTTTAATTATATAAAATATAATCCTAATATAACCTAACGATACTAAAATGATATATTTATTCGACGTCTAATTATTAGATATATTAGGTGTCATGTATAATGTGAGTTAATATATCATCATCAATCATTGATAAAAATTGTTAATTAAATGATTGAAGGACAAAAATGATTAATTTATAATATTTAAAGGATCGATTTGATTGATAAAATTATTCAATAACAAATTTAAAAAAATTATATTTTAATTGAACTAATTTAACTATTAATCCTTAGAAGTTAGTACAACAAAGAAAATCTATCAAAGAATTTGAAACTAAAAAGAATGAAGTTATCATTATCATAAATTGTCGTATTAAAAAAGCAGGTTAATTATGCAGAAATTAAACTTAATTACTTTAATTTTGGTGATATGAGGTAGCTCCATTAGGAGAAATTGAAGTGGCCGATTAGTTAAATACCATCACCACGTTACTTGTGTGAATTGAAATATTATAATAAAACGTTCTTTTAATTTCACTCGTGATGTAGATGAGAGACTAAAAAGAATACATAGCCTAGAAGCTAAAATAATATACTAATAAATGACTAAAATTCACGACTTTAATTTGAGTTGGGTAAAAAATAAATACAAAAGGGGAATACCAAATTTGTATTCATATATATTGTCAAACTTTTTGTCTGTTATATAGATTATTTATTTATTTGTTTCAAATGTTGGTTAAGTTGGATTAGAATTGGGTATATATGGCTAGCTAATATATATTTTTTAAAATTAAAACCTAGGTTGATGCGTGAAAATTGTTTTACATTTTTAAAAGTTATGAATATCAAGACGGTATTCTCAATCGAAGTAAAAAATTCTTTTAATACGCTCTATTTTACATTTAGACTGAATATCTATACCTAGTTCAATTTAGACGAAATACATTTTAATATATATTGATTCATTTGATATCAAAATTAACTAATTCATACCTAATTTAGTTAGGTGAAGAGAAATCAACTTAAGTTGGTTAAATGATTAACTTACTCATTTTTTAAAATAAATATAAGACCGTAAGAGAATTGAATCCTATCTTAATAAAGAGTTAAAATTGTTTCACATCTATAAAGATCAGACTATATCAACAACAAATGTGAAAATCCTAATGTTTGACCTAACCCCACTCTTAAGAAACTAAATACAAATTTGATTTTAAATGTCAACATAGAGATATGTTCATAACCAATTTCGTATTTTTGAAAATATTCTCAATATTTATTAGTGGTGTTTTGATATTAATGAATATGACTTTATCACGAATTTTTTTTTTTTGGTGGCTACTTTATCACGAATTAACCCAAGTTTGTATGTATAAGGGGAAAAAAAAAATCACATTTTCCTCTTTTAAATTTCTGAGTTTCTCACAAACTATGAAAATAGGATTGGTGTGGATAAAACTAGCTGAGGTATAAGTTATTTTATTCTTCTACTTTAATAACAACAATTTCTCGATCGAATCTCACATTAATATAGAAACAAGCATTTTACGTGAGTGATGAAACAACTCTTCAGTTGCTTTCATGAATAAGAATTGTGATTAAATCATATTTGCTATAACTTCACGAGAGTTTCTTTCTATTATTACCAATAATAGCTATTATTATTGATGATCTTCATTATTGATTCAATAATTGGGTAAATCCAAAATCGATTTTGGCATCACTCTAATATTCTAATTAGAATATTAGCAAAAAATGTTTTTGAAAAATACAAATTGATCAATATTATGACATTGTTTAATTTGTGAGCATGTGTAGGCTGTAGCAATTCCAACACGAGATAAGATACTGTTTAATTAGGGCAAGCTGTTTAGTTTAACTTTAATAGCTAAAATTTGGTCAAAAACATGCATGCTTAATTATAAGGAATAAAATTAGCACGTGAAGGCTCAAATTATAAGTTTCATTCAGAATTGAGTTGTTCCTCGTGTTAAATTAACATTTGAAGGACAAGATTTTAGAATTGAAGACGAAAATGGTGGCATTCATCATCATTAAAATCGATGTTGTTCAATATTAATATAACCATACTATATGTATATTAAAAATTAACTATTACTACTTATTTGTAAAAAATACATATTAAAATATAAAATATATATTAAAAATAAATAAAATAATATATATTTATATAATAATAATTAATTTAATAATTAATTTTTTGTGTATATATATATAATATTTTTGTACTCCATATATACATGTAAAAAATTATAAAAAATCAATTTTTAGCTATCCAGCATTAGCTACCTATAGCATTTTGGTTTATAATCTAGAATTTAAGATTTATGATTTAGAAATTAAAATTTAAGATAAACAAAACTATTTAAAAATATTTGACTGATGTTGGACAAAAATCATTACTCTATAATATATAACATAATCTAAAAAACTCTAACTAATTCTAACAACTTTAACTAATTTGCCACGTTAAATTATTAGTGAATATTTCTTACATACAAAAAGTCGCTCTAAAACTAAAAAAAAAACCTTTATCAGTGATTCTTTTAGAGTTTGGATCTCAAAGATTTTATTTGGGTGATTTTCTTGGCTATATAATAGAAAGTAAAGAATTTCTCTAAAACTACGCATCCCTCTGTGTTAGGGGTCGCAAGTTCAATTGAAGTAAACTTGGAGTTCGACCTCTCATTTTTACAATTTTAAATATACTCTTTTTCCTTCTTTCTTTCTTTCCAACCTTAATTCTTTAGTTCTCTTCTTATTCTACTAAATCATTTTTTCATCCGAATTCATTCCTTACAACTTTTTCTCCTTCTTCCACTCTTTCTATTCTTCTTTTTTCTCACTATATCATTATCACACCGTCATTCGTATTATGAACCTAAAAGGAGGAAGAAATTCACATCGAACCCAAGGAGCATAGAAGAAGAGGAGGAATTGATATTTGTGATAGAGGAAGACTTTTTTTAAGGGACTGAAGGCATGTACTAAGAGTCTATTTGATTGTGTGTTTGCTGATAAGGTCTTTTTAATAGGAACCATTGACAATGCATTGAAGGCTATTTGGGGGAGGTCGGATGAATTTAGATAAGCAGAATCAAGATCAAACTAATTTTAATTCTTCTTTAAGAACGAGTTAGATATACTCAAAATTGAGAAAGGATACCCATGACTTTTTAAAGATTATGTTTTACATGTTTGGAGGTGGACAGATGCTAACTCTCAGGAGTATGAAGGAATTAATTCTTTTTCCAATTGGATTCAATTATGGGGGATTTTAGAAAAATTCAAGACTGTTGAAGTTGGTTGTAAATTAAATGAGAAAATTGGTAAGATTATTGATATTGACTTTTTTTTCTGTCAGAAAAGAAATTTAGAATCTTTAAATCTAGAGTTCTGATCAATAGTGATAAAAAGGTGAAGGACTCAATTCGAATGGCTGCTCCAGTAGGTAAATTGCTGGAATTGGATTGAGATATGAGCGTATTTGGATCTTCTGCATCTATTGTGCTCATCTTGGACATGATTCAAAGCACTGCCAGATCTTCAAGTCAGACTCTGCTTCAGGTGATATTAAATAGTGAAAAGCATTAGCTACCGGGTCAAGACTGATCAGGTAGAAAAATAATTGACAATGACAGTAATGATAATGCAAGCAATTTTAACAATCAACAATCTAAGCCTTCACAATCAAGAAAAAATGCTGCCCCTTCTTGGTTGCTTGAGAGCTTTTATAGGTTGAATATGAAGGATGACAGGAATGAGGTTTCAAGGAGTATAGAGTCTCTCAGCTAAATTTTAGAATTAGCTTGGTAGTTATTGATAAAATCTGATTCTTCTATTATGTTAGAGGATATCACAGACTCCATGAATGAAATCCAGAAAGATAATCATATGATAATAGAAGAAGTTAATAGCAAAAAACTAAAAAATAGATGACAAGATAGAGTCATAATTCACTTAACCAATTGGGTGGGACAAAACGAAGAGTCTCTGATAAAGAAGATGAGCTTGTGGCTAAAAAAATGTGTGTTGAATAAAAGTCAATTTTCGATCAGAGGGTGGAGGGTGCCAGCCGGTCAATGGCACATTAAGGCCTATGAGAGTGTTATCGTGGAATTGTCAGAATTTAGGGAGACCCCTAATAGTTCACAACCTTAAAGGGATTGTTCAATCCTACTCCCTTGAGTTGGTTTTTCGTTGCAAAACAGAAAACCAATCTCGACAAGTGGAAAGAAAATTCAAGGCTTGTGGTTACTCTAATTGGCAAATTGTTGATCTTTCTGGTAGTGCGGGTGGACTTGTATTGGCATGAAATGATGATTTTGTTGTTCAGACTATTAGTTATTCTGAGTTTTATATTGCTACCTTGATAAAAGATGTCTCTTTTAACAATTGAATGGAACTTTGTAGGCATTTATTTAAATTGTAATGAGAATATTCGGCTATCCAGTTCTAAAAAACTCTTTTTGTGCTCTTCCAACTTTAAGATAAATCGGTTATTGTTGATGATTTCAATTTCATTATTGATCAAGTGAGAAACTTGGTGGTAATCCTAAATCTCATTCTTCTATTGCTGTCTTTAATTACTTTATTGGAGATAACTCATTGTTGATTTGGGAATGGTGGGTTTAGACCATTTACTTGCAGTAACAGGCACAGAGAAGGTGAACTAATTCAGGAAAGGCTTGACAAAGTGTTTGTTGATAAATTTTGGTCCCAATTATACTCTCAACTCATGCTCTATACATTATCAAAGGCAGGTTCTGATCACACCCCTCCTTTTGAACACTAACTACCAATCGGAGAGATCAAAGAGGAGATTCAAGTTTTAATCCCGCTCGTGTGGTGAAGAACAAATTTGGAACTTCATCAGCAAGGTCTGAAACTCAGATATAGAAGGTTCAGCGATGTTCAAATTATTTCAGAAGTTTAAATTTGTTAGACGCTGATTGATTTTCTGGCAAAAGAACACCTCTGCTAATTCTAAAAAGGAGATTGTACAAGTTACTGCTCTCTTAGAACAAAAAGGTTATCGGATATCATGAGAGACACTAAATTACTTGAGCTTGAACATCGGCTTGAAAAAAATATATTTGTATAAGAAACTTTATTGGAAAAACAAATCTAGAATTAAATAACTAAAAGAAGGAGACCAAAATACAAATTTCTTCCATTGAGAATTTAAATCTAGAATCGGAAGAGATAAAATATGACATCTGTGGATGGATAATGGGAATGTGGTAACAATCAATGATAATATTGTTAAGGTGGTTGATAAGAGTATTTTCACGTCTTCCACTCAGGCGGATCCCAGATCTTTTTTTCAAAACTTTGAGCCTAAAGTCATAACTAACATGAACCGTAGGGTCAGAAGACCTATTTCTATGAATAAGGTGAAAAAAGCTACTTTTAGTATCCACCCTTAGAGTGCACTGGTAAAAGATGGTATAACGACTAAATTCTTTCAATTCTACTGGGATATAGTGGGAGAAGACGTATTCTGGACTGTGAGGAGTTTCATTGCTGGAAGTAAAATTTTAAAAAATTTTAACCACACCGATATCTGTCTAGTACCAAAAGTCCCATATGCGAGTGATATGACTCAGGTAAAGCCCTTCAATTTATCCTCTGTCGTCTACAAAATCATTTTAAAGGTGCTAGTCCACAGACTCCAATGGTATATGAATAAGGTAATTATTCCTACTCAAAGTGTATTCTTAAAAGGTAGACTTATTTCTAATAACATTCTTATAGAATACAAATGTATGCACTACTTTAAACAAAAGACGTGAGGCTTGGAATACGAAATGACACTCAAATTTGATATGAGTAAAGCCTACGATAGGGTGGAGTGGAATTTTTTATGGTCTATTACAGAGAATTTGGGTTTTGAATCGAGATTCGTTGAATAGATTCGTGGATTGATGACAACCGTTTCTTACTCTGTTATTGTGGAAGGTCAACCCTATGATTTTTTTTTAAATAAAATAGAGGCATCCATCAAGGTGACCCTATATCCCCTTTTCTTTTCTTATTATGTGCAGAAGGACTTTTCTTCTTGTTACACAAAACATAGTAAAACAGTCTCATTCGAGAAATTCGAATAAACAGAGGATGCCCAACAATAAATTACATGCTATTCGCTGATGATTCCATTCTATTTAGGAAAGTCTCGAAAGATAATTATGCCTCTATTTATAATTATTGGGATCTTATGAGAGTTTCAGTGGGTGAAGAGTTAATCTTAATAAATCGGCCTTGTTTTTCAATAATGACACTCCTGGGCCGATTAGAACTAGGGGTAGAAATAGGCCAGGCTAGGTTAGGCTTCACCCTTAACAGGTTAGTCCTGTAATGTATTTAATGGCCTGAGTCTGACCTGTAGACTGTTATAAGTTTTATTTTAAGTACTAAGTCTGGCATGTTATTGAACCTGGCATGGCGTGAAGCCTGATAAAAGGCCTAATATATATATATATATATATATATATATATATATATATATATATATATATATATATATATATATATATTTTTACCAAAACAAAAAATAAAAAATATTTAAAAAAATTAATTTTCTTTTTAAAAAATATTTATATGCAATATACTAAATTTAATTCTTATAATAATATCTACACTTTTTTAAAGTGTTTAAAATATGAAAAAAAATATTTATAAAAAGTATAACATTTAAAATTTTTAATAACTATTTTAGTTATAAAAAATATTTTTATATATATTGATATTCTAATAGGCTCAAACAAATCTGACAGGTCTATTAGACTATTTTGTGAGTCTGAATCTGGCTTATTAATAGAATTAGACTTTTAAATCAGTTTGGATCTGAAACTATTTTATGATAAGCCAAGCCAAGCCGAATACAGGTTAGGTTGTAGGCTCTTGACAGGCTGCCTGACCAATTTCCACCCCTTAATTAGAACTTTTCTAACAGCCTAACTGAATATTTCTCGCATAGATGCACATGATAAATATTTGGATCTATCAAAGAAAGTAACCTTCAATTTAATCAAAGATAAGGTTCTCAAAAGGACACAAGGATAGAAAATGTGCTTATTATCTAATAGAGAAGGACAGGTATTACTCCGAGCAGTTGGTGAAGCCATACCAATCTACACTTTGTCATGTTTTAAACTTCCGAACAGCTTTTTAAATGAAATTCATAGTATTCTAACCCAGTTTTAGTGGGGGCAGCAAGGTTCTCAAAGACGAATAGTGTGAATTAGTTGGGATAAAATTACTAGGTCTAAAAAAGAAGGTGGACTTGATTTCAAAGATTTCAGGACTCAAAATCTAGCTGTTTTGGGTAAATAAATTTGAAAAATCATGACTTAACCTAACTCTTTTTTTTTTCTAAAATACTTAAAGATAAATACTTCAGATTTAATTTTATCCTTACAGTAGAAGTTGGAACCTTACCTTGTGGTTGGCAAAATATTCTTGAAGGGAGGTGAGTTATAGAGAAATGCATTAGTTGAAAAGTAAGTTCTGGTGATATCCGAATCTTCAGTGAACCATGGCTCCCTCCTCCTTACTCCACTGTTCCACCATCTGCGGCACTACTATTAGATAGTTACCATCTATTATAAGTGAAAAAGGCCTGTTTTTGTCAAATAAACAGTGTAATCAAGCATTAATCTCATACATTTTTTCTTCAGAAATTGCTCAACGAATCCTCTCCATAATCCCAAGAGAAGGTGAAAACACAATTCAATCGGTGATAAATAGAGCAAAAACATATGATGTTGCATCAAGGTATAGAATTGTTTACCAAGTTTATCATACTTCCATTGAATTCTGTCTGAACTTCATGCAACAGAGGCCAAGTTGGAGTCATTTATGGAAGCTAAAAATTTTTCACAAGCTTCTACTCTTTGCTTCGAAAATCCTCCATGGTAAGCTTCTTGTTCTGCTTCTCGACCACCAGCTATTCTCATCCATTCCAACAACTTGCCCAATCTGCAAGTCAACACCAGAATCACTCATGCACTGTCTATTTTTCTGTGGAGACACTAATCTAGTGTAGAAGAAGAATCATTTATCTTACCTCATTCTGGACTCTATATGTTCCTTGTTCTTCAATTGGTGGAGAGAGATTCGATGTTACATAATTTTGATTATAACTTGGAATATTTGGAAGGAGAGGTGTCAATGAGTCTTCAAGCATATTCAGGAGTCTCCAGAAGAAGTGCTAATAAGCAACATCGCTTAAGTTGAATCAGGAACTATCTTTTTTGTCTTATGTATAATATCCTAATTTTTTTTCTTATTTATTTCTTTATGTTATTTTCTTTTTATAATTTTACTTATTCTACTTATTCGTGAATATTTAATTTTTTTTATTTCTTTTGTCCTAATTTTTATATATTATATTTATTTTTCTATTAAATAAAATACCACCATTGTGTTTAGAAAAAAAAAGCATACTGATCTAATGCGCAGATTAAATATCTAGCGTCAGATAAAATATGATCAAGTTAATTATATTACTAATGTAGAACAACATTTTTCAGCTCACTGTCTAGAGAAATTTAATTATTTAATTTGAATGGATTTAATTGGGTCTGAATTATTGGATATGAATGGATTAAGCGCTTATTCAAAACACTAGAAATGCAACATATTTCACATAATCAACCCCAGCTAGTAGGGGTTGCAACGGGCGGGTAGGAGCGAATTTTTTCTCTATCCAACCCCGCCCCACCTTACAATAACCCGCATAAAATCTGCCCCACTTCTATCCGCGAGTAGTAAATGGTTGAACCCTAATCCGCCCCGCGGGTATCCATCCCGTCCCTACCTGCCCCTATAATTATTAAAATCTAATAAATAAAATTAAATTTCAAAATTTATATAACCATCATCACATATATAATATAAATTAAAGTAAAATTTTAAATATGATACAATATTATCAATTATTTTACTAATTATTTTATATATATTACATATATTATATATTAAAATTTTATATTATATATATACTGGGACAGATAGGGGCGGGTAGTACTTAAATCCGGCCCCGCCTAAGAACCTCTCTCCCCCTCCCCCGGCTAAAAATCCGGCCTGAGCAGGTAGGGATATGGTGGATATCCGTGAATTCAGGTGGTGTTGCTATCCTTACCAGCTAGTCTACGCCCACTCATCAAAGTTTCATTTGCCCTCTAAACAGAAATTTAATGCCTATTTTCTCGAATATGGATATTGTTGCCCTTTGTTTCAGACATCTTGAGATATTTATGAGAATTTTTGTAAATTGAGTTTACACTTATGCTAAATTATATAATATCACATTAATAAAAATAATTTTTTTATATTAATTATGTAAATAAACATCTACAAAAATAAATATAATTACATAATTTTATAAAATATTTTATACTATCAATATGTCAAAATTAAATTCTATTAATAATATCAAATATTAGTCATTAAATCATTCAATGGTATAATTAAATATTAAAACATAAAAAATATATTAAAAGAATATAAAATAATATATATATATATATATATATTTTTTTTAAATTTAATATCTAATTTTTTTATATATACATAATATTTTTTTTTAATAATATAGAAAGCAACGATTGTATGAGTAAAAATAAGGGTTTTTTTTTTAAATAAACTAATCCATTAATTGATATTACTATAATTAGGTAAAATTCACATGCTAATTTGTAAGAAAATTACTACTAATTTTGAGCCCACAACATTCAGGTACGTCACAAAAAGACACAACACAGTCATTAACTCAACCGTCCACCTAGCACCACCAGAAGTAGTTAACCACCTCCACCACCAATCTACCTTCTCTTTGAATATATAAGAAAAATTACGAAAATATTATTAGGGCAACGAACTTATATCCAAGCTATTATAAAGAGAAATAACTAATATTAATTGACAAGAGCATTCAATATTTTTTTTTATAATTCATTAATTAAATTTTTTATAAAATATTAAATTCGTACTTTTATATACCATAACTAATTTGTAATTAACTTTTTATATACATCTAATATCATTATATTTATGCTATAAATTCTATATATAAAGTTAAAAACATATAACTCCCTTATTTTTAATATAGTGATAAAAAGTATAATTTTTTTACAATATTTTTTATCCAGCAGATTAAAGATTAATTTGTTATAAATTGAAATACTTTGTCACTAACTAATATATTATTGTATGTATAAGATGCAATTCGAACATTTAATACTTATTTAAACGGACAAGTGAGTAAATTAGTTAATTCTTTAAACATTTAAACACAAAAAAGTAAAGTGGTTAAAGATAAAGTAAGCTAGCTAAACTAGGTATTTCAAAACAGTACTTAGAAGTTAGAATTCATGAGTGGCTCACTCTTTGAAGCTTGAAACTCCATTTCCACCACCTCACGGCATCCTTCGTTCTACCACTAGTGGTGGCCATTGTGGTGGCACTTCCCTTCCTTTTAGCCGGTGACTATTTCACAGAAGCATTCTTAGACCTTATCATTTCCTTCCTCCGATGGAGCCTCCTTCTTCTTCCGCCTCCTTCGCCCTCGTTTTTCTCCTCATCTTGATCCTCCTCTACAGTAGGGTCTAATCCTTTGGCGATGATTCTGGAGACTGAACTAATTAATCATGTGTTATCAATGCCGTTGCTAGATCTGCCTCTCATATATACTACATTGTGTTGTATGTATTTTGCATGATGTAATGTATATTCTACATATTCTTTGTTTTGTTTCAACTTTTAATGTTCCATGATGATGATAATATATGTTATAAACTTAAAATGGTCTGCTGGTGTTGTAAGTTGTATTAATAAGCATTTTCAAATGGGTAATAATATACTCTATTTAACAATTAAATTTAATTTTAGTGCATTTTCTTTGTGTGCAAAAGTAAAACAGTTTAAAACTGGATGTTATTGAACAACTATATAAAAACGTGGACAATTGTAACAATTGTAGTATATGGACCCCAATTTTGGACAATGAAGTATGTTAGTATTAATATCTTCTAAAAGGGACGGTGAGAGGAAGATAGTAAGTTTGCCTCAAGAGTAAGGAGTCAGGCCTCTATGAACATGGGAAAAGGAAGGATGAGGCAACATGTTCTAACTACAAGAAATCTGGCAGATAGCGGCGGTTTTTTCCAACCGCTACTAAATAGAATCTGTCAGCGGTTCTTACAGCGAATTTGGAGGGAACTACCAAATGATATCATTTTGCAGTGATTTTTTCTGTAACCGCCACAAAATGTCGACTAGGTGAATGCTTAGATACTCGTTTTGCAGCGGTTTTTGTGGCAGATTTAGAGGGGGCTACCAAATGATCTCATTTTGCAGCGGTTTTGCTGTAACCGCTGCAAAATGTAAAGTTGGTGATTACTTAGATACTCGTTTTGCAGTAGTTTTCTACTAACCGCTGCAATATTATTTTTAACTTGAATTTTTTTTTGTTTAAACATTGCCTTGTTAAAACTATTCTACTCCTCGCTATTTTTTTTTTACTGAAAAACATGTTTCAAACACTGCAACTTAATGCATTAAATAAATTTTCAATTTTCTGTTACATAAAAAATAATTCATTAATTAAAAAAATATTATAAATCAATAACAACTAACAAATTTACAAATCAGGTTTTCTCTTGTACTATTAGTGCATTTTGAGTTTGTATTCAAGCATGAATGGTAATAAAAAAATCAAGTGTACATCCGAATTCATAAAGTTTTTTAACAAAGTTCAATAGAGCATAAAAATCAGAATTACTAAAGTAGACAAACAAGTATTGAGTCAAAATTTCTCATCAACATCGTATTGACCTGGCTAGAAAAACTCTGTAAAAAATCTACTGCAGTCACGTGATAAAGGATCTGATAAGTCATCTCTAAACCATTGCAACTTGTTCAGATCGAAACCCCTTCTTGCAGCATGTACGTCATCTTTTCTATGCTGGGTGTTTAAAGTTTCATTGTCTTTTTCTGGAACCTTATCGAGCTCAACATTCCTAGAGATGTCATATCTACCAGAGGAGATAGCATCTAAATCGTCTTCTGAATCAGTGTCTGCTCCATCTAGAGTGTCATCAACTATTTCGCCTGAGTATTCAGCTGACACTGAAAATATGAACATGCAACAAACAACATAAATCTACTTAAAAGAAAATGATAACTTCCAGGTCGTTACCTAGTTATTAAGAAAAAATTGTGGAATTATGGGAAGATGACTTTCAAAATTAACAAATACAAAATTAACTATTACCATCTCCGTCGGTAGTTTAGACAAATTTCTTGGAAAGAAGCTTTCTAATAGCACGTTCTATATACTTTAATTCCTCTTTTGAAGCAATCTCCAACTCAACAACATGCGAGTTATTAAAGCGCATCTGCATCATAATAAAATGTATAGTTGATGGTCTTTTTTGTAAAGTATATTATGTCTCTGTGATTCACTTTCTATCCTAGAAATTTATTTTTCTAACCTTTAATTCAGCAAGTATGTCTTCAGAGGTCCTACCAGCTACAAATGTCACAAAAATATACCCAAATTTCTCCTCGTACATTGATCTCCATTCATGAAGTTCCTACAAATTTTAGCATGAACGTAACAACCATCATTGGTTAAATGTTGTATGCATATATCAACTTAAAATACTTATTGTTCAAATAATGTTTAACTCAAGTTTTTAAGGGTATGGCTAATGAACAGACCTGCACAGTAGCTTTGTTAGCCGTTTTCAAGTATTCATTAGAACAAGATCATCCTGATATAGCCTCCAACCAAGATCTAACATTCAACTTACGGGACCATATGTCTCTGGCAACCGTAATTGCATGTTCTAATGAAGAGAATGGAGAGGCCATAGCCATTTCGTTAGCGAATGTTGTGCCTGCACAGCATGATGAGAAATCCTCCATTTTCATTTCTCCTGTTACAACACCATTTTATGTTAACTATATTGGTCAATGTTAATTATATTGTAATTCAACGCAATTTACTCGATATCATAATTTTCCTTATTGGAGATTAAGAACAACAATAATGATGATGACAACAACAAAGCCTTGAAAACTAACTTTTGCTAGCAAAAATCGTTGGAAGAAATGAGGAACTGGTGGCATTCATGAAATACAACATGAAATGAAAACTTAATTCAAATACGAAACACAGATAGTAATGTAACCAGCAAACTACGTACATCATAAACATTGTTAAACTTATTAAACACACACAGATACTCTATAAATGATGTACATATTTTCTATATTTTCACTATGCCACATTATCGATGTTATCATAAACATCTTCTATTGGGTCTTCTATATCATCACCCCTTCTCAACTGTAAGTCACTGATGTCACCTGCTGCTGACATGTTCAACCCGGGTTGTGGAGAAAAAGCAGCTTCAACTTCTTCATTCTCTCCTCCCATGTCATACAAGTCTCGTGGTTTTACATGAACCACTACACTCCATTCTTGATCTACTTCATTACGTACATAGTACACGAGATGAGCTTCTGATGCCAATATGTACGGTTCATCCTCTTCTCAATCACCGGTGTGAATTGGACGAGTGAAATTAACGCTGGTAAGGCCCAGATGGTCTTGTTTGATGCCTCTGCTCGTAGTTGTATCAGCCCAAATATATCTGAACAAAACCACTGTGAAATGGCAGCTGTAGTTCAGTTCGATTATGTCCACAATTTTTCCATAATATGGAACACTACCAACAGCCACTCTATTGTCACGCATGCTGGCATAACTTCTTGTATTGGATGAGACATAACTCTACTATTTTGGGTTTTTAGCCCGTCTTCCTTTGTGATAGTTCTAAACTTGTACCCATTGACGTTGTACGCACCAAAACGTCTTGCCTGAAGCATGAGACCACATGCCAGCAACTTCATTTCTTTCGAATGTACAGTACTGTCCATTGGAACCTGGCACCATAAATTAAAGTTTGTTCGTATAAAACATTGGAATTCGTAATTTATAATTCTAGGGCACAAATAAGTTGGTCAGGTTAAATTTCTACGAACCTCATGCTTGAACCAGCGAGAAAATTCTGCATGCACAACACGGTCTATCTTAGATTGTGACCTTGTTTGATGTCGTAATTTTCGCTTCGTTTCTGTCCTAAATGTACTTTACGACATAACAAGAAATTAGTCCAAAGACTGAGTGTTTGAAATGGGTTATAATCGTGCTTAATGATTACATGTGCATACTTACTCAATAAATGGAACGACGACCTCGCAATTGACTAGCACATGACGATGTGTCTGGTCTCTTTCCATCGGGGTCAGTCCAAAATGTGAAACAGCCCCTGTAGCTTTTCCAAATTCTGGGAACATAGTACTTCCTGTATTGTTTGTAATATCAACAGGTTGATCATCAACTCGCGCTGGTCGGTTGATTCTAGTCTCAACATTATCCAAATATCTGGAGCAGAATGTCAAAATCTCCTCGGATAAATAGCCCTTCGTAATTGAACCTTCTGCTTGTATCCTGTTAAGCACGTATTACTTCAATCGTTCTAAGTACCTTTTACATAAATACGACATAACGCTTAGTATATACGTAGCGAAATTGAAAAAAATGTCTTAAATGCGTTTAGTAGCAAGCTAACCTTTCTATTGGATACATCTACCGATAATGTACCGGGCCACCAAGTTTTAGTTCATCAATGAGATGCACCGTAAGGTGAACCATGACAGTGAAGAAGGATGGAGAAAAAATTATTTTTAGCTGACACATAATTTGTACAACATGATTCTGAAGGCCACCAAGCTGCATAGGATTTACAGCTTTTTTACAGAGTTCTCGGAAAAATGAAGACAGATTCGCAATCACAGTCAACACCGGACTCGGCAATGTATTCTTTACTAAAATCGGAAGTAATTGTTCCATTAGAGAATGACAGTCGTGACTTTTCAACCCACACAACTTGCGATGCCGGATGTCAACACAACAAGCAATATTGCTCGAGTAACCATCTGGAAAGACAACGTTCTGTAGAGTCTTCAAGAATACATCCTTCTGTGTATTCGACATTGTGAAGATTGCTGAAGAATATTTACCACCTTCGTCCGGCTACAATCCAGGTCTTATGCCTATGCTTTGTAAATCTTTGCCAGCTTTAAGACTGTCTTTTGATTTGACGCTATTATTTAAGATAGTGAAGGCCATATAGTCACAAATGTTTTTCTCTATATGCATCACGTCAAGGTTATGACGCAACATGTGATCCTTCCAGTACAGGAGTTCAAAGAACACACTCCTCTTTTTTCAATACGAGTCATCTTGATCTGCATCTTCACCAATGCGTCTTCTTTTGGCTGTCAAAGTTGAGTTCTTCCCAAATGATACTTGCATGTTACACTGCTGCCTTAAGACATCTGTTCTAGAATACTTCTTTGATGGATCTCTGCTTTCAGCTTGTCTGTCAAATCTACTCCGGTCTAGTCTATATTTATGGCCCTGATTCAAGAAGCGGTGATGGCCCATGTAACACTATTTTTGACTGAATGTTAGTCGCTGAGCCTTAGCATCCATGTTACACATGGGACATGCTAACCCACTGTACGTGTTCCACCCAGATAAATTTTTTAACCCTAGAAAATCGCTAATAGTCCACATTAGCGCCGCACGCATCTTGAAAGTGATCCCCTTATTAGCATCATAAGTTTCAACGCCATCCCAGAGTTGCTTTAACTCATCCACCAAGGGATCCAAATAAACATCTATGTCATTACTCAGCATTTTAGGACCAGGAATAATCATAGATAGTATAAAAGATGCCTGTTTCATGCAAAGCCAGGGAGGAAGATTGTATGGAATAAGAATCACAGGCCAAATGGAATACTTCGTCATATTTCCAAAAGGATTAAATCCGTCACTAGCTAAAGCTAAACGAACACTGCGAGGATCGTTAGAAAAAAAAAAGGATACTTTGCATCAAAGTCTTTCCATGCTTCAGCGTCCCTTGGATGCCTCAAGTACCCATCATTATTATTAGCCTCTTTATGCTATAACATGTCAGTTGAAGTTTTGCTACACATAAAAAACCGTTGCAGTCGTGGTATAAGAGGAAAGTAACGAGGAGGCTTTCTGTTTTTCCTGACAAGTATTTTGAGTTTCGTAACGAAACCCTTTCACGTCTTTTGCTTCCATCGTGAAGTCCCACACTGCTTGCATTTGGTCACGTCCTCATCATCACCCCGATATAATATGCAATCATTCGGCATGCATCTATCTTTTTGTATTCAATCTCCAACTTTCGGATAGTTTTTTTGGCTTCATACAAAGTGGACGGGAGTTTGGCTTGCTCAAATGCATCCCGCAATAAGTCCAGAATCATCGACATAGCCTTGTCACTCACACCGCACATACACTTAATGTGATAAAGCTTCACTAGGAAAGACAACTTTGAGTATTTCGAGCAGCTGGGGTATAATTCCTCCGCTCCATCCGCAAGAAGATCGGTAAAATCCTGTCCCTCGCGACTTGGAACATCGTACAAGTACGACAAATCCAGATCATCGTCTTCTACAGGATCCCCTATTGTGGTCTCCTCACTTCCAGGAGGCATTGTGAAGTTAAATGCCTCGTGCACCATTTGAAAATATGGATTCACCTCGGTTGTAGGTTTTTCAACTATCGGTGTGCAAATCGAGCTCTCCTCAGCTGGTTTCTCACCATGACGCAACCACACAGTATATCTAGGGGGAAAGGACTTTATCAACAGGTGGTCGTACGCATCCTCTCTTGTTTGCATAAATTGAAACCCACATTGAGGGTATGGACACTTTATCATGTCATCCGACAATGCATTCGCAAATGTAAAGTCTAGGAACTTATTAAGTCTTCGTCTATATTCTATGCTATCTCGTGGCTTAAGAATCCAGGTTTTGTCCATATCTATTATACACCAAAGATATGGTTTAATAATTAATGTGATACAACTTTTTTAGCACTAAAATAATATTAAGTATCTTAGTGTATTTTATCCGCATGATATAACAAATACCGTTCTAAAAACATAAGATGTATGGTAAAATACGTGTGCAATTAAAAACATTAAAATTTATACAAAAATGTATAGTAAACTGTAGAATATAAAACTAATATAAAAGAAAGACGCCACATAATTACAGTTATAATACGACGCTAAAATTCAAACCAATTAATTTTTGGCACAAAATATCAAGATTCATTTTTACATATAATAGTCATTCATCTAAGTTCATTCATGGAGTACCTTACAAAAATTTTATCTACGTAAAACACTCCTCTTATAACCTTTTTATAAGTTGGAAGTCAAAATTTCTGTACTTTTATTTTTATTCAAAGTTTATTTTTATGTTTTATTTTAGGTATGTTTAAAAAAAATTTTAACATTAGTTTTAATTTTTTACTTTTTAGGAAAAGTAAATAAAAATGCAACTTTTTTATAAATTAGAAGATTAAAAAATGATTTTATTATAGAAGAAATTAAGTATATTTCTTGACCATAGGAATACAGATAATCCAATCTTGAATGTAATCAAAGTAAATATATATTTATTTAATTTTTTAAATTTTACATAAAATCATGATATAATGGATGTATTCCTATTAAAAAAATTGAAAATGACTTCATAACAATTTTTTTTGTTGGATGAAAACATGACTCGAAAACTATAAATAATTGTTTATGAGTAAAATAAGTAATAAAAAGTGGACATAAGATTTAACCTTCTTGTTATTTGGTACAAATATAAATATAATAAAAAAAATCGTTGTTTTCATATATAGTTACACAAAATTCAATTTTTTTTTATTTTCTAGAGCTATTTATTTTTTTAGTTTTCATCTTTAATTTTTAACTTTAATTAAAATTTGTAAAGCAAAAAGGTATAGTATCAGCTAACTTTAATTTTCAACTTCTATTCTAAATGAAATTATGTTATTTTATAGTTTGTATGCATTATATAATAAAATTAAAAATACATATAATAGAAAAAAATATAACTTATTTGTTCGTTATATTTATAGGAGTAGAGATGATTAACATAAGAGTTATGAGACAATTTTTTTAT
Source organism: Arachis ipaensis (assembly GCF_059453495.1). Classification (NCBI taxonomy): domain Eukaryota; kingdom Viridiplantae; phylum Streptophyta; class Magnoliopsida; order Fabales; family Fabaceae; genus Arachis; species Arachis ipaensis. The sequence goes on from NC_142439.1 coordinate 18,464,820, forward strand.
CTTATTTTTAAGATATATATGGTAGTAACTACTTACGATTAACGAGAACATAAGAAGAGATTAAAAATATGAAGCAACTTAGATAATAATAAATTATTTAATAATATGTATAATAAAAAAATTCTTTAAAATGGTGTAATTCACCAAAAATATTTTCCAGGATAAATATGGCGTTATTTATTTATTTATTCAGTTTGTTAGTTACAAATCATCAATAGAGTGACTACTAATTAGTACTCAGTAGAGGAACACAACAAAGACATAAAAACTTGAGACAAACTATTTAATTAAGTATTTAAATTTTTATAATCTAGGATTAATATTTTTAATTAGAAAATGAATACATTAAATATTAATTCAATATGTCAAATAATATCCATATTCATTAATAAAAGCCCATTTCATAAAAATAAATAATAAGGACAAACATGGGAAATATTATTATGACAAACCAAGAAGGGAACTAATAAAGCTAAGATACTCCAAATAATATAAAATATACACATAATTTATTACGCACCTTATATTTGTAGGTCAAAGATGTCAAAATAATAGCTTGAAATGTGTATAAAAAAGAGGTAAAAGAGTTAGTAAGCAAAAAATTACTTCTAAAAAATTTATCTCATTAAAACATTTCCAACAAGTTTTATCATGAAATATAATTTAAGATGATTATATTCGAAACAATAATTTAGGAATAATTCATCTTGAATAACATATTTCACGTACAACAAACATAAAAATAAAAAAAAGTTTGTCAACATAAAACGTCCAAAAAACCATTTTATTATTTTTCCTTATATAGAACATAAATAGTCGAAAAAATAAAAATTGAAGCCATCATTAAAATTTTTAGTAAAAGATATTTATAAACATTAGGTAATTAACCAAAAATTAGTTTCGGCATAATCAAAATGACTTATTTTTTTATTATATTTTTAAATATACTCGGTAAAACAGAAAAATTGGATATTTTAAAAACCAGAAATGAACCAGTGAACCGGCCGAGAATCGGTCGGGCGAACCAAATCGTGAACTGGCCGGTTTTTTAAAGGAACATCAAAACATTGCCGTTTCAGCCCCCATTTAGCCCTAATTACATCCCATTCCATCCAGATGAAGAGATCCATATTCCATAGGTCAGAGCACCGCTCTCACGCGAAGGGCTCCTCCCAATCTTATCCAGCGCGTCGTCTATCACCTCCGTACAGCCACCTCCGCGTGCCGCCGCCGTCGTCCCTCAGGTCGCTTCCTTCCCCTCCGTTGCAACCCTCCTTCCCTTCCATTAAGCAGCCACAGTGGGAACCTTGAAGCCTCCCTCGCGCACCTACATCGCTGCTAGCTCTATTCGTTACTCGGTTTAAAGATGCTCCACCACTGCTCGTTGCCTTGGTCACTCGGTGGCTCTGTCTCCCCACCATCAACGTTGACGGAATCTTCGAGCTTCCAGGTATTTTTTTTAAAGATATGAAGGTTTGATTAACTTATTGAATAACTGTTGCAGTGTTGCATGTCTCTGTATCCGTAATGAATATTATTAAAAAAAATTTTATTCTGTGAAGCTCTATGTTGTGATGTGTGTGAAGCTATGATGCATGTCTCTGATATACTGAAATTTGATTTACTGATATGTTAATTTTATGAGCTATGATTGAGCTAGAAATTACTGAACTGAACTGTAAACTTTGTTTAATAATAATGGTTGTTTACTGAGCTGATTTTTCATTGTTTATTTAACTGAATATGCATGCTTTATTTTGGGATTTAAAGTTTATGTAACTCTGTGTTAGTGATACGCTAAGCCTTGTGCCTTGTTGCATACCATATCTGTAATTTGGATTCAATAAAATAAAAGAAATAAAGCCTTTAGGCTTGTGCACTATAGAATTCTTTACTGCCTCACGAATTATACACTAAACAGTGTCACTTCCTCTCTCATACACCCATGAAAACGCCCAACACTGCTCGTCCCTTCTTAGTTGTGTCCTTCACATCACTGCTGAGTTTTGCCCTACTATTGTATTTTAATTTTTTTATATTCGCTTGAATATCATCTTTGAATTTTTTTAGTTTAATTTTAATGTATTGCCAATATATAAATTTTTGTACGATTTATTAAATTTAAAAATTAGTTTTTTTAAATTAATGTGATAATATATAATTAGATAATTATTTAAACTCTTTTATATATATAAAAATTAAACTTTTAACTAAAAGTTCAAAATTCTAATTCGAATAGCAACCCTTCTATTTGATGAAACTAAAATATTATTTAATTGTGCACTAAAATCAATCACTATATATATATATAATTTATTTTTAATATATATTTTATATTTTAATGTTTATTTTACATTATTGACTAATTTGGTATAACTTAACATTTTGTTGATTTTATAAGTTTGCACATTTCTGTGTTCTCTGGCCATGTGTTTTTTTTTCTTGCATAGATATATTTAAAACAATAATTTAGGCATTATTATTTTCAATGTGTTATTGTATATACAAAATAAAATTTACATTTTTAATATTTATTTAAATAAATTAATCAATTAATCACTAGATCAATCCAATTTAATTAGAAAACACAAGCCATTAGTGATAATAATTTCAGCCAAAAATTGAATGTAAGATATTAAAGAGTTTGGTACTGACTATGTTGTATTCAAATCCTGATGGATATATGTAACGCTAAATAATGTTAATGTATAGCGATGGACTTGAAGGCTGGAGCGTAAATAATTTTTGTTTATAGAGGATTAGTGACATAAAACGGTCTTAACCTCAATTAATAGTCTCTTCTTAAATAGAACAGAAATAATCAAGAAGAAAACGAAAACGAAAAATATAGAATAAAACAACTAATATGGTCATACAAATGAAAAAAAACCAGTTTAAAAACTCTATTACGGAGATTTTTACTTACTTGAAAAATTATGAACAACGAATATTTGAGTTTACACATTGGAGAAAAGATTAGTATCTAACACTAAAAATGGCGGTACCTGAATGAATGTGTAGTTGAAAATTGATGAAACTCACAGAAGACTGTTGTTGGCTCCCAACATTTGAAAAGAAGAAGAGTTGAGATATTGAGTTTATAATTATATGGGATGAAATATGTTATTATATAGACTACCAAACACCTTTAAAATATAACTAATAATCAAGTTTGTTTTGAAAACAAGAAAAAAAAAACCTAATTTGCCATTATTCACCGCATTTACAGTCACTTTTTGAACAGAAGGCATTTCTCCAATTACAATTAATTAAATAAAAGGATAAATTAATTATATAAAAGGTTAAATTAATTAGAAGGAGAAACGAGCTACTCAAATTCGATAACTTAAATTTTTAAATTTGAAATCCATAAGCTAGTTAACTAAACGACGGAAAATCTAATTGAGATGAAATTGTTAGGATTTCAAAAAATCACCCAATATTTTAGCAGTCACTGTCTCCCGTCTTCTTAACCTACTCAGCGCCTCCTTCACCTCAAACGAAAAAACCCTGAGACAGCTTAAACCCCAGATCATAAACCTTTCTAAGTGTAACTTATAGCCTCCAGTCAGCTTCATCCTCCAGAGCACCACCACTCATTAATGCCGGATTGCCTATTCTGTTGCTGTCGCTGCACATCGCGTGTGTCGTCAGCCCTTGCTCCTTGGAAGGTCGCCCCATCTTCGTCGTTTGGAAGTCCTGGAGAATTTATAAGACTTTTTTAGCCAAGTGTGGTTTAAACGAGTAACTTTATAATTCTTATTTAGTAAAATTTTTTCAAGAGTACTGATATTATTCCTCTGCACAATACTCATATCTTCTAGTCTTTTCTACATAACATTCTTCTTTACTTGTTGCTGTCATTATCCTTTCAGGGATTACTAGTGCTAATGAGCTACTGAAATTGAAGTTAGTCTCAATTCTTGATTGAATAAGCTCATGTCGGATCATGTTAAATGCTTTGCACGGAATCATTGATTTTAATGATTACTTGATTTTAGTTCAGTTGATAAATATTAGTTAAAATTGAGCTGCAAAAGTGTTAAATTTTGTTAAAATTTTGCTGAAAATTACGTTAATGGCAGCATTTTTGTTAATGTTTGTTCTCTGTTCATTTTTTTCCTCAGTAAAATTTTTTTTTGCTCGGAATAATTTTCTTTATCCACACCCTACTCCCTCTCACAAAATGCTATATTGTTCTCTGCGTTGTATTCAAAGTTTGATTTGAATGATTAGATGACTTTATTTCCCTGGTGAATGGCTATTAAAATTGTGAAGTTCATTTTGTTAATGGCTTCATTTTTTATTTATTGTTCTTAGTTCATTTTTTGTCAGAAAATTTTTTTATGGAGTATAAAGGAGAATAAATCTTTTGTTTTAAAGAGTCAAGATGATCATTTTACAAGATTCAACAAGTGTAATCAGCTGTATTAGTTGGCCTTGTGTTATAGTTGGCTTATTTAATACTTTCAGATTAGATTCGTAAATTAAGGAGAATTTATAAGACCTTTTTAGCCAAGTACGGTTTAAAAGAGTAACTTTATAATTCTTATTTAGTAAAATTTTTTCCAGAGTACTAATATTATTCCTCTGCACAATACTCATGTCTTCTAGTCTTTTCTACATAACCTTCTTCTTTATTTGTTGCTGTCATTATCCTTTTAGGGATTACTAGTGCTATTGAGCTACTGAAATTGAAGTTTGTCTCAATTCTTGATTGAATAAGCTCATGCCGGATCATGTTATATGCTTTGCACCGAATCATTGATTTTAATGATTACTTGATTTTAATTCAGTTGATAAATATTGGTTAAAATTGAGCTGCAAAAGTGTTAAATTTTGTTAAAATTGTGCTGAAAATTACGTTAATGGCAGCATTTTTGTTAATGTTCATTCTTTGTTCATTTTTTTTCTCAATAAAAATTTTTTTGCTCGAAATAATTTTCTTTATCCACACCCTGCTCCCTCTCACAAAATGCTATATTATTCTCTGCGTTGTATTCAAAGTTTGATTTGAATAATTAGGTGACTTTATTTCCCTGGTGAATGGCTGTTAAATTGTGAAGTTCATTTTGTTAATGGCTTCATTTTTTATTTATTGTTCTTTGTTCATTTTTTTTTGTCAGAAAATTCTTTTATGGAGTATAAAGGAGAATAAATCTTTTGTTTTAAAGAGTCAAGATGATCATTTTACAAGATTCAAGAAGTGTAATCAGTTGTATTAGTTGGCCTTGTGTTATTGTTGGCTTATTTAATGCTTTCAGATTAGATTCGTAAATTAAGGAGAAATTATAAGAATTTTTTAGCCAAGTGCGGTTTAAATGAGTAACTTTATAATTCTTATTTAGTAAATTTTTTTCAAGAGTACTGATATTATTCCTCTGCACAATACTCATGTCTTCTAGTCTTTTCTGCATAACCTTCTTCTTTACCTGTTGCTGTCATTATCCTTTCAGGGATTACTAGTGCTAATGAGCTACTGAAATTGAAGTTAGTCTCAATTCTTGATTGAATAAGCTCATGTCGGATCATGTTATATGCTTTGCACTGATTATTAAAGGAGCATGCGTTTAACCAGGTTAAGGTAATGTTTAAGTTTGTTGATAAAGTAAGGCATTACCAATACTTGGTGTAAAAAGCTTTTTTTTTTTTATCTATTAAATGAACAGTACAAGAGAAAGATTAAGACTCACACACATCATATCGACCATACAAATTTTTGTAGAATATCGATAAATATCTAAAGACTTTTTTGTTTAGTGTAAATTGCACTGCGTTATTATATAGCTTAGTCCCCAATTAATTCAGTCCTTCGTGTATAGCCATGTAACTAATAATTATAGTAATAATAATAACAATAATAATGATAAAACTTATAAACCTCATGAGAACGTTAAAGCTTCTCCTATTGTAAATAATTAGAGAGAGACTACCTATTATTTATGAATTTCGGTTAAATGAAAATGTCAGAAGAAAATAAATATGAAACACATTTGCACAAGTTAAATCCGTTACCCTCATAACTTTGAAAATTTGAATGTTTTGTGGTTTTAATTTTTTATTGAGAGATTATTTAATTATTTCCTAGCTCTGGTTATGCTATTTTTCTGTGCTGTCGTTCTCTGTTAGTAGGTGGATTTCTTTGGTTTTCTATTTTTTTGTTTTAGTCTAGTAAATTAGAGAAGGATAATGCATGTTGGGTTTCTTTTTGTTCACTACTTTGAATTTTGTTTCCAAGAATTGTTCATGTCTAATGATGTGTTTTTTAATAATATGTAACTCTGTTTCAGGTGGTTAATTATTATATGTTTTTTTTACTTTACTTTTTGGTCTGCTCCTCTTCAACCCTCCCGACCAAAAACCCCTTCACCTTTCAACTTTGTTATTGTTGTCCCTGCCTATAGAAAGCTATTGTAGAAGAGATTTAGCCTGATTCCTTTAATAGGATTTGATGGGTTCCTTTGCCAAAAAGTTTTAACAGATTGTATTAGTAACTAAAATCATTATTTAATGAAGTGATATATACTTGATCACTACTAAGCTGGTCTAGCAAGGGGGATTCGGTTCATATATTGAAGGTGATTAGGCATGCTTATATTGGATGTGATTCTTGCTCTTTATATGGTTATATTAGTTGTGAAACTTGCATTTTGAACTTAGCCTTTAGGATAAAGTTTTCATGGCGGAAAGTTCTCAATCGTATTTTCTTGTGTGTTGATTTGATGACTCATGTATAAAGTTCTGTGATGTAGAATGGATATTTTTGTTAAAGTTAATGGTTACAATGACAGTGTGAAAGCACTGATAGAAGATCATTATCATCTTTATTGTGTTATCTAATGATCTGAACTACTTGTAGCGAGTCTTTCACTATAAGGACTATGGAAATGGGAGAATAAAGCGGGGAATTGTACAAAGATTAGGAAGATCCTGGAGGAACGCAAGAAATCATTTGTTCCATAAGGTTTATGACAAAGAAATGACTTTTGAGGACAACCTCAAGCGTAAGCCAGCAGGAATAGAGGCAAATCACTGGAAAAAGTTTATTGAATATCGATTGAAGGAGGACACACAGGTAACAAATATTTAGTTGATATTTCATTGTATTCGATTTTAAATCATCATGAATTACTACTAAATATGCTGAATTTATTGTGATAGTGGAAAAACTACTACCCAAAAGATCTTCACCTTATCCTTTTTTGTGTTTTCTGAAGTTGTACATGGCTGACTTATAGACCATTAACATTGTAGTAATTTATCCCGATAACATTAATATTTGTCGTTTTGTTCGTAGGAGAAGTGTAGAAAAAATTCCATTAATCGTTCAAAGTAACTATACACACATACCGGAGGTTCTAAAACAATGGCAAGAAATAGACACGAAGAAGTAATTAATTTAAATTCAGTTCCAGAATTTTGACTTGTTTTTGGTAATATAGTGTTATCTGTTATATGATTATGTCTTGATGATTGTTATAGGAGCAACGACAGGGAAGGCCTATTGGTAGAGGAGAGATATGGGCCATGAGCATAAAAAAAAGAATGGTTCGTATATGAATGAAGATGCGCGTGTTGTTGGGGTAAATTATGTTCTTTACTTTTTCAAATTTCTTTTTGCAATTAATACCATTAAGTTTAAATTAGTGTAAATCCGGATCTCACATGTCTGTAGGAAGCAGTTGAACATATTGAGAGTTAAGACCCCTCCAGCAAGGAATTGTCACAGAATGATTTCCTTGCACAAGTGCTTGGAAAGGAGCACCCAGGAAGAGTTCGTGGACTCGGTTTCAGTCCATGTCCCAGTTAGTATTTTCGTAACATTCCACAGCAGTCTGACTATGGTGTGCAGATTGAGGAGTATTAGATGGAGATTATAAAACTTAAGGCGGAGGCAGCAGAACTCAAGGCAGTAGCAGCAGAGGAAAAGGCAAAGAAACAGAGAATGGAGGCAGAGGCAGCAGAGGAAAAGGCAAAAATGCAGACAATAAAAAATTTGTTAAGATACATAATCCAGCAACAATGAGGTAATTTGCCACCTGAAATAGCTGCAAATCTAGATTCTTTGAGAAGTGCACCGACCTCATCCCATGCAAGATGATGTGCAGGCACGAATGATCTGAATTATCAATGTTGGAGTCTGAATATTTTTTAATTGTTCACTGTCCTAATGACTTTTGAAATATTTATTTGTAGTTTTTTTCTGGTGACTTTATTTGTAGTTTATATTCATCGATTCATCGATGCACTAAATTCAAATTACTATTATAATGATTAACTTTTGCATATTTATTTTTGTTTTGTTTTGTGTATTTTTGTTTGATTGGCTGTTGGTTGTTTTAATAAATTAAAGCAACTGAGTGGAAGAACGTATAAGGAATAAAAGAATTGACATATATTATTATAAATTCGGATTTTTTTAAAAAAAGTGTAACTCTACATTTGGCAGCAGTTTTTAATCCGCCGCTATATCTTAACAGAATTTGTCAACGGACACCATTTTGTAGCGGTTTACAACCGCTGCCATCTCCAAGCAATCCTATTCTTTTGATTTCGTAGCGGATAGAACCGCCGCAAAACTATGCCTCTACAAAATACCAGTTTGCAGTGATTATACCAACGGTTACTATTAACCGCTGCTAAAGATTTAGCCGCACGCTATCTTTCAGCGGGTATATCAACCGCTGCTAATCCTATGCATAACCGTTGTTATTTGCCGGATGTGGTGTAGTGTAGTGTCGGTGCACCACATATATATATATATATATATATATTATGTAGCAGCCCGAACAGCCATGGCTTCTCTTACTTTAATTTACTGTATGTTTTATATCTTTGTTAACTATTTTTTTCGCTATGCGCATGCTTAGCTACCTAAGGCCTCTTTGATATAGTAATGTGATTCGGGTGAGTTTTGTGAAAATAGATTAAGTGTAAAATGATTAAGGTAAGAGATTTGGAGTAAGTAAACTTGTGAGAAAAATACTTTATTAATGGCAAATAAGCAATACAAGAATTAATAATGAGGAATAGAGGTGAAGAACAAGTGTTGAGACCTCCACTAATGTCACAAGAGGATGAATGAGCTTTGTTTAAAGTGGACAGGGGTTAGTTAATGGTTGTCGAGTGTTCTGGTGGAACACCCGAATGCCAATTTTTCCTCGTGAAGGTGATGAATGAAATCAAGAACAATGAGAGGAATTTTTGGGAGAGAAAAAGATGGGTTTTTTAACTAAAACTCATGACATGTGACATTAGTGAAGGAACATTTAGTTTGGTTTTCTTTCAACTAGATGATACTCTTTACACTCCAAATCCAGTCAATCCACTTCCACCAATTTAGTTCCCACCAAAGAGAAATTCAACTCCTCAAAGGTGTTCTTTTGGGTTCCATCCTTTTACCCAATACTTTTAGGAGGAACTTGACTCTTGTTTGTCCATGTTTGTAGGTTATTTTTAAAATTATTTATGTACAAAAAAAAAAGTTTATATTTTTAGTACACAATCATAAGCCCATGCAGTCTTTGAGGGTATAAAGTATTCCCTCAAGCTACATTAAATTTTTTTGTACTCAACAGAGCTATAATAATTTAATAATTTTTTTAACGTAATAACAATATATATATAGCATATCATTACTATAAGAATAAATCTCCCCTCTTTTATTCATTTTTTATAATGATATATATATATATATATATATATGTGTGTGTGTGTGTGTAATTTGGATATGATTATGTACTCATAAAAAAAATGAATAAAAGACTGCTTTTGTGAAAGAATTTTGAATGTTAATAAAATAAATAAATAAATGAATGAATAGAAAAATAAATAAATAAATAGGTAGATTCTTAAAAAAGGAGAAGGGGAGAAATTCTTATCCACTTAATCTGATGCATTTAAATTTTGGGTACCTGAGTTTGGAGAGAGACATAAAGAGAGAGAAACACCTGGAAGGATAGGGGAGAGCGTATTCCTCATCATCTCTGCTAGGGCATTTTTTTTACACAGCAGTATTTTCCAGTATCATCACTGTTATCACCATCAGCATTCAAACCCTCTATCTTCTTCAATAATTGGAAGTTTTTCTTAGGACAAAGGACACTCCCATATTCAACCTCGCTCTGTCTTTCTCTCTTCTTTTTTTGTCTCCTCCTTTTTTTTGTCATATAATACGTACTCTTATTTTCTTATATGAAATTCTGGAGCTTGAATATCTGTTATTGTGTATTTGACATTTTTGGTATTATTCTGAATTTTGTTACTCTGAATTCGTGCGATTCTGAACTGATCATCATTCGTACTTGTACTCTTGTTACTCTAAATCCTTGTTATTATGTTCTTTGTCTTCGTTCTCATGTAACCCCTTTCAGCCCCATGTGTATTGGATTACTAATTTTGGAATTAGCTATAGGGATTCTCCGATAAAGGTGTTTCACTTTATAACTTTAGATGTTATATCCTCATTTGTACATGTTCTCATTCATATATATTTCCAATGGCATCACAAAATAAAAGAAATTAAATTAAAAATGATGAGCAATATTCATTTGTAACTATAAAATAGATATTTAAAAATAAGAAAAAAAATTTGTATAGTATAGTCATAACTCATAAGTAATTTGTTTATAAACTTTTTTCAATTAGAGCAAATTACTAGTGTTCAATATTCATATTCTTTCAAAGTTATAAACGTATAATGTCTTGCAATATTTTCATATACTTCACCAAATGAGAGACGATATTGTGAGGATGTGAGGAATAAATGGCCTTAAGTAAAGAATATGATGACTAATTTTTATACCTTTGCTTTTTTGTTTCATTTGAGAACTCCTTGGTTGTTTTCTTGACATGCGATGCTCTTTAGCTTTTTCAGAATTTCTTGAGTGTTCTGCAATATTCTCCTTTATATTTTGAGTTGGTGTGCTTGGAAATCTTATGGCTAGGATTGTGACGATATTGGTACTCTTTCGATTTTGCTATTGTTGTTGAGTATTTTTCTTGTTAGTATTCATGTGATCTTGATATTCGCTCTATTTTGTTGTTGCTGTTCTCCTTCTTTCCCTCTTTTTTTAGGAATTATTTCTTTTTATTGTCATACCTCGTGTGAAACTTGCTGAGATATTGGATAGTGACCCAGAGGACTCTAGTATATAGTTTGGGTACTAACTCTTCTATGGATGATATGGACGATGTTCCTCAAGAATATGCAATCGGGTTTTCTGAATCTATCCCCCAACTTTGGGTTAAACCATCAGATAATAGGGCTACTTTTGTGGATCCTCGTCTGATTAAGAAACTTTTTTTGGACCCTCCTTCCTCTGGCTCGTTATTAGGTATGGATAAAACTATGAAACTCGGCTTTGATTCTTCAGATTGTAGAGTTTTAGGTGAATTTGTTGAGAAACCTTCATATCAAGTGGGTCCTGCTCTACTTCGTTCTCAGTTGAAGCGCCAAGAATTTCCATGGACGTCTTTTAAATCTGAGGCAACTACTCACGTGAATAAGGTTTGGCAAAAGTGGGTATTCACAGTATTGTTTGAGGAGTGTGGTAATTTTGTGAGGAGATTAAAATTTGCTGGTGTTACTGAGGCTATCTGCACATCTGCAGGTTGGTTGTTCTTTACCATCTATCATCATAATTGATTCTTATCATTTTTTTACTTTGTTGCTATATATTGAAGAAGCACTAATTGATTTCTTCTTGGCAGGCTTGGGTGTTTAACGAAATGGATATGATATGAGTTTACTTTGGCAAAGGTGGTGTTCTCATACTCATACTTTTCTGACTTCTTGGGATGAGTTTTCACCCACTTTGGAAGATGTTGTGGTTCTTCTTCAACTGCCAGTGTTTGGCAGTGTGGATCTCACTCTTCTTTGCCCAGATTCTGATCTGCTTAAGCTTGCGAGACATCTTCAAATGAGTTTAAGTGATGCTGGTCGATATGCAAAAGAGTTGTCCAAGAGTAGGCGTGTTAAGAAATCTTCCTCCAAGGATAAGCATCCAAAGACTCGTGGGTCCTCGAAAGGAAAAGAGGTGGTTGGCGACAAGTAAGATTCCAAGAAGAGGAAGATTACTGTTAAGTATTCTTACTCTAATTGCTCTCGTTATTTCTTTGGCAATTTCCTCAATAGTGAGTTTGTCCCTGCTCCTGCTGTTCCTTCAGATCTTAGGGAAGCTGCTTTTGTCGCTTATTGGTTAAGTAAATATGTGTTTTTGGACCGGCAGATGAGTGTATGAGCCATTGGGTGTTTCTTTTAGCTTGCTTGATTGCTGGAGGAGAACGTCTGCCATTGGCTTCTCTGTATCTCGGCAGTTTATATACACGGCTTGATCAATTTTCTGAGCAACTCAAGATTACTCATGGTCGCTTTCCAGTATTGGCTTTCATTGATGATATATTTCTTCAACTCTTTCTTTTTGAGCGGTTTTCTCAGTTTGCTCCAATCCGTAAGCCCCCTACAATTCTTCCAGATAAGAAGGAAAGTTCTCGTGCTTGGATTTGGGGTTCAGCTCATCCTTCCAAATCTTTGGAGGATGTTATTGATTTGGAGAAAAATGTTTGTTTTCGCCCGTACGTAACCTCTTACAAGCCTAGTGCATCAGTTATTCATCGTATATATTCTGCTTGTCTTGAACATGACCGCAATGATATTTCCACTGGCAAGGAAGGGGTTTATGACTTTTGGATTTTGTGTACTTCTCCTACCCCCCCCCTTCCTGGTTTGATTGTTATGGATAGGGATTTCCATTATGGAGCTTTGATCTGTCCAGTGATCTACCGTCCTGATAGTGTAAATCACCAACTAGGGTGGGACCAAGATCCAAAAAATGTGGAGCATATTTTTTTCCACCGAAAAATTTAATGAAAAAGGTTCTGTTTCAAAAAGAACTCCCGGAGTACAATCCTTGCTTGGTTTTTCCTCTTGATAGGGATGGGGGAGTTACAATGGAGTATGTGGATTACCTTATGCGTACGAAGAAGCATATTAGGCAATATCAGGGTATCTTTGTTTCAGATGTCAGATCATTTGTTCCGGTTTTTATCAAGGACCCATATTTCATGACTGGCAACCTTTCTCCTTCGACCATTACAAGTAATATTTGCTCTTTGCTGATTCTTGTTTTTTGTTTCTTCACTTCTTTTTCGTCCCTTTCTCCTTTTTTTGAGCTTTGTGTGTTTGACTGTTGTATCTTTTGTGCTGGTGTTTTGTAGACTTGGACGCCAGGTGTCATAAACATTCACCTTTTTCAAAGAGAAAATCTGATGATTTAGTTGTTACTGCTGAAGTGGTCAAGCGCAGTAAAGTGGAGAGTTCAAATATTAAGGTAGCAAAGAGGTCTCTTAAAAAACTACCTGGGCCTTCCATTGATGCTACGCCTTCACCAATTTTCACTAGCTCAGGAATTTCTCCTTCTTCGACAGCAAAAGCTAAAGGTTCTTCTACCGCTGCTTGCTTTGTTAAGTCATCACAGTCTCCTGGTAAGGCTGTGGTTAGCTTATCTAGAAGTGCTGTGAAGCGTAGGTCTCATCGTCTTTTGGGTAAAATGAAAACAATTCGAAATGCACCTTCTGATCTGGTAAATGTTAGCGATGAGAGCTCTCAAGAAAGGGTCAGTGGGGACTCTCCTAATTCATTTGTTGTTGGCGACGTCCCTGACGAGGGTACTACCCAAGATATTGCTCGAGATGGCCCACGAGCAATAGCAAGTTCTAAGAGTAATGTTGACATTGAGCCGGGTGTTACCTGCCAAGGGGATCCTACTAGACGTGATGTTACTCCCATTCGAACGGTATTTCCTGGTGTAGGTACAATTATTTTACTCCACTTCTTTTTTTATTATTTTTTTTTAGATTTGCATACATGATTTTGTTCATGCTGTTTGTGTGTATGTTTGTATCTTTTCCTATTTATCAGCTTCTCATGTTGTTTCTGATTCCACTTTCCAAGCTTCGAGTACTTCTAATATCACAAGGAACCCTCAGCTAGTGCTTTTTCTGGTGTGTTCCATTGTATTTCTTTTCATTTGTCAGGTGTGCAAGCATTTTATAGGTTTTTAATGGAAAAAAGGTGTTTTCTTACTTGTTTGTTTTGCTTTTCAGTTTCTGTCCATGATGTGTTTGAGTATTTCGATGGTGATGCAAAGAATTTGTTATCTGAGATTTCATCCCGACTCCTTCCTTCAGGCTTCCAGATGACCTAAACTGCCTTTTCAAGAAGCTTGGGTATCAAGCTTTCCTAGACGCATGGGATTTCTTTACTTCACACTCCCTTGCAGACTTGTGGGGTGCTCATCAGGATATAGTAGAAAATCATCTAAATAACTTTAAGTTATTTAAATTTAGTGGTCGTTGGCTTGAAAATCTTTCTGCTAAATTGGAGCCTCCACCTGGGGTCTCTGATCTTGCTAGAGAAGAATTATTGTCTAAAGAGTATCACGTTCTCTCTTCTGATATTTCTGCTCTTCAAGAAAAGGTTAACAAGCTTACATCTAAATTGAACACCATGAAGGCTCGATTAGCCAGCGTCATCCTGGAGCGAGAGCAATTGGCCAAGCATAAGGAGGCTGCTTCTTCTGTGATTTCTTACAGTGATATTTTGTGGCTGTGATAGTTTTCCAGCACTTTATTTTGGAAAATATGTAACGCTTTGACAAAATGTATTTTTGTCCTGCTATGACTTTCATTGTGCACCTCTTTTTGGGTGTTATGTTTTTCCTTTTTCTTTAATATTATGCATACTCCTCCGAGGGTTTTATTTTTCTGTACCTGCTTGTGTGATCATTATATTTTGGATATACACTTTTATTTTTCTTTTTGTAGGGGGGAGGGTATGATTCTAAGAAGAACAGGATTATCTACTGCTATTTTTTTCTGCTTTTTTTTTAGGCCAAAAAAAATGAAGGTACCTAGTATTTTCTTGCCCTATTTATGCTCTCTCTTTTTTTTTTTAAGGAGCTTAGAGGGTAGGACACTTCACTTTTTAGAAATATTTTATACTGCAAATTTCTTAAGATGCATCGTTCACAACTTTTGAGTGTATGATTGCTAATGCAGTTTTTTCATGCATTGCAGGATGCTTTCAGAATAATATAACATAAACATTGGCTCTTGATAAAGAAGCCTTTTGGAATTGAAATTCTAACTACTAAAGCTGAATTTAGGCATAGTACTTCTTGACATACTTGAAATTGATGGGGGCCAGTGGTCGTTCCATGATCTGGGTCCAGCAGGATACAGTGTCTGTTGGAGTGTACTTCAGAAACAATGTAAGGACCCTCCCATTTGTGAGCCCATTTTGGCAAAGACATCTTTATCAAATCCCTTTTCTCCTTCTCCCCTAGAGCTCTGCACACGAACAAAGGCCTCGGGTGTTCTTCAGTCCCTAAATTAATATCTTCTAACTCTTCCTCCTTCTGCTTTGTATCATCTTGGAGTTGGAGAGGGGCATTTCCTATGTTGCTTTGAAAATGTTCTTTCTCTTGTACACTTAAGATGTCGGAGACAGGGGAGTTTTGGTAATTTTCCTCCGCTGGACCCCCGAGTTCCTATAGGATACGCCACCTATATCCTCCACCTGGGAGAATTTCCTTACGAAGCCCTAGGTCGTTGATTGCTGTTGCTTGTTTTTTGGTGTTTTCTTTTGGTGCTTCCTCCATCAGGGTGTTCTTTCGTACTGCTTTTTGTCTGGGTGTTTCGATGGCGCATTCCCACACAGGCCTTATTTTGTTGACCCCTGGTAACGCAAGCTCTTCATAAAAACTCACATCCACTAAATGTGCTTCTCCTGCATCAAAGGGTGTTACAGTGCCTGAGATGCTAATATCCTTCCCTCTCCAGCTAGACTTTATGCATTGATGCAAACTTGAAGGAATACACCGATGTAAATGAATCCATGGATGTCCCAGTAGGATGTAGTAGCCAGAGCTTCCATCCACCACATGAAACTTATTATTGGTCTTTATGGGGCCAACTTCCAAGACAGCATTAATATACCCTCCAGATTTTACACCCACTCCATTAAAAGCATTAAGCCCTACTTGAGTAGGCCTTATCTGATCAGCAGTACCTCCCATTTCTAGAAATATATGAGTGGGTATGATATTTACCCCCAATCCAGCATCCACCAAGGCCCTTCTGACCTTCATGCCTTCTACCAATGCTTCCACGTACAATGGTTTATTATGGTAGAACTCCCCATTGAATGAGTTAGGGTCCCGAAACACCAGGACGTTTGCATGGGCCTTTGCTAATCTTGTGAGCGGAGTGTTGACGCCCCCAAAATTTTTTCATGCTTCTGAACGACTCCTATTAGAGCTCTAGCCACCTCTTTCTGAACGTGGCTTCCAAGCCAAGTTGGTTGAACATGATTCTACAACCTCGAGATTTAAAAAGACCTCTTGTCAATGTGTCTTCATCCAAGGACTCCTCCATGGTGACCATCTCTTTTGCTTCATCTACGAGCTCTGTCAGCATTACCTCTCATTCAACGCATATCATTCCAACATCATGTTAAGGAAAAGGAGTGCTTTTTACACCTTCTTGGTTTTGTTCTCCATTTAGGAGTATCTTTCCTTCCTTCACTTGCCTATGAAACATCGTCCTCATCACATAACAATCAGTCAACCCATGGCTCTTATTTCGGTGCACCATGCAATATTTTAGGTCTCTCAAGTCTTCAGGTGTTAGTGGCTCCTTATCTGTTCTGGGGTTTAATTTTCCATCCTTAAACCATCCATTTACGACAACCATGGCCTAAGCTCTGGAGAAAGGTAGCGGGGGTGGAGGACTATTTCTCTTAGCACCCCTAGAATAAGAACTCCTTCTGCCCCTGCCATCAGTGGCACACACCTCCAGAGGGAAAACTTCTTTAGATCTCCTTCCATTGCACTTCATTGCCTCGGTTATGTCAGATGCTCTCTTTAAGAGCTCAGAGAAAGTGTTTATGTTGCTCATAGAAAGATAAATTTGGGATCTATCTTCCACATTTCTAATACACCTGTACACCAATTGTGGCTCTGGGAGAGTGTCTATACAAAGTAAAGCTTGATATCTGTATCTCTTGATGAATGCTACCAATCCTTCTCCTTGTCTCTGTTTTACTCTCCCTAGGTCCATAATGTGCATAGATGGTTCCTCTTCTAGGAACTTGTTGCAGAACTTCGTCACTAATTGCTCCCAGGTGTTGATGCTATTGGCTTTCAACTTGCAATACCCCGTGAACGCCCTTCCTGTTAGTAATTTTGAGAACTCCTTGATCTTGAGCTCCTGGTGGTTCCTGAACACCCTGAGATTGTCCAAGAATGACAAGATGTGTTCTTTGGCACTTCCAGTACCATCAAATTTACGAAAAGTAGGTGGTTGGTACCCCTTAGGGTATGGTTTTGCCAAAATATGATGCCCGAATGGTGGACTTATCTCCCAAGTGAGTTCACTTGCTTCTCCTTTGCCCTTTAGAATACGCGCCAACTCCCTACGAGTGACCAGGGTGTTCTCGTCTTCCTCCATATTCTCCTGATTTGCGAATGGAGGCGGTGAGGGTGTTCTATACCTCGTTTGATCTCTAGCCATCATTTCTGTTATCAAAGCTTATATTTTTGTTTGGTTGTCTATCATATAGTTGTACACATGAGCAGGAATAGTTACATAAGTGTGCATGCCAGCGGTACCTCCAGCATGGGGTGTGAAGAAATTCACGTAGGCATGAGCTCCTTCTCCTCTTGCACCCAAATTCTGCTGCTCCATGCGATCTTCTTCTTAGTTGTGCCCGTCCTCATCTTGAGGTGATCCCAAGCTGAGGTTGAGGTTTTGAGGGGTTATTGAACGTCGCCTACGTGGTCGATTCTGCCTAGAATGAGTATTGCTAGACTTAGCCATCACGTCGAAGTATTCCTCCCCAGTGGAGTTGCCAAGTGATTCGGGTGAGTTTGGTGAAAAATAGATTAAGTGTAAAATGATTAAGGTAAGAGATTCGTGGTAAGTAAACTTGGGAGAAAAACACTTTATTAATGACAAATAAGCAACTAATAATGAGGAATAGAGGTGGAGAACAAGTGTTGAGACCTCCACTAATGTCACGAGAGGATGAATGAGCTTTGTTTAAAGTGGACATGGGTTGGTTAATGGTTGTCGAGTGTTCAAGAGGAACACCCGAATGAAGATGATGAATGAAATGAAGAACAATGAGAGAAATTTTGGGGAGAGAAAAAGATGGGTTTTTTAGCTTCTAAGTTTTTTAGAAAAAAGTCCTTTAAAGAAGTGGCTTGAGTTCCTTTTATAGTGTAAAATAATTTTGAAGAGGAAATCTATTGTCCAATGGTTATAGTCTGATATTTGGTTTACTCCTTTTACCCCAAATATTTTTAGGTATTCCCATCACTTCAAGTCTTTTCAACTGTTCAATGGAAGAAGTTGATTTTCACAAGTTAAACTAAAGCTCATGACATGTGACATTAGTGAAGGGACATCTAGTTTGGTTTTCTTTCAACTAGATGATACTCTTTACACTCCAAATCCAACCAATCCACTACCACCAATTTAGTTTCCACCAAAGAGAAATTCAACTCCTCAAGGTATTCTTTTGGGTTCAATCCTTTTATCCAATACCTTTAGGAGGAACTTGACTCTTGTTTGACCATGTTTGTAGGTCATTCTCAAAATTATTTATGTACAAAAAAAAGATTTATATTTTTAGTACACAATCACAATGCCATGTATCCAAAAAGGAACAGTGTTAGAAACACATCTTTCTTGGGTGAAAGTAAAACTAAGTGATATAATAATACTATTTAGGGTAATTACTTTTTTCGTCCGTAACTTCGTAGGTCAAAATCAAAATCATTCTTAATTTTTTTATTAATATCATTTTCAACGTTACAAAATATTATAAAATTATCTTTTTCCTAATTCTTGGACCAAAATACCTTTCATCATCATCCTTCTCCTCACCCTCCCCACTCCCATCGCCTCCACCACATCCACTGCCACTAAATTAAACGCTTGTTTTCTTTTTTGCTTATTTATTCATCCAATTTCTTTCTTCCATTAAAGAAGCCCGAATTGAAATCACGATTTCACACTTGTGCCATCTCATAGATTCAATTGCAAAATAAACACAAATGCAAGAGTTATGTGACATTTTTGGAAATTCAAGGAAGACCCCTCACTACTAACTCCTTTCTGACCACAGACCTTTTCCCACTACTCGCCTTCCACTTCTCGATGGGCTATTGTTCTCTGCACCAGCAGGCTCCCCAACCTCATCAGTTCTTGGTGTTCCGAACCCTCCCCGAGCAAGACTCGACCCGATTGTTGTCACTACTGGTTGCCTCTGAGCGGATCTAAAGACCTTGGAGTCAAGATCGTCGTCTAAGAGTACGTCGTAGATTAAAGCTCGCCGGCGTACAAATAGAGAAGCGACGTCGACGGTAGTGAAACGACGATCTCTTATTTCTGGCATGGCTGAAATGGAAGCAAAAACAAATAGCAGAATAATAACTGTGTGCGTGTGTGTGCGTGTGTGTGCGTGTGTGTGTGTGTGTGCGCGTGTGTGCGTGTGTGTGTGTGTGTGTGTGTGTGTGTGTGTGGTTGTGGTCAAGAGAGGGAGAAATAGAAAAAAAGGTTTTTTTATTTTAATTTTTGTTTAAGAATAAAATTGTTTAAATTTTTTTTTTGTTAAAGGATGATTTTTAAACGATTTCTAACGTTGAGGATGAAATTAATAAGAAAAAAAGTTGGGAACGATTTTATTTTGACCAAAGACGTTAAGGACAAAAAAAGTACTTAACCTTACTATTTACTATCCTTAAACTCTTGTAACAACTAACAGTCGTATAGAATAACAGGGAAGATATATTAGGTATTAATATAAGATTAATCCTTCAAATACTCTCTTGATTAAAAGACAAACCTTATCAGTTCACATTTTTAAATAATCATATATAAATATATAATTTTACGAAAAAATATATATTAATTAAGCTTCTCTTGAATCTAAGATGTTTTGAGATTGCCTAAAAAATAAAAGTGTTATACTGTTCTATTTAATTTTTCATTTCTGCTACTAACACATATTAACTAGAATAATATTACACAGAAAAGAATTAGTTAATACATATAAAATAAAATTAATAGTCACCAAAAAAATATAAAAAAAATTAAACCATTTTTGAAAGCTTTTAGCCGATTATTTTAATAATGGATGTGGCAGTGTGGTCATATTAGCACTAGGCCACTAGCAGACATTTTCGTAGGCTTTTTTTAAATAAATATTCAAAATTCATTAATTTCCAAAATGTGCACAGTTGAAAAGTAGGACAGAAATACGCAATGTCATCCCAGGGAAGCTGCCCGCGAAATGGAAATCACCTTCAACTCTGCCCAGGAGCCTGCGAAATGGACAAAGTACAGGTGTACATGCATGTTGTTTCTAGCTCCCGCGAAATGGACGGTCCAACACTGGTGTACTACATGCGAAATGGTCCAAAATGCGTGTACCGCATGTGAAATGGGAGCAGCGCTACACTATATAAATGCAATGGTGCATTCGAGCCATCTACAGAACATATACTTTGCCGCTTCATTTTCTTCTACTTTCTCTTTATCAACACCCTCAGCCTTCTCTTTTAGGTTCATGTTATAGATAGATAACATATACTGCAACTGAAAATATTTATGTGATCGTATATCCAAATGGGGAAACCTCTCATACATCTAAGGGTATTATTTTGTATGTGGCGATCCACTTTGGATCTTGATTCTGCCGCAAACATCGTTGCATCAACTTAAAAACTTGATTCTGATGAATACCAGTATGGTTGGAAAAAAGGAAATAATTAAGTTGGCTTACAGGATGCCAGTTGCATTAGCCAATTCGTTTGCCTATTAGAAGATGCAGATTAAATCTGATCAGCATATTTTGATGATGTTCTCTTATCATTGTAGCATTGAAAGCATCTATTTCATGGAACTCTGTGTTCATCTTCAAGATGTTGGTGGTAGCTCCTCCAGTTCGAATAATGTGGAAGAAATTTGGAATTTCGTATTCAATGGCGCAATAACCGTCCAACAAAATAGTAAGGCTTATAGTCCTACTTTTAATGCCTTTGTCACACCAGATCAAAATACAGAAAACCATCAGGTACGTCCCTCTCCTTCCGCTCTTACTGCATCCCCAAAAGGCATCGCTGATTGTTCGATCGATTCGTCTAATGAAGAAGAGATTGCTGACGACATTGTAAATCACGATAGCAGTGAAAATACAGAAGTTGTCCCTGAAACCCAACCGCTTTATAGCGAAAGGGTTCTCCCACTACTTGTGCCACGAGTAGGTAGCATGCCACTAGGTGGCGTTTCTAGCGGCACTCCAGGAAACTTTTTGTCTTTAAATCTTAGAGCAATGAACCCAACTATAGTTGAGGACAGACTGAGCAACTATGCTCTGTCCGGTGAAATGGAGCTTGAGATTGGGTTGAAGTTTGTCAACAGAGAGATAGCGATGTTTGCTGTTAAGAACTACAACATTCGTAGAAGTGCGAAATTCAAGATTGTAGAGTTCGATCAATCTAGGTATGTATGTCAATGCAAGCAGTTTGGAGACCAATGCCATTAGATGATAAAGGTTGCAAAGACCATATCTTCGAGATTTTGGAAAATCTGAAAATACCAAGGGCCGCACAGTTGTCTGGAAAATTCAATGTCGCAAGATCATGCCCAACTTGATAGTAGTGTCCTATGCCAACATACATTCCCCATGGTTCATGTTGACACGATGATTGGTATAAAGGAGTTGCAGGGTCAGTAGAGTCAGCTTATGGGTACAAAGTTTCGTACAAAAAGGTTTGGCATACAAAGCATAAAGCAATTGCAAAAATTCATGGAGATCGGGATGACTCATACAATCAACTCTGGAAGTATTCAATGCTTTGCAAACTTTCGTTCCAAGTATATAAAACATGTTAATTTATTTGCTTTTGTTATTCTTGGTAACTGGAATCCTTTCTCCTTTATTATTAAATGAACATACCCATCTCAGGAACAATCGTTAACCTACAAACTAGGTTGTACTACGTTGGCAACATGTTGGATTGTGATAGTGTTGTGTTTCATAAGGTATTTTTGTAATTCTATTGTGTGTTGAAGCATTCAAACACTGCAATCCTTTAGTATCAATCGACAGAACACACTTGTATGGTAAGTACATAGGCACCCTATTGATGGCAATAGCACAAAACGGGAATAACAACATTCTGCCGATCGTTTGTCATTGTCAAGAGAGAGAATACGGATTTGTGGTTCTTTTTTCTTACTAACCTAAGGAGGCACACAGCTACTTAACCAGAGATTCTGCTGATTTTCTATAGGCATGCTGCAATAAAGGCAGCATTGGAGCGAGATGGGTCTAGGTGGGAACATAATGTTTATTGGATGAGACGTATTGCTTCTAACTTTGTAGCAAATTTCAAGAGTAAGAAGGATAAAAAAACACCCGTTAAACACTGCATACTCAAAGACGCAAGAGCAAGCACAATATTACCTTGAGTTAATCAGTAGCGAGGATCCAACCACGTCTCCGGAAATGATGGCGTGAATCTGAGGGTTAGAGCCTCCTAAGTGGTTACAGCACCGTGATGAGGGCTGCATATATGGTCATATGACCACTAATCTTTCTGAGTGTATCAACTCCGTTCTCAGGGGAACTCATCACCTCTCGGTGTGTGCAATTGTAAAGTCTACCTACCATCGTCTTAATGCATTGTTTATGAACAAAGGTCATTAGACACAAGCCCAGATCGGATGCGGGCAAGTATTTTCGCAATTCCGGCAAAAAGCGATTCATGCGAATCGGAAGGGGATTCCACAAATACTTGTGACATCGTACAACAGAGCTAGGTCAATCTTCACAGTCGATGAGAGAAGCATAATAGAATCCTGCACGTTGTAAATAAGACTTAAGTCTCTGCCACTCAATCTTCATGTTTGGATAAGACGGATCTAACGAAAAAAGTCAACCAATGTACTATGTGAACTTAGAAGATGTATTGGCTGAAAAATCAAACCAGTAAAAAAATTTAAAATCATTTTCACAAAATTAAAGAATAAAAATAATAACAAACACAATAACAAAAATAAAAATATGGTAAAAATAACACACACAAAAATTATCAATATAAAATAATAGAAACAAAAAAGATGAATAATATTAGTGTAAACATCGACAATGGCCAAAATAATATTAACAAACATTTCTCCCATAAAAATAAAAATGATAATTAAAAAAAATATAAACTCTTAATTAATAAGAATTTTAATTTTTAAATATTAAAAAACTAACCTCAAATAAATGTGTAGAACTATGATGCATGGACACGGACACGGGACACGACACAGGACAGGCAAATTTTAAAATTTTAAAAGACACGGGGACACGACATATATATTAATATGATGTATTTTTTAAATAAATTACAATGATATTTTAATTATTTTATATTAAAGTATAAAATAAAATTTTAACTGTTTTTAATGTCTTTTTTTAATTATATAAAGTATTTAAAATATTTTTTATTTTAATAAATATTAATATATATTATTTCTAAATTCATTTCAAGAATACATGCTAAGAATAAAGTTAGACACGCTGACACGTGATGGTATTTAAGTGTGTCTAAGTATGTCCGTAGAAAAAGATATTATTTTTTATTAAGACACGGCAAACACACGTGTTAGACAAATGTCAAAATATATTTAAACGCAGACACGACCCAGCAAAGTATCCATATTTCGTAGACGTCGAAATATGAAACTGATCCACGCGATTAAGATTTTCTATAACATTGATCCCACTAGTCTGGTTAAATTTGTTTTCACCACAACGTTATAGTTTTTTTTTTTTTCCTTCTCTCGCCCACCGTTTCATTGTGTGAAGAAGGAAGTTGTGTCAAAAAATTGGTCCCCTCCCTTTTTTATATTGAAGCAACGCTGCCTCCTCCAACCCTTGCCTCCTTCAGCGACCTTGTAAGGGGACTGCGATGCAATGGGAATCGCATCCTCGATTGCTGAGCCCCATTTCATGGGTGGCACCGTTGACAAGGCCAATTCGCAGTCGCCGCCATTGGGTTGGCCCCTTTCGCGGATGCCCCCATGGAGGTGCTCCAATTCGCTGGTGCCGCCCCTGGTTTGCTCCATTTTGCATGCGCCTTGACGAGGATTGGACATGCCCGGCTCCAGCTCGCAGTCGCTAGCTCCTGCTCTGACACGTCAGCCTCCATTTTGTGGGTGCCTAGGCAGAGTTTTGAAGGTGATTTCCACTTCGCGGGCGGCTCCCTTGGGTTGGCATTGTGTATTTCTGCCCTACTTTTCAACCGTGAGCATTTTGAGAATTAATGAATTTTGAATATTTATTTAAATAAAAAGAGACCATTTTCGCCCTTCTTTTTGGCAGAGAAGTGTTCAAAAAAGTGAAAAACTAAGTGAATACCAGTCAACCCGTTACTCATGACTACTTGACTAGGCCTGTTCACAACAAAACACCAATCACCATGTGAGATGCTTCAGTCTCCCGAGAAAGAAATAAAGAAATCTTTTCAGTTGTCCATTCATTCAAAGGAAGCAATGTAATTCCACATTTTCACATCCAAATAGAAGTTCGATAGATTGTAAAGGAATTCAAAACTGACACGCTGACTAGCAAGAGCCAAGTACCAATTTGTCAGCATATGAGTAAAGTGGAATTATGGTCCCACAAGATAATAGAAGTTCATTACCAATCACAGAAAGCCATACTTCCTAATGATAGGAAAGGAGAATTCACAAATTCAATTTGATATTACCACCTTATCGAATATTCACTCAATTGAATGAAGGAGCAGTAGCACATAACGATAATTTATCAAGTATCAACGCATGCTTCCAATCTACTTTATGTAGGTTGTTGCATACTAGTACTCTATTTTTTACCCAGCTCAAATCTTGGACTTATTTTCGAGGGCCTCATTAATGATACTGATGACTTGTGTACTTTT
The DNA here is from genome assembly GCF_059453495.1 of Arachis ipaensis. Classification (NCBI taxonomy): domain Eukaryota; kingdom Viridiplantae; phylum Streptophyta; class Magnoliopsida; order Fabales; family Fabaceae; genus Arachis; species Arachis ipaensis. The sequence goes on from NC_142439.1 coordinate 18,489,845, forward strand.
TTGCTGTCATGTTCAGCACAATTGTTAACCATGTCTAACATAATAGATAATCCCATCCAAGTCAGTCCCAGCAGCGGCAAGAGCACATTTTCGAGCATATTTGCCAGAGATTTCTCGGAGCACGATGAACATGACACTTAACTGGCAACAAATCAAGTAGCACAGAGCTGTTACAATTAACAAGCAGTGCTCCAATAGATATCCTGAACAATAAATGCGCACAGAAGCTCAGAAACTGCTACCAGGCTTCCTAAAGACAAGTAAACAATTATACATGTAGTAACTTACACACGGGCCTATGAGTACACTGTAAAAAGGAGACAATATTTGAACTGTCGTATAACTCCTATTTAGAGTCCTTAAAAGACAAAAGGGCTCCACCGGCCACTGCAAATATAGAAAAAGTGGGAGCAGGGAAGGGATAGCAACTGTTTGACCTTGGAACATAAGGTGGTGGGTTTGGACCATAAAACTCTGCTGAAAGGGATAAGAATTTGCTTTTTACCATATGTTTGGTATCAGTGATTACAAGAGAAGGAAGAGATGCAACAATGAGCTGGGTGTTGAGGTGGAATTATCCCACTTCCGTAGAAACCATAAGCCATTCTACTATGTTGGAATAAATCTCTGATAAGGTTGTCCCACTATCCACTATACTACTATAGCAGTTTTGGTATAGGCCACTAACAACTATGAGTTATCTAGTAAATAACGTTTGGAAAGCTTTGCTTTATGTGCCAACAATCAACAAGTCAAAAAAGAAGTATTATAAGCTTAAACCTCCATGTGCTAGTCTGTAAGGCCACCAATGGGTGGTTCACAACAGAGATTTTTCATTTTTTTCCCTTCAGACTTCTATGCTGGTGAATACCGGAGTCGAATGAGGGAATGTCATATCAATTGGTTAGGAGCCAAAGAGGAACCCACAGGAAGAAGAAAAATCACGCTGGATAACAGTCACTAATGCTGTGACAACATGGGGCAAGGAAACAAGATGGGAACTTGATACCAGTATAGTAACATGACCAGGTACCAAAGGATGATACTACTTTGACACCATATTGAAGCAAAGGGTGTTTGAGAGTGACTGTTTGCTCTAGCTACAAATCAATAAGGAATATTATGGTTTTATTCAACATCAACTGTGAGAGTAGTAGAACTAAAACAAGTCAACAACAAAGACTTGTTCAACTAAGTGGGATTGACTCCATGGCTTAGATGACAAGCAAAATATTGACATAGTTTCAGACATCAGAAGGCTCATAAAATACCTAAGAAGGTGTAAGGTGTTTGTGAGTTAAGAATATGGAGGAAAAGGGAGAGTGTTGGATTATACTACATGCTTTCTCTTCCCCTCTTTGTCCCTCCAAAACTCAACTCACAAACAATTCCCAAGAATTCCTACTATTATAACAGCAAGCAAACTACAGAAGCATAACGTTGATCATTGGAAACAAATTTCTGGACATCCGAATTAGACATAAAAGAATAATACAATATGAAATGAACATAAGTAAATATGAAATATATTTGGAGACTGCAGTCTCTTATTTAAGTACAAGAAAAGTATCAAAAAATGGCAAAAATATAAGGAAATGCTATTCAATCCATTAAAAACCTCTACCAACTCTAACAACAAAAAATGTTGGGCAAATTTTACATTTAAACTAGAGTTACCTTCATCAGGCTACTACTCCAAAGTTTTGCAACTTTTCACAGTGAGGAGTAGGCAGATTCCTATTCCAACTCCGCCTCTGAATCTCAATCTGACAATAACGCCGAAGCATATTCTTATAATCTTTTATAACATTGTCCTCAATGGTAGTGCGAGCAGCACTCCCCTGTGGATAGTTACGATCAAAAGCTTGAGACTTTACGAAATATTGAATCCCATAATTCTCTATGGTCTTGGGAAACTGGTATGAGTAATTCTTGTACAGAGAATACTCAGGTTCAGAGAATGGCAGGTAAGCAAGCAGCAAAATGATCAAGAACGGCAACAACTGAACAAGGAGCATAATATTAAGCCCCGTTCCACCTGCAACACCCTGAAAACCATGTCTTTGATAATGATGATCATGGGTGGTTGCCCTTGTTCTGTAAACATGTTGCCTCCCAAACACATCAGATTGTCCAAAAAATGCCCTGAATATCTCGTCCGGATCGAAATCATCCTCGAAGAAATCCCGGCTTGCTGCCGTTCTCCTCCTCCGGCGCGGAACGCTGTACTGCTGATTGTACTCGAATTCATCCACCAATCCAGTCTGATCATACTGCCTTCTAGAACTATCATCACTCAAGCATTTAAATGCTTTTGAGACCTTCTTAAAGGCCTCTTCGGAACCTGGTGCCTTGTTCTTATCCGGATGAACCTTCAAGGAAAGTTTCCTATAAGCCTTTCTAATCTCTTCAACCGAACAACTCTTCTCAACTCCCAAGATCGCATAGTAATCACTCTTCAATTTAATTTCCCTAATCAACTTCACATTCTCCTCCGTGTAATTCCTCTCCTCGTTCAAACCCTCGTCATCAGTTTTCGATATACCGTTCGGTTTGCTCTTAACGCGATTTTCGTTACCTTTATGTTCTGAAGAAGAAGAAGACGCAGAGGACTGAGAATCGAGGCACTCGCACATGTTCAGCAAATCATCGACGGGGAGGTTATGGTTGAGCCGCTGAGCGATTCCGATGAATTTGAGGGCGCGGGATTTGTTGCCGGCTGCGATCGCTTCCTCAGCTATTCGAAGGCAGCGCAGCGCCTCATCCTTGTTGCCGTCCATGGCGGAGGCGGCGACGACTGAATCAGCGCCGAGTTCGCTCGGTACCTGATTAAGCTAACGCACTAACTCGAAATTTCAAAATTCAGAAACCTAATCAGAGTAGTAAAAAGAAAAAAAAGTTGAACTTATGAAGTATGAATAGAGGGAATTGAGGAAAATGATTGAAATTAGGGTTTGGTAAATGGATTATTAGGAGAGAAAAAGAGAATTTAGTTTACCTGAGAAGTAAGAGTGTAAGACAGCTACAGCAACAACACAAGAAGAATTGTCAAGATATGAGGATACTCTTCTGTTGCATTAATAGTTTACTATTTCAGTAAGAGTAATTAAAATGTTTAAAATAATTTTGTTATAAAGTTAGATGAAGAGGGTAAATAACTTTTTGATTTTTTTATCTGCAGATATTTAAGTTTTTAGAGTTTAAAAATATATTTAAGTTTTTAAGGTAGCATTTGTTTTGAGATATTGAGATGACTAAAATTTAGTATCATGTTTATTGGTTCAGAGACGGGTACTAAAATTTCTGTCTCTATCCCTAAAATTTCAGTATTTCAGTACCTCCAAAAAGTAGGGACATAACTAAAATTTTTAGAAATAGAGACCGAAATTTTAATAACATTTTATACCTAAAATATCCTCATTTTAATTAATTAATTTCAATTTTGTCCTTTGTACAAATTAAATAGAGTTTCATTCTTGTTTCAATTTCTGTCTCTCACTTTGCACCAAATAGAATACTGTCTTTTAGTCTTTGTCTTTCAGTCTCAGTCTTTCTGTCTCTGTCTCTCCAACCGAAATATCAATCTTTCATGTTCACTTGGGTCCGTCAGACCTAACAGATAAATCAAGCGTGATTCTAATTGTATTGACCTGGTCATTACGAATGCACATGTGGGAGAATTTTTAAAATGCGACAAATTAAACTTAAAAACTGATATGTCTAGATTTTAAAGAAGTCGGGCACTTAAATATATTTTTGAATTTTTAAGAACATAAATATGTGCAAACTAAAAGTTAGGGATAGAATTGTCATTTTCTCAAAAACACATATCCTAAAAACACATTTTAAAAATTCTAAACAAAATTATTTTATTAAAAATTATTGAAAAATAAATATTTTTATATTTCTAATATTAAATACATAAAAATTTTAAAAATTTTATTATTACTCTTTTAAAATATATTTTTAAAATATAAAATAGTTAAATTCTTATTAAAAATACTACATATTAAAACTCAATTATCTAATCAATCATAGCATATTTTTCCATAGTTATACAAATTTAATTTTTATATGTATTTTTATATCAATAAAAATAACCCCTTTTTACATTTAACTTAAAAATTTATTCAAAACATATAGATATTGTTTTATTTATTTTTAGTTATGTTAATTAACTTTTGCCGTAAAAAATCATATTCATATTTGAAATAGTTTGCTGAATTAAAAGTTATCACACCATAATTTAATTCTTCAAATAATATGATTTTTATTATTTTAATAACTTCAAATTCAAAATTTATTATATTAATCTCTAAAATCCAATTTCAAGCATCATATTAGTTTTTAAATTTTTTTTCACATTGAGTCAACAAACAGAATGCAAAATTAATTCTAATTTATTGTACTAGACACAGAATTAAATGATATTATTTCGTTTTAACGCTTAAATAAAGTAAAAATGATATCGTTTTTAGATAATGAAAAGAGGTAAAATAATTTGCACGCTAAAACAAAACAATACTATTTAACCTTGTATTTAGGGGGAATTGGACCCTCTCCAGTTGAAAAAAAACTAGATACTGTCTAGTATATAATCTAACCATTCATTACTTTTTCTTTTCTATTTAATTTTTGTCCCACTTAAAGAATTAAAGGTAAAAGATCACACTTTATTCTCGTATTTTTTTCACTGAAGAGGATCCATTTTCATAGGGTGGTAAGTCAAAGTTAGTACAGTACTTTATTTGTTGACTTAATATTAAAAAAATTTAAAAATTAATAGTGTCCAAAATTAAATTTTAAAATCAGTATAATAAATTTAAATTTAAAGAACTAAAATGATTAGGGTTGACAATATATTCCCTACCTGCGGGTACCCAACCCGGATCAACCCGTTCGGGTAGGGTTGTCTATCCTATCTACTGCGGGTAGGGTAGGATAGGGTACAAATTTGCATACAGGTAGAGTAGAGTACGGGTTTAGGGTATACCTTACTCTACCCTACCCGCATTCTTAATATATTATATAATATATATGTAAAAATTATAATAGTGAGTCTTGTACTCACAATCTTCTTCTTATGTTAAATTTCTTTAAGATTTTATTGTTTTTAATTTTAATTTGAACTTTGTTTTTTATTTTTTATTTTATTAATATATATAAAATTTGGAATAGTTAAATTTTATTTATTTGATTTTTTTTTTTTTTTGTTTCTGCAGATAGGGTCGGGTAGGATTAGAGTTGAGAGATTCTCAACCCACGGGTAAAGTAGGGTAGAGTTTTAAGAAAATTTTTAACCCACAGATAGAATTAGAATAAAATTTAAACTCTACTCTATCATACCCATTACCAGCCCTAAAAATGATAAACCTAAAATGATAAACCTTATGAATTCGAAGGACTAGTTAGTGAATCTAGACAGAATTGTAAATTAAAATGTACTTTTTCAATTAGTTAGGGTAGTACGATGTGCTTCTATGTTTACATGTATTGCCTTGGTTTATTTTGAATTTCTGTATTGTAAAACATTCATTATTTATTTCCCATGTTAAGAATTGAGACATTTTAGTGAAGTTTTAATTTAGAGTAATTATTCACCATTTAAATTTAAATTAAATATAAAAATAGATAAATATAAAAGTAATATATTTATTATATAAACCGAATTAAGTGCAAAATATAATAAAATTAATTAAAAATATAAATAAGTTGAATTTATAATTTGACATTTGTCTAATACTTCTCAAAAAATATATATATATAATCATTGCTAATGCCTTTCTACATTTATATTATCTCTCATTTTCTAACTATGCTAGTTGTACAAAAAAAAATCAGTTGTTGAATTAATTATTTGTATATAATATATATAAAAATATAAAATACGTATTAAAATTAAATTAAACAACCTCTATATTTAAATAAAAATGATTGATTTAATGATTAATTTTTGGCATGTGCCTAACATTTTGGATTTTTTTTTCCAGTCCTTGAACACACTTCTAAATTCAAGGAGGTTTCTTCAAGAGCTTACTAATAGGCTACACAAGTGAAAGATAGCAAATTACCAATGAACAAATCCGTTGTCACATGCCCTTATATATTTACATAACTTGAAAGGAACAACGTGCAACAGAATACCTTAAAAGATTTGTTCATCAGGCTTCAATCCACCTAACTATAGCAAGCAGATCTAGGATTCTAGTAAAATACCTTGTCTTGTGATGTGATGTTAGCTTTCATCGTCAGAATCAAAACAGTGTCTTTTCTTCAGAGATTGTAGATCATCCATCCGCTGCTTATTGTGACTAGCATTGATTACACCAGTACAAGACCTGACTTTAGGAACATTCAAAGAACTTAACGGTGGTGTCCCTGTACCTCTATTAATTTCCCTCAGCACAGAACGTGCTGTAGCCGCAGCCGCTGCATCTGCCATTGCTGAAGCAACTTTTGAACCACTTGGAAACTTGCCGTCTTGTCCTTGCGCCTTGGCCGGATTCTCAGCACCCTCAGGTGATTGATTTGCACCTGTATTCGGCCTGGTTGACGCTGCTGCCTCAGCAACTGTTGCTTTGGCTCTTGCTGCCTCATATTTATGCATGTCATAAACAAGCTCTTTCTGCAGCTGCTTATCAGCAACCAATATGTCATCAATCTCATTCTTGTAGTCCTTGAGAAGGATTCGGAGGCACTCCATGAGAGACCCTACGAGGGGACTGTTCTTGCTTTCCAATAATCGTTTCAACTCTATGAAGATTGGGACTGTGTTTTGGATAAGACCCTTCTTCACCGCCTGAGTTATAGCCTTTCCTCTAGCTGCAGCTCCACTTTCTCCCCCTTCTTCCTCTATATCTGCTGACTCGGATGATGAAGCGCGAGACGATGGAATCCGAATCTCCTTGCAGCAAAGAATTCGAAAGGCATCCTGAACACAACTATTGTTAGAATTTTGAACAAAATTGAATAGGAAACTAGACAAATTCACAAAACAGTAAAAATGATGGAAAAAGAAAACAGGATTGTTATACTGAAAAGAATCACTTGCATTGTTCTTCCATTGCCAATAGCATACATATACTGATACAAGTATATAACTTGATTAGCATTGCCTGTAACCTAGTGCAGAATAATACCTGTAGAACAGACTGTCCAGTTGCATCTTCTATGTTGAGCATACCATCCGAAGCAGCAGCCAGAATTTCTGCACATAACTTGGCAAAAGTTGCTAGAAGATGCTCAGGAGCCATTTGTTTCAGTAAACAAACATAAATGTGCATTCTTTTAGACCTTGACTGTTCATCATTACCCCTGAAAAGAACCCCAGAGACTCGGCATGAAACAACGCTTCAACTAAATACTAGTGGCTATAACTCATAAAAATTGCTAATTAAGGATCTCTTTACCTAATGGAAAAACTTTGGCTTTCCCTTCGTGATACTTGGGACTCGCGATGTCCATGATGGGCATGGCAGTCATTCAGAACAAAAACAGCCTCAACAAAACTATTGTATGCTAGAAGAGGACTCTTTACTGATGATAGAAACACAATAGTCAGTTTAACAAAGAAGATACAAATTAATTTACATAACTGCAAGTATAACCATAAGCCTCAAACCTTTCAAAATATTTCCAAAGAGAAATTCTGCTAACCGCCTAATCTTTTCTGATTCATCAACAAGTGATAAAAGGAACCGAAGAAATAGCACTCCTCTCCACTTCACATAGTCTCTCTAGTAAAAGGAAAATATATTTTAGCATTCTTTTCTATTCAATTTTTCTCTTCTTTTGTATGATTATAACCAGTTAACCAAAATAACTCATATATGGTGGGAAATAGAGACAAATCACAGAAACAAGGAAACAAACAATACCTGCAATAATCTGGAGAGCAATAGAAAGGTTTGCCTTCTCACAAGTTCACAGGGATCCAAGAGACACCTGGTGATCTTTGTTATATAACTGATAACTTCCACGAAAAAGATGTTAGAATACAAAGAGTGACATTGTTCAATTTATGCATTCTGCATTAAGTGAATGCTGGACTATGGCATAATGGCTTATCCCTGGCACAAAATAGAAATTACTCATCTGTTTACAATGTGCCATTGTTTTATTTATTTGCATAAGAATGCCAGATAATTTCATCCACACTATTATACATTTTAAACTAAAATTTAAATTCACTTAATGCAGTATCTATTTGCAAGCTTACCTGTCAACGAGAGCAGTGTACCGAACACAAAAATCTGCCATCATCACCACAATGTTATTGCGAAGAGCTGCAGATTCACTCTTTTCAAGCTCCTGTGCAAGTATTACATTTCAATCAGGAAGCAAGTCAACATATTGCAGAACTAAGTCATAAACAAAATCATAGGACCAACCTGTATAAACAGTGGAATATAATTCTTTGCAAGCTTCTCATCAGCAAGGCAAAGCTTGCCCATGGTTAACCACCCTTGAATATAGAAAGAAGGAGCTTCTTGTGGTAGAAAAGTTGCAGGACCCGGTAGATTATTTATCTTGGGACCAGAACTCCCCGAAGTGATGATAGTATGTAATATTGGAACTATGGTGCTCGTATCAGCAGTAGGGCAAACAATTACTGCAGATCCAATTGTATAAATCGCTGTAGTTGCTTTCGTCAATGATTTGGATGTTGCTATTGACCTTCTTTTTCTAGAGCAACTTCTAGGTGGAGTGAAAAAGTTATTTTCTGCATTTTGCTTTGAATTCCCTGAAATGAACTTCTCTATTATTTTAGAAGCTCTGGAAAGTACTTGATGTACCCATTTCAAGACTAATGTGTCTGCCTCCGTGACATTCGAAGCTTTTCGCTTGCACAACGTTTTAAGAGCCTTCACATGAGCATCAACCTATCAAGCAAAAGCATCAACTCAATATGTTACATTTTAGAACTTAGAGGTGAATGTATCAATGTTTTTGTCCGCTTATCATTCTGTTTGACAGCTATCGTACCCAATTTAACTTGTCCATGTTGATTTCTGTGCAGATTTGATTATTTATCCTGTTTATCAATTAACTTTTTTGTTTCATGAAAAGTTATGTAAAACTTAGAGGGTGGCATATACATAGCTTAAAACACCAGATAGAGGTGTTAATTTTAAGGCAACACTCAGTAAAGATCATCAGAAATCAGGATCAGAGACAGATGTAATCAACAATATTTAATATGTCAAAAAATTGCAAAACATGGTGCAGAAGATATTAATCGAGGAAAAAACATACCAAGAAAGTGAACAGTGAACTTCTAATTCCATTTGGACAAGTATATTACATTATGTTCATCACTAAATGTATAGTATCACACATTCATACCATTCATATGGCCATTCAAGGAGAGAGGGAAAAAAATTATTCATGTTAAGTCAATAATGAACTTTATTTTGTTAAAAAAATAAAAAATGATTACCTCTGTTGAATGCATATTGAATTCTTCAACTCTTTTGAGCAAGTTATGAGCTAAATTAGCCGCAGGTTCAGGAGGGAGCTCCACAGATACATTAGAGATTGTTTGTAAGAGGAAAACTCGATCACTAGCCCAGGCAACAGCATCACATTCTATGCTTTCTTCGTTTTCAAATGCCTCTACTTGTTTAAACGGGCTTCTAAACTCACCTTCAACTTCATGTTTGTCAAGAAGCTGCCAATGATGATGAAGAAACTCCCAGTCCACTGCTTTTGGAAGGAATGCAGACACCTCAGATAAAAGAAACCAAGCACCAGGTGGTGCTGTCCATTTTTCTATTGGCAAGGAATGGCTCAGCCAGATAGACTCAGATGTCCTGATTATATTCTGAAGTGCAATAACAATTTTGTGATTCAACCGTTTCTTTTTGCCCAGGTTTGTGCAAATCTTTTTCACCCAAGGGCTCACCTCACCATTGCAAATCTCCCTCAGAAGATACAGAACTCCTTTAGGAAAGAGCATCTCCAACACTTTGTTGAAACTTTTCTCTTTATTTTTTCTGGCTGACATGGTTTCACTATGTGATGAAGTTGCAGATGCAGCTTTACATATCCGGTCCAGAACAAGTTCTTGAAACATATTCTCACATTCTTCTTGGATGCTAGTTTCATTGTCAGTAATTAGACGTGGAACTGAATGTAGCCATTCAATGATTACTGTTTCTGCTGCGAATGTTCTAAATGCCTACATACAGTCAATGTATACTTCATCTCAGATTTTCAGGCTTAAATGTTCTCTTCTTTTACACACTAAACTCTCCAACTCATCGTAGGATGAATCGGATGAACTCGGGCAAGCTATACAAATATGCATACCTATAGTATACATCTAACAATTTGACATTTAAGCACACTATGCTAACACAATAGGGCATCATTTATCATTAGGAACTTCATGCAAAAAACCGTGAGTAACATTGATTCTTAATCTTGTGTAACAAATATTTCACAATGGAACGACATTCCTACGGCCTCCACATATGCCATTGTGATTGTGACTTGTATGTATCTACTTAGCCAACAGACACAACTAATTAGCCATGAAAGCATCATATAAAAGCTTCCTGACAGAAGGGCAATATGCAAAAGAAAACATCGTTTCTTTTCTCATCCACTGTTATCAATTTTTTTCCTTTCACTCTCTCAACAAGCTTTGCCTGATTCTCTCAAACAGTCAAACATGGGACAAGACTTAAATATGTTATATAACCAATCAATAAGAAATAAGAAAGGACAAAAAATAAAATAAAATAAAATAAGATACAATATGTTACATGAGAAGATCCACTTTGAATCCTCCTAACTACCAAAAATGATAAATATAGTTTACCTTTTAAAATTCAAGACATTGAAAGTATGTACCTTTTTAATTGGTCAAACATATTACAACAAGCATAAAAAAGTACCTCAGAAAGAGCTGTAGTTGCTGCTTTCCTCATGCTAATAAGGGGATCAGAACAAGCCAACCCCATTGTCTTGAGTACCACCTCATCTATTGTGCCACCAAGAAGCGCAGTCAAGTTAGTAACAAGATGAAGTGCAGCCCTCCTAACAGCTGCCTTGTCATCCATACACCTTTGCCTAAGCATATTATTCATTTCAACACCGTCATTGCCATCACCAAACCCCATAAACCTCTTCAGCACCACACTACTCCTATCACTCCTTGATAAGAGCTTCACCAGCTGAGCTAAGTTTGCCAAAGCCCTCCCCCGAATTGCAGCAATAACATCCGAACATCGTTTCACCAATGCCTCCAAGCACCATATCCCCCAGGGATCATCACCACCATCCTCTTCTGAATCCAAACCCAACGGATCCTTCAATGACATTACAAGGCTATGAACAAGATCAACTGCTAAGAGCCTGAGGTTTGATTTCCCCCGACACATTGAAACCACGTACTTCACAAACGAAACTTGATCTTCAAACTCCATCACACGCACAATCTCTGTTATTGATTCCACTGCCAACGCTCGCGGTTCAGCCTTCTCCGGTGCCTTATTAACCAAATACCTTGGGAAATTAACCATTGCCTTCTTCACCCCATCGTTCTCCTTCGCCACTTTCATCATCTCCGTCTTAACAAAATCAAGTGCGAAGGTTCTTGCTTGCGATTTGTGCATGAAAACAAGCAGAGAAAGGGACCTAAGCACCTCAGAAGCGCTGCTCGAAGATTCTCCATGCTCAGGTTTCAGAACCTTCCTGAGAACACGGGAACAGAGTGTCAACAATTTACCATACTGCCCTCCGTTCTCGCAAAGTTCCACTGCCGTCACAGGAATCTCGCTAATCGACTGAACCAGAGACCTAAGACTCTCCGGGAACCGATCCAAGTGAATCAGATCCATAACCGAAGCCAGCTTCTCCAGCACGACGAGTAAAGCCTTAACATCCACTGAACTGCTTCCTCCATTTTCTTGATTCTCTTCCTCTTCATCCATGCCAGCATCGTCTTGGGACGGGTTTTTCCTGGAAGCCTTACCGGCACGGCGGCGCTTGCGATTTTTGGAAGAATTGGGCTGGGTGAAGGCTGGGGAGGCTTTGAGGGAGCGGCGGAGGGAGCGGAGGAGGGAGAGGAAGGAGAGAGGGGTGAAGAGGGTGAAGACGGGGGCGTTAGGAGAGAGGAGGAGGGAGAGGAAGGCGTTGGAGGCCAGGAGGGAGTGGTTTGGGTTTGGGGAGGAGTCCATGGCGGCGGAGAGAGGGGGGACGAGGGAGGAAGGGGAGAGGGACTTGGCGGATAGCTCATCGTAGAGGGCGTCGATGGGAACGGTGTCGTTGGCGTCGGAGAGAAGGAAGTTAAGGTCGGCGAGGGATTGGCGGGAGAGAGGGGTTGGGTTGGCGGCGGCGGAACTGGTGGTAGAGTGGTGGCGGAGGTCGTCGAGCTCGGCGACCAAGCGGGATATGGCTTCCTCCATGGGAATGGGGATTTCAAAACTGAGACGAACCCACAACGCCTCTCTGTTCTTCTCGTTTGAATTTTCATTTCCCGCTTTGTTATTTTAAACCTTTTTTTTTCTCTTTTTCAATAGATTTGTCTGAGTTTAATTTTAATGTATCACAAACTTTAGATTTTTTTATTTAACTAAATAAATATAGTAATCTCGAAAATAATAAACGGTGAGATATTTAACTCTAAAATGGCCATATTTTAAATGCTGATCCCGTACTATGATAGGATAACGCTGAGTTACATTTTAGGTGTACTCAAAATATGTGTAAGAGCTGAAATCGGATACTGAACATTTGAGATAGACGCATAATGGAGTTAAATCTCAATTTGTCCCCTGAAATTTGGCTCGACACTCAAAATGACCTTTACAATTTCATTAGCATCAATTAGAACCCCCAAATTTTGAATTGTAGCTCCGACTTGCCCCTGCGATCATCTCCGTCACCGAAAAGCTGATCTGGCACAGTTTTATGATACGGTGGACTATACTAAAACGACGGCGTATGGCTTCGCGCCCAAACCCTATTGAAACTACGTTGTTTCACTTGTTTTGGTGGTTCAAACTCTCCCTCTTCTCAGTACGACGATCATAAGTTGCCAATCTTCTTCTTCTTCTTCTTCGTTTTTCCTGATGCGTTGCTGTGAAATCCAAAAGAGTTCCTTCGAGTCATTCTAAAAATCTATGCAAACTTGGGGGTTTTGGCAAGAGTGAAGAAACCACAAGCACAAGTTTATCCAGAGGTTAGTTACAAAACTCATTGCTACCAATGCGCTATCTTTTACTTCTTTAACTTTGGTTGCTGGTTTTTCCTATATTTTGTTAATAAACTGTTGTGGTTAATGTGCACATGCAATGTAGGACTTAGGGTTTGATGATATTTTTTTTTTAATTTGTTACAAAGTTAGTTTTGTTGATGAGTGACATATTGGTTGTTTGTGGGTCTAGGATTAATGTTGTAATGGAAAGATTTGTCAGTGGTGCTTTTGGGATGGTTTCCTATGAATGTCGTATGCATAAAAATTGTCTGAATTTATTTGAAATTTCTTTACAGATGGATGATCATATAACCATAGTATTTTACCATGGAGGTAGGTTTGTTACCAAGGAGGATGGTAATGTAGCATATGTTAGAGACAACACTGATGAGTTGGTTGGATTAGATGAAGACACAATGAATGTGTTTTCAATCAGGGACTACTACAAAGTATTAGGATATGATAACATTGTGGAATGTTGGTGGCTGGCTCCTGGAAGACCTCTAAAGACTGGGTTAAGAGCTCTGTCACATGATTCTGAGTTGTTGGAGATGTGTTTTTGGAGATGTGTTTTCATGCGAAGAATAACCAAGGAATTGTACATGTTTACTTTGAACATGGAATATCCCAACCAGAATTTGATGATGAAACCCAAATGAAGTTAAACCAGCTACATCGAAACCCAACTCATCTAAGCTCACCACTGCCAAGCCCACTACATCGAAGGGTAAACAAAGATCTTGGAGACTTTTGTCACAAATGGTTGACTATGGATTCTTATAAGGCTACATACTTGCACTCATTGAATCCAATTCCAGGCGAAGCATTATGGGAAAAATCTCAATACCTTAAGCCTCTAGCTCCTAAAGTAAAGAAAGCCAGGAACTTTGACAAAGAAGAGAAGAAAAGATACCGATGAGGAACCTTTAGCAAGATTGGCAGGGTCATGAGGTTTGTCCCTATGTCAGGCTTCATACCTCCAAGGAAGAAGTGATGAGAAGCTTTCTGTTTTGTTGTATTTAATTATGTTAAACTTGGGTTCATCTTGATGATTGTATTTTGGGATTAGTTTATGTACAAGTCAGAAACAGTAGAACTGATATAGAATGTTTAAGTTTGGATTTCAATAGCTGGTTCTATTTTGAATGATTTTAATATTTTGTTTAATGAAGACGATGATGAATTATCAGTTTAGGGATTTTGAGTCATTGTCTAGGGATTTATTTCAATCGTAGGGGCCAAATTGAGACATAAAATTCTATCTTCAGGTCATGTAACTATTAGCAATCCCACTCAGCACTTAACAGGCCACGTGTAGTCTACCGTGTCATGAAACTGTGCCAGATCAGCTTTCCGGTGATAGAGATGATCGTGGAATCAAGCCGGAGCCACAATTAAAAATTTGGGAGTTCTAATTGAGGCTAATAAAATTGTAGGGGTCATTTTGAGTCTCGAGCTAAATTTCAGGGGACAAATTGAGATTTAAGTCCGCATAATGTGAAAGGGGGTCTCAACACCCGAGATATGTACAATTTCCTAATTCCCCCCTCGGCGTCCGAGATATAATTAAGGATTTAGTTAGGATCTTAGCTCCTGGGATATGTGTATTATGGTTTAGATATCTCTGCATCCAAGATATGTTGGAGAATAAGTCTATTTATAAAGTCCATCCCAATACCTCCCGTCACACAATTCACAAACCAATCTTTTCTTTCTCTTCTTTCTATTTTATTCTGATGGAGAATAATCAATTCTTCTTTGTTGTGATTTATCCCAATGGGATAGTTAAAAATCGTAATGAATGAGTGATTTTTGAGTTTGATAAGACTATCATGTTGTGCTTGTGCATAAATCTGATTGATAGCCTGGATGGACTAAAGACCGTCATCCTGAGCAATATGGAGGGAGTAGGTACGAAGGAGGTTGGGCGAGTTACATATAGATTTCTGCACGCGCATTCAAACAGTGGATTTACCAACCAGTTATTTTGGATTAATGGGGATCAGTGTGAGGTTAATGTTCGATGTACATGCACGGCTAATGCCGCAACATATGATAGAGTTGTATGCTGCGATCCGTGACGTGGTTGTTGGTGGTGGACCGTTTCTTTTGAATCATGAAGTTGTCCCACTCGAGGCCACATCGATCCACTACGTCCAACCTCATGATAGTAATGATGAGGATGATAGTGAGGGCGATTCAACTTATGTTGTCGGGTCCGAGTCATCAAGCAATACAACTTCTGAAGATGAGTATGTGCCAGAGACTCCTGACAGTGGTGTTGGTAGGTTTCTCCTGCCACCCCCTTTGGCCATTCCTCGACTGTCTGATGTTTCTAGTCATTATCAGATGCTGCACTTGGACGCAATGCAGCCAAACGATCTTCTGAACGCCAGTGACGATGAGGATTACAACACTGATGGTTGGGTGGAATTCTGAGTTGAGCATAGGTTCAGGAACCGTAAAGCAGTTCTAATGATGGTGAAGAACTACAGTATTCGACAGAATGTGGAGTACAGAATTTTGGAGTCAGATATACTTAAATACCATTGTTGTTGCAAGCAATTTGCCAACAGTTGTCCATGGAGTCTTCGTGTGGCACTACGATAGAACTTGAATTACTGGTATATGTTACGATTTATTTTGGATGCATTAGAGTCTATTACATTAGTTTTGTATTTTTCATAATGTTGACATCTACGTGAAATTTGTAGGGAGGTGCATAGGTTCGGTGGATCACATACCTGTCTAGCATCTACCATGTCTTGGGACCATGCTCAACTGGATAGTGGTTTGATTTACAAGGTCGTGTTACCTATGATAATGACTGACCCGTCGGTGTCTATCCTAGTGTTACAAAGTACGGTTCATCAGAGTTACCATTTCAAGCCCTCGTATCGAAAGGTGTGAAAGGCAAAGCAAAAAGCGGTTGCTAAGACTTATGGCGACTGAGAAGAGTCGTACAACAGGATACATGTACTCTTATAAGCTTTGCAGGAGTGCCTCCTAGGTACGATTCACGAATGTATTGTTGTTCCTTATTCCAACTGGGACATGGTTGACGAAGAGTGGAATTAGTTTGATAAGTTTTTTGGACATTTTCTCCATATATTGAAACGTTTAAACATTGCGAGCCTTTCGTATTTGTGGACGAGACACACTTGTACAGAAAGTACGGGGGTGTGCTGTTAATTGTTGTGGCTCAAGATGGCAATAACAATATTCTTCCTATAGCTTTCTCATTAGTTGAGTTTGAGACAATAGAGTCATAGTCGTTTTTCTCTCGAATTTGAGACAACATGTTACTCCATAATATGTACGTACCTAGAAGCAAGTGGGAACCTGACGACATCGTATCCCGCCAGACTAAAACACGGGAACCTATGGTAGATCTATGAGACAAAAAGCGGCATATACCCCGCAATTTCATTCACATCACGTGATGTCGCGATGCACAATGAGTGGTACGTATGACAGAGTAGTGCAGACCCCCATGACAACTGGCTGCAACGATTGAAATCCTCCCGTAGCGACAGCCATCTCAAAGGGATAAGTGTAGTAGACTTGTCCGTGAACAGAAACCCTCCAATAAGTATCATCAAGTAGCACTGGGTATACTGACAGAGTGTATCCGAGGCTGCCCCAGCAAGAATGTGTGTAACCCTGTCCCTGAGCCAGTCATCCGCACCCCGAAAACCTGCTTTCCTCCCTCCGGTTGTGGTGGTGGCCCGGCGCCAAGTAAATCCTCAACTCACTCCCACCTGGGGTGTCTATGCCATCGCTGAAAGTCTCTGGTACAATCCCCAATGGGCTCTCCAACAGAGCACAGACCAATGTGGTAGGCAGCATCCTGGAGCGTAATTCTAGCCTCATCCCATGGAAGGAGGAACATGTGGGTCTCGGGCTTCCGCCACTCGACAAATGTAGAGATCAAGGAATTGTCAAATATAAAACTCCTCAACTCTACTGCATGTCCAAATCTAGCCTCCCTTATATAGGGCAATAGGATGGCCGGCGATAGGAGACCCAGGGTCACACGGAGTGGCAACAGTAACCGTGGTCTCTGCAATTTCTAAAACATTTACTCGTGCATATTAATTACGTCTAAACCATTAATTGTTGCTAAACATTACTAAAACTTATAAACCACCGAGATAATCTTATGTATTAAATGCAACAGATACCTATTTATTGGACTAACAGATTAAATGAGAGTTACTTGTTTTATTTATTTAACTTAACTTACAATTAGTTACCTATTTTATTTATTTAACTTAAGTAATTACAATCAATTATACAAAGTATAAAATCATACTAGGTATACCAACGAAACTAATATAGATCTTCCAACTTATTAATCACTAACAATAAAAAAAAATGTTAAACTACTAACCTCAAAGTCTAAAGCTCCAGTTACGTGCCAAGTAGCATTCAGTCTGTTGATGTCTCCTTCGTGGACATATTGTCGGGTGTCATATTTTTTGAAGAAACTCAAATTCACGCGTTTAGAAGGTCACAAAAGTGGAAGAAATGGTGGTTATGCATATAATTCTCAGATGTTGTGACTTATATATGCATGCAAGCTTTATGCTGAGACCCCATCCATGACGATTGCTCATATCTCGGGTGTTGAGACCCCCTTCACATTATGCGCCTATCTCGAATGCTCAGTATCCAATTTCAGCCCTTACATATATCCTGGTAGCACCCAGGATGTGACTTAGCGTCATCCTATCATAGCACGGAGTCACAACATCCGAGATATGGCCATTTTGGGGTTACATCCTCAGCATTCGAGATGTGTCTCAGGATGCATTTTCGTAAATACCACCGTTTATTCATTTTCGTAATTACTATATTATTTAATTTAAATAAAAAATTCCAAGTTTTACAGTCTAAAAGTTTAGATATTTAAGTAATAAACTTAAAAAAATTATTATGTGACTTTTTTTGTGACTGAAAAGAAAACAAACAACAACCAAGAAAGAAAAAACAAACAAGAAACTGCTTAAGAAAGACAGTCCCGTTGAATACTACTCTCAAACTCCTTCCAAGGGAACGGAAGCTCCACTTGGGGAGAAAGGGTCCTTATTGCAGTCTTTGTCATGATGTCTACTACTGTTTTGCATCTCTCAAGATCAACCGAAGATCAGCACACCATTTTCAAGACATGATATCTCGGATTTTCAGCACCAAAAGATCAATAAAACTAGAGCAATCCTTTAAATTATTGACAATAATAAAGGCCTCCACACAGTCTGTCTCACATATAATATCTCTTTGCCCCGAGTCCTAGGCTAAAAGAAAGCCTCTCCAAATAGCAAACAACTCTCCTTGCAGAATACTATGACTCTCAATTGTTCTCAGATAGCCTCGTTGTCACCTTCCCTTCCAATCTCTGCTAACACAGGCAAAACTAATCCGAGCAACATTGCCAGGATAGCTAGCATCACAATTAATCTTAAAGGTACTCAACGAGGGAGAAATCTAAGAGCCACTAATGGTGGAGGGAATAGACACTCATTGTAACTTAAAATATTCTGAAGTTCCTTTTCCAAGGACAAAGTCATACTAGTCACCTTGTCCGTGGTCCAAGACTCGTTGGGATGAAAGATCTCGTAATTTCTCGAACGCCAAATCCACCAGAGACCAGAAAAGAATCAAAAGGGGCATTGTTTGCTATTATGTAAGAACCAACTCATCAAATCTAATGGTTGACCAGAGATCCCTAAATCTTGCCAAACTAGCTAGACTTTTGGACAATCCCGAATGCAATGTAAAACTTATTCGTTACCTGAGAAACATAATGGACAGCTATCTGTGTGCAAAATGCCCCTCCTAAAATGAAATGCAATAGTAGGAAAAGCCTCCTGAAGACATAGCCAGGCCAAAAAATTGTTCTTTTCTGGAACATGTTGACGTCAAAGCCAAAACCAATTCCCTCTATCCTCCTAACTAAACATCTTCTTACTGAGCCACAAATAACCACTACGAGCGTCATAAACCTTTGAAGTCACACCAGTCCAACACCAACCAATCTCTAAACCAGCTTGAACATTCGGGTTGGAAGAGTTAATGTTGCTTTGCAGAGACTAATTCAGAGGAGAATAGATATTCTCAAGGTTCCACTATTCAAATGACTAAAGGTCCAAGATTCGGAGATTCGAATTAGAAATATGAACATAATCTATCTCATGACACAGTTGCCCCTCTCTGATCTTCTCCATTTAGAAAACCAAAAGTTATGTTCTAAATCCCAATGCACTAAATAAAACATTCCTTTAAGATATCCCAAACTTGACATATACTCTTTCAAACATAAGATCCCCTGCCTTGAGACCAACTGAAGCAATTATCCTTAGAAGAATAGTATTTTTCTGTCAACAGTTGAATCCAAAGCTTGTTAGGATGGTAAAAGAGTTGCCAAACTAGCTTTCCAAGAAAAACAATATTAGCACAAAAAGGATATCTAGCTAATTCTCAGACCCCTAAACTTCTTAGGGGTTACTAACACCTTCTAGTTAACTAAATTCAAACCTCTACCATCAGCTTGACCCTTTCATAGAAAGTTTCGTATCATGGATTTTATCTTATTAGTTATCCCATTAGGGAATAGAGATACTTGCATGCGGTAAGTAGGAATTGCAGTCACTACCGAATTGAGCAAACAAAGTCTACCCGCCTTATTAAGCAATCTCCCTTTTCAGGTGGCTAGCCTTCCCCAAATCTTATCCAGAACATTGTTGAAAGTTGCACGTATCACCCGACAGTGATTAAGGTTCACCCTTAAATACTTGTCCAAGTTCTGGACAAATCAGATGGAGGACACTTCGGTGAAAATATCTTTTCTTGTTGCTGAAATATTCCTGGAGCATAGCGCTTTAGATTTTTTCACATTAACCTTCATTCCAGAGGCTCTGCAGAAGTTTTCCAAAGCTATCATTATAGTTTGAACTTGCTATTTTTTAGCTTTACAGAAAAGAAGCAAATCATCGGCAAACATCAAATGATAAATTCTTGGACCCCCTCTAGAAATCGCAACCAACTTCCACAAGCCCCTATCAACTTGTTGATTAATAGAATAGGACAATCTCTCCATACAAAACACTAACAGATATGGTGACATAGGGTTTCCTTGTCTAAGACCCCTGCTCGGAGTGAATCTATTTAATCTATCCCCATTCCAAAGGATAGACAGCAAGGAAGCAGTGACACCACGAATAATCAGATTGACTGTCAAAAGAGGAAAGCCAAAACTCACAAGGGTATGTTTCAAAAATCCCTAATCCACTCTATCGTACATTTTCTCCAGATCAATCTTAAAGGCAAAGGTGCCTTTCTTTGACTTTGTCTTCTTCATGAAATGGAGAACCTCTTGTGCTACAATAATGTTGTCTGAAATTTCTCTTCAGGGGATAAACCCTCCTTGAAGGGGCCAACAATCTCTTTGAGATGGGGATGAAGTCTATTGAGTAGGACCTTTGTTATAACTTTGTAAACCAAATTACAGAGGCTAATAGGTCAAAAATATTTCATGGAAACCGGGTTTTCTACCTTTGGAATAAGAACCACAAAATTTCATCATCCTTGGATCCATATCCAAACCAGAGAACGCATGACAAACCATAGTCCAAACATCAAAATCAACAATCTCTCAGTATTCTTTAAAGAAGAAAGCCTGAAATTCATCAAGGTCCAGCACCTTAAAAGAATGTATAATAAAAATAGCTGACTTAACTTCGTCCAAAGTACTGGCACTGCGAGGCTATAACGGGCTTTATCATTTAGGGAAGGCAGCGGCACATCACCAAGACAACCTAAATTCTCATCCTCTGACTAGCAGAATAGGCGTTTATAAAAGGATTCAACTTCCCTTCTAAGGACCTTTGGATCCATTTTTCATACTCCATCTTGAAGAAAGAGACCATGAATCTTATTATGCTTTCTCCGCACAAGAGTCTAGATATGAAAGAACTTGGTATTTCTATCTCCAAATTTTACTCACTACTCTCTGGATTTTTGAAACCGTAGAAGTTCCTCCTGCACAAGCGTGTTATTAAATTCCTCAATCAGCTGTTGTTCTTTTTGCCGCATAGACAAATCCTCAATTACTCTCAGTCGCTTATGAAGGAAATTAATCTGCCTCTCCAATTCGTATTTTCTAACAAAAATATTGGCGAACACTTTAGAATTAAAACTCTAAAGAGTTCTTCTGTAATTTTGAAAGCTTGCGATGCACCTCTCTGTAGCCAGCCCATCATGACTGGTTCACAATATCTCTGTACTCCAGATGAGTTGCCCAAGCCGCAATAAACCAAAAAGGTCTATTCTTTTTCAGTTGGGGACGACCTGTACATTGTACTAGGATAGGATAATGATCAAACTGAAGTCTATTTAAAATTTCTGCATAAGCCTCTGGAAACGAGAGATAACTATCCACTATTGATACAGACCCGGTCAAGTTTTTTCGCCACCTCAACACAATTTTTAACCCTTTTGTACTAAGAAAACCGTCTCCATAGTCTTCAAGTCAAATAGATCACTATCCCATAGAGAGGCAGCAAGCTTATCTGCATGGCGACTTGAAAAGAGACAACCCTTAGATTTGTGAGAGAATATGTAAGACCCAGAACTTTTGAAAAGTTATTACGAACTAATTTCAAATTATATATTTATTTATTTACAGTTTTAAGTTCATAAATTATTTTATAGAAGATAATTAAAGGTAGTTTTGATTAATTGGATTTGAAATTAATTAAGATTTATATCCAACTCTCATTTTGGATTATTTTCCTATTTACTATTTAAAGTCTTAGAAATTCAATAATGATGATGTTTGAAAATTTAAATTAGAGTTTTATCTAATTTTTTAATTATTGAATTAATTCTTATATTTATATTATAAAATTAGTAGCTGTAGAATAATAAAATTTTTATATAATACCTTTATAATTAAATACTTTTAAGTCTTGTTAATAAAGAAAATTAATTTTATTATCTTATAATTTCAATTGGAGTACTTGATTTCAAGCCAAATAGTATTTTGATACAATTAAAGTAATTTTAGAGATTCAAATAGCTTCCAAATTAAACCTCAAAATCCTTAATTCTATATACAAACCCTAACCTAATTAATCTATAATTTTTTTCCCTTTACCCCAAGAAAACCCAGCAGCTCCAGACAAATAAAGAAAAGAGAGTTAGAGGGGGGGTGAAGCTCGAAGAAGGGAAGAAAGGGAGGTGAAGAAGAGGAGCGAACCGAGGGAGAAGAGGAGGAGAAGAGAGAGGCTGCGCCGACGCCACTGGTTTTCGCCACCACCGCCGATGCCGCTGAAGTGAGAAGGCGCCGAACTGCTGCACGCGGGAAGCCATGCTGTCGCCGCCATCGCCAAGCCCGACCCTGCGCCTCGCCGTCGTGTTGCTATTAAGGGAGAAGGGAGCGTGAACAACAGCCACGAACGAAGAAGAGAGCGCGGATGCAGAGGAGGTGAAGTCGTCACTGTCACCGTCGCGTGAGGAGTCGCCGCCGTGCCCAGTCGTCGTCGCCGCCGTTCCTCCACCGTCACCGAAGCTATTGGGCTCGCCGTCGATGCACCCATGTTGCTGCTGCGTCGCCGGAGCTTCACGACGCTGTACTGGCCGCCGGAGAACACAGATGAGGCCTCTGTCTTCTTGGGTTTTGATTGTTGCTAGTTACTCGACCGTACGCCGGTCGGAATCGGGCCAGATTTATCGGTAACCACTTCCTCCATTCTTGAATTTGTTCCATTTTTATTTTGCTCCGCTATTATGATTTTTCTGGTGTTTCTGCTGTCTTACTAATCAGAATGGTGTTATTGCCACTAGAACGGATGCACAGGTCCCTGATTCTCTTCCTTGTTGCCCCATCGTTTTGTTTTCTATAGCTGCAGTAAGTTATTCTAACCTTGATATCCTTACCGCTGTTATTTTGCTATAGATTTTTGAGAATTCTGTGATGTTGACGTTCTAGGGTGGAGTTCTAGTAATTGCATGGTTAGAATAGAAGCCGTTTTTGTTGTTGTGGAAGTGAACGGAGCGGCGGATGCAGCTGCCGTTGAATGCGAGTCAAGAGGAAAAGGTTTCTTGGACGTATTTGATTTATGGGTTTTGATTATTCGAGGTAGGGGCGCTTTTCTTAAACTTGATTTACCTTCCAAAGTTGTTATAAATCGATATTAATGCGTAAGATAGATTTTTGTGATTTCGTAAGTCTTATGAATTGAATTGAGTTGCTTTGGATGAATGAGATTATTAGTTTGATTGATAAACTGATCGATTGAGAAAATTGGATATTTGAATTAGTTGATTGATGTTGTTAAAGTGGTTTTCCTTGAATTATTAGAAAAGATTTATTATTGCCTTTTAGGTTAATTTTGGAAACGGTTTGATTTTAGAAAAGATTTAATATTGAAATTTGATTTGATATTAAACCCGATTTGATATTGGAATTTGATTTTAAAATAAATTTGGAAAAAGACTTGATATTTGAAAACGGGTTATTTATTGAGAATGATTTGCTATTTTGGAAATGATTCAAAAAGTGTTTGAGGGATGGTTTGGTTTGAAACTGTTTGAGAAGACCGAGAATTCTTAACATTGATGCTGTTGGTTGAAGTCGGTTTAAATTGTGATTTATAGGATTGGTTGATTGAATTCTGGATTTTGTAATTTCCTTGGGTTGAGTGCTGTTGTTGTGATAATGGTTATTGGAAGTGATTTGACTGATTAACAGGTGTTTGGTTTGGTTTGGTTGGGACCCGAAAAGGGTGGCAGAACCTGAGTTTTAGAGGAGATGCTGCCGAAATTTTATAAAATTAGAAGTTTTGTTTGAAGTAATTGTTTAAAAAGATTTAGTTCTTAAACGTTATTTGTTTCAGATTGATTTATTTAGAAAATAAAGAATTATGTTTTGAATTGAGATTGTTGATTAACGAAAAGAAGGATGATGAGGATTGATTTGAAATATGATTTTTGAATGAATTTGGAAATGGGATATGGATTGACGAATGATGATTTATATTGAGAATGGCTTAGATATTGATGAATGATGAATGATGAATGAATTATTTATGTGGCTTATGAATTTGAAATATCTGAGATACGAGGTTCCCTGGATTAAGTGCCGTGGCTTGCCACCACGTGTACCAGGTTGAAAACTCGATACTCTGTTGACCCTACGACGTAAGTGTGACCGGGCACTATATAAATTCCCGGGAATGTTACCCCCATTGAGCAATATTGATTATTTGAGAAAAAGCTATGCATAGACTCTTGGGGATGCACGTCGGGGGACAGTCTAAGGACAATTCAGACTTGTCGGGTTGGCTGGATAACCGACAGATGAGCCTCATCAGCCATAGGACAGGCATGCATCATGTGCATTTGTATGCTTTGCTTGGGTTTGAACTTGTTTTGGTTTGCCTAATTGCTAAACTGTTCTTAACTGCTACTTGAACTATTTGCTGTAACTGCTACCTACTTGTGCTTTCCTTGTCTGTCTTGCCTGTGTTTGTCCTGGCGTGCTACATTTGAGGATGAACTTTAGTGCTGAATTAATAATTGTGTTGTTTGATTGCGTGGTTGGTTTTCTGATTGAGATTTTCTTATAAGAAAGGAAAGGTTTCGGATTCCTGAAAGATTAAACATTGTTTCTCTAAAAAGGTTTTGAACGATTACCTACTGGTTTTTAAAAGATTCATAAGTTAATGATAATCACTGAGCTAGAAAATAGTTTTCTTATTAAATATCTTCTTATGACAACTTTGAAACTCTTTGAAACTCTGTGGTGAGACCGTGTGGTTAGGTTCTCACCCCCCTACAGCTTTATCTTTTTAGGAACCGGATGAAGAAGCATTAAGAAGAGTTATATTGCGTTTGGTTTATATGCTGTTGTATTAAGTAGATTTATTTCTTCCCTCGTTTTTGTTACTACAAGTTTGTAGAGGGATAGGAATTGTATGTTTTATATATATAATATATTGAGTTATTATGTAAGGAGTCTTGTATATGAATCTATGCCTGCTTGTATTTTTCTTAAGATAAAGTATTTATTTCTGGTTTTCAAAGAATTCAGCGATACAGTGTCGAGTCACAGGCTCCTATTTTATTATTTAGTATGTAAAGTAGTCGTAATACTTCTTGCTATCAGAGTAGCGCAGCCGGAAGCGTGACTTCTGATAGTGAGGGTGTTACAGAATAATACTTCATTAAAATCACCAAGAATAATCCATGGCCCGCAGAAAGACGAGGACTGAGTAACAAGATAATACCCTTAGCAGAACTCTTGTATTAAACTGAGAACTACCATAAATACCACGGCACCTCCAAATCACATTATTTACCTGAATCTCAACTGTAAGACGCTGATCGAAAGCATCAACACATTTGCAGTGAGCATCTTGCGCATTGCAAAAAGGAACCAGATACCCCTTTATGTCCTGACATTTCCACTATACCAATATTTAAATTAATATAATTATTTATTTTGATCAAATTAAGATAATTAAATAATTTTTTAGTAAAGATTAGAACACTCGTTAGTATGTGGCCCCATATATTCAATATTACACATGTAGTAAATTAGTCATACTAAATTTACTAATTAAGGTTGGCGTCTAATAATAATCCTCAAAGACCCGATAGTATGAAGTAATATATTTTTATTAAGAATTCGAGAAGAACAAAGTATAATTCCTTCCGTCTTTTCAACTCTTGGTTAACCCTTAAGTATGGTTTAATTGTCAAACTCTAACTTGTTACTATTATTATAATGAAATGTGAATGACCTAACAAATTCATTTCTTCATTCATTCCATCCCCTTGCCCAAGATTTTATTTATCTCAGTCATTATAATCATAAAGTTTAAACTCTTTATTGATAGTTGACGAATTTCTTATTGGCTAATCATTAATTTTATAAGTATTTAAATCTATTTAATATTAATTCAACTAGTACCTTAGGACATTAGGTGTCAAAAATCAAAGTATAATAAATATATTTTTAATTATCATGACAATCATAGGTAAAAAAAAATTCTATTACTATGTTTATCTTGAGAATATTCTATTGACAAATATATATATATATATATATATATATATATATATATATATATATATATATATATATATTGTCTATGTGGATTATTAATACTCATTTTAATAATCGTATGACTAAGAACAATTTAGATTAATTATAAAATATTTATCTCTCATTATTATGATCATTATCATAATAATATTTAATAAAAAATTTATTATATTAATTTTTTAATTAAATAATACATATAATAAAAATAACAAATTATTTAACACATAATAAATTTAATTATAATTATACTAATTATTCTCAACAAAGTTAACTTACTAGTATTTTAAAGATTTATGATGTTAGTCTTCTTTTTCACTGCAGATCATCATAAAATTTTTATATCTATATAAGATCACGTAAATGTTAAACAAAATAGAGATTAAGAATATATATATATCAAATATAGTCATAAATTATTTTAAATGTTTTTTTTTTCTTTCTTGCATTTTTGTTATTGTTGTTGTATACTGCTTCTTGTTTCTTTCATTTTTTTTTTATTTTTTTTTATTATCATTGTCGTCGTCACCATCACCACCACCATCACCTTCTTATCTTCCTTCTTCTCTTTTTTTTTATTTGAATTTTTTTCTCTTTTTTTCTCATCATCATCATCATCATCATCATCATCATCATCATCATCATCATCATCATCATCATCATCATCATCATCATCATCATCATCATCATCATCATCATCATCATCATCATCATCATCGTTTTCTTCTTATACGTACACTACAACAATATAGATTATTTTTTAGGGTTATAATGTGTAAAAGAAAATTAAAATTTGTCAAAAAAATAAATTTTGACACTATTTTAACTATGAAAATATGTTAATAAAAGTTTTGTCAAAAATAGTATTTTTAACATATAAGTGATTGTAAAAAAAATTTAAATCATATTTTGATAAATATTGACTGTCAAAAATAATTTGTTAGGAAAATTTTGAGAACATATTTTCTGTGATACTTATTAATTGTCAAAAATACTATTTATTTTGACACTTATTGACTATAAAATATTCTCAACAAAAAATTTTAACAGAGAATGAGATGAGATCTTGAAACTAAAGAATAACTTGAGATTTTGAAGATAAAGAATGAGTAGTATAATCCTAAACTGAGAGCAGCGTGATGTCAAAATTAACAGAGCCAGAGAAGAAAAAAAATAGTGGAGTAAATTGAAAACAAATGAGTGTCAAAATTGATGAGTAATTTTCTACGGTCAAATTATTCATCAAGAAAACATAGAAATTTTGACATTTATAATATTTGTCAAAAATATATATTAATTTTGACATTTAATTATAGTGTTAAAAAATAAAATGTTAAAATAACTCTATTTTCTTGTAGTGGTATCGTCCTTATCGCTATTGTTATGTTGAACTTTTGTACTTGTTCTGGTTAAATTTGTTATGTTATCTCCATATTTTTTTCTCTTATTTTTTTTCTATCAAAATTTATAAATATGCAATTTAAGTCTTCATGAAATAAATTCTTAGTTCTGTCACATCATTTAGTTAGAATTTTTGGTGTTAGAGTGTAGACATTTCGATATTAGAGTGAACACATTTTGGTGCTATATTTGTTTCTGGTAAGAATTCAATCCAATAAGTGTGAACCTGCATTTATTCAACAAAATAAGATTATAATGCAATACAAATATATTCATTCAAGTCTAATATGAGAAGTAATGCTCTTAAAAGAAGTAAGAACAACAGAAAAGAACGAAAGAAAGAAGAATAATAAAAAAATATATATATAACATTAAAGACAAGATTTATGTGTTTTTATAGCAAAATTTCAATGTCAAATTAAATACCACTGTTCATTCTCTTTGATTTTTTGTAATTATTTTGCTTAATTTCACAGCAATTATATACATATTTTTTTATTTATTCTCTTTTTATTAAAATTTGTGAATCTGCAACTCAAATCTTCATGAAATAAGCCTCCCCTTGCCACTATACTAACTTGTTTCTTACTAATATATATGACAAAAAATATATATATAACAAACCATGAATGAATTTTTAATTTTATTTATCCTTTTAAACACACAGATACCAAATAAGTAACAACACACAGTATATAAATATATTGATATATTAATATTGATTGTGTTATCTTTTATTTTTTTGTTCATTTAATTAGTATATTTTTGAAAACATGCATTTAACTTTTAATTTTAATTTTATTTTTATAATTTTATATTTTTATTTAATTATGACCGAATCAACCGGATAAATCAGTGACTCACCGATTGAACTAGTTAGTAATCTAGTAACCCAGTCATATGATCAGGTCAATTATCGGTTCGGTTCTGATAACTATGAATGTTAGAGTGAAGACATTTCGCTGTTATTTTTTAAGAAATTTATGTGTTGTTTTATATATAAGATAAGCATTTAATTTTATTAAATGTGTAATTCTTTTAGAAAGATTCAATATTTTTGTGTCGTTACTAAACTTCTGGGTCAATTTTAAGTAATTTCGGTGCTATCTTATTTCATTTTATGGAATCACCGTGATTTTTTAGTATGCAATTTATTTTCTACATTCATAATCATTGTATTTAAATTCTAACATCATTTTAAATAAATTTTGGTGTTATTTTTATTTATTGTAAGAATTTAATCCAATAAATGTGAACCTACATTCATTCAATTAAATAAGATTGTAATACAGACATGTTCATTTAAGTCTAGATGAGAAGCAATGTTCCTCAAGAAGAAATAAGAGTAACAAAATAAAGAAAGAAAGAAAAAAATAATAATAAATAAAAAAATACATCATTGAAGAAGATATTTATGTAATTTTGTAATAATATTTCGGTGTCTAAATTAAAAAATTTGTGTTATTGTTAAGAAATTGCGGTGCTATTTTTTTAATAAATACTGCATAATTCAAAACTCTTTCTCATCTTTAAAAGGTGAAAGAGGAATAAAAGAAGAGAGAAGAAAAATCAAACAAAAAGAAAAAATAACTGCAATAACAAATAAGAAAAATGAGGAGAAAAAGAAACAAAAATAAAACGCATAAGCAACAACATCAATAGAAAAAGGAGAAAGAGACATGCAAAGAAACACGAAGAACAAGAATAACATAATTTCACGCACACGTTAGTGAGTTTTATTGTATTTGAACTAACTTAATTAGACTTGGCTATAAAAAAAATTTGAATGTATAGCGAGATATATATATATATATATATATATATATATATATATATATATATATATATATATAAGTGAAAATAGATGGTTTATACAAGAATGTGAGAATGTAATTATTACCGTTAGATTAAATTAAATGACCAAAATTAAATCAGCTTTAATTTTTGAACATCCTTGTGTTGTGTTATTTCCTTCACTACTAGTCTCATCACTACTGTCATTGGAACAATTCTCCATGTTTTCATTGCTGCTTCTCTTGCCCAGCTTGTCTTGGAGGCACAAGGCATAGATCTTGCACCGGGATTTGTTCCGTAAGGGTGGTCGAGCCATGTTGTCTTTGACGCCTCTTTTGATTTCAGCAATTTCTACAACACACGCAAGAAGCAAGTTAAGAAAGGGTTGCATTAGCCAATAGTAAGTAGGCCCAAATTAAAGAATCTACGAAAGCTAGAGACCTCGTAGAGAGGAGCTATAGCAACGGCGACAGTAGAAAGAATAACACAGCACAAAAAGATGTTCAAAAATTAAAAATTTATTTTTGGTATGCAAATGTAGCAAAAGGAGAAGAGGAAAAAACGATGTGAGAGAAAACCCTACTTTTAGTATGGAAAAAAGAGGGAATAATAATTTTAATTTTAATTTTAACTTTTAAAATTAATTTAATCTTGGTAGTTCAATTTAATCCAATGATAATAATTGCATTTTCACATTTTTATATAAACAATCTATTTCTCACTTGATATATCCTCTCTCTATATATATATTAAAAATGAGAATAATATTAAATCACTTTTAAAATATAAATAAAAAATGTTAAAAATTATTTTAATATTTACCTCAAGATTTTGATAAAAAAATATTCTAGCATTTAAATTTATATACATTCATGATTCATGTCTCCTCTAATAGATGAAAGAAACATTACGAAATGTCAAAATCAAATAATAAAGTTAAAAAAAAAAAAACATCGAAATACATTATATATTGTAACAAGTAATTTTTAGGCACCCTATCGAAAAAAACAAATACTATTGTTCGTTTTCATTTCAACACTTTCAAACCTTTACTATATTACAAATGGATTAATTTTAAAATAAAATGTTATTATTCATTCATATATTAATCACATATTATTAGAATTGTAAGAGATAGTAGCAAAATTATGAAAGTTAAATATTTTCTTTCCCTTTTTTTTTCTTTTAAAAGAAATGGATCGTAGGAGCATCTACAAATATCTATCTATGTTATCCATATCTATCATTTATAATCTATAATCTATAAATTACAATATAGTTGAAGAATTGGTAAGGCAATACATGGTTGCCATTTGTTAGATTCATAACGTGGCTAATTATATGCACACTGGTTGCATGTTGTTGGAGCATACCAGAATTAAGAACAAGTATGAGGGCATATCGGTCTTTTCATCAGGAAAAGCAACCACGACTTCTTTCCACATAGCCGTTTAAATATTTTGAAAAATACAATGATTACAAAATTAATTACACAAAGAAACATTAATTATACAAACTTAGAAGCTTAATCTTACAGGATTGAAAAATAATTTGCATTTTTCTTGTTTCTCAATCGAATTAAAGGCTTTCACAGGGTTTCTCTCTCCTCCTCCTTCTTCTTCTTCTTCTCCTTCTTCTTCGTTGTTTTGCATTGTGGAATATCGAAGGAGCCATTCTTGTGGCCACTGAATCAAAGGAATCGAGCTACCGAATCGTTATTTTCAGATCTGAATCTCAATCCACCGACTTTCACTTCGATTCATTATTAGCCATTGCAAGGTTACGCCGATTCTGATTCTTCCTCACTTTCCATGTTCTTCTCCGAATCTCGAAATTCACCTCATTCTCGTGAGTTTCTCTTCCATTCTCTCTTTTTTTTTTATTCTTCCTCCGAAATTTCTGAATTCTCCGAACTTTCTCAATTTTTTTGGTTCTTTCTTTGAATTTTTTTTTTTGTGCGAAGTGTGTTAAAGAGATCTTGAAAATTGGCGCCCCAACGCCGTTCGCAGCGCCACGCGGGTGGCCAGATGCAGCAGAGCAATGCTGCAGCCGCCGCTCTTTATGACGGCGGCGGTGGCTCTCTGCACGGCGCGGGGAATGCAGCCACTGATGCCGGCGATGCGGTCATGGCGCGGTGGCTGCAATCTGCCGGGTTGCAGCATCTGGCCTCTCCCGTGGCTTCCACTGGCATCGATCATCGCCTCGTTCCGAACCTTCTCATGCAGGTATGTTAGCTCACCTTTTTGTGAAGAACACAACTTTAATTGATGCTTGTTTTTATAGGATTGTGAATATGTAGTTCCATGCAAGTCTTTGGTAAAGGGAGTTTGGTTGATTATATGATAATTTGATTAATTTCTTTCTTTTATGTTTTGGATAAATTTTTTGTAAGTTGAAAATTTTGGAGTATCTGCTTGTAATAATGGTAATGGTTATGGCGTATAGACTGAATTTGGTAGAGCCTTGGCATGGAGGTATACCAAGTGGGGACTTTCAATTCAGGGAAACCCTTAAAAATGGGTAATCCCGAGACAAATCCTCCTTGCTAAAGCAAAGTTAAGAAGACAAGAATAAAGATTATGTTGAATGAGTCTTTGAAGTTTGAGTGATCCTGCATTTTGGGGATAATTATGTGGGGCTTTTTGTGATTTTCAGAAGCTTATTTTGACTGCGATAAAATTTGCTAAATTTTGTTTATTTTGACATATGATGGTGGTCTGTGTGGGTGACTTGGTTGAATACGATATTGTTATAGGGTTACGGAGCGCAGTCTGCTGAAGAGAAGCAGAGGCTCTTTAAGTTAATGAGAAACCTCAATTTTAACGGGGAATCTGGTTCAGAGCCATATACACCCACTGCCCAAATTTTAGGTGGAGTACCTTTGTCAGATGGGCCTTACTCTCCTGACTTCAGGGGGGATTTTGGAGCTGGCCTTTTGGATCTTCATGCTATGGATGATACAGAGCTTTTGTCTGAGGTATGCTTTATCTCATGTCACCTGTGTGGCCTATTAATCCAAGTAAGCCAATGTGAACAGACTACTACTTGGATTTTTCTACAAATTACAATGTTTGGTTGGACGTAAAAACGAGGAGGAAATTTTCATGGATGATCTCCATGTATAAATTTGCACATCAAACTCATCAATGAACAATTCCACCCCAATTTTAACAAACATATCCTTATAGAGAAAATTCTTCTACATGTAATGTTGTCAGTAATACAAGTGTTTCTACTTTGTGTGATTGTTGGTTCTAATTTTTTTTCTTTTCCTCCTTTCAGGAAGTTATAGCAGAATCTTTTGAGCCATCACCATTATTGCCTGCAGATACTAGAGCATTTCAAGATGATTTCAATCCAGTTAACAGCAAACAGGAACAAGGAGAAGCAGATTTTGACGCATCAATTTCTTTGCCTATGAATGAATTAGATAATAGTACGAGGGAAAATAATGTTGCGAAGATTAAAGTTGTGGTATGTCATTCCTTTATAGACATTAATATCCCTGACTGGCAGAAGCATTTAGCCAATGTCATTCATCAGCATTCAGGATAGAAAGCAATGAGAAAAATGTATCTTTTTAAAGGATTTCAGGTTTCCTAAATGAAAATCCACTGCAATTTGAACCTTTTTACTGTTGAAATCGCGCGTAGTCTGTTTTGTTAACATTTGAGAGGGATTTATAATTACTTTATTGAAATAGAAAGTGATGATTAAATGCATCCTCTTAAAAGATTTTCTAAATGAATACTCACAACACTTAGAACCATTTCACTGTTGAACTGTGAGCTATTTTTTTTCCCCATTTAACATTTGAGGGGGATTAATTGTTATCTTTTATTTCAACTTTTTCCTTTTTTAAAACTATCCTTTTTGATATGTTTCTTAGGTGCGCAAAAGACCTTTAAACAAGAAGGAGCTTGCCAAGAAGGAGGATGATGTTGTATCTGTATCTGATTATGCATATTTGACTGTTCATGAACCCAAACTAAAGGTTTGTTTAGATATAGGACTGGAGCAGTATTTACCCTTTGTAAACACTAAACAGCAATGCTGTTTAAATATTGAGTTCTTATTTTCATTTACAGCTAAAATATCTAATTAATTGTTCTATCATGAAAAGGTTGATTTGACAGCTTACGTGGAGAAACACGATTTTTGTTTTGATGCTGTTTTTGATGAGAATGTTACCAATGATGAAGTAAGACATCTCATATTGAAGATCGAGTTTGTCTTTCTTTTTTTTTTTAAACGAATGGTTTTGGTACCATGATTTGCCCCTGTTTTTGTTGATGTTTGTCTGTTTCTTAAGCTTCATTTATTTGGCCTAAGGCATTATTACTTTACGATAACAGGTATATCGAGATACAGTACAACCAATTATTCCTACAATTTTTGAGCGAACCAAAGCTACCTGTTTTGCTTATGGTCAAACAGGTGAAAAATTTATTTCTGCTAATGATATCATAACTGTACTAAATTATCACTATTTGTCCAAACCAAAGCCTGAAGTTTTCCAATATTTGCTCTGGTTTAGTTTAGGGTTTAAAATTTATGTTTTGTTATATTTAACTTGGCTACCCTTTTATATGCCATATTATTTTTCTGCACAGTGTCAGTTTTGAACATATTGAGTGAAAACATTAGGACTCTTCTGGCTGAGTTGCTTATTTGCTATATTTTCATCTCCAAATTAACAGAGAAATGACTAATGTGTGAGAGAGTTGGAGACTATTGATGGCTTTGGCCTAGATGTAGGATGATACCTATTACTTGTGGATCAATGCAAACACAATACATAAGTACTTGAATATTTTAACTTTATAATGCAAAACCTTTTCCATGAAGCAGAAATTGTAAATTTTCTCAATATCTATGTTTATTCATTCATTATCCCCAGGTTTGTGATCCTTGAGCCGATGGTCTATCTCCCGTATTCATTACTGTGACCCTAAATAATGCTTTACTTTCAGGAAGTGGCAAAACGTACACAATGCAGCCATTACCACTCAGAGCTGCCGAAGACCTTGTTCGGCAGCTGCATCAGCCATTTTACCAAAATCAGAAATTCAAACTGTGGCTTAGTTACTTTGAGATATATGGTGGAAAACTTTTTGATCTACTTGGTGACCGAAAGTGGGTATTTCTCTCCATTTTGATAATATTTATGTTAATCTATTTTAATTCATATGAATTCAATGGGTGCATGTTAAGCATCTAAGGAAAGTGGGAAACCACACTTTAAAAGCTAGATATTAAGGTGGAAGAGCCACTCTCTTTAAATACAACATCAAGCATCTCATACTATCGGATTTGGGACTTTGGGTACCCCATAATACCCAAGTCCCTAACAGTGTATTGTAAATACGTTTGCTGAGAGTGACGCACCTTAGTGTGTCCTTAACCATGATGTTTGCTTTGGTATAAATGCTTTCAATGTAGATTTGAGCCTTAATTAGAATATGGTATTTTTAATATCAACTATTCAAATGCTTCAATAAGTATTTGTCCTATCCGATGGGCATTCATCCTTAACTTAATACTACACCGACCATTCATTTTCTGATTATTTTCTGCTTTATAAGAATTGAAATGTTTATCTGTCTGAATTTGTATGGATATACAGATGTCAGTCATCTTTCTCATTTTATTAAGCTGCATGTTTTATTGGCTTTTTGGTGCACACTGGGTTAACATGTTGCTTATGGTTGTTTTTGTCATTCTATGTATAGGAAACTTTTAATGAGGGAGGATGGAAGGCAGCAAGTTTGCATTGTAGGATTGCAAGAATTTGAAGTTTCTGATGTACAAATTGTCAGAGAATTCATTGAGAAAGGGAATGCTGCAAGAAGTACAGGATCCACTGGTGCTAATGAGGAGTCCTCTAGGTCACATGCTATCTTACAACTGGCTATAAAGAAGCACAAGGAGGTGAAAGAGAGCAAGCGGAACAACGATAAGAATGAAGAAAGAAATGGGAAGCTTGTGGGGAAGATTTCTTTCATCGATCTTGCTGGAAGTGAAAGAGGTGCTGACACTACTGACAATGATCGTCAGACACGGTAGTGTTCCACATTTGAATTTTTTGCTTGATGTTTGAATCCCAAAAAAGTTTAATGCTTACGGTGGAATTTTCAAATGTTCTGTGCATGTTATTTTTGTCGAACACCTCATTTGGCAATGAGTTCAGAACTCTGCATAATCCAAATCTTTGGGTGCATAGTATCAAGCCACATCAAATGTTGAAAATCTTTAGAGTTAGACAAAAGAACCATTTTCTTTTTGTTTAGTTTTTTTTAACCAACCTTGTCTTGGCTATTAGGGTATGAAATTATATATTTGTTCTTTTCTTTTTTCTACTCTATGTTTCTTGCTGTAAGCAAACACTTTAAAGGCTTTACTTAGTAGATACTAACTTTATAGCTGATATTATCGCGAACATGATATAAATGAAAATTTTAAGAAGAAAATTATGACGTTATTTTTCTTGATGGTTTTTCAAAGATCAAACTAGGTTTAGCATAACAAACTGAGTCTAAATAGTTGCCCTAATAGTTTAATACTGCAGAGTATTGCTTTGTAAATAGAACTCAAATGTGCAAAACATGTTAGCTGTTTATTGTCATTAAAATTTTAAAAGAAGTGTTTGTGCAATTGCCTGCAAAGCAAAATTTGGTGGCCTCCTCCATCCCTGCCTTGTGTCAATTTTCTTGGTTCAGATAAAGTACTGTTTCTTATAGTAACAGATCACCTCACGTTGCAACTTCTATGCATCTGTATTATAGGATTGAAGGAGCAGAAATCAATAAAAGCCTTTTGGCTTTGAAAGAATGCATTCGTGCTCTTGACAATGATCAGATCCACATTCCATTTCGAGGAAGTAAACTTACTGAGGTGCTTCGGGATTCCTTTGTGGGCAACTCAAAGACTGTTATGATCTCTTGTATATCCCCAGGTGCGGGATCTTGCGAACACACGCTTAACACCTTAAGATATGCAGATAGGTATGTTTCCCTACTATGAGCTTTAACATAGTGCTTCATGACAGGGTGCTTCATTTCAAGGACATATTTTAACTTTCACCATTATTTGAACAGGGTTAAAAGTCTATCAAAAAGTGGAAATCCCAGAAAAGACCAGCCCCCAAATCCAGCACCACAGGCTAATAAGGAGGTTTCATCTACATCTACATCATCCCTTCCAGCTGGTGCTGGTTCGGAAAATTTTTATGATCAATGTCAAGTGAAACCAATGGATATTGGCAGGAAATTTATTGAAAAGGAAAGTTCTTTGTACAGCTCTGCTGCTGATGTTGTTGACAAACAGCTCCTTGTCAATGAACGAGAGGAAAAAGGCTTAGGTTCTGCTTCGATGGACAAGGAGAGGTTTGAAGTGAAGAACTCATGCAATGGTTCTACCAGTCAAAGTATGAACTCTTATTCACAAAATGATACTGATGAGAGAATGAAAAAGGTTTCCTCGCCATATAGAAGAAGGCCTAATGATACTGAAAGGCCTGCAAACTGCATGAAAAGGGATTCCAATGGTTCTGACATGTTCACCACTAACTCCTACCAACAGAGCATAGGGAACTATAACACAATTGCCACTGGATCCAGGCTCTATGAAGCAGAATCCTCTCCTAATAATAATATCAGTGAGATACTTGAGGTTTGTCAAATCACATGAACTACCATTTTTTTACAAGTTTTCAGTTAAATACTAGCGTTGTATCTGTTATCTGATCAACTCTTTTTTGTGCTTTTCAAGGAGGAAGAAGCACTAATTGCTGCTCATAGGAAAGAAATTGAGGACACTATGGAAATTGTTCGTGAAGTAAGTTATGACATTTTTTAGGTTATGTTTGTGAAATGCAAATTCTCGTGGCATTAATTAGCATGCTTAACATTAGGGAAGTGCTACAAAGTTGGAAACATATGACTATAGATTCGTTTTCAGATTCAAATGCTAAAGATAAATAGATAACGCCACTTCCATTCTAGCAAAGATTCTTATTGTTTAGCATAGAAAAAAAAAAGAAGTTTGTGGTTCTCAAATTCCACAAAACATATAGGCAATCTATTTTTTCTAGTGCTCGTCTTATATTTGCTTTTGGTTTTCAGGAAATGAAACTATTGGCAGAAGTGGATAAGCCAGGAAGCCTTATTGACAACTATGTAACCCAACTGAGCTATGTGCTTTCTCGAAAAGCAGCTAGCCTTGTGGGGCTTCAAGCTCGCCTTGCAAGATTCCAACATCGACTGAAAGAACAGGAGATACTAAGTAGAAAAAGACTTCCTCGTCAATAGAAGACTTGGTTTCTCTTATTGAATGTCGATGATGATCTACATTCTTGTGTTGGTTAGCTATAGAGTTGAAAGGTTTTCTTTGATATAAACAGATTATTTTTTTTCTTTTCTGGATATATATTCTAATTAAACTTACATGTATATGGCCATATGTGATATGTTTGGCCTCCTTTTGCCGTTGCAAATTTGGTAAAAGTCTGTGTATGGCCCCAAAATTTTAAGTTTGAGAGGCCGAAGGGGAAAAAAAATTGCAAGCTGATAGAAAATTGAAATCCACAGGTTCAAATTGTATTATCAGGTAATCTCTCTCTGTGTGTGTGAAAATTTTATAATATTATTGGTCTTTGGTGCCACAATTCATATATTTACATAAAAGTAAAATAAAATTAAAAAAACAACCATTATAAGCAACTAATACATATAAATAAATATTCTGTTAATTTTAATATTAATATTTTTATTATAACAAGAATTTAATTACAAAATCTGATATGATATAAAGATACAATTAAAAAAATAACTATTTTTCACATACAAGTCATTTATACATACAAGTTCATACAAATTATTTACATTCACGCGTCCTGCACGTTCTTCTTCTTCTCCTCTTTTTCTCCTCTTACTTTTTCGTTAATTTTCTCTTTTGTTATCGTTGTTACTAATACCACCACTTCATTCTTTTCTCGTTGAACTTTTTTCTCCTTTCTCATTTTTCTCCTTCTCCATCTTCTTCATCATCATGATCATCATCGTTATAGCATTGTCGTCTTCTTCTTATACGTATCATCGTTATCGTTATTGTCGTTATTGTTATCATTATCGTAGAAATTTTGTCATATTGATGACGTTGCTTGATCCAAAATTTTTGCCATAGAATTTTTGCCATAGACTTTTCTCAATTTGTGTAGTTGCAGCAAATTTCGGGGTAAAATTAAGATATTTAGGTATATTGTTTAAAATTTTTGGATGGATTCATACTGATAAATTCTGCATAATTCAAAACTCTTCTTCTTCTTCCTCCTCATCTTCTGCTGTTGATTCTTCTTTTTATCATCATCACCACCTTTTTTTTTTCCTATTCATCTTTTCTTTCTTGTTTTACCTTCTCAAGTTTCTTCTTATTTTACTCTTTTTTAACAAGAATAAAAACAAAAAAATCAAACAAAGAAGAAAAAAAATACATAATGCTGTAAAATTACTTGAAAGAGGATAAACTTACATTCATTCAACTAAAAGAAAGAAAGAAATAAGAAAAAAAGAAGAAAAAAATGCAACAATAGAAAAAATATTTTTGTGTAGTTACAGCAAATTTCGGAGTAAAACTAAAACATTTAGGTGTATTGTTTAAGAATTTTCGATGAATTTGTACTAATAAATTCTGCATAATTCAAAGTTCTTCCTCTTCTTCCTCTTCATCTTCTGCTGCTTCTTCTTCTTTTTTATCATCATCACCATCTTCTTCTTTTTTCTTATTCATCTTTCATTTCTTATTTTACCTTCTCAAGTTTCTTCTTATTTTACTCTTTTTTAACAAGAATAAAAACAAAAATCAAACAAAGAAAAAGAAGAAATACATAATGCTGCAAAATTACTTAGAAGAGGATGAATCTATATTTATTCAACTAAAAGAAAGAAAGAAATAAAAAAAAAGAAGAAGAAAAAAATGCAGCATTAGAAAAATATTTTTGTGTAATTGCAGTAAATTACGGAATAAAACTAAGACATTTAAATATATTGTTTAAGAATTTTTGGTAGATTTATACTGATAAATTCTGCAAAATTCAAAACTCTTCATCTTTCTCCTCCTCATTTTCTGCTTCTTCTTTCTTTTTTTTTTCATCATTACTATCTTTTTCTTTTTTTTTTATTCAGCTTTTCTTTTTTATTTTATCTTCTTAAATTTCTTTTTGTTTTACTCTCTTAACAAGAATAAAAAAAAATCAAATAAAGAAGAAGAAAAAATACATAATGCTGTAAAATTACTTGGAAGAAGATGAACCTACATTCATTCAATTAAAAAAAAGAAAAAAATAAGGAAAAGAAGAAGAAAAAAAATACAGCATTAGAAAAAATATTTTTGTGTAGTTGCAGCAAATTTCGGGATAAAACTAAGACATTTAGGTGTATTGTTTAAGAATTTTCAGTGGATTTGTATTGATAAATTTTACATAATTCAAAACTTTTCCTCTCCCTCGTCCTTATCTTCTGCTGCTTCTTCTTCTTCTTTTTTGTCATCATCACCATCTTCTTCTTTTTTGTTATTCATCTTTTATTTCTTATTTTACCTTCTCAAGTTTCTTCTCATTTTACTCTTTTTTAACATGAATAAAAAATCAAACAAAGAAAAAGAAGAAATACATAATGCTGCAAAATTACTTGGAAGAGGATGAACCTACATTCATTCAACTAAAAGAAAGAAAGAAATAAAAAAAATAAGAAGAAAAAATGCAGCATTAGAAAAAATATTTTTGTATACTTGCAGCAAATTTTGGGATAAAACTAAGACATTTAGGTATATTGTTTAAGAATTTTTGGTGGATTTATACTGATAAATTCTGCATAATTCAAATCTCTTTCTCTTTCTCCTCCTCATCTTCTGCTGCTTATTTTTTTTTTATCATCATTACCATCTTTTTCTTCTTTTTTTTATTCATCTTTCCTTTTTTGTTTTACATTCTCAAATTTCTTCTTGTTTTCCTCTCTTAACAAGAATAAAAATAAAAAAAATCAAACGAAGAAGAAGAAGAAACATATAATGCTACAAAATTACTCGAAAGATGATGAACCTACATTCATTCAACTAAAAAAGAAAGAAATAAAAAAAAAATAAAAAAACGCAGCATTAAAATTTTTTTTTTGTATAGTTTCAATAAATTCGAGATAAAACTAAGACATTTAGGTGAATTGTTTAAGAATTTTCGGTGAATTTATACTGATAAATTCTAATTCAAAACACTTTCACTTTCTCTTCCTCTTCCTCACTTTTGCTCTTTCTTATTCATCTTTTCATTATTATTTTACATTCTAAAAAATACATAGTATTGCAAAATCAATAGAAAGATGAAGAAAAAAAAGTGCAGAAACAACAGCAGCGATAAAAAGAACGACGACGAGGATAAAACACGCGAAGAAGAAGAAAGAACGCGAAGAAAAAGGAGGAAGAATGCAAAGAAAAAGGAAAAGAAGGAGGAGGAGAAGGAGAAGAAACGCGGGATACAAACGTTGAAGGAGGAACGTCGTGATTTCACGTGCGGATTATAAAAGTAAGTTTTATTGGGTTAAAATTAATTTGTATAAACTTGTATACCAAAAAGACTTATATATATAGCAGATCTTTAAAAAAAAGTATATAAACCTAATTAAAAATTTAATAAAATTATAAATACGGACAGAATAATTAAATCTTTATTTTATTTAAAATATTTTGTAACTAGCGGTTTGAGCCTTGAGGGGGATGAGGGCATGAGCCACAACAGCCAAGTAAATTGTCATAACTCTCATAAGTCACTGTGTTTTCATATAAACGGAAGATTTAAAAAAAAAAAAAAAACTTGCATAGATAATATTTGAAAATTCATTTTGTTGATTAAAATAATTCTAAGAGATACCCACACTAAATAAATCTTGAAAGAGATAAAAATATAACAAAAATGGTCAGATATTAAATATATATTTTAAAAAATTTTAAAATTATATTTTAATATTTTTTTAAATATTATTAAAAAATATTTTAATTCTTAAAATTTCATAATTTTATGTGTAATTTTTTAAATATTATTTGTGATAAAATTTTTAAAAGAAAAAAAATCTAGAAATTGAATTTTATTTTGATTTTTATATATATTATCTAAATATTTTTATAAAAATTCAAAAATAAAAATATTTTTAAATAAATATTTTAAATATTTTATTTATAGGTATAAATAATGATGAGTTTGGAAAACTCTAAGCAAATATTTGTGATGACTAAACATTATTACTTTGATAAATAGCAAAAATATTAATTTACATATGTTAATTTTTGCTATGCAGGTACAATTGGGCCGAAAATTAAATGATTTGATGCTAGCCCAAGTGTGAATTTATTCAGCATGGATATAAAAATAAAATAATTATATGGCTGAATTGTTGTCATATTAATTGGGCCAGAATGAATTTTGTTGCTCCAAGCCCAATTATGATTTATGCTAAGTGATCCAATACTTGATCCAAAATCCATCAGGAAAGCAAATGTTATCATTTGCCATATGCTTTCCAACGGATTCCAATTCTCATTAAGGATGGATTTCAAATTTTAATTTGGTAGCATTGGAAACATAAATGAGAGAGAGAAAATGAGTGACATGATTGATGTGTTTAAGCTACACGCCACTCTAAGAGAAGTAAAAGCATCTTTTGAATTAAATTGATTAACTCATTTAATTGCTTTCCTTCC
This sequence comes from Arachis ipaensis, assembly GCF_059453495.1. Taxonomy (NCBI): domain Eukaryota; kingdom Viridiplantae; phylum Streptophyta; class Magnoliopsida; order Fabales; family Fabaceae; genus Arachis; species Arachis ipaensis. Next base: position 18,532,096 of record NC_142439.1, read on the forward strand.
AAGTTGTTTATTCTCTCTCATCTCTTTCCTTCTCTGTTTCGGTCATTACCCAGGAAACCATGAAAGCAAAAATGAGCTACCGAAGTGAAGGAAGAACAAGCTACAAGACCATCACAATGATGGCAAGAAAACATAACAAAATAAAAGTATGCTGTGGCTGAGATTTTCACCAAAAATGATAAGATTTGGTGAAGTAATCTCGAGCTCTTCATACTCAAAAAGAAAGAAGAAGATTCGGCCAGCAAGGAAGAGATTCTTGGAGGCATGGCTTGTCTCTGATTCTGCTCAACCACCACAGGAAGTAGCTAGAGTGGCGAAGTGATGGAAGAGGCAGAGATTGGAGGAGAAGAAGCCATCATCATCATGAAGCATCAAGGGCCAAAAATCCATCTTGGAGAGCAAGCCAATGATGGAGCGCTCGGATTGATGAAGGGTGATGACCAAGGAAGGACTAGAGGTAATTGCATGTTGGGTTTTGCATGGTTATCTCTTCTCTCTCTGTGTGGCCGAACCAGATCTATTTCTTGGAGAAGAAGAAGTTGGTTTGGTTTTTGGCTTCAAAAGTGGAGGCTTTCCTCTTCTATAAAAAGAGAGAACAGCCACTGTTTGGAGCAAGGAGAAAGTGTGAGAGCGCAAGGCACAGGGTTCTCAGAGCTACCTGAGCTAACAGATTTTCTTCTCCTTCAATGTATTCTGTTTTGTAATTTTTCTGTTTAATTTTATCATGTCTTGAATCTCATGGAAAAAGGCAAATAGTAAGGTTTGTATGAAAAAGCCATAGAGCGGAAAAAGACAGAGAGTGCAAAATTAAAAGAAAAAGCCATAGATGTCCTTAGAGTTCCTTTGTTCATCTATGTTGTGTTTCATGATTCTGTGGGAATCCCCTTGTAAGTTGGGTTAGCACTTTACAGATTGTAATCAGAAAGATTATAGTGAAATTCCATCATGTTTGTAATGGAGACTGGATGTAGGCTGCACTGCACTTAGCAGCTGAACCAGGATATATCTGGGTGTAGTTTTCTCTCTTCTCTACTCCATTTCTGTTTCTACTGCACAGGAGCAAAAACCAAAAATATCTCGTGCCAAGTGACGAGACAAAAAGAAAAGTCTCGTGGCTAGGGACGAGACAAAAGAAAAAGTCTCGTGGCTAGTGACGAGATAAAAAGACAGGATGTTTTCAAAATTGGTTTCAAAGGTCAGGAAGTACTATCAAGCAAAAAGGGGGCTAAGATTCAACCCTCCTTCTCTTAGCCACTGATAACCATCAAATAATTTAATTATGAATATATCTCGTTTATACTACAAACGAGATAAAACAGAATTTAAACACAGAAAATGGATGCATCCGTGATACATGAAAAGTTATATGCTAAAGAAATACGTGTAAAGAAAAATCGAGGTCAGTGTAAATGTGATACAACCACAATAAATCATTTACGATGTAAATTTGACAGAATACGACAAATTCAAATCAGCTATATAAGGAGCTGCAAGTGTTAGCTTTTTCTGCAAACATATCAATCATTTTTCTCCACTCTTCTTTTTCATTCTTTCAATAAAAGTTTAGTAAAATGTATAGTGGTGAATATATCTTTATGAGTGTATATCATAATTATCACATAAGAAACAATAATGATGATGGAATTGTATTTAAGTGTGATAATTTTATCCTTTTGTGCACTCATCATTTAGGTTCTCTATCTGATTTAAAGAGCCTAATCTTGACAAGCATGAGTGCTAATGGGACAAAAGAGATTAGAAGAGTTGAGTATTAGGTTGTTAGCACCGATGAGAAATAAAATATTTTTTTCGTATTTTTTGGCTCGATGGTGAGTAGCATGTGTGGCTAATATTTGATGTCTACGAGAGAATCATGGTCTAACAAATGACAGAACTTTCTGTAGAGTTTGGTGATGTAGGTAATAGTGATTTTGGACATTTAAAATTTGTCTAAGATGACCCACTTCTTGCACCACCCTTCTGCATTGTGCTAGTCTAGTGGAATATATAGATGTAAATTTTGATGAGTCGAATAAGAAGGACAACAATAAAAGCACTTCTGCAGAGGATAAGGAAGATTTTTGTGGCAAACTATAGGTACCACTGACATCCATATTTGAATTTTTCTGTCATCTCTCAGCCAATTTGACACCATAGCCTGCAAATCTAAGTCATTGTCCATCAAAACTGTAAAATATTTAGAGAAATTTTAATCACAAAACAACATTATATTAATAACTTTATTCATATACTATGAAATAGAAAAAAAAAGTTTCATACTTGGTCGAGCATCAACTGATCTAAACAAAGATGCCAGCGAAGGAATTTTTCCTTAAAATGGTCTCTATTTTGCTGGATCATACCCATCAACCTACCACCAGGTGCAACAAATAACAAGTTATATATCACTCTATGCACAAATAATATTAACTATCGAAAAAGACTATATTAAAATTTCTTAAACGTATACCTCATGGCTCAAGGCCAACAGAAAGGTCTTTGTCTGCCTGTCAAGTGGGCACCATGTTAAAAAATGATGGTATATCCATGACATTAGTAGTGGTATGCACCCAACAATGTATGTGGTGGATTGATGTTGCATAGCACAAAGAGTGAAAACGTCTATACAAGGATGGTGGATTCCTGAGACAAACAGCGACATTGATCGAATATGCTGGCAGAAAGTGGCCGGATTTGCCCAATTAGAATATGCTGCACTCTTTCCTTAAGCCATGCTAACTTGATCGAAAATGACTCATTTCTCTGACCTCAATGCTGAGTATGAAGAGGCCTAATACCAAAAAATTTTTCTATCCACTTTCACGTTGGGTGCTGATACCGTGTCTAAAAGTCTTTCAAGCAATTCTTCACGAGCTCTTTATTGGTACGTAATCCAATATGATACGCCACGTCCTACAGAATGATAGTATACTCATTCTAAAGCAAGTGAAAAATTTGGGTCTCTCGATACCAATTCTCCACGAATGTAAAAATTAGAGTGTTATTAAATACACAATTTTTTAATTTTGTTGTGTCATTAAAGCCAACTTCTCTCAAGAGAGAATGACATCCGATAGTGTAAGGATGTGGTTAATTTGCCTAAAAAATAGAAGGCAAGACCTTTATTAAAATAAAAAATTAATTAATTAATGATATTTAAAAATAAAAATCTATTTTGTATAATAAATTTACTTTATAACAATATTTACAATAACATCTATATTAAAATGATATTTAATAACAAAATTAACTCATTAATTCATCACTAATAATTTAATTCTTACAAATAAGTAAAAAAATTACAAAACTAAACTACGAAATAATATAAATGATGTTCACCATAACACACACACATATATATATATATATATATATATCAACTTTTTTACATATTGTCATAGATTTATTTTCTAAATAAAACATTTATAATACTATTCTTTAAAGAAAATCCTATTTCAATGAAACAACTTCCTAAAAACAGGTACCAACAGCTACTAAAAGCTATAAACAAGCATCTAATCTAAATTATGTTTCTAACAAAACAATTACTTTAGTCATACATATCACAACTAAACCAATCAAACTATCATAACTATATGCTTCTTTATTAAAGGGACAAAATAATAACATTAATCTCGAAATTGATTGTTTCAGCAATATCTCACATTGTATTTAGCGTGTTGATATTATTCGAACATGTATCTACATATACTATAGCATCCAACTCACTCAAATATCTCAAAAAAAAATTCTAAGAAGAGGAAGAGAGATGAAAAAGTGATGAAAAGTGATAAATGATCCGCACTGTAAACGAGTTTTTTATATAGATACCATCTGAGTTTATTTCTGTTTATAATATAAATAAGATATATTCATAATAAAATTTATATTGCAAATGAGATAAGTAATATGACACAAAAATATAAATTGTGTCCAAATAATCTATAGCTATAAATAAAATATTTTAAAAAACTTAAAAAACACAACTCATTTATTAAATATAATAATTATTTACTACTTATAAAAAATTAATTTGTAATATTATCATATTTTTAAATCAAATTTATTTATTATTCATATTTTTAAATTATGGTTTAATTATTCTGTTGGTCCTATAGTTTTACAAAAATTTCAATTAGGTCTTTATATTTATTTTTTTCTTTTAATTAGGTCCCTACATCAATTTATTTATTTTTTTTAATTAGGTCCTTCTTAGCAGTAATTGGCTTAATTGTATAAGGACCCAACTAAAAAAAATTGGTGTAAGGATCCAAATAAAAGGAAAAAAAGTGTAGGGACCCAATTAAAAAAATGGTACAAGGACTTAATTAAAAGGAAAAAAAATATAGAGACCTAATTAAAAATTTTACGAAGCTATAAGGACCAACAGAATAATTAAACCTTAAATTACTTTTGTTGTATGAAAAATTTGGACACATTTTAATAATTTTTTAAAAATTAATTTTTTATAAAAAAATTACACAAACAATCAAATATGGTAAAAACTTATATGTAGTTGTCTTCATCTAAAATTGATAATTGAAAACTATTAGATAATAATTTAGGGACAATTTGGATTGACTTTTAAAAAAATACTTAAATTTTTTTATCTTTTTAAAAAAAATTAATAAAAAAATTTATATTTGGATAGAACTTTTAAAAAAAAATTTAAATATAAAAAGTACTTTAATTTTATTTGGAAAAAATAAAAAAAAATATTTTTTATTTAAATTATATAAAAGGATAAGATTAAAACATAAAATATAGAAACGACAGGTGATATTCTTGAACTAAGTTAGGTATTCTTCCAACCTTCTCTATTAAAGTGTATATGAAGCTCATTTCCATCAACAATTTCCTCCTCACATACAGTAAGAAAAATTTCGATAGTATGATTATTCCATCTAACTTTTGCATTCATTTGCATTTAGTTGAATTTTTTTCGTTAGCTCTTCAATGAATTAGTTTTGCAGAAATGCTATTTTGTAAAAATAGTATACAAAAATATTTTAATATTTTGTTAGAAATTATTATTGATATAATAAAGTATTATTATTTTTATACTAATAAAAATAATTATTTTATTGATATTATTATTATTATCATTATTTTAAAAAACTAATTAATAATTTTTATTAATAAGTTCTCTTTTTGCACTTTGTTAATCCACAAAAGTCCATATCCGTAGATTATAAATCTATAGTGCAATAAATTAATAATAAGCTGCTACTTAACGATGCTAACCCCCCGCTAAATAACAAAAGTCACTACTATGACCCACTTGCCACTTTTTGACATTTTTGACAGCATGTAAAACTAGAAAAACACCAAAAATTCATCTTTATTTGTAAATTAAAATTACCATCAAAGTCCTAAATATATTAACTATAAGATGTAAAATAGTGATGATATTTATGTCATCCGTTAATTAACAATGGTTTTAATTATTATGTTGCTCTCTATAATTTTATAAAATTCTTAATTAGGTACTTATGTTCTGTATCAATTTTTTTTTTTAATTAAATTTTTTTTGACAGTAATTAGCTTAATTTTATAGAAACTCAACTAAAAAAAATTGGTACAGGACTCAAATAAAAAAAAACTTAATGAATTATAATAAACTAATTTTATTTTAATTTATTTAAAATATTTTATTAATCAGTTTAATAATTCGTCCAATAACAATATAACACATATAATATCTTTACAAAAAAGATATTTCTAAAATCTTTATCAGAATATCACCTTAAGGCAAACTATTTACTTCACTTAAATTTAGAAAAAAAGCTACACGTAAATATAAAATGTAAGAGATATAACTTAATGCACTTCTCTATTGCAAAAGCATACTATTTAATCAGTAAATTAAAAGATATTTTATCTTACACAACCTATTATAAAATCATAAATTTAATAATTCTTAAATTTAATTTATTACGAGCCCTGATTTTTCAAATTAATTAAACCATTTCATTTAAATTTTAAGGTGTACATCATAAACACTAATCCTAATATCATTGATTACAGTAACAACTCTGAGTTCATCTGTTCTCAATTTTAATATGTTAATATTACTAAGATAGTTTAGTATTGTTTATAGTAATTCTCTAGGACATTTTAAATAAAAAAAAAAAAATCATGATGAAGAATAAAAAAAAGTTTTATTCGATAATTATCTGAACCTCAAAATAGAAATTCAAATACATATTAACTATAGGCAGTAAGGTATGAGTTATTATTTTGAAGAAAATTAAAAAATAAAAAAGTGTAATAAAATAGGGAAAAATAAATAAGATCATCATAAGATTTTTTTTTCCTTTGTCCGCATATTTTTCAAATTTCATTTATTTTTAAGGATTTGATTTTGGCTAATGCTATGCTTAGAAAACTTTTTTTTTCTCACATGAAGAACCTGCATGGAGCAATGTAGGTGAGACGCGTGTTATATAATTTCAGGAATGAAAATAACAGTGATATGACCAATAAACATCGGTTACAAGTTATAGTTCGGTAACGCCAAAGATCCAATCGTAACTGACGATTTCGTAAATGACCATAAACAGCCTTAAAACAATAACGTCGGATTTACAATTAATCCTCTTCCTAGGCGTTACAACTTAACAAAAACAGCCGACCTTTTCCGCTAGATATAAAGCAGACGAGAAAGTTAAGGGAGGTATGTCACTTTTCCCAAGTAAGATTTATTATCCACTTTATACTAACTTGAGCGTCAGAGTGCCTTTGTAGGTACGCACCCTCGCCGTTCATCCACTGCCGACGTATACTTTGGTTCACTCTAGGAGTCCACCGACCTTATTAGAGGACGAGCTATACTTCGGAATAGTCAGGCAAGAACATTTGGCGCCCACCGTGGGGCCGAATAATCTTCAAATATCATTCGCAAAGGTCCCAAAATACCCTTAAAATACATTCATGGCTGATGCTCCTCCCCCCACCTCATCCGAGCTCCTACGGATGGTGACCGAACTTCAACAAGCAAATCAACGAATGGCGGAGGAGAATCAAAGAATGCAGGATCAAATTGCACAACTGGTTAATGCTCGGCTAGAGCACAATAATGATCATCATAACCGAGAGGAAAATCATGAGCGTCAATCAATACCGACCCATGTTTCCGAAACACCTCAGCGGGAAGAGGAGGAGGCCCATCGAACCGAAGAAGCCCAACCAGACGCTGAGGAAGAAGAGCGCGACAATTCCGCTGGCCCATTTACGGCCGACATAATGAATTTTCAACTCTTCAGACAATTCACTCTGCCAACGACTTTAACCCCATATGATGGGTTAGGAGATCCGAAGCAGCATATTAAAAAATTTCGATCTATTATGATCGTTAACGGTGCATCCGACCCTATTTTATATCGTTGTTTTCCATCCTTTTTAGATGGTCCTGCACTTGACTGGTTTTGCTCTTTGCCTGCAGATTCAATATCGCGTTTTCAGGAATTGGCGAAGCAGTTTGAGGATCACTTTGCAACATCCGCAATATACCTGCATGATTCTGACTACCTGACAACCATCAAACAAGGCCCACAAGAAAGCCTAAAGGATTATATTACCCGTTTTACAAAAGTTGCCATGAGAATCCCCGACCTTCACCCTGAGGTCCATCTCCATGCCATTAAAAGCGGCCTTCGTCCGGGCAAATTCCAAGAGACAATCGCTGTGAGCAAACCGAAAATCTTGGCATAATTTCGCGAAAAAGTCAAGGGACAGATAGATGTTGAAGAACTTCGGCAAGCCCGCAAAGCAGAAAAATCAGCTACTGTCAAGGATGATGATAAACCTCGGGATAGTAAGAAAGCCTTTAAGCCCGTTCCCCGCTATGAGTCATACACACAGTTCAACGCAAAGAGGGATGACATTATCAAAGAAATACTCAACTCCAAATTAATCAAACCTCCTCGTAAGGCCGACGCTTACCCGAAGTCCAAAACTGTCGATAAATCCAAATATTGCACTTTTCATCAGAAACACGGGCACACAACCGATGAATGTGTGATCGCTAAAGATCTCCTCGAACGCCTCGCAAGACAAGGTCACCTCGACAAGTTTATCACAGGACGCATGCAGAAGAATGTAACCTCGGCTTCCGACCCCTCAGCAGCAAGCCCCTCATCAAAGGAAAAAGATATGGCACCAGCCCAACCCAGAGGAATTATCAATTGTATTTTAGGAGGATATGCGGGAGGCGGACATACAAGCTCGGCCCGAAAAAGAACTTATAGGGCCATGTTGGCAGTTACAGATGCCCCTAAGGTTCCTCAGTCGATTCAAGATTTCCCAGAAATGACTTTCCGTTCAACCGACTTTAATCATACCGATGCTAATTATGACGATCCAGTGGTAATTTCTGTTCAGTTGGGAGATTTAATAGTCCGCAAAGTACTTCTCGATCCGGGAAGTAGTGCCGATGTGTTATTCTTTACCACGTTTGAAAAAATGAAGCTAAGTAACAACATTTTGCAACCATACCATGGAGACTTGGTCGGATTTTCAGGGGAGCGAGTCCCCATTCTGGGTTCCGTGTGGTTACAAACCACACTCGGTGAGCAACCATTATTTAAGACACAAGACATTCAATATCTTGTTGTCGACTGTTTTAGTTCTTATAATCTTATATTAGGTAGACCATTTTTAAATAAATTCGCAGCAATTGTGTCTACAGTTCACCTTTGTGTTAAGTTCCCTGTGCAGGATAATTTAGTGGCAACCATCCACAGCGACCTCCATGAAGCTCGGCAATGCTATAACACAAGCTTGAAGCCCATCAAAAGGAGCAACATGGCACAGGTCAACTCCATACAACCCGACCAGCCGAGATTGACAGAAATAGATCCAAGAGCCGATTTTGAAGATCGACCTATGCCAAATGAGGACTTAACAAAGGCCCCCCTAACCGAAGATCCCATGAAATTCACCTTTGTAGGAACATTGACCAGTACGGAGGAAAGAGAATCACTCGTAAGATTTCTGCGTGAGAATGCCGACTTATTTGCTTGGACCCCTGCAGATATGCCCGGAATAGATCCATTTGTTATTACGCACAAATTGGCAATTAATTCAGAAGCTCGCCCAATCTCACAAAAGAAGAGAAATCTCGGGACAGAGAAACGCCTTGCATGCCTTGCCGAGGTTAAAAAGCTCATTACTGTTAACTTCATCCGCGAAATCAGGTTCACAACATGGCTCGCCAATGTTGTTATGGTAAAAAAGAGTAACGGTAAGTGGTGCATGTGCGTCGATTTCACTGACATAAATAAGGCATGTCCTAAAGATGCTTATCCTTTACCTTGCATTGATAATTTAGTTGACAACTCTTGTGGTTATGGTTTATTAAGTTTTATGGATGCATATTCTGGTTATAACCAAATTCTCATGCATCCATCTGATCAAGAGAAAACCGCCTTCATAACTGAATATGGTAATCACTGCTATAATGTTATGCCTTTTGGTTTAAAGAATGCAGGAGCAACATATCAGCGACTAATGAATAAGGTCTTCGAGAACCAGATAGGTCGGAATATCAAAGTTTATGTGGACGACATGGTCGCCAAAACCATGGTTGGCAAATCTCATATCCACGACCTAACCAAGATTTTTGGGCAAATCCGGCGATATAATATGAGATTGAATCCTGAAAAGTGTGCTTTCGGTGTCCGCGGAGGAAAATTCCTCAGATTCATCCTCACCAGCCGAGGAATTGAAGCAAACCCCGAAAAATGTCAGGCGATACTTGATATGAAAAGTCCAACGACACTAAAGGAGGTTCAACGGCTAACAGGGCGGCTCGCGGCTTTATCAAGATTTCTACCATGTTTGGCATTAAAGTCTTTTAGTTTTTTCCAATGTTTAAAAAAGAGCACAAAACATTTTGAATGGACTGAAAGCTATGAAACTGCATTTCAAAATTTAAAACAATTCCTTTCGAAACCTCCTGTTTTACAAAAGCCAAAGACCAATGAGCCATTATATATATACTTGTCTATTACTGATGTTGCAATTAGTTCTGTCCTTGTAACAGAAACAGAGAAAGGTCAACAACCGATCTATTTTGTAAGTAAGTCACTGCAAGGCGCCGAGCTTCGTTACCCGAGGTTGGAAAAGCTCGCATTGGCCTTGGTTTTCTCCTCGAGACAACTCCGACCATATTTCCAGGGGCACACTATCATCGTCAGAACCGAACAACCTCTTCGGCAGATCATCTCAAAACCAGAATTAGCAGGCAGACTAATCAAATGGGCCATTGAGCTTTCAGAATTTGATATTCAATACCAACCGAGAGGATCCGTCAAGTCCCAGCACTTAGCCGATTTTGTGGCGGAACTTACCCAGCCATGTCTGGAAGAAGAAAACTCGGATTGGAACTTGTTTGTGGATGGAGCTTCAAACCCCCAGGGGTCAGGGGCAGGAATATTATTAGAAAGTTCTGAGGGCATAATCCTCGAGCATTCTCTTTGGTTCTCCTTTACAGCAAGTAATAACCAGGCCGAATACGAAGCCGTCATCGCTGGGCTCAGGTTAGCCATTGATTTACACATTACCAGCTTAAAAGTCTATTGTGATTCCTTATTAGTGGTCCAACAAGTAAATCAGGTTTTTCAAACTAAAGATCAAATTTTATTAAAATATTTAGACATTGTTCAAAAGTTGATAAGCAGCTTTTCAAAAGTAGAAATTCACCACATCCCCAGAGATCAGAATAATAGGGCTGACATCCTATCAAAGTTAGCCATTACACAAGCACACACAGCGACACTGCTGCAATCGACTTTAGATAAGCCGAGCATACATACTATTAGCATTTTAAGCACTTTAAGTGAATAAAGTTGGAAGCTACCTTATATACAGTACCTAAAAGATGGCTCTGTCCCAGATGACATCTCAGATAAGAAAAGATTCCGACGACAAGCCTCTTTCTTCACATTAATGAATAATGTTTTATATAGGCGGGGATACTCCCGACCACTTTTGAAATGCTTGGACAGGCATGAGGCCGACCTTGTGTTAGCCGAGGCTCATAAAGAAATCTGTGGGATACACTCGGGGGCAAGAAGCCTGGCACAGACAATACTTCGAGCTGGTTTTTATTGGCGGACTCTGTGGGAGGATAGCAGCAAGAAGGTCAGAACTTGCGACCGATGTCAAAAGCACGCGCCGATCATCAACATTCCAGCCGAGCAACTTCATCAGTCAGTAATAAGTTGGCCATTTAACCAGTGGGGGATCGATATCCTCAGCCCATTCCCCACTGCACCTAGACAGATGAAGTATTTGGTAGTTGCTATTGATTATTTCAGCAAGTGGATTGAAGCACAACCCTTGGCAAGAATAACATCCTCCCAGATGATATCCTTTGTTTGGAAATATATCATATGCCGATTTGGAATTCCCAGCCATATTATCACTGACAATGGTCGGCAGTTTACCGACCATAATTTTAAAGATTTTTTGCAGAATCTAAAGATAAACCAGCACTTCTCATCTGTGGAACACCCACAATCTAATGGTTTGGCTGAAGCCGCTAACAAGGTCCTCTTGCACGCTTTGAGGAAAAAGCTCGACGAAGCCAAGGGACTCTGGGCTGAGCTGGTTCCAGAAGTATTGTGGTCATACAACACTACAGTACACACATCCACTAAAGAAACCCCATTCCGCTTGGTATATGGGTCTGAGGCAATGATTTCCTTGGAAATTTCACAACAATCCTTGCGAACACAAGCAGAGAGCTCGCCGACCATCTTCCCATGGAAAGCTTGCGGCAGCATGGGACGGCCCCTATCGCATACTCGAAGTCCTCGGAAGAGGAGCTTACAGACTAGAGCAATTGGATGGTACTAGACTCCCAAGTTCATGGAATGTCAGTTCTTTAAAGAAATATTTCAGTTAAGACAAAGCAGAATGCTAGTACTCTTTTTCCTCACTTGAGATTTTTTCCAAAAGGGTTTTGCTCAAGGAGGTTTTAACGAGGCTAGCCTGCCTGAATTAAGTTTTTAAGGTACTGCTTTGAATAAAACTTAACTACATTTATAACATTTTTAGCATGTTCCTTTTAACTAACCTCAGCTTCAATTTGCCAATAAATATCATGGGGAAATTTGTCATCACATCACAAATTACTCCTGTTAACAGACTAAACAGATAAATCCTCAAAATACAGTTCATAAACCCCTTTGACGGGTATCAGACAAAGTAATTAGGATCATCCAAAACCTAATTACGCAGATCCCTTACGTAAAACAACTAGTTAACTAAATTACGTAAAACAACTAATTAACTAAATTATCACCACCTTCTTCGATTACTTCTTCATCATCTACAAGCTGACCATCCCGAACCACCTTACTCGGGTCCATAGGTGTAAAGTCACCATCAGGCATAAGAAACTTTACCTGGGTCACAGCACGTTCAAAGCCTTCAGCAAAGGCATCAAGAATGTCACCCTCTCTACTTGCTTCAAATTCCTTCATTTGTACGGTTAGCTCGATAACTCGCTTGTTTATGTCTTCAAGATTAGTATCTTTCTTTGTTAATAGCTCGGCCACCTTCTCACGACTCTCTTTCTCAACTTTCAGTTCCTTTTCCAAGTCAGAAACATTTTTCTTTAATTCAGTTAAGGCTAATTCCTTGGAAGACAGTTGCTCCTTTAAAACAGCACCCTGTGCAGCCTCAGTAACCATTTTCTTGTGCCTTTTCTCTTGGCTACGGCCAATACAGGCCAATCAAAAACCCAACACCTGAAATTACAAATTCAACTTTATAAAAATTTACAATATAGATATTTGATCCAGATGAGTGATTAGGATAAGCTCACCTGAAGAAACTGATCAACTCCAACATCCCCGACTTCTTCCACCCGAGCTATGTCTGAAAAACTTTGGACAACCTCGTCTGCAACGACGTTGAACGGAAACCCACGATCCCAAACAGATGATCCATCTCCATCATTATCGAAAATGTGAAGCTTATCCTGTTTTGCACTAAAACTGGATAGGTCGTCAAGTTGAATAACACCTTCTTTACCCTGTTCCCCTGTAGTAACAGTCATCTATGTTTTTCTTTTTTTAAACACAATCTCTTTCTTTCTCGGTGGGGGCTGGTCAACTTCACCCCCAACATCCATTTTTTCAGCATTCGAGGATGAACCCTCAAAATTCTTAGATTTGAACCGAGCTCTAAGTGTAGAAGCCGATACTCCCGGAAACTTTCCAGCTGTCACAAAAACAAACATAGTATTATCAGAAGAATAGTTATTCAATCAAAAGCAACCCAAAACAAAATATACCTCGATGACCTCACCAAAGTAATCTATCACAGCCGACTTATTATCTTCCCAAGGAAGCAACTCCGACACAGACATCAATCCCCCCTTAGCTACCATTTCAATCAGAAAAGATATAATACACTCGTTCCGGCTAGATATCAGTTCAGGACCTAAGATGTGTTGTGGTTGACAACACCAATACAAGGGGAATTTTTCCCCAAGGTGTTCATCTAGGTAAAATGGAAAATCCTCATCCACTGACTTCACTTTTAAAAACATTTCCTTAAAATCTTTGAAGGAAGATTTATATAATTTGAAAACAGAGAAACCAGGTGTGCTGTTTAAGTTTACCCACAATCCCTTCCATACCCCTTTGGCTTGAAATAATGAAAAGACAGCTCCAAATCCGGTTTAATTTCCAGAAATTTCATCAAAATCTGGAAACACTTTATGAACGCCCAGCCATTAGGATGAACCTGTGATGGAGCACAGTTCAATTGTTTCAGAATGTCACATTCAAACTGACTAAATGGGAGTCGAACCCTCAATTCTTCTAGCACACAACTATACATAAACAAGTTTTCGAAGTCCTTTTTCCTATGAAAAATACGATCAGAGCGGTTGCATGGCAGTAATTCCAAGCGAAAACCAGGTTTTACTATCCTAGCTACATTAACTTCATTAACACTATCCTTATCAGCAAACAAAGAAGCCCTTATTTTGACATCATCATCAACCCAGTCGTACGACTCGTCGTCCTCAAACTTGGGCAACGATTTTACTTTCTTCTCACTCATTGTTTTTGATGAACTCAGAAGGAGGGAAGTAAAGATAAGATGAAAGAAAGGGGAATGTTACTAACCTCTGGTGCTCATAGTGTTTTAAAGCTTCTGAAATTACAATCTCCAGTGCACTGCAAGAAGCAAAATGCTAAACCGTTCAGTTACTTAAATCTTTTCAATCTATGATGAAAATCAACACCATTGAATGAAGCACACTACCAACGGTTAGAACTAAGTCTTGGAACTTGCACCTATCTAGAGAAAATAATAATTAAAAGTTTTACATCTCTCGAGACTTGGGTAATAATTACAGTAACCAGTCTCTTCAGTTACCTATTAGTAACTTTAAAAGAGATATACTGACCTGGGGGCATAGCGTACCGAGCTATAACTCGCCTATTATAAAGCTCAACATATCTCTTCAAAGTTAGGTCAAGCTTGGGGGCTGTGATATGACCAATAAATATCGGTTACAAGTTATAGCTCGGTAACGCCAAAGACCCAATCGTAACCGACGATTTCGTAAATGACCATAAACAGCCTTAAAACAATAACGTCGGATTCACAATTAATCCTCTTCCTAGGCGTTACAACCTAACAAAAACGGTCGACCTTTTTCGCTAGATATAAAGCGGACGAGAAAGCTAAGGGAGGTATGTCACTTTTCCCAAGTAAGATTTATTATCCACTTTATACTAACTTGAGCGTCGGAGTGCCTTTGCAGGTACCCACCCTCGCCGTTCATCCACTGCCGACGTATACCTTGGTTCACTCTAGGAGTCCACCGACCTTATCAGAGGACGAGCTATACTTCGGAATAGTCAGACAAGAACAAACAGAAATATTGATAATGTTAATATACTATTAAGAGAGCCCCTTTAGATTCAGGACAGAAAAAAAAAAAAAAGAAAATTTAAATTTTAGCAACATAGTAACAACACCCGACCAACAAAGAAAATCACAGCCCCAATAGCAAAAAGAGATTTGTTCATTGTTTTCTTGATCAATAGATTCTAGCATCAAATTCGGAGTGGTTCCTCAAGTCTGGACATCAAACCTTGAATCTGAGTTCGTTTTTATTGAATAGATTTTTTTGTTACTGTCATGTTGTCTTTGACACAAAATTTCGTTAAATCTGCACATCAAATCTTGAATCTGAGTTTGTTTTTATTGAATAGATTTTTTTTCTGTTACTGTCATGTTGCCTTTGACACAATTTGTAAAAAATATTTTATTTATTAAAAATACTGACTTTTTATCACTATTTTCACATAATGTTTTATTTGAACCACCTGATATATATGTCCCTTCCATATATTTTTCTTATCATTCTACCACTCTATTTTTATTATTAAATTTATATTTAATATTGTATAGTATAAAATCTTAGTTTCAATTATATTTTTTCACTTGTGGTTTTACTTTTATATAATTTGCTATTTTTTTTATAGTTGTTACAATAAGTTTTCGATCTGAATAAAGGAGGAGAGAATTCTAGTAAAAGTAGCAAAAATAAAAACCAACAACAATATACATAACACACATTTTATATTTATTTTCTATTTTCACCTATTATATCATACATAATAAAATACCAAATACTAACTACACAATATATTTTTTGGTATTATCATTAAAATTATTGTAAATTAAAATTTTATTAAAAGATATTTATTATCATTATTATTTTAATATTTATTATTTTGTATAAAAATATTATTATTTTTTAATAATTTATTTAAATACTATAACTTTAAAATAAATATTTTTATAACTAAAAATTCAAATACAATTGAATTGTAGCAGAAGAACTGAAGTGCTGCTGTTTATTTTAATTGAGTTAAGTGAGTAGCGTGATGGAAAGTTGGTCCCATGGTTTGTTTGTTACCAGGGTGTATGAATGAGGTGTTATTCCTGACCTGCAGATAAGTAGAACCAGTTTTATTGTAATTACAATTCTGCCTGAACATTTTGGGTGAAAATATAATAGTTATATGTACAGGTAGAAATTTATAAATATTTGTTTTCTTGTGAATTGGCCTTTGAGTAGTTTTGACTTGGGCATTTTAGTAGTTGGGGACTTGGGGTGACAGATTTTTTTTTTTTGTTTATAACTGGATTTGGACTTTAAAATAAAAATTTCTATTGGAATTGACCCGAACTGAGTAAGTCTGAAATAAATAACAATTTACTCTTGACCAAAAAAAAAAAAACCACTATGAAATCTGTTTTAATTTTATTTAGTTATTAATAAGAGTTAATTAAAAAAATGATTAAAAGTTTAAAACAGAAGAAAATTTATGTTTAGGGTAGGTCAGGTTAATATTATTTATTGCAACATTACAAAAGAGATTATGTAGTTGTGCAAACTATATTGAAGATTTCACAAATTTAAGATTTCACAAATTTAAGATAGTTTTTTTTTCTTAATATTATTTACTGTGATAGTGTGCAGTTATAGCAAAATTAATTTACAAATTTAAAATAAGCATTATTTATTTGCTCAAAAAATATTTCATTTTATAAATTTACTTTTGTAGAAAGTGACAATGATTCAATTATAAAATAATATTTAGATGTAATACGTTAAAATATAAGAATATAACAAATAACTAAATTAGACACCTTATATTTACAAAGCATATTATTCTATAATTTAGATGCACTATACTATTTTGCAGATTTGGATCAGTCCGTGATGGTTGTGGATTGGTTTTAAAATTTTCAATCTTTCTAATTTTTGTTTGGCAATTTTTTAAAGTTTGCAGACCCATTAAAATCAACACTAGAGTGGAGGCCCATCTGTCCAAAACTGGACTATAACGCAAATATTAAATATTAATATATTATAGAGGCCACTAAATAATATAGGACACTTCACAGAATAAAACTGAAAAGCATCAAAAGATTTGACCGCAATACTCAAACAGGTGTCAGAGTTAAGGGGTGTTTCATTCACCTCATCTAGCCAGGTGCAATTTATAACTCACCAATAACAACACCTGACCAACAAAGAAAATCACCACCACAAAGAAAGCTCCTTTTCTTGATCAATGGATCGTAGCACCAAACCCGTGGTTGTTCGTCAAGTTTGGGCGTCAAATCTTGAATCTGAGTTCGCTCTCCTTGAACAGATTCTTCCCTGTTACTGCCATGTTGCCTTTGACACAGAGTTCCCAGGATTCATCCATGTGTCTGAGAAGAACTGCCACTACTCAAAGCTTCCACCTTCCTACACTTACAAACTCGTAAAGGCCAATGTCGATTCTCTGAAACTCATTCAGTTGGGTCTCGCCCTCTCCAATTATGCCGGCCACTTACCCGACCTTGGCACCGATTCTTGCTACGTCTGGGAATTCAATTTCAAAGGCTTCGACGTCCACCAGGACCATCATAATCCGGACGCAATCCAGTTACTCGCAGAACAAGGAATCGATTTCGCCAAGATTAAGGAAGAGGGGATCCCAATTGGTGCCTTTAGAAGATTGTTTCTGAGATCAAGATTCATGTTTAGTAGGCTGAATCTGACTTGGGTCACTTTTCATAGTTCCTATGATTTTGGGTACATGGTTAAGGTTCTCACTGGAAGGAAATTGCCCAATGATCTTGATGTTTTTAAGGTTGTTGTCTCTGAATTATTCGGGTCTAGTGTTTATGATATGAAGCACATGATTAAGTTTTGCAGAGGAATCAATGTCGGTGGGTTAGAGAAATTGGCGAAGAGTTTGAAGGTTGATCGTGTTGCTGGGAATAGTCATCAAGCCGGTTCGGATAGTTTGTTGACTCTTCAGACTTTTTTCAAACTTAGGGATTTTTATTTTACTGCTGATGATTGTGACGAGCAAGATTGTTTGAACATCAATTCCTTTGCGAATATCTTATTTGGTTTATAAAATTATCTTATTTGATTTATAAAATTATTGTTCTTTACTTCTACTGTAACTCGAATTTGAAGTAGTCTTCATATCAAACAAATTCTAAGCTTCAAAAGAAATTCTATTGAGCTTAACTGGTTCGTGTAAACAATGAGGCGTTGTTGCGCCATCGCTAAACATGTTGCCGTTGTTTTAGTTTTGAAAACCTTTTCTTAAACGTAAATTAAAACATACTTTTTTCTATTTTTTTCCCTCCTGGTATGCTTGCTAATCCTAATTTGGTTTATTAAAAAAGAAAGTATAATTACTCGAAAATTTATCATTTTTTTAAAGAAGATTATTTTGTGTAATAGAAATACATAAAAAATAACATAATTATTTTCTTAATTAATTTTCTTTTTCATTTTAATTAAATTAATTTTTTATTTAGAAAGATTTGCAGCATTTAAAATATTAATAATTGTAATTAGTCACTTCTTTAGGTTATATATTGAAATACAAAAATATTACTTATACACTAAAATACATAATTATCATAAATCGAATCGATAATTGACCCGTTCAAGATATTGGGTCTCTAGACCAGTGGTTCAACCGTTAAGTCAATGATCAAACTGGTTAATTGGGACTTGAGGTAATGTTTTTTTGGGGGATTTGCAGATGCTGTAGTTGCCTTAGGTCAAAGTAATGCTTTTTTTGTTCAAAAGCAACTGTGTTTTAGGCAACACCTATTCACCCACTAGTAAAAAGTGTTGCCTCTTCTTCTGAGTATGCAACACGTTGAAAGTGTTGCCTATTATTTAGAATATGCAAGACGTTAAAAATATTGCCTATTTATTTGAATTTGCAACCTGTTAAAAGTGTTGCCTATCAATTTGATATGCAACTCTTGAAAGCGTTGTCTATTCTTTTAAATATGTAACCTATATAAGTGTTACCTTTAAACTAAATATACAACCACTGAAGGATTGTCTTTTTGGCTAAAAATAAGGATTGTTTTTGCATCGAAAATACAAAAGTTAAGAAACATGTATAATCATTTAATTATTAAATAAATCTGCACACTTTAATAATTAAGATCAGGGTCATCATTACTATCTCTTAGTTCACACTACCCAAGCCTACATGAACACAAGACACATTTTGTCCTATAAGGGGCTAATTGACAATGCAACTATACTCTTGTTGATTCTTGACAGCGTCATCAAGGAGTGCTACTTGTTGCAGTTGCAGCGGTAAGAGTAGTGATATCATCATGATAGCGGATATTGACAGCTGAGCTAACTACAGAAGGTAGGTGATCTCTCTTAAGCCCCCATTGCCTCAGCAGCCTCGACACACTGCGTGGTCACCAATGTGGCTGCAGAGGTCACAGCCATGTCGGTCTTGGCCATCCTCTCATCCTTGCTTGGTGCAGATGAAGTAGCCATTGCAGCCGCGATGGCTGCCACGGCAGAAGCCACTGCAGCCACTGAGATGGTAGCATGCAGCTGAGCATTGCGAGTTCTTGTTTCTTGTTTCTTCTTTCTTTTTCTCCCTTCTGTCTCCCTGGCCATGCTGGTAACTCTGCAAATATCTAGCACAACATCTGCAAATTCAAGATTAAAAAGAATTTAGTTAGTATATTACTATATCAAGGATCATAAGTAGAAAGCCTTGGTTCCAAAGCATATGGTTGAACAATGCAAACATATAAGAAGGGAAGGCAAAAGACAACGGATCCACTGATTACCTCAGCTACTACCACTAGTAACCAGCACATATATCAATGAAGCTTAGTTTTTATTATTGAAATGCATAAAATCTCTTCACCATAATAGAATTATCTTAAAGCTATACTGTTACATTAGAAAATCAAATCACTAATGATCTGACACTTGAGAATCACACACATCACCTCCCCGTGAATCAAATTCTACCTTTGCTGCTTAGTCTTGTTCATATTGAGACGATAAAGATGCTTTCTTGATCCTGATAACACCAAAAACTATCTTTATGCCTAAGATCAGAATTTCAAAACAGTCGCACAATCACAAAATATAAAGGAGAAAATAAAAACCTTGGTGCTGGATGGAAACAAACAGTGAACATTGTTTTAGTTGTTCTCTTGTCAAACCAATCTTTTCTTCTGTGAAGTTCACATAGTGTCACAAGCGCTTTCTTAACTCATGCTTCATCCTCTTCCTTTTGAAAACAGACAAAGAACAAACACATACACAAACATTCATTCAAATTGTTCAATAAGCAGAGCCATCTGAGGAAATCACACAGCCAACATAATCAAAAGGTTCAACTCAAATTAGATGAGACCTATAGCATTGAAAACAAGACACTTTCAGAGCATGGTTCTTCGCTTTTTTCTTATGCTTCTGGTTCACTTAATACTGTGAATTATGTGATCAAATGCCAGCTTCTTCACGTCCTGTCACCTAAGGTTTGAAGCTCCATGAACAACGGCAGAGTTTTGCCAATATCAACAATCTGCCAAAATTCAAATAAAAAAATCACTACAGCATCACATTTTTCACAATTGCAGCACTTCAATTGGCTCCACATTTATGTTTTGACCACTAACATGAATTCAAGTATACTGAGAGTTGAAGAACTTGGCAAGAAACTCTCTTGAACTTTGCTGAATCTATCAACCTCTTCCTCCTCCATAAAAAAATAGCTTACTTACATCCTAAAGCATCAAATAAAAAGAATAGCTACCTTTTGGCATTCACAAAGCCTGTGCTGTCCAAATCATAGATCTGCATGCAGTAAAATTCTAATGTCGAAAGGACATCCAATTAACAGAAATGACTAGTGCTTGGAGATACCATGAAAAACAATGAAATTTGTTACTAAGTAGCAACTAGCAAAGACTCAAAAACACTGATTTCTATATGAAAATTTAAACTTAGAAATGCATGTGCTTTTATATCTAAACAAATACTGACCTCTAACTAAATGGGGAGATTACAATGCAGTGATGAGGTACCCAGGTTTTTCAATTACACTTAATTCAAATGGACTTCCCCCCTTAAACTAAATGAATAAGGCATAAACACACATATAATATATAATGAACATAAATACAAAGTTATGCAGTGCATGCTGTATTGTGTATAGTTCATCTAAGTTGTGGAGGCACACTTGCAATGTGTAGCTTAGCTTTATGAACCACTTTCAGGTTAATTTCCATTAACATACATGGCTTACTTCTCGTCCCAATCTGTCCATACATATTATTTAGTAGTAGATGAATCATATGCCCGCAAATTAATGTTTTAAATTAAATAATGACAATTACTAATGGCTTAAATTAAAGGAGTATCTATCTATGCGACTATGTATGTGCAATCTCAGGAAGAGCCAAAAACAAATGCAGGCACGGAACATTCTTTTTTGTACCAATACCTACCCTACCTGATCCTATCCTTCAACAGTTGAATCTTCAATTAAATTCTACCATTGTTTGGCCTCTCAAGAGTGGATACAACTTATGCAATTACATAATTAATAGTGGATAATTTGTTAATTACCATATTTAAACGGAGAGGCGAGGCGAGCTGCGACGAACACCACGGAGACGCCAACAGCGACGCCAGCAATGAGGAACACAGGCAATGACGAGGAAATCGAATAGAGAAGAGTAAATCGCGAGCAGTGACAAGGAACGCGAAGAGAAAAGAGTAAATCGCACATCAATCAAAATTCAAAGTGGTTGGGGTTAAGGTTTCTAATTGAACACGGTTGGAGTAGTTTTGTTATTTCAAGTTTCAACAATTCAACCAAATTAAACCACTAGTAAGTAAAATTTGAGAGAAATTTTTGTCATACCTGAGAGACTTGAGAGGAAGATGTGAACGACACCACGGCGGAGCAAAGCGAATGTTTCAGAATGGCGCGAGCTGAAGATCGAACATGGCGGAGCAGAGCAGAACACGATGCGAGAAGAAGCACATGACACGAGCAGAGCAGAACGCGATGCGAGCAGAGCAGTGAAGAACACCACGATGGCGAGAGAGAAGAACGCAGAACGCGAGTCAATGTCGTGAAATTGGGGAAATTGAGCTAGGGTTGGGGTTAGGATTTTCATTCTAAAATGGTAGGAATTGAGTTCTGTTTCTAAATAATAGGCTAATAGTAGTGAGGAAGGTGATGAATCAATTATTGCTCGCGTTTCCTTTAGTGTTTTTTTGGACTAAAACTCCAAAGTGGTCCCTAAGATTGGGCGAGTTACCCATACTTGTCATTGACTTTCAAAATTCCCTAACAGCATCCCTGACATTCAACTCCGGGACCCATAGTGGCCCTGCAACTCTTTCCGACGCCAAGTCAGCAAACGGAGGGATGATCTGGCACCTCCAATGCCACGCTGGAGCCAGCAACGGCAAGCTGACGTGGCAAATCTGAATTTTGTACCCAATCTGGTCCCTGGTCCCATTAAAATCCTAAAAGCTAAGATCGTCCTCTTCATCGCCTGAGCTTCAAACAGCTGCTGCTGATTCCTTCTCAGATCATCCTCTTCATCGCCTCCAGCTCTAGGTAATAACACATACAGATCATATGCCTTCCATTTCGATCTGCCATTTCTCTGTTTCATGATTGCTAGCTGCTGCTACCATAATATGAATGTAACTTGGCTAAATTTCAGTTTCCTCTAAAACTGTAATCACTCAATACTAAAAACTATAAGCTGCCGCTGCTTTTGTCAGTTTGCAATTGTTTGATGTAGCATTGCATTGTGTTACTTACTGTAAACATGTGCTGCAAATGCAAATAAAAAAGGTGACAAGGCTTCCTTGATTCCTCACTCTAGACGGCCTGCACTCCCCTCTCTGCAAATACCCTTATGGTCATTAGATGCCGCATTATCTTCTTTCGTAAAGACGGATGGTCCTTCCACATCCACCTACTTCAAGGACCCTCTCTCTTAATGGTAAAGGTTCATTCTCTCCATTGTCAAAGGTTGTCCACTCATTACCGGTTACTCCAATCGCATCTTTGGGTTAAGAAAGTGTACATGGCAGACATCTGGGATGTGCTTCTGATTTAAATGTATGTCTATTTTCTTCAATCAAGGCAACTGTTTTCATACAACGCTTGCTAAAATTTTTTACATTTTGTATGTTAAACTGGTATATGATTTTAAACTATGCTGCATTGATGAATATTTTCATTCTTGTATAGACAATGGTTGTCAAGCAGCATATAACTCGATCACTTTCGGTTCCAGTTGATGCCAAAGCCAGCAAATTGAGGTGCACTCAGTCTACGGTTTTTGGATATCCCAATTATAATGTAAGTTAAATATATGATATTTTGTTAATTTGTTCTTGCCTACTTCATTTCATCATCTTTTATTGGTTCATTTCAGACAAGAAAAAAGACTTGGTGTGATATGTTTGTTTGGGCTGACATTGTTTAAGAGGAAAGTGCTGGAATAGCAGATTCTGATAGAGTCAATGGTAGAATGAAGATGAACCTAGCATGGAGGGTTGGGAGGTTGAAAAATGATGTAAGAAGTCAGAAATTCATGACCAATTTGTTGATGGTAGCTGTGTTTATGATGGTAGTGTTTCTGTTAGTGATGTGTGACAAATTTTGAAGAAAAAATTATAGAAGGATTCATGTGTAATGTAATGTAATGGAATATATATTGTGTAAAAATATTTGAATGGAATGAATAAAGAGTAATTTGTGGTATTCCTGTGACTTACACATGATTCAACAAAACTGAGTTATATTTAAATAGGATTACAATAAGCAAGTTAAACAGCAAACTGGATGTATATTAAATTAGTTATCAGAGTTGAACAAAAAAGATGCATAACCAAGCATCATGAGTATTAACATCAAAAGATCCATTGTGATATCAAAATAACCAGGACTGATCTTAGTAGTCATTGTCTAAATTTTAACAAAACATTAAAGGCCTAATGCCACATACTAATTTTCATAACCTCCCTAAACACATCTAACTAATTTCTACAAAACAGGTAGGTTGAGACAACTCAAGTTCTACTGGTTGGACATCACTGGCTGCTGAAACAATAGGTGCTAAATTAATAGGTTGTACATTTCCTCCTTCACCTTGTTGGTTCGTTTCATCAGAGGTAGCAACGCATGTTTGGTCGGCTGTTGGATCTCCTCCCCCTTCGCCCTCTTTGCTTTTTGTAGCAGCCTCAGCCTCAGCCACAGCAGCAGCAGCTGCTGCTGTATCGGCCAATCTCTTCTTTTTGCAACCTCTCTTGGTGTGACCTTTATCACCACAATAACTGCAAGTAAAATTTTCAAGCTGCCTTTTCAAATGAGTGTTATCGTTGAATGTTTTTATTTGCCCTGTTTCTGTCATCTCTAGCACAAGTGTGATCATTGTTGAATGTTTTTATTTGCCAACAAGTATCTTCATGGTCTCTTGAGGCATACATCAGCCATGGACATTCCTTTACTTTACATACAACTCTCACTCTTTTGCTATAATTTTTTTTTCAACCTAAGCCTCTTTCCTTCCTGAATTGTGTACTCCCTAACAGCCTATTTGAACTCCCATTTGGTAGTGAATTTCATACCAACCTCCAGCACTAACTCTCCAAACCTTCCTCCATCTCTAAACAATGGACAACCATCATCTGAGTCAACATCTGTTATTTCCTCTTCAGAGTTGGGAGGGGTCTTCATCTCCTCAGAATGCCATGAATTAGCCCCATCAGAATCGGCACTAGGATCAAGTCCAAATTCTGCACCAACAAAATCAATGTCAACTTCGCCATCCGAGACATCTTCCACTAGTCCATCATCTTCAATAACAATCTTCTCCTTAACAAATGCAGAGGCAGAGGCATGTTTAAACTTAAGAGAACTCCTCCTACCTTTGACAGACACAAACCCTTCATCTGAATAATGATTTTCTTCAAAATGCATGTTGATAAATCCCCCATCAACTTGAATTTTCAGTGTAAGATTCAAAATTGTTCAGAGATGAAAACCCAAATTCAAAAACCAGTTTAAAATTGCATAGCCCTAACCCTATCAACATCATCCCCTGTTCCATTCATAAAAAAACAGAGCACCCCAACAACCCAACCCAACGTATAAGCAATCAAAGAAACTCTAGAAAAAATAGTTGCAACAAAGCATAAAGGTTCTCCATTTACAAGAACACCAGCACCATAGAGTACAATCATACATGCATTCCAAAAATAAATTAAAAAAAATTAAAGCCACTAAACTTCAACATTAACGCTTACCTTGGCTAAGAACGAGAGGAGAGCAACCTCCTTCCTTTGAAACACGATTCCACTCTAACCTAGCCGTGGGTTAGTTCAACTTGGGTGATGAATGATTTCAGAAACTTTTCACTGGCACCATTGATTAGAGATGAAGAAGAATGATGGAGGTAGAGAAGAAGATGAATATTTTGTATGGGGTAAAACTCGTTTCTGCTCCTTCATATACAAGTCACAGCGTTTTTTTATTTATTTGGGCGCTAAAGAGGGAAATGACGTCGTTTAGAGAGGGTCCAACGTGGCAGCGAGGGTGCCACCATGGCACTCCGTTTGCTGAGTCATCACCGAAAAGGGTTGAGGGACTACATTGGTGCCCGGATCTAAATCTGGAGGATCAGTATAGGTAATTTTAAATCTCGAGAACTAAAATGAGTAATCGCGTGAATCTCAAGGACCAAAATGGGGTTTTAGTCGTTTTTTTGTTTAGGAGAGAGTAAGTTCTATTAAAATATTTGAGAAAATGATAAATAGGTCTCCGATTTTTTGTCCTGCGGATATTTTTTTTTTGACCATTGAAAAATACTTTTAAGTCTCTGACATTCACAAAACTTGGACGGATTAGTCCTTGACGGAGGCATTTGAGCAGATCAGTCCCTGACGGAGGCATTTGGACGGAGGGACTGATCTGTCCAAATTTTGTGAAGGTCATGGACTTAAAAGTATTTTTCAATGGTCAGTGACAAAAATGTTCGCGGGACAAAAGGTCAAGGACCTATTTGTCATTTTCTCTAAAATATTTGAAGGAAATTAAAATTTGAGAAAAAAGATATTTTTGTCTTGCGGATATTAAATATGACTTCTGTTATATTTTTGTCCTGCGGAAATTAAACATGACTTCTGTTATATTGGCCTGACCGATATACAAATGCATACGTGGAAGAGTTTTTAAAATGGGACAAATTTAACATAGTAGTCGATATGTCCAAATTTTGAAAAAGTCAGTAACTTAAATATATTTTCAAATCCTTAAAAATATAAGAGTAAAGTATCATTTTTGTCCCCAACGTTTGGGGTAAATTCCAAAGTTGCTCCTAATGTTTCAATTGTTCTATTTAAGTCCCTAACGTTTCAAAATTGACTCAATGTTGTCTTGCCGTTAGGAATCCGTTAACAGAATTGACGGCGGAACAAAATTGAGACGATTTTAAAACGTTAGGGACTTAAATAGGACGAAAACGTTAGGGACAAAAACGATACATAAAAATAAATTTTAATTTAATTTTATCTTTCAATAATATTAATTTTTTACTGTATATAGTATTCAATTATTTTTTAATTATATCTAAATAAATTACACTTAATCACATTACTTTCATTTTAAATAAATTTATTTTTTTATAATTTTAAAGAATTCTAATACATTAGAAACAAAAAGTATATTTTATATTTTATATATATATATATATATATATATATATATATATATATATATATATATATCTGCAAGTTTATATACTACTCATTGTTATTCGACAAATATTTCATCATAACTAAAAATGTTTAGGAGTAAAATTATTAAAAAAATTAATTTATTTAAAATAAAAATAATATGATTAAGTATAATTTATTTAGATGTGATTAAAAAATAATTAAATACTATGTATAGTAAAAAATTGATATTATTGAAGGATAAAATTAAAATTTATTTCTATGTATCATTTTTGTCCCCAAGATTTTCGTCCTATTTAAATCTCTAACGTTTCAAAATCGTCTCAATTTTGTCCCGCCGTCAATTCTGTTAACAGATCCCGGATAACATTGAGTCAATTTTAAAACGTTAGAGACTTAAATAGGACGATTGAAACGTTAGGACAATTTTAAAACTAACTTTAGGGACAAAAATAATAATTTACTCAAAATATAATCATAAAGTCAAGATGTATTTATCATTTTCTCAAAAAAAAAAAAAGTTTAAAATTAAAAAAAAATCAATCCAAATTACTGAAATTAGCACTAAATGCTTTCAAACAAGCTCTTAGTCTTTAGTGCTTTACATTGAATAAAACACTCTACTAATGCCACAGCCCACACAGGACACAGGGCACACAGGGAGCAACAACATTTTGGTTGTGCTGCCTGCACCTTCCATCACCGATCACCGGTCACCACCTCTTACCATTGTGGTCCGTTTTAGTTCCTTCTTTGGCGGCAGCGTTTCTTGTTTCAGTTCAAGTGAAAGAGGGTTGCTTCTTGTTACTGGTAAGTGATGTTTAGAAGATGCTTCATTTGTTTGATTTTATAACTGTTGCTTTGCATCTTTGTTCTCTTCAATTTGTACATGTATTTTT
The DNA here is from genome assembly GCF_059453495.1 of Arachis ipaensis. NCBI lineage: Eukaryota > Viridiplantae > Streptophyta > Magnoliopsida > Fabales > Fabaceae > Arachis > Arachis ipaensis. Next base: position 18,559,603 of record NC_142439.1, read on the forward strand.
GCTCATTGTTGTCACCACACCTTGTTTTCTTCATATTAAACAAATGCTGAGCTTTGAACCGCATAGAGAGAAAGACCAATGAGTTTGTTAAAAACTGAACCCAACACCCTAAAATGAAATAAAATCACTCAAAGTAAATCTTTTGTCCTCTTTTGCTTGTCACCTGATAATACTTTATGTATCTGATTAGTGTAGTGATTAGGGTTTTGTTGACGAGATATGTTTGCATTGACTTGGATACAATATACTTTTGTTTTTTAGTTTTTAATTTAATTTCTAATTGATGATTCCATAATTTCCATCATTGACCACAGGTTAAGGGTATTTAGCACCTAAAGTACATGGATAAAGAGGAAGAAGCACCACAAATTCCCAGAAGAACAAGAAGGTCTTCAACTTCATCTTGGGCATCGACTTCAAATGATGTATCTTCTGTTAAAGTGAATAGCCTTGAACCGCAAACAATCAATGATCTTTTAGTTGGAGGGGAACCTGTTAGCCTGGATGACTTGCTTTCTAATTTTCCCGGTAGAAATAGCCAGATTCGTGAGATTGTGCACCTTTTGGGACCATTGAACACTCCTACGCTCCCTTTGTTTGTGTATGGAGGTGCTTCCACTGGAAAAACTAGTATCATTCTTAAACTATTCAGGCATCTCAACAGGCCACTTGTTTATTCTAGCTGCAGGACATGTTATAATCCGCGTATCTTATTTGAATCTATTCTAAATCAACTACATCTCCATAGAAGAAGTGCTGCCAATGGCTATTCAAATGCAAAGCGCTGTGAGAGACCATCGGATTTTGTTAATTTTCTTCGGGAGGCATTGACAAATGCCATAAACGATCTAAAGGAGAAGTCTGAGAAGTTGATGTCAAGCAAGACGATGCAAGGTGGAATCGGAAACATGATCTACCTGGTATTCGACAATTTTCAGCTTGTTAGGGAGTGGGATAAGAGCTCTACTATATTGCCCTTGCTGTTTAATCTTTATGATATGCTAAAGATGCCTGAGGTAGGTCTGATTTTTATCAGCAATTCTTCTCCAGATACCTTTTACTCTAACATGGGTTATGTGGAGCCTATCCCGGTATACTTTCCTGATTATGTAGAAGCTGATATTCGTAAAATATTGTTGAGAAACCAAGCGAACCCGAAGCTATATTCCTCATTTCTGGAGTAAGACATTTTAAAACTACATCACTTTTCATTTTCAGCTTTACATGATCTCATAGTGAACTTTTGTTTCTTTTGTAGTGTAGCTCTAAGGCCTTTCTTTAGAATTACTAGGCAGATCGATGAATTGTCCACTGCCTTCAAGCCACTATATGAAAAATATTGTGAACCTTTAAGCAATAAAAGCATCGTTCCTAATGAAGACATGAAGAGAAGGCTATTCAGTCATATAATGCGTCATGTCTCCTCCTCTCTAAATGAGATATTTAAGGTTTCATCTCTTCCTTTGTCAAAAGTCGAGAGCTCTAAAGAGACAAAACAGAAGGGGACTCCAAGGAAATTGGAGCACTGTGAAGAAGTTGCCAAGCTAGATTTTCACATGTCTACTAGTGCAAAATATCTCCTTATTTCAGCATTTCTTGCTTCTAGAAACCCAGCTACTCTTGATGCTTCACTTTTCGATTCCAAAGGAGGTTCTGATAACCGAAAGCGAAAGAGGAAGTAAGTATGGTGATTTAATCCCAAAATTATGCCTGCTGGTAACAAATAGTATGAACACAATTTTCTGAGACTAGTACTCTGGTTACAACCTTCAGTATATATATTTTTATCACCTTGAATGAAGCCCATTCTTTGTATTTTTCTGTTTACTTATTTTCTGTTCTATTATTGTCTTTCTGTGAAGGATTTAAAAAAGACTATTGTGTATTTGATTGGAATTGTTAGTTGATGCCTAATTTACAAAAATTAGGTCTCAATCTGTAGTACGACTCTGCTTTTGTTCTGTCTCTTTTTCGAGCAATGCATGTTTAACTTCGTAGTCTCTGTTCTTTTTTGCGTCCAGGCCCTCTGAGAAGGTGCCAGAAAAGAAGGAAAGTCTAGAAGAGGAGCTACTAATGAAAGGACCTGGAAGTTTCCCATTGGAGAGGTTGCTAGCCATCTTTCAGTGTATTGTATCGGTTGCAGATGATCCATCCAATGAGGAAGAACAAAATGGTTTCGGACTAGGAGTTGAAGGTGCCTGTGGCGATCTGATGTCTGATGTTCTCTTGCAGCTATCCAGCCTCTGCAATGCTAAATTTATATTTAAAGGAAGAAGCTGTCCAATTGAAGGCTCAACTCGGTATCGGTCAAGTATATCAGAAGACTTGGCTTTGAAGGTAAACCTCACTTTCCCGCTTAATGCTCCAACAGAATTCTTTGTTATGTGAGATTTGAAATAAAGAACAATATTTTTCATTGTTGTTCAATGTTCAAGCAGGTTGCAAGGAGCCTTAAGTTCCCTTTATCAAGTTACTTGTACAAAAGAACCTAGCGATCTTTGATATTGATGCTTCACAAAGCTTGGTTATGAATTTTTTTCTGATCTGAGGAAGAGTATGTTGAATTCAAACCAAATGTAGCAGGATGGTTGGACCCCCTTTACTATTTTCTTTAATTTTTCTTTCTTGACAGAATACATCAAATGCAAAAGGCGATGCTTAGTTAGACCAGTTTCACCTAGGGGATGGCAAATGGGCCGAAACCCGTCGGTCCGGCTTGCGTAACTCGCAAAAAAAAAGCGGGCTGGGCTAGAAATTTAAGACCGCTATCATAAAAAAGCTCGCTTAACTCGCACCGCCTAACCCGCGGGTTTTGATGGGTTTTGGCGGGGTGGTGCGAGCTTACCCGCCAAGCTTCAAAAAACTTGGTTAATGATTATGTTTATTAGATATTTAGAATTATAAAGACTTTATTATAAGTTTATAAATATTTGTGAAATTATATATTTTTTAATATTTTATAGTTAAAAAAAAACCATTGGTGGGCTTGGCCCGTTAACCTTCCATTCCGCCATTAGGCGAAGCGGGGTAGAAATTTGGGACCACAGGGTGAGCTTTTGGCGGGGAGGACAGGCAAGCCCGTTCATTTACCTTATTACTGAATTGCTTCATATAAAATGGTTTTGCTTTTAGTCTTTTACGAACTATTCAAAGGCTCCTATTGCCTTTATTTTAACGTATTATTCAAACTCATGCCTCGTTAGAGGGTAAAGTATACTTTTATCCTTGTTTTTTGAAACTTTTCCGAAACAAAGACAAAATCTGTAGTTTACCTAAAATTCTAAATTCCTATCATGCTATTAGAATATTAAAGAACAACGCCTTCGTCTTCTACTAACAACAGATTCTTTGACTCGTTCATTTTTTCTTGATGAGTCCACATTACCTTAGCTTCTCAATTGGCGTTCACAAGGGATTTGGGGTAACATAATTAGGGTTGGCATCAGTGGTGATTAGGTCAAAAAGGAAATTATAAAGGAATAAATTGACATTCAATTGCGGTATAGACAAGTCAAATTTCTGTAGAGTCGATTTATTTCTGCAAAGATTACTATGTCTAATGTTTCTTTAACACAATTTTTTGGTGGAAAAGAAAACTTTTAATACAACAAAATCGAATTAACAACTGCCTTTTTTTTTACCATTTTGGATTTTACAAATAACGCACTTGTTAAATTTATTGTTAATAGAAAGTTTTAGATCTTTTATTTTGAGTAAGGTGACAAATACATTCCTAAGAATTTACTTTTCGAATAAATTAGTCCCTAGAAAAATATCAATAAAATTTTCAAGAATACTTTTAAATTAGCTTTAAAAGTAGAAGATCTTAATTTGAACTAACTTGTCCATACTTATTATTTTATGGGGCCTGCTACACATACAAGTAAAAAGGCCGTACAAGTTTTACAAGTTATCAGCCCAAACTTCATTAACACGCGCATTAACTCGTTTTGAATGGAGCGTAACTACACGCGCCCCACTCAATCGGTTCCTCTTCGTCTTCTTCTTCTTCTTCTTCTTCTCTTTTTCTTCTTCTTCGTCTTCTTCCTCTTCCTCTTCCTCTTCCTCTTCCTCTTCTCGTTTTGAATGGAGCGTAACTACACGCGCCCCACTCAATCGGTTCCTCTTCGTCCTCTTCCTCTTCCTCTTCCTCTTCCTCTATTTTCATGGTTTCTAAAATTCTTTTTCTTTTTCTTGCTGCACGTTCTTCTTCCTCTTACTCTTCTTCTTCTCCTTTTCTTTCGTTTCTGCACGTTCTTCTTCCTCGTTTTCCTCTTTTTCTTCTTCTTCATTTACGTCTTTTCTCTCTGTTTTCTCTTTTTTTTTTCGATTTTTCATGGTAAAATCGTTTTTGAAGAAGAAGAAGCAGCAGAAGATGAGGAGGAGAAAGAGAAAGAGTTCTGAATTATGCATAAGATGTACTTCAACGAATTTTGGTTTGGGTGAATTCTTGTAACCGTTTGGGTGTATTTTCTGTAATCTTTTGGGTGTATTTCTGTAATCATTTGGGTGTATTTGAGTGATATCTGACTGATATCTATGGGTGTATTTTTCATTTCAGAAAAAATGACAGGCAGAAACCAAGCTGAAAAAAATGTAAGAACAAATATATGTCTTCGATCAAATCAGTTTTTCATAATAGAAATATATCTAACTCTAATTTTGCTTTGTTTACAGCAAATCAAGGACCTAAAGTGTGCAACCCATCTGTTGAGTGAGAAATTCAGAAATATGAGCGAGGAGAAGTGATGCAATAAGACTGTTCAGGCCATCCTCATTGTTATTGAGTCCATTTTGTCAGATAGATTCTAATGATATTGTCACTGATTAATGTAACTGTTATATACTCTTGTAAGAAATTGAACACATGGTGTAAATATATTTGATCCAATTATAAGTAAATTTTTTTTTCCATAATTAAACTCTCTCTGGTGTATTCAAAATGTCTGATTTACAGGTACTATAATATGAAGTGGTGATCCAGATAGATTGGAACCCATATATGACGGTCTGCATAGAGATCTGCATAATACACCCAAACACAGACTATAAATACACCCGATAAAAAATTAAATTTACACCTCTACTGCAGATTTTAACCCAACACTACCTGAAAGCCACTTGTTGTCCACAAGACCAAAATTAATTAAACTCTCTCTGGTGTATTCAAAATGTCTGATTTACAGGTACTATAATATGAAGTGGTGATCCAGATAGATTGGAACCCATATATGACGGTCTGCATAGAGATCTGCATAATACACCCAAACACAGACTATAAATACACCCGATAAAAAATTAAATTTACACCTCTGCTGCAGATTTTAACCCAGAACTACCAGAAAGCCACTTGTTGTCCACAAGACCAAAATTAATTAAACTCTCTCTGGTGTATTCAAAATGTCTGATTTATAGGTACTATAATATGAAGTGGTGATCCAGATAGATTGGAACCCATATATGACGGTCTGCATAGAGATCTGCATAATACACCCAAACACAGACTATAAATACACCCGATAAAAAATTAAATTTACACCTCTGCTGCAGATTTTAACCCAACACTACCTGAAAGCCACTTGTTGTCCACAAGACCAAAATTAATTAAACTCTCTCTGGTGTATTCAAAATGTCTGATTTACAGGTACTATAATATGAAGTGGTGATCCAGAATTCCAAATAGATTGGAACCCATATATGACGGTCTGCATAGAGATCTGCATAATACACCCAAACACAGACTATAAATACACCCGATAAAAAATTAAATTTACACCTCTGCTGCAGATTTTAACCTAACACTACCTGAAAGCCACTTGTTGTCCACAAGATCAAAATTTAGCAGAAAATCATTCCAATTCCTATCAAATGAGTCTTTGCTATGAGGGTTTCATTTTTCCTCTTTGCTACATGTAATCAATTGATTCTTAATCTCGTTTTCCTTCCTATTTGTGCTCCACTTCGCCCTGATTCAGCTGACAATCTGAGGTTGAATCATCTATTATCTTCAAAACGAGTTCAAACTTTGATTTCAGAAACCAGAAAATCGAAAAGAAAACGAAACTGGAGTTACAGAGAGAAGAACTAACGTCAATGACGAAGAACAAACCAATGAGAAAGGAGAAGAAAAGAACGATCGAAAAACCAGGGGAAGACGCGCGAGAAGAAGAACGATGAAATTTGGAAAGAAGGAAAACAAAGAAGGAAACAAATCTTTTAAATTTGGTAGTTATACAAACGCGGGATCTTTGTATAGCGCGTGTAAGTGACGTAGGAGTTGCAACGCGTTTTAGTGGATTAGGCGTTAATGAACTTGTAATAGTTACAAGCCCTAATCGCTTGTATACTGAGCTTTTCCCTTATTTTATTAGTACTTTTTTTTTTAGGAATTAATCTATCTAAAATATAAATCTTTAAGAATTTATTTGTCACTTTATTCTTTATTTTAAAAATACATAAAAGATACATTAAAAATTCTAACTTCATAATTTTTTATGTAAACTTTCTGATAATATTAAAATTTTTTTATGTAAGTTGTAATATCGAAGCTGTGTTTTTTGTTCGTATAAAAATGCAAATCATATTTCTTAACCACAAAACCACGCCTAACATTATTCTAACTAGAATAAGACTTGCGCTTTGTGCACGAATTCAAATAAATGATAGCAGTAATTAATAAATATTATAAAATAATTTTAAATACATAACTATGGATATGAATGAAAAAATATTTTTTAAAATAATAAAAGTTTAATCACATGAAAATATACATTATAATTCCATGAACATTTTAAGATTCGTAATTATTTATATAATATCAAAGATTATCTTTACTACAAATGTTATATACATAAAAAATTAATTATTGTATATTTGTGTATAAATATTCTTGTTATTTCAATTTTAATGTGTATTTTATATTTTAATATATATTTTATGCAAGTGAACACACAAAATATAGTATCTTTATTAATTTTTATTTCAAAAATTAAAACTTCATATATCTATATTATCAATTATTTTGATAAGTAAATAAATTGCATTTTCATTGGATAAAATGAAAATATAAATATTAAAATACAATAAAATAACATTGATTGACTACTTGAATCCGTTCAAAAGTCAGTTTTTTAAGCTAGCAATTATTTTTATAGTAATTTTATATAACATTTTTTCATTTTATAACTCATCCTCTTTATCATCCTCTTTAGGTGAATTATATGGTAAAAATATAAGTTTATAGATCTTTCTTTTTATGTGATGAAAGAGAGATTAAAAATATTATGACTCACATTTTGAATATTAATAAAATAATAAAAAATAACTATAAAAGAAATTTAATTCTCTCTCTATACAACCTCAATCTGTATAGTAGAGTATCCCCTCTTTACCATCACTTTTTTAAGAGACTCTAATATTCTTTAACATTTGTCAGTATCATTATAACTTCAAATATTGCCTCTAATGTGTGTATATGCATGTGAATTATATGTTTTAAAAAATATGAATTGAATAATGTAGAAGATAATAAAGACTATTAAGGGATTTTAGTTATAGAGATCACCTTGTTAATTATTGTGAGAACTATTATAAAATGAGTTGAATAATTATAGTAGCATAGACCACCTTACTAATTATTGTGAAAACTATTACAAGAAATAATATTCAAGTTGAAAGGAAGATATATATGCTTGTTTTCAAAGCAGAATGATATCTACTATAATATTTTTTTTATTAAAAAGGAGGGCCAAAGGCCCAAAACAAAAGTCAACTACGTTGGCACCACTCTCACACTCTTCCTTCTACCTTTGTCATCAGCAAGGAGAGGCATCAGGAAAGGGGATGGAGTTGTAAAACAAAGAAGATCAGTCGAGATTGACTGAGCTTGCTTTGCCAGTGCATCAGCACAGAAATTAGCTTCGCGAAATACGTGCTTAAACGACACAAGTCATTTTGCTGCGGAGATCCTCAGTGGCCCTAATAAGAAAAAGCATATGATGGTGGCTACTAGATGACCCGTCAATTAATTTCAACGCACAGGAAGAATCAGTCTCTATCTGTAATCTGTTGATTCCCAACTCCACTATTAGCTTTATTCCGGTGTAGATGGCCCAAATTTCTGCAAATGTTATTGTGATTCTTCCAATTTTCTTCATGAAGCCCGCCACGAGGTTACCATCTCCACTACAAAAGACAAAAGAGGCCGCCGCAAGTTCCAGAACCAGTGGGTTGGATGACTGAGCCGTCAACATTTAGCTTTATGCGTTGAGAATTTTTTTTCTGCTCTCAGTGAGGTTTATCATATTGTTGTATTGCTCTACTATAATATTCTTATATAACAAAATTATAAGCAATCTATATGTTATTACTTGAATTTGATTATAGAATTTCCTTGGTATCAATTTTCATAAAATATAGATATGATTGTTAACATACTATAAGCTGAGGCTCAACATAATCAAAATCAAGGAATAGTCTACAAAACCTCTTCAAATCTAAAACACCAATCCTTAGTTTTCTAATCTCATTAAAAATGGTGCAACACATAGCCTTTCATAATCAAAACCAACGCAACAATGATTACTTTTCTTCCTATGAATTCGCTTCACATATGAAAAGGAATAAAAAAGCCATATCATTTTTTTTTTTCAAAAAAAGGTGCAAGACAGGATAGAAGCAAATAAGTCGATGATCTTCAGTATCAAAACCACATCCAAAATTGGGAAGCATATTTACCATTACACGACTAACACCTAAGCCTTAAAAATAATGCCTCATCTTCAACTAAATGATTCACACTTGTAAAAATAGCATATACATCCTACTGCATTCTACACTAGTAGACAGGCTCTACCCGGATACTTGTACCATATTTATGGTCAGCAAGCTATGAAATGCTCCAACTCTAGAATGGCTATCATTAACACAGGAATGAAGAATCCTTCATCAACATGTGCTGCAAAAATAGATATTACTGGCCTTCTGAATCTCAAAATCCAGCTTTGGTGGGGGCAATAGCGCATCTGATTACTTATGAGAAGTCACTGTCTCCTTTGCTTATTCAGCTCTCAATCTCAAGATCTCCTTAGCTGTTCTCTGGCGGAAGTAGGGCATATGTTCCTACAAACGGAAAGAGAAATTCAATTCTGAAATAATATGAAAGAAATTCTAAAACATAGAAAAGCATCCTCTGCCAATCTCTTGAGGTTCAAAATGAGCATTCATTAAAAGTTTTAAGTAGGTTCCAGTGCAGAAAACACTGGTATTTGATTAACTTTGTCAAACCATGGACAATTTACAGAGCACACCAACTAGACGACAAAGAAAGAACTACTGAACAATTAATTTTGGAAGATCTTAAGCAATTAAATTTCTGTCCTTATTGAACATAGACAAATGGTTTTAGTTATTTATTGACTTAAGAGAAAAAAGAAATAGAAACCGGTCAAAACCGAGACAAATAGTTTTACCCCTACAAATGGAACGCCACATCCTACCTGGTTAAAACACAGCCCCAGGCCTCTACTATAGAAGTCGGCATATTTGATCATAAACACCCCACAATCATACCTATTCAAAATAGAAACTGCTGCTTAGAGAATAATACACCAAAATAAAACAGTGATGTCAATATGCTCTGTTCACAGAAGATTAGAATACAAACCCATTCTCTTGCTCAGGAAGGTCTTCAACGAATTCTTTTTCCCAAGAACTCACATCTAGGTCTTTACCGGTCTTGTCCTTCACCTCGTCCACATAATATCTAGCCTGGGACATGTACATCTTTTGTAAGTTTCTTATTTGGCTGATAGACAAAAAAAAAAAAAAAAAAAACATTGCCTCTCCCGTCTTGAATGATGCAAGACCTCTATTGTAATGACCTTCTAACTTATAAGCTATCCATTTCTTTACTTTTCTTGGTTATCTCTCAATCTCTTTCCTACATTCTATTTATCATTTTTATCATTGTTTACATTTCCTCCAAATCCACCTGATTTTATTGTTAGTTACTTGACTAAAGCACTGCATACGAATTTGATCTCTGACCTCACAAGCACACCTAGTAGATAAACACGTTGTTACACACATCCAACTGCATCTTAGGCAACATATTTATGTTTGCATCAACAACCAGCTTCACATTAGGCTTGTTTTGATGAGCAAGATAACATATGTCACTTTCACTCAGATTCTAATATGCATGTACTGAATAATAAAGATGGCTCAAGATTTCCAACAAACAGAGAACTCTAGGCAGAACCCAAACTTAAGCAGAACCAGAAGTTCAAAATTACCAGTTGAAATCATCGCAAAAAATAAAATCAATGAACATGTCTGGATTACATTCACATTTGATACCTTTTATTAGCACTTTTAGCAGTATGCAGCTTGGAATATGAAATTTGCAGTTAAATTACACAGAGCAAACTGAAACTTTACCAGTACTTTCAGCACTTGGTTGTCCATTCCTTTCAATGAGTCAAGATACTGGAATTTCTGATCTTTCTTATTGATAATAGCCAAGCACCAGTGGATCTCTTTATGTATAGGCACAAAAATCTGGTAACAACAAATTAGATTAGAGACCAGCATGAAAATCAAATCAACCTGCAGTAAGATAGAGAAACTGAAAATTTAGTTTCAATATAATTACTTTATCACATTCAATTAGACCATATCCTAATTTCCTTTGGCTGGTCCATCTTCTGACAGATTTGAAATCATAACCACTCCTGCCACTTATTAGCTGCAATTAACATTGAAAATCAAAAGCATCAATATCTGACCATATGAATAAATGACAAATTATAAACATAGATAAACTGGATATCATATGCAAACCAGTTCAGTGCCAGATTTTCCAGTAACGACACTGCATATAGTGGCCCAAAGGATCACAATACCAGGCCTCAATAAAAAAAGGCAGTCCAGTTCAAAGCATCATGTTTTACACAGGATTCAAGGAAGAGCTACACCCAAAGGGTTCCATGGTCTCAATGTCAGGAAACTATTAACAAATAACCATTTGTTCTTCCTTGGGGAAATGCTGGAAATGGTGATGAATATTTGAATAATTTTAATGAGAAGTCAAATTTGAAGTCTTTGTTCAGGTGCTCGATAATTAGCAGTGATGCTATTTCCAGGAACTGACTAAAATATTCATCGCTAATTCACTATTGGGTCCAACAATATAAATAGACTACCTCTGTCCAATTGTGAATAAGGAAAATATTAATCTCAGCCCGAAAGTTTCGAGGTTATCATCCCTAGTATCACGGCATGCACAAACACTAAAAACACACAAAGATGACAGAGACCTATATTCGTGTAAAACTATCAAGGTTTTGGCATAAATCAATAAACTATATAGGAATAAGATGAATTCGGGTTGAAACAGGAGTTAGACAACAATAATCCTTGGTCAACAGAAACCAATGCACGAAGAGGATAAAATGGCCTCATCTTATAGAGAATGTAGTCGACAGTAGTCAATTAAAGATTGAAATTTATTTTGTAATAGAATCTATTATACCTTTTTGTAGAAAAATGTATTGAAAAAATGGCATTTAAGAAACCTCTGTGGGTCTCTTTTCTCCCTCTCTTTCAGCAACTCAAGGTACAAATTTATCACCTGCAACATTAAGGTACTCCTATAAAATTTCATATCACAAAAATATCAAATCATGATACAGTTAGGTATAAAATTAGTCTCTTTCCTCTCAAAAAGGAAAAACATGTAATAAGCAAACAAGATCACCTCATCGTTCAACCATGCACCTGGCCTAAGGCACTGAAACTTTTCTCCACTTATCTCAATGTTGGATTCATCGTGTGTAACCAAGATCTTCCTTCTGCAGATACAAGCCCACAACAAGCTAAGAGTACAGATTAAGCTTTTTCATGACAAGACATAGCATAATCATCGAAGCATACCGGTTGGCTAAAAAGGCACTTGCAACCTCATCTTCCTCTTCCTCTGTAAGTGCGAGAAATGGTTCACGTGGTACTTCCTGAAAGTCATGCAAACAATAGTGTAAATTACATTAACATTTATAGAATCTCTCATCCCTTAACCAACACAAACGCTAAGCGCCCACAAGCATTTCACTAGAATTAAGGGCCAGCTCCATCACAAAAGCTTGCTAGCCCAAGGATGTCAAACTACGAAATTATAAAGGTTACCTAGGCCATAGACTGAAACACAGTTCTACTAAAAATTGACAACATAAGTACAAAAACAACAAAACACTACTACTCATGGTGAGTTTGGTATGGGATAAAGAATGAGGAAGAATTCTTCATGGACTAAATTCATGTGTAAATTCACACATGAAACAGTTCATGAAAAATTCTCCCCAAATTTCACTCCCATTTCAGAGACTCTCAGTCTGTAAGAAACAAGGCATCAACGACAAAATGGGTCAGTTTTATCAATATGTTCATCACCTCAACTGGTTCTGCCTTCTTCGGCCGCAACAATTCGAATCCAGCTATCTTTTTCTCGTTCCGCTCAATTTCAAAGCTCAGCCACCCGAGTTTGTCGTCTCTTCTGCCAGCTGCCAGAAGCAACTTCTTATAAAGATGAACATTTTCAGGGTTCTGCTCATGCTCACGGATCAGAGCAGCCAAACCCATCCCTGCAGCATCATTTTCCACCATCTTCAAACCACTATTAGTCAACTCCGAATCCACCACCGTCGACGTTGACTTCCTCCCGTCCCCAGCCCTAGCATCTACGAATTCCACCTCCGGCACCTCAACCACAACTGCATCATTCCCAATCCACCTCTTGTCCGCCACCAGCGACCTCCCTTCACCCCCAATTTCGACATTCTCAACCTCCCGAACGCTCAAATCCTCCGAAGCCTCGTCCTGCCCGCGCTCATCAGCGTCCAATTCCACCACCTCCTTCTTCCCCTTCCCAGTGAAATCATACAGCGCTTGCTTCACAATCCCGTAGCTTCGCGCCAAAAAGTTTCCCATGCCGTCGTCGGTGTCGTCGTCACCGATGTGCTCGTCGTTCCGATGCGAATATGCGGTAACCCTAGCAGCCCTGGAGCCCGAAAAAACGAATTTATTGGGCCTGCAAGGAGCGTGAACCTCCCTGCGGAAGGGCCCCTTGGGCTCAGGGTACCGGGAGATCCGGTTACCAGTGGCGGTGGTGGCGGTGGAAATGGGTCGGGTGGCGGGAGTAGGTGTGGGTATAATTGAAGGTGATAATTTAGGTCGCTTAGTATGAGAAATAGAGGGAATGGGAGATTGGGGAATCTGGTGGGATTGAAAATGGGGGAAGTTCATGCATTCTTGGGTGCGCTTGCGGTGAGTGGTGGTCATGATACCCATTGATCGATGACAAGGAACGACTGAAGAAGAAGAAGAAGAAGAAGAAGAATAGGATGAATAAGTTGAACAAGCAGCATGTCCTGTCGTGCAATTTTGGGAATCAGGGTTTTCTTTTTTTTTTTTTTTTTTTCCCTAATTGGAGGGTTGGGGGGTAAAGAAAAACCCTAGACCATAGTTCGTAGGTTGACTCGCGAGTGTGCTACGAGTACGGAGAGTGTCTCGACTCTCGAGTCTCATGTCATGTGTGTGTTTCGTACTCTGAATTTTTCTTTTGTGAATATCCAAAACATATCTTTTTGAGTGACATGAATATCCAAAACATATCTTCATTAAATAAAAAAAAATTATTTTTTTTTATTTTTGATATTTAATTTCATAAAATTGATTAGTGTTTATATTAATGATTTTTTAAAATATATTTACGTGACACGTTAATTATTAATATATTTTTTATTTAATTTTTATAATTAAAAAATTTAAAAATTATTAATATTTTTTGTTTTACACAATAAATTTAGTTAATATATTTTAAAAAATAATAAAAAATAAAAATAAAAACTAAACGGTATTGATAATTATCTTAAAAAATAACGAAATTTTCAACAAAAAAAATTTATTAATCTTAGTTGGTTTTTAATGGATAAATTTACAGTTTAACCTGTCATATAGGCTTATTCCGTTAATACTGACAGAAAATATTGATAAAGAGACTAATTAGTCTCATAAAAGTAAAAATCAGTGACCAGAAAGGATATTTATTTTTAAAGATCTCGTTGTCTTTCGAAGTAATTGTCAGGGGCCGTTTAGAATTTTTTCTCTTTTCTTTTTGGAGAAACTAATAATGACAGTAGTGTTATAAAAGTAAAAAATTAGAGTTAGAGAAGGAAAAGAAGATGAAAGAGAATAGAAAAAATAAGAGATAACTTTATTAATGATTGATGTTGTATACAAAATATTACGAGGGGACTATTTATAGCTAAAGATTCAACTTCTAAATAACTCAGCTAGGTTACATCTATAAGTGATTTTATCTACTTAAAATATAAATTATGGTTACAATTTAGGACATCCATAATAAATATATTTATAACACTTTCCCTTAGATATCCTTCGTATAATACGTTAGTTAGCTGCCTCGTTAAAAATCCTACCAAGAAAAATCTGAAGTGGGATAAAAATTATAGTTAAGGAAAAGAGTACAACCCGTATTACTCCTCTTGATAATTATATCATTTGATATCTCTTTAGCTAGCGCATCCCAATCTTATATACTAACTTCTCAAATGTTGAAGTAGGTAGTGTTTTAGTGAACAAATATGCTAAATTATCATTGGAACGAATTTGTTAAACGTCTATATCACCACTTTGTTGAAGATTATGAGAGTGGAAGAATTTTGGTGAAATATGCTTTATTCTATCTCTTTTGATGTATCCCTCTTTTAGTTGATGTATACAAGTAGAGTTGTATTAGTATATGACTGTTGGTATTTTTTTCAAAGGTAAACCACACATATCTTGAACATGTTGGGTGATTGACCTAAGTCAAACATATTCTTGAGTTGTTTTATAAATTGCTAATATTTCTACATGATTTGAGGAGGCTGCAGCTATGGTTTGCTTTGTTGAACGCCAAGATATAGCTGTTCCTTCACTTGTGAATAGATAACCTGTTTGTGACCACCTTTATGTGGATCAGAACGAAAGCCTGTATCTACATATCCAACTAATTGAAATGTTGTTTCATTAGAGTAAAATAAACCCTTATCAATAGATCCTTGAGAATATCTTGATATATGTTTAACACAATTTCAGTGTCTTTCAGTTGGATAAGAACTAAATTTCGATAGCAAATTTACTGAAAATGCTATATCTGATCTTGTATTATTAGCGAAATACATTATTATACCAATAGAACTAAGGTAAGGTACTTCAGGTCCAAGAAGTTCTTTATTACTTTCACAAGGTCGTAATAGATTTTTATCCACATATAGTGATCTCACTACCATTGGAGTACTCAATGGGTGTGTCTTGTCCATGTAAAATTTTTTCAAAAATTTTTCAGTATAAGTTGACTAATGGATGAACATACCATCCTTCAAATATTCAATTTGTAAACCAAGGCAAAATTTTGTCTTACCAAGATCTTTCATTTCAAATTATCTTTTGAAATAATCTACAGTTTTTAGAATTTCTTTAGATATTTAAATTATCAACGTATACTGCAATAATAACAAATTTACATTCAAACTTTTTTATGAACATACATGGACATACACAGTAATTTTTGTACCCATCTTTCAATAAGTATCCACTGAGATGTTTATACCACATAAACCCAGATTGTTTTAATCTATACAAGAATTTTTGAAGTGTTACTAAACAAATTTTCGGAGAATTATTATATGTTTCAGGCACTTTGAATCCTTCAGAAAATTTTATATAAATTTATTTATCAATTGAGCCGTATAAATAAGTGGTAACAACATCCATTAGGCGCATGTCAAATTTTTTATGCACTGCCAGACTAATAAGATATCTTAACGTAATTGAATCCACCACAGGAGAATATGTTTTCGTATAGTCAATATCAGGTTTTTGTGAGAATCCTTGTGCTACTAGTCGTGCTTTATATTTTTCTATTTCATCTTTCTCATTGCGTTTGCGCACGAAAATTCACTTGTATCCCACTATACCTTTAGGTGTTTTGATTATAGGACTAAAAATTTCACATTTTTTAAGAGAAGTTAATTCAACTTGAATTGCATCTTTTTATTGTGGCCAATTATCTCTCTGTCTGCATTCTTTAATAGATTTTGGTTCGTAATCCTCATCTTGCTTTACTAATTCAACAGCCATGTATTCTAATTAATCTCTTTTTTCAACTCCTTATTTTCTCCCCCCTAATTTTGAAAAAATTATTTCATCAAAGTGACAATTAGAAAATTTTGTCTTGAATAAATCACCCGTCGTGGGTTTAAGGTATTTTATAATTGACGGGAATTAATAAACAACATATCTTTTCAATCTTTTTTGGAGTCCCATCTTTGTGTGTTGTGGTAGAACAATTGAGACATAAACTGCACATTCAAATATCCTAAGATGAAAAATATTTAGCTCCTGACCGCAAGTCAGTTGTAATGAAAAAATTTAAGATAACTTGTTAGTCTGATATGTATAAGGGCTGCAACATGTAAAATAGCATACCTCACGCTGAAATAGGCAATTTAGTTCTTATAAGTAATGATCTAGCTATTAACTGGAGGCATTTAATTAATGATTCTACTAGACCATTTTAAATATGCACATGAACAACAGATTTTTCTATCGTGATTCCAGTTGACACACAATAGTCATTAAATGCTTGGTACCTAAATTCACCAGCATTATCAAGACGTATTGTCTTTATATGTCTTTATAACATAGTTTGAAAAATGAATTTTTAATTTAATTATTTGAACTAGCAATCTCGCAAATGTCATATTGTGAGTTGATAGTAAACAAATATGGGATCATCGTGAAGATGCATTTATTAAAACTATGAAATATTTAAACGGTTCACATGGAAGTGAATGGACCCACATATATCACCCTGAATACATTCCAGAAAAGATAGTGATTCAATTCTAATTTTTTCTTGTGATGGTCTTGTAATTAATTTTTTTTAGAACAAACAGCACATGAGAATTCATTAAATTGAAGAATTTTATGTTCCTTTAGAGAATAACCAAATGAATTCTCGATGATTCTTCTCATCATGATTATATCTGGATGTCCTAACGGATCATGCCAAATTGTAAATATATTTATATTTGTAAACTTCTGGTTTAGTATGGCATGTGATTCCACATTGTTAATAATGGTGTAGTATAAACTAGAAGAAAGAGTAGGTAGTTTTTCTAATACACATTTTTCTCCTGGTATCTATTTTGGCGGATATCTTTAAAATATAATAAGTTTCTTGAGACTTACTTGATAGTAATGCATTATTTATAAAGAACTTGATTCCTTTAGGTAATACTATAGTAGGTCTTCCAGAGCCTTCAATCATTTTTGCATTACGACCAATCATATTTATATTTATTTTTTTTTGTAACAAGAGAGATAAAATGTCTTTTATCTCTAAATATTATATGTGTTGAAATACTGTCAGTGAGACATACTTTATTGTTAAATTTGATTGAAGCGTAAAAAATATCAATATCTTCATTACAAAAAATAAAAATAAATTACCATCAATGAATAGAAAATACAAAAATTTCAAAAATAAATAAAAACTACGACCAAAAGAAAAAAAACTATAAAGAAAGAAAAACATTTAAAAAATGATAGATTTATAATTAATGTTCTTCTAAAAGAAATTTGATTCATCTAAATGAGTAACATCACTTGAGTCACCAAAATAAGTTAATTTAGACTTGCATGGATTGTTAATGTCAAGGATGTTATCAAGGTCTGCAAAGATATCATCGGTGAATTTCAATTCCGTTTCAACACCATTAGCTTCAACTTCATTTCTTTATATAGTCAAATTGGCCTCTTGGTTTTGTCCTTTCCCTTTAATAGGTTCTTGATATAGCTTGACAAAGTGTTCAGGGGTACGGCATATACGCGACTAATGACCTTTTAATCCATATCGATAGCACAAAATTTTTACATTATGGCTCGGAACACGCTTCTCATATTTATTCCACTTTTAACTATGAGTAGGAACCCTATTGTTCCATTTGCCACGTCCACGTTCACGGCCACGACCATGGTTTCGACTTTCGACCGTTATTCTTACCATAGTTTCTTTTATGTTTACGAGATGCCGCATCCACTTCAGAAAAACGGTTGAGCCTGTTGGACGAATTTCATGATTTTTTATTAACAATTCATTATTTTGTTTTGCCAATAGGAGACAACCTATTAGGTCAGAATACCTTTTGATACTCTTTTCATGATATTGTTGTTGTAACAGCATGTTGAAAGCATGGAATGCGAAAAAAGTTTTTTCATTAAGTTCTCATCGGTGACTTCTAGACCACACAATTTTAGTTGAAAAATTATTTTAAAAAGTGCATAATTGTATTCACAGACTGTTTTAAAATCTTGCAGTCTTAAATGTATCTACTCATAATGAGCTTTAGAAAATAATACAGTCTTTTGGAGTTCATACATTTCTTTTAAATTTGTCTATAATTCTTGTGGATCTTTAATAGTCAAGTATTCTACTTTCAACTCTTCATAAAAATGATGACGTAGAAAAATAAGTGTCTAGCCTTATCTTCGTTTGAGGATTCTAGTTTTTTCTTTATGATATTCCCACGTTTTTTGGATATCAAATGAGTTTGTGCCCATTTTAAATAATTTTCCGTTAAATCAAGAACGGCAAATTCAAATCTATGCATATTTGACATGATAGATCTATTAACAAAAATAAATAAAAATAAGTAAATAGCTAAGAATAATAATATTAATAATTCATATAAAAGAAAAAAAGGATAAGTAAAAGAAGATAAATAAATCAATTTGTTCCAGAAAATTGATAAAATATATTATTTTTTTAAGATAATAAAAATAAATTATTAAAATTATACATTCATTGATGAGAATGTAAATAAAATTATGATACTAGCATTACGGATTCTATATCTTCACTTAAAGGAATACTATTTTTAATATATGTTCCCTTAAAAAAATTATTTATCATTCACTTCAGAGAATAATTATTTATATGATTAACTATCATTCATTTCAGGAAATAATTATGATCATAAGAAGAATAATTATCTATATGATTAATTATCATTTACTTTAAAAAATAATATTAATATTAAATAAAATGTCATACATAAAAGATAAAATAATATAAATAAATCAAAATAACAATAATAATGTAACAAATAAGAGATAAAATAGGAAGAAAAGAGAAACAACAATTTAAAAAAAAAAAGTTATGAAACCCATCAAGAAGGAAAAAAATGGCGTACGAGTTTCTTAAAAAAAAGATAAGCCAAGGAAAGAAAAACATCACATATATGATGACATGCATATATCAGCATATGAATTAAAAAGAAAAAGAATATGCTTATACGAAAGATTCATTGTTCTTAGAGGATAATCAATTTATAGTTAAGTAATGGATAAAATATTTGAGTACGATCCTTATTAAAAAAAAAAATTAGCAATGATGTTTAAGAAAAAAGAAGAAGTATGCGTGTTGTGAGAATTATTGTGATGTAAAAAAAAAAAAAAAAGAAGAATAAAATGGATAGAAAGAGAAGATAATTACTTAGCCCTAGTCTTAAAGTAGAATTTGTGCTAATAATATATTATGAAAATAAAGATTAGAATTTGAAAAGAAAAGAAAGATGAAAGAAAATAAGGAAAATAAAAGATGATTTTATTTAATGATTAATCTTGTACACAAAATATTACAAAGGACTATTTATAGCCAATGACCCAATTTTTAGATGACTCAGTTAGGTTACATCTATAACTAATTCTATCTATTTAAAATTTAAATTATAGTTACAATCTAGAGCATCTATAAAAAATATATTTATAACAAGTTAACAAGTAGATTGTTATTCATCTTTCAACGTTTGATTGTGCTTCTTTTAATATTCAGCGAGGGAGGATTCCGCCTTAGCCTTGGGGGAGAGGCATAGAGCTGTAAATGAGTATGGATAACTCCATTACTCACATAGATTCGAGTATATTGGGTATTGAATTTGATTGAATGAGCTTTTAAAAAAAAAATTGTTAATTTTTTTAAAAAATAAAATAATTTTATGTTTAGATATTTTATATAAAAAGATTTTTTTATTTATCAATTGTGTTTAGATACAATAATATAAAAATATTATTTATTTATTTATTATGTAAGTTTTTTTTAAAAAAATGTAAATTATAAATTTTTTAAAAATATTTTTTTGATTTTTTAATATTTTTATTTTTATTTTTATTTTTATTTTTGTCAACTTAATGACACCTAAACAAATACATTGTATTTGATGAGTAATTAGATTTTGTTTTTAATCAATTTAGGTATTGAATTTAGGAGAGTGAAATCTGATTCAATATTCAATTAGTTTATTATTATATTAAAAAATATATATAATATATATACTAACTTAAAAAAAACTAACCCTACATTCATTATGATTGTATTTGTTTTTGAGAACATGATAAGATAAGACATTGAAAATAAGATATAAGGTAATGTTTGGTTAGTATCTGTGTCTAGCAAAGACACAAATACGATAGTAAATGTATATTATTTGGTTAGTTAAAACACAAAATATTTTAGGACACGAATGGACATAGTATATACAAATACACAAATTTTGTGTACCAACTTAAAAGGTGAGACAGGAAGATACAATACATAAGACAAATTATTTTTATTTTTACCCCTTGTTAACCAGAGACCCAAACCCTTCTTCCTTCTTTCTCACCTTACTCCCTTCCTCCATGCATGATATACCCTCCTTCTTTCTTTTCCTCTATCTCTTTGGTAGCGTTTGTTTTGAGGTACTGAGATAGAAACTGAGAGACTGAAACTTAGTATCGTGTTTGTTAGTTCAGAGACTGGTACTAAAATTTCTGTCTCTGTCTCTAAAATTTCAGTATTTCAGTACCTCCAAAAAGTAGGGACACAAGGGACTGAAATTTTTAGAGATGGAGACTGAAACTTTAATAACATTTTATACCTAAAATACTTTCATTTCAATTAATTAATTTTAATTTTACCCTTTGTGCAAATTAAATTAGAGTTTCATTCTTGTTTCAATTCCTGTCTCTCATTTTGCACCAAATAGAATACTGAGATTTATTTCAATCCATGTCTCTTAGTCTCTGTCTCTCAATCTCAGTCTTTCCATCTCTGTCTCTCCACCAAATGCTACATTTGTGTTGTTCTTTCTTCCCTCTTTTTTTTTTCGGCCCCACTCTTTATGTCTCTTTTCTTCTCCTCCATTTGTTCTCAGATTTGGGTTTATCTTGTTTGTTGTCATTATTGACGCAATTGTGAGTACTACTGCGTTCATCTTCTTTGCTTGCCACGATGTGTCACTATTGTTGCCTCTACCTTCTCCTCCACTTCTTTTGTTGATCTCCTGCTCGCGCCGATTCTCTATGTCTCTGCTGTTGGCTTTGACTTCTGTTTGTGTCACCTCTCCCCTTCGTTGCCTTTTTCCCCCTTTTGTCATTCTGCACTATTCTGTCCCCTTTTGTTTTTCTATTTGTTTATTTAAAAAAATGTTCTTGTCTTTCTCTTTACTCCCAGATAGTGATTATTTTTTAAAAACATTAGCTAATTTTGTTAATTTGATTTTTGGTGGTGTATGTTATGATGAATCCATGCATGGTGGTAGAGAGGATGGTTACTGATAGTGGTGGTGAATGATTTTTTTCTGAAAAAAATTATTGTGGGGTTAATATAGACTTTTTATAATTTTTATTGTGTCTTTCAATCTATCTATTTATTTTTAATATATAAAAGTAGATACATAAGTTTACCCACATTATTTTTAAACTATTTCTCTTCTTCTACTAACGTCATGTCAGCAATATCGCTTATTTGGCAAAATTTTAGAATCAACCACTCAAAATTTATCAAATCATCTATTATTTCCAAATCATAAAAAAAAAAAATACAAAAAATAATACAATAATTACCAACGACAATAATTAGAAATTAATAGTGTCTAACCAAATTTGTAACTTACAAAGACATTAAATTCATATTCTTATATTTATTATATCTTATCATTATAAACAATACAAGAAATTTATAACTCTAATAATTAATTTATTAATTTCTATAAATAACTGATTCAATGTAATAAACATTCATGGGTATGTCTAAAACGAGCACAACAATTATGTGCTTATTGGATGCGCCACATTTATATAAACCATTAGATTTAATTAGATAAAAATCAAAGATTAATATAAAAGGAGAGCATTGATGGACTCTAATAAATACAGAATATCCTAGTACATGAATAAATGTTTTAAATGGTAATATTTTAATACGCAATACTTTAAATGACGACGGAATCTTTTATTTTTAAATAATTAAATATAAAATATATAAATACAAAAATATGAATATTTTTTATTCGATAAGATTAGTTATTATACAATAAATTTTATAATATTAAAAAATTATATTAAAATAAAATTTTAAACTGTAACATAAAAATATAAAATAATTAAAATTTTATTTTATATTACTTGACAAATAATTAGATTATTATATTCAAAAATTTATTAATTAACTAATTTTGTTAAAAATATTATTATATAAAATAATTTTTCATCAAAATATTTTAAAAATATAATTTATTTAAAATATTATATATAATACATAAAAATATTAATTTTTTTTATTTTTTTCAATTTTTTTAGAAAAATAGAATAAAAATAATATAATTCTAAATACATGCCTATCACATTATATATTTACTTATATTAATAAGATTTAAACTAATCAAACTTACGTAATTAAAAATATAAAATATATAAATAATATGTGCATGAAAAATAATCTTTTTTAATATATTTGTATTTACTTTAAACTATATTTAAATCAACAAATTAGTTGTGTGATATATATTATACTCTTTTAATTTTTGGACATTTAGTTGTTACAAATATAAATACAATTTTATTTCTCGTTTTAGTATTATTTTTAATATTTTTAATGTCTCCGGTATAAAGCTCTTTTGTAAAGAAAATGTATTCTTGCAATTAGAAGAAAAACTACAAAATAATATTAGTATAATAAGTGGTTACATTTGTTTTACAAATAGAAACAAAGTAGTTATTATGCCTAATTGAATTTGATCAAAAATCTATTTTCAAAAAAGATTAAAAACTACATTAAAACTTGAGAAGCACAACAAAATAAAATATCAATGAAAAAATTAAATAATTTTTCATAAAAATATTTTAAAAATATAATTTATTCAAATTATTATATATAATACATAAAAATATTAATCTTTTTTATTTTTTTTAGGAAAACGGAATAAAAATAATATAATTCTAAATACATGCCTATCACATTATATATTTATTTATATTAGTAAGATCTAAACTAATCAAACTTACATAATTAAAAATTTAAAATATTTAAATAAAAAAAATATATTTTTTATTTATTAAAATTAATATTTAAAGTTTCATATATATAATATTTAAAATTATATATTTATAATAAGATCATTTTTTATTTTTATTATTTTCAAGTATTTTTTATTGTTTTAGCTAAATTTTTTATTCTCTAACTCGACCAAATATATATATATATATACGAAAAATTAGTGTAAATGTCATAATATTTTTAAAATATTTTTTTTGTATTTATATGTTTTATATTTTTAATTACGTAAGTTTGATTAGTTTAGGTCTTACTAATATAAATAAATATGTAATATGATAGGCATGTTTTTAGAATTATATTATTTATTCTATTTTAAAAAAAATTAAAAAAAATAAAAAGGTTAATATTTTCATGTATTATATATAATATTTTAAATAAATTATATTTTTAAAATATTTTGATGAAAAATTATATTATATAATAATATCTTTAATAAAATTAGTTAGATAATAAATTTTGAATATAATAATCTAATTATTTGTCAAGTAATATAAAATAAAATTTTAATTATTTTATATTTTTATGTTACAGTTTAAAATTTTATTTTAATATAATTTTTTTAATATCATAAAAAATTTTTGCATAATAATTAATCTTATTAAATAAAAAATACTCATATTTTTGTATTTATATGTTTTATATTTAATTATTTAAGAATAAAAGATTCTGTTACCCTTTAAAGTATTATATTAAACTATTATCATTTAAAATATTTATTTATGTACTAAGATATTCTATATTTATTAGAGTCCATCAATGCTTTTCTTTCATATTAGCCTTTGATTTTATCTAATCAAATCTAATGGTTTATATAAATATGGCGCATCCAATAAGCACATAATTATTGTGCTCGTTTTAGACATACCCAACATCCATATTACAAATGTCATAATAATATTATTAATCATAGTAAATTTTACGTTACAAATATTCAAATTCCATACTATTTGAACTACTTATATAAGTCTCTTATCACTATTCCTTCAAATTACATCAAATTTAGCACAAAAAATTTATTTCCGAACTATACAACATCTCAAACTTACTCAATAGAGATAACTATGTTGAATGTGAAAAGTATATGAAAAAAGCATATGAAAAAGGAGATAACTACATTGTGGCACATGTAAACAAACACCACAATATCCAACAATAAGGTAACTCTATATACTTTTCATAATTTCATCTATCAAATTATTAGTTACTAACCCAATACTTATTTTAGGTTCAAAATTCAATTAAAGATTTCAGATCAAAGTGGTCCAATAACTTTTGTACTATTTGATGGTGAAGCAAAAAAATTGTTGGGTACAACTGTTTCAAATTTAATGGTACTCCAGAAAAGTAATGACATTGAAGCACCACCTCAATTGAAAAATTTGTGCAACCTCACTTATATTTGAAGTCAATATAAATGATTTTAATCTTAAAGAAAGTTCTCAACAATACACTGTTACAAAGACATTTGTTCCAACAAAAAATACTAAATTTCAACTCTCATTTGTTACCAAGACATTTGTTCCAACAAAAAACACTAAATTTTAACACCCATTACAACAAATAAAACAGGTAATACTAAAAAAATATCACTTATTTTAGTTATTTTAGACATCATTTTTATTTCTAATTTAAATTATTCATTGATTATAGGAACCAACTTCGCCAACACTAATATCATCATACGAAAATCACATACCCACCAAGAGATTAAGGAGAAAGAAAACTATATAAATTCATGACACATTTTCGGAAGAAGAACATACTTGCAAAGATAGAACAAACAACACAATAGAAAGTGCATATAACTCAATAATTCATAAAGAACATGCATATAACTCAATAATTCATAAAGAACATGCCTTCATAAGAACTTACACAGAAAGAAGAAAGTAACAACTCTAACAACAACCAATAAAAAAAAAGGAGGACGAGCGCCGCATAAGAAGACTAAGTTCATCAACTAAAACAAATGCAAAAATTAAATCACCAAATAAAAATGTCATTTTGTACATACAACTCTAATATCCAAATCTTTTGTACTACAAATTATTTTAAATAAAATACATTTTAAATTTAACTTTAGTTTACACATTTAATTTAGATCTACAAAACACAACAATTTTTAATATTTATTATATAGGGTTAATACTCAAAATCGTCCCTGAAAGATCACGCATTCTTCATTTTCGTCCCCGAATAATTTTTTTAATCAAATTAATCCTTGAAAGATTTAAAATCAATCGCGTTTGTCCTTCCGTCAATTAGTTAACGGTTTCTGTTAACGTTTTCCACATGTATCGTTAAATGACAAATCAACAATGATAAAACGACGTTGTCTTTTGGTATTAGAGCATATTGTGTCAAAACGGCGCCGTTTCTCTTTTCCTCTCTCTCAAAACGCATGAAACATCACAATAGTTAGAGAGAATGCGACGGAGCTCGGATCAGTGGAAGGGATGAGGAAGCCATAATCGGTGATGCTATGCAGAATGTGACTGGGCTCATTCTTCGCAGTTTAGGATACCAATGCTAAGCCATAGTTGGAGTTGTGACCACTAAGGCATTAACCAGCGACATTAACGACATGGCAAAATGGAGCAACAGTGACGCCAATTAGACAGAGAGACAGAGAGACTCACTCAGTGACGCGACACAGAAACCCGACAGCCCAACCACATCACCAATCCTCAGCGACACCCACAAACAGCATGCCACACAAACAAACGGCAGTAATTTTGGTCGATTTCAGAGTTCAGAGGTAGAGAAAAGTGAGATTAAGAGAAGTGAAAATGGAGTCATGGAGCTTGGAGATGGAGGTAACGTGGATTGTAAATCGTAAAAGTGAGAAAGATTGAGAGGTTGGGGATTTATTGCTAGGGTTTTCATATATTCAACTCAAATTGGGCTTTGATTAGGTCAAAATGCATTCTGGGTTAAGAAGATAACTTTTAAATTGGGTTCTTTCTAAAATGCAACCTCGCACCACAGACGCCATTCCGGCAATTTAGCGACTTTCTCCGGCAATTCTACTCAAAGCAGCTTCCTCCAACTCGAAGTGTAGAACCGCAACAGAAAGGAGAGGTAGAATTGTAAAATCATACCTTTTATGTGAAGAGAGCTTCCAGGCATTGAAGCACAAGTTGACTACTGCACCTGTATTGGTATTACCTGAACCAAGTGAACCGTTTGAAGTGTATTGTGATGCATCTCTGAAAGGGTTGGGGTGTGTTCTGATGCAGCACCAGAATGTTGTAGCATACGCCTCACGGCAGTTAAGGCCGCATGAGATGAACTACCCGACACATGATTTAGAACTTGCTGCTGTTGTGTTTGCTTTAAAGATTTGGAGGCACTACCTCTATGGCGTTAAGTTTCATGTTTTCTCAGACCATAAGAGTTTGAAGTATCTTTTTGAGCAGAAAGAGTTGAATATGCGTCAGAGGAGGTGGATGGAGCTTCTGAAAGATTATGATTTTGAATTGAATTATCATCCAGGAAAAGCGAACGTTGTGGCGGACGCTTTGAGTCGGAAGTCTTTATATGCAGCTTGGATGATGCTACGGGAGGAAGAGTTACTGAAGGCATTCCAAGGTTTGAATTTGGGAGTTAGAGAAGAATCTGGAATCCTGTGTTTGAGTCAGTTGCAAATTTCTAGTGATTTTAAATCAGAACTTCTGAAGGCTCATCAAGATAGTGAAGCGTTACGTAAGGTATTACCAGCAGTTGAACAGGGAAAACAGTGGAGAATGTCAAAAGGTCAGGATGGTTTATGGAGGTTCAAGAACCGGATTATTGTGCCTGATGTTGGAGACCTACGACAAAGTATCTTGAAGGAAGCTCACAAGAGCGGGTTTTCAATTCACCCAGGGAGCACTAAAATGTATCAGGATCTGAAAGCGATGTTCTGGTGGCCAGGTATGAAGAATGATGTGGCATTGCATGTATCTAAATGTTTAACGTGTCAGAAGGTTAAGATTGAGCATCAGAGACCATCAGGGACCCTTCAGCCTTTGGAGATTCCACAATGGAAATGGGAGAGTATCGCAATGGATTTTGTGATAGGTTTGCCTAGAACCCGATCTGGTTGTGACGCTATTTGGGTGGTTGTGGATCGACTGACAAAATCAGCTCACTTTCTTCCTATCCGAATAAGTTGCACAATGGAGGAATTGGCTCGAATGTATATCAAAGAGATTGTCAGGTTGCATGGTGTGCCTTCTACTATCATATCTGACAGAGATCCTCGTTTCACATCAAGGTTCTGGGGAGCTTTTCAGCGTGCATTTGGGACTCAGTTAAGCTTGAGTACTGCGTATCACCCTCAGACAGATGGTCAGTCAGAAAGAACTATTCAGACCTTGGAAGATATGCTAAGAGCTTGTGTTTTGGACCAACCGGCGAGCTGGGACCGGTATATGCCATTAGTAGAGTTTGCTTATAATAATAGCTATCATGCGAGCATTGGAATGGCTCCATATGAGGCTCTATATGGCAGGAAATGTCAGTCTCCGTTGTGTTGGTATGAAACTGGAGAAAGGAGTTTATTAGGGCCTGAGATGATAGCCGAAACGACTGAGCAGATAAAGAAGATTCGTAATCGAATGCTTATAGCCCAGAGCCGCCAGAAAAGTTATGCTGATCAGAGGCGAAAGCCTTTGGAATTTGAGGAAGGAGAACATGTTTTTCTGAAAGTAACACCAACCACTGGAGTGGGAAGAGCTATTAAGACCAAGAAACTGAATCCCCGTTATATTGGACCGTTTGAGATTCTGAAGAGAATTGGACCAGTGGCTTATAGAATTGCCTTACCGCCATACCTTTCGAATTTGCACGATGTATTTCATGTATCACAGCTTCGGAAGTATACTCCTGATGCAAGTCATGTTCTAGAACCAGAACCAATCCAAGTGAGAGAAGATCTAACACTCCCAGTAATTCCGGTGAGGATTGATGACACCAGTGTTAAACGATTACGAGGAAGGGAAGTATCATTGGTAAAAGTAGCTTGGAGACGAGCTGGTATCGAGGAACATACCTGGGAACTCGAATCAGATATGCGAAAGGACTATCCACATCTCTTTTCAGGTAACTATATTTGAATTTTGAGGGCAAAATTCTTTATTAGGTGGGTAGGATGTAAACCCCGGTTAAATTAGTAGATAATTAGTCAATAAATTAGTTTTTAATAAGGAGGATTAGAAATGTGAATGCTATATTAAATTAGGGTAGAGCTCATCGAAACGAGAATTTTGACACTAATTTCGAAGAAAACGGTCCAAAATTGGACCGAAAGGACCGAACCGGTTGAACCGAATCCGAACCGGGCTATCGGTCCAACCGGACCAGCCCATTAAAAAGAGCCACGGGCTCTTTTTCCCTCATTTCCTCAAGGATGCAGCTGAGCTCCAGGGAGAGGAAAGGAACGCCGAACCTTTACGGCAAATTTCCAAATCCCGTAATTCCTCCGTTCGAGCTCCAATCGTCGCACCGTTTGCGGCCACGCGTTCACCGCGTCGAGCTCTACGTTTCTACCGGAACAATTTCATAGGTAACTTGATATTCCACTTCAGCCTCCCATTTCCCCCAATTTTCGAATTTTAAGTGGGAATGTTGAATTTCTTTGATTTTTGATGTTTTAGGATCCAATTAGCTTGAGAAAAACGTTCACTCTTGCTTATGTGAAGCTTGGGTAAGGTGAGGATACGATAATTCTATTTTATTTTCATTAAATTTGAGCTTTGAGTATTAAATTGGGTATATATGTATTATGAATGTGTATTAGGTTGAAAATAAATAATTGGAGCTTGAAATTGTGAATACTGGAACTTGGAGGAAGCGGATTAGTTGAGTTTTGAGGGGCTGTTTTGGTTTTGAATAAATAGCTTTGGTCGTTACGTGGAAATCGGCTAAGGTATGGTTTAGGTTTCTTACATTTAATATATAATGTTCTGTGAAAACTTAGGCTAGATGACCATTGGATAAGTTGGAATGCAGGTGTATGTTTAATGTTTAGTAATTTATCGATGAATATATTTGGTTGAAGTTTATTGGATAATTAGTTTTTAATTTTGGATGGTGAATGTTGTTATGTTAATTTGGAGAGAATTATGGTTGAATGTTATTGTTGATTAACTAATGATTTGGTGAATTATTGATTTGAGGTATTTTGTGTTAAAAGCCTAGGATTTGTGAACTATGATTCTTAGTTGAATTTTGGTTGTTGGATTTGAATGTTGTATGAGTTTAATTGTTGATTTGAGGTAGATTTATTGTGGTGGTTGTTATGATGATGAGAAAGGGTATGTTGAATTGAAAAGAATACAGGTTTGGACCCGAATAGGGTGGCAAAGTCTGAGTTTTAGAGGAGATGCTGCCGAAATTTTATAAAAATTAGAGATTTTGTTTATATGATTATCTAAAAAGATTTAGATTTAAAGGTTATATGGTTTGATTTTGAGTTATTAAGAAAATGAGCATGTTTTAAGTTTAGTTCATTTGGAAAAGAATGAATTATGTTTTGAATTGGAACTATTGATGGACGGAATGAGAGGTGTGATAATGAAGGATAATGATTGAATATGATTGACATATAATGATGAATGAGATGTGATTGAGAATGATGTGGATGTTGATGAATTTTAATTGAATTATTTATATGGCTTATGAATTTGAATAATCTGAGATACGAGATTCCCTGGATTAAGTGCCGTGGCTTGCCACCACGTGTACCAGGTTGAAAACTCGATACTCTGTTGACCCTACGACGTAAGTGTGACCGGGCACTATATAAATTCCCGGGAATGTTACCCCCATTGAGCAATATTGATTATTTGAGAAAAATCTATGCATAGACTCTTGGGGATGCACGTCGGGGGACCGTCTAAGGACAATTCAGACTTGTCGGGTTGGCTGGGTAACCGACAGATGAGCCTCATCAGCCATAGGACAGGCATGCATCATATGCATATTACTTGAATTACTTGCTTGTGCTCTAATTGGGTGTGCCTATCTGTATTTGCCATGCTAAATGTGTATTTGTTACCTGCAGTAGTTGTAACTTTCTTGTGTTTGCCTTTATCTGTTTATTTGTCTGTGAAAATGCATGATGGAATTGGAGGTATGGAGGAATGGCAGTATAGGACTTAGATTTAAGGTTAAGTTAAGTTAGGATTAAATATTTTTAGGAAACCACCTTTTATGGCTTCTGTTTAATACTTTAAGCTCTACAATCTGAGTGTCGGCGTTCTAGGATTGCCTCTGGCATTCCCAGGACCTTATATATTATGTGTGTGGCACCTTTACCATACTGAGAACCTCCGGTTCTCATTCCATACTATGTTGTTATTTTTCAGATGCAGGTCGAGAGGCATCTCGTTAGGCGTCTGGACTCTTGAAGCGGAGTTGTTACTGGGATATTTTGTTATGTTATGATGTATATATATGTACTTAGATTTCTCTCCGCATGACTTATTCTTTTTGATCCTCTTAGAGGTTTATGGAGAGGCAGGATTGTGTGTATGTACTTTTGGGTTTTGGATATGTATGTATATATGTGTAAATATTCTCCGGCCAGTCTTGACTTCGCAGGCTGAGTTAGGAGCTTGTTATTTTGTATCTTTGGCACTCTATTCCTACTTCTGTTATCTTATGTTTGACAGTTACGGTTTTCTTAGCATGCAAGTTAACTCGTTCCTTGAGCGTTGCGCTTTTATCTCGCGATTTTTATTTCCCCTATCCTTCAAGGCTCCTAGTATATTATAACTCTTCTGCTATTATATGTACTTATTTTATTTTAGAGGTCGTAATACCACATCACCTCTGTTTTACGACTTAAGCGTAAAGCTTTGTGTGGTAGGGTGTTACACTGTGTCTATGTCTCAACTTATTGATAAAACAAACACTGACTAAAGGACAGAAGACACAAAATTTAGTGTTTTTATATTCTATTTGGTGATAAACTAGAACAAATTAGAAAAGTCTAATTTATTCTCATTTTTTTATTAAAAAATTTGAGAAAAAATATATAATAATAAAAATATAATTATGAAAAATTAACAAGAATAATGAAAGAAAAAATGAAAAATAAGTTGTGTCTCTTGTTAGTATCTTTGTATCTTTCTTGTCAGGATGAACACAAAATACACTAATTTAGTGTCTCTGGATCTATGTCTTATCTGTCAAACACAATTTTGTATCTCTGTCTCAATGTCCCATCCTTGTAAACAACTTACATACTCTTTATTCTTCATATGTCATAGCCATAAACTTCCGCCATTCAATAGAGTAAATAGTCAAATTCGTTCCTAAAATATCACTTGTTTTTTAAATTGGCCTCTGAAAATTTTTTTAATTAAATTCGTCCTTAAAAGATTTTACGTTAATCACGTTGGTCCTTCTGTCACTTCCTTTGTTAATAGCGTCAACATTTGTTGATATTACATGTTAGGTGATATTACAACACACACCTAAGAGTCTTAATTAGTTGCTAACATTATAAGTTTATAAAATTAGATCAAATCAAAACCTAAATGAAGGGGATCTTAAGACATTGAAAATTTTCAATTTGGAAATTATTTGATTTAATTTCATAAATTTATTATATTAGCCGCTAATTTGGACTACCAGGTGTGTGTTGTGATGTCACTTATCGTGCCACATCAACAAACTCTAATGCCATTAGCAATGAAAATGATAAAAGACTAACATGACTAACTTAAAATCTTCGAAGAATGAATTTGATTAAAAAATTTTTTGATGATCAATTTAGATAACAAGTGATCTTTAGAGATCAATTTTACCATTTACTCTCAATTTTTATGTAACCCAATAATAGGAAAGTTTATGTTACAAAAATTATTCTTATTGCAACTACAAAAACATAAGTGACATAAAAACCTCCAAAAGAATATCTGATCTACCACATAATGTTGTGCTGCAGATTGATGTCTTTGAAGTTGGTGCAGCTTGGTGGCAATTTTATTGCCCGAATGATGTTCGACGTTTGTTCAGAGTTAGAATCAAAAGCTGTAGCAGCAAAGGTTCAAGCATCTGCTGCAGATAGCTATAGAGGATTATACTTCTGAAGCTCTATTGGAATATTCCTTTACCAATGCTCCAAAAACTGTTGGCCTTTCTAGCAAACGTGATGGTTTGTCAAATTCCTTTGCATAACCTGTCAAAAATAAGTTTTGAATTTGATTACCTTGTACAAGGCTTAAGTATTTATAGGAACGAGCAAAAATTGTATTCTACACTCTACAGCAGCTTGTAGCCAGTTTTTTCTATGTATACAAAAATATCGGTGAAAACAACACACTATGACTTGTTTGGTTTCTAGAAAATGCTACCTTATGATTTTCATGTTGTTTCTTGTTTTCCGTATTTAAAGAAGGAATCAGATTTAGACCCATATTTTCTTTTGACATTTTTCTTCAAAAAAATCCAGAAAACAAGGTAAAAGATTTCCAAATAAGCTGGAAACAGAAAATGAAATCAGGAAACAATGCATGCTCTTATGTCTGCTTTTGTTGTTTAGTTACTTGTGCACAAAGCATAAAAGATACAAGTCCTTACTCATACCTGCATCTATGACCAAAACCCTGTCACAATCCATGACTGTTGGTATTCTGTGAGCAATACTGATAATTGTTCGATCCGCGAAGTCCTCACGGATGATCTTCTGTATCACAGCATCAGTTTGTGAATCAACAGATGCCGTTGCCTCATCCATGAATAGTATCCTGCTGTGTTTGAGCATGATCCTTCCCAAGCAAAGTAACTGCCTTTGCCCCACACTCCAATTGTCTCCTCCATCAACCACTATGAAATAGTGAAGAAAAAGTGAAATAAGCTCAAAATTGGTAAGACTACAATAGTTTTCAGTCACAATGAATTAAACTATTGAAAGGGATTATGGAGAGAGGAGTTCATACCTGAAGCCTCAAGTTTTTCAGGCTTTGCAGTCACTGCATCTTTCAATTGGCAGCGCTCGAGACTCTACAGCAACAAGTTATTAGTTGGATTAAATGATCCTGTGTCTCAAAAGCCTTAAGAACATAGTCATCTAGTTAGATGATAGTGTAAACTGCATAGTAATTAAACTCATTCCTATAGTTTTCTCTCTTATGATGCACATTGCCATATATTGGATATTAACTCAAAAAGTTACCTTCCAAATTTCTTCATCTGAATACAATCCAAGGGGATCAATGTTGCTTCTTACAGTTCCTTGAAAGAGAACTGGCTCTTGGGGAATGATTCCGAATCTAGACCTCAGATCATGAAGCCCCACATTGCAAATGTTGATTCCATCAATGATTATTTTTCCAGCTGAAGGCTCAATCAGCCTAAATAGCACCTGGATGAGGGTTGATTTCCCACTCCCTGTACGGCCAACAACACCAATCTTCTCTCCTCCTTGAATAGTGAGTGATACTCCCTTGAGAACTAGAGGAGTATTTGACCTATACCTAACCTGTTTAAACAATACAATAATAAAGAAGATTACATACACATTAAACAATCATGCTGCTTAGTATCCTCAACTTTGATTGGTTAGATTCTGATGTTACTTTGGTTTGCAAACAATATGCACTTATTCTTTTGTGACTATAATTACCTGCAAGTTATCTAACTCAATGTTGCCATGACTAGGCCAATCCTGAGGAGGAGTCCTCTCAGGGATTGTCCATGGAGCTTCTGATGGAAGGTTGGTAAACTGCTTTATCCTCTCAACTGAAACCATTTTATTCTCAACAGAACAAGTCATGCTTATGGTGAATGATAAGAGACTACTGAGAGCCAAGCCATAGGATAGAGATAAACCAACATATTCTGCAACAGCAAGATAACGTCATCAGTTTTGAAACAATTCTTGGTCACTACTCTGAAGGTAACTTTTTATCCAAATATATGCATAAGATCTCATAAATCTAGAAAAGCCATTGTTCATTTCCTGTATTTGTTTGGAATAGGGACCAATTATGATGCTTAGCAAAGAAGTTTCATGAAAAGTAGTGTACCTGGCCTAATAATAGCACTTGGCAGAAAGATCATGAAAACAGTGGCAATGCAAAGGAAAACCACTCCTGTAAAGTCCAAGCGAAAACCGAGCCATTCGTTTGCTCCATTGTTGTGGAAATCCATTCTGAGACTTGCATTTACCCTGTCAAGATTTTCTTGACAGAATGCTCCCTGTTTCCTGAAGCCCCGGATCGTCATAACACCGGAAATGGTCTCTGAGAAGTGATGGATAACCGGAGCTTTCGTGATAGAATCAAGGCGAGTCAGTTCCCGAGAAGATGCAATGTAATATTTCTGCATACCAGTATAAAAAGACAGTTAAAAATGCACCACATATTTTTTCTTTTTAGTTTTTACTTGTAATTTCAAATGCCATAGGCCTGTGCTCCAAGTGTGCATAAAGATCTCATATTAATGGTTGAATCAATTAATATTCTTGAATATCCAATGTTATCTGGAACAATGCAGAGGGTATGGATCATAATATTGTAGAGGCTACAATTTAAGCATGAGTAGGCACATAGCATCATATACATACCCGGTACCAATTATTCAGCCAAAACAATGGAATTAAGAGGAAGACAGTCTCCCAAGCATTTTGGCATGTGACAATGATGATGCTGATTAATGAGAAGTATGACACCATCACAAAGCTTACTAACAATGGAATTGATATATCAACCCAAAGTAGATCAGTAGATACCTAAATAATTCAACAGAAGCAGAAGGTAAACAAAAAATGTTAGTCCAAATATTATTATCTTAAAAGCTTATTTTAAAATCGAAACAAACGCATAGTAAGACTTACACGACTTAAGATTCTGCCAGAAGGAGTGGTGTCAAAGAATGACATTGGTGCATGCAGAATGCTATCAAGCATACCAATGAAGAAGCTTTGAGATGTCTTTAGACCCCAATATGTAAATAAGAATGACCTGATCATCACTACTATGCATGAAACTGCTGCTATGGCAGCATACACAATAATGAAAATGAAAGAAGGAACAGTATAAGCTTCTGAAGTTGCAAATGCTAGCCAGTAGTCACCAGCCAAGAAGGCTATGATCCATGCTAAAGACATTGCCAGCATGAGTGCTACTCCCCACCATCCAAATGCTTCAGTGAAATAATGTTTGTATACTCGGAGATTGACTTGGCCAGTTTCCCTCTCCTCCTCTTCAATGAGCTTTGATGAACCCTTATCAGACTTAGATTGCTCTTGAGATTGCTTTTCGCCTGCGCTTTCCTTTTCCTTCGAAGGAATGCGAGCCAACTTTGGAGACTGGCTAAACCCATCACCAGTTTCTGTAATCTCCATAGCACTTTCATGAGCAGCCACAAGTGCACCAAAATCCAGGCCAGCTTTGAGAAGTTCATCATACTTTCCACTTTGCACAATTCTCCCGTCTCGCATCACCTTGATATTGGAATCAGACAAGAAAAATTCTTAGTTGAAAGGACTAATTCAGGTGTAATTGAATTGAGAAATTAACAGGAAAACACACACACAAGTCTATAAAAAATTGAGTACATACTTACCATTATAGAGTCAACATTATGCAGGAAATCAACTTGGTGAGTTACTAGTAAAATGGTCTTATGTCTAAGAGCTCCCATAACACATTCCTGCAACAAATTAGAGAAAAAAGATAAGCACCTTCATCATGGAAAACTACTTCATTGTTCTGAACTAGTTATATGTGATTTTTTTTATGTGTGTATATGTACATGCGCCTATGCTACTTGCTGTCACAGCTAAATTAGTGTGCCATAAACGCCAATCCAAACACACACTAAATAAAATTTGTTCTCTCAAACACTAAATAAAATTTGTATAACTTAGTACATACCTTGAAAATGAATGATCCTGTTTGGGCATCAACAGCACTGAATATATCATCAAGGAGATAGATGTCACAATCTTGGTACACAGCTCTGGCGAGTTGCACTCGTTGCTTCTGGCCGCCGCTGAGGTTAATACCCCTTTCTCCTATCTCAGTCTGGTCTCCATGCTCCATCATTTCTAGATCCTTGTCCAGGCAGCACACTCTTATGACTTCTTTGTATTTCTTCTGGTTCATTGGTAGTCCAAACAATATGTTTTCCTGGATGGTTGCATTCTGAATCCATGATGTTTGTGCTACATATGCAACTGTCCCACAAACTCTGACCTAAAATTTGGATGAGAAAATCGTATATCCATTAAGAACCAATAAAGCTTATTCTAATTCTAGTACAGATGAATGCTTAAACCAATTTTGGCCACATAAATTAGTATGAATTTGAAATATCATCATAAAAGAAAACTGTTCTCTAGAAATGAACAAGAAATGAAGAAACCAATAACTTTTGATTCCATAAAAAAATTATTATACCTTTCCTGAAATTTTGTACATTTCCCCCAACACAGAAGCCAACAACGAAGATTTTCCTGAGCCAACAGTTCCAACAACTGCAGCATGGTCCCCTCTCCTAATCTCCAGCTCTTCAACCTTCAGAGCCTCATTCCCTTCCTCATCATCCCAAGAGAATTTCGCATCTTTCATCTCCACGGCTATGTCGCTTTCGCATTTATCATCTCTTTGCACTGCATTCTCATCCCTTTCCTTACTCATCATGAACTCATCCAACCTCCCTAGAGAAACCATAGCCTGAGAAATCAACATAAGAGCCTGAGGGAAAGTCCTAACCGGCTCCTGCAGAATCTTGATCACAGAAGTTATGGTGAAAACAGTTCCAGCATTAAGAGGAATCCCAAGAAACGTGGCGGTTCCAAAGGTAAGAACCGTGACCAAGAGAGGAGCAGTGGAGAGAATTGCCATGTTGACAGCAAAATAATACAAGAACTTGCCAATCCAACCGTGCTCAGCTTGGCGAAATTGGCGAATCTTGTTGCCGAAGTAATCCTCCCATGCTTGAAACTTGATGACACGCATGTTGTTGAGAAGCTCATTAATTGCCTTCATCCTCAAGTCACGGCTCATCATGATCCTGAACTGGAAACTGTTGCTTTTCTTGGTCCGAATCAGAGTGAAAACAAATACCACAGCAGTTCCAAGCAGGGCTGCAACTGCAGACAAGCCAACATAGGTGTAAATTAAGGCCAACGCCGCTGCAACTTGCAATGGCATTAACCAAATAGGATGAAGCTGAAGCATCAAATCAGATAGCTGTTGAGCATCAACAGCCATATGATTCACAATCTGGCCAGTTCCATGAGCCTGCCTTGCAGTGCTAGATAATCTTAGACCCTTCTTGTAAACTGAAGTAATGATGCTGGAACGAATAAGCATGCCGAGTTTCTGAGAGTGGAAGTTGAATTGATGAACACTGAGGACTTCAATTGATTTTGCCACAAGCAGGATCGAAATCAGGACAAGTCCTTCATAGGGAGAAGGATTAGCCTTTGATGTGAAATCTACAAAGCTCTGAATAAGCATTGGACCGATGTACATAACAGCGAGCCGAACAACTGCGAGGAAGCCGGTGAATGCTATGTGTTTCCAGAAGCATCTTAGCAGGGTGAATCCAACAGGGTGCTTGGAGTTTTCCTCTGGCTTTGGCCAATATTCTTGGAAAAGCTCTGACATCCTTTCAGCCCGAAACTCGAGAGGAAGCGTTGGAACATCTTGGAGTTTGAGTGGTGTTGTGTACCCTTTGTTGAGCAAAGGATTCATCCAAAGCCACACTGTTTTGGAGAACAAAGAAGCATTGCCATAAAGACTCGTAGTCCTGTCATTGGAAAGCCATGTTCTTGAACTTTCAATCACATCAGAAATTCTTATAGCATCAATCCCTGATGACCCTTTGATTGCTATTACCAAAAGGAACAAAGAAACTGCAAGATTGATGAAAGAAAACACATCATCCACTCTCAAATTAGCCTCCAAACTCGATTCCTCAACACTTACTAATCGAATAATGGCCGAAGTGGCAAAAAGGAAAGCAGCAACAAAGTTTGCAATCCAATAGAATCTTAGTGACAAAGGGTGCTTTGGAGCTTTGAACTTCTTCTCATGTACCATCA
This sequence comes from Arachis ipaensis, assembly GCF_059453495.1. Lineage (NCBI taxonomy): Eukaryota > Viridiplantae > Streptophyta > Magnoliopsida > Fabales > Fabaceae > Arachis > Arachis ipaensis. The sequence continues at coordinate 18,598,152 of NC_142439.1, forward strand.
GAATCACTATCACTATGTTGGTTATCGCTTGCGCGAGGCGAAAGAGGGCCTCTATCTGTCTCCATGAGGCAAGATTGCTTTGAGTGAAGGCCAAGATGCTTAGAACAGTGTAAGTCAGAGCCAAGAGTGATGTCACCAAAAGGGGTAGTTTGAACCACAAGGTAACCTTGTAATCTGAATCTTTGTCCTGCAAAAGAGGCTTGGTTATTGTGGAGCCAGAGTTGGCATTAGAACTGAATCTAGAATAGATCTTTTGAGCTGCAAAGGCTAAGAGGGTGATCAAGAAGATGAGATCAATGGCAGAAAGAAGAAGTCTCTGAGGACATGGTGATAGGAATATGAACCTCAACCATTGAGCTACAAGTTGTGAAGTAGGAGAAGATGAATCCACTGATAGAGGTGAACAAGAAGATGAAGTAAGCCAAGAAGAAGAACTAGAAGACATGTTCCAAATATGGGGTTGGTATATTATGCTTCAATATGAAGAGTTACATATATAAATATAACTCAAGGTTGGTTATGAAGAGTTGGACATAACTTTTTAGTTTTTTCATACATCATGATGATGAAAAAGGATTGCTGTTATGATTGATGAACAAATTAAGAGGTGTGGAACAAGGTTGGAGGAGTATGAAACTGTGTTTGTGTTTGTGGGGAATGTTGATGTATTAAGCTATGTGTGTGAAAATGAATTGATTTTCAATGCGGCTTGCTTGAAGGGTGGGATCATTTAGTTGAATAAAATAAACTCCATGCGAGTCACGCATCTAGAAGTACAATATAGTGAAAATACTAATACTAATACTAATACTAATCATCATCATGTAGTTATATAAAAATATTTTATATGATTATTATGCAATTATATTAATCAATATTGTAATCAGGAGCTGGGCATATAATAATAAGCACCTTGTTGCAAATATATAATAGTGCATAGTATTGTATAGTATATGTGAGATTTTAGATAATAGAAATATTTTTATTGATGTAATAATAATTTACAATGATAATTATATAAAATATTTTTAAAATTTAGAATTATGATAAGAATAATACTCAGGGAAAAGATTTATATACGAAAGTCTGAAGCCATAACCATGGTGGTGAAACCTTTGAATTAGAAATGTTTTGGAAAAATAAACCTGCAAAGCACGGGAGATTCAAATGTTAATCAGAAATCTTGATGCACTGTTAGAGATTAGAATAAAAATTTGATCGACCTTCTAAAGTTTTATTGATGCATTCCTAATATGCTTTGAATTGTAAAATCATCTAATTCAGAATAACTTTTTAAAATTAATTGAATTATTTAAAATTACAATATCAAAAAATTTTAATAATTAAATTGATATTTTAATTATTATTATTATTATTATTATTATTATTTTTTTTTTTTTTTGCATCAAAGATGGATATATCCTTATCAATTTGTGCATCCGACCATAATGTCAATATGTGTGAAACCTAATTAAGAAGACAAATAGCCAAATTTGCAGAAGCACACGTCATGGGTCATGTGTTATGTCGTCAATTTCCACCAAGTTTACTTCAACTTTACATTCACTTGTTTTTGAGCCATTTATGGCTCTTCCGTAATTGCGTGTATATTGTTGTAAAATAAATAAATAGATAAGAGAAGTATATATAAAAATAAAATAGAGAAAATAAAATATTTTTATTAATATTTTTTAATATTTTTATTTTATTATAATTGAGATTTTATAACATATTCTCCATAATATACTCACTGTAATATACATATATATTATTATATAAGGCAAGGTCACGTAGCTTTTTGTATTGCTATTGAAACACTGTTTTTTTTATGCATTATGTTATTGTTACATATGGCTTTTGGCAATTTGAGTTGCCATATTTGATATTAGAGTAAAGTATCGTTTTTGTCTTTAATGTTTGGAGTAAGTTTTAATGTTGTTTCTAATGTCTAAATCGTGCTATTTAAATTCCTAACGTTTTAAAATTGACTCAATGTTGTCCTGCCGTTAGGATTTGTTAACAAAATTAACGGTAAGACAAAATTGAGACGATTTTAAAACGTTAGGGACTTAAATAGGACAAAAACGTTGAGGGACAAAAATGATACATAAAAATAAATTTTAATTTTATCCTTCAATAATATCAATTTTTTACGGTACATAGTTATTCAATTATTTTTTAATCACATCTAAGTAAATTATACTTAATCACATAGCTTTTGTTTTAAATAAATTTATTTTTTTTATAATTTTACTCTTAAAAATTTTTACTCATCATAAAATGTTTGTATAATGACTAGTACATATTGGGAAAAAAAGATACATATATAATAAAATAATACGATTCTAGTCATTCTCCAAATATTTCATGACGAGTAAAAATCTTTAAGAGTAATTATAAAAAATAAATTTATTTAGAATCAAAGTAATGTGATTAAGTATAATTTACTTAAATGTAATTAAAAAATAATTGAATAACTATGTACTGTAAAAGATTGATATTAGTGAAGGATAAAATTAAAATTTATTTCTATGTATTATTTTTGTCCTCAACGTTTTCGTCCTATTTAAGTTCCTAACATTTTAAAATCGTCTCAATTTTATACCGCCGTCAATTCTGTTAACAGATCCCTAACGGCAGGACAACATTGAGTCAATTTTAAAACGTTAGGGACTTAAATAGGGTTAACTTTAGAACTTACCTCAAACGTTAGGGACAAAAACGATACTTTACTCTTGATATTAAGTTGGTTTAGTTTGATGCCTCAGGCATCACCAAACTTGACATTCACATCATATATAATATAATAATATTATAACACTCCTATTTATATGTCTATTTAGATATGCCTCGTTAAAATTTTACCAAAAAAAAAAATTAGTGAAAGAAAAAGAATATAATATCCTTTTGTGATGAGAATTGTTTCGTTAAAAATCTTGTAAAAAAATCCAATAAAGACAAAAGCCTAATTAAAAAAAAGAATATAATCTCTCCTCAGGTTAGTAACATCACTTAAAATCTCGAAATCGATGCATTTCGATCTGGTGCACCAATCTTTTAAAGGAGAATGTTGGAAATGACTTTGTGAATAATTTGCCAAATTATCACTTGAACGAATCTGTTGAACTTCGATTGTTCCTTAATTTTGAAAGTCATGAGTGAAGAAGAATTTTGGAGAAATATGTTTTGTTTTATCATCTTTGATGTATTCACCTTTAAATTGAGCAATGCATGCTGCATTATCTTCATACAAAATAGTTTGAGCTATTTTCTTATTAGATAGTTCACACGACGATTCAATGTATTGAGTCAAACCTCTAAACCAGAAACATTCACGACTTGCTTCATGTATCACAAGTATTTCAACATGATTAGATGATGTTGCTGCTATAGTCTATTTTGTGGACCTCCATGATATAACTATATCACCATATGTGAATAGATATCCAGTTTGATATCTGCCTTTGTGTGGATCAATTAAATATCTACATCTGCATAACCAACTAATTGTGACTATTCATATGGATAAAATAGTCCCATATCAATTGTTTTGTGAAGATATCGAAAAATTTGTTTGATACCATTCCAATGTCTTTTGGTTGAAGATGAACTATATCTTACTAATAAATTTACAGCGCATGATATATCAGGTTGTGTATTATTAGCAAGATATATTAGTGCTCCAATGGCACTGAGATATGATACTTCAGGACCAAGAATTTTTTTGTTTTCTTCTTTAGGACGGAAATACTAATTTTTCATATCCAAAGATCTTACAATCATTGTTGTACTTAATAGATGTGACTTATCCATATAGAATTTCTTTAATATTTTTTTGTGTAAGTTTTTTGATGAGTAAAGATCCCTTTATTTGTATGTTTGATCTGCAGGCCAAGATAAAATTTACTCTTTTCGAGATCTTTCATCTCAAACTATTCTTTTAGAGCTTTTATAATTGTTGGAATGTCTTTACGAGTTTCAATGATATTTAAATCATCAACATACACAACAATTATAACAAATCCAAATGCAAATTTTTTTATGAAAACACATGGACATATATCGTTATTCTTGAATTCCTTTTTCGTCAGATACTTAGTAAGACGATTATACCACATTTGTCCAGATTACTTTAGACCATATAAAGACCTTTGCAATATGACTGAATATAACCCCTAAGAGTATTTATTAGATGGTTTAGATATTTTAAGTCCTTCAAAAACTTTCATATAGATATCACGATCTAATGATCCGTATAAATAAGCTGTCACCATATCCATTAGATGCATATCAAACTTATAGTATGCAGATAAATTGATTAGATAACACAATGTAATTGCATCCACCACAGAGGAGTATGTTTCTTCATAATCGATTCCAGGTCTTTGTGAAAACCCATGTGCGACAAGTCTAGCTTTGTAGCGTACAACTTCATTTTTCTCATTTCGTTTTCTCACAAATATCCATTTGTATCTAATAGGTTTTACATCTTTTGGTATACGAACTATAGGTCCAAAGACTTTACGTTTTATAAGTGAATCTAATTCTATTTTCATAGCTTCTTTCCATTTTAGCCAATCATTTTTATATCGACATTTTTCAACTGTTCTTGGTTCAAGATCCTCATTTTTAAGTATGATGTGAAGTGTCACGTGATATGCAAATATTTCATTCACAATTGTCTCATTTAGGTTCTATTTTTCTCCCATAAAAATATAATTGATCAAGATCTTATCGTTTTCATAATTTTCTGAACTTTTAGGTAGCTAAACATCTTCTGACGTTAAAATTACATTAGAGTTTTGGACAACCATAGATGTCTTTACTGTGTCTTTATCTTTTTCAATGGGAATAGTATTTACCTCTTTTCTTTTTCGAAAATTTGTCTTTGGAACTGACAGGTCTACCACGCTTCTGGCATGCATTTGTTTTTGTGACCATTTATCAAACTGGAACATTAATTTAAATTGGAGCATTTTTAGCTAACATATATGATTTAGTTATCCTTTTAGTATTAGAAAATACATCAGGCAACTTGACGAAGCGCTAAACACCGGCTTAAAAATTTTCACAAGTTAAAGCACAAGATTCGTCGTAGCTCTAAATCAGAATTCAACGCTCTTTAAAGTTTAGTAGAAAGATGTCACAAATTTCAAAACAAATAACCAGGAGTTTAATCCCTAGTCGTTCTCTCTAAGAATTGCAATCGGGTGCTCAATTATTAGCTAGAGGGGAAATCGGGGTTTTGAGCGCAATAAACAAGAAATGTAAATAGCAAGAAATTAAATTAGGAGTGATTAAGCTAATTAACTAAAGAAGAGAAAGTAAATTCAAATGCTAAAAAGATTTTGACAGGAATTGAGGGTTAATGATCACTATTTTTATCATTTATCATAAACATGACAATTATGAAAAGTTGATCCCACTTTGTCAATCTCTATACATCGAGAAAAATCAAGTAGACATAATTAATTCTAATCCATAAGTTCTAACCAACTTCATGATTGAATTAGTAAAAGATTAGTGTCAATAGAAACAAGATTAATTAACAATTCTAAATAATTAACAATCAATATTGGATATCATCAATAACGCAAAGTCACCTAATTTCTCAACCCCAAGCCAAGAAAAAAAATATACTCTATAACTAATTCAAGCATTTTATCAAATATCTAACAAGTGCATAAACATAGAACTTCATAAATGGCAAGAATTTGTAAAATCTACAGCTACTCAATTCAAGAAAGTAATAATAACAACAACTCCAATAAGCAACAAAAAATATAAAACATCAAATTCATTAAAGAAAATTTGCAAATTCAACAAGAGTTCATAAGCTAAAATAATATAAATAAGAACTAATAAGAAAAAGTTAATGATCTAAGATAGAAGAACAAGAAAATGTAAATAAAACTAAACTAAAACAAGATTAGAAACTAAAACTAGAGAGAAATTGACATGAAATTAACTAAATCTATCCTAATTTTTTCAATATAACTTTCTTATTTGAATCACCGTTTGTGATGTATAATTACTCATCATTTCCCTTATGATATCTATTTCGACTAATATCTTTAAAACTCAATAAATTTGTTGGAGACAATAATGCAACAGCTTAATTAAGCTCTTTTTGAAAAAATAACTTAAATAATAAATGATTAGAGTAAAGTATCATTTTTGTCCCCAACGTTTGGGGTAAATCCTATTTGTGTCCCTAACGTTTAAATCGTCCTATTTGTATCCCTAACGTTTGTAAAAGTGATTCAATGTTATCCTACCGTCAATTACACATCATGAGTGTTTTAGTTTGAGTTTTAAAAATCTCTTCTTGAAGTTAGAATACAAATATCTGGGATAGAATCGATGATCTACTCCGAAAAATAACTCATCAAATGTTGAAACTAATTCCTACAACATTTACATAATTCACTTTTCTAGGAACATAATTAAATCTAAACACAAATAGTGGGTATAATATTAAAATCGAACACATCCAAGTAAGACCTAATTGATAATGAATACATCCAAGTGAGAATAATTGAAAAATATAATCTGATTTGTTAGTATAATTGATAGTAGGATAACATTGAATCACTTTTATAAACGTTAAGGATACAAATATGACGAATTAAACATTAGGGACACAAATAAGACTTACCCTAAACGTTGGGGATAAAAACGATACTTTACTCTAAATGATTATATTAAAAGTAGCTTATAAATAAGTTATTTTGTGTTTGAATTTTTAGCTTTAAAAGTGCTTATTTTATAGAAATATGATAAAAAGTAGAAGTATTATGAAAGAAGTCATTTTTTTTAACTTCTGTATAAGCTCCTAAATAGTTTCTTAGAAAGCCGCAATTTGATTTTGAAAATTGTACCAGACATTAATACTACTACTTTTTATAAGTCAAAAGCTAAAAACAAGTTACTTTTGAAGCTTCCCAAACGAGCCCATTGGAGACAATAATGCATTAGTAGACAATAATGCATTGTTTCATATGAATTTTGTTCCTCCAAAAAACAAAATAATAGCTCTTTGGGAGCTTTCAATCATATTGCCTGAGTCAATAATAGTATTAACACATTCTTCTTTAGAAATAAGATAAGTAAAATAAATATTACTTTTAAAAATGGTATGCGAACTTGTACTATCCACAAAACAAATATCTTTATTATATGTTCTTACTATTTTCTTTAAAGTCAAACAACAATAATAATAAGATCATAATATAAAAAAATTTCAAAATTTTTATATATGTGATAGAAAAATGAAATAAAACAAATAAAAGTGTGTGAAAAGCAAAATCGTATTTCTGAACAATACATATACCATTTTCTTTTATTTTATTTTGAAAGAATTTGAGATACGGTTTAATATTTTTAAAATTCTTAATAAAAACATAAATATAAATATTTTATTGAATATTATATTTAAATATATCAAACTTTCCATTCAAATACATAGAAAATAAAATTCAACAAAAAATTTATTATATTATTTCATGACATAATAAGTTTAGAAAAAGATAAACTCAACTATTAAATTTTTTATTAATGATTTATATTTTTTTGAGGATTCTCAAAAAATTAAATACTTCGTATTGAGTAACGTCATTTTTAACAGTATCTTTTAAAACAAAATTTACTACCATTTGTTTATCATCTTTCTTTAAAAATATTTGGTAAAAATCAATTAAGTGTCTTGGAGAATGGGATACTAAAGGTACATGACCAATAGTCCTTATCGCTACAACAAAAGTATTTATTTCTGTTTTCTTATTTTGTCTATTGTTTCTTTCATGATTATCCCATTTTTGATGAAGCATTTTTTGTTGAAAATTTTTCTTACTTCTATAAAAGGATAAGTGATTCTTGTTAAATTCAAATTATTCAAAATCTTTTTTTTTTTTGTTCTTTTGTTTTTAGTTTTTAGAAATACACAGTATTATTATTCTTGTTCCTGTTCGAATAAATTTGATTCTTTTTACCAAAATCTTGCATTTATCACTTTTAGAGTTATAATTTATCGCATTTGTTTCAAGAAATGGAACAGTACCAGCTAAACGTATTTCATGATTTTTCATGAACAATTCATTATTTTGTTCAACAACAAGGAGACAACCAATTAATTTAAAATATTTTGTAAATCTTTTTTCTCAATATTGCTACTGCAAGAGCACATTTGAAACATAAAAAATCAAATAAGTTTCTTCTAACATATCGTTATCAGTTATATTTTTATCACATAATTTCATTCATAAGATAAGATGATTCAGAATATTGCGGAATTATATTCATTTATCGGTTTAAAATCATGTAGGTGCAAATATGTCCATTCATAACGGGTTTGAGAAAGTATCACCATCTTTTAGTGATACTTTCTTAGTGTCTTCATGACCCATTAAGTCAAGATAAATTTTAACATCTAATATCCATGATAAGTAGTTATTATCAGATATGCTAAGAGCATTAAATTCAAAATAAATTTTTTTTTGACAAAATATAAATTTATTATGTGTATTTTTTTTTCTCAAAGAAAACTATGCCATTTGAGTTATAATTTATTAGCGCATTATATCCTTGTTACATATAACTTTTAACGGCAATTTGAGTTGCCATATTTGATATTAAATTGGTCTGGTGTTTGATGCACAGGCATCACCAAACTAGACATTCGTATTATATATAATATAATAATATTATAATATTTATATGTTTATTTAATTTTCTGTTTTCTCTGTTTTTGCTTTTTTTTTTATGCTAAAAATGTATTTTAAGAAAAAAGTTAAAAAAGAATTTGTTAAAAATAAATTTATACATTTTAAAAAATTAAAAATAAAATACCTTGAAAGCAAATTATAAAAAGTGAATAAACTCAAATCAAAATTCAGATATTTTTTTTTTAATTTTAGGAGTAAATTTTTATAATAATTTTTGAAATTTACGGAATTAACCAATTTGATACTCAAAATTTCAATTTCACTATATAGTGGTCTCCGGATATCATAATAATCTCTAGACATATTTTCGGCAATAAATCACTTGTTTCATTGCTAACATGGCTACAATGTGCCATGCGGTCTCCGGATATCATAATAATCTCTAGACATATTTTCGGCGATAAATCACTTGTTTCATTGCTAACATAGCTACAATGTGCCATGCTGGCGCCTATAATGACTAGCTTAGCTGGCCAGATTCTAATTTATATCTAATTTGTTCCCTCCATTTCTATTTAACCTTAACCTTTTTTGCTCCCTCCCAAAGCTTGTTTATGATAATTTCTGATGCTTCTTCCTCCTTTTCTTGTCATTCTTCCTCCTTTCTTAAGATCAATGAAGAGTGGTGAGAGTACTGTAGTCGAATAATCCTTCTCTTTCATTTTTTTTAAAATTGCTCCATGATGATACATGATGTCCAATAACTCATTCATCTGAAAAAAATCCCCACGCATTACTTCAAAGTTCAAACTCCAACAGAAAAGAACAACATTTTAATCTATTGAAAAACTCCCACGTCGCAAACCTAAACAACATTTTCATCAACCATATCTCAATCCATTAACCCACCCCTGGTCTATTGAACAAAATAGAGCCTAAACTCCAACCTACCAGAAAAAACTAAAAATCCTAGCAGATAGAGAATCGCAACGAATCTTAACACTAATGTTGTTACTGTGAATTTGATTAACTTCAATTTCATGAGGGACCGTGTTATAGTAAAAATAAGTATCTTTCATTTCTTTCTGCCTTACACATTTATGTCAAGTTTGGAGTGGTATGATTTTGTTGATATCTCAAAGCTTGAATTTGGATTGAGGATTATGATATCTGCATTAGATCGAGGAAGGATTGCTGCTTTCCTTGGATATATATTGAATATTCTAGCACTGAGATGATTGTAAAAATTGAAAATATTAATACTACTTGGCTTCTTTACCAAATATAACCAAAACTATACAAATAGATATAACTTGGGTATTCATACTACCATTATAACAAAAAACAAAAGATAACTCGTTGTAATAATTTAAAAAAAAAAACATGCTTTCATTGTAAACGATAATGGCGGAACCGTCCTTTTCTATAGGAGAGTCAGATAATCAAACTCAGACCTACGATGTTAATTAACTGAGGTTGTTGCAAAGAAGAAACCTCCAGAATCCTAATCCTATAATAGTGGTGTTATTGATGAAGAAAAGTTGAAGAAGAAGTGGAAATGAGGAAGAAAGATGAGTGAGTGTGTTTGAATGCAAACCATTTTTCATCATGTTTAACACCAAACGCGTCGTTTTGGTAAGTGCCAGCGTGGCACACTGTAGCTACATCAACATTTAATCGGGTGACTTATCGTAAAAAATATGCTTAAATGTTATGATAAGGATGACAAATGGATGCCCATTTATGATATAGGCGACTGAAGTTTTTAAGAGAGAGTTTAGATTATTAGGTAGACTAACTTTAATAAAAGTTGAATTTGTATAGTTATAAATAAGGCTCTATAGCCTTACATACAATACACAGCAATAACAATCAATAAAATCCTCTCTCTTTATATTACTAAAAACATTCTTTTTTTTATTCTCTACAAATAATTTTTTTCTCTCTTTTTTTTTGTTACTACTTATAAATATATGAACAATTTCTATTGAGCTAATTATATTAATATTAGAGTCTTCTATTCATACATCTTTATTTTATATATTTTTTATTTATTTTACAACATTAAGAACTATTATGGTAAGGTGAATCTAGAAGACTACTATAATAAAATTAAAATCTTTTATATCAAATTGGATAATTTTGTGAATCTCAAGAATTATTATAGAAATTTACTCAAAATTCAGATATTATATTTATGTAATTCACGTATTTACATCTTTTTTTTATAAAATATATTGCTCAAAACCATTTCAAAATTAAAAAGCATTTTTTCTAAGGATACTTTTAAATTGTTCTTCTTTAAGCTAAATGGTTATAATTTGCTAAGTAGTCTTTTTGTATTAGTTGACTTAGGCTTAGTTTGGTAAAATTTTTATTTTTTAAAAATAGTTTATAAAAACTAATTTTTAAAAGATGACTTTTAAAAGTTGTAGCATTTATGTTTGGTAATTAAATTAAAAATAGTTTTCAATAAACACAAGCAACAATTTAGTAAAATAATTTTTAAAATTTAAAAATATTATAATAATAGACATAAATATAAGTATTAAATTTAAAAATTAGTTAACATATGAGGTTATATTAGACTTTTAAATTTTGAAAAGCACAAGCCAACTTTAAAAAATTCTATCTTAAGTGCTTTTAAAAGTATTCCAATTTTTTAAAGGCTGCAAACACAAACACATGATTTTTTTTTATTTACCAAACACTGAAGATATATAGTTTGGTAAAGCTTTTACTTTTCAAAAGTAGTTTGATGACTTTTTAAAAGTTGTAACATTTATGTTATTAAATCAAAAATAATTTTTAATAAACACAAGTAACATCAATTGTTTTTGGTAAAATAGTTTTTAAAATTTAAAAATACTATAATAGACATAAATGTAAACATTAAATTTGAAAATTAGTTAACATATAAAATTATATTAGACTTTTAAATTTTGAAAAACACAAGCCAATTTTAAAAAATTCTATCTTAAGTGCTTTTAAAAATTAAAATATAATCTTTTTGATTGACCAAATATAAAATAAGGAGCTTTAAAAAATTTTACCAAACTAAGCCATTGTGTGAGGATGCAAGTGTTCTATTATTCTATCACATATATATTCTATGAATAATTGTAATGGAAATAAAGCCGTATATTAAGACACTTCAATACTAATGGTGTGAAAAAGAAAAAATACGAGATAATGTTTACATTACGTATGTGACATTCGCTTGATTGGTTGAATCGTGTACTCCATTATTAGTTTCTAAATAACAAATATTTTAGATCTAAAGGAGTATCATTTTGGAACAATGGATTAAAGCAAACGAATTATGTGAATTTTTGGTATAAGAGGATGAATTTGGACACCCTAAATTCCAAGATAATTGGTTAGTGCATGTATAATGTTATTATCGTCCTATCCTCTTGTAAGTATCTCCGATCACTTAAAATTTTCACTATGGACTCTATGCCATCTTCTTACTTTCTTAGACACAAAGCTTCCTAGATTTATTCACACTACAAATCCCCTTCACATTGGGGGGAAAAAAGATATATTTCCATTGAAAAATTAAAAAAGAATTGGAGCATGTTTCTAAAGAATTTTGGCACATGCTGAAAATTTAAAATCTATTGAATTTAATTCCCATATTTTTAGACTTATATAAGGTTTTTTCTTTGGCAGAACTGTAATTAGTCCTCTTGTCAGCAATTTCAATAACATTAAATTTTCAATATAATATGGCCTTTGATTTTATACTACAGAGAATTTTTAAAGTAAGCTAAATAGTTTATTCCGATTCATTATCTATTATTTTGTAGTCGGCAACTTTGAGAAAGCATGGAATAAAGAAATAAAGACAGCCACCATAGTAATTCACTAATGTGTAGATCTTGTTCTGTGAGCATTTAAACTTTTTCCCAAATAAAGTTGCTGGCATTATTGTGCTCCTTTTTTTTTTAAAAAAAAAAAAGAAAGAAAATCAAAAGCTCAAACAATTAAACAAAGTTTGACTTCATAAAAAATATATATATAACCGTTGCACTAAGTATTGACTTGATGTCGTAACCACATAATAATACATACTACAAATATTTATTGCATGTTGGAGCAAACTATCAACTATGTGATATCGCACTCATTTCATTAGAACATAAACATTTTTCGGCTACGTTACTTGTGATAGAATTCATTACTAATAATTTTTAAACGTATTAGTAATCAATAAAGAAAATCAAGTAGCTAGACTCGAAACTCGAAAGCGAGCACCACGTGCAGCATATTTTATTCTATAAGAAGAGTGTCACGTGCTGCATATGGTGCCGGTGCCATATTACTACCACGGTTCTCTTCCATTTTGTCTTACGGTGCCGAATCTCATTATCTACATCAAACAAATAAAAAGAAACAAAACTAATAACTTCGACACGAGAGAATGTTCAATCTGATCCTGAAATTTGAAGAAATAATCAATTTGATCCTAAACTCTTTAAAGATGTTTGAAATTTAATTTGGAGACTAAATTAATTAATTTTCAGATATCCTAATAAGTTCTATAACAATAAACATATACAAATGTGGCTGAGCTTGAGCCTCCAATGCCAACTAAACTTCATACATTATTGTTATTCTGCCAACAACATTTGCAGCGTCCCAATAGTACTAATAATGTCATTGACTAATATTGATGATATTGACAGCACACTCTCGAGTCACTATCCGTCGCCTTTTGTATGCACACCATTTGTACCCCACATATATACCACACTCAATTGGATTAGAAATATGGTTTCACACTTCCACTTACACTCACATTAATTTAATATCTATATGATTGAAGTTACAAAAGAAAGGTAACTACGGTAGAAAGGAAAAAATAATTCAATGGTTCTAATTTTAATGAGTAATTTTAGATAACTTTTTTTTTTTCAGCATAGTTAACTTTTTTAAGATTATTTTGTTTATTTTAAATTCTAAATCCTAAATTATAGACTTAAATTCTAAAGTTGGCTAATATTAGCTGACTAAAATTAGTTTCTTGTACTCTTTCTTTTCGTTATATGAAAGAACAAATCCGTCGATATTTGACTAATAAAAAAATTACATTCATTTATTGAAGAGTATGAATTATGGCAAGTCGGCTCCACCATTTCGCATCGTCCATGATTCAATCACTCACATAATTTCTGTTGAAAGTTCTAGTTAGCATCTTTTTACCTTGAAGATGTAGCATTACTGTGTTCCAAAACTTCACCAGGGTACCGTTTCTTGTTGTCAATTAGTAAAAAAATTACAGAATGATGAGAAAAAGCGCAAACGGTGACAATATAGCTCTCCTTCGGCCTCAAACCGTGCACTGCAACTTTGACTTTGAGAGCTTGAGCTCAAGTCGAAAAAGAATGAAGATGATGCAAAATTTGATGGCATTACTTGGTAAAAATGTTGGAAGACTTCAAAAATTAAAAGCTAAGGGAGTACAGTAATAAGTATATTATCTCAAAAATTCACAGTCCACACCCCACATTATCAAGACCAAGATCAAGATCAATCTATAATTATGAATTGTAGTTCTCTTCAGCTTTCCAATATAAACAGGTTAAAATTCATTCATTTCAGGTGTAGTCACCCATGTTTTGGAGACTGAATCCAAGATAGGTATGTCATGTTGATTAAGAGCACCTGATGGAGACACTGCCGAATTATAATTTTACATTATTTTTAATTTTTCTATCTCATACAACAATGTTAATATTGTTGTGCTTTAGTTACCTGAAGAAAATAAGAAAGCATAAAAAAAGCCCTCTTATATATGTGAAGACGATGCTTTGTTGCTCATCCAAATATTAAGGCAGATGCAAACAAAAATGGCATTTACTCGTGCTATTCATCAATATAGCGCATGCAACTCCTGAACTTTCCTATTTTATTCATGTACAATGAAGACTTTGACCATGGTTCATCACTTCATCTCCTGTAAGATTGGACAAAAGAAAGAAACCGATCAAATTATATATTTTAGAAAAGAGTAGTTACAAGCAATTTGGCTTTCACAAACCATTAGAATTTTCAACTTTTCATATATGGTATATGCAAAGAAACTTTACCTGTTTAACTCAAACAAGCTGCACCACAGCAATGACCCTTAGGGCTCCATTTTGGAGAAGATCAGCAAGCTCATCAAATAATAGAGCAGTTCGCCAACCCCATCCTTTAGGAGCTTTAGGTAGAAGAGTGCCTGTTTGTTTAAAGCTTCCAAACACCATTACCTCCCTCTTGGATGGACAAATCAACTGAATGGACCCGGCAGATGGAAAACAAAACCATTAACCAGAATGATAACAGTATCAGGTACGACTAAAATAATAGAAAATCACAAACCACCACATGATAAAAGCATAGGTTCAGTACCGCAGCATTACCTGGTAGCGAGCAGTCACCTTTTCACGAGAGTCAACATACATGTGCACCTGAAAATACATTTCATAGAAATAAGTTAGGTTAGATAGAATTCCAGAAGATTTATAATCAACGACACGTTATATAAGGTATACACATTTAAAACAACTAAGAATGTGGCATGCTGATACTAGAACTCCAACTACTGGCAATCAGCACCCCGATTTGAGTTTAAATGTACCTGATGGACAGACATTACTCTATATTATTGAAATAAAGCAATTCATTTTCAGAAACAGAATATGATTTCCAAAGTCCAAAACTATCTTTTAAATACTGAAAATCAGTCCTGCTTACCTTTCTATGTATATCAGTTATCTCTGCCTTCCTACGATGAAGAAACAACCCTGCACCAACACTAAACATAAGCTCCCAGATAGAATAAAAATTTACATACTTAATTCACAGTCCAAAGGTGAACATTCAATGCAGTAAGACATTACCCAGTGTACGCCTTCCCTGGGGGTCCTCATCATTAAAAGCCTGTACACTGACCTAAAGATTCAAACAGATAAACTCTGTTCATATCAGAACACATAAACTCAAGCATGATAATATAGTGATTATTTTTTGCCAACCTTCCATAAAGAACCAGCATAGAACATTTCTGGAGAATGCTTAACCTGACCATCACCGAGTCTGTGCACATCCTCAAATTGGACCCTGTAAACCACAGCAAAAGCAACATTAAATGTATACAAATTATTTATTAAAATGAAAACACCTACACTGACTATGAACCTTTGCCAAATAGCCCCAATGTGATTTCAATTTTGACAATTTAACAGCCTCAAATTTCACTAAGTGGCAAATAAGTATTTAGTTTCAACTTTCGATGTTCAAATTAAAACCAATTGTAGTGAAAGTTTAAGCAAGATAACTGTCAAAATTGAGACAAGGGCACAATTTTGAAAGGGTAAAAACAGGAAGGACAATTTGCATTTTAACCAAACTACTAATCAAAACAAAAAGACCCCTACTATCTCACTCTAACTGCAAGACAACTTCTGTGATACAAGAAACAACATTGGATATACACCATTAGCATGTTACAGTATGCATTATACATAACCTACATTAAACTAAAACACCTAAAACAACACAACTTAAAGGGAAACACAAAGGAGAGGAACAGAGGAGGAACCTTCACAAGCAAGAAATAGATATAAAATCTCATGCATAGGAGGAAGATTGAAAGTTCAATGAAACATAAGTGTATCCAATGTGATTGTGTGTGAATATTAACCACACTAAATTAATAATATTGTGAAGTACATTGGCAGTAACAGAGGGGTGTCACCAACTGTGAGAGCTAAGGGCACAAAACGCACAAACCAGTAATAGCAAAATTTACTTTAACAACTCTGGAAAGTTGTAGAGAGGTTGACTCACCCAAAGCGAAAAGGGGGGAAATGGCTTAAAGGCGTTTTCAAATCCAATGATATAGATGAATTATTTGAATTCTCCCATTCTATTCCACCGTTATGTTCTGGTGTCTCTAACATCTGCATAGGAATACCACCAGTACTTGGGCCTCCTGCAGTTCCAGACATTCTGCCTTGCATGTCCATTTCATATCCCCTTTGAGAAAGTTCTCCATGTACATTTATTCCATTAACCCCACCTTGACTTAATCCAACCAAAGCTGTCAATCCATCTCCAGACAGGTCGCCGTTGTGATCAGTTCGCATCTCTGAATCATCATTGGCTGCAGATTGCTGGTAGTTTCTGTTCCCAACACCAAATGGTACACGAGAAAAGACAAATCGTGTAGGAGCAGAAGCAGCTGCTGGAACAAATGTAGTTCCACGACCAATACCTGCAAGCCCATCTATAGCCCCTCTAACATGTACTCGTACAGGTCTAAAGATGCCATTTCCTTCACCTGGAGAAGGCTCGGCAACATATATATTGCCCATGTTCGCATGCATATTATTCTGGTTATGTTCTTGAATGTAAAATCCAGTGGAATTAGCTCCATGTGAAAATGTAAATGGTTGCCGGCAGGTACAAGCCATACTCATAAGGGAGCAACTTTTGCAGGTATCAGCAGCAATTTCTTGCACCCTCTGACTAAGAAGCATCTAATAAAAACCAATAAAATTAAATTTCAAATATATTCTGCAACAGATGTTGGGTCATTGGTGAAGTCATAGGCAGTGTTTGTTTAAGAGGTGCAATGTAAATGGCAACAAAGAAATACCTGAAGCCAAAGACCATCATTCACAGCTTTGCAAGGGAAACCTAACTCTTCAAGTTGCTTTCTGACATTCAAAAGAGCCTCAAAAGACATGTTGCAGTATAAGAGAGAGCCCCCTTCAAATATGTTAAGAAATGCATCATATTCATCCCCATGATCTGCATAGTTTCTTTTGGAGTGAGCTTCAAGACGTCTTTTGCCAACAACTCTTCCACCCCATGAAAAAAATGGTGCTCCATATCTTCCCCAATCATTGGATGAGACCCCGCTAGAAGAAGAATTTGATGAAAAACGGTTTCTAGATTGATCCCTAACAATCCAACTATTGTTATCCAAATGGAAGCAAGATCCTTCCTCAGATGGCCCTTCCATAGCCACTCCATTTGCTCCAGCAACAACAGGCATCTCAACATAGGAACATGATGTTCTGATGCCATCTGTATCAGATAATGAATCACCCATTGATGAAGGCCCTTCCATGTTGCAAGAGTATGTTGGTTTCAGGTTTGATGAGCTGGTATATGAAGCTTCTTCACTTTGTTGATTGGAGTTAGAAGCTGCATTGTTGAAGTCTGGAAGCTCAACTAGAAGATTACGGGCATTAGGATCCTTTAGACCACTTTTAAGACTCATTTGCTCTAGATCAGTTTCCAACCTCTTATCAGTGCAGCCGTCAGATACACTCTTCCCCTTAGAGTGATCAGAATCAGAATGGATATCAGTTCCAGACTCAGAACTGGAACTTCCATGTTCAGGATGTTTGGCCTTCCACTGAGCACTCTTTGCGAGGAACACATACAAAGCCAACTCAAACCTTATAATGAAATTTGAGACAAGTGTTACACAAACAACGAAACTCAAGCTGTTAAAGGGAGGAAAAGGAAAAAAAAATAAAAGAAAAACAAATAGAAGCTCATAAAAACCACCTACCTCTTCTCTTCACTTGGTATCCATAGTTCATCACTGGTCAGTAATGCATGCAATGTTTGAGATGAAAGTTTAGGAAGCACCTGCAACAAACAACCAAATGTCAACTAATCCAACATACTCCTCATATTCAAAACAAATATACATAACCAAGAACCACAACTAAAGAACGCTAAGTGATATTTAGAAGAATGTGATTTTATCTTCCTACCCAAATTACCTCTTTTAATTCCATGCCACCACTTTGACAAAGGTAGCCCCAACAAGCATTTCTTACACGCTCCCCATGGATGCCATAGTCCTGGTTCTCGGCAAACACCTAGATTCCAATCATACCCCACATAAATAACTATCCCAGTGATAGTAAAAATCTGAAAGATGTATTACTTGCAATTCACAATGAGGGTAGCATTATGCATGTTTAACCTGGTAAGCCAAGAAATTAGAAGTCCAAAGCTCTGATATAATGAAGTCCGTACATATTGCACACAAATCCTGCACAGAAATTTTTTTTAAACAAAATTTAAAATTTAAAATTCATGAAATTGATTGGACTAAAGGTCAAAATGATTCTTCAAAGCGTCAACTTGATGCTCAAAAAAATTGGACACCTCAAATTCGTCCTGAAAGATACAAGTATACAACTAACAGTGAATAGAATTGGTCATTTCCATAAGTTCATGACACGTCACAAAATTGATCTATGCCACCTTCAACGTGTCAGAAGAACCACTTTGATTCGTGGTTGTATCTTTCATTGATCAATTGATCAATCAGAGGCGTCTAACCTCTCGAGAACCAGTACCAAATTGACGCACAACTATTAACCCAGAATTGATTGGTACCTGAAGGTCTAGGAAGGAAGCAGCAGCGAGAACACGGAAAGCATTGTTGTCGTTAAGCTTAGGGTGGTGGCCATAGAGATAAGCCAATGCCATAGTAATGGCCTCTTCGTTAACGTTTTTATCGTCCACGTGCAAAGTCACAACCGGTGCAGATGCTTCCTTCCAAGGTCCATGAAGCATGTTCCTAATTAATCAACAAATAAATAACATTTGCAATCAATTAACAAACCCTAACGGTTCCAATTGATGAGTGAATGAGTAACAGTGAGTGAGTTGGTTACCGAAAATAGGAGCTTCGGGAGAGGAGGAGGCGGTGGAGGCGGAAGGTGGAGCCGAGGGCGTGGAGGAGGATGTCGGAGAAGGCGCCGGAGTTGAAGCCTTCGGATTGGATGTGATCGCAGAGGGAGGTGAGGTTGCAGTCGAGTGCGCGGTCGCTGTTGCTGCTCTCAGAGTGGTGGTGCGAGTGGGAGGGCCGAATCGTCATTTTCATTTGGGTTGCTCCTCCTCCTGAGACCGCGTACGATCCACTAGGGTCCATGATTTTGGGTTAAGAAGAAAAAGGAGATACAGATCGAAATTCAAAGGACATTCATCGTTTTTTCTTTCGTTCGTTTGTGAATGATACTTCAGAGAGGACGAGAGAGGGTCGTAAAATAGAAAGAAAAAGAAAATGGTTGGAAAAATCAGGATAAACTCTGATTTTTTTTTTATGCACTTCATCATATATATATTAAAATTAGTTATTAATATAAAAATTATGTTAAATATATAAATATATACTAAAATTAAATTAAATTACGTGTATATTTATACATAAATATATTGATAATTAAGTTTAGTAGTTAATTTTAATATATAGATAATATTTTTATTTTTTATTATTATTATTTTTTTCTTTTGGTCATTAAAAAAAAGTTAAAACCTATTTTTTGTTTTTTTTTTTTTTTGAGAATTTGTATATAGTAGAAAAGTATAAATTAATTTTTTAAAGACCAAAAAAAATATATTATTTTTATAGTTATGATAATATTTTCATACTAATTTTTAATATTATGTAGATGATCTCTAAATTGATAAAATTATAATGAATGAATTGGAATAGCTCAATTATGCTAATAATTGTAAATATAAATTTAGTAAAAAATATGAATTTGTTTGTGATAAATACGTATTTAATAAAATTAATTTATTATATATATATAAGTAAATTTCAATTCTAACTAAAAATATCAGTTATCTCTTTATTTTTTATATTGATAAAAAAAAAGAAAATGGTATTAATTTTGTTTACTTTGTTTTATTGTTACCAAAAAATATATAATTAATTTATATCTTTTAACAAAATTATCATCAAAAGTAAATATTAAATTTAAAATTATTATTTACAAACTATGTAATATATTTTAAAATTGTTATTTACAAACTATGTAATAAATTCAAATCGATTAGTAGATAATAACTACATGTGTCATGAATAATACAATTATTAATAATACGATGATATTATTTAATTTATTATTCATATAATTTTATTAATTAAATAAATATAGTCAATTTTTTAATTATTTTTTATATATTTAAAATGGAAAAATTTCAATCTTTCTTTGATTTTAAATTAATATAGTAATTAAAGACAAAAAGGTTACACATATATTGATTTTGTCTAATTTTAATTCTTTTAAAATTAATAAAAAAAACAATATATTAACAAAACCTACATTCTTAATATAAAATTTGTATTTTCGTAAAAATACATATACATATGATGAAAAATAAAGATTTAAATTTAAAATCTCTTTTTTTACATACAAATACTTAGTGCCATTAAGTTAGTAATTTTTTTTTGTAACTTAAATAAGTTAAATAGTTAGTAATTTAATTTGTTAATCATAAATAAATAATATTTGATATTATAAATATAAAAAAAATAAAAAGTACCCTTTTACCTATAAAATTGTTTAATTGTATTACAAATTAAAATTTAATTTTTAATTTTAAAATATTGAAACTCCATATTTATTTTTAAAAGGTAAATATTTTTTCATATTAAACATAAAAATACCAAAATATTCTTTATGTAATAATTTTAAAATTAGTTTTGTTTTTGGTAGAAAAAGTAGAGACTGAACACACTACAACATTTTGGGCTTATGGCTATGATTTTTTTGGTCATGGTAAAAAACCGTGACCGCAGAGGGTTTATGGTCACGGATTTTTACCGTGACCAAAGAAAAAAAAAGCTATGATCACGGTTTTTAAAAAAAGAGTGGTCTAAAAGGGTCTATGGTCACGGTTTACAGGGTGACCTAAAAGGGTCTATGATCACGGTTTTTTTGGGTGACCAAAAAGGGTCTATGGTCATAATTTTTTGAAAAAAAAGTGACCTAAAAGGGTCTATGATCACGATTTTTTAGGGTGATCTAAAGGGGTCTATGGTCATGATTTTGGAGGTAACCTTAAATGGTCTATGGCCACGGTTTTTCAAAAAAGGATGACCTAAAAGGGTCTATGGTCATGGTTTTGAGGGGTGACCTAAAATGGTCTATGGTCATGATTTTTCACCGTGACCAAAAGACATCTATGGTCACGGTTTTGAGGGGTGACCTAAAAGAGTCTATGGTCACGGTTTTACGAAAGGGTAACCTAAAGGGGTCTATGGTCACGGTTTTGTGGTGTGACCTAAAGGGGTCTATGGTCACGATTTTGGGATGTGATCTTAAATGGTCTATGGTTACGGTTTTAAGGAGGGGTGACCATAGATAAGGCTATGGTCATAGTTTTAAGTTGGGGTGACCATAGATAAGGCTATGGTCATGGTTTTAAGGAGGGGTGACCATAGAGGCTATGGTCAAATAAGGCTATGGTCACAGTTTTAAGAAGGGGTCTCTTTAGTCACGGTGAAAAAACGTGGCCTAAAGTGTTAGAATTTGAAAATTGAAACCGTGACCATAAAAACCGTGACCATAGATAAAAAAAATGTAACCATAGACCTATGGCCACGAGAGAATAGGCCACGATAAAAAACCGTGACCATAGATCTATGACCACCCTTTTTACTAGCTATTTTACCGTGATCATAGGCCTTTTTTTTTTTTTTTGTAGTGACATTTATAAACTAACGTTTCAAATTCCATATTAGTGGCTTATATGAGTCCATACTATAAATATAGTAATTAAAACTTTGGCCCTATATATATGATAAATTTCAAGTAGGTGGTATTAGATTTAGTCTAATTTTAATATCATAAATGAATGAAACTTTGTTTAAGTTAAAACGAGTTGGAAAAATTGTAAAGAACGATCACCATAAATATTTTTATAAAATTTAAAATTTTTTGCTATAAGATTTTTTTTTCTAACTATTGTACTTATTTGTATAAAGTTTGAAAATTTGTATTGCATTTGTTATATTTTACAATGGATACAACTAGAATAACAAATAAGATTGAAAATAAAGAGTATAAGAAAATTTTTTGAACTTTATAAACAAATTAATAAATATTTAGTTGTAATTATTATTTTAATTTTATTGATAATCAAGATTTTGTTGTGTATTTATAATTGTTATAAATATTTTTATAAAATTTAAAAGTTTTTATTGTATTAATAGTTACAACTAATAATGAGTAATCTAAATTCTAATTTTTTTTATTCAATCATTTAAATTTAATGAATTTTTTAAAATAAAATTAGTTGAAAAATTAAAAAGACTGATATTTGGAATTTAAATACATTTATGATTATTAATTATGATGCTTTAATTATTTATATTTAGAATTGTTCATATCAATTTAAATTAAATAGTATTTAATTATTATAATTTAGTAAATCTTTAGTAATGATAAATAAGTAGTGGTCAATAATTAAAATTGTTTGTGGTCGAAGTAGTTAATAAATTATTTTAGTCTTGTAAAGAAAAATATACCCGTATATTTGAAGCAGTGAGGTAAAAAAGTCTTTATTTTATATCATAGTAAACAAACTTTAAATAATAATAATAATAATAATAATAATAATAATAATAATAATAATAATAATAATAATAAGAAAATGTAATAATAACATTAGTAGTAATAATACCAATATAACTGAAAAATAGATAAATAATAATAAGATATATTGATATAGCAACAGATTAGATTTTTTGTATGATACTGTTTTTTAATTTTGGACTCTTATGAAAATAGCATATCTATGAATTAGTCCTCCTAGTTTGTTCTCATTCTTTTTCATACTCAAATTCTTTAAAATTCTAGAGATACTTTCACCACCTTAAAAAACTCCTTTTCAATATTGATTTTTTTAATGAATATTCTCATTTACAATTTGATTTTAAAATTTTAAAAAAAATCGTCAATTGTAGTTTCAAAAAAAAATAAATAAAAATTACTTCTACAGTAGTTATGGATCATCTTTCAATTTTTAGTAAATAAAAAATTTATATTGTCGCTGCATATCTGCATAGAAAGACAAGAGTTATTTACAAATTTGCAACATAAAAGTGGAGGAACAAAATATGTGTAATTTTTATTTTTTAGTGCTTAAAATTAGTAGAATGATTGAATTTGACAAAATTATTTTTAATATGGATAAAGAAAAAGTATATTTGTTGAATATTATTATTTGAAGTGTTTTGCAGAAGTGTAGAATTGCAGAAACTCTTACACATTATACACCCTGCATGCTGAGTTTGCAAGAATTTTATGCCGAATTTCAAAAAAATTTTACAGAAATTTCAGTAAAAATTTGTCACGTATCAGGCTCTGGTCACCACGCACCCTGCGTGTTGAAGCAGTAGAGATTTCTTTAGCAGAGATTTTTGGCCACGTTTATCAGCGTCCCCTGTCACTTGTCAACACCCTGGACAACACACAAAGTGCGTGTTAATCACTGGGCAATTTACGCATCTAAATTGTTTGACCTTCAATATTACGTAAATACATTGTTTCCAAATTTAATACGCAAAATGCATTGTTTCACTATTTTATGTAAACCGCTACTGGCAGTAGCGGTTTACAGGTGTACATAAACCGCTACAACCAGCCGCGGTTTATGTGTGTGAGTGTGTGAGTGTAAACCGCTGCTGCCAGCAGCGGTTTACGTGCATGTGTGTGTGAGTGTAAACCGCTACTGCCAGTAGCGGTTTACGTGTATGTGTGTATACTATTTAAATAATATTATAAATAAAAAATTTAATTTATCATTTCACAATATAATTTAAAAAATATAAATATGCATGTAATAAATTTTTTATTTGTATTTATTATTAAAATGAGATTAAATAGCAAATCAAAGAGTGAGTACTCACAGAATACTAAAATATATAAACTAAGACTAAATTTTTTTTTATCTTCATCCCTTCTAAAACTCATGAATGATAAAATAATTTATTTTTAGTAAAAAATTCACTAAAGCATACACTTTTTCTTTAAAAATTACTTCATTTTTTATCCATATAAATCATATGATTGCAAAAAAATATATACTCCATTTTCTTTCTCTCAATTTTTTTGTAACTTAATTTAGCGATTTCTGTGTTCCTTTAGCAGTCTACGTTGATTAGAAAAAATGTTTGTTTATGCTAAATTAAGTTACAAAAAAATTGAGAGAAAAAAAACGGAGTATATATTTTTTGCAATCATATGATTTATATGGATAAAAAATGAAGTAATTTTTAAAGAAAAAGTGTATGCTTTAGTGAATTTTTTACTAAAAATAAATTATTTTATCATTCATGAGTTTTAGAAGGGATGAAGATAAAAAAAAAATGTAGTCTTAGTTTATATATTTTAGTACTATGTGAGTACTCACTCTTTGATTTGCTATTTAATCTCATTTTAATAATAAATACAAATAAAAAATTATTACATGCATATTTATATTTTTTATTTTATTCATCAAAATTATGATGCCATCACTATTATTTATCTAATTAATCAACTGTAAAATACAAATAATTTTTATTTTTTGGTATAAGACAACAAAGTTACACAAATAAAAAAAATCATTTAGCTAGAATCTCAAATGCAAATCAGCAGCAAAGAACACAACCCATTTTCCAAACTCTCCAATCTCTTTTGTATGGTTGATATAAATAAAAGAGAATGAAGTGATTTTTAAAGAGTAAAATATATAATTTAGTAAACTTTTGGCTAAAAATAAATTATTTTATTATTTATAAATTTTAAAAGAGATGATAATAAAAAAAATTAGTCTTGCTTTATATAATTCAATACTTTGAAGACTGTATTTTTTTATTTGTAATTTGGTCTTACTTCTAATAATAAATACAAATAAAAAAATTATTACATGCATATTTATATTTTTAAATTATATTGTGAAATGATAAATTAAATTTTTTATTTATAATATTATTTAAATAGTATACACACACATACACGTAAACCGCTACTGGCAGTAGCGGTTTACACTCACACACGCATGCACGTAAACCGCTACTGGCAGTAGCGGTTTACACTCACACACACATGCACGTAAACCGCTGCTGGCAGCAGCGGTTTACACTCACACACTCACACACATAAACCGCGGCTGGTTGTAGCGGTTTATGTACACCTGTAAACCGCTACTGCCAGTAGCGGTTTACATAAAATAGTGAAACAATGCATTTGCGTATTAAATTTAGAAACAATGTATTTGCGTAATATTGGAGATCAAACAATTTAGATGCGTAAATTGCCCTTAATCACTTGGCCGTCTGTCTCCATGCATCCAACATCCATGTTCCAGGAACGCCAATGTATTAATGATTTTGTGCCTTTAAAAGGCAGGATGGGGAGTTCGCATGCTTCATTGTTTATTGTGTATTGTTCATTCCAGGACGATTTTTTTTTTAAGAGTTAGAGAGGGAGAAAGGTTATCTTTAGCAAGAAGAGTGAGTAGTGTGTTATTTAAAAAAATGGTACGTGATTATACATCTGCAAAAAAACACGTTAGTTATTTGGGATAATTTAATTATGTAAGTTTAGTATTTTTGTTAATTTAAAGATTAATATTTAAAATATATTATTATTAGTATAATTATTTGAATTAATATTATTATTAGCCATTCTAGTGAATTAAATAATTTAAATATTTATTTTTTACTTTTTTGCCATAATGTTAATAATTTTATTTATTTTTTGAAAATTGTTATTTTTTGTTATAATATTATTGTAATTTAATCTATTAATCTGTAATTTTTGAAACTAATAAGTAATAAAAATACTGATAAATGTTTTTCAAGAATTTTTGTTATTAATTATTTATTTCCTTTTTTGCTATGATATTATTATTTTTTAATCTACGATTAATAGATTTAATAAATAATATAAATGGTTGTTATTAATAAATAATATAATATAATAAAAATGGTAGTTATTAATATTAATAAATAATATAAATTTAAAAAATGTAATTTTCCGAATTTTATATAATTATTTTCAATTTCTGTTTTAATGTTATTTTTATTTTATTGTAATGTGTATTTTTTAATTTTAATGAATAATATAAATACTAATGCAAATTATTAATAATTATTTTTATTTTACTTTTTGTAATTATTTTTGTATTATTTTTTTAAATTTTATATTTTTTATTTTTATTTTATTTTGTGAAGTTAATTTTTATTTTATTTTTTTGAAAATTATATAATAATTTTCTATTTTCTATTCTCGGTTGTCTTGTACCAAGCTAACAGGAATATTCTGTCCCATAAATTTGATCCGCCGGAGATGTGGCACCCAACGGTTGACTAGGCCTTATGAACAACGAGATTCTATCATCTCTCGAGAGTTGAAAAGATTAGAGAGAATTCCGCGTTGCTAACTGCTCTTGTGAAAAGGTGAAGGCCGGAGACTCATTCCTTCGTATTGTCAGTCGGTGAGGTTACAGTAACATTAGAGGACGTGTTACACATATTTGGCCTACCGATTGATGGAGAAGTTGTGACTGGTTGGACTGATAGCAGTTAGGACTTCTTGGTCAACTAGAGCATGGCGATTTTCGGCAGCAAATCTGTTGTGAGTAGTTCATCTAAAAGTTATATAAAGCTGGTCTGGGTTCGCCATATCAGAGACACACAATCTCTAGACACTTGGGAGTTTGTTCAGCGATACGTTAGGTGTCACATCTTCTATCTACTGGGAACCACCCTCTTCACGGATAACTCGACGGCATATGCCTACCCGAAGTACCTTCCATTGCTCCAAAATTTTGAGCAGATTGCACTTACAATTGGGGGTCAGCAACTCTCACACGTCTTTACAGGTCATTGTACCGTGCATCGCGCTATGATTGCAAGGAGATGGGTGGCCCGTTTGATTTATTATTTGTTTGAGCATGGGAGTAAATGCCCTTTCTTGCGCCCATTCCAAGACAGTAGCTTGCACCGGCTGATATATTGGTTGCACGCAGGTAACAATACATAATTTATTGGAGTTTGACTCGTATTTTATTTATGTTTTACTAACAAGATGTAATTTAAACTCTATTATAACGTTGTGTATTGTAAATGGAGTCATCATCCACGAACCAGGGCGTGGATGTTGAGGAGCACGGTGTCTATTAGGCACAACATAGATTACATGGAAGAGGTCAGTATCAGAATTAACTTATAAAAATAATTTACGATATTAATAATCTAACTTAGCCCATGCAATATTTTGCAGTTTGTCTGGTGTCCATACATCGACATCATCATTCCGGCCGAACTACATGCCCATATTGATGTGTGTGACACGGTAGGGTCGTTGCTTTCATTCGAGTGTGTTGAATGGCATCTTGCGGACCAAGTGGTTTGCCAGTTCGGGTATGCACAACCCCCCATCTGCCGTCATAGGCCATCCCTCTTGATCAGCATTGTTACACTCTTCGGGGAGTACAGTGCCATGATTGGAGCACCATACTCGACGTATGAATTCAGCAATGAGGAAACCGCCGCAACAGTCAATTGCGAGATAGAAATCTGCAATAATTGCCGACTTTAGCCCATCTGCCGATTACCGTAGTTGGTATCTTGGATTATTCTAGATGTATCTGAGGTTGTCGGAATTCATTCCTCAGCAGCCACTCTAGCAGCCAGCACAGCCTTATACAATGTTTCAACCATTTTCTTATCATCGTCCGCAACTATCTCAGCCATAACAGCTAGCATCACAGCCAGCACTACAACTCACATCATGGCCAATCGAGCCATCACAGCTCGCATCACAGCTAGCAGTTGCATCACACCTCCCATCATGGTCAATCGTCATATCACAGCTTGCATCACAGTGAGCACCACAACAAGCACCACAACCAGTACCACAGCGAGCACCACAGCTTGCCTCACAGCGAGCATAGCCATCTTGGATTCAAGTTTGCATACTTTTTCCCATTGTCACCACAGGTAGATACGTTTGTGGATGATGTGCTAATCCGTCGTTTCTTTGCTAGTGGTGGTCCTCTTGAGGAGGATCTCATCCCAGCAGTGCTATTACAGCAGTCACCGTAGTCACACCGAGCATCGGTGGATAGTTTGGCTCGTCGAAACCATCGTAGCCCCACACCCGATAGTTGAGAAAGTGGGTACATTGATCCGCATCTTGAGATCGATCGAGGTCATCTGAATGTGCCAACAGAGACTCCGAGCGGTCTTGACTTGAATGTGCTGACACAGAAGGTTGTTGACGAGTATATCCCTGGTCCTTCCGCTCTGGCAGAAGCAGGTAGGTCAAGTCTGGTAGAGGGACAGGCAGTTGGCCATCAGTACAACCTACAGATAGATATCAATCCACCAAACAGGTTTACTTCGTCAAGTGTTAACTAGATAGCGAACAAGGTGATGGATTTTTTAAGAAGAAGCCATGAGCTGATTAGTCAAACTTAGTATCTTTAATCTTTATATTAGTTGTACTCATCTTCAGTTTAGTCGAACTTACGTTATTTAATATTTGTATTAGTTGTATTAATCTTCAGTCGAATCGAACTTAGTTTACTTAATCTATAAAATCATGAGCTTAAAAATCAAGAATTCATATACATTAACTTAAAAAGTACATAAACTTAGAAATTTAGAATCCAACTACAACGAACAATGAACCTCTACAACTGAAAATAAACCCTATGAACCACCACTGCCACCAACCCCCACTCGGTCCAGCATGTTGCGGACATCTTCTACGACTACGACCCTGTCTCCCGCAAAGATGGCATACTCGGGGACCACGCATTTCCCGTGAATCTATTTTATTCAGATAGCAAGTCGATTTGTGACAACCTTTTAACATTCGCCTCAAGGCAGGATTCGCGACCATCGTTGGTCCGGGTAATCAGGTCATGTCTCCGTGTCGCCCAACGGGACAAACTCAATTTTGTAGACCTTGAAAATCTCCAACATCTTGTATACATCACTGACATACACCTGCCAATCGAGGCGCTGGTTAGCACAGCACGCAATAACATGGCGACATAGAAGTCGTTCCACCTGAAAATGTCCACAGCCGCATCTTCGCTGCGCAATATCAACTACTAACACTCTTCCACTTGGCATTTCGAGCACCTCCAACCGGTGCACGACAATGTTTCTTGCACGTTGCATATCTGCCTCTATCCACTGAGTGGCAAAGTCAGAGTAAGTAAATCCAGCACACCTGCGCTCGTGAGTTTCAATACTCTTCCACGTAAATAGCTCGTTCAACCGATAATATGTTGCTCAGACGAGCGCCAAGACAGGCAGATTTCGAGCACTCTTCAACACTGAATTAATACACTTGACAAGGTTTATCGTCATATGACCCATCGATATCCCTCGTCAAATGCCAATACCTACTAAGGACGTTCGATGTTGTCGCACCAACGGCATATGTCTCGTCTCGTTCTTGCAACCTCTTGTAGTTGACATTGTACTCATTCACCATCCTTGTATACCCAATGTTGACCACAAGCTTTTGCAAATACGGGACCTTGAATTCCCTTAAGAAATTGTTACCAATGTGTCGAATACAAAACATCCACCATGCTCTTGGAGGTTCCCAATCACCTCCGCTACGATTTACTACTGTTCGGATTGACTCATGACGATCGGAGATTATATCCATGCCGTCTCTTCTGACAACATGCCTTCGTAAATTACTAAGAAAAAAGTGTCACGCATCAGCGGTCTCACCCTCTACGATGGAAAAAGAAATCGACACAATATTTTTATTCCCATCTTACGCAACTGCAACCAAAAAGCAACCTTTATATTTTCCGTATAGGTGGGTGCCGTCAACTTGAACCAACAGTTTGCAATATTTGAAGGCTCTTATGCATGGATTGAAACTTCATAATACTTGATGAAGTATCCTAACACCCTCCACCTCTTCACTCCCATTATACAGGGGTCGTGTTTCTATTTAGTCTTGTAAACTAGACATCTTTTGAACCATTGTGGAGAACCACAACTGCATAGTTTGGTAAGATTCTTCCTATCCATAAAAAACTTTGGCTATCGACTTCTGCTTTGCCAACCAAGTCTTTTGGTAACTAATAGTATAGTTGAATCTTGCCTAGACTCCTGCAATTATAGATTTCACCTTTATGGATGGGTCAAATTCAACCAATGGCTTCATAGCCTCAACAATTGTGTCCGAGTCCAACTTGGAGTAATCTTGTGAGATCGTTTCCATGGAACACATGTGCCTCCCGTTGTATCTCTGAATCTCCCAGCAAGCTTTCTTCTGCAACAAGTTGGCTCGGATAAGCCAATCGCACCCACGTCCATAAGTCTTGCATTTTGCATAGAACGTTTGTAGCTCAGATTCATAAACAACATAATCGACTTCTCTGGAGATAGTGTAATTCCGAATTACCGCAATGACTGATTTTCTAGAACCGTATTCCGTTCCGATCCTGAACTTTCCATCCTCAGGATTAGCAACACCTATAAAAAGAATAAATTATTGCTCATCGATCCGTCAAAACAAAATTAAGGAAACATACTACTCACTGCTCACGTACCTATGTTCGCATATTCGGAAAACTCCGGTGCATGCATGTCATCAATATCTAAGCTACGCATAAAAGGTGGAACGTCATCGGTTGCCTCACCTCCTCATCGCCGTCTTCGTCCTTGTCACCGGCTTTATACATAGCTTCAAACTTCTCGTTACTATCATTGTTCATTCCTTCGTATGCTTCAGTTATGTCATCTTGCACATCTGGGTCATGTTGAACCTCATCCACAGTTATATATTCAAACTCAATATACAACTCAATCATTGGATGTTGCACCTGAGTTTGCTGGTGAATATGAAACATTAGTTGAATACTTGTTTCGTCAACGATCGGCATAACCTCAAACTGTATCAGGCCGTCAAATACAACAATTGGACTTCGGTAGAGAATGTTGCTCACCCTCTTTAAAATATCACTCTCTATGTTATGACAGAGTCCGTACTGTAGTTTTGCAAATGTTATAGTGCACGAAATCACAAACAAAAAAGTACTCTCACAAGCAAAGCTCACGCCCTCATATGTATTTCGTATAACCTCACCGTTATGGTAAACCACTATATTTGCAGTGCCCTCCATCACACTAACAGTGCAGGAAAATACCTCTCTCATAATGCAGTAAACCATTAATGAGCTTCGGTTTTTATAGGCAGAGGACTTGTAAAGCTATCCAACCAGTGTTTGTCATGTGTACAACACGCAGGATGCGTGTTGCTTGCATGCCTGACACGTGTCCAACATGCAGAGTGCGTGTTGGCTTGATGTTCGCCACGTGGACAGCACGTAGGGTGCATGTTACTGCTGATTGGGCCATGTGTCCATCACGCTGCATGCGTGTTGAGTCAGCACGTGACCTACGTGTTGCACCTGCTGTATCTGCAACATCCACCTACCTGTATATATACTAAAAAGTTCCATTTCCAGCAAAAATTCACATCTTTTTTTCATATTAAAATTTTTTAGCCTCAATTTGGTCATCTCATTAAGGATGCATGTGACATAAAAATTTGACAAGTACAAATAAATTAGAATTACTGTTGAAGGAGTTAACTGATCATTTTAAAGAATTAAAAATTGAATTAAATCGTCTAACCAATTTTAAATATAAAAGTGAGTACTATTTCAAAGTTTAACCTTATCATGTATAAAGAAAAAAAATCATGGAATTATAAAATAATAAAAGATTAATATCTTAGTTTGTAAAGCAAGTAAGTTTCAAAGTTTTTTTACTAACAATTAAAGCATTTCTGTTTGTCAAGTCGTATTTTTATATATAAATGTATATATTTTATATGATATAAAAACATAAAATTAACCATAACCTAAATAATTAAGAATTATGTGTAAACAACTTAATATGAAATGCCATACTCAATTTTACTGTGGTAATTATTCCGGGAGTTTGTTGAGTTTGAAAAAATAAAGAAAATAATTTGATGATGACTAACATTATAGTTTTGGATTAAAAATAAAAAAAATGTAACTGATATATGTGTTTATTGTGTAAAAAATTAATATGTTCAATAACAGACCCAAATGTCCATAGACAGCACTCATCCTTTTCTCTGACCCGTGATCAAGTGTCTAACACTCCAACCAAACACTCTCTTCTCTCTTCTAATTGTAACCCACATGACTAACCCTAAATTAAGGAAGAAAAAAAAATATCAAAAGCAAAAAGGAATGTTTAAAATAGGGTTCAAGCATCAAGAAAAAAGTGAATCACCAAGTCTTGATATTGAAAAGGAAAGAGAGGAAAAAGTTAAGAGTTGAAGCCAAAAGCAAAAATCAAATCAAAGGTTGAATCAGAAAAAGAATCAACATAGCATTTCCATCTTTGTGCTACTATTCTAGCTTGTTGAAGCTGCCCTCTTCCTGCGTGCACCATTCGGGTAAGAAGAAGAAAATAGAGGTTGTGTATCTTTGTTATAAATCAAATGTCACAATTGAAAATTGAGGCCAAAGAATGGATCAATGGTTCAGATTTTGAAGTAAAAAAAAAAGGAAGAAAGAGAAGCAGCTAGGCAAGGATTCAAACTAACTCTAATACTGTTGCTGTCCCATCTCTCATCTACATCTCTGATATAAATTTTGGGAAAGAAGAACAAAGTCGAGTTTAACCTTCTTCTCCTTCATGGTTTTACATTGAATTTTCTGTTCTTCAGTTTTTATCTTTCTTTGTTTCTTATCAATAAAAAAGGCATTATGTGAGGTATCAGTAAAAGTCATTGAGAGAAAAAGCAAAGAGAGTATCCATGGAGAAAAATAAGAAAATTATTCTAATTTCTTTTGTATGTATTTTTGTTTTGTATTCATGATCTTGAGAGGATTTTCTTGCTAAGTTGGGTGAGCACTTAGTGGTTGAAAGTCTAGGAAGTAAACCTAGTCAAATCAAGTTTGGGTAGAAGTTTGGTTTGTCCCTAATAAGATTGGGTTGAATCCTTAGAAATTGGTGTATGTAATCTTTGATAAAGATAGTAAAATTCCACCACATTTGTGGTGGAGACAGGATGGAGGCCACATTGCACAAAGTGGTTGAACCAGAATATGTGGCTGCATCATTTTCTCTTCTCTGTTCTATTTCTAATTTCATTTATAAGAGACAAAATGAAATTGTTTCCTGCTTAATCTATCTCACAGAAGTCACAATAACTCAGTACACTCAAAAGTAACATGTTTGCTTTGTTCCTGATTAGTCATTAAGAGACAAAATAAAATTGTCTCCTGCATAATCAACTTTATAGACTTAACAGCAACACTGAATCAAATCTAGTTTAAAGTTAAAGTGAACAAGTTTTAAAAGAGGTCATAGATTCAATCCCCTTCTCTAGGCCATTGGAACCTTCAATTGGTATCAAGAGTCCGATCTTAAGCAATCAAGCTTCACAGCTTGGAGTAAAGATCCAACAGTCAACAACATGAGTGCAAACATTGTGGTTTACATACTCACTAAGGGTCAGTTCAACAACAGATTTCCCTTCTTCAATGGCAAGAACTACACTTACTAGAAAGAGACAATGTGGATATTTGTGTAGTCCATTGATTACAACATTTGAAAGATCATTATGAACGATCCACAAGTCCCAACAAAGACAAGCACTAAAAGAGTGGTTACTCGCAAAGAAGAAGCCAAATGAAAAGATGAAGATAAGAAGAAAGTGGAGCTAAACGCAAAGGCAATCAACATGATGCATTGCTCAATTAGCTTTGAGTAATATCGGAAGGTATCAAGGTGCAAAATAGCAAAAGAGATTTGGGATAAATTTCAAGTCGCTCATAAAGGCACCGAACAAGTCAAGAAAACAAGGATAGATACGCTAAGAAAGGAATACGAGATGTTCACAATGAAGGAAGGAGAAACCATCGATGAGATATTTGAAAGATTTTCAATTATCATAAAAAATTTGGATGCTATAAGGATGACTCATACCAAAAAGTGCTAGTGAGAAAAATACTTATAAGTCTTACCAAATAGTGTGAAACAAAAACAACGGTTATCTCTGAAAGTAGTAATCTGAACAAAATGTCTTATGATGAGTTGAGAGGAAAACTACTTGTTTATAAATCCACCCACATGAACCTAAACATAAAAAAGAAAGAAGTAGCTTTGAATCTAATATCGATTCATTAAAAGAAGATTCCAATGACAGTTTTTTGGATGACGTAATTGTATTTTTTGTTAGGAGGTTAAAAAGACTCATGAGAAGCAAAGGAAGGAGTAAAGACTCAAGTTCAAAGGAACACAAGAGGGATTTCAGCAAGATCATTTGTCATCATTGTAAGAAAACTGGTCATTTCAAGTATGATTGTTGATAAATCGCTATTTTACGGTTTATCTTGTGCTTAATTTAGTGGATTTCATCCATTATTCTCACACTTATTCATTGAATTCGCATGTTTTACATTCTCTTTCCTAATTTTGTGCTATGATTGAAAACATGCTTCCTTGGCCTTAAATTTGCTATTTTTAATCCTCTCTTATTACCATTCGATGCCGTGATATGTGTGTTAAGTGATTTCAGGTTTTCTAGGGCAAGAATGACTTAGAGGATGGAAAGGAAGCATGCAAAAGTGGAAGGAATACAAGAAGTTGAAGGAATTGCTAAGTTGTCAGCTTTGACCTCTTTGCACTCAATCGATCATAACTTGAGCTACAGAGGTTCAAATGAGGCGGTTCTAGTTGCATTGGAAAGCTAACATCCAGGGCTTCAAAATGATATAAAATTTGCCATAGTTGCCTGGCGTTTAGGGATGTGCACACGTCCATCACGTGTACGCATGGATTGTGCAAAATTTTAGCGTATCAGAAATCGCTAGGGGCGATTTCTGGGCTGTTTTTGGCCCAGTTTCAAGCCCGAAAATACCGATTAGAGGCTGCAGAGTAGGAAAATCATGGATTCACTTCTCATTATTCACAATTTAGGTTTTAGATGTTGTTTCTAGAGAGAGAGGCTCTCTCCTCTCTCTAGGTTTTAGGATTTCTCTTAGTTTTAGGTTTATTTCTTCTCAATTCCAGGTTCAATGTTCCTTTAATTTAGTTTCTCTTCTACTTTTATTTGTTCTAGCATTCTAGTTTATTTATTTTCCTTGTTGATTACTTTATGTTGACAATTTGATTTATTAATTCTCATGTTAGATTTGATTTCCTTTATTAATGCAATTTGAGGTATTTCATGTTTATTGCTTCTTCCTTTATTTGTTCTCATTGATCTTGAAATTATTGGTTTTAGATCTTATATTCTATTATTACTTTTCTATACTTTTATTTTGTGCCTACCAAGTGTTTGATAAATTGCTTGGAAGGATGTTAGAGTAGGATTTTATGTTCTTGGCTTGGGATGGTAACTTAAGAACTCTTGAGTTACTAATGTCCAAGTAATTGATGATTGGAGCCATTAACTCTAGTTCTCACTAATTGAATTGGTGGAGAGCTAGGACTTATGGACTTGGATTGATATAGCTCATTTAAATTTTCTTTACTACTAGTTAGAGGATGATTTAATGGGATTGATCCTTGCCAATTCTCATGTTGTGGTTAGTGATAAGGATAGAGATCCTTGACCACCAAACCTTGCCAAGACCTATTTATCATTTGATTTTCATTACCATTTACTTTTTCTTGTTCTCTTATTCACAAAACCCTTAAAATATACCTTTGCATAACCAATTATAAGAACACTTCCCTGTAATTCTTTGAGAGACGACCCGAGGTTTGAATACTTCGGTTATTATTCTTGAGGGGTTTGTTACTTGTGACAATCAAAATTTTTGTATGAAAGGATTCTTTGTGGTTTAGAAGCTATACTTGCAACGAAAATTTATTGTGAAATTCTTTACCACGCAAAAATTCGTTCGTCAAAAAATGGCGCCGTTGCCGGGGAATTGCAAACGTGTGCCTTATTATTGGTTATTGTAAATATTTGCTTTTTGCTTGTTTGTTAGTTTTTGTTATTTTTTAGGACTTAGTTGCTTATTATTATTAGTTTTTATTTTTATTAGCTACTATAAATTCTCACCCCTTTGGCTATGAGTTTAGGTCTAATTATGTTGTAGGAAATGGCGATTACAATGGGAATATGCATTAAGGATGGGACAATCAAAGGTGGGAGGAGCCACAAGGATTTGATCAACCCTCTTGGCAACAACCTCCACCAACATACTATGACCAAGAGCCATTCCAAGAAGCATACTAAGATAACGGCTATGGTGAGCACTCTTTTGATTATCAACAACCACCACCATACACCTATGAACCCCCTCCTCAACATAATTTTGAACCATCGTAATCACAAGCACCTTACTCCCCAGAACTACCACCTCAATATACACCATCTCCATATCCTTATCAAGAAGAACCACCTCCGTATTATGAGCCCTTTCTCCCAACAAATGAATTCTCCTATCCACCCCAATCTCCATTAGATAACAACACTCTTTGTGTTATTCACCAAGGGCAAAGAGAGCTTTAAACCACACTTAACTCTACCTTAAACGGTCTGATCTCTGCTTTACAAGCTCTCACCTCACAGATTGGATCATTGAATACCCCCAACAGTCAACCCTCAAGCTCTAGTGCACTTCCTTTTCAACCACATAATGATCTCTCCATCCCATCACCACCCTCCATGGAAGAGCACCCACATCCGTCAATCCAAGAGCAACACGATCCCAATTATGCTAGTGACATAGAACAAGAGAGAAGGGATCGTCTTAGGGACGTAATGGATCAGTTTCACGAATTCATACTTCAAAAGCCGCTAGAGGAGGCCCACAAGGTGGAGGTAGTAGAGACCCTTAAAGGCGAAGGAGTGGTTGAAGAATTAGTGAAGGAAGACATCAAGGAGGAGTTTGATTTTGTATTAGAGCAAGTGGAGAAAGCCGAATTTATCACAAAAGAGGAAGTGGTTGAAGACTTGGGAGATGCGGAACCTCCATGGGAAAGTCCAGTCATAGATCCTCCTTCCAAGATATTTGATGTTGATGTTGAGGAGGGTGTACAACCTCCAAGGTATATGATGAGCGGATAATTTATACGCTTTTTGGCATTGTTTTTACTTAGTTTTTAGTATGATTTAGTTGGTTTTTGGTATATTTTTATTAGTTTTTAATTAAAAATCACATTTCTAGACTTTACTATGAGTTTGTGTATTTTTCTATGATTTCAGGTATTTTCTGGCTGAAATTGAGGGAGCTGAGCAAAAATATGATTCAGGCTGAAAAAGGACTGCTAATGCTGTTGTATTCTGACCTCCCTGCACTCAAAGTGAATTTTCTGGAGCTACAGAACTCCAAATGGTGCGCTCTCAATTGCGTTGGAAAGTAGACATCCAGGGCTTTCCAGCAATATATAATAGTCCATACTTTGCTCAAGGATGGACGACGTAAACTGGCGTTCAACGCCAGTTCCATGTTGCAGTCTGGCGTCTAGCGCCAGAAACAAGTTACAAGTTGGAGTTCAACGCCAGAAACAGGTTACAACCTGGCGTTTAATGCCCAAAACAGCCCAGACACGTGAGAAGCTTAAGTCCCAGCCCCAGCACACACCAAGTGGGCCCCAGAAGTGGATTTCTGTACTATCTATCATAGTTTACTCATTTTCTGTAAACCTAGGTTACTAGTTTAGTATTTAAACAACTTTTAGAGATTTATTTTGCAACTCATAACATTTTTAGATCTGAACTTTGTACTCTTTGACGGCATGAGTCTCTGAACTCCATTGTTTGGGGTGAGGAGCTCTGCTGTGTCTCGATGAATTAATGCAATTATTTCTGTTTTCTATTCAAACACGCTTATTTCCATCTAAGATGTTCATTCGCACTTTAATATGATGGATGTGATGATCCGTGACACTCATCACCATTCTCAACCTATGAATGCGTGCCTGACAACCACCTCCGTTCTACCTTCGATTGAATGAGTATCTCTTAGATTCCTTAATCAGAATCTTCGTGGTATAAGCTAGAATCCATTGGCAGCATTCTTGAGAATCCAGAAAGTCTAAACCTTGTCTGTGGTATTCCGAGTAGGATTCAGGGATTGAATGACTGTGACGAGCTTCAAACTCGCGAGTGTTGGGCGTAGTGACAGACGCAAAAGGATCAATGGATCCTATTCCGACATAATCGAGAACCGACAGATGATTAGCCGTGCGGTGACAGCGCACCTGGACCTTTTTCACTGAGAGGATGGATGGTAGCCATTGACAACGGTGATCCACCAACACACAGCTTGCCATAGGAGGAACCTTGCGTGCGTGAAGAAGAAGACAGGGAGAAAACAGAGATTCAGAAGACAAAGCATCTCCAAAACTCCAACATATTCTCCATTATTGCACAATAAGTATTTATTTTATGCCCTTTCACTTGTTACAATTTAAACTAAGAATTATTATTGATATTATATCCTGACTAAGAATTGCAAGATAACCATAGATTGCTTCAAACTAACAATCTCCGTGGGATTCGACCCTTACTCACGTAAGGTATTACTTGGACGACCCAGTGCACTTGCTGGTTAGTGGTACGAGTTGTGAAAAGTGTGATTTACAATTCGTGCACTAAGTTTTTGGCGCCGTTGCCGGGGATTGTTCGAGTTTGAACAACTGACGGTTCATCTTGTTGCTTAGATTAGGAAAATTTTGTCTTTTGGGTCAGAGTCTTTTATTATTGTTCTTGTTAAAATTTTAGAATCCTTATTTCCTTTTTCTTAATTATTTTCGAAAATTTTTAAAAACCAATAACTTCATGATTTAGTCTTCTCTTTGAGTTTAGTTTCATGTTTTAAGTTTGGTATCAACTGCATGTTTTTATTTCTCTTTAAATTTTCGAATTGCATGTTCTTTGTTCTTCCTTAATCTTCAAGTTGTTCTTGTTTATTTTCCTTGTTTGATCTTTAGTTTTTCTTGTTTTGTGATTTTTCTTGTTTTTCTTGTGCATTTTTGATTTATTAGTATCTAAAAAAAATATTTATTTAT
Source organism: Arachis ipaensis (assembly GCF_059453495.1). NCBI lineage: Eukaryota > Viridiplantae > Streptophyta > Magnoliopsida > Fabales > Fabaceae > Arachis > Arachis ipaensis. The sequence goes on from NC_142439.1 coordinate 18,637,680, forward strand.
TAAATACCTTGTTAAAATACTTTAAATTTATAGCTCAATTGGCTAGAGCGTGATGCTTATGTTCTTGGTAATTGGCTATCTTCTTTTTTGAAACTTTTTCAAAATTAATTTTTCTTTGAATAAATCTTGTGTCAAACTTTAAGTTTGGTGTTTTCTTGTTGATTTTTCTTTAATTTTCGAAAATTTTATTGAGGTTTTCAAAAATTTTAAGTTTGGTGTTCTTTCTTTTGTTCTTGTTGTTCTTGTGAGTCTTCAAAGTGTTCTTGAGTTTTTCTTGTGTCTTGATCTTAAAATTTTTAAGTTTGGTGTTCTTTGGTGTTTTTCCTCCAAAATTTTCGAAAACAAGGAGCATTAGATCTAAAAATTTTAAGTCTTGTGCTATCTTATTGTTTTTCTCTTTCCTCTTTAAATTCAAAAATATCTTTTTCCTTTATTTTAATTGATTTTTCGAATTTTCCTTTTAAAAATTCAGATTTTATTTTAAAATTTTTTTATTTTATCTTATCTTAGTTTTAAAATTTCAAAATTCAAATCTTTTTCAAAAAAATTCATATCTTTTTCAAAATCTTATCTTATCTTATTTCAAATTTCAAATTTCAAATTTCAAAGTTCAAATTTCAAAATTCAAATTTCAAATTTTCAAATTAAAAAATTTAATTTTCAAAACTTTTTAATTTAAATTCCTTATCTTCTCTTACCTAGCCTATCTTATCTTTTCTAATCTCAAATCTTAAAATCAAATCTTTTTCATATCTTTTCTTTATTTTATTTTATTTTATTTTCTTACAAGTATCTTTAATTTTAAGACATATCTTTTTTAAAACTTCCTAACCAATTTCTCTCTCTTCATTTTTTTAAAAATCCTCACCCACATCTTTTTCAAATCTTTTTAATTAATTAATTTAGTTTTCAATTTTTTATTTCTTTTTCTTCTAATTTTCGAAAATATAGTCAATTTTTCATTTATTTTATTTTATTTTAATTTCGATTTTCAAAAAAAAAATTGTATTTGCAATCCGCATCATCTCCCTTTCTCCATCATGGACCTAAGTGGAAATGAACAGTCCAGAAGGACTCTGGGGTCATATGCTAACCCCACTACTGCTTCATATGGGAGCAGTATCTGTATACCCTCCATTGGAGTTAGTAACTTTGAGTTGAATCCTCAGCTCATTATCATGGTGCAGCAAAGTTGCCAGTATTCCGGTCTTCCACAGGAAGAACCTACAGAGTTTCTGGCACAATTTTTACAAATTACTGACACAGTACATGATAAGGAAGTAGATCAGGATGTCTACAGATTATTACTGTTTCCATTTGCTGTAAAAGACTAAGCTAAGAGGTGGTTAAATAACTAATCTAAGGCTAGCATAAGGACATGGAAACAGCTGTCAGAAAAATTTCTGAATCAATACTTCCCTCCAAAACGGATGACACAGCTAAGGCTGGACATCCAAGGCTTTAAACAAGGAGATAATGAATCTCTTTATGATGCCTGGGAAAGATACAAAGAGATGCTAAGAAAATGCCTCTCTGAAATGTTTTCAGAATGGGTGCAGTTAGACATCTTCTATTATGGGCTTACAGAGAGAGCTCAAATTTCTCTAGATCACTCAGCTGGTGGATCTATACACATGAGAAAGACAATTGAAGAGGCTCAAGAGCTTATTGATACAGTTGCCAGAAATCAGCATCTGTACCTAAGCAGTGAATCTTCCATGAAAGAAGAGGCTAAAACAGTAACTGCTGAACTTAGTCCTGCAGAACAAATTACTGAATTCAATCAGCAATTAGACTTTCTAACAAAACAGCTGGCCGAATTCAAGGAGATACTACAAGACACAAGAATAGCTAATCTGAATATGAAAGTACAGTTGAAGCAAACAGAACAGCAGTTATCAAAACAAATAACGGAAGAGTGCTAAGCAATTCAATTAAGAAGTGGGAAAACATTAAATACCTCACTTCAAGGCAGCAGGAAGCCAAGAAATGAACAACCTGCTATCCAAAATCCCTCTGAGGACAATAAGAACCCAGAGAGGAATAACTCTGGCATTCAAACGCCAGGAACAGGCAAGGAGCTGGCGTCAAACGCCCAATGGAAGCTCAGTTCTGGCGTTCAAACGCCAGAAACAGGTAGGAAGTTGGCGTCCAACGCCAATCAAGCTTCCAACCTTGGCATTCAAACGCCAGTAAGGGATCAGACACACACAAGTGCTGATAACAACCCCTCTAAAAAGGCTTTCCCAACCACTTCTGTAGGAAATAAACCTGCAGCAGCCAAGGTTGAGGAGTACAAAGGCAAGATACCTTATCCTCAAAAACTCCGCCAAGAGGAGCAGGATAAGCAATTTGCTCGCTTTGCAGACTATCTCAGGACTCTTGAAATAAAGATTCCGTTTGCAGAGGCACTTGAGCAAATACCCTCTTATGCCAAGTTCATGAAAGATATCTTGAGTCATAAGAAGGATTGGAGAGAAACTGAAAGAGTTTTCCTCACTGAAGAATGCAGTGCAGTCATTCTGAAAAGCTTCCCAGAAAAGCTTAAAGATCCCGGGAGCTTTATGATACCGTGCATATTAGAGGGTAATTGCACCAAGATAGCTTTATGTGATCTTGGGGCGAGCATCAACCTAATCCCTGCATCCACTATCAGAAAGCTTGGCTTGACTGAAGAGGTCAAACCAACCCGAATCTGTCTTCAACTTGCTGATGGCTCCATTAAATACCCATCAGGCATAATTGAGGACATGATTGTCAAGGTTGGGCCATTTGCCTTCCCTACTGACTTTGTAGTGCTGGAAATGGAGGAGCATAAGAGTGCAACTCTCATTCTAGGAAGACCATTCCTAGCAATTGGACGAACCCTCATTGACGTCCAAAAAGGGGAGATAACCTTGAGAGTCAATGAGGATGAGTTTAAGTTGAATGTTGTCAAAGCTATGCAACATCCAGACACATCAGACGACTGCCTGGGCGTTGATATTATTGACTCCCTGGTGGAAGAGGTCCATATGACTGAGAGTCTCGAATCAGAGCTAGAGGACATTTTTAAAGATGTTCAGCCTGATCTGGAGGAACCAGAGGAAATAAAAGAATCTCTGAAAACTCCTCAGGAAGAGGAGAAACCTCCTAAATCCGAGCTCAAACCACTACCACCATCCCTGAAATATGCATTTCTGGGAGAAGGTGACACTTTTCCTGTAATCATAAGCTCTGCTTTAGGGCCACAGGAAGAGAAAGCACTAATTCAGGTGCTGAGGACACACAAGACAGCTCTTGGGTGGTCCATAAGTGATCTTAAGGGCATTAGCCCAGCTAGATGCATGCACGAGATCCTATTGGAGGATGATGCTAAGCCAGTGGTTCAACGACAGAGGCGGCTAAATCCCACCATGAATGAGGTGGTGCAGAAAGAGGTCACTAAGTTACTAGAGGCTGGGATTATCTATCCTATTTCTGATAGCCCTTGGGTGAGCCCTGTCCATGTTGTCCCTAAGAAGGGAGGAATGATAGTGGTTCATAATGAAAAGAATGAACTGGTTCCTACAAGAACAGTTACAGGGTAGCGTATGTGTATTGACTACAGAAGGCTCAATACAACCACCAGGAAGGATCATTTTCCTTTACCATTCATAGACCAGATGCTAGAGAGACTAGCAGGTCATGAATATTACTGCTTTTTGGATGGCTATTCAGGTTACAACCAAATTGCAGTAGATCCTCAGGACCAAGAGAAAACAGCATTCACATGTCCTTCTGAAGTGTTTGCCTACAGAAGGATGCCTTTTGGTCTGTGTAATGCACCTGCAACCTTTCAGAGGTGCATGCTCTCTATCTTCTCTGATATGGTAGAGAAGTTTCTGGAAGTCTTCATGGATGACTTTTCAGTATTTGGAGACTCATTCAGCTCCTGCCTTAACCATTTAGCACTTGTTCTGAAAAGATGCCAAGAGACCAACCTAGTTTTAAACTGGGAAAAATGTCACTTTATGGTGACTGAAGGGATTGTCCTTGGGCATAAAATTTCAAACAAGGGAATAGAGATGGATCAAGCTAAAGTTGAAGTAATTGAAAAATTACCACCACCTGCCAATGTTAAGGCAATCAGAAGCTTTCTGGGACATGCAGGATTCTATAGGAGGTTTATAAAGGATTTTTCAAAAATTGCAAAACCTCTGAGCAATCTGCTAGCTGCTGACACGCCATTTGTGTTTGACACAAAGTGTCTGCAGGCGTTTGAGACCCTGAAAGCTAAGCTGGTCACAGCACCAGTTATTTCTGCACCAGACTGGACATTACCATTCGAACTAATGTGTGATGCCAGTGACCATACCATTGGTGCAGTATTGGGACAGAGACATAACAAGCTTCTGCATGTCATTTATTATGCTAGCAGTGTTTTAAATGATGCCCAGAAAAATTACACAACCACAGAAAAAGGATTACTTGCAGTGGTTTATGCCATTGACAAGTTTAGATCCTAGATAGTAGGATCAAAAGTGATTGTGTACACTGACCATGCTGCTCTTAAATATCTACTCACAAAGCAGGATTCAAAGCCCAGGCTCATAAGATAGGTATTGCTTCTGCAAGAGTTTGATATAGAAATAAGAGACAGAAAAGGGACAGAGAATCAAGTAGCTGATCACCTGTCCCGGATAGAACCAGTAGCAAGAGCATCCCTCCCTCCTACTGAGATCTCTGAAACCTTTACGGATGAGTAATTGTTTGCTATTCAGGAAGCTCTATGGTTTGCAGACATTGCAAACTATAAGACACAAGGTTCTCCTTCTGTAACCATGGAGAGGAAGCATGAAAAGCTTCTTTCACTGTAGAGTCAACCAAAGCCCCCACAGTCAAACTCTAAGTTTGGTGTTGGGAGGTCCCAACCTTGATCTGATTATCTGTGAGGCTCCATGAGAGCTCACTGTCAAGCTATTGACATTAAAGAAGCGCTTGTTGGGAGGCAACCCATTGTTATTTAATTATATCTATTTATTTTCCATGGCTATTTTATGTTTTCTTTAGGTTGATGATCATGTGAAGTCACAAAAACAAATGGAAAATCAAAAACAGCATGAAAAATAGCACACCCTGGAGGAAGATCATTCTGGCGTTTAAACGCCAGAAACAAGCATCAGTCTGGCGTTAAACGCCAGAAACAGGCTACATTTGGGCGTTTAACGCCAGAAACAGGCAGCAGTCTGGCGTTAAACGCCAGGATTGCACAGTAAGGGCATTTTGTACGCCCAATTGGAGCAGGGATACTAAATCCTTGACCCCACTGGATCTGTGGACCCCACAGGATCCCCACCTACCTCACCATTTAAATTCAAACCATTTCCCTCCCAAACCCACCCATTCACACACTTCCTTCTCCTCCATCTTCTCCACTTCTTTCTTCTTTTGCTCGAGGACGAGCAAACCTTTTAAGTTTGGTGTGGTAAAAGCATTGCTTTTGTTTTTCCATAATTCAGTGGTAGAGCAATTGACTGCAGATCAAAGAGCTATGAGGAAAGAGCAACAAAGGCAAGGAAGAGACATAGAGGAGCTCAAGAGCACCATTGGTTCTTCAAGAAGAGGAAGACGCCACCCTCATTAAGGTGGACCCATTCCTTAATCTCCTTGTTCTTATTTTCCTGTTTTTCGTTTACTATGCTTCATGTTTAATTATGTTTGTGTCTTTACTATATGATCACTAGTATCTAAGTGTCTATGTCTTAAAGATATGAATGTCCTATGAATCCATCACTTTTCTTAAATGAAAATTGTTTTCTGAAAAAGAAAAAGAAGTACATGAATTTTAAATTTTAAAATAGTTTAATTATTTTGATGTGGTAGCAATACTTTTTGTTTTCTGAATGAATGCTTGAACAGGCATATGTGTTTTGAATTTGTTGTTTATGAATGTTAAAATTGTTGGCTCTTGAAAGAATGATGAAAAAGGAGAAATGTTATTTGATAATCTGAAAAATCATAAAAATAATTTTTGAAGCAAGAAAAAGCAGTGAATACAAAAGCTTGCAGAAAAAAATAGCGAAAAAAATAGAAAAAAAAGCAAGCAGAAAAAGCCAAAAGCTCTTAAAACCAAAAGGCAAGAGCACAAAAGCCAGTAGCCCTTAAAACCAAAAGGCAAGGGTAAATAAAAAGGATCCCAAGGCTTTGAGCATCAGTGGATAGGAGGGCTTAAAGGAATAAAATCCTGGCCTAAGCGGCTAAACCAAGCTGTCCCTAACCATGTGCTTGTGGCGTGAAGGTGTCAAGTGAAAACTTGAGACTGAGCGGTTAAAGTCAAGGTCCAAAGCAAAAGAAGAGTGTGCTTAAGAACCCTGGACACCTCTAATTGGAGACTTTAGCAAAGCTGAGTCACAATCTGAAAAGGTTCACCCAGTTATGTGTCTGTGGCATGTATGTATCCGGTGGTAATACTGGAAAACAGAGTGCTTAGGGCCACGGCCAAGACTCATAAAGTAGTTGTGTTCAAGAATCAACATACTGAACTAGGAGAATCAATAACACTATCTAAATTCTGAGTTTCTATAGATGCCAATCATTCTGAACTTCAAAGGATAAAGTGAGATGCCAAAACTGTTCAGAAGCAAAAAGCTAATAGCCCCGCTCATCTAATTAACACTGATCTTCATAGATGTTTTTGGAATTCATTGTATATTCTCTTCTTTTTATCCTACTTTGTTTTTAGTTGCTTGGGGACAAGCAACAATTTAAGTTTGGTGTTGTGATGAGCGGATAATTTATACGCTTTTTGGCATTGTTTTTACTTAGTTTTTAGTATGATTTAGTTGGTTTTTGGTATATTTTTATTAGTTTTTAATTAAAAATCATATTTCTGGACTTTACTATGAGTTTGTGTGTTTTTCTGTGATTTCAGGTATTTTCTGGCTGAAATTGAGGGAGCTGAGCAAAAATATGATTCAGGCTGAAAAAGGACTGCTGATGTTGTTGGATTCTGACCTCCCTGCACTCAAAGTGAATTTTCTGGAGCTACAGAACTCCAAATGGTACGCTCTCAATTGCGTTGGAAAGTATACATCCAGGGCTTTCCAGCAATATATAATAGTCCATACTTTGCTCAAGGATAGACGACGTAAACTGGCGTTCAACGCCAGTTCCATGTTGCAGTCTGGCGTCCAGCGCCAGAAACAAGTTACAAGTTGGAGTTCAACGCCAGAAACATGTTACAACCTGGCGTTTAATGCCCAAAATAGCCCAGGCACGTGAGAAGCTTAAGTCTCAGCCCCAGCACACACCAAGTGGGCCCCAGAAGTGGATTTCTGTACTATCTATCATAGTTTACTCATTTTCTGTGAACCTAGGTTACTAGTTTAGTATTTAAACAACTTTTAGAGATTTATTTTGCAATTATTTAGATATGAACTTTGTACTCTTTGACGGCATGAGTCTCTGAACTCCATTGTTTGGGGTGAGGAGCTCTGCTGTGTCTCGATGAATTAATGCAATTATTTCTGTTTTCTATTCAAACACGCTTATTTCCATCTAAGATGTTCATTCGCACTTTAATATGATGGATGTGATGATCCGTGACACTCATCACCATTCTCAACCTATGAATGCGTGCCTGACAACCACCTCCGTTCTACCTTCGATTGAATGAGTATCTCTTAGATTCCTTAATCAGAATCTTCGTGGTATAAGCTAGAATCCATTGGCAGCATTCTTGAGAATCCAGAAAGTCTAAACCTTGTCTGTGGTATTCCGAGTAGGATTCAGGGATTGAATGACTGTGACGAGCTTCAAACTCGCGAGTGTTGGGCGTAGTGACAGACGCATCAATGGATCCTATTCCGACATAATCGAGAACCGAGAGATGATTAGCCGTGCGGTGACAGTGCACCTGGACCTTTTTCACTGAGAGGATGGATGGTAGCCATTGACAACGGTGATCCACCAACACACAGCTTGCCATAGGAGGAACCTTGCGTGCGTGAAGAAGAAGACAGGGAGAAAGTAGAGATTCAGAAGATAAAGCATCTCCAAAACTCCAACATATTCTCCATTATTGCACAATAAGTATTTATTTTATGCCCTTTCACTTATTACAATTTAAACTAAGAATTATTATTGATATTATATCCTGACTAAGAATTGCAAGATAACTATAGATTGCTTCAAACCAACAATCTCCGTGGGATTCGACCCTTACTCACGTAAGGTATTACTTAGACGACCCAGTGCACTTGCTGGTTAGTGGTACGAGTTGTGAAAAGTGTGATTTACAATTCGTGCACCAATATATCATGGTTGAAGACTTTGAAGAGATTGATCAAGAGATGGAGATTAAAGAAGAAGAGGCACACCCTCCCATGCCCTTGGTAAGCAATGAAGCAGAGATTGAATTGGAAGAAAACTACCAAGAGGAAGAGGTTGAAATTGAAGAAGCTTGCAAAGAGGTGGAAGTTGTCAAGAAAGAACACAAGGGAGTGGAGCTTGAAATCACCTTGCCAAAGTTGTTGGAGACCTCTCCTCCTAAGTCACCATCATCCTTCACAACATTCAAGTGGGTAAACCTCTTATTTCTAAGCTTTATAATCCCACTTGAATATGATTTGCTTGAGACAGATGGGCAACTTAGAGCTCTTTGTGGCTTTAAGAGTAAAAGAGAGATGGTTAGTGGTTGGCAACACAATCCTAGGTTCATTCTGGTTGAAAGTTCAAAGTCTAAATGCAAAGGTTAGTGTAGATCTCAATTGAATGGGTCTAGGAAGTTGTTTGGACGCTTCAGTAAGAATTCAAATTGCTTGCCACCCGGTTGGAACAATGATGATCAACACAAAGATGGGTGCAAAAGCAGGGTTTGGGACCCCGAAATTCAGTCTAGCAATCAACACTTTTGGGGCCTTGTCACTTGCTTTAACTTGCTTGAAGGATTTATGCGCCTAGTTTGGGACCTCGGAGGCTATTGGAATTCCAAACATTGGTGGGGATTCAAGGATCAGTACAAGCACAAGCCACCATGACAAGGAGTTCACCAAATGTCCAACTTAAGGACAATAACTAAAAGTGCTAGGTGGGAGACAACCCACCATGGTATGATCGTTTCTTTTCATTCTTAATTTTATTTTGTTTTATTGTTATCAGTGATCATTCATAATTTCTGCATCATCACCTGTATTCTGCATTAAAAAAAAGGGAGGCATTTGACGCGCAAGCGTCTATGACGCGTACGCGTCCTGCATGGCTGCGACCACTATTGGGATTGAACAGAGAGTTCTGTGGGAGGCGTGCTGGAAGCGTGCCTTGCGCACAAACCAGCCCACGCGTACGCGTACCTAACGCATCCGCGTCCCCTGCCGTTTTCACAATCCACGCGTAAGCACCTAGCACGCGCACGCGTGCCTCAGGGAATCGGCGTAAATATGTTTTGAACAGAAAGTTGTGATGGCCTGGCACTGGCATCGTACGAGAGGCATAAATCCACTCACGCGTACGTGTCCCTAACGCGTATGCGTCCCTCTCGTTCTCAGACCACCCACGCGTGTGCGTACCTGATGCGCACGTGTCGTACGCATATTTTGATTCCTATGCTATGCGAACAGAGAGTTGTGCGTGCGCGCGGCGGCCTTTGCGCGACTGGCACGCCCATGGACACGCGTACGCGTGCCAGATGCTTACGCGTTACCTTCCCTTCTACGCAACCCACGCGTACATGTGAGGCACGCGTGCGCGTCGCATGCACTGCATCTCTAAACCAGCGCTCCGCCCGGTTTCACTTATTCCCACCTCCCAAATCCTACTTCTCTCTCAATCCTAACACTTTCGTCTCCTCCCTTCTCATCCTTCCTCTCTTTATTTTCTTTTAATTTGCTACATTTGCATACTCGCATTCATAGCATTTTAACTTTATTGTTTCTTCTCCTTTTCTTTTCTATATTTGTTGTTTTCACATTGGTGTTAAACTTTTCTTACTCAATTGTTGTATATTTCTTGCATTATTTTTGGTGCTTCTTGACTTGTTTGCTATTTAGTTGACATGGCCTGTGCTTCTATTATTTTCTCACTTACATGTTGTAGCTACCATGTAGTTGAGAACCTTATTATTTGGCACTAGCCCACCTATGTTTTATTCCTTTTCATATCTTTGCTTGTGGCTTCTTTCCCTTCCTTTTTTTTCTCTTCTTTCAGGATGGCCACCAAGAGGGAAAAAGAAGAGTTTCTAACTGGAGCAATAAACAAGTTCATCTGCACAACCTTTGGTGAAAAGCATCAGCTGTAGCAACCCATCCTCTTGCACATCTCAGTATGCACTGAGAACAGTGCAATCTTTAAGTGTGGGAGGTCAACACCGATCTCCGTGGGTTAGTTACTTTCCTGTCTCAACGCCAATGTTTAAACTTTCTTTGTTAATGAGTTGTTGCATTGCATAATAGATTGCATGTGTAATTAGTTGCTTGCATTTATGTCTTGCTTGGTTGAAGTAATAATTTCTTTTTCAAGAAACTTTTTATAGCATTTCACTAATTTGAATTAAAATTTTTGTTAAACTTGTTTGAAGAAATTTTATTTTGGAACATGGTTTAGAGCTCAAACACACAAAACCCATGAGATTTTTAGCCTATTCGATTGGTTGCATTTTATCAACCAATATTTTATTTTTGGTGTGTGTTGTTCTCTCTAAAATTGTGATCTTTGTCTTGCCTGATTCTTTATTTCTATTGTTTGATGTATGCATGCACTTATATGATTGAGGCCTTTGTTTCACTTAGCTTACAAGCCCATATGGCCTTACCCCTTTCATTATCCTTTGTAAACCAAAGTTGAGCCTACTCTACCCCTTTGGTCTTTACTTTAGCTCATCACTAACTCTAAGCAAAAAATAATAATGTCCCTAATTTGAATCCTTAGTTAGCTTAGACTAGTGAGAGTGCTCATGATTTAAGTGTGGGAAAATTGGGTTGGGAATATTTAGTTTGAGAATTGGGTGTTGTATATTTTTGCTGAATTTGTGAAAGAGATAGTTAAGCACATATTCTTGCATTCAATACTTAATCATATGCATTGAGAAAGACAAAAGAAAAGAGAAATAGAAAGAAAAAAAAAAGAAAAAGAGAAAATAATAAAAAGGGGAGAAAATGCCCCAAAGTGGTGATAGCAATGTATATGTACTGTACTCAAAATTTGGGATGCATGAATATGTGGTAAACACAGTTAATGGGAAGTTAGATTTTGCATTGTAATTACATGGATTGTCTTAGGTTAGGTAAGTTTAAGTTGATCAAGGATTTGGATTTTAGTCCACTTGACTCTAACCAAATACATTCCTACCTTGACTCTAACCTCATTACAACCCTTGAAAAGGCATCTTGATATGTGTATTGGTGCATTAAATTGTGTTGATTGGTAGAAGAAGAGCAAGCCTTAGAAAGCAAGGTTAGTAGAGAATTGAGAGAATCGAACCTTAAACACATGAGTAATTAGAGTGTATACACTTTCGGAGAGGGTTCGATACTCGATTCTTTGTTTCCGGCTTTCATGAGCTATTTTCTTCTGCAAGTCTATTTGTACTTCAATTTTATGATTTGAATTAGTGAAATCCATTTCATATTTGTTCTTGGAGAGTTTGTTTACTTTTAACCAAGTAGGTAGAAATATTTTTGCATGTTGTTGCATTCATATAGATAGGTTGCATTGCATAAGTTCTACCATTTTGCCTTCACTCTTTTGTTTCTCTTGAGCTTAGCATGAGGACATGCTAATGTTTAAGTGTGGGGAGATTTGATAAACCGCTATTTTACGGTTTATCTTGTGCTTAATTTAGTGAATTTCATCCATTATTCTCACACTTATTCATTAAATTCGCATGTTTTACATTCTCCTTCCTAATTTTGTGCTATGATTAAAAACATGCTTCCTTGGCCTTAAATTTGCTAATTTTAATCCTCTCTTATTACCATTCGATGCCGTGATATGTGTGTTAAGCAAGGTTCTAAAAACCAGACCGGACCGGCCGGTTCGACCAGTTTAACTGCGAACCAGCGATGCAAGTGGTCCGGTCCTCCCCTAAAAACCGTAATAGAAAAACTGTTTAAAAACTGGTGAACCGGCCAAAAACCGGCCGGTTCTTCTAAATGACGCCGTTTTCTAATTTAAAAAAAAATAAAAAATGGAACTCGATCCGACCCGCTCGTGAAGCACCCCTTTCTTCCCCCGACCCCCATTCGTTCTTCTCACTATCTCGTCTCACAGTGAGTGAACCCTAACCCTAGCCCTCTAAAGCACTCCCAGCCCACTCGCCCTCCATCGTCGCCGCGGTCTCAGGTCGTCAGCGCCACCACCGTCGCCTGGTCCTCAGCACCAGTAGCCCTCCATCGTCGCCTGGTTCCTAGCCCAGTAGCCCTCCATCGTCTTCAGCTTTTCAGCCCAGTAGCCCTCCATCGAACCCAGGTGAGTGACTCGTCATCTTCAGCTTCTGTGAACTTCTTCTGCTCATCTTCTTCGTTCTTCACCTCTTCGGTTAACATATGTCTTCAATTTCTGTTTGTTATTTAGTATAAGAAACATGAAAAAACATGAAGTTGATACTCTGTGAACTTCCTCTGTGAACTTCGATTTCTGTTCAATTTCTGTGAACTTCGATTTCTATTCAATTTCTGTGAACTTCCTCTGCTCATCAAACCTAGGAGTTTTTTTTTCCTCAGTTGATACAGAAACATGAATGGAGGAAGAATTGTTGATACTGTTCAATGTCTGTGAACATCAATTTCTGTGAACTTCCTCTGTTAATTTCTTACTCTGTTTTAATTTGTTACTTTCTGTGAACATGGTTAATTTTCATTGTGTTTGGTACAATGGCTGAATGGCTGAATGGGTGAATACTGTAGGTAGAATTGTTGTAGGCTGAATTGGTCTTGTGTTGTGGTTAAGAACATGGTTAGTTTTCATTGTGTTTGGTAGAATGGCTGAATGGCTGAATGCTGTAGATAGAATTGTTGTAGGCTGAATTAGTCTTGTGTTGTGGTTAAGAACATGGTTAATTTTCATTGTGTTTGGTAGAATGGCTGAATGGCTGAATGTTGTAGGTAGAATTGTTGTAGGCTGAATGCTGTTAATTTTCATTATGTTTGGCTCCTGCTTTAGGTTAAGAACATTGTTAATTTTCATGCTGTTAATTTTCATTGTTAATGTTCATTTTATTGTGGGCTTGTGGCTGTTTTTAATTTCATATCTGTTTTATTAATTTCAGTTATGGAAAATAGTATTAATTAAGAAGTAACTGCTAATAACAATGCTTCTGTGAATAATAACATGCCTGTCGATACTCCTATTTTGAATGATGCTGCTAATCCATGCTGATAACAAGTTCTTGCGGATTTTGATGATTGATAAACCATGATGTTGGGATTTAATATTTAGATATGCTTTTATTACTATTTAACTTTTGAGTTTGGATTTTGATAAGATCATATGTATTTGGTTGATGATATATTATGTAGTGTTTTAAATTTCGAAGATATTTTAAGATTTATATTAGATTATAATTATATTTTAGGAGGTGTATTTATAATTTATTTATTATTCTATTCTAAAACAGTTTTTTCGGTTGAACCACTGGTTAGACCGGTTAGACCAATGAACTAGTGAACTAGTGACTAGAATGGTTTGATGACTAGTCCGATTTTCTGAACCATGGTGTTAAGTGATTTCAGGTTTTCTAGGGCAGGAATGGCTTAGAGGATAGAAAGGAAGCATGCAAAAGTGGAAGGAATACAAAAGGTTGAAGGAATTGCTAAGCTGTCAGCCCTAACCTCTTTGCACGCAATCGATCATAACTTGAGCTACAGAGGTCCAAATGAGGTGGTTCTAGTTGTGTTGGAAAGCTAACATCTGGGGCTTCAAAATGATATAAAATTTGCCATAGTTTCCTGGCATTTAGGGATGCGCACGCGTGCATCACGCGTATGCGTGGAATGTGCAAAATTTCAGCGTATCAGAAATCGCTGGGGGTGATTTCTGGGCTATTTTTGGCCCAGTTTCAAGCCCGAAAATACTGATTATAGGTTGCAAAGTAGGGGAATCATGGATTCACTTCTCATTATTCACAATTTAGGTTTTAGATGTAGTTCTCCTCTCTCTAGGTTTTAGGATTTCTCTTAGTTTTAGGTTTATTTCTTCTCAATTCCAGGTTCAATGTTCCTTTAATTTAGTTTCTCTTCTACTTTTATTTGTTCTAGAATTCTAGTTTATTTATTTTCCTTGTTGATTACTTTATGTTGACAATTTGGTTTATGAATTCTCATGTTAGATTTGATTTCCCTTATTAATGCAATTTGAGGTATTTCATGTTTATTGCTTCTTCCTTTATTTGTCATCATTGATCTTGAAATTATTAGTTTTAGATCTTATATTCTATTATTACTTTTCTATTCTTTTATTTTGTGCCTACTAAGTGTTTGATAAAATGTTTGGAAGGATGTTAGAGTAGGATTTTTATGTTCTTGGCTTGGGATGGTAACTTAGGAACTCTTGAGTTACTAATGTCCAAGTAATTGATGATTGGAGCCATTAACTCTAGTTCTCACTAATTGAATTGGTGGAGAGTTAGGACTTATGGACTTGGATTGATATAGCTCATTTAACTTTCCTTTACTACTAGTTAGAGGATGATTTAATGGGATTGATCCTTGCCAATTCTCATGTTGTGGTTAGTGATAAGGATAGAGATCCTTGACCACCAAACCTTGCCAAGACCTCTTTATCATTAGTGATAAGGATAGAGACGACCCGAGGTTTAAATACTTCGGTTATTATTTTTAAGGGCTTTGTTACTTGTGACAACCAAAATTTTTATATGAAAGGATTCTTTGTGATTTAGAAGCTATACTTGCAACGAGAATTTGTTGTGAAATTCTTTAACACACAAAAATCCGTTCATCAATTGTCCTAAGCTAAAAAAGGAGGACAAGATGAAGAAAGACAAGAAGAAGGTGTTGATGGCATCATAGGAGGATCTTGAAAATGACTCTGAGGATGAAGAATAGTTCAAACGCGAAGCACAAACTTGTTTCATGGCTAACTAAGATCTAGTGGAAGAGGGAAATTTTTTTGACCTATCTAATGAGAAATTATATCAAATGGTTGATGATTTAACTACACATGTCAGAAACATCTTGGATAAATGTTATAAATGTGAATCAAAAAATGATTCCTTAAAAGTTGAAAATGCTTTCCTTAAAGAAAAACTAAAGAAAATCGAAAGTGTTGTTGATTTAATTGAAGAAAATAAACCTCTTAAATCTGAAAATAAAATATTTAAAGGGAAGCACTTGGTTATTGATTTAATGGACTGAATTGATGAAAATAAAAGATTGCATAAAGTGATTAAAGGCTTGAACCAAGACACAGTGAAATTTGCTCAAAGTTCTGGAAACTTGGACAAATTACTAGCTAGTTAAAAATTCTTATTTGAAAATTTTGGGTTGGGATATTTTGACAAAAATAAAGCCGTTTTTTAAAAATCTTATGTTAAAATTGAAGCTTCGACCTCTAAAACCAAAAGAGTTCAAACCTCTTATCACTTGCAAAGATCAGCAAAGAGGAATCATTGTCAAACTTGCAAAAAAACATGCTCATTCATCTCATCAATGCTTCATTGTTGAAAGAAAAATTAGAAATAAAATATACAAAGTGATAAAGAATTTCAATTCCCTTGGACAACCAAGGAGGATTAACATCCAAGGATCTAAATTTATTTGGATACCTAAGATCACTTGAAACTTTGTGTAGATATGCCTTGCATCCAAGAAGAAGAAAGACATGTGGTATCTTGATAGCAGATGTTCAAGACATATGACCGAGAAGTCCACATTCTTTATCAACCTAAGTGAGTACAATGGAGGATTTGTGATATTCGGTGATGATGGAAAAGATAAGATCAATGCCATAGGTATAGTGGGTAAGGACTTTTCTACTTGCATTGACAATGTGTTTTTGGTTGATGGATTGAGACATAATCTTTTGAGCATTAGCCAACTTTGTGACTTAGGTTATTGGGTAATTTTCAAAAGATTAGAATGTCTTGTTGTAAATGAAAATTCGGATGATGTGTTGTTGGTAGCTAAAATATGTGATAATGTGTATGGCCTCACACTAAATGAACTCAAAATTCAAAATGTCGCTTGTTTTAATTCCATGGATTCTGAAAAAAAGCCATGGCACAAAAAGCTAGGTCATGCTAGCATGTTTCAAATAGCCAAGCTAGTAAATAAGGATTTAGTAAAAGGTCTTTCTAAAATTAAATTTGACAAAGATATCACATGTGATGTATGCCAAATGGAAAAACAAACAAAAAGCTAATTTAAATCAAAGGAAGACATTTTAACTAAAAGACTTCTTGAATTATTACATGTTGATCTTTTTGGACTAACTAGAATTCAAAGTCTAGGTGGTAAACATGATGGCTTGGTTATTGTGGATGATTGCACTAGATTTAGTTAGGTTCTTTTTCTTACTCATAAAAATGATGTTTTTCGGCTTTTGAGGTGTTTAGCAAAAAGGTTCAAAATGAAAAAGATTTGAAGACTGTTTCTATTATAAGTGACCACGAAAAGGAATTTGAAAATAATGATTTTGAAAACTTTTGCGATGAACTAGGGATTTTACATAATTTTTCTTGTCCAAGAATACCTCAACAAAATGGTGTTGTTGAACAAGGAAATAGAAGTCTTCAAGAAATGGCTATAGCCATGTTATGTGAAAGCATTGTCCCTAAGTTTCTTTGGCTCAAAGTGGTCAACACGACATGTTACACTGTGAATAAAACAATTATTAGAAAATTTTTGAAAAAAACACCTTATGAATTATGAAAAGGAACCCCTCATAATCTTAAATATTTTCATATCTTTGGATGCAAATATTTTGTACTGAAGATCCATTCATAGAAGAAATCATGCGGGATAAAATTTCCAGAAACTTTAAAAGCCCAAATATGGACTTCTATGATGGAACGACCGACCCGAGACACCATTTGAGTAATTTCAAAAGTTGCATGTACTTGGCCGATGCATTGGATACAACTCGCTGTAAAACTTTTCCGACTACATAAACCAAGGCGACGATGAAGTGGTTCTATAGCTTACCACCCAGGTCGGTCACCTGCTTCGATGCCTTGGCGAGAAGCTTTCTTACCCGATTCTCCATCCAAAAAGATAATACCAAGCATGCTCCGAGCCTCTTAGGAGTAAAACAAGAAGTTAGAAAATCTCTACAAACTTATATGAAAAGGTTCAATTAAGCGTGTTTGGAGATTTAAAACCTACCTATCGAAGCAATCATTATCGGGTTAGTCAATGGCCTCAGAGAATGCCCGTTTTCTCAAACCATATCAAAGAGACACCCAATATCTTTATATAAGGTGCAAGAGCGGACGGAGAAATATATCAACATGGAGAAACAACAAGACTATGGAAGACCATCCCAGGACAAAACAACCAATATCAAGCCCAAGGTAAAGAATAGAGGCAAAGAAAAAAGAAGAGTACAGCTCGGACAGGCCTCGAAGATACCATTCTTATACCCTGCTACGTGTATCCCTCGTCGATGTGTATAGAAAAATCTGCCACACTGAAAATATACCACCTCCCAGACACATTGAAAGCAAGAATATTGTGAATACCATAAGATGTACTGCCATTCCACCAACAATTGCTATGATTTAAAAAATGATTGAACAACTGGATAGAAAAGGTCGGCTAGATAGATTCCTAGCTCGGAGGATGGACAATCACAACAAAAGAAAGAGAGACGAGACAAGGATAGGCGAGACCGGCCTTAACAAACTCCCGTGATGCACATCCACATGATCGTCAGAGGGTTCGCAGGAGAGGGATAACAAAATCTTTCTGGAAGAGGCACTTGAAAGAATTATACCAAGTCAATGAAGATGTTGAAACACCCGACCTACCCACAAATCTTCATAGAACCTTGATACATCAAGGGAGTTCGCCATACATCTTGTTCAAACCCTAAAAAGCATACCCATGTACTTTTTTTGGTTTGGGAGATACTCCTATCTGACCTTTAGGGTTCACCTCTCTCTACACCACTTTTGGTAAGGGCACAAAAGCAAGAACCCTAAGCATAGACTACATTGTGGTAGACGTGGCATCTGCCTACAATGTCTTGATAGGTTGAGCAACCTTAAATAACTGGCAGTAGTAGTTTTAACTTCCCATCTTTGCATGAAATTTTCTACTCCATAGGGAATAGTCACTGTAAGTGGATATCAGAAACTGGTAAGAAGGTGTTACAACAAAGACCTGAACCTACGATAATGTGTAAAAGAGAAAGAAATGAATACCATAGAGCTCAGAGGTGTCTGAATCCAAGAGGAATTGAGATCCCAACCCGAAGGAAAAATTAAAGAGGTCCAAATTGGGGATGAGATCGGAAAAACAACAAACATATGAGCTAACTTAGAAGAGCATCTAAAATAAGAACTTGTTAACCTCTTACAAAACAATTTTGGCCTCTTCGCTTGGAAAGCATCTAATATGCCTGAGATTCATCCCGACCTCAAGAGCCACAAGCTTGCCGTTTACCCGAGATTATGACCTGTCCATCAGAAATGACGAAACTCAGTCCCAAAAGAGCAGACATCGTAGAAGAGCAAGTCTAGGTGTTGTTAGAAGCCGGGTTCATAAGAGAGGTAAAATACCTGTTATAGCTCGCCAATGTGGTACTCGTGAAGAAACAGAATGAAAAATGGAGGATGTGCGTCAACTATACCGACTTTAACAAAGTCTGTCCTAAGGATCCTCACCCTCTACCCAATATTGATGCTTTGATAGACTCAGCTTCAGGCTATAAATACTCGTCCTTCATGGATGCATACTCAGGATACAATTAAATCCCGATGTACAAGTCGGATTAAGAAAAAACATCTTTCATCACTCCTAGGAAAAACTATTGCTACGTGGTTATGCCCTTTGGATTGAAAAATGTTGGGACTACATATCATCGACTGACGAACAAGGTGTTCTCATCTCATCTTGGAAAATTGATGAAGGTCTACGTAGACAACATGCTCATTAAAACCAAGGAGGAAGCCAGTCTACTGCCCGATCTTGCAGAAGTGTTTAACACAATAAGACAGCACGGGATAAGATTAAATCCCACGAAGTGCACCTTTACAGTAGAAGCATAAAAGTTTTTGGGATTCATACTCACTCAAAGAGGCATTGAATCTAACTCAAACAAATGTAGGGCCATCATGAAAAAGAAAAGCCTGACCTGCTCAAAGGAAGTCCAATAGCTAAACAGCAGGCTGGCCGCTTCGTTTAGATTTTTGGCAAGGTCAGCCTTAAAATCCCTACCCTTATTTGCAATCCTCAAAAAGAGAAAGGGAAGAGTTAGTGCTGTACCTAGCAGTTGCAAACAAGGCTATAACCTCAGTCCTTGTCCGAGAAGATATGGAAGGGCAACAGCCTGTCTACTTTACGAGCAAGGCAATACAGGGGACTTAATTAAACTATCAAAAAATAGAGAAATTCGCCTATGCGGCTATGCCCTCTTTTCAAGTCCACACAATTAAAGTTTGAACTAACCAACTCATGAAGCATATCCTATAAAAGACAGATATTGCAGGGTAGATATTACACTGAGCTGTGGAGCTGTCCGAGTTCGATCTAAAGTATGAAACTCGGACACCCATCAAGTTGTAGTACCTGAGTAACTTCCTAGCTAACTACACAAGAGAACTACAGAAGAGCTCTACAACCTGGCATCTATATGTAGATGGCTCATCAAATAAAGCTGGTTGTGGGCCAAGAATCATTCTTGAGAATGGAGGTGAAACTTGGGTAAAGCTTTCATTAAAATTCGAGTTTCAGCCTCTAACGACTAAGCTGAATAGGAAGCCATGCTCGGGGGTTTGAGACTTGCCAAAGAGGTCGGGACATCAAAAGTCATAGTGTTTAGTGACTCATAAGTTAAAATCTCTCAGATAAATGGGAATTACTAAGCCAAAGATCCTAATATCAAGAGGTACTTGGAGAAAACACTAGAACAGTTAGCCTAATTCCAAGAAGTAGAGGTCAAACATATAAGTCGGGAGCTCAACTCCCGAGCTGATGCCCTCTCCAAACTGAATAGCACCAAGCTATGGGACAATAACAGAAGTGTGGTCCAGGCAACCCTCCACACACACCATCAGTGGCCAAAAAAATCGACAAGTTGAACATGCTGACGATCTCCAATCTAAACTTGGGTTAGATGACTCCCATCATTAAATATCTCAAATTTGATGTCCTTCATAAGGAAGAAAGAGAGGCAATGAGACTTATAAGGGAAACACAAAATTACACTCTGGTTCACAATGTCCTCTATAGAAGAGGAGTATTTACAACCTTACTAAAGGGTGTTCTGACCTCCAAGAAGGAAAAATTCTTAGACAAAATCCACAGTGGCATCTGTGAAAATCATCTAAGAGCAAGGTCACTAACTAAGAAGGTGTTACAAGCTGGCTTTTATTGGCTAACTTTGCGGAGAGAAGCGATCGACTTTGTCAAAAGATGCACGCAAACTTTCATATGGCACCACTAGAAAAGCTCATCAGCGTCACTTCGCCATGGCCTTTCGCAAAATGGGGATTAGACTTGCTCGAACCATTTCTTCAAGTACTCGGGAAGGTTACTTTACTAAATGGATTGAAGTAGAAACTTTGGCATCCATCACAGCTCAAAAAAGTCATAAATTTCTCTACAAAAATATTGTCACCCGATTTGAAGTCTCATACTCCATCACCACAGACAATGGTGCTCAATTTACTGATTCGACCTTTAGAAGCTTGGTGACAAGCCTTAAGATCAAACATCAATTCATATCAGTAAAGCGCCCTCAAGCTAATGGACAAGTAGAAGTTGCAAACAAAGTCATATTGGCAGGGCTCAAAAGAAGGCTACAAGATGCGAAAGGAACATGGATAGAAGAGCTCTCCCAAGTTCTATGAGAATATCGGACAACTCCTAATTCTACAATTGGAGAATTTTCGTTCCGATTTACTTATTGAATAGAAGCCACGATTCCCACAGAAGTTAACGAAGAAAGTCCAAGGGTGAGATTCTACAATGAAGTGGAAAATATCCAAGCTCAAAAGGAAGAGATCGACCTCCTTCCAGAAGGCTGAGAACAAGCTCGAATAAAGGAGAAAGCATTGAAATAAAGGATGTTTATAAGATACAATAAGAAAGTCATCAGAAGAAATTTTGCTGCAAACAACCTTGTTTTGATCAGTAATGATATCAAAGTACAGAGGTTGGGCGAAGAAAAATTTACTGCAAATTGGAAAGGACCTTACAAGATCATTGAAGTCTTGGAGAAAAGTTCCTACAAAGTGTCGACTTACAAGGGAACGAGCTTCCTAGGTCGTGGCACGCATGCAGCATGAAGAGGTACTACAGCTAGAAAGCGAACTTTGCTCCCTAGTGTACTCTTTTTTCTGACTTCATAATTTTTTTTGAAAAAACATTTTCCTGAAGAAAATTTTAAAGAGGCATCAAAGTAAGGGCTAAGAGTTGAAATAGGAAAACTCTTAGTAGCAAATAGCACTTGTAAATCATTTTTATTAATGATAATTCAACATTTTTTATTTTTTATGTTGTTTATTTTGCTATACACACTAATTTAAGCTTGATAAAATGTGAAAATCATTGCCCGACATTAGTGGTCAGCAAGATTAAACGACAAGGTCCAAATTAGTGTAAGAAGTTATATAAGCAAATCGTGGTCCGACCTCATTAAAGCTACTTGTACAAAAACAAGTTGGCAAAAGAGGCAAGCGTAAAACAAATCGCAAAAGTAACTTGATGAAACAAACAAAAATCATGACCGACCTCTCAAGGACGGCATGAACATAATTTATTGTCAAAATTAAGAAAACAATTCTTAGCCCGGCCTTGTAACAATTTGTTGGAAATAAATTGAAAAAGGAAGGTGATTTAAATCAAGTGTCTGATCTCGCTAAGTCGACACAGAAAAAACAAGTCATCCGACCTCATAGAGCAGCTCGACCAAACGAGTTGAAAAGAGAGTCCAAAATAACTTGTAAATTTTTATAGAGAAGAAAGGTACCAATCTCACATGGTTGGAGCAATTAAGAAATAACTACACGATTTTTCTGACCTTCAGAATGGCTCGACACAACCAAGCTATAAAGAAAATATCTTGCAAAGGCAACATCATCCCGAAAGTTCTAAAACGTTTGTTATAAAGTGATATTTGAAATCACAAAAAAGCAAACGAGACTACTACTACTCAATGAAAGTCAAAGCTATAAACATTTATAAAATCAATGTAAAAAGCAAGAACCACGATATTCAAAAGCCCAAAACAGGATAACCAGTATCCAAACTATTTAAACTATTACAAAAAAAAAGGTGTTCAAGGACCCACAAGTTGGGTGAACAATTACAAAGCAAACTAAGAGCAAGGATCTTTCTTTTCCATAGTTACGTCGGGCTAGGAGACTTCCTCGACTTGAATAAGAGAATTATGGAGGGCTTCATTGTCACGAGGATCATAAGTCTTCGGGTCCATAGAAGGAATAGCCTTAGCCTCGGGAGAAACTATCTTCCCATCCACCACGATCTTGTCCAGGTCAATAAGAGAAAGGAAGAAGTCGGAACTGGCCCTTCATATTCTCAGCTATTTAGTCCATACCCTCTGCTATATTAAGCTCCAAGTCTTCGTGCTTCTATTTAAGTCGTTCCAACTCCTCTTGAAGCTCCAATTTCTCACCAAAGGCCTGGGTATAGCTCTTCTCAGCTTTTTCCTTCAAACCCTCAGCCATGGCAAAAGCTGCTTGAGAAAGCTTCAATTTTTCTTTAAAGCCTAAGACGTCCGACCTCAAGAACGTTCGCTCGGCCTCCGGCTCTAACTTGGACTCCGTCAGCCTAGCCACCTCAGCTCTCAGATTGGTCACTTCCCTTTGCATAGCACCAAGGAGAATCTCTTTAAGGCTCTTCAACAAAGAGGTGCAAACCCTTACTGTCCGAATTTCACCTCTAGCAAGCATTTCAAGATGCCTTTCCATTAAGGTGTCATCCATAGCAACTGAGCTCTGAGCCAAGATCACTATCCAACAACGTCAAACCCAGGATTTTAAGTACTTCCAAACTTAGAAGGGGCGACTTACGTTTACGCGGGTTGCTGGATTCAGTATCCGTTTTCGGAGGCTCGTGGAAAGGGAGAACAGGGGGAACCACTCAGTCCTTAGCTTCTTTAGTGGGAGGGGGAAGTGAGCTCTTGGCCGATCTGGAGAGAGAAGAATCCGATTAGGAAGAATAAGTACCCAATTTCTCGGCCTCGAGCTGCTGGGCAAGTCGGGAGAATACGTTCTTCTTGGCCACCCTCAGCTTTGCAAGAGAACTACTGTCACTGGTTATTTTGCTGCAAAGAAAGAGAAAAATAGCTTTAGAATGAAACAATAGAAACACATTTATCTACAAAATAAACAGATAACTACCTAGCTCGGTCCGAACATAACTCCGCTTGGCAAACAAAAATTTCTTGGTATCTAGGTGAGGAGATCGGCCCCAACAATCTTGAAAAAAGGCGACTGTACACCAAGGTTCTGAAAACCGAATCGGTCATTGAACCGCTCTAGCTACTGGTTCAATGATTTATTGGTTCAACCGATTCGACTGTGGTTCAACCAAAAAACTTTTTTATAATAAATAAAATATAAATAAACACACTAAAACATAATTATAATCTAATATAAACTTTAAAATATCATCCAAATTAAAAATATTACATAAATCTAAATGTTATGATCACATCCAAATACAAACTCAAAAGTCAAATAACAAAAACAACCAGCTAAATATAAAATGCCAACATCCAAATTTGTCATCAATCATAAAAAAAATCCACAGATTACTTAAAAATGATTATTCCAACAATTAATTAACAACAGAGAGGTTCATAACAACAAAGCGCATTTATGATTTATATCTCTATCTCTATGCATAAGAGTTTAATCTGACTAATAAATTAATAATGCATTGAATGGTTAGCAACAATATAGTATAAATGTATAATACACATTATTACTTAACATATCTCTACCTACACATTATTACTTAATTACTCTGCTAGTCCCTATAGTTTCGCAAAATTTTTAATTAGGTCCCTATACTTTTTTTTTCTTTTAATTGAGTCCTTGAACCAATTTTTTTTAATTGGGTCCCTACACTTTTTTTCTTTTTATTTAGGTCCCTGTATCAATTCTTTTTTTTAGTTGGGTCCCTATAAAATTAAGCTAATTACTACTAAGAGGGACTTAATTGAAAAAAAAATTTGGTGCAGGGACCCAATTAAAAAGAAAAAAGTATAAGGACCTAATTGAAAATTTCACGAAACTACAGGGACCAATAGAGTAATTAAACCTTATTTATATGTTATCGGTATTGATTATTAAAAATAATTTCATATTGCCCAAACATTTGACTACCCAAGTGACTTAAGTAATGAGGCAGTAACAGCAGCAATTATTCACAGATTAATTAATAAATAATAATTATTCAACCCTCACAGATTATTCAACAATACTTATTCAAAAATTATTATTATAAAAAAAATAAAAAATACCTAGAAACTAGAAGCATAGAACAGAGCAGAGCAGATCCAAGGGGAGTAGCGGTGGCCAGTGGAACAGAGCATGAGGCGAGCCCAGCAACTGGGCTTCACTGCAACCCACAACAAAGTTCAACCAATAACAGCAGCAAAGCTTACAGAATAATTAACAATTATTTAACCCATAACAAGTTTACAGATTATTCAACAATTATTGTTCAAAAAAAAAAGTAGAAGATAGAAGCATAAAAGTATAAAACAGAGGGGGAATTGGTGAACAGAACTGACCAGTGCAACCGAGCTGACACGACGACGGTGGAAGAGAGGTGTACGACGGAGGCAGGAGGCGAGCCCGGCGACGGTCCTTCAAGAGATGAAACGGCGACAATGGTGGAAAGCTGCACGATCGGAACTGTAATCTTCAAGGCTCCAACTTGCGATGGTGGCGGGAGCAGTCCAGCAGCTGGACGGAAGTGACGGAGACAGCTTGCCAGCGGTGAGTGGAAGGACGAGCTTGATGGTGAGGGAGGGAGAGGGAGAGCTGCGCTGTTGTGTCTTGTTGTGGAGCAAGGGTTAGTAGAGTGGGTTACTGAGTTAGGGACTTAGGTTTGCTGGGTTAGATAGAACGGCTGCGTTTTGGTCAAATTCCAAAAACCGAACGGTTCACAGTTTGGTTTGACCGATCGGTTCCCGTCCGATTTTGCAGTTCGACATCGATTTTCTGATCCTGTGGTTTTGCCATTAGTCTGAACCGGGATTTCTATCGGTTTGCGGTTCAACCGATTTGACTGTTCAGTTTCGAATCGGTTTTCAAAACCTTGCTGTACACTGCTCCACCTCGTCCAGATCCTCCAGGTTATATTTTATGACATTCGAGGTTTCCTCTCAATAAAGATGAAGGATTACCATGTATTCATAACACGCAGCGGAAGAAAAGAAAGTAATCCTAAATATCTATTTTGTGCTTAAACTTTATTCGAATAATATATAGATCAGATATAAACACCTTTGGATGCTTTAGTAAAAATTTTATTCTTCGATTGTACGAAAACTCTATGCGTATCCACACCGAGACAAATGGTGCACGGAATTGTGATCACACTTTTCACAACTCCGGTACAACTAACCAGCAAGTGCACTGGGTCGTCCAAGTAATAAAACCTTACGCAAGTAAGGGTCGATCCCACGGAGATTGCCGGCTTGAAGCAAGCTATGGTCATCTTGTAAATCTTAGTCAGGCGGATTCAATTGGTTATGAGTTTTGATAATTGAAAGATAATAAAACGTAAATTAAAATAAAGATACTTATGTAATTCATTGGTGGGAATTTCAGATAAGCATTTGGAGATGCTTTGTTGCTTCTGAACCTCTGCTTTCCTATTGTCTTCATCCAATCATGCGTGCTCCCTTCCATGGCAAGCTGTATGTTGGTGGATCACCGTTGTCAATGGCTACCATCCGTCTTCTCAGTGAAAATGGTCCAGGCACGGCTTCTGTATGGCTAATCATCTGTCAGATCTCTCGTCTTGGATGAAAAATACCAGGCACAGCTACCGCACGGCTAATCATCTGTCGATTCTCACTTGTGTCAGAATAGGATCTCTCTATCCTTTTGCACACTGTCACTGCGCCCAACATTCGTGAGTTTGAAGCTCGTTTGTTCTAGCCTTTACCATGAAGGTTCTGATCTCTGTGAGTTCGACTGCTCTGTTGTCAGAAGATGCAAGTCAAAGTCACGAACCAGAGACCTAAGAGATTATACTCCAGCTGTCATCCAATGACTACGTTGAACATCATGTAGACCGCTTGTGGTTGTCAGGCACGCGGATCTTGGCTAAGCGAGTAATGAAGATAGTGGGTGATTGTCACGGGTCACCCCTTCATTCTGACTTAACTAAATTAAGAACGAGAGTATATCTTGGAGAAGAGACATGCGTGAATTGAAAGAGAAACAATAGTACTTTCATTAATTCATGAAGAACAGCAGAGCTCCGCACCTTAATCTATGAGGTGTAGAAACTCCACCGTAGAAAATACATACGAGAAAAATGTCTTTGCATGGCTGTGTGGCCAGCCTCCCAATGTAAAAAATGGCATAAGATTAGATTACAATAGTAAAAAGTGCTATTTATACTAAACTAGTTACTAAGGATTACAGAAAATAAGTAACTAAGTGCAGATAGTGCAGAAATCCACTTTCAGAGCCCACATGGTGTGTGCTTGGGCTGAGCATTGAGCTTTACACGTGCATAGCCCTTTTCTAGAGTTAAACACCAGCTTGGATGCCAGTTTGGGCGTTTAACTCCAGTTCTGGTGCTAGTTCCGGCGTTTTATGCCAAAAAAGGGTCTCTAGCTGGCATTGAACGCCAGTTTGGGCCATCAAATCTCAGGTAAAGTATGAACTATTATACGTTGCTGGAAAGCCCAAGATGTTATCTTTCCAGCTCAATTGAGAACGCACCAATTGGACTTCTGTAGCTCCAGAAAAATGCGTTTGAGTGCAGGGAGGTCAGAATCCAGCAGCATCTGCAGTCCTTTCTCAGCCTCTGAATCAGATTTTTGCTCAGGTCCCTCAATTTTAGCCAGAAAATACCTGAAATTATAGAAAAATACACAAACTCATAGTAAAGTCTAGAAATGTGATTTTTGCATAAAAACTAATAAAAATATAATAAAAAGTAACTAAAACATACTAAAAACTAACTAAAAACAATGCCAAAAAGCGTATAAATTATCCGCTCATCACAACACCAAACTTAAATTGTTGCTTGTCCCCAAGCAACCAAAAATAAAATAAGATAAAAAGAAGAGAAAATACAATAAATTTCAAAAATATCAATGAAGATTAGTTTTAATAAGATGAGTGGGACTAGTTGCTTTTTGCCTCTGAATAGTTTTGGCATCTCTCTATCCATTGAAGTTCAGAATTGTTGGCCTCTTTAGGAACTCAGAAATATAGATAATGTTATTGATTTTCCTAGTTAAGTTCTTTTTGATTCTTGAACACAACTACTTTATGAGTCTTGGCCGTGATCCTTAGCATTTTGTTTTCTAGTATTACCACCGAATACATAAATGCCACGGAAACATAACAGGGTGAACCTTTTCAGATTGTGACTCAGCTTTGCTAGAGTCCCCAGTTAGAGGTGCCCAGAGTTCTTAAGCACACTCTTTTGCTTTGGATCACGACTTTTACCACTCAGTCCCAAGGTTTTCACTTGGACCTTCATGACACAAGCACATGGTTAGGGACAGCTTGATTTAGCCGCTTAGGCCAGGATTTTATTTCTTTGAGCCCTCCTATCCATTGATGCTCAAAGCCTTGGATCCATTTTACCCCTGCCTTTTAGTTTAAAGGGTCATTGGCTTTTTGCTCTTGCCTTTTGGTTTAACGAGCTATTGGCTTTTTCTGCTTGCTTTTTCTTTTTCTTTTTTTCTTTTTTTTTTTGCAAGCTTTTGTTTTTCACTGCTTTTTCTTGCTTCAATAATCAATTTTATGATTTTTCAGATTACCAATAACATGTCTCTTTTTTTTATTATTCTTTCAAGAGCCAACTTTTCTTAATTCCAACTTCAAACATGCACTGTTTATGCATACATTCAGAAAACAGAAAGTGTTGCCACCACATCAAAATAATTAAACTAATTTTAAGATAAAATTCGAAATTCATATACTTTTTGTTCTTTTGCA
This sequence comes from Arachis ipaensis, assembly GCF_059453495.1. Taxonomy (NCBI): domain Eukaryota; kingdom Viridiplantae; phylum Streptophyta; class Magnoliopsida; order Fabales; family Fabaceae; genus Arachis; species Arachis ipaensis. The sequence goes on from NC_142439.1 coordinate 18,665,980, forward strand.
AATAAAAGCATTTTTTTTCATTTAAGAGAGGTGAGCGATTCATGGAATCATTCATAGCTTTAAGACATAGACACTAGACACTAATGATAATGTAATAAGACACAAACATAGACAAAACATAAAGCATAGAAATGAAAAATAGAAAAATAAGAATAAGGAAATTAAAGAACGGGTCCACCTTAGTGACGGCGGCTAGTTCTTCCTCTTGAAGATCCTATGGAGTGCTTGAGCTCCTCAATATCTCTTCCTTACCTTTGTTGCTCTTCCCTCATGGCTCTTTGGTCCTCTCTGATTTCATGGAGGATAATGGAGTGCTCTTGGTGCTCCATCCTTAGTTGCTCTATGTTGGAACTCAAATCTCCTAAAGAGGTGTTGAGTTGCTCCCAATAGCTTTGTGGAGGAAAGTGTATCCCTTGAGGCATCTCAGGGATTTCTTGATGAGAAATTTCCTCATACTCTTGTTGAGGTCCATGAGCAGGCTCTCTTGTTTGCTCCATCCTCTTTTTAGTGATGGGCTTGTTGACGATCGAATTTTCTATCAGTTTAGAATTTTTATAAAATTAATCGCGTTGTAAGTATAGTTTCTAAACCAACAGAGAATCCTTTCGTACAAAAGTTTGGTTGTCACAAGTAACAAAACCCAATAAAATTTGTAACCGAAGTATTTAAACCTCGGGTCGTCTTCTCAAGGAATTGAGGGAAGTATGATTTATTATTTTTGGGTTTTTAAATAAAGAACAAGTAAATTAAATGACAAGAAAAATAAATTAATAATTATAAAGTAAACTCTTGGCAAGGTATGAGAATTAAAAGTCCTATCCTAGTTACCCTTATCAACGGTGATAAGAATTGGATTTTAATCCCACTTAGTTAACCTTTGCTAAACAAAGGAAGGTCAAGTGGACTAAGGGCTTCAACTCTTACATAAAGTTCTTGTTTCGGCAATTCAAAAGTCGGAGACGAAGCGGAAGAAGAATTAGTAAAGAATATTCAAGTGGACTAATCAATTTGATCCTCAGGTCCTAGTCAATTCCTAAGGAAAGACTAGAGTTATTGAAATTCAAATTAATTAGCAAAAATAACAATTATCAATCACGATGAGTTTGATAACTCAAGAGTCTCAAATTAATCAATTAAAGCCAAGAATATAAAAGGCTAAATAAAAATCATAAATCTGAAATACCTCAATTGCATTAATAATAGAAAATCAATCTAAACATAAAGAGTTCATAAACTAAATTGATAAAATAAATAAAAGGAACATTGAACCTGTAATGAAGATAAGCAGTCCTAAAATTGAGAGAAATCCTAATCATAATCCTAAGAGAGAGGAGAGAACCTCTCTCTCTAAAAACTACATCTAATCCTAAAATTGTGTATTACGAATGTATGGTGTGTTGTTGTTTGATTTCTCCATTCTCTGGCTTATATTCTGTGTTTCTGGATTCAGAATTGGGCCGAAAAAGGGTCCAGAAATCGCTGGGAGCGTTTTCTGCAGATTCCTATACGTGGCGTCCGTCACGCGTTCGCGCCATCTGGGAGTTTTCCTTGTCACGCGTACGCGTCGGTCACGCGTACGCGTCATTTGCGTTCTGCTCACGGCGCGCGTCCGCGTCAGTCACGCATGCGCGTCGTCCATGCGTTCACGTCGCTGCCCTTTTATTCAAAACTCCATTTTTGTGCTTTACTTCCATTTTTGTATGTTTTCTTTTCGTCCCCTAAGCCATTCTTGCCCTATGAAACCTGAAAATACTTAACACACAAATTACGGCATCGAATAGTAATAAAAAGAATAATTAAAATTAATATTTTTAAAGTATAGGAAACACGTTTTTCACATATATCATAAAATAAGGAAGGAAAAGTAAAACCATGCAATTTACATGAATAAGTGGGTGAAGGGTTGAATAAATCACTTAAATTAAGCACAAAATACATAATAAAATATGGGTTTATCAACCTCCCCACACTTAAACAATAGCATGTCCTCATGCTAAATCCAAGAGAAAGGGTAAAGTTAGAATGGTGGAATCTCATGCAATGCAATCTATTCTAAATGCAAACTACCTACATGAATCATGCAATTTTTAATTATTATCCACCTATATATATAGAGCTTACATGTGGTTAATTCGATTCATATTTTCAAGGAATCATATATGTATAGCCAAACCTAAATCATGTTAAAGTACTTTCACAATTGAGTTGGGTAAACATAATTCACAAACTTGCAAGACAATTAGACAATTAAGCAGAGATATATGGTGATGAGCTATCGAACTCTCACTGAATTTTGTGTTTACTCTCTAGTCACTCAGTGTTTATTGGGTTAATCACTCTATTCTTTTCTATTCTTACTTTCTAAAACTTTGTTCTTCATCTAACCAATCAACATATATTGAGTATAGACATACAAAAATCATGAGGTCTTTTTCAAGGTTGTAATGGGGCTAAGGTAAGGGTAAGGGTATATATGAGGCTAAGTGAGCTGACAAAGTGAATCCTTGATTAATCTAAGATCTCACCTAACATATACATACTTTATATAATTTAAAACGCTTTACCTAGCTACCCAAATTTTTCACTTTTGTATTACATGCTCATGTACTAACTTTACTTTGATTTTTCACCTTATGTGCATTGATTTCTTCGCTACGCTTATTATTGGGGTAATTTTGTCCCCTTATTTACTTATGTAATAAAAAGGATTTTTTTTTTTGAAATATAAACAGAACATATATCAATGCACAAGGTAATTTAATTTTAATTTGTTTCACATGAGCATGCACCCTAAAATTCTTATTATTTTATTGAATTAATCCTTTTCTATCAACCCATGTTCCCCTGTTTTCCCACACTTAGTGTGCATCACAATTTCTATCTTAAGCTAACCAAGGATTCAACTTGGAATTTTTAATTTGTTTTTCTGCTTAAGGCTAGTAATGTGGTTATAGAACAAGAGGGGATTAAAAAGGCTCAAAGGGGGCTAACAACGGTGATGTAAAAGGTAAGCTTATTTGGGATAAGTGAGGAAAATTCAAATGATGGCCTCAATCATCTCTTGGTATGTATCTATATTCTATATTGGATATTTAGATTGAAACAAAGTAAAGAACACTAGAATAAAAAAAAGAAGGGCGAACACACAAGAATGAAATAATTATGATTAAATAATGTAACCATACAATTAAGCTCAAAAACTCACGGGCTGTGTGTTCTTTGGCTCAAAAACCATATATCAGTTATGTCTGTCATGCAAGTAGAAATCAAAAGTTTCCATTATTCTCAATGTGAATCTTAGGGTGGCCCTTAAAATCTTAGTGTTTTTCCTTGAAAAATGTTGTTAGCTTAACTAACATGTAATGCTATATATATACAAGGTGTGTGGATTGTTGTGATTCTGTTATACTAAAGTTTTTAGTTTACTCTTTTTATTTCCAATTAATCCAAGTTATCGTATGTTAAAAGGGTAAACTAAACTAATTAATCTATATATTCTATATCACAACTTAATAACTAAAATTGCAGCTAGACTAAACTAAATATCTAATATATAAACTAAAGTGAAAAATACAGAAATACAGTGAAAATACAGCAAAAGAAAAGTGTGCAAGTACTGAAAGATAAAAAAATAAAAATAAAAATACAGAAAAATAAGCAAAATAAGATAAAAGAGTCTGAAAAGTGGTTCACCAAAATAAAGTATGCCAGAGATGGCGACCTCCCCACACTTAAATAATAGCATCGTCCTTGATGCTCACTCAAGCTGGGTGTGAGAAGTGTCATATCGGGAAGGATGGGCTGCTGGTGACTCTGTGGCAGGCTGAGGATCTGCAGTCTCGGTAAGTGTAGGAGGAGCTGCCTGTTGAAGCAGAGGCTCTGACCGTAGATGAATCTCCGGATCTGCGGCCTGGATCTGGTGGGGCTCCTCATGGTGTGGTACAGCCTGCTCAGGTCCTCCCTGCTTTGTCTGGGCATGTGCTTCCTCCTCATGATCATCCACCTCCGCATCAGAAGGCTCAGAAGCGGTGTTAGGCTCTGAGGGGATGTCGCTGCTGGATCGGATCATCAACTTTAGGTGCTCATAGCGTCGCTACGATCTAGGCGTGCGAAGAGACGGTGCACCAAATGATAAATGGGTTCAAGAGCAGGTGGATGTGCAGTGGATGGGGCTGGTGCAGCAGTGGACGTAGAAGGGGCATCTGAAGATGTGGCTGCCTAACTCGAGGCAGTGAGAAAAGAGGGTCTGTACCCTAATGCCAGAAACTTTCTGCTGGGAGGAATGATCTTCTTGCAGTCTACAGCAATTGGCTTTTCATCAGCCAGCTCCCAAGGCACGTCAGCTCGGCGGCCTAGCTGGGTAATCAGATAAGGAAAAGGGAGAGTGCCTCTGACATGGACCCTGGCCATATAATACCTGATGAAACATGGAAGATACAGGTCCTTACCCTCCATCACACACCAGATGACGGTGATCATAGCAGCGGGCACCTCTGTCTCATGAGTGCTTGGCATTACGTAGTTACTCAGGATCTGCTGCCAAAGCCGAGCCTCATCATTCAAATATATCAGCTTGATTTTCTTAGGCATCACAGTATTATTTCCTATGACCCATGGGCAGTAGAATCAAGGGCTACTCTTTGCTTGACTGCATCCCAGTCAAATCTCATGTATCTCATATCTTCTTCAGCCTTTTGGTAATCGTTAGGCTGATCTGACTTAGGCTGAAGTCAGAGGATATCCTCAATAGCTTCCTCAGTGACTAAAATCTGTTTCCCTTTGAGGTGCATTGCATCCAGGGAGGTCTTAAAGTAGTTACAGTAAAATTCTCTGACCCAGGAAGCATTGACCTCTGTCAAGTTCCTTTCCATGAAGAACCAGCCTCTTTGTTTTATCTGTTCGAAAGTGTACTGGGTGAGTTCTTCTGAAATTTTAAGAGTTCTCTCCGGTAGAGGTTCCTGGCAGTGGCAAACACTGTATACTTGAGCTCACAGTATCTGTTTACAAATTTGACTTGATCTGTGGCAGTGAGGAGCTGGTCGGCCTTTTCCTGCGGGGTAAAGTTCTTTTCCCGCCAGGAATCGTCGTGAAGGAGATCCAAGATAGAGGTAGAAGATTCTCCTCTTTTTCATTTGTCTGTGGTTGCCTTGCCTTTTCCTTTCCTTTGGGGATCAGACATCCTGAAAAGCAGAAGTAGCAGGATATAATTGAAGAACTAAAGCAGAAAAACAAGTAGGCAAGTAGAATTTTGTCAATGTAAGCATAAAGGCAAAAGAGTAATAGAAGCATGAAATGAGTTGAATATATGTATAAATTGGAATGTATTCGAGTTAAAAGTCTGAGATTAAAAATCACAATCCAAAATATATTATAAGTGAAATTCAAGTTAATTAGGAAAAACAGTAGCCATGCCTCGAGTTAGAAAGTTAAAGTAGTTAGGTAAAAACCAAAAGAGAAGTTAGAAAGCTAAATTGGTTAGGAGTTAAAAAAGAAGTTAAAGTGAGTGGCATGAGAATGGTTTTCCTAGCTACCAAGAAATTTACAAACTTGAAGAACAATTAACTTATATTCAAGCAAGGAATGCATGTTATTGATGATGATCCCTAAAGATAAAGTAAGTGTAAAATGAGAATAAAATCATCAATAAGCAGTTTAGTACTCAGGGAACAAAAAGGAATAAGGATGCTAGCCCGTGCATTCATGAATTTGTTGGGTTGTAGCTAAGTAATGCAAGATATTGAATTTCCAAGCCAATACATGAATGGGGGTAGATTAAACCATAAATTTGTAGAAAATTGGACAGTATTCCGACTAAAATTGGATGTTCCTGGGTAATAAACAACAAGAAAAGCAGTTCATATGACAGAAAATAGTGCTGAAAAGATTAACATGGTATAATAGTAGCATCAAACATGAAAGAACAGCATATGAACAGGACATCATCACAGCCAAATTAGAATTGCTAATCAGATAAAAACATGTAGCAAGAACGGTGCAATTATCAAGTCTAAATTCACTAACCACATCCTAGCTACCTAACCACCTAAAGTCCACTACAATCAGACATTTCTAACTATCCTATTTCGAACAAAAACTGTAAAATATGCAACTAATTGACTAAATAGAAAACAAAATCGGTGTTCGGCGGAACCTGGCTTGTAGAAACAGAAAATAGGCTTAGAGAGATGGTGGCTATACGGTGGTGATGCAGCGGCAGTGGGTGGTGGCGCGGTGGTGGTCTGAGGTGGCAGTAGAGGGCTGTGTGGTGGTTTTTGGGGGGATGAAGGTTGATGAGAAAAGGTGAGGGGGGGTTGGGGTCGTGGTGGTTGGGGGGTTTCGCGTGAATGAGTAGGGTTTCGCGTGAATGGGGGTTAGTGTTTTTGAATCCATGCGAACGCGTGGAGCACACGATCGCGTTATTTGGGCGAAAAGGGTGTTGACACGAACGCGTCATTGACACGATCGCGTGATTGTGGGATAATGAAAGTGATGCGTACGCGTGGGGCACGCGAACGCGTTGCTCAGAATTGTGCAAATCCGCGCGACGCGTGGGATGTGCGTAGGGCAAGTGACGCGTTCGCGTCAAGTACGCGAACGCGTGGGCCAAATTGTGCTAAAGGCACACCAGCAGCACGATTCCAGCCCAACTTTCTGGGCGTTGGATCTTTACGCCAATTTTCATTCGACGCCCACGCGTGGCCTGCGCGCTCGCGTGGGGTGATTTATTTTTTTTTTATATGCAATTATGCAGTGTGTAATATGCAATGCTAATGTAGATTCTATGAATAATTCCAGGTTCAATGAAAAGAAAATAAAATAAAAACAAACAACACGAAATAAAATTGAAGAAGGAACGATCATACCATGGTGGGTTGTCTCCCACCTAGCACTTTTAGTTAAAGTCCTTAAGTTGGACATTTGATGAGCTTTCTGCTATGGTGGCTTGTGCTTGAATTCATCCAAAAATCTCCACCACTGTTTGGAATGCCAACAGCCTCCGGGGTCCCAAACTAGGCATGTAAAGCCTTTGAGCAGCTTCAAACAGATTCTCAGGCTCCCGAGGTGTTGAATATCAGAACAGATTCCAAGATCCCAAACTTTGCTTTTATATATGCCTTTGTCTCGATTTATATTTTTTCAGCCGGGCGGTTTGGAAATTGTATTCTCACCAAGATGACCAAACGTCTTCCGAGACCCATTCAATTGAACTTGATATCAATCCTTGCACTTCAGATTGAAGTGTGGAGCCTCATTGAATCTTGCATACCAGCTCTGAGTGTGAACCATTTTCCTTTTTCTCTTAAAGCCGCAAAGAGCTCTAAGCTGGCCATCTGTTTCAAGCAAACCATACTCAAGTGGAAAAGTAAAGATAAAAGCCAAAGACTTTACCCACTTGAAATTTGTATTGGGTGGTAATGGCCTTGGGACAGGTGTTTCCAGTGGTTTTGCAAGCTCTACTCCCTTGTGTTCTTCTGTGAATTCCTCCACTTCCTTGCAAACTTCTTCAAATTCAACCATGTCTTGATCAAAGTCCTCGATTTTTTCCTCATCATCACTCAAGTCATAAGTTGAAGGTTGAGAAAAATCTACCTCTACATCACCTTCGTATTCACTTGGGTAAGATTCTTCAGGCTCAAGGAGTTTAGTTGCGGATGCAAGTTCGTTACTAGGAGAGCTTGATTCATGATCATCAATGCTAAGGGAATCAGCTTCTTGGTCTGTTCCGCCCAATTCTTCACAAGGTATATGCCTTGGAGGTTGTGCACTATCCTCCTTAGCATCAATTTCAAGCTTCTAGGCGGAATCCTTTACAGTTCTCGATTCCATGGAGGTTCGGCATCTCCTAAATCTTCAACCACTTCTTCCTCTGCAACTATTATGGCTTTCTCCACTTGTTCCAATACAAAGCCATGTTCCTCATTGTCCACTGAAGTTTCTAGTGTCTCCTTCATGCTACGCTCTTCTTTTGATTCTCCACATGTAGCCATAGGAGTACTTTGAGTGTTCAGATATTGGGAAGCTAATTTATTTATTACCTCGGTTAAGGCAGTCGCGAATTCCAATACATCTCTTTGCATCTTTGCTTGTCCTTGAAGAAGAACACGAAGGGTGTCATCCATTGGAGATTGGGATGGATATGAGGGTTCATTGGTTGGGAGAGAGGGCTCATAATACGGAGGTGGTTCTTCTTGATAAGGATATGGAGATGGTGAATATTGAGGTGATGGTTCTGGGGAGTAATTGGATTGGAGTTGGGGTGGATATGGGTTAGGGTCGTCTGGAGGTGTTTGGTTGTAGGGGGCTTGTGAGTATGGTGGTTCAAAGCTATGTTGAGGAGGTGGGTCATAGGTATATGATGGGGGTCCATCATATCTATCATCATGGTATGCACCTCGGAATGGCTCTTGACTATAGCAGTTTGGTGGGTGTTGGTTGTCACGAAAGGGTTCACCATAACAATTGTCTTGGCATGCATTATAGGATGGTCTTTGTCTGAGGTATTATGGAAGGTGTTGCTGCCGGAAGGGTTAATCAGATCCTCGTGGCTCCTTCCATCTCTGATTGTTTTGACCTTGATGCATATTCCTGTTATAATTTCCATTCCTTGAAACAACATTGGAATCAAACTCAAAGCGATAGAGGTGAGAATTCATAGTAAATAATAAAAAATAAAAACAAATAAACAGGTAAAAGAAAATATTCACAATAACCAATAATAAGGTACACAGTTGCAATTCTTCGACAACGGCGCCATTTTGACGATCGAATTTTCTATCGGTTTAGAATTTTTATAAAATTAATCGCGTTATAAGTATAGTTTCTAAACTAACAGAGAATCCTTTCGTACAAAAGTTTGGTTGTCACAAGTAACAAAACCCAATAAAATTTGTAACCGAAGTATTTAAACCTCGGATCGTCTTCTCAAGGAATTGCAGGGAAGTATGATTTATTATTGGTTATGAAAATTGTATATTTTTGGGTTTTTAAATAAGGAACAAGTAAATTAAATGACAAGAAAAATAAATTAATAATTATAAAGTAAACTCTTGGCAAGGTATGAGAATTAGAAGTCCTATCCTAGTTACCCTTATCAACGGTGATGAGAATTGAATTTTAATCCCACTTAGTTAACCTTTGCTAAACAAAGGAAGGTCAAGTGGACTAATCAATTTGATCCTCAGGTCCTAGTCAATTCCTAAGGAAAGACTAGAGTTATTGGAATTCAAATCAATTAGCAAAAATAACAATTATCAATCACGATGAGTTTGATAACTCAAGAGTCTCCAATTAATCAACTAAAGCCAAGAATATAAAAGGCTAAATAAAAATCATAAATCTGAAATACCTCAATTGCATTAATAATAGAAAATCAATCTAAACATAAAGAGTTCATAAACTAAATTGATAAAATAAATAAAAGGAACATTAAACCTGTAATGAAGATAAGCAGTCCTAAAATTGAGAGAAATCCTAATCCTAATCCTAAGAGAGAGGAGAGAACCTCTCTCTCTCTAAAAACTACATCTAATCCTAAAATTGTGTATTACGAATGTATGGTGTGTTGTTGTTTGATTCCTCCATTCTCTGGCTTATATTCTGTGTTTCTGGATTCAGAATTGGGCCGAAAAAGGGTCCAGAAATCGCTGGGGGCGTTTTCTGCAGATTCCTGTACGTGGCGTCCGTCACGCGTTCGCGTCATCTGGGAGTTTTCCTTGTCACGCGTACGCGTCATCTGCATTCTGCTCATGGTGCGCGTCCGCGTTAGTCACGCGTGCGCGTCGATGCCTTTTCGCGCTGGGCACTCGTTCGCGTCGTCCATGCGTTCGCGTCGCTGCCCTTTTATTCAAAACTCTATTTTTGTGCTTTCCTTCCATTTTTGTATGTTTCCTTTTCGTCCCCTAAGCCATTCTTGTCCTATGAAACCTGAAAATACTTAACACACAAATCATGGCATCGAATAGTAATAAAAAGGGTAATTAAAATTAATATTTTTAAAGTATAGGAAACACGTTTTTCACATATATCATAAAATAAGGAAGGAAAAGTAAAACCATGCAATTTACATGAATAAGTGGGTGAATGGTTGAATAAATCACTTAAATTAAGCACAAAATACATCATAAAATATGGGTTTATCACTTGTCCTCTTCAATGAGGATTAGGGGTGTCCGCGGATCGGATCGGATCGGATATCGTATATATCCGCATAATTAAACCTTCTCTTTTTAATCATATTTCTATGTAAAAGAATTCGATAAAAAAATTTCTTTCATACTTTTAAACTTATTTATTCCTAAAATATTTTTAATCAAACTCTCTCTAAATAACAAAAATAAAATAATACAATATATGAATAATAATTACTAACTAAAACATACAAACAAGTAAATATAATACCAAACATATATATTTATTTATTTTTTAATTATTATAGTGCGGATCTGCGAATCCACGGATCGGATACGCGGATGTAGAGCAGATATCCGCGATCTGATCCGCAAAGGGTGCGGATCGGATCCGATCCGATCCGATCAATTTGCGGATCGGATCATATCCGCAATTTTTGGATCGGATGCGGATATTTACCGCGGATCTGCGGATACGATCCGATCCATGGACACCCCTAATGAGGATGTCTTCCTCTATGACAATTTCGGCTGAATTGCATAGGTGACAGATGAGATGAGGAAAGGCTAACCTTGCCAAAGTGGAGGGCTTGTCAGCCACCTTGTATAGTTCTAGAGGTATGATCTCATGAACTTCCACTTCCTCTCCAATCATGATACTATGGATCATGATAGCCCGATCCACAGTTACTTCGGACCGGTTCCTAGTAGGAATGATAGAGAGTTAGATGAACTCCAACCATCCTCTAGCCACGGGTTTGAGGTCAGGCCTTCTCAATTGAACCGGCTTGCCTTTTGAGTCTCTCTTCTATTGTGCTCCTTCCACACAAATATCTGTGAGGACTTGGTCCAACCTTTGATCAAAGTTGACCCTTCTAGTGAAAGGATGAGGATCTCCTTGCATCATTGGCAAGTTGAATGCCAACCTCACGGTTTCCGGACTGAAATCCAAGTATTTTCCTCGAACCATTGTGAGCCAATTCTTTGGGTTCGAGTTCATACTTTGATTATGGTTCTTAGTGATCCATGCATTAGCATAGAACTCTTGAACCATTAAGATTCCGACTTGTTGGATGGGGTTGGTGAGAGCTTCCCAACCTCTTCTCCGAACCTCACGTCGGATCTCCGAATATTCACTCTTTTTGAGCATGAAGAAGACCTCGGGGATCACCATTTTCTTGGCCACAACTTCATAGAAGTGGTCTTGATGGACATTTGAGATGAATCTCTCCATCTCCCATGACTCAGAGGTGGAAGCAATTGCCTTCCCTTTTCTCTTTCTAGAGGTTTCTCCGGCCTTAGGTGTCATTAATGGTTATGGAAAAATAAAAAGCAAAGCTTTTTCCCACACCAAACTTAAAAGGTTTGCTCATCCTCGAGCAAAAGAAGAAAGAAAGGAGGAGAAGAAGAAATGGAGGAGATAGATGAGTGTTTTGAATTCAGCCAAAGGGGGTTTAAGTGTTTATGATGTGTGAAATTGAAGGTAGTAAGGAGGGGTATTTATAGGGTAAGAGAGAGAGAGAGAGAGAGAGAGAGAGAGAGAGAGAGAGGGAATTCGTGTAAGAAGGGGTTGGGTTTGGGAGAAAAATGTTTTGAATTTGAATGGTGAAGTAGGTGGAATTTTATGATGGGTTTTTGGGGAATAGTGGATGGATGTGAGTGGTGAAGAGATTATGGAGAAGAGGGTAGGACTTGATAGGTGAATGGTGTTTGGGGAATAGGTATTGATGTGATTGGTCAAGGGTATTTGGGGAAGAGTGTTATGGAAAGGTGTGAAGAGGAGAGAGAGTGAGTTGGGGTAAGTGGAGATCCTGTGGGGTCCACAGATCCTGAGGTATCAAGGAATTCTGGTCCCTGCACCTTTCTGGTGTTTAAACGCCCCTGGACAGCCCTTTCTGGCGTTTAAACGCCAGTCTGTCTGCCAATTCTGGTGTTTAACACCCAGAATGCTGCCAGACTGGGCGTTAAACGCCCATTCTGCTATCCTTACTGACGTTTAAATGCCAGTAAGTCTGTCCTCCAGGGTGTGCTGTTTTTTATGCTGTTTTTGATTCCGCTTTAATTCTGCAGCTGTTTTTGTGACTCCACATGATCATCAACCTAAAGAAAACATAAACTAATAGTAGAAAATGAAATAAAAAAGTAATTAACATAGATAAATAAGATTGGATTTTCTCCCAATAAGCGCTTCTTTAATGTCAATACCTTGACAGTAAGCTCTTACAGAGCTTCACGGATACTCAGAGCATGATTGTGGCCTTCCAACACCAAACTTAGAGTTTGAATGTAGGTGCTCTGCTTAACTCTGTATGGAGAGAATTGGATGAAGCTTTTCATGCTTCTTCTCCATGTTTATAGAAGAAGATCCTTGAGCCTTAAACACAAGGTAGTCCTCATTCAATTGAAGGACTAACTCTCCTCTGTCCACATCAATCACAACCCTTGCTGTGGCTAGGAAGGATCTTCCAAGGATGATGGATTCATCCTCATCCTTCCCAGTATCTAAGATTATGAAGTTAGCAGGGATGTAAAGGCCTTCAACCTTTACTAAGACATCCTCTACAAGTCTATAAGCCTGTTTCTTTGATTTGTCTGCCATCTCTAGTGAGATTCTTGCAGTTTGTACCTCAAAGATCCCTAGTTTTTCCATTACAGAGAGTGGCATGAGGTTTATACCTGACCCCAGGTCACACAGAGCCTTCTCAAAGCTCACGGTACCTATGGTACAAGATATTAAGAACCTTCCGAGATTCGGTTTCTTCTGAGGTCATTTCTGCTGAACCAAGGCATTCAGTTCATTGATGAGCAATGGAGGTTCATCCTCCCAAGTCTCATTACCAAATAACTTGGCATTCAGCTTCATGATTGCTCCTAGATACTGAGCAACTTGCTCTTCAACAATATCTTCATCCTCTTCAGAGGAAGAATACTCATCAGAACTCATGAATGGCAACAGTAAGTTCAGTGAAATCTCTATGGTCTCTGTATGAGCCTCAGATTCCTTTGGTTTCTCATTAGGAAACTCCTTAGTGGTCAGTAGACGTCCATTGAGGTCTTTCTTACTGTAATCACTGCCTCTTCCTCCTCTATAGTTTCGGTCACTTTGGATATATTGATGGCCTTGCACTCTCTCCTTGGATTCTCTTTTGTATTGCTTGGGAAAGTACTATGAGGAATTTCAGTAACTCTTTTACTCAGCTGACCCACTTGTGTCTCCAAATTTCTGATGGAGGACCTTGTTTTAGTCATGAAACTGAGAGTGGTCTTAGATAGATCAGAGACTATAGTTGCTAAGTCAGAGAGGCTCTGCTTAGAATTCTCTGTCTATTGTTGAAAAGATGATGGAAAAGGCTTGCTATTGCCAAACCTATTTCTCCCACCATTATTATTATTGAAGCCTTGTTGAGGCTTCTGTTGATCCTTCCATGAGAAATTTGGATGATTTTTCCATGAAGGATTATAGGTGTTTCCATGGGATTATCCCATGTAATTCACCTCTTCTATTGCAGGATTCTCAGGGTCATAAGCTTCTCCTTCAGAGGAAGCTTCTTTAGTACTACCGGATGCAGCTTGCATTCCAGTCAGATTCTGAGAAATCATATTGACTTGTTGAGTCAATATTTTATTCTGAGTCAATATGGCATTCAGAGTATCAATCTCAAGAACTTCTTTCTTCTGAGTCATCCCATTATTCACAGGATTTCTTTCAGAAGGATATATGAACTGGTTATTTGCAACCATTTCAATGAGTTCCTGGACTTCTGCAGGTGTTTTCTTCAGACAGACCATCATAGAATATACCTAAGATGCTCCATTCTGAAAGCATGTCAGAAGGACACCTTCTGATCAATTGCTTGTATCTTTTCCAAGCTTCATAGAGGGACTCACCTTCCTTCTGTCTGAAGGTTTGGACTTCTACTCTAAGCTTGCTCATCTTTTGAGGTGGAAAGAATTTAGCCAAGAAAGCATTGACCAACTTTTTCCAAGAGTTCAGGCTTTCTCTAGGTTGTGAGTCCAACCATATCCTAACTCTGTCTCTTACAGCAAATGGAAAAAACATAAATCTGTAGACCTCGGGATCAACCCCATTGGTCTTAACAGTGTCATAGATTTGCAAGAATTCAGCTAAGAACTAATGAGGATCTTCCAATGGAAGTCCATGAAACTTGCAATTCTGCTGCATTAGAGAAACTAATTGAGGCTTAAGCTCAAAGTTGTTTGCTCCAATTGTAGAAATTGAGAAGAGGAATTGAGATGTTTCTTCCATAGAAGTTGAAAGTTGGTGCAGTAAAGTCACCAAGCATCTTCCTTGCATCTCCACCATTGTTCTCAGGTTCGGCTGCCATGTCTATCTCTTTTTCGAAATTTGCTGTAAGGTCCTCTCCGAAATATTGTGCTTTAACTTCTCTTAGCTTCCTCTTCAGATTCCTTTCAAGTTCAGGATCAACTTCAACAAGAATATCTTTATCCATGTTCCTGCTCATATGAAAAAGAAGAGAACAAAGAGAGAAGAGGAACCCTCTATGTCACAGTATAGAGATTCCTTTATGTGTCAGAAGAAAAGAAGAATAGAAGAATGAGGTAGAGAGAATAAGAAGAATTCGAACACAGAGAGAGAGAGAGGGTTCAAATTATTAGATGAGTAGAAGAGAAATGTTAGTAAATAAATAAAATAAATAGAAAGAGATGAGAGAGAGAGAGAGTATTCGAATTTTAAGAAGAGGGAAAAGAAAAATATTTTTATTTTTATTTAATTAATTAAGTTAGTTTCAAAAATTTGAAAAAGAAATACAAGAAAATTAAAAACTAAAACAATTAGTTAATTAAAATTTTTTTTGAAAAAGTGGTTAGTGATTTTCGAAAATTAGAAGTGGAAATAATCATTCTTCATATCTGAATTAATTAAATTTTGTCCTCAAAATTTAGTTATCTGAAAAATAGATGGGAATAATCATTCTTCATATCTGACTTAAGTTCCTATGTATGCTCTTCCACTACGATGAAGACGGTGGCACAGTTTCACTCACGGCTCAAGGATAAAGTTGAGGACAATTATTCTTGTGATGAATATGATTGTATAGAATTGTGATTTTAATTATGATCTCGGTTATGTTTGATTGTGATTACAATTGAAAGGAGAATATGATTGATGTTGTGGGGATGGTAGTTCGTCCCGCTACGGTGAGAATGGTGGCTTTGTCCCGCTCACGGATAAACAAGTTGAGGTTGAGAATTTTCTCTTTTGTTGCAGTTGACAAGCGGGGTTGAGAATTTCCTCTCTTGTTACATCGATAAATTGGATAGAAGGTTAAGGATTCCCTTCGATTCAATTTCTAGCTGTGGCGTGGACGAGTTAGGTTGAGAATTTTCTTTCTTGCTACATCACGTTCTCTCTTTGATTGTGAAGTGTGGCGGGTATTATATCCCAGATAACGCTGCCTCCCATGAGATGGTGGAAGGTTGAGGATTCCCTTCTTGTTAATCATATATATGTGTGTTATGTTCCTCTTGGGGATGTACGACAGAGAGACGATATCCGGGTTAGCTATCGGATGTGTCAAGTTCTGGCAGTTTAACTGACGTGTGAGCTCACGGCCAGTAGGACAGGCATACATCATACTTCATTTATTTGAAATTGCTTGGGTATGCATGACTATTTTGGTTTACCTAATTGACATTCTATTAACTGTTAAATGTGTTATTTGTTGTAATTGCTCTGAAACTGTGATTTGTATTTATTATTGTTTGTGTATGATTTCATTAATGAGACTTGAGACTTGGGATTAACGGTGATTATGACTATGAGAATGAATGAGATCGATGGTAGTTCAGAGTATGTTAAACTTAGCAAATTAATCATGTATTTGATTAGTTAAGACCCTAGGCTTGGATTCCTGAGAAGTTGGAGAATCAGGATTGCCTAGGAGAATCAGGATTGCCTAGAAGGTTCATATTTCCTTATGTAGTCTTTATTTAGAACTGTTACCCTATTGGAAACCTTCGGGTTCTCACCTGTTGTGGATTTATTATTTTTCAGATACAGAATGCAACGCACCTAATTGAGAGTACGGGATTCTCTATGATGAAGCGAAGAAGATCCTTTTGAGATTTATTGTTGACTTTAGAATTTTCTCCACTTTTGGAACCTTATTGTATATTATGTATATTTCTCTTAGAGGCTTTTATTTGGAGAGACAGGTTTTCTATTTTGTAAAATCCCCTAAAGTTGTAATATTCTAGCCGGCCTCTCTTCGCGAGTCGAGACTAGTGTCTACTATGTATCCTATTTTGGACTTATATATATTTTGCTTTTGTATACGACGCTTATCGCTTTAACATGTCCATGTGTGTTTAACGGTTTTCGATGTTTGACTTTTTTTCATGGGCTCCTAGTTATATTATTGTTCTTCAGCTATTATGTATGTATCTCTCTTTTTAAGTGTCGTAATACCTCACCACTTTTGATTTACGATTATAACGTAAAGTTTTGTGTGGTAGGGTGTTACACAAAACATGTATTCTTCCCTACTTAACTAAATAAGTAACTAACTCCTACAATCTCTCCTACTCATCTAGAAAGGAGATCTCGACAACTTTTCTAACAAAAGAGAGTAACCAAGCCACTATCAAAGGTGAAATTATTCTAAAGGTGGTTATTGACTCTACATATACACTTATAAATACCCTAACACCTCATTATTCTTCAAACTCCAATCTACTAAAAACTTGTCTAAAACCATTGCTAACTTAAGTATCGGAGTATCTTAAAGGTATCATCCCCATCTTCACCAAAACGTCAAACGGCAGCACCTCGACACTAGGAGACGTCAGACATGACCCAATACGAGTTAGGACCTCACATTCAAGCCCAAATCACAGTTTTAGTTAACCCTCAGAATAGTAATATATAGGTACAAATATAAAAAATAAATAAAATTCAAAAAAAAAGAATTGTTTACATAAATCAATTCTCATTATGTCACCAAAAAAAAATCAATTCTCATTATAAGATAAAAAAGAAAGGAGAAACAACTAATGAAAACAAAATAAATCATTGAATATTATTAACTAATAAAATATTATTTAAAAAATTAATTTCTCAGCATTTTCATCTTTTAGGAGTTAAATCAAATAACCAATGCTCTTTTCTGAGACAGAAAACAAAACGTCAATAGTTTGCCTGTTGTGATTTGGATTTGAGTAGGAGGTTTTAGAATTTAGAATTTTATCCTCCTCAATATCAATTTTGAGTGTTAAAATAATGTTATTTGTAAGGAGTAAATCAAGAGTAACATCTTGAATTGATGCTTAATAGTTCTCAAAATGCTATGCAATCATATCTGCTATTATATTTATGTATAACTATATGTATAATTTAACTTATTTTCAATGTATATTTTATATTCGAACATTTATTTAATTCAAGTGACTGATTTTGTTATTAATTTTTTGTGTACACTTAATATAGTTGATTTTTTATATCAAACAAATTAATCTTTGAAACGAATTTATAACTTGATTTCTAACATTTTAAATTATTAGACGAATTAATTCCTAAATAACAAAAAAATAGTCCATTAGATTATTTACAAAGTCATAAGTTCTAATTTTCTAAAATGAAAATAATTGAGAGATTAAATTGTCTAAATTTAGAAAATAATAGATTAATTTGTCTAATACTCTAAAATATCATGAACCTTTCTTAAAAATTTTTTATTAAGAACTAATTATCTCAATGAAAAAAAAGAAAAATAAAGGTAGCACAAGAATACATCTTGCCTTTATGATGTAACAGGGCCTCTACTTTGTTAACATACCAATTTGTTAAAATGAACAATTATCTATGATTAGGGGGTGGCAAAACGGGTCGAGCCTGTCGGGCCGATCCGCTAAATCCGCTAAAAAAGGCGGGTTGGGCTAGGATTTGGAACCCGCCAAATTTAAAAAACCCGCCAAACCCGCACCGCCAAATCGGCGGGTTTTGGCGGGGCGGGGCGGGCCGGTCCGCCGGGCCGAAGATTTCTATTTTTCTTTTTTTTTATTAAATAAAAGAGTGATTACTATTATAAAATTAATAATTATAGAATTTTTAAACACTTTGTTTTCATTTTTTGTTTTTATTCTTCTTTTAGTTATTAACTTTATTTATTTTATTTTATAATTTCGTATATATGCTCAAATTATGTGACTTATTTTTTAAAATAAAGATGATTCTATCGACAAATATTATTTTGAACAATTTTATTGAAGTTAAAAATTAAAAAAAATAGTAAAAAATTATATTATAATTTGACTATTTTTTATTTGTATTTGATTTTTTAATTATTATTTTTTGGTTAATTTTAATAAATTTTATTTTTCAAAAAAAAAAAGAAGCGGGCTAGCCCGCCAATCCGCCAAAAAGCGGGGCGGGCTAGCATTTTGAACCCATTTTAGTTGACGGAGCGGGCCGGCCCGCCCCGTTTATGGGGCAGGCTTAGGCGGGGCGGGGCGGGTTGGAGCGGGCCGGCCCGCTTTGCCACCCCTATCTATGATGCACAATTTGTTAAAATAAACAATTATCTATGATGCACAGACACTAAGATACGATACAAAACACACAAACACACGAATTTTAAAATTTATAAAACACAGGAATACACCATATATAAAAAATATTTTTTAGATAAATTACAATGATACTTTGATATCTTATTGATATTAAAATATAAATAATTTTTTAATTATATAAAATATTTAAAATATTTTGTTTTATTAAATAATAATATATTATTTTTAATCTCATTTTAAAAATATATGATAAGAATAAAATTGGACACACTGACATATAATAATATTTAGATGTGTCCAAGTATTTCTGAAAAAAATTTTTAATTTTTATTAAGATATAGTTAAATACAACATACACACATGTCAAACGAATATCAATGAATGTCTTGTCCAAAATATGTCTGACATGTAAACACAGCAACCTAACAAATCCATAATACAAGAGGAACACAGAAAATGAAAGTATTCAGCTGCAACCCTAACCTCTTGCAATTTTGAACAATTCAGAAATCCTTTGACATGTTGTAAAACAATGGTGTTGTCAATTTGACCAACGATATTTTAGCTGTTTTTTTTTTTTTGGACCTTCATCAAGTTATTGGACCAAGGTCCAAGAATATGAAACAACTTTTTTTGCAAACACTCACGTGTCAACATTTGAACTCTTGCTAATTGGTACAAATGACAACATAGCCTTCAAGTTAAACAGAATTAGCAAACGTTAAACTGTCAATCAATTCACAAACAGGAATATGTATGAGTCTCTCCTTTATCGGTTTTTCCAAGTGGATGTGTGGATGACATGATATTCTCCGCAGAATTGATAATCTTACAAGGAAAGCTTAAAAAAATCTAAACTAATAAAGTAATTGTACACAAGCTTCAAACTTTGTCAGGTATATAAGCATCAAATATATTGCTTGTTAAATTATGGTGCAACCAAATACAGGATCAGCTGCACAACCACTCAATTCACAGCCACTAGGCTAACGAAATGTCGATGAATTTTACAGGCCCGGGGTATGTCCAAATAAATACAGACATAGTTCCCCCCCCCCCCCCCCCAACTTGCTGCAGCATGGCTGATTCATGTTACAAACAGAAGCTGAGGTTAATATTTCATCAACCTAAGCATTCTGCATGAGGGAGTCAATCTGGGCACATGAATTTGGCGAAGGCTGTTGCATTAGCTCAGCTTCATCCAAATCCTGAGATTGGATATTTACATCCTGCCAAAGTAACTTGATGTCACTCAAAAATAATGTAGTGAAATGGAAAAGAAATTCTATTGATTGCATCGCATTGCTCAGCATGCAATTTATGCAGCAGGCCTGCTGTGTTAGAAAGCCCACCTAGGAAGCAGCAAGGTTTTGCAGCTTTTTAATTTAATGGATAAATAATTCGAGCATGGGAAGTTCCTCCCAAACTTCCAATTAAGGATAAAAAGATCAAGGCCGTGATTTTATGATCAATACAATCGGTGGTTAACCCTTAAGTCTTATTGAACATGGAATCGGTATTTTCAGTTTGACATGAATTGTGATCATTTATGTACTTCGTTAATTCTCCTAAAATGAATATATATTATCAGCATAGCATGAGTTGGAATATATTTCATCAATAGGACCCTGTAGACAACATAGACAACAATGATATCCATCATTTGTTAATTCTTCCTAAAAAACCACATTTACTAGGTCTCCTTAAAATCATCAGCCTTATTTTACCCTTCTAAATTCCATTGGACAAACTTTGACTGTACGAAAACCCACTTATACTCCAGATTCAAGTACCCTATATAATTTAAAATCAACTTGAAAATATAAGAAATAGATGGCACCTTTACCTGTGTCTGTATAAGTGATTGAGGTTGCTGATCTTGGGATACTGGATACACCTGAGGCTGAGACATTCTGTAGTAGGGTTCTTTCAGATCAAGTTTACAAGATGATGTTTGTAGAATCCCTCCTTGTTCAGCACCAGGCCCCCACATTTTAGCTAAATGCAAATCGAAATGTGTTCATCCACTATACGGAGCACAGATGTAGAGTATAGTAGTGAGAGGGAAAAAGAAAGACGACGACAAACCTGATAATGTCAAGTAAATTGTATAACTTTGTGCATTGTGGGCAATCAAGTGAAGCCTGCCCGTAATTTCTTGTCCTGCCATGACATAAATTGGCTGAGACAGAACACAGCGTAATTGATACCAATGAGTTGTTGGTGAACCTGGGGCAGTTGTAAGCCACCTCTGTACAGTACTGCAGATGTGGAATAATTATGTGACAAATAATTGATAAATCAAATATAAACAACTGCAAGACCTTGATGAAAACCAAAGCAGACAATGCTGTACTAATGGAAGAAGAACGGTTACCTTCCATTGAACAATACATCAAACCAACATGCCAACCCATGTACTCTGGCACCCACAGTGGATATAAATCTAAGAGGAATGTCAATTTCATATAGTTCTTCTTCCTACAGAATGACAAGTCATATGACTATACATTGCTAGATAAATTCTTTTGAATCATTGAAAGATTATAACACCAAATGAAAACGTTCTGTTCCTAAGCAGCAGTATATAAGTTTCAAAAAATCCTGTAAGTGGTTTAAAAAAACATAACGCTAATGAGATTCAAGACTTGATATTTGAAAAAAGACAACTCAAGATTTCAGGATGGAAATTCATTTCAAAACAGAAAAATCTGTCAGGTGGAATAATATGATGAAAATGATATCAAAATAGAACAGCCTATTTCATGAAAAAATGTGGAATTTGCCAAAATAAATGGGACTTCAACAAAATTTTGAAAAAAAAAAAAGACCCCGGGGGGGGGGGGGGGGATGGGGTGGGGGACACAATTTAACAAAAAAAAGTAAATACTTACCTTTATTTTGTTGAAGTCTATCACATGAAACGATGGAGGAGCTACTAACAACCTTGGATCAAAAGCATCCACCACAGGCTGTAGAGAAGATGAAACAAAGAACATATAATAAACACTAAGGTACACAGAAGTACAAGAGGCTTTGTGCATCAGGATGACAATCAACATAAGATGAGGGAAAAAAGTGGGGAAAAGTAAGAGAATACTATATCATAACTAGTAAACTAGAGGGGGCAATGACTTTGGAAAAGGAATATAATCCTCTTCAGCTTGCTATGTGGATGCCAAATCCTGTGTTCTAATCTCTAATTTGACAGACTGATAATGGCGTCAAAAGCAGGTAAAGTTACCAATTTGAACATTAACAATGCATTCCTTTTTCTACACCACTATCAGTCTCGTAATGTGAAAATGATAATTACATGTAATCTCTGCTCTGAGGAAGGGGATCCCTAACCAAAGGTTTTATACAGCAAAGACTAAATAGTGCCTACTTTCTTGCATTATCAATTGGTATCCTTCATAATTTTCTGAGTACAAAGCTAATGTACCTGAGAAAAATATCCTTGAAATGCAGTCCCATGTAAGGGTGTCAAATCAACGCCAAAATAGTTTTGTTGCTGCCAAAACAGGGCCTGAAAAGATATAACAAAATTAATCAGTAAAATTAAGGTGGAAATACAAGTATATTAGCTACACAAAAAGAGCAGTTAGAAAATAGTGGTGAATTGTCTTATCAGTTATCACTAGAAGAATGATATATCATGATCTGATTCTCTCTCCATCTCTCTGCCACGTGTGTGTGTGTGTGAGAGGAGAAGTGATAACTCATATGTATGAATTGAAATATGTCAAATAAGTACAACTATAGTGAAAAAGGTGTGTATGAGAGAATGTATAGAAAAACAATACTCACCTTATTAGCAATTTCAACAAACAAATATTCATCACTGAAAGGTGCCATGTGAATCCTACATAGTGAAATGAATTTAAGGTGAAGTTAAGACAAACAGTTCTTTGATAACACCACAAAGTTAGAATGTAAAGTGCATACTTATATAATTATAAACACTGACTCAGATACTAAGTTGCATTTTTTTAAAAAACAAAACAAGCTTGAAAATATACACATAAATGAGATTTTACAAAAGCATTTTGCTTATGTATTATTGTGAACTTCCACTGAAACAGTGATAGCTGTTATTTTCAGAGTAGTTGGTAAATTGACATGGGAAAAATTATATTCGGGGAGGGGGAGGGGGGTTTCAATTTTAAAAGATGGATGCCATTTTCAAAGCGAAGATGTTTACCTCCTTATCCCTGCAGAAACATATCACCACCAGACTGGCCAGTTTAGATAGGTCCATAAGTAACTTTTTATAACTTTTAACTTATGAAAAGTTATAGCATTAATGTTCGGTACAATTTTCAAAATTAACTCGTAACTTTCTAAAAAGTTATTTAAAGTGCTTATGAAGAAGTAAAAAAAAGTGACTTCTATAATAAAAAGCTTTTTATCACTCTCCTTTTAAAATAAGCACTTTTGTGACTAAAAAACCAAACACAAAATAACTTATTTATAAGCTACTTTTAATATAACCCCTTATGTTTTAAGCTTCTTTTCCAAAAGAGCTAAATTAAGTTATTTATCCAAACTGACCCAGCTAGACCCACAATTAACTACAGCAAAAACGAGTGCTTCAAAGTTTATGTATACCTCCCCACTGAAGGAAACATTTTCCCATGAGGTGTGAGAAACCTGTCTCTGGCAATGACATAAGACTCCAGCATTCTTTCATTAACTAACAAAGTGCCTGCGGAACAATAGAACTTCATAATATGAATAACCAATAATGTGGTTTACAAAATATTAACTATGTCGATCCCCATTTTCAAATTTGCATGTCACAACTTAACTCTACATCATGACACAAATAGGGGTAAAATGTAACACAACCCATGCATGAAATATCAGCATCACTTCAGATTGTAAAAGCTAGTAGAATATCAGCTTACCCATGGGCTCAGATATCAGAATATCAGCTTTCTCTGGCAACTCAACATCCTCCACTTTGCCTTTGATAACCTGCAGATTATAAAAAGAATATGATCTACGTGACATACACATACTAACCTTGATCATCCAATAATTAATGAGTACGATTAACGGAGATGACTTTAGCAGAAAACCAATAAAAATTTATAAATTAAAAATCTCACCGTAATTCGTTGACCCAGTATTGGGTTTCCAGCTATAAGTTTTCGTGCATATTCTGCCATTTCAGATGCTTCCACAGCATAAACATGTTTTGCACCAGCCTGCAAAGGAATGACAGCATGACAGGAACTCAATTCAAACTCTTGAAAGGGAAGGCATGGGAGACAGCTGGAGTTTTCAGTTAATTAGAAGCAATGATACTTTAGCACATCCTACAGGTATATTTAGCAAACTATGATTTTTGTTTACCTGAGCAGCAAATAACGACAAAATACCACTGCCAGCACCAACATCAACTACTACACGGCCCATGAAATCAGCACGGTTCTCAATAACTGCAGCATAATATGTTCCTAAAAAAAGATGAACAATGAATTCTTCAGGTAAATACATATGCCTAAAAAAGGAGCAGACAAAAAAGAAATCACTGGAGTACAATTTGATATAACCTGTCCTCACATAGTCCTGCAACATATTTTGCTGATGCAGAAGTTGTCCATAATAATGGAAATACATTTTTGCAGAAGAAGACTCTATCTTTTCATCGAATTTGCTTTTGGAAGTTATCGCATTTGTTCCATTTGGTAGGTTACCCCCTGGTTGAAAACAATCAACTATGCAATTTACATATGTTTGAATTATCAATGGGTTATAAAATGTAATCAAGAAGTTAACAAGAAATGACAAATTTTAATCAATTGATTAACCAGGACAGTCTGACTCCAAACACCATCGTGTTTGCTAGACAAAGAAAAACAGCAGAAGCAGTTAACAAGACATTAAACCAATTCTACCAACAGCACAATAATCAGTTAATTACTCTATAAAGAAATCTGCCAACCAAGTTTCACTAGTATCAACTAGCACAACAAAGTTTTGCGGGACATCTGATTTTAATCTAATAAATCAAAGAATAACAATCCACTTGATATGCTGAAGAATGAAGACTAACATTTTTTCAAAATAAAAATGGTAACCTAATGAAGAATTGCTGCACCCCTTCATCTATGTTTTCTAAAAGATCAAACCAAAATCAACACAGCTTGCCAAAATCCATTCTAAAACACCATAAAATAATCCAAAGAAGCACCTTGAACATTGAATTCCTTCTTCCATTGTTGGTATACACAATGGAAGGCCTCACTATCTTCCTCATTTCTAAACTGAATAGCGACTCCCCTTGAATATGATGTCTGGTTCAAAAATAGCACAGTTAAAAGGCATAACTATTTTGCAGTACATCAATGAAATAGGCAAGGAAACAATGCATCGAACAAACCTCTCAATAACAGAAGTAGCAGTAAATTAAACAAATAATCAAAAGACGGGTTACAAAAATGAAAAGGATGCATCATAACCACAAAATAAAATTCTTTATAAACTATAAAGCTAAAATCTTCAAAACAAGTAAGATAACAAAAAGAAAAGTGAGAAAAACAAATCAGCTTGTTCTAGAATTTGCCAACCAACCAACCAAAAAAAAAAAATCTCAGCTGAGATAGACAGATAGTACTACAAAATGATGCATTTGTACCTGTTTGCCCGCATCGGATCCTTCCACCATGCAAACCGATTGAACAGGACCTAATCTAAATATCTGCAGAGCCAGATAAACCCACATTTAACACCTCACAAAAAAAAAGACATATCAACACAACATTTGCTGCATTGGAAAATGTCCAAATCTGGGACTTCAATATGTCCATTAAACACATTATTCCAGCTCAAAATTCCATCTCTATTATTGTTATTATAACCATCATCATTAGTTAAGTTTTCTTTCACTTACTAGTAACTAAATAAACAGAAACCAAATCAAAAGAATGGAAAATAATCAAACCTGAGCAGCTCGGAGATCTACATTGAGAGCAACCTGATTGGACTCACGGAGGATTTGGAGTTCCGGCAAGGAGCCATCGCCGGAGGCGAAGCGAGCAATCCCCGGCGAAGAAGAACCAGCTTCAGAAGGAGGAGGAGGAATCAAAGAAGAACAGAGCTCAGAGATTGATGCCAAAGCAAACTCTCGGTGCTTCCGCTTCTGCATCGCTACTGAATCCTCCATTGCTAAAACCCTATCCGGCTTTCCCTCCCTCAAAAACCCAAACCCACGCACAACAACGATAGTTGTTCTTCTTTCCTGTATTTATTTAATTAATTTTCCTCCGAATTTTTTCTTCTTCTGTTAAAAAGGAAGAATAAGCGGGCATATGAATCTATTCTATTTATATAGCCATTAGGCTTAAGACTTTGCGTGTGTATGCACCAAGATTAATTAAATAAAATAAAATAAAATAATAATTTGGGGATAGGGAGAACAAAGAGGAACTAGGGTTTTGGGTTTGGGGAAGTTGAGAGCCGCCAAAGATAGAATAGAGAGAGAGAGTTTATAAGTGTTAAGGGTGGGATTGTGGGAACAGTTTTGTTTTGGTTTTGGAGGGTTTTATAGTGTGTGTGGCGCTTTCATAAATTTGTTTTCATTTGTGTTGTGTTGTGTGGGAGAGGCTAACTAAGTGGTGTTTGTGTGTTGTGTGGACTTGTGGTGGTGGTGTTGTGTCATTCTCAATAGTCATAGGGAAAACGAAATTAGGGATCACATTTTCGTCGTTTTATGGATGACGTGGATGTTCCTTTTGGATTCTTTTGGGGCCCACGTTATGGAGCTGACTGAGCTGTGTTGGGAGAATAATCATGGCAAATGAAAATAAATAAATATTTTACTTACCTCTATAAATAATACAAATTTTTACTATATTTAGTGATAATTGATCAAATATAATAATTTAGACTATTAAATGTCAATTTTATCATCTATATTATAAGTTTATAACCACTATTTAACTACTACCATCGTCATGGTTTTCCGTCATCATCATGAGTGAGTTTTCAACCACAACCCCAAATTATTAGTTTGTTGTCATCAACCACTCTAATTCAATAATCAACTCAACAATTAATTTAAAAAAAGAAAAAACTAAAACAGAGATTGAAAAAGAAACGAAGTTGAGAGTAAACAGCAAAGATTGAGTCAATGGAAGTGGAGGCCACCGAGATATGGAAAATGTGATAGCAAACGGGTAATGCGACAGTGGAGACTATAAGTGGCAAACAGGTCGAAACCTGTCGAATTGGACTGTTTGACTCACCACAAAAGGTCGTCAAACTCGCAATACTTGGCCCGCGGGCATTGGCGGAGCGGGCCGGCGGGCGCCTGCCCTTTATCCTCTTTCTTTTTTCGAAAATCGTAAACCAGCTAATACTATAAGCCTATTACCAGCCAATGCCACAAATCCAAACCCCAAAGTAAAATATCAAATGTAATCGATTTATAATTCCCACTTAAACTCTTTTCAAAAATAAAACCTGAAATCTCTTTGATATCATAGTGTGTAGCTACCATTCCTGAAGTATGCTTAAAGTACACATCATCTTTCCTTAAAGTAGTTGAACATCTTTCTGATACGAAGTCTCTTTGAAGCCTTAATTGACTAGTTATGTTGCACTATAATTACAATTACGTTACAAATGAAAACAGCAGAGCGATGAACTTAAAAATAATATTATGAAAAAGTGCGTCACCTTTCTCTACTTAATATTCGGATTCAATGCCTCCTTAAGATTTTTCTTCACAGCCAAACCTATTCAAGTATTCATAAGATAGTTCTTCAGTTCAATGCCAAATTGTCAATATCATTCCATTACTAGATTGGATTCACTGGATTAACATTCCTGATAGCCTGTTACCATATTGCCACATCAATTAGAATCATCAACTGTAATATTTTTAGAACCAAAATAATACAACTACAAAAACTGCAAATGCAATTTAAGGAATCTATAAAAATTGAGTGAGGGTATAGCCACCTAATTAAGTCCTAATGATGTATGTCTAAAGATCCTCTTAAAATTTGAATTAAGAGGAAGAATTTATCATTTCCTGCAATGAAATTATAAAAGCTATATCCAAGTTGCCAGTCTAACAAACCGATTGTACTTCGTAAGAAAGAGACTATTCACAAGATGGTTCAAAATGGCAAATGGCTTACACATTCCAAGAAAAAAACTTGGGTATATAGTTAAATAAGTGTTGTCATCAATTTATCCACAAACAAAGTATCTACAATGTCCAGTATAAGAAACATAAAGCCACAGAGCAGAAGAGGGCATCTCATTTGCTCTTTCAAAAAATCAAAGTAACTTTATACTAAAAGAATGATCAGCAAAATAAAAAGAAAATAAATAAAAAATATTACAATATTTTCAGCTCTACCATAACACACTATGAACCTCAGCAATTGCATGTTTGACATCCACTACAAGCAACTGCAATCTAATCAAAATCATGACTATACTGGCAGCACATAAAAGAATATTGAATAGTATACTATATAGTAATAATAAGATTAACAAAACCGATATGAACCTTGAACATAATCACAACCTCCAAGGGAAAAAAAAAAAAAAGGCACCATTTTCATCAAGATGAAGAAACTGGCAACCTGATAGCCTTGAAAGCAGGATGAAGCAAACCAAGCTCATCTTTAACATCAAGTGGATTACTACTCTCATTCCTCACTCTCTTCACCCTCTTACTTGCAAGAGACTTATGAGTGAAACCATACATCTGCAGAATCTGATTATCACCAAAATTGTATGCACGGTCCATCTGCCTCAAACACCTCTCAACAGGGTAATCCCCAAACTTACCACAAGGCTTGCACCCAACAAAATGTGTCACAAGTGGCCACCTATGATCACCAAGACCAGGGTGATAATTCTCAATCATCTCTTCATAACGATCCACAAGAATTCCCCAATAGCCATGCAAGTAGTAACCATTCTCAAGGTACACTTTGTCACCCCATTTATCCCTCTCAGTTGCAAGTAGATACACCATTGCGGATTGATCGTCTGCTTCAAAAACCGGCCTGTTCTTGAGCTCCCTAGTGAGCAATTTCCCAGCTTCATCCCTAACTTTCCCCTTTGGTCCCATTGGAGCCCAAGAATCAAGAATATCCAATGACCATTGACAATTCCTTAGAAGGAAACTACCAGTGTTCAACCCAATCCAATTTTTCTCATCATACACCATCTCATTCCAACCATGCATCACAAAGTTGTGATCTTTGTACCTCTCCCACGGAACCTCGAACGCCATATCCGTGAACATGGCGTCACTATCCATCCACCATAGAAACTCGACCTCAGGGTGCGACAAGAGCAGCTTCCGAATCAACGGAAGCTTGGCCCAAAACCCTGCCATTTCTGCATCAAATAGCGCCATGTTGTAGAAGATTTCGATCCCGTGGAGCCTGCAATAATCGATTTTGTTCTTAATGGATTTCAGAAGGTAGTGGTCACCGACGGGATTCTCGCACGGTTTTGGAGACGAACCTGTTACGAGAAGGACGCGAGGTTTGTTCGGAGCGATAAAATTTGGGAAATTAGGGTTCTGTTGGAGCCACCTTTTGCGTTGTTGGTCCCAATTGGTGATTCTGGGACCTAATGTGTATGGCGCCTTTGGATCGCGGGTTATTTCGTCCTTGCTGGATGGCTCGTCGACGAGGATCGTGGAGATATCGAAGGTGGCGTAGTTGTTGGTGGTGGTGGTGGTTTTTTCTGAGTGTTGTTCTTCGAGGACGCGGCGGTGAGAGTTGAGGTGGTGACGGAGATTGTCGAAGTCTTGTTGAGGGGTTCCAAACTTGCCGGCGCCAATGGTGCCGCGGAGGACGATGACGGTGAGGAATAAGCAGAGGAACGTGACGGCGCCGTGGCGGAAGGCGCGGCGGATCTGACGGAGCCGCCGGGCGCCGAGGCAGCGAGTTAGCATAACGAATTGGGGGAGGAGCGAGTTGACTCAGGCGAGTTAGTGGGACAACGGAAATTGTCTGAATTAGTGTTACTAAATGTTTTGTTTTTGAGGGTTACGAGGTGATGTATACGATGATGTTTTATGGTTTATTTTTGTGATAAAGATTTTAAGAGAGGGATCAAATTCGAACAAGGAGAAATGAGTAATGTCATGTAATAAGTTGAACGCGATTACGCGTTCCGTAATTATATCGGAGACTCTGGGCTGTTTTCTTACATTGGACGGCCTGTGGCCTGTCGGTGAATTGTTGCATTTTTTTAGTTGATAATTATTAATTAAATTAAATAATGTTATTTATCCGTTTATGAACTAAATTTAATTAAATTAAATAATATAAATTAAAATAATATTAATTATAATTGATTTTATTATATTAGATTAATTTAATTAAATTTTATTAAAAAAATTTAAATATATAGTATTATTCAATTAAATTAACCTCAATTAATAGTAACAATCAAATTATTCTTTGGATTTTTGTATTATGATAAAATTGATTCTTTAAAAAATTAATCAAAATTGATAAAAACACATTTTTATTAGGTTAATTTGCCTAATGACCAATGTTCTGAAAACTGGATCGGACTGGCCGGTCTGACCGATTTAATCGTGAACCGTCAGTTAAAATGGTTCAGTTTGTCATGCAAAATCGTGAATTTGAAAATCGGATTTAAATCGTTGAACCGGTCGAGAATTGGTCGGTCGGACCGAATTGGGACTCGGCCGGTTCTCATCAAACGATGTCGTTCCGCGTAAAAACCAAACAGAAGCACGCGTGAAGCAGCAGTCAAGCCACAACCAACCCTTTTTCCAATTCTTCCATTTCCTTCCTCCTTTCCAATTCTGCCCCTCGGCTCAGACTGCTCAGAACGAAGGCAAAGGCTTCACTTTTTTTAAATTTTCGTTCTCTGTTCTTCATTCTTTACTCAAAATATTGTTTACTTTTGGATTCTGCTAATACTACTAGATTGAAATTTGAATCTAGCTGTATTATACTTTGTTTTCTTGTTTTGGATTGAATCATTAAATGATTAGTTTATTTATTTTGCTGGTTAATCTTTGTTAAAATTGTGCTGCTTCAGTTGATTTAGTTCACTAGTTAATCTTCATTAAAATTGTGTGTTGTCTTTTGTTTTGTGTCGTGACTCGATTGTGCTTAGATTGTGACTGACTTAAACTTGTGCTTAGATTGAATGATTAATTGATTATTGATTAGCTATGGCCATTTCGATGTGTTGCTGTTTTATATTTTGTAATTTTTATATACAGTGATGTGCTGTTGTTTTGTGTCTTGTGACTTAATTGTGCTTAAATTGAATGACTATTAATTGATTAATTGATTATTACAATACCAAAAAAGAAATCGTTCATACAACTGTGTGGTCATTATCATTTTATCTTGGAGATATTGCAGCTATGTTGGTTTACTCTCCTTCAGTATATATGTTCAGCTGAAAAAAATTGTTAGTTCAGAATAGTTGCAGAGCTTGAGATCTTTGAATCTGCTGCAAGCGTGCTGGAATTGTTGTGATTTTTATATAGGATAGTTGTTCTGCCATGCTATTGCTGCCTATATAAGTGTGTAGCTACCACTAAAATTCGTAACCCTCATTAAATTACCTCAGCTATACCATCAATTAAATATCTTGAATACTAATATGCAGTTGCTATTTCAATCTGCATTCTACATAATACTGTCTAAACATGCTGCTGCTACTTTAATCAGCATTCTGCAATATGTTTTAATGAAATGGCTCAAGATTGAAGATGACGAGGCAATCTTCTTCAGGAAGCAACACGTATAGTGAGATTACCACATCTAGAAAAACTGTTTCTCATGACCTCAAATCTGTGTTTTGATGTTTTTTGAGTTTGATCACTGCCTTTTCCTTCATTATCTTATCTTTTTGCTCCTTTACTACTCTCTGATACTCTATATTTTTACAGTGTAACCTTTGCTCATTCTTTCTCTCTAGAAAGTCGATTATTTGTTCAGGATTTGGTAGTTGATGTTAGTTTAGAAGAAGCCATTTTGGAATGAATTCAGGTATACATCTTATTAGTTTGGTGTTTGTTGACTGAACCATATATATATATATATATATATATATATATATATATATTATTTCATTCTAAAATAATTTTTCTGGTTGAACCACGGTTAGATCGATTGAACTACTAAACCAATGAACTAGTGACTAAAACGGTTCGATGACCAATCCGGTTTTCAAAACCTTGCTAATGATACATTACGTGACAGTTTTTTTTTTTTTTTTGTGACTTGGTAGGCCTATTACGTGAGAATTAATGCTTCACAAGTTCACATTCATCTTTTAACCATTGTTAATAAAAAAATGAGTAAATTACAGTTTTGTCTCTAATATTTGAGATAAGTATTAAAATTATTTTAATATTATTTTATCATTAATAATCTATAAATAAAATTGATGATGAAACAAAATTAAAGCGATTTTAAAATATTATGAATATAAATAAGACAAAAATATTGGAAATGAAAATAATGTTACTCTTAAAAGAATTACCAAATCAAGTAAAATGATAATGAATTTTAATAAAATTAATTGTATTATAAATTAAAAATTTTTACTCATACTTGTAGAATGGCGAGTAAATAAATTTTCAAAAAAAAAATAAGTGCACTGTACATATACAATAAAATATAAATTATACATTTTTTGTTTCTAATATACTGAACTTTATTAATATTTAATTTAATTAATTTTTTAATTTTTAAATAAATTTTAATTTGTTCTTCTATAATTCCATTTTTTTACGATAGATAATTATCTAATTTATTATTTATTTTTCTCTTAATAAAAATAAATTTACTTAAAATAAAAGTACTGTGATTAAAAATAAATTTATTTAGAATGAAAATAATGTCATTAAGAATAATTTACTTAGATATAATTAAAAGATAATTGGATAATTATTTATTATAAAAGATTGATATTATTAAAAGATAAAATTAAAATTTATTTTAAAATTAAAAATAAAATTTAGCTAAATTAAACATTAAAAACTTTTGGTACATTAGAGACAAAGAAAGTATAATTTATATTTTATTGAATATATATCATGCTTTTTTTTTCGTGCAAGTTCATGTATTAGTTATTCTACAAGTATTTCATCATGAGTAAAAATCTTTAAAAGTAAAATTAAAAAAATTACTTAAAACAAAAGTAATGTGACTAAAAATAATTTACTTAGATATGATTAGAAAATAATTGAATAACTACGTACCATAAAAAAATTGATATTATTAATGGATAAAATTAAAATTTATTTTAAAGTTAAAATAAAGTTTATTTAAATTAAAAATTAAAGAAGTTCGATATATTAAAGATAAAAAGATATAATTATTTATACTTTATTGTATATATATTATATTTATTTTTTTTAAAAAAATTATCTACTAGTTATTCTATAAGTATTCTATGATGAATAAAAAATCTAAAATTTTGAATTTATAATACAATTCATTATGTTAAAATTTACTTTTATTTTACTTGATTCGGTAATTTTTCTAAGTGTAATATATCATTTTTGCTTCCAATATTTCATCTTATTTAAATATATAAAATTTTAAAATTGTCTCAATTTTGTTTTGCCGTCAATTCTGTTAATAGATCACTAATAATAGAATAACATTGAGACGATTTTAAAATATTAAAGACTTAAATAAGATAATTTAAATATTTAAAATAATTTTGAGACTTATTCCAAACATTAAAACAAAAATAATACTTTACTTTAAAAAATTAACAAAAACTAATTTAATTCATAGTTTAAAATTGTAAGATTTGAGAGACCAAATAAATACTCCATAAAAAGATCGACGACAATTGTGTTTCTTTAGTATAATTTTTCTACAATTTTGTACAAGGAACATTACTTTTGAACAACAACAAATATAAAAACTAAAAAGTGATTCTGACTCACCACAGCCTTCACGAAAAGAATATTCGATGCATAGTTATAAAAACCGAACTGGATCAAACGGTTTAACTGGGTTAACTGGGAACCGATCATTAAGACGACTCAGTTAGCCTCAAAATCCAATTGGTAAAAAATCGGTCAAAAAATCAGTCGAACCGCGCAGTTAACCAATGAACCGACGAAATTGGCCGGATTTTTAGATGTTTTCCAATTTGGTGCATCCTCCAAAACGACGCGCGTTTTGACCTTTATTAAGAAAAAAAAAAAACCTAAATGGCCAAAAGCTTAAAACTCCCCAACGCAGCCCAGTCCTCCCTTTCCTCTCCCATCTGAAACTTTGAACTTTGAAATTGAAAGATCAAAAGAACCCTAGACCCGCAGCCCCCACATTCCTCTTCTCCATCATCATCCCCTTCCCTTCGTTGCGTGTCTCAACCCAGTCTCTCTTCACTGCGTGCGCCGTCGCTGCTTCTTCACCCCTTGCTGTCGGTCGTCGCTACTCAGCTCCTCGCCGTGGGTCGTCGCTATTCCGCTCCTCGCCGTGCGTCATTTCTGCTTCTCTGCCTCCTCGCCAGTCTTGCTGGGTGATCTCTGCTCCTCACTCGCCGTCTCTGTCCTCATTAGGGGTGAGCATAGGTCGATTTGGTTCGGGTTTATGGTAAAATTAGAACCGAACCAATCAAAATGTAATTGGTTCAATTTGGTTTGGATTTGCATTTTTTTGTACATATACCCGAACCAAACCAAACCGATTAAGAACGAGTTGGTTCAGTTCGGATAATTGGGTACCCGATGACTTTGAAATTCATAAAAAAAAAAAAGCAAATTTTTATCTTAAAAATTCAACAAGTACAATAAACATGTAACATCAATAGAAATAATCCAAACATGTTAAACACCAAATACATTAAAAACTAAATTCATTAAAATCCAAACATATTAATAATGAATAATCATTATCTAATGAAAAAGCCATATATATATATTATTTAATTAATATATGATCGGGTTCGCGGATTGGTTCGGGTTCTGCACCCCCAAAACCGATACCCGAACCAATCACTAACAAAAATCATCGGTTTGGTTCTGGTTGGACCCGATTACCCATTGGTTTCAGAACCAATTTAATTGATTCGGTTTAGGTTCGGACGGGTAATCGGGTACCTGCTACCCGTGCTCACCCCTAGTCCTCGTCGTTGAGTGGTTGACGGTTTGTCAATTTCTTGAGTTGTTGAGTGTTCAGCTAACTGGTGGTAATGGATAGCTTGAAGAGGGTAAGTGGGTAAGGTAGTAATTTATTGTTACAATTCTTCAAAGCCTTTCTCCGCAAAGCATTTCTCTATTAGCACAATGACTCTGACCAAAAGTTTATTTTGACATTTTTCTCTTGAAAAATAATTTAGCCTTACATTTGTCCTACTAAAGACCTTCAAACTAATTAAGCTCCACATAGGCTTGCTGCTTGAGATTTTGTTAACTAAAGTGACAATGATGAGGGCTTAAATGATAGGGTTAATGATGATGGAAAGAACGAAGAACTGGATGATGAATTTGATGATTTTCTTGATAGCAAGCCTGTTCTAGAACTGCAGGGTGTGGATCCAAAGAGGGGTTGGAGATGGTAGTCATTGTTTAATTGTTTATGATTTTTATTTGTTACTATAGACACTGCTAGAGATGGAACTTTGGTTTGGTATCTGCAGAAAATCTAATCCACAGATGTCTTTGAAATGCTATGATTGCATTAAAGTTTTCATTGTGCATAAATGGTAATGTTTAAGCATGAAAATTGAATTGATTCTGAATATAACTGTGCTGAAGCCAATTAAAGAGAATTCTTCACTAAATGGAGATTGAGTCTTTGAAGTCGAAGAAAATTACCAGAGCTTAGAATAGTTTCTTTTTATTTATTTTTTATTTATGTTATTCTTCATGAGTTTAAAATGATAATTAGTGATATGTTTTTTTGTTGCATTTTCTATAAAAATATTAGAAATTATTGTTTGAATATTTGAAATTTGTATATTAAATTTTTAATAATTATATTTTATATTTAACTAAATCGGTTGAATTCCAGTTAAACTTTGATTGAACCACTAAATCGTTGAACCAGTTATTCCACCGGTTTATTACTTGGT
This sequence comes from Arachis ipaensis, assembly GCF_059453495.1. Lineage (NCBI taxonomy): Eukaryota > Viridiplantae > Streptophyta > Magnoliopsida > Fabales > Fabaceae > Arachis > Arachis ipaensis. The sequence continues at coordinate 18,701,736 of NC_142439.1, forward strand.
TCAGTTCTCGCAGCCTTGATTCGATGTCGATGCAATTTATCAGGATTTTGGGTAAATGGAATGAGCTGCCTATCATTTTTTAAATAACTCTTAATTAGCTTATCATAAACAAACTAAATCTTTATATATCAACACTCTCAATCCCATATAAAATTATGATAGAGAAACTTTTTGGGTCATCATATTTTGGTTAAATGACATAAATAAATAAAATGGCATTCAATATTACATAATAGTCTTAAAAATAACGTTACATGTATATTTGAATTTGACAATAAAACTATATAAATCGAAATAAATCAATTCGATTTATCCTTCGTCTATATAAATCGAATTTAATCAATTCGATTTAGCCTTCCTCTATATAAATCGAATTTAATGGATTCGATTTACTAACATAGGACGTTGCATGGTGTAAATCAAAACAAGTAGATTCGATTTACTGCATGTGGTACAACATAACTAAATTGAAGCTTATCGATTTGATTTATATATATATGGACCAATGCTATAAATCGAGTTAAATTAATTCGATTTACTATGATACTTATATATATAAATAGGAGTAGAACGTTAAATTCTCATCATAGTGGGAATCACAATGGCTAGTGATGATAGTTTTTTAGTTCTTGTATACTATAGAGGGTCGATTAAGAAAAAAATGTGAGAGTGAATAAAATTTACTAATAAGGATCCGTTGAGCATTTTTATCAAATATTATATGAGTTTCGTTGAGTTTCAAAATACTAAAATCCAAAAACTGGGACAACATGGCATGAAACGGGTGGAGAAGTTATTCTATAGAATTTTGATTTCTGTTGTACGAGATGGTGTGAAGTACAATTCCTTCGTGATAGACAGTGATGAAGATTTACAAGTTTTGTTCCACTATCGTCGTCAGTTTCCGAAGAGAGGATCCATGAGTTGTTGGCCAAGCTTGGAGATGTGGTTTATAGTTCAAGAGGATCAAATTGGAATCCTTAATCTTTAGCAATGCCAGAAGCCTCTAGTTCAATGCTTGTTGGTGCTTCATCATATGTGCCTGCCATTGCACCTGAGGCAGTTTTGGTTGCATCTCCGTCGTTCGCACGATCTAAACCGCGATTGTGATGAACAAATAGGTGATAATCGACCTTTCGGTCAGCTTGCTATTGCGCTGGTCGGCACTCCTGTTATGATCCCAGTTTTTGGGGTGGGTGGAGAACCAAATGGTGTCGAAGATGTATTGTGGGATGATGATAATGATGTGGAGCCCACCACTATTGATGAGGATAGCGATAATGATCTTGGGAGGAGTATTCCAATTGGGGGTGGTGGAACATCTATTTCGGAAACTCAGTAATACCCCCCCCCCCCGCACTTTTCGACTTTAGACTTGGAGACCATGGCATAATAGGAGTTACCGGATGCAGCATCTGGATTTGGGGACAGAGATACACAGGATGCAGGAGGTCTAGCTGAGTTCTAAGTTAGTCAGCAATTTCAGAATAAAGAGGAAGCCGTCTTAAGTGCGAAGACTTATAGTATCCGTCATGAGGTTGATTACAGAGTGCTGGAATCTGATCATTGCAAGAACTATAGAAAGTGTAAGGATTTCGACAACGGTTGCACATGGTTGATTCGGATCACTCTTCACCAGTGGAAGGGTATTTGGGAGGTAAGAAGGTATAATGGATCTCATACATGTCTGGCCACGTCGATATCTAGTGATCGCAGGATGCTTGATTATCATGCTATATTTGCTTTCATACTGCTTATGATAAGAGCTGATGCGGCTATGTTGATCAAGGTATTGTAGATTGCAACAGAGGCACATTTTGAATTCAGACCAACTTACAAAAGGGTTTGATTGGCTAAGCAAAAGGTTGTGGCTCAGATTTATGGAGATTGAAAAGAGTCATATAATGAGTCGCTGAGATGGGTACTGGGTATGCAGATAACAATGCCAGGTAGTGTTGTAGTGTTGAAGACGAGCCCTGTGCGACTTGGTGTGCAAGTCGATGAGTCATCGATTGGTGTGCAAGTCGATGAGTCATCGATTGGTGTGCAAGTCGATGAGTCATCGACTTATTTCCATTGGCTATTTTGGACATTCCCACCGTGTATCGAGGCCTTTAGGTATTGTAAATCGTTGGTTAGTATTGGTAGGACACACTTGTATGGTAAATACGGGGATACACTGATGATTGCGGTTGCTCAGGATAGGAATTCTAACATCATTTCCATTGCTTTCGTACTTGTAGAGGGTAAGAATGCGAAGTCGTGGTCATTTTTTCTGTCTCACATTCGGCATCACGTAATGTCTTAACCAGGTATTCTAGTCATATCGGATAGGCACAATGGAATCAAGGCTGCATTAGGTATCCGCCTAGTGCCTACCAAGCATTTCGTATTTGACACGTGGCAGCAAGTTTTGCCCTGAGTTTTAAGGGCAAGGATGCAATGAGGTTTTTAGTGAATGCTGCTTATACCAAGACTGAGGTCAAGTTTGATTACTGGTTTGACATTCACTGATCTAAAGACCCTGCAATGTGTGACTGGGCTAACTTGATTCGCCTTACCATGGGCTAACTTGGTTCAACATTGCATGCATACTAAATCAAACCTAGTAACTTCGATTTATTAATGTGACACTAATTCGAATCTATTTGATTTAATTTAGCTTGAAAAACTGTAAATCGAATATGGTTGATTCGATTTACATATAAATGCAAATAGAACCCCAATGTAACCTAATTCTATTTAGGACATTGGTGTAATATTGGATTGCATTTGTTTTCTTTATGTGAATTACTATCATATTTTTGTAATTTTAGCCATTATTTAACCAGTATAAATGTTAAATTATCTTCAACAAATAAATTTTATTAATTTATGTGTACAAACTCTGAAAAATATGGATATAAACTGTTTATGTGTACAAATTCTGATAAATATAGGTGCAAACTATATATTTCTTGTATATAAATACCTGTAAATATGGGTGCAAATTATTACTAGCCAAGTGATAGCCCAAAATGATAATATTTGTTGGTCATGTAATAATATAATCATATATTGTAACACCCTTACTACCATAATGTCACGCTTTCAGCTGCGTCACTCGATAGTGTAGATATTACGACGACTTTCATATATATATAAAAGACTAATATAGGAGCCTTTTTAACACTTGAACCCGTATAAACTTTTTTTTTTCAAATAAGAAACCCAAAATACTTTTGAACTTAAAAACATACATATATACATACAAACTAGATACAACACTTAAAGTATATACACATACACAATAATAACTTACAAGCATTACATACCACAACGCCTATCCCTCTCACAAAATTACAAAGATAAAAGCGAGGAAAAACTAATAGCTAAGATGATACAAAATATTGTATAAGCAAAAACGAGATAAAATCTTTATAAATATCTTCGTCCATATCCTGAAAAGAGAAATCTGTAGGGGATGAGAACATCATCCTTTGCAGGGTTCTCAGTAGAGGGTTAAGGAATTGCTATAACAAGATATGTAAAGGAAACTATTTTCAAATACAATGATCGTTGTTCGTCTTATGTACCTTTGAAAAAACCAATTTTAACATTCAAAATCCAAAACCTTTTTAAAAGAAGAATCAGTTAATTATCCAAAATCCAAAAACTTTTCCTTTCTTATAAAGATATTAAAAGTTTTCCTAGACTGTATGAATAATAACCAATTTATTCCAAGCATAGGTTCATTAAGTCTATGCTGAACCAGCTTGACTTTTCATACGTTACTAAATTTCAAACACAAACCAATCACGGCCTCCGGCCCAACACCAAATCAACCATGGCCTCAAGTCCAAGCAACTCAATCAACATCCAATTCACCATAATCCAACCAATCAATCACAAACACAAGTAATGAGGTTCAAATACAATCAAGAGTAGTTACATCAGGTATAGCAATTAGCAGTTAAATAGAATTATTCACATAGGCAAACCAATTACAAAATCCACACCCAAACAATGTCACATAGGTGCATATGATGAATGTCTGTCCTAATTGGCTGTCATATCACATTGTCAGTTCAACTGCCAACCCGACACATCCCCATGAGAATGTCGCCTTTTGGTCACAAATAAAAATGGGAACTCCTAGGGACATAGTGTCCAGCACACTGTCCAAGGGATATAATGATTGCCACACTCTTGTGACTCAAAAAGATGTGAGCGGGATACTCAGCTTCAATCCTCACATTACCCAGGGATATAGTGCCCGACACACTCTTGCGACTTATAGATCGCGTCTCAATCAAAACCAAACTCATCTCTATCCTAATTTCAAAATCATTCTTGGCTCATTTTCTTTCAAAAACAAAACGTATTCAGTTTACATCTCGCCAAGAATCACTTTTTCCTCAAATCAATCCCTTTTAAAACCAAAACCGCTTTTGGTAACATTCTCCAAAAATGCCAAACAACTTTAAAATCATATCAATTATAAATCTCTTTAAAAAACTCAAAAATCATTCATTCTTGAACCATTCACTTAACTACTTTAAAATCAAGAGTTGTTAATTAAAATCCACAGCAAGGTCTCAAGACTTTAGGGGAGAACAATCAATTTTATTTCCTTAAATTCATTAAAGATTCTTAAAATCATAGCTTTTAAATTTGAATCAATCAAAGTGAAACTTAAACCAAAACCAAATCATTTAAAACAAAACCATTTTCAGTTTCATTCTTAAATTTGAAACATTCTCAAAGGCTCGAAAATTGTTCCGTGTTGCTAAATTAGAATTTGAGAATACTTTAGCTCTTTCCAAGACGTCACAAAAATGAAATTAATCAATCAAAATTCAATTACTTTTAAGTTCACTAAAAACTCCTCCGAATGTAGTTCTTTGATCAAATTCAAAACATAAGTCTCCTCATATTTAAATCGACTTCAAAACAAAATACTTTTCTTAAATACATTAAAGTTGAAAGGTAATTCTCTTCTAAATAAATCGAATTCAAAATATATTATTTTTCTTAATAAATAAAACACAACAAAAATGCTTTTCTCCATAACTCAAAATCATAGCATAATTCATTTTTTTTCTTAGTAAATCTAAAATCAAATAATACAATTTCTCAAAATTTCAAATTTTCTCTAAATAACATTTTAAACAAAGTCTCAAATTTTATAACGAAATTTTGACAGCATATCCTCTAAAACTCAGACTTTGCTACTATTCTCGGGTCCCATCTAAACCTTTTCCAAATGAAACCAATTCCAAAATCAATTCTAATAGATCAAACCCATTTTCAAAACTCCAGAAAACTAATCCAACAATCACCAATCACCAGTTTAACAAAATCAATCAGTAATTCAATCCAATAAACTGTCGTATTCATCCAAGATAGACCAAACAATACATAAGACTTACATCATCACAAAAATATATTTCTAAATCAATATCCATTTATAACAATGCCGAAATATAAAATAAGTCTTTAGAAAAACTCCTACCTCGAAAAGTTGAAACCATAAACCAAATGCGTCAAGAAACATTTTTCCTCTCGGCCCGCAATCAGCGGTGGCTACATCCACAACTCCGCTTATTTTCGCAACAACAGAAATAGCTTTAATTGTAACATGTAACCTCGGAACTCAATCCTAAAACATTAATATCGCGAAAACCTTAATAACATATAACCAGAGGACTTCCTCTATGAACGGGGTTTCTCTCATTACCTCGACTATCATCGGTGTCATTTGAAATCCCTTTGATATCTTTTGTCATTTTTCAGTTATAGGAGTTCTCACGCCTTCTATGATCGTTAGATTAATGACCGTTTTCAAGCTTGATTCTCGTGTGCAAAAAAGACTACTCTCTAGTACCTATCTTGCATGGGGATGGATATTTCACTGCAGTAGTTTCTTCTTGAGTTAGCACAGGAGATCACTTCTTGGATTTGTTTGAGCAGGTATCTTTGACTCGTTGCCACCTCTTATTTCAAAGCTTGTAACTTGTGGCGCCATATTAGCAACTAAGTTGTGTGTGTGTTTGTTGATGATAAGCACTCTCACGCCATTACTGGCGCGTAATAGTTTCCTGAGCCTTCATCTATGGCTTCGCTGACGATCTTCTAATGGTCCCCACAAATGGTACTAATTTTTAAACGACGTTTCTTAAACACAATATTATTTTGGGGACCCAACAGAATTTCCAACGTATGTGTGTAAGGCGATGAGAATAGTTGTAAAGACACTTCAATCCTCAAGACAGTAATAAGTGAAAGCTTTTTGGAAGTTGTAACCTACCAGGGGAAACTCAAGGTGCCCTTTATGTAGACTTGATGTCTAGAGTTTGATAATTGATTCGTGCGAGTTTGAAAGAACAAATGAAACTTGATCGTACTTAACGTAGAAGATACATTCCTCTTTTGAAGATTTGATCCACTTTAATTAAATAGGAGAAAATACATTATCTTATTTTTCCTAGGTGAGGGTCTCAACCTGTATCTAAGCCTTTAAGAAACTTTTTTTTACAGTGAGGCGAAGAAAGAAGAGAGGGAGAATAATCTGTATATTCCTCTACTAATAGTGGATACAATTTTAGTATATATACAAGATGGAAAAGATGCACAACTCAACAAATCTGTTCAAAATTGTAAAATCTATAAAGAACCCTATCATAACAGAATTATATTCTTGGGTGATGACTCATAGCTTCTAGAACAAAAGGAAAACAACAATAGTATAAAATAATAGAAAAAATCAGAAGGAAAAAATAATAGAGTAAGGGTACGATCATTTATCTTGAGTCTGTGCATCTTTAGAAGAGTTGGTAGCTTCGGCCAAAGGTTTGTTCAATATGCCCCCGCAAGCTAGAGGATGGAAGAGATCGAGAATACCCAGCTTGGATAAGTTAATGTAAAATGGCTGAGACGGAAGGGTTTGGTAAATTGTCAGCCAATTGTTCGAAAGAAGGAACATGAAGTAATTTCAATACCCCGGCTTGTGCTTTTTGCCGAACAAGATAACAATCAACCTCCAAATATTTGGTACATCATGAAAAATAGGGTTGGAAGCAATATGCAAAGCGCTTTGATTATCACAAAATAAAATCGGAGGGTGTTCATAAGAGACATGCAAACATTTCAGCAAGTTCAAAATCCACAAGAGCTCACAAGTAGAACTAGCAAGAGCAAGATATTCAATTTCAGTAGATGATTGTGCAACAGTAGTTTGCTTCTTAGTTTTACAAGAAACCAATGAATGCTCTAAGAATAAATAGTATCCAGTTAAGGAACGTCATATATCCGGACAACTCGTCCAATCGGAATCACTGAAACCGGATATGTGTAGATTAGAAGATCTGGGAAAGAACAGACTACGACCGGGGTTATTTTTCAAATATCAAAGAACCTGAATAGCAACTTTGTAATGCATCTCAGTTGGTGTAGCCATAAATTGGCTCAATTGTTGAGCCGTATAAGTATATCGAGTCAAGTGGCGGTAAGATAAATTAACCGACTAACAAGATATCTATAAATTAATGATCGGATAAGAGAGGTCTATCATCTTGATAAAGATGCAGAGTGTTGTCCATAGGAACAGTAGCCGGCTTACAACCCAAAAGACTAGCATCATCCAAAAGATCCAGGAAATACTTATGTTGTGAGAGAGACATACCTTTAGCCGAATGAGCTACCTCAATACCTAAAAAATATTTCAAGGTACCAAGGTCTTTGATTTTAAAATTAGAATCTAAAATTATTTTAATAGAAATAAGCTTAGATAGACAATTCCCAATAAGAACAATATCATCCATATAAACCAGCAATATAGAGACTTCACTGCCAATAACCTTAATAAATAAACTATAATCGAAAACAATCTGCTGATACCCATAAGATAGAAGAAGAACATAGAGTTTCTCATACCACATTCTGCTAGATTAGTGCAAGCCATAAAGAGATTTTAATAAGCAACAACACTAATTATGTTTACTTGAAGCAAGGCTAGGGGGAAGAGCCATATACACATTTTCTTTGAGATCATAATGAAGGAAGGTGTTATTAACATCAAGCTACTGAATGGGCCAGTTCTTACATGAAGCTAGGGCCAAGACAATATGAATTGTTGCTGGTTTAACCACTAGAGAAAAAGTCTCCAAGAAATTGACTCATTCAGTCTGAGTAAAACCTTTCACAACTAAACGAGCCTTATACTGCTCAATTGATCCATCGGGCCAACGTTTAATTTTATAAACTCAGCAGCAACCAATCGGTTTTACAGTGGCAAGGCACTCAACCAAGGACCAAGTCTTGTTCTACTCTAAGGAAGCAAGTTTAGCACTCATGGCATCACGCCAATGCGAATGTTTATTGGCTTCCCGATATGAATAAGGCTTAAGTTCAACATGTAGAGACGATATGTAGGTATAGTGATAAGAAGAAAAAGAAGAAAGTGAAAGCACAGAGGATAGGGGATACCGACAGATTGAGGTGGCTGGGGTGGTAGGCGTGAGAGAAGAGTTGCATAAGTAGTCCCAAAGATTGTTGGGGAGACGGGTGGGGCGACTGCTCCGTCGCAGATGTCGTGCGGCCGTGTGTAAAAGGGGAGGGGAGGATGGGGTGATGTGATGTTAGGGTTTGGTGAAGGGGACGAATAAGGGGGTGTTAGTGGCGGGAAAAGGTTGTGATGAAGGTGAAGAAAGTGGAGGGGATAATGTAGGTAACGAGAAAGATGAGAGTGTCATAAGGAGCATGGATTTTGCTGGAGAAAAAAGTGATGGAAGCAGTAGGGAGGATGGGGCTTGAGTATGTGTGGTTGAAGGTATAATAATGTGTGGGTCTTTGGGTAAGGAAAAGTTAAAGAGTGGGTTAGAGGCTGGGTCATTTGAAGAAGTTGAAGGCCTAATAAGAAGAGATGGCTGAAATTGAACTTGTGTTTATGGATTATTAATTTGTGGACCAAAAAAATTTTGAGTGGGTATAGAGGATGGAATGGGCTATTGATGTTTGGCCAATGAGAAGAACAATTCATGGAAGATGACATTTTTGGACACAATGAATTTTTTTGTTATGTAAAGTGTAAACAATGTACCTTTTAAATCCTTGTTAATAACTAAGAAAAATAGCTTTGTTTGCAGAAGGATCAAATTTGGAACGATAAACTAAAAGAGTTGAAGCATAGCATAAACAACAAAAAATCTTTAAATCATGATAAAGGGGTGGTTTTTTTAATAAAATTTTAAAAAGGGTTTTAAAATCAACCATGGAAGATATGACTCTATTTATCAATATACAACATGATTGATGGCATATGACCAAAAAACTAAGAGGAACATTTGATTGAAAAATGAATGCACGTGCAATATTTAAAATATGTTGATGTTTCTGCTCTACTATTTCATTTTTTGAGGGATCTCAATGCAACTATATTGATGAATGATTCCTTTAGCAGAAAAAAATCAGATAGAAGAAATTCAGGTCTATTATCGAAACGAATAAATTTGACTTTAAATTAAAGTGAGTTTCTATTAATACAATAAAAATTTTAAAAAGTTGTGAAATCTCATTTTTGGTTCTCAATAAAATAACCCAAGTAAATCTACTAAAATAATCAACAATGGTTAAAAAATATTTATAATTATGAATAGAATTTTGTCTGAAAGGATCCCAAATATCAAAATATAATAACTTAAAAATATCATTAGCTTTGATAAAGCTTTGAGAAAAAAAAAAGCTTTCTTTGCTTTGAAAAATGATATACATCACAAAGGTTCTTCATGGTGTGAGGAGATAAAAGAAAATTGTTTATGTCAAATATTAAGCTTATGTCCAGAAAGATGCCCCAAGCAAAAATGTCATAAGTTGGATTGAGTGATAGGAGTAGTGTGTGTGGAATTGATGAAGGATGAGGATGGCGGGTGATTGATGTCAAGAGCCTTCTTAAGAATGTACAACCTTCTCTCATTCTACCCAAACCAATCATCCTCAAGCTGTTAGATTCCTGTAAGGTACATGAAGATTTTGAAAAAGTAAGCTCACAATTTTATATGGTTGTAATCTTAGAAATGAAAATCAAGTTGAAATGGAATTGAGGTAAGTAAAGAACGTTAGAAAGAATTAAAGAAGAAGAAAATTTTGCAACACCGTTATAATCTGCAATAGCTTGAGAACCATTTGGCATATGAACAATAATTGGATTGATTTTTGAATAAGAGGTATAAAGAAAAAAATAAGAGAAAATATTATCAGTTGCACCAGAATCAAATATCTAAGTACCAGAAAATATTATATGAGAAGATATATGATTTAAAATAGAAAAGTAAAGGAAGAATAAAGTATATGAATATCCAAACTTGGCTAGGAAGAAGCTCAGTTTGAGAGGGAGTATTAGCCTTAGTATCATCTGTAAATGCTGATGAGCCTTGGCCTATTTCAAGAATGCCATGTGTGTTGGGCTGAGAAGGAGTGAGTGCAAGATTGGGCCAAGACAAGGCCCGATCCACTATGATGCCCTTTTCTCTTCAATACTTCTTGGTCATGAATATCTGAATAGGATAAACTGCCCTATCGATATCTTTGCTTCTACAATCTGAACTGAGCATGGGTTTTTGAAGTTAGCTCACCCTTGTGGGATTGTGATCCTTTGTCTCAGCCATTGTAGCACGTGTGTTGCGCAGGGCATAAGGGGCATGATAACTTGGTGCCATCTTCACCTTTCTCCGGCTTATCACCGACAGTCTGCTCAGAGTTCCAAACTTTATGTTGGCAACTAAGCACAAGGGTTGTGCTCGTTGCAGGACTTAACCCAACACCTTATGGCACGAGCTGACAGTATCACGGCCATCCAATAGGAAGGGTTTCAATTTTTTCAAATGAACGATTTGAAGATTTCTTTTGTATAATACTAATCGATAGGGCCTCATTGGTAAGTGTTACAAGATGTCGCAGACCGACCATAGAACCCTGTTCAAAAAGCAGAACGCATCTGAACGAGTCGCACATACACCCTAGTACAGGTTTCTCGGCGCTGAGGACATCCCCGAAGGCAGGGGATTTTGTGACATTTTAGATTTTCTATCTTGTGTTTCTAATAAGTTATTTCATAGTTGGCATGGTGAGTCGTATACATACTGAGTTAGTTTAGATTAATCTTAACCCGATGTTTAAAAATAAGTTATAAATTAATTAATAGAAATTTTTATATAAATATTATAAGTTATAAGAAATTCAATAAGGTAATAAGAAGGTTAGATGACTAATAATCAACTAGGGCAGGAGAGGGAAGAACAGATGCTGCAAACGGTGATGCTGCTAGAAGGAGACACACAATCATGAAACCACAGGTGTCCCGAAAATCGGGGGTGGCCGGGCGGGTACCCATGCTTTTCGTAGCATACATCCATGATGTGACCCGTTCGGCCACAGTAGGTATAGATCTTCATCGATGAACCACCATTCCCAGCGCTGACGGTTTGGCCTCCTTTGCCACGACCATAGGAACGACGAGTATCAGTGGCAGCGGCACCGATTTTGGTTTGTCGAGAATCTCGATGGTTAACTAGAGTTGTCGTTCATGTTGTAAAACAAGGGTGAATACCTTCGAGACCGGCGACAGGGGATCGAGAAGCAGGATTTGAGAACAGACGACGACAAACCTTTCATCCAGATCCTTCAAGAATTGAATGACAAAGTCTTAGGATCAATAAAGTTAGCTTTGCTGGCCAGAGGCACACAGTGAGGGGATGAGCATGTTCTAACCTTTTTCATAAAATTTTCAGTGATATATGAAATTCTGTGACAGAGATAACACCTTGTTTCAGACAAAAATTTCTTTATACAACTCAGCAATTTGTAACAAATCAGACTGTGAAAACAGCCATGAATTTCTTGCCAAACTGATGTGGCAGTGTTGAGGTAAATAACACTCTATGTTATAGATGGTGACAAAGAGTGAAAAAGTCAAGACAGAACAAGATTATTGCAACGTTTCCACATTGAAAAAAGAGGGTAATCTGAAGAAGGGGATGAAATGGTTCCAATAAGAAAATTATAGTTGTTCTTGGAGATAACTGTTATGGAGAAAGAACGTGACCAAGAATGATAATTACTATCAGTAAGGACAGGACTGATAAGAACTAAGGTGGGATTCTCACTTAGATGAATGTAGTATGAGTTGAATGTATCTAGAGAAGGGTTGAAAGAACTATCTTATATAGGAGAAGAAATTGAAAAAAGAGGGCTTGATTATTAAGATCAGAGATTTTTACCATTGTTGGGTATTAACAAAGCTCAAAAAACTCTGATACCATAACAAACTTTTGACAGTAAGGCAAAAGAAGAAGAGAGAGTAATATGTATATTTTTCTACTAATAGTAGATACAATTTTAATATATATACAAAATGGAAGAAATAGACAACTCAACAAATCTGTTCAAAACTATAAAATTTATAAAGAATCTTATCATAATAGAACTATATTTTTGGGTGATGGCTCACAACTTTTAGAACTATATTTTTGGGTGATGGCTCACAACTTTTAGAATGAAAAAAAAGAGCAATAGTATAAAAAAATAGAAAAAATCAAAAGGCAAAAATAATAGAATAAGAGTATGATCATTTATCTTAAGTTTTTGCATTTTTAGAAGAGTCAATAGTTTGGGCCAAAAGTTAGTTCAATACGTTTTATACTTGGTGGGTCTTGCCTAGTTGTTGGGTCGTGTTAGCCATCCAAAACACTTATTTTTTTTTTTTACATTTTTTATATTTATCATAAAATGTTATATATATATATATATATATATATATATATATATATATATATATATATATATATATTAAATAAATATAATAACCCGTATCATACCCGTAATAAGGTTGAAATTATAATTTGAAGTTATTAAAATTAGTTTGAATTGTAATAATTTGATTAATAAAAAGTAATATGTTATGCGTTGTTAATTTTTTTTAATTTGGTATTAAGTGTATCAACTCTAATGTAGTTATTAATCATTTTTATTAATCTACTTTTTTCAATAAACTAGACATATATACTCAATGTCAAATTAAATAACCTAGTAACACTTAAATCTACCAACAAATATTTGTATGTTATTTTATTGTGAAGTAAGAACATATCAAAATCAACTCAAAATAAATAACAATAAATTATTAGAAAATTCTAATACACAAATTTCTCTAATAAACAATAAATAATTTAAAATCACTAAAAAAAAACTCAACACCTCCCTTTGATGTCTGCAAAATATATACTTAAAATAACATTATATCAATATTAGTATATAAAATTATATGAATAGTATAATTTTAAAATAATTTACCAAGAGAATAAAATAATACAGATTTTTATGATAATTTTAATATCCTCAAGCTATAAATGTGGAATAAGAATGTATTATCAATTAATACCTAGAACTTGTCAATTTTTTTAATTGACAGTAATAAATTTTGATAAATTTAATTAAGAGATTTAAAAATTACTTTTTCATTATAAGCTCTCAAAAACTTCTCTATATACCATATTCATCGTGCAGTTATCTTTCAAGTGTTTGTGATTGTTTATACCCTGGGTCGAGCTGTATGACCCGGGCTGGTTAAAGATAAGTCGGCCGACCTCTTCGGATCAGGATTATCCGACCTCTTCATAAAAGAGTTCGGCCAAAACGCTATAGAGGCCCAAGTAGGCCCAAATAGAGGAACACGACCCAAATCTAAAGGAAGCCCAAACTTAGAAATATAAGAGCGGTTTCCTTAAAGATAAAGATGACTTCACTCAAAGATAAGATAAGATAACTATCTTATCTCAAGGGAAGATCACTCCACACCATTATAAATACACTGGAGCACCCAGGTATAACTCATACTCTGATTCTACAAAAAACCTGCTTAAAGCCCATGCTAACTTAAGCATCGGAGTCTCTTGCAGGTACCACCACCCTCCGGTGATGAAGGATCAGCTACATCAGCACCGCCACCGCCTCCAACAAGTCAGACGTATCAGCTCCGGCCGCCACAGCAGACCTCATCTGAGATCGACCTAACAGTTTCAGGTAACCCTCGGAACATTGGCGTCGTTGTTGGGGAACCTGGAAGTCATTCCATCACCATGGCAGACAACCTTGACAATGACCATGACTCCGGATTAGAGGAGAGAACTCTGCATAAGAATGTGGACACCACACCAAAGGATACGCCTCAACCAAACAAAGACAAGAATTCACCAAACATAGAAATCATGGAGGCCCTACATGCTCAACAAGACCGCCTCAAACAGCTCAAAAAAGAGGCCAAACATCAACGAGAAGCCGAAAGAAACCTCCAGAGAGAAACTAGGCGACGCCGAGAGTTGGAGGACAAACTCCTAAAACTCGAAGCCAACCTGAAAACTAAAACCATCCAAACCGGTCGCGATGACACATCCCACAAAGATCAAGACCCCTTTATCAAGGAAATCATGAAAACTAAGGTTCCAAAGGATTTTAAAGCTCCCGACATGACCCCATACGACAGTACCTCCGATCCCAGCCATCATCTCAGTAATTTCAGAAGCAGAATGTATCTCACTGATGCCTCAGATGCAACTCGATGCAAAGCCTTCCCGGCTACTTTAACAAAGACAGCAATTAAGTGGTTCGACAATCTGCCCCCTAGATTCATCACAAGTTTTGACGACTTAGCCAAGAAATTTCTTACCAGATTTTCCATCCAGAAAGACAAAGCCAAACATGCCCCAAGCTTATTAGGGATCAAGCAAGGAGATCGGGAGAGTCTTCGCAATTACATGGAAAGATTCAACAAAGCGTGTCTGGACATACATGATTTGCCAACAGAAGCAGCCATCATGGGTCTCATCAATGGCCTATGTGAAGGACCTTTTAGTCACTCCATATCAAAGAAACATCCTACATCTCTGAATAACGTACAAGAACGAGTAGAGAAGTATATCAACATGGAGAAAAACTCTCGACTAGGAGAAACCTCAAAATCCGGATTTTCCTACCCCTCTCGGGACAAGGATAAAGAGTCCAAGAAAAAAGAAGATCAACATGGAGAGAAGATCAAAACATACCATAATTACACCCCTCTTCGGGTGTCCCTCATGGAAGTTTACCGAGAAGTATGCCACACTGAGAAACTTCCACCGCTTCGACCAATCAAAGGCAAAAGAGGAGGTGCAAATCGGACAGAATATTGTGAATATCATCGAATCTACGGACATCCCACCAACGAGTGCTTCGACTTGAAGAATGTCGTAGAAAAATTGGTAAGAGAGGGGAGACTAGATCGCTACTTAGCTAGCAAGACGGATGAGCCCAAAAAAAGAAGAAGGGACGAAGAGGTCGGACGAACTGAACGACCACCTCCCACCTTGCAAAGACATGTCCACATGATAAACGGAGGATTTGCAGGAGGAGGAATCTCCAAATCATCTTGCAAAAGACACCTTAAGGAGATATATCATGTCGAGGGAGGAGAAGGAGCACCCGACCTCCCTACTATTACTTTCACCAAAGAGGACGCAGCAGGCATCATCACGGGACATGATGACCCCATGGTGATTACTATCATATTGGCCAATGCTAATCTCCACCGTACATTGGTGGACCAAGGAAGCTCGGCAGATATCTTGTTTAAATCTGCCTTCGACAAACTCGGCTTACAAGAAAAAGAGCTCAGAACATATCCAAACAGTTTGTTTGGACTAGGAGATACTCTAATCCAACCACTTGGATACATCTTACTACACACAACCTTTGGCAAGGGAACTCGATCAATGACACTCAACATAGACTACATCGTAGTCGACGTGGGCTCAGCCTACAACACCTTGATAGGACGGACAACGCTAAATCAGCTCGCCGCGGTAGTTTCAACTCCACATCTATGCATGAAATTTCCAACTTCAGAAGGGATCGCTACGATAAAAGGAGACCAGAAAATCGGGCGACGATGTTACAAAAAAAGTCTGAACCTTAGGGGCAAAAGAGAAGAAATCAACACTATCGAACTCGGAGGAGTTCGAGGTCGGGAAGAGCTTCGTCCACAACCGGAGGGCAAGATCGAGGAAGTCCAGATTGGGGATGTCCCAAATAAGTCAACAAATATTGGGGCAACTTTGAAAGGAGACATAAAGGAATCTCTGATACAGTGCTTAAGAGATAATGTCAACCTCTTTGCATGAAAGGCCGCAGACATGCCGGGCATAGATCCTAAGCTAATGTGCCACAAACTGGCAGTATACCCAGGATCTCGGCCAGTACAACAGAAGCATCGGAAGCTCGGGCCGGAAAGATCCCAAGCTGTGGAAAAACAAGTACAAGCTCTACTGGAGGCAGGATTCATAAGAGAAGTCAAGTACCCACTATGGCTAGCCAACGTCGTATTGGTGAAAAAGTCAAATGGAAAATGGAGAATGTGCACTGATTACACCGACCTCAATAAAGCTTGTCGAAAAGATCCCTATCCGCTCCCAAGCATAGACACTCTAGTGGATGCCTCCTCCGGATACAAGTACATTTCCTTCATGGATGCGTATTCGGGATATAATCAAATCCCAATGTACTCACCTGATCAAGAAAAGACCTCATTCCTAACCCCAAAAGCAAATTACTGTTATGTTGTTATGCCATTCGGACTCAAAAATGCATGAGCTACCTACCAAAGATTAATGAATAAGGTCTTCGCAGACTGATAAACCCATATTTTATGATATATTTTGTGCTTAATCTGAGTGATTTATTCAATCCTTCACCCACTTATTCATATTAATTACATGGTTTTACTTTCCCTTCCTTATTATGTGATGTATGTGAAAAACATGTTTTCTATGCTTAAAAATAATTATTTTGATTACCCTTTATCTCCATTCGATGCCGTGATTAGTGTGTTGAGTAGTTTCCGATCTTCTAAGGCAGGAATGACTTAAAGGATGGAAAGGAAACATACAAAAAGGGAAGGAAAGCACCAAACGGAGTTTTTGAAGAAACTGGCATCCACGCGATCGCATGGGTGACGCGGTCGCATGCCAGCGCGAATCAACAGCGACGCGACCGCGTGACCCACGTGGACGCGTGACAAAGGCCACGCACCAGAAATTGCAGAAAATGCTCATAGCGAATTCTGACGCCCTTTTTGGCCCAAATCCAAGTCCAGAAGGCATAGACCAGAGGTTATGAAGTGGGAGAATGCATCTATTCAGGGAGAGTCTCCAATTAGTTAGTTTTTCATGATTTAGATTTAGTTTTGAGAGAGGTTCTCTCCTTTCTCTCTTTAGGATTAGGATTTAGATTTAGGATTTTATTCGCTTTCAAGATTATCTCTTTATCAGGTTTAATATTCCTTTTTATTATTTTCTCAATTTTATTTATGAATTCTTCCATGTTACAGATTACTCTTTGAATTAATGTTATTTGAGGTATTTCAGTTTAATATTGCTCTCTTTTATTTATGTTACTTTTATCCCCAATCTGAAGACATTTTTATTCCAGTAGATTTACTTTCCTCTTTTGGTCTTGGTTAAGAAATCAGTAACTCAGGAGTTATCAAACTCAAACATGATTGATAATCGTTATCTTTGCTAATTGAATTGAACTTCAATAATCCCAATCTTTCCTTAGGGATTAACTAGGATTTGAAGATCAAACTAATTAGTCACTTGACCTTCCGTTGCTCTAGCAAAGGTTAACTAAGTGGAATTAAGATTCAATTTTCATCATCATTGATAAGGATAACTAGGATAGGACTTCTAATTTCTCATACCTTGCCAAAAGTGTGTTTTACAATTTTTTATTTACTTTACAGTCTTTTATTTATTTTAATCAAAATTTAAATTACTTGCTCCCTACCTTCAAAACCCCAATTTACAATCTTCAAACCAATAATAAGAACATACTTCCCTGCAGTTCCTTGAGAAGACGACCCGAGGTTTAAATACTTCGGTTATCAATTTATTTAGGGGTTTGTTACTTGTGACAACCAAAACGTTTGTACGAAGGGATTTCTGTTGGTTTAGAGACTATATCTACAACGCGACTGTTTTTATAAAATTCTTTACTGGCAAAAATCCCAACGTCAAAATGGCGCCGTTGCCGGGGAACTACAATTGTGTGCCTAATTATTGGTTATTGTAAATATTTTTCTTTTACTTGTTTATTTGTCTTTATTTTCCCTTTTTATTGCCATTAGCTACTATGAATTCTCACCCCTCTCACTTTGAGTTTGGTTCTAATATTTTTGAAAGGAATGAAAGTTATAACAGGAACATGCATCAAGGTCAGAGCAATCAAAGATGGATGGAGCCAAGAGGATCTGATCAACACTTTAGGCAACAACACCCTCCAAGATGTCATGGACAAAGACCATTCTACAATGCATACCAAGCAAATAGACATGGTGGACAACCTCGTAGTTACCAACAAGTCCCACCCTGTGCTTATAGGCCATCCTTTCAACATAACTTCGAAGCACCACACTCACAAGCTTCTTTTCACCATTCGCCACCATACGATCCTCATTTACCCCGATCCCAATCCAATTACTCCCAAACACCACCACTTCCCAATGTACCATGTCCAAATCCATCACCCCGAGAATTAGAAGTTCGCCTCAAGGGAACAGTAGATCAACTTCAAACAACCCTTCATCAACTAGAGCAAGCAATAAGTCAATTATCTTCCAGATGTTCGAACATTCAAGGGACTCCCAAAGTCCCATGTGGACAATCTAATGAAGGGCGTAGCATGAAGGAGATATTAGAAACTCCAGTGGACAAGATAGAGCATGACTTCGTATTAGAACAAGTAGAGGAAGCTGTCATTATACAAGAAGAAGAGTTGGTTGAAGACTTAGGAGACGCTGGACTTTCATGGGAATCTAGAGTTGTGGAGAACTCTGTCAAGGACGTTACAACTGATGCTAAGGAGGATAGTACACAACCCCCAAAGCAAGTCTCTTATGAAGAACTAGATGGAATAATCCAAGAAGCAAATTTTCTTGATGATGATAGTCACAAGTCAAGTTCTCCTAGTAATGAACTTGCATCCGCAAGTGAATTCTCTGAGATCGAAGAACCTTCCCCAAGTGAATACGAAGATGATGCGGAGGTAGATTTCTCTCAACCTCCCGTTTATAACTTAAGTGACGAGGAAGACATAGAAGGCTTTGATCAGGAAGAAGTTGCATTTGAAGAATTTTGCAAAGAAGTGGAGAAATTCACAGAAGAGCACAAGGGAGTAGAGCTCACAGAACCACTGGAAACACCTATCCCAAGGCCATTACCACCCAATACAAGCTTCAAGTGGGTACAATCCTTAACCTTTAGCTTTATTTTTCTACTTGAATATGGTTTGCTTGAAACAGATGGCCAGCTTAGAGCTCTCTGCGGCTTTAAGAGTAAAAGGGAAATGGCTCGTACTCAGAGCTGGTGCACAAGGTTCAATAAGGTTCCACGCTTCAACTTGAAGTGCACGGATTGGCATCATAATCAATCAAATAGATCTCGGAAAACGTTTGGTTATCTTGGTAAGAATTTAATTTCTAAACCGCCCAGATGGAAAAATATAGATCAAGATGAAGGCGGATTTAAAAGCCAAGTTTGGGATCTTGGAATCTATTCTGACATTCGTCACCCCGGGAGCCTGAGAATCTATTTGAAGCTGCTCAGAAGCTTTACATGCCTAGTTTGGGACTCCGGAGGCTATTGGCATTCCAAGCATTGGTGGAGATTCCTGGATGAGTTCAAGCACAAGCCACCATAACAGGAAGCTCATCCAATGTCGAACTTAAAGACTTTAACTAAAAGTGCTAGGTGGGAGACAACCCACCATGGTATGATCGTTCCTTTTTCAATTTTAATTTTATTTCATTTTGTTTATTTTTGAGTTTTAATTTATTTTATTTCATTGAACCTGGAATCATGCATAACATTCATATTAGCATTGCATTCTACATTTTGCACAAAAAAAAAGGGTGCACGACGCGATCGCATCACTCATGCGATCGCGTCACTTGCGAAAAATGCTACCCACGCGTCCGCGTCATTCACGCGGCCGCGTGATCTGGAGATCGGCGTAAACATCAAACGTCCAGAAAGTTAGGCTGGAATCGTGCGGCAATTGTGCGTTTTGCACAAAACGCCCACGCGGTCGCGTCCCTGACGCGATCGTGTCGCATGGATTGCACAACACCCCAAAAGGAGACAGAGAGTTGCACTGAAACGACGCTGGAATCGTGCGTTTAGCACAATTTCCAGCGACGCGATCGCATGCCCCAGGCGATCGCGTCATTCGCTCCCTAATCCATTCCATGCGATCGCGTGCCCTACGCGATCGCGTCAACCACCATTTCAGCCCAACCACACGACCGCGTGCCCACGCGATCGCGTGGATTCAAATTTTATAACCCCCCCAGTCACGCGAACCCTACCATTCACCCCCCCAAACCCTTCTCCTTCCTCTCTTCTTCTCCAACCACCCAACCACCACCCAGCCACCATCACTGACCGCTGCCACCCCACTGACCACCCAGACCCGCCGCCACGCCACCCCCTTCCTCCTTCCCCTTCTTTCTTCTTCTTCCTTCTTCCCCCTCCCTCCACCGCCACTGCCCCCCTCCGCGATCACAACCCCACCGCGCCGCCGTCACCGCCGCGCCCCCATCCGCCACCCACGCCCCCTTCCCTTCCTTCCCTTTCTCCCCTACCCCCATTACCCTTCCCGAAGCCCCTGCCTCCAAATAGCACCCGCCGCCGCCGCGGCACCCTCCTCCGTCGCGCCAGACGCCACCGCCACCATCCCCCAGCCACCTCTCTGCCCCACTCTCCTTAATTCGCCTACCAGATTCCAACGAACGCCACCCTTCTATCCATTCATAATTAATTCATATTTTTCTGTTTATGTTCATATTTATGCTAGTTAGATATGCATGTTGTAGTGGATTTTAGGTTGTTAGGTAGCCTAGGATGTGGTTAGTGGATTTGGGCCTGTTTAATTGTACTGTTCGTGTTTCTTGTTTTATCAGTTCGCAATTCTGTTGTTGCTGTGATGTTCGTATTGTTCATATGCTGAAATTTACTGTTTCATGCTGCTCTTTACACTGCTTTTTCACGTTCATATTCCCTATATGTAAGTACAGCTGTATTTTTAATTCATATGAACTATTCTGATTGCTGTTTATTTTTCAGGACAATCCAATTTTAGCCGGAATGCTGCCCAAATTTTTATAAACTGTTTTTGACTTGCATTCATGCTTTGGTTTTGGCTATTTAAACTCTGCTTTTACTAGCACGATTAATGAATGCCAAGGCAAGATTTCCTATTCTCTTTGATTTCCTGATTTATAATCTACATTTTTGATGATTAGATTCTAATTTTTGCTATTTCTATATCTATCTGAATCATCATCAACCTAATTTCCTTGTTTGGATATGAGTTACCTATCTCTTCTCATTGTGAATGCCTATTACTTGGAATATGATCATTATGCCACTTTCCTTAAACCACTTTTTACTAACTCCCTAATTTTAACTTTCTAAACTCTTTTTCAATTCTAACCAACCTAACCTTTCCCAACATCTTTTCTGTTTTTTTTTTCACTTTCTTTTAACCTTCTAACCAAGGCATAATGTTAATTTTCCTAATTCACATGACTTCCATTACATTTTGGATTGTGAATTCTTCTTTTCGGACTTTTAACTCCTATACAATCCTTAATGCACATTTACTTAACTCATTTTCATTATCCTATTGCTCCTTTGCCACTTTGTGTTTCTTTTGATTATTTGCCTATTTGTTTTTCCTATTTTTTTTATTATATCCTGGTTTTCTATTTTTCAGGATGTCTGCCAGCCAAAGAAAAGAAAAAGCAAAGGCTACTACTGGCAAACGTAAAAGAGGAGAATCTTCTATGTCCATCATGGATATCATGCACGATGACTCCTGGCGGGAGAAATACTTTACCCCACAGGAGAAGGCCGACCAGCTACTCCCTGCTACTGATCCAGCAAAGTTCGCAAACCGATACTGTGAGCTGAAGTATCCGGTGTTTGCAACCTCCAGGAACCTATACCTGGAGAGGACTTTGAAAATCCCAGAAGAACTCCAGCAATACACCTCTGAGCAAATCAAACAAAGAGGCTGGTTCTTCCTGGAAAGAAACCTGACTGAGGTCAATGCATCTTGGGTAAGGAAATTCTACTGCAATTACTTCAAGACTTCCCTAGATGCAGTGAACCTAAGAGGGAAGCAGATTCTGGTCACTGAAGAGGCCATAGAGGATGTTCTGAAGCTTCTGCCTAAATCTGATAAGCTGGATGGTTATCAAAAAGCTGAGGAAGATATGCGCTTCATGAAGTTTGATTGGGATGCAGTCAAGGCCAGGATAGCCCTTGACCCGACTGTTCCATGGATCATGGGTCAGAACACCACCATGCCAAAGGAAATCAAGCGGATTTACTTAAATGATGAGGCTCGACTATGGCACCAGTCCTGAGCAATTTTGTCATGCCGAGTACCCATGAGACAGAGATACATGCCGCTATGATCACCCTCCTATGGTGTGTGATGGAGGGTAAGGACCTGTACCTGCCACGCTTTATCCGGTACCATATGGCCAGGGTCCACGTCCGAGGCACTCTTCCCTTTCCTTATCTGATTACACAGCTAGGCCGTCGAGCTGACGTGCCTTGGGAGGATGCTGATGAAAAGCCACCTGCTGCAGAATGTAAGAAGATTATCCCTTACAGCAAGAACTTTCTAGCTTTGGGCTACAGACCTCCATTCCTCACTGCTACTGATGAGACCGCCACACCATCTGCCGGCCCCTCTTCTTCCACAGCTGCCCCAGCTACCCCTGCCACCACCACTGCACCTCCACCTGCCTCAGAGCCAGTTTATCACCTAGTGCACCGCCTGTTTCGGCGGCTTGACCAGATGGAACATCGCAACAAGTGACGCTATGAGCACCTGAAGCTGATGATCTGATCTGGCGGCGACATTCCCTCAGAGCTTGACACACCATCTGAGGAGGAGGCGGATGATCATGAGGCAGAGACCCATCCACAGAGCGAGGCTGCGCAGGCAGGCACAGAGCAGACTACATCACATCAGGAGGCTCCGCCTCAGATTCAAGCTGTAGACCCAGAGATTCCTATTCAGTCAGCACCTCCTCTGCAGCAGGCAGATCCTCAGACCACCACCACGAAGACTCCAGCTACCCACCCTTCTAGTGATGACACCCCTTCACACCCTGCTTGAGTGAGCATCAGGGACGATGCTTCATTTTAAGTGTGGGGAGGTCGCCATCTTTGGCGTATTTTTTTGGTGAACCACTAAAGACTCTTTCATTTTATTTTTCTATTTTTCTGTATTTTCTCTTTATTTTTATTTTTATTTTCCCAATACTTATACATTGCTATTTTCATGTATTTATACTCTATTTTCTGCATTTCGTACTTTAGTTCATATTTTAGCCATTTAGTTTAGTTGCAATTCTAACTTATTAGTATAGAAATTATGGATTAATTAGTATAGTTTACCCTTTTTAGCATAAGATAGCTTAGTTTATATTGAAAATATAAAAAGGAAGTAAACTAGGAACTTGAACATAATAGAAACAATCCACACACCTTGTGTATATAGCATTACATGTTAGTTAGTTAACAACATTTCATCAAGGAGGAACACTAGAACTTTAAAGCCACCTTAAGTTTTACATTGAGAATAATGGGAACTTTTAATTTTACTTGCATGACATACATAACTGATATATGATTTTTGAGTTAGAGAACACACAGCCTGCGATTTTTGAGCTTAATTGTATGGTTACATTCAAACCATAAAATTTTATTCTTGTGTGTTCCACCCTTCTTATTTATTCTGGTGTTCTTTATTTTGTTTTAATCTATATGTCCGATTATAGAATAGAAATACATACCAAGAGAGTGATTGAGGCCATTGTTTAATTTTAGCTCACTTATCCCAAATTAGCCTACCTTTTACATCACCCTTGTTAACCCCCTTGAGCCTTTAAATCCCCTCTTATTCTATAAGCCACAATACTAGCCTTAAGCAGAAAAACAAAATAAAAATCCCAAGTTGAATCCTTGGTTAGCTTAAGATAGAAAGTGTGTAATTGTTTAAGTATGGGAAACCTATTGGGAACATGGATGATAAAAACAAAAGGTAGAAAAGGATAAAATTGTTCAAATAAAAATTTTGGGAAGCATGTTCATGTAAAATCAAATAATTAAATTACCATGTGCAATAAAAAATGTTATTTTTCAATATTTGAATAAAGGGGATACAAAAGAATTCCCCAATTGCAAAATAAATGCACATGGGATAAAAGTTAGAGTATGAGCATGTAACATCAAAAGTGGAAAAAAGTGGGAAAATAGGTAAAGAAGTTTTGCTTTACAAAGTATGTATGTTAGGTGAGATCTTAGACTAATCAAGGATTCACTTAATTAGCTCACTTAGCATTATACATATACCTTTACCTTTACCTTGGCCCCATTACAACCTTAATTAAAGACCTCATGACTTTTGTATGCCTATATTCTATAATTGTTGATTGGTTAGATGAAGAACAAAGTTATAGAAAGGAAGGATAAAAAGAAGAATAGAGTGATTAAGCCAATAAACACTGAGTGACTAGAGAGTAAACACAAAATCCAATGAAGGTTCAATAGCTCATTAACATATATCTCTGCTTAAATTATAAATTGTCTTGAAAGTTTATAAAATGTTTTTCTCCCATCTCAATTGTAAAGGCACTTTATCACTATCTAAGGCTTGGCTATATATATGATTCCTTGAGAATGTGAATTAATTCAACTACATGTAAGCTTTGTATACAAGTGAATAAAAATTTAGAATTGCATGATTCATTTAGGTAGTTGCATTTAGATTAGATTGCATTGCATGACATTCCACCACTTTAACCTAACATTACTCTTGGATTTAGCATGAGGACATGCTATTGTTTAAGTGTGGGGAGGTTGATAAACCCATATTTTATGATATATTTTGTGCTTAATCTGAGTGATTTATTCAATCCTTCACCTTCTTATTCATATTAATTACATGGTTTTACTTTCCCTTCCTTATTATGTGATGTATGTGAAAAACATGTTTCCTATGCTTAAAAATAATTATTTTGATTACCCTTTATCTCCATTCGGTGCCGTGATTAGTGTGTTGAGTAATTTCAGATCTTCTAAGGCAGGAATGACTTAAAGGGTGGAAAGGAAACATACAAAAAGGGAAGGAAAGCACCAAACGGAGTTTTTGAAGAAACTGGCATCCACGCGATCGCATGGGCGACGCGGCCGCATGCCAGCGCGAATCAACAGCGACGCGACCGCGTGACTGACGCGATCGCACGCCACAAGCAGAACGTACATGACGCGGCCGCGTGATAAGAAAAACTTCAAATGACGCGACCGCATGACCCACGCGGACGCGTGACAGAGGCCACGCACCAGAAATTGCAGAAAACGCTCATAGCGAATTCTGACACTCTTTTTGGCCCAAATCCAAGTCCAGAAGGCATAGACCAGAGGTTATGAAGTGGGAGAATGCATCTATTCAGGGAGAGTCTCCAATTAGTTAGTTTTCCATGATTTAGATTTAGTTTTGAGAGAGGTTCTCTCTTCTCTCTCTTTAGGATTAGGATTTAGATTTACGATTTTATTCGCTTTCAGGATTATCTCTTTATCAGGTTCAATATTCCTTTTTATTATTTTCTCAATTTTATTTATGAATTCTTCCATGTTACAGATTACTCTTTGAATTAATGTTATTTGAGGTATTTCAGTTTAATATTGCTCTCTTTTATTTATGTTACTTTTATCCCCAATCTGAAGACATTTTTATTCTAGTAGATTTACTTTCCCCTTTTGGTCTTGGTTAAGAAATCAGTAACTCAGGAGTTAACAAACTCAAACATGATTGATAATCGTTATCTTTGCTAATTGAATTGAACTTCAATAATCCCAATCTTTCCTTAGGGATTAACTAGGATTTGAAGATCAAACTAATTAGTCACTTGACATTCCCTTGCTCTAGCAAAGGTTAACTAAGTAGAATTAAGATTCAATTTTCATCATCATTGATAAGGATAACTAGGATAGGACTTCTAATTTCTCATACCTTGCCAAAAGTGTGTTTTACAGTTATTTATTTACTTTACAGTCTTTTATTTATTTTAATCGAAATTTAAATTACTTGCTCCGTACCTTCAAAACCCAATTTACAATCTTCATAACCAATAATAAGAACATACTTCCCTACAGTTCCTTGAGAAGACGACCCGAGGTTTAAATACTTCGGTTATCAATTTATTTAGGGGTTTGTTACTTGTGACAACCAAAACATTTGTACGAAGGGAT
Source organism: Arachis ipaensis (assembly GCF_059453495.1). Taxonomy (NCBI): domain Eukaryota; kingdom Viridiplantae; phylum Streptophyta; class Magnoliopsida; order Fabales; family Fabaceae; genus Arachis; species Arachis ipaensis. The sequence continues at coordinate 18,728,129 of NC_142439.1, forward strand.
TTCTGTTAGTTTAGAGACTATATCTACAACACGACTGTTTTTATAAAATTCTTTACTGGCAAAAATCCCAACGTCACAGACCATATCGGGAAACTCATGGAGGTATACGTGGACGACATGTTGGTAAAAACACAAAGGGAGGAATCTTTGCTTTCCGACCTCACCAAAGTGTTCGACACCATCAGAAAGCACGGTATGCGACTTAATCCCCGCAAAGTGTACCTTTATAGTAAAAGTCGGCAAATTCCTGGGTTTCATGTTAACACAACGAGGAATTGAGGCAAACCCAGACAAATGCCGAGCTATACTCAACATAAAAAGTCCGATCTGTGTTAAAGAAGTGCAACAACTCAATGGAAGACTGGCAGTCTTGTCCAGATTTCTAGTCGGATCGGCCATAAGATCTCTTCCCTTTTATGCCACATTAAGGAAGGGAAAGAAGTTTGAATTGACCACAGAGTGCGAGCAAGCCTTCCAGGATTTTAAAAAGTTCCTGGGACAACCACCCATTCTCACTCGACCATGGGAAGGAGAAGCACTCATATTATACCTCGCAGTGGGAAGTCGGGTAATAGCCTCAGCACTGGTTAGAGAAGATGAAAATGGGCAACAAGCCATCTACTTCATCAGCAAAGCCCTACAGGAGGCCGAACTGAATTATCAAAAGATAGAAAAATGCGCCTACGCTCTCATACTAACTTCTCGACGACTTCGACCATATTTTCAAGCTCACACCATCAAGGTTCAGACTAACCAGCCCATAAAAGGCATTCTACAGAAGGCAGACTTAGCTGGAAGGATTCTACAGTGGGCAGTCGAGCTATCTGAGTTCGATCTTCAGTATGAAGCTCGGACGGCCATCAAGTCTCAATATTTGGCCGATTTAATTGCTGAATACACTGACACCCCAGGAACTCCTACAAAATGGAATCTCTATGTAGACAGCTCTTCAAACATAATCGGAAGTGGGGTAGGTGTGATATTAGAAAGCGACCAGGGAACCCAAATCGAACTCTCCCTAAAATTCGAGTTCCCTGCGTTAAACAATCAGGCCGAGTACGAGGCATTACTAGCTGGTTTGAGGCTGGCCAAAGAGGTTGGAGTTCAAAAGCTTATCATCTCCAGCGATTCATAAGTAGTCACCTCACAAATAGCAGGAAGCTACTAAGCTAAGGACCCTACCATGAAAAAAATACTTGGACAAAACCAAGGAACATCTCGGACAACTCGGGGAATATGAGGTCCGTCATATACCTCGGGAACAGAATGCTCGATCTGATGCACTTTCAAAATTAGCCAGCACCAAACCAGGGGGCAATAATAGAAGCCTCATTTAGGAAATACTACTGAGCCCATCAATTTTGGAGGAAGAAGAGGTCCTAGCCATATCAGGTCAGGATCAAGAATGGATGGCCCCCAAAATCAGCTACCTCAAATCAGAGACACTCCCTGCAGATAAGAAGGAAGCAAGGAGGTTAAGACGAGAGGCACAATATTACACCATCATAAACAACATCCTATACAGGAGAGGGATCTCGACACCCCTATTAAAATGTGTACCGACCTCCAACACAAAAGAAGTCTTAGAAGAAATACATAGTGGCATATGTGGCAACCATCTTGGGGCACAAGCTCTCTCCAAAAAGGTACTCCGAGCCGGATTCTTTTGGCCGACTTTGCAAAAGGAAGCAACAGAGTTCGTAAAGACATGTCCACCATGTTAGAAACATGCTAACTTCCACATCGCCCCACTAGAGGAGCTCATCAGCGTAATATCACCATGGCCATTTGCAAAGTGGGGACTCGACCTCTTCAGGCCCTTCCCCCAAGGATCGGGACAGGTCAAATTCCTCATCGTAGGAGTATATTATTTCACAAAGTGGATTGAGGCAGAGCCCCTAGCTAATGCCACTGCTCAAAGAAGTCAGAAATTCCTATATAGAAACATTGTTACAAGGTTCGGGGTCCCTCACTCCATCACCACAAACAATGGCACTCAATTCACAGATACATGTTTTAGAAAGTTGGTAGCCGACTTAAAAATAAAACACCAATTTACATCCGTAGAACACCCCCAGGCTAATGGGCAAGCAGAAGCTGCCAACAAAGTCATACTAGTCGGGTTAAAATGGAGACGACAGGACGTGAAGGGAGCCTGGGTTGAAGAGCTCCCACAAGTCCTATGGGCGTATCGGACAACTCCACACTCCACCACAAAGGAATCACCTTTCTGATTAGCTTACGGAATGGAGGCAATGATCCCAGTAGAGGTCGAAGAAGGATCGTCCAGAATAATCCACTACAGTGAAGAGGCCAACTCCCAACTTCAAAGGGAAGAACTCGACCTACTTCTAGAAATCCGAGAAAGAGCTCAAATCAGGGAAGATGCGTTAAAACATCGAATGGCCTCAAGATACAATCGAAAGGTAGTACAGTGAAGCTTTACCAACAATGACCTCATCCTAATCCGAAATGATATTGGAACAAGTCGACCGGGAGAGGGGAAGCTAGCAGCTAACTGGAAAGGACCCTACCGAGTCACAGAGGTACTGGGAAAAGGCTACTACAGGGTGTCCGAACTAGAAGGACAAGAGCTACCAAGGTCGTGGCATGCCTGCAACCTAAGAAGGTATTATAGTTAGAGGTAATAAAGATCTTAGGTCAAGGTGCACTCTTTTTCCTGAAAAGGTTTTTTAACGAGACACCAAGCCAAGATCTATAAAATTGCCCGACTTAGAAGGGTAAACACCCACATGTATATATTTTATTTGCCTATATGTCTACTTTCTATTGGAATAAAACTTTCTCAGATTTTCTACAAAGTTTCTCTACAAAGACGCATTAATCTGAACACAAAAATCCATCGCCCGATTACAAAGCTACAGGTCGGTAAGGTGAAAACCAAATTCACCACCCGACCACGATGAAGTCAAATTTATCGTCTGAAATTCTACAAAGGTCGGCAAGGTGAAAACAAAAACTCACCGCCCGACTTCGACAAAATCGGCAAGATGAAAAAGTGATAAAGACAGATTAATGCGAAAGCGACAAAAGTTATAAAAAGTAATCCATAGAAAAAGGCCCGACGAGGTCTGAGAAAAAATGGATTGCTAAAAATAACTAGGGAAGGACCGACATGAAGAAGTCGGACCAATCCCCCAAAGCGACAAAAGTTATAAAAATAATCCATAGAAAAAGGGCCGACGATGTCTGAGAAAAAATGGATTGCTAAAAATAACTAGGGAAGGACCGACATGAAGAAATCGGACCAATCCCCCAAAGCGACAAAAGTTATAAAAAGTATTCCATAGAAAAAGGCCCGATGAGGTCTGAGAAAAAATGGATTGCTAAAACTAACTTGGAAGGACCGGCATGAAGAAACCGAACCAATCCCCCCAAAAACGACAAAGTTATAAAAAATAATCCATAGAAAGAGGCCTGGCCAGCCCTTATCAAAAATAGATTGTTAAAAATAACTTAGAAGGAATCGACATAAAGAAGTCGGCCCAAGCCGAATAAAGCAACAAAGTTATAAAAAGTAAACCCATAAAAAGAAGACCCGGTGAGGTCCAATTAAAAAAAGGGATTACTAGAAATAACTCGAGAAGGTTTGTCAAAGACGTGCGCTAGAAGGGACGCAGCTCGACCCAAAAAGCCACGACCTTACCAAAATCAATTTACAAGTGTTCTATGAAGAATACTAAAAAGAATAGCCAAACAAAGCTAGCCTCAAAGTTCACTTCAACTAAAGTAGGAAATAAACAAAGGCAATCAAAAGAAGTCGGACAACAAGACTCCCACACTCTAAAATTCCTGGAAGTGGCAAAAGTGCAAACCAGTATAGCAAAAAAAGATACTATAATAAAAGCTCAAGAAGGCAACCCCAAAATCGACCTCAAGAGCTCAAAAGTATTTGTTTTTTAAAGACAAAGGTTACTAAAGCAACCTAACGTCAACAAAAGTCAAATAATCCAAAATTACAAAAAATAGAGTTCAAAGACCCACAAGCCGGGCCATACAGATACCCAAACAAACTACAAAGGATTTAAAGACTCCCCAGTGGCGGCATCCCGAGGTGAAGGAGGACGGGTCGCAAGCAGAACAGCATCAACGGTTCCATCCGGCTGGTTCAAGATCTGAACATCAGAGTTCGACTCGGGATGGCCGACCTCAGCTGTAGAAGTTGGAAAAGTTGGAGCAGTAGAAGCTTTGGCTATTGGCTTAGGAGGAGGAACTACATCCTCGTCATCATCTGGGGCAGGAACAATTTTACCATCTTCAACAATATTGTCCAAACTAAAAAGACTCAAGTCGAGCTTGGGAGCAAGAACTCGGACCTGAGCCTTCAAATTCTCATATGCGCCAGTCACGCTACCCACCAGATGACTCTAAAGCTCAGCATAATTAGCATGAGCATTATCCAGACTCTCCCTTGCCTCCAACAACTCGCCATAAGTACGGACATAGCTCTCCTTATGCTGCAGTATCGTCTCCTCGGACAGCTTGGCAGAAGCCATAGCAGCAGTAGCTCGGGCTTTCTCCTTTTCTAGATCCAGCTCCAGCTTAATAACTCTAGCGTCCAGCTCGTCCTTCAGACCCTTGATCTGATCATACTCTGACTTGGCTTCCAGCATAAACTCCTTCATCGCATGGACGGGAGAGTCTTGGATCCAGCGAAACAAAGCCGCACCCATATGCGCCATCCGAACACTACTTCTGGTGATAAAATCTAGGTGGTTCAGGATGGACACATCGTCCATAGGAAGTCGGCCATAGGGGGCAATCTGGTTATCAACAAACCCCACAGCGTCAAAGTCAGGGGCATCCAAAATATAGGGTTCAACAGTCTTCTACTTCTTGGGGGCAGGACCAGTAGCAGAGGGAGAAGCGGCACCTGAGGTCGGCTGGGGAGGATCGGAAGAAGCCAAGCGAACCTGGGGAGTGGGGATGATCTTCCTCGGCCCAGAAGTGTCCGAGGTCGACCTCCTCAGTGTAACATTGGAAGATCCCTCCCCAGGACCTTTGGCCGAAATATTCTGGGCAACTGTTGCCTTCCTGGCTCTCTTAAAAGCCTTCATAGAATCAGTGGTCTTCACCATCTCTGAAAATATAAAGCAGCAAAACCGAAGTTGCAAGTTAGAAAGAGATGGATCGACAAAACAAACAAGATAAACAAAGATAAAGCTAGCAAAGAAATCGGCAGCTACCTAATTCAGTTCGAAGAAGGGAGGGATTCCCCAAGAACTTCTTCGTATCAAGATAAGGAGGCTCCCCCCAATTCTCTTCTAGTACATGAACAAAAGCCTGCTCAACCTCATCCAACATTTCCCAAGTATACCTTGACACTACTACGTTCTGTTGCCAGGATAGGGGAAGGCAGGTTCATATTCTCATCCAAAAAGAAGGGCCAAGCTCCTTTAACAGCTCGAACCTTGAAGAAATAGTTCTTAAAATCCCTAAAAGATTCATCATACATAGAAAAAACTTTCTTTCCTTAGGCAGCTCGAAAAGAAATTCAGGAAGCCTTCTTCTTAGCTGCCCCAGGTTTCGTCAAAACAAAAAGGTAAAGAAATAGAGTTTGAGAAGGTCGGACATCTAGTTCTTGGCACAACAGTTGGAAGACTTTTATGAATCCCCACGAGTTTGGGTGAAGCTAAGAAGGGGCAACATTATAGGACCACAACAAGTCGGTCTCAAAGAAAGTAAAAGGAATTGTGATGTTCATTTGGCTAAAAAGGTAATCGTAAGCATAAAAGAAGGGACGTTCCCCCCTAAGTCAGAGAAGGAAAACAAACCCTCTCATCAGGGTCAAGTGCTACCAACTCATAGTTTTTCTCCTGATCTCTACTACTACAAACCCTGTGATGTCTCCTAAGCTGCACGCAATACTCGGAATTAACCACAGAAACACACATCAAGACGAGGGAGTCCAGCCAGTCAGACATGCCCTCGGGGACTTTGGAAGATGTCTCGACAATATTTTTGCGAGAAGACATGGGTCAACTAGTCCTACAGTAAGAAAAAGGAAAATGGGTTACTAATCAACAGCTCGGACAAATCAAGAGAGCAGCTCGGACAAATATGGATATAACTCAAACTAAAGCATACAAATGTTAGAAGGCAGGAACAGCAACAAAAGGAAACCCCAGGACTCACACAAGGTCCATGGGCATCCTTTGGAGGCAGTAACAGAATAAGGATTCAGGAAAAATCTAAAGTTTACGTTTCAACATCTATCAAACAAGAAAACAACCCTCCTTCAAACAGCGACGCTTCGAAGAGAAAAGTCACAAATCACAAAGAGACATCAAAGTTACCATCTTTTCAATCTATCAGCAAACCGGCAACATCAAACCCTCAAAGATACAACCTTTTAACAAAACGGTTCACTACTTCAAGCGATAAATAGAAGAAAGATCAAAATCCTTCTCTAACAGAAAAGCGAGGAAACCCTCACAGCACACAATACATCAATGATCAGATACAACAAATTCAGAAAAAGACCTAAACTTTCCAAGCATCAAACATGAATTCAAGCAAAACCAAAACTTCTTTAAAATATGAATAATGCGAACACAAAAAGAATGGCGTAAAAAAGGGAAAGAGGAAGAAAAACCAACCTACAGGAAAGAAGGAGATGATAAACTGATCAAGAGTTGAAGTAGGCCCAAGTAGGCCCAAACAGAGGAACACGACCCAAATCTAAATGAATCCCAAACCTAGAAAGATAAGGGCGGTTCCCTTAAAGATAAAGATGACTTCTGATGAGCGGATATTTTATACGCTTTTTGGGGTTAATTTCATGTGGTTTTTAGTATGTTTTAGTTAGTTTTTAGTATATTTTCATTAGTTTCTAGGAAAAATTCATATTTCTGGACTTTACTATGAGTTTGTGTGTTTTTCTGTAATTTTAGGTATTTTCTGGCTGAAATTGAGGGAGCTGAGCAAAAATCTGATTCAGGCTGAAAAAGGACTGCTGATGCTGTTGGATTCTGACCTCTCCGCACTCGGAATGGATTTTCTGGAGCTACAAGAGTCCAATTGGCGCACTCCCAATTGCGTTAGAAAGTAGACATCCAGAGCTTTCCAGAAATATATAATAGTCCATACTTTTCTCAAGGATAGATGACGTAAACGCCAATGCCAGTTCCATGTTACAATCTAGCGTTAAACGCCAGAAACAAGTTACAAGTTGGAGTTAAACGCCCAAAACAGCTTACAACCTGGCGTTTAACTCCAAAAACAGCCTAAGCACGTGTAAAGCTTAAGTCTCAGCCCCAACACACACCAAGTGGGCCCCAGAAGTGGATTTCTGCACTATCTATCATAGTTTACTCATTCTCTGTAAACCTAGATTTCTAGCTTACTATTTAAACAACTTTTAGAGGATTATTTTGGGACCTCATGACATTTTTTAGATCTAAACTTTGTACTCCTTGACGGCATGAGTCTCTAAACTCCATTGTTGGGGGGTGAGGAGCTCTGCTGTGTCTCGATGAATTAATACAATTACTTCTGTTTTCCATTCAAACACGCTTGTTTCTATCTAAGATATTTATTCGCACTTCAATATGATGAATGTGATGATCTGTGACACTCATCACCATTCTCAACCAATGAACGTGTGCCTGACAACCACCTCCGTTCTACATTAGATTGAATAAGTATCTCTTGGGTTCCTTAATCAGAATCTTCGTGGTATAAGCTAGAATCCATTGGCAGCATTCTTGAGAATCCGAAAAGTCTAAACTTTGTCTGTGGTATTCTGAGTAGGATTCAAGGATTGAATGACTGTGACGAGTTTCAAACTTACAAAGGTTGCGCGTAGTGACAGACGCAAAAGGACCAACGGATCCTATTCTAGCATGAGTGAGAACCGACAGATGATTAGCCGGGCGGTGACAGCGCACCTGGACCATTTTCACTGAGAGAACGGATGGTAGCCATTGACAACGGTGATCCACCAACATACAGCTTGCCATAGGAGGAACCTTGCGTGCGTGAAGAAGAAGACAGAGGGAAAGCAGAGATTCAGAAGACAAGGCATCTCCAAAACTCCAACATATTCTCCATTACTGCAGAACAAGTATTTATTTCATGCTCTTTTATTTCTCGCAATTCAAACTGATAAATATAATTGATATCCTGACTAAGAGTTACAAGATAACCATAGATTGCTTCAAACCAACAATCTCCGTGGGATTCGGCCCTTACTCACGTAAGGTATTACTTGGACGACCCAATGCACTTGCTGGTTAGTTGTACAAGTTGTGAAAAGTGTGATTCACAATTCGTGCACCAACTTCACTCAAAGATAAGATAAGATAACTATCTTATCTCAAGGGAAGATCACTCCACACCATTAGAAATACACTAGAGCACCCAGGTATAACTCATACTCTGATTCTACAAAAAACCTGCTTAAAGCCCATGCTAACTTAAGCATCGGAGTCTCTTGCAGATAACACCACCCTCTGGTGACGAAGGATTAGCTACATCAGCACCGCCACCGCCTCCAACAAGTCGGACGTATCAGCTCCGGCCGCCACAGCAGACCTCATCTGAGATCGACCTAACAGTTTCAAGTAACCCTCGGAACAGTGATCTTGCAATAGCTCACAGATCATCTTTACTCTTTATTCTTGACAAGGCAACATACAATTGATTATGGGTGAAAACTGGTCTTGGAAGGTATATTCTAATTTTTTATAGAGTTTGTCATTAAGACTTATTTATTGTAATTGCAAATGACATAATAATTGAAAATTGTCTTCTTTAAAATCTGACGGGTAATATTTCGTTATTTGGAATAAGATTCAGTCTTGGGATAAGAACAATAGTTCCAGTTTCGTTACCGGTTAAAGCCTTGCTTCTATCACATAGTTTTCCATTCTTCTAACTTTCATTCTCGTTCCATTAGTTTGGTATATATTTTGCAGCAACATAATAGGAGCACCCTCCTTCACGATCAATTTGTGTGGTGGTAGACCTGAATAATTTATTCCATTTAGAATCTCTGGTGAGAAGGCATCTAACTCAAATTCCATATTTCCCTCCTCAGCACACACAGAGTTAGAACTTAAGTAAACTCTTTCTTCCAGGTAACCCTGTAATCATCTTGTTGTTGACATCAGTGATATAATCCAGAGTTATTGCAATAATTGCTCTATCCTTGAATTAATTTTTAACAGATAAATTGGATAACATATCTAGTTACATAAAATCATTGAGGTCATCTAAAACTTTCTCAGAATTCTTAACCAAAATGTCAGGTGGTATTTGAATGATGGATTCATTATCTGTTGTATCACCAATCAAATCATCGCCAATTTTGAGTAACCACTCTGCAAAATTCTTGAATTCTTGTATGTTGTTGTTTTCACCTAGTAGCAATCTCATGTTTTCTGTAAACTTTAGAACCTTACAGTTATCCCATAAATATGAAGAATTAATAGAAGACTAAATTATATCCTACCTTGAGCTTTTAGGAATCACGGATAAAATTTGTCTAATTTTTTTTTCTAGGACAACAACTTTACCTCCAAATGACAAATGAGCATTATACGAATTTGAGCACCTCAAGATGTCTCTAAGGCATTTGTCTAAAGTTTCATAACAATACTTACTTATCATTGGAGCTTCATCCTATATGATTAATTTGGCCTTAGTTAATAACCTTGTAAGATGAGTTCCCTATTTAATGTTGCACAAAAAATCTTCATTTTCTTTCCCTTTAAATTTTCGAATTGCATGTTCTTTGTTCTTTCTTAATCTTCAAGTTGTTCTTGTTTATTTTCCTTGTTTGATATTTGGTTTTTCTTGTTCTGTGTCTTTTTTTGTTTTTCTTGTACTTTTTTAAAATATCAGTTTTCAAAAAAAAATAATAAAATAAAATATTTTTATACATTAAACACCTTGTTAAAACACTTTAAATTTATAGCTCAATTGGCTAGAGCGTGGTGCTTATGTTCTTGGTAATTGGCTATCTTCTTTTTTTAAAAACTTTTTCAAAAATAATTTTTTTTTGAATAAATCTTGTGCCAAACTTTAAGTTTGATGTTTTCTTGTTGATTTCTCTTTAGTTTTCGAAAATTTTATTTTGGTTTTCTAAAAATTTTAAGTTTGGTGTTCTATCTTCATGTTCTTGTTGTTCTTGTGAGTCTTCAAAGTGTTCTTGAGTCTTCCTTGTGTTTTGATCTTTAAAATTTTTAAGTTTGGTGTTCCTTGGTGGTTCCCTCCAAAATTTTCGAAAATAAAGAACATTAGATCTAAAAATTTTAAGTTGTGTGTCTTTTGTGTGTTTTTCTCTTTCATCATAAAATTCAAAAATAAAAAAATATCTTTTCTCTCTATTTTAAAGTGAATTTTCGAAAATTGCTTTTAAAATTTAGATTTCTATTTCAAAATTTAAAATCTTTTTCAAAAATCATATCCTAAGTTTTTCAAATCATCTTAATTAAGTAATTATTTTAGTTTTATTTTTTTATTCTTAATTTTCGAAATCTATATTTAATTTCTAGTTATTTTATTTCATTTTTTTTCTTTTTTCATTCTCTTTTTATAAAATAAAAATAAAAATATATTTTAATTGCAATTCACATCAATTCCCTTTTCTCCATCATGGACCTAAGTGGAAATGAGCAGTCCAGAAGGACTCTGGGGTCATATGCTAACCCCACTACTGCTTCATATGGGAGCAGTATCTGTATACCCTCCATTGGAGTCAGTAGCTTTGAGTTGAATCCTCATCTCATTATCATGGTGCAGCAAAGTTGCCAGTATTCCGGTCTTCCACAGGAAGAACCTACAGAGTTTCTGGCATAGTTTTTACAAATTGCTGACACAATACATGATAAGGAAGTAGATCAGGATGTCTACAGATTATTACTGTTTCCATTTGCTGTAAAAGACCAAGCTAAGAGGTGGTTAAATAACCAACCTAAGGCTAGCATAAGGACATGGAAACAGCTGTCAGAAAAATTCCTGAATCAATACTTCCCTCCAAAACGGATGACACAGCTAAGGCTGGACATCTAAGGCTTTAAACAAGGAGATAATGAATCTCTTTATGATGCCTGGGAGAGATACAGAGAGATGTTAAGAAAATGCCCCTCTGAAATATTTTCAGAATGGGTGCAGTTTGACATCTTCTATTATGGGCTTACAGAGAAAGCTCAAATTTCTCTAGATCACTCAGCTGGTGGATCTATACACATGAGAAAGACAATTGAAGAGGCTCAAGAGCTTATTGATACAGTTGCCAGAAATCAGCATCTGTACCTAAATAGTGAATCTTCTATGAAAGAAGAGGCTAAAACAGTAACTGCTGAACTTAGTCCTGCAGAACAAATTACTGAATTCAATCAGCAATTAGACTTTCTAACAAAACAGTTGGCCGAGTTCAAGGAAATACTACAAGACACAAGAATGGCTAATATAATATGGAGGTACAGTTGAAGCAAACAGAACAACAGTTATCAAAACAAATAACAGAAGAGTGCCAAGCAGTTCAATTAAAAAGTGGGAAAACCTTAAATACCTCACTTCAAGGTAGCAGGAAGCCAAGAAATGAACAAACTGCTATTCAAAATCCCTCTGAGGATAGTAAGAGCCCAGAGAGGAATAACTCTGGCGTTCAAACACCAGAAACAAGCAAGGAGTTGGCGTCAAACGCCCAATAGAAGCTCAGTTCTGGCGTTCAAACGCCAGGAACAAGTAAGGAGTTGGCGTCCAACGCCAATCCAGCTTCTAACCCTGGCATTCAAATGCCAGTAAGGGATCAGACATACACAAGTGCTGATAACAACCCCTCTAAAAAGGCTTCTCCAACCACCTCTGTAGGAAATAAACCTACATCAATTAAGGTTGAGGAATATAAAGCCAAGATACCTTATCCTCAAAAACTCCGCCAAGAGGAGCAGGATAAGCAATTTGCTCGCTTTGCAGATTATCTCAGGACTCTTGAAATAAAGATTCCGTTTGCAGAGGCACTTGAGCAAATACCTTCTTATGCCAAGTTCATGAAAGAGATCTTGAGTCATAAAAAGGATTGAAGAGAAATTGAAAGAGTTATCCTCACTAAAGAATGCAGTGCAGTCATTCTGAAAAGCTTTCCAGAAAAGCTTAAAGATCCCGGGAGCTTTCTGATACCATGCATATTAGAGGGTAATTGCACCAAGACAGCTTTATGTGATCTTGGGGCAAGCATCAACCTAATACCTGCATCCACTATCAGAAAGCTTGGTTTAACTGAAGAAGTTAAACCAACCCGGATATGTCTCCAACTTGCTGATGGCTCCATTAAATACCCATCAGGCGTGATTGAGGACATGATTGTCAGGGTTGGGCCATTCGCCTTTCCTACTGACTTTGTAGTGCTGGAAATGGAGGAGCACAAGAGTGCTACTCTCATTCTAGGAAGACCTTTCCTAGCAACTGGACGAACTCTCATTGATGTCCAAAAGGGGGAAGTAACCCTGAGAGTCAATGAGGATGAGTTTAAGTTGAATGCTGTTAAAGCCATGCAGCATCCAGACACACCAAAAGACTGTATGAAAGTTGATCTCATTGACACTTTGGTAGAGGAGGTCAACATGGCTAAGAGTCTCGAATTAGAGCTAGAAGACATCTTTAAAGATGTTCAGCCTGATTTGGAGGGTTCAGAGGAATTGAAAGAGCCTCTGAGACTTCCTCAGGAAGAGGAGAAACCTCCTAAACCCAAGTTCAAGCCATTACCACCATCCCTGAAATATGCATTTTTGGGAGAAGGTGACATTTTTCCAGTGATCATAAGCTTTGCTTTAAATCCACTGGAAGAGGAAGCACTAATTCAAGTGTTAAAGACACACAAGACAGCTCTTGGGTGGTCCATAAGTGACCTTAAGGGCATAAGTCCAGCTAGATGCATGGACAAAATCCTATTGGAGGATGATGCTAAGCCAGTGGTTCAACCACAGAGGCGGCTTAATCCAGCCATGAAGGAAGTGGTGCAGAAAGAGGTCACCAAATTACTAGAGGCTGGGATTATTTATCCTATTTCTGATAGCCCCTGGGTGAGCTCTGTTCAAGTTGTTCCCAAAAAGGGAGGCATGACAGTGGTTTATAATGAAAAAAAAGAACTGGTTCCTACAAGAACAGTTACAGGGTGGCGCATGTGTATTGACTACAGAAGGCTCAACACAGCCACCAGAAAGGATCATTTTCCTTTACCATTCATAGACCAGATGCTAGAGAGACTAGCAGGTCATGAATATTACTGCTTTTTGGATGGCTATTCAGGTTACAACCAAATTGCAGTAGATCCTCAGGACCAAGAGAAAACAGCATTCACATGTCCTTCTGGAGTATTTGCTTACAGAAGAATGCCTTTTGGTCTGTGTAATGCACCTGCAACCTTTCAAAGGTGTATGCTCTCTATCTTCTCTGATATGGTAGAGAAATTTCTGGAAGTCTTCATGGATGACTTTTCAGTATTTGGAGACTCATTCAGCTCCTGCCTTGACCATTTAGCACTTGTTCTGAAAAGATGCCAAGAGACCAACCTAGTTTTAAACTGAGAAAAATGTCACTTTATGGTGACTGAAGGAATTGTCCTTGGGCATAAAATTTCAAACAAGGAGATAGAGATGGATCAAGCTAAAGTGGAAGTAATTGAAAAATTACCACCACCTGCTAATGTTAAGACAATCAGAAGCTTTCTGGGGCATGCAGGATTCTACAGGAGGTTTATAAAGGATTTTTCAAAAATTGCAAAACTCCTGAGCAATCTGCTAGCTGCTGACACGCCATTTGTGTTTGACACAGAGTGTCTGCAAGCGTTTGAGATTCTGAAAGCTAAGCTGGTCACAGCACCAGTTATTTCTGCACCAGACTAGACTTTACCATTTGAATTAATGTGTGATGCCAGTGACCACGCCATTGGTGCAGTACTAGGGCAGAGGCATGACAAGCTTCTACATGTCATTTATTATGCTAGCCATGTTCTAAATGATGCCCAAAAAAATTACATAACCACAGAAAAAGAATTTCTTGCAGTGGTTTATGCCATTGACAAGTTTAGATCATACTTAGTAGGATCAAAAGTGATTGTGTACACTGACCATGCTGCTCTTAAATATCTACTCACAAAGCAGGATTCAAAACTAAAATGTCAGTGATATAATCCAGAGTTATTGCAATAATTGCTCTATCCTTGAATTAATTTTTAACAGATAAATTGGATAACATATCTAGTTACATAAAATCATTGAGGTCATCTAAAACTTTCTCAGAGTTCTTAACCAAAATGTCAGGTAGTATTTGAATGATGGATTCACTATCTGTTGTATCACCAATCAAATCATCGCCAATTTTGAGTAACCACTTTGCAAAATTCTTGAGTTCTTGTATGTTGTTGTTTTCACCTAGTAGCAATCTCATGTTTTCTGTAAACTTTAGAACCTTACAGTTATGCCATAAATATGAAGAATTAATAGAAGACTAAATTATATCCTGCCTTGAGCTTTTAGGAATCACGGATAAAATTTGTCTAAGTTTTTTTTCTAGGACAACAACTTTACCTCCAAATGACAAATGAGAATTATACGAATTTGAACACCTCAAGATGTCTCTAAAGCATTTGTCTAAAGTTTCATAACAATACTTACTTATCATTGGAGCTTCATCCTATATGATTAATATGGCCTTAGTTAATAACCTTGTAAGATGAGTTCCCTATTTAATGTTGCACAAAAAATCTTCATTTATGGTCAAAAGAACCTTGAATGTACAGTTCTTCCATTAGGCAACAGAAGAACAACAATTCCACTTGAAGCAACATTTAAAATTATACCTCATTTAGATCTAATTGAGTATGATATAATTGACCATAAAAATATTTTTTCATAACCACTTATTTTGACCATATAAGAAGAAAAGTTCAACCATATTACCTCTAGCAGCATCTATTATTTTTGGTTTAAAAAACACTTCATTGGTAAATATATCCCTTAAAAATTAGTGTTGTGATTAATATAGATATCAAAATTATTAAAATATTAAAAAAAACACAAGATAGCCGATACAAATACAAGTGTTCAATGTATAAAAAATTTAATTATGATTTCTTAGGTGCAGTAACTATGATTTATAATATTAAATCAATATATGTATTAAGAGAATGAAGTAAAGCAAGTATGAAACTTTCATATATATAATCCAAATTTTGAGTAATAGTTTTAAATATATTTTATTTTTTTATATTTCTAAAATATTATCAAAGAAAGAAAAAATGTTAAGGTAAACACTAATAAACAATTGAAACATTTGTATGATAATTTTATTCTAAAAAAATAGTATTATTGTTTATATTTATTAATCACTCTTAACGCTCTTTGGCTAATATTTATTATAAGGTGAATTATCCAACTTTTTTTTAAATAAAGAGTAAGTTATCTTTTATCATACACGTCTAATAATTATTAGATGAAATTGATTTATTTATTATAATTAATTTTAAGTCTTAATTTAATCTAAATTTTGGTAATCTAACCAGTTAACAATAAAATAAAAAATTCAAAAAATATATTAAAAACTCAAGTATAAAAATTTTAAAATTCTTTCTATGATAACTCGATTTATTTTTTTAATTTTTTCAAAAAATTTTTCCGTTTTTTCCAAAAAAAAATTTTAAGTCTTTTCCTTCTCATGTCTCATACAAATGGATGTTCTTTCCCTTCTCATCGTTATTTTTAAGTTTCTCTTACATACTTGGATTAATTCCTCATGTAATATAAGTTATAACCCACTCTAAAAAATAATGAAAAATCTATATTAATAGTAGTTTGATTTATAACCCATTTTAAAAAATACAACTTGAAAGGAATCCTTAATTATTCATGAGAATCAAATGCTTTTCACAAACATTATTATTGTAGCTCCCAATATATTTATAATAACCCAGTAACGATGATGATGATGATTTGAGAAAAAACACAAAGTTATATTCACTAACATTATTATCCCTCAATTTTTGGATGTGAAAGATACTATTTACAATTTTTTTGCCACTATTATAATCTTGATCATAATCACCACCAACATCAATATATAGATAAGAAAAATCATGATTAACTACTACAAAGCCGGATAACTTACCCTTTATTTTGAAAAGGATTCGGTAGAATTTACCTTATTATAATTATAGCTTAAATTGAATTTTACAATGGCAAAAATTTTCATAATAAACAATAGTTACCTTTCATTTGCAGTAATCTATTTTGTTCGTATAGTATGTCATTAGAGAGAAAATTTTAAGTCTTTTTTCAAACAAACTCTGGCTTACTCATGTGTTTGATGTTAATAAAACAATAAAAAGTCTCCTTAGAAAAGTTACTGAGCGTTATATTCCTGTTTCAGATATTACATCAATGAATTTTCTGTCATCCTACAACAGTCTTAGTGCATAGCATGCATTTTTGAAGGAGTTATAAACTACACCATCAATTGTTCTTAGATCACTGAAACTCATGCATCTCTTTTAAATGTTAAAAAGTAGCCTTAGATAGTAATCTTTTTTATTCATTGGTGGTATATGATATATCCTTCCTATGACATACCCTTACTTTCTATGTGTCCACATATAATGCTCTCTATTCCAAATAAATTTTGTTGGAAACTCAGAATAAGTCAAGTTTCTTGCATTAATATGGTATTTATTTGCTCTGAACCATCCAATCAACATAGATTTCTTGAAAAAAGAAATTTTACAATCAACTGAATTGTATCAGTATCTTTGTAAATAATTGGTTGATCATTAAAAAAATGGAATAACGACAATCTTATTACTACTTGTTCTTTCATTTGAATAGGATAACCAAATAATCTTCATACAGCTGCACATGCTGTTATATATTTACAATCATAGTAATTACGTATTTTCTCTACCTGAGTTCTATTGTTTTGATAAAATCCAACTGTCACTTTGTCATTACCCTTGTGAAGAGATACTTGAATAGATATTTGATTGCTGAAGTGATTATCAGAAATTTTACAATCATTGATCGAATTTACTATACGTGACTCCTTCTTGAAAGATATTTTGCAAGTGTATACAGTCGAAAGATATATTCCGCTTGATTTCTCAATCGCAAAATTTGAGAAGATATAAACCTTCTCTTCTACCAGTCATTCTCAAACATCTTTGTAAAATAATTCTTGATTGAACAATGAATTTTACCGCACTGCAAAACAAATTAAATATAAAAACTATTAACATCTATAAAGTTATTAAATCGCACTATCTTTATCTTGTGGAAGGGTGTACTTATCAAATAAACTAAAAATCCAACTGAGTTCTATTGTTTTGATAAAATCCAACTGTCACTCTGTCATTACCCTTGTGAAGATACTTGAACAGATATTTGATTGCTGAAGTGATTATCAGAAATTTTACAATCATCGATCGAATTTACTATACGTGACTCCTTCTTAAAAGATATTTTGCAAGTGTATACAGTCGAAAGATATATTCCGCTTGATTTCTCAATCGCAAAATTTGAGAAGATATAAACCTTCTCTTCTACCAGTTCATTCTCAAACATCTTTGTAAAATAATTCTTGATTGAACAATGAATTTTATCGCACTGCAAAATAAATTAAATATAAAAACTATTAACATCTATAAAGTTATTAAATCGCACTATCTTTATCTTGTGGAAGGGTGTACTTATCAAATAAACTAAAAATACGAACTAAAAATATTTATAAACTGAACTTAGCATCACTTAGAAAAAATTTAGAAAAACAATCAACAAACCTTATCAGCCATTAGAATTATTTCTATGTAAGTTGTCTTACCCTAGTCAAACTTGAATGGAACTTTCCATAGTTTTAAAATTCTTACCTTTATTCTCCATACTTTCTCATCACATAATTCACTATAGGTGATACTATTGATAAGATCGCAGATAATAGCAATTAGGTATGAAAAAAAAAGTAGCATAAGAATTATGTCTAAATTATGAATTTTCAGATAATAATTTAAGAGAAAATTTACTATTGTTCATTATATATACTAATAATATGCTAATATTTTCAAAACTATACCAATAATATTAATAGCTGAAAAATAATTATGGATACTCACCACAATTATAATAAATTTAAGATCTTGTTTGAGTCGTTGGTATTTCGGCAGTAATTTGTTAATTAATATAGGAAAGTTAACGAATTGATGGGACTAAAATGAAAATCTAAGTGACATTTGAAAAAAGAGGCGAGTAAAGTTATGTATCATCTTCATATAATTATCAATTTAATTACGGGGATATACTCCAAAATAAAACATATCAATTTAAATTAAACATTATTAAATAATTAAAACTAAAAAATTTTTAGTAATTATTTTAGCATTTAATATAAATTTATTCCTTTATAATTATTAATTAAACATATACTCACGATCTTTTAATATTGTTTGTCATATATTGCCTAATAAACTTTAATAATTGATACCTAAAATAAGTGATCTACACTTTAACACATAAAAGTAAACAACACTTAGACAACACTTTATTATTAAGAATTGACACTTTATTTTATTAGTTACAGAAAAAATTTGATTTTAGTAGTTTAAGTAGATATTCGCTACCCGATGAAAATTATTCGAACTTGTATGAGAATTCAGAAATATAGAATCTCGGGTGTAACTATCGGTTCACACTCATATATAAAGTGAAAAGTATATAATTTTTATTCTTTCCTTTATATATCACAATACACTTCAAGATGTATGAGAATAAGTACCAGGCTAGCCAATACATATTTATCTGTAACGAATTCTACTTTTAACTTCCTTACTTAAAAGAAAATCAAATAAAAAAATAAGAAAGAATTATTGAGGATGCTATAAACATAATATATTATATTTGTCATTATTGTTGGAACAAGAGCAAATCATATTAATAAGTAATAACATATTTTTCCCGCTTTCTCAAACATAAAATACGTGAGAAAAGATAATCAATTCCTATTTTCCATCAATCTAACAACTATTTGAACAGTTAGTGGAAAATAAATCCAAATTTAATTAAAGATACATAAGCTTGAAACTAATTAATGAAAGATATGCAGACCAAAGCAGACACGGTTTGGCCAAATCCGTAGCAAAAGGGTTAACCCTTTTAAACCTCAAGTAACAAAGAAAAATTGCTACAAAATTCACCACACAAAAAAATGGTGCAAGCCAATACGCACCCATGACGAGGACAATGGGGTGCCATGTGATGCCTAGAGAGAGTTGAACCAGGTAGAGTGACATTACATCACGTGATTCCCCTCTGAACCCGCCATCGGCCCAAACAAGCCACGTAGCAAGGCCCATGAAAAAAGAGCAACCCAACGTGGCTAGATGAATGAACCATAATGGTGGGAACCAGAACGGCTTGGTTAAGCTATGGTACTTTCGGCCCGAGCCGAATAGGATGATTATGGCTAGAGTTATGGTGAGAGGAACAAGAACACCTATGGCTAGGGAACGTAGTGCTCTCCTGGCTTTGGTTCTCTTTGTTTCATGCAAGGATTTTTGAGAAGGCATCATGGGGATTAGTACAGATTTGTTTAATTTTAGGTTTTATGATAATAATGTAGAGAAAAGTCATCATCAAAATTGGACAGCTAAAAATTAGAGAGATTAAATTGGTGAAACGAGTGTAATTGAGTAAAATGCGGTTTTGGTTTGTATCGGAGATATGTATATAAATGGTAAGTGATATCGATGATCAAAGATTTATAAGTGTTTATGAATATGAATTGCTAATATAGATGGTGAATTATCCCTTCATTTTTTTTATGAAAAGATAAATTTTTAGTAACTTGCTCAAGTGAGATAAATCATTGAAGTAAATTCCTTTTATTGAAAGGTAACGATCAGATCAGTTGATAAAAATGTGGTGACGATAAAAGTGACGATTCATATAACTACAAGTTTAATATCTACTATTATCCACGAGGGTTATTTTCTAATCAACATTGTTATATATTTTAGAATTGTTAATACATATGATTAATAGTGAACTAGTTGGTAATATTTAACCATTCAACTAAAATGCATTGTTTGTTCTAAGGTTTTTCAACTAAAAGTAACATTTTTTTACCAAAATATTTAAGAAATGGATATATAGATAGCATGTTTAATTTATCAGACTAGCTATAAATGGTCTGGCCAAAAAAATTATGGCTCATGAAAAATGAGCGTAAACAAATTAGATCGTTTAACTCGTAAATTTAGACTGATCCTTTTAACAATCTTAGTAACAACCTGCAAGATAATAATTTAAATTAAAATTATCTTTAATTTAATATCTATAATATTTATAATTATACATTTATTATATCTAATATTATACATTTATTTTAAAAGTATTTCATGAATAAAAAAAGAATAAATAAGATTGCCTCTGATTTTCAAACTATAACCCTGTAATTATTAAGTGTTATTGGTATACCCAAGAATGAAGAATGCACTTTATGCAGAGAATATGCAGAGTGTTTTGGAAACTGAATATACTTCTTTATTTGATATGTAATTCACCTATTACAATATAGCATATATATATATATATATATTTATATTCCAGGGATGCATAAGCATAACTAATTGATAGAAATCTAAATTCTTCTTAACAGAATTATAACTAATTCAAACAGATTCTAACTAATTCTAGTTAACTTATCACACACATCACTAATCTCTTCCCTTAACACCCCCTCTCAAGCTTAGTTGGGATTTGATTCCCAACCTAATCTTGGACTTAAAGTGATCAAAAAGCTTAGACGACAATGGTTTAGTCAACAAGTCTACTACCTGATCTTGTGCCGGCAAATTAACAACAAATACTTGTTTCTGGTTGACAAGCTCTCGAAGAAAATGCAGGTCAGTTTCAAGATGTTTACATCTGCTATGCATAACTGGATTTACTGCCAACATACATGTACTTTGATTATCACAGTAGATAGTAGGTGTAATCATTTGTGGTACTTGTAGTTCCTTCAAGAGATTCTGAATTGCCATAATCTCCGTTTGAGCTGATGCAACTGTGCGATACTCTGCTTCCGTGCTTGATCTTCTCACCTTAGAGACTGTTTTCCACACTTCCAGGCTATCAAATTACTCCCTAAGAACACCAAATATCCACTCACAGATCTTCTATCATCTAAATCTGTCGCCTAATCTGCATCAGCAAAAGAAATAATTCGATAGTCAATGCATTTGCAAAATATCACTCATTGATTCATACTACCTTAAAGATATCTCAATATTCGCTTGACTGCTTTCCATTGTTCAACTGTAGGTCTACTCATGAACTAGGAACACTTGTTCACTGCAAAGGCAATGTCTGGCCTTGTTATAGTCAGATATTGAAGAGCACCTACTATGGACCTATACTTCTTTGGATCTTCAAACACCTCTGAATCATTCTTGTGTAACCTTAATGAGGATACCATAGGAGTGGGCATAGATTTAGATTGATGCATCCCTGCCCTATGCAGCAAGTCATTCGTGTATTTTGTTTGCGTAAGTAGGAGTTTGTTACTGTCCAAAAATTCAGCTTCCAGGCCCAAGAAGTAATTAAATTTGCCTATATCCTTCAAAGAAAATTTGTTATTCAATGCAACAATTAAATCATCAATTTCAATAGGATTGGAACCTGTTATAACAATATTATCAACATAGATAATCATATATATAATTGACACAGATGACTTTCTAATAAACAAGGCAACATCAGAAGTAGATGTATAAAAGCCAAACTGCTTCAATGTTTGGGATAGAGTCTTATACCAAGCCTTTGTTGCTTGTTTGAGACCGTAGATTGCCTTATGCAGTTCGCAGACCTGGTTAGAGTTCTGAACAGCATAGCCAATAGGTTGTTTCATATATACTCGATCTTCTAAATGTCCATTAAGGAATGCATTGTCAAAATCAAATTGTCTCATCACCCAACCTTGTGTCAAGGCTATAGTGATGATAATTCTAATAGTTGTAGGCCTCACTACAGGATTGTACACCTCTTCATAGTCAATTCCTTCTATTTGGTGAAATCCCTTAGCTACAAGTCTTGCTTTGTATCTAAGGATTTCACCATTTTGATTCTTTTTAATTGCAAAAACCCACTTACACCCCACTATAGTGGCATTTTATGGTGGTTCAGTCAGAGTCCATTTCTCTGTCCATAGCCTCTTTCCAATGTTTACATTTTAAGGCTTGGTGTACTATAGAAGGAATTTCATTAATCAGATCAATTACTTTAGTTGTTGTAGTCAGAAGCGTTTGGTGTTTGGTGATTCCAGATTTGGATCTAGTCACCATATGATGAATGTTGTTGGTCTCAACTGTTGGGGAAGAAGTTTTTGGTATGAGGGTAAATGGATTTCAATTCCAGATATGGGAATTGGTGATGAATGAGGTAAAGGATTAGGTGTGGTGGCGAAGTGTTGGTTATCAAAGGATGTACTTGTTGAAGGGGATGATGGTGTGAGATTGGTGGCACCAGGACCAGATTGTATATCATTTGATGGTGAGATATTTATATTTGAATTTGATAATGTAGAGTTAGTAAGGGTATTTTCTTTCCTAAAAATAGGTATGCTGTTAGAAAGTGTTGTGGTTGGACTTGTGTGTTGGCTATGGATGGTTGAATTAGTGCTAATTTCTGCAGAATGAGATTCTTTAGTTGAGGAATTATGAAATAGTGTATAATAAGGAAAGACACACTCATCAAAGACAACATTTCTTGCCAAATACAGTTTTCCATCTTTGGAAAGACATTTATAACCACTATGGTTTGCATCATATCCTAAAAAAACAAGCAAAGTTGGAATTTATAGTCAAATTTTCTGTTGTTGTATGGCCTTAGCAAATGATAGCAGGCACAACCATATACTCTAAACTTTGAATAATCTGGTTTATTATGAAATAAAACCTCAAAAGGACTCGTGGACTTGAGAACAGGAGTGGGTAGTCTATTAATCACATGAACGGCAGTGGTAAAGGCAGAATCCCAATGTATTAAAGGCATAGAAGCTGTAGCTAAAAGAGATAGACCAGTTTCAGTGATGTGCCTGTGTTTTCTCTCAATACTTCCTTGTTGTTGGTGTGTATATGGACATGACATTCTATGAAAAATACGATGAACTGATAAGTAGGAACTAAAAGACTTTGATAAGAACTCTTGCCCATGATCACTTCGTAGGGATTTAATCTTACATCCTGTTTGATTTTCTACGTAAGTTTTGTAATGCTTCTAAGGCTTGACTTTTGTTAACTAGAAGGTAAGGACAAGTAAATTTGCTATATGCATCTAAAAAACTGATGTCGTACCTAAAGCCATTAAATGAGGTAAATGGTGCTAGACCCCAAATATCTATATAAACTAATTCTAAGGGAGTGGTGTAAACATGTTCAGAATTATGGAATGGCAATTGATGCATCTTTTCCATGGTACTCTATGTTGTTCATTTTGACTACAGAGGCTTAAACCACACTGATTCATAACTTGAGATACAGTTCTTAAGGCACTATGACCAAGTCTTTTGTGCCATAATTTATTATTACTGAATTTGCTGGTCTGTGTCTTAAAGGCTACAGGAGGGGAATCTAAAAATTTTTTGTCATTAGTCTTATTAAAAACATGGAGTTCAGATATGCTAGAATTAGAAGGAGAATAATTAGAATTAATACAAGAAGATGAATCAGGCACATGCTTTATTGAGTTATGATTTATTATAGCAAAATTGCTATCACATACACAATCAGTAGTAGTAGAAAGAATACATGATTGATTATTATTATATGCTACGGTAGGTGTCTGACTATTATTATTCTTTAAAAAAACAAAATTACACGTGTTATGTAAAGAAGATAAATGAGCAGTAGAGTAATGTCTTGTAGCAGGATTCAAATCAGTAGCTTTAGGTATCACTAAATCATTGAAGGAGTAGATTCCTCCTTTAGCTTTGCCTTGTAGCTAGGAGAAGTTTCCTAGTAACCTGATCACGAATCAAATAGAATTTAGGCCAAAATTCAAAATAAACATTGTTATCCTCAGCAAACTGTGAGGCACTTAATAGATTTTGGGTAATGGTAGAAACATGAAGTAATTTGGTTAATTTAAAGCAGATATTTTGAGATTTATCATAAAGAAGAGTAGAACCAGAATTTAAGATAGGCACTCCCTGACCATTACCAACGAATAACTTCTCAGGGCCTTGAATTGATTCAGTGGTATTCAAGAAATTAGCTTGCTCAGCTGTAATATGATGAGAAGCACCCGAATCTGCATACCAAGCTCCATCATTTGTTGGTGTTGATGTAGATATATAGGCCTTTGGTTGATGAAATGAGGTTGCTGGAGGTGGTGGAAAAGAGTTTGCATATGGAATTGGTGGTTGAGATGAGGTGGAGGAGGAAGGATTTTGGTACTGAGCATCAAAGCGATGAAAATAATTCTAAACTACATGGCCAATTCTTCCACATAATTGGCATTGTGGCCTCTGATTGGTGAACCGGCCCCCTCCTCTCATGAACCTTCCTCCCCTACCTCTTCTTCCATTAATTCCTCTTCCAAAATTAGGGGTTGATGATGCTGAAATTTGAGTGAAGTTGGCTAAAGCTATACTTTGTTCAGACTTCTTGAAATTCTCAAGTATGTCTTCATAGGCCAAAAGAAAAGATTCAGCTTCATTGACGGTGAAATTTGCCATTCGAGATATTACTGAAGTAATGTATTGGTATTCTTCTGTGAGACCATCCATAATAGCTTGGATGTGATCATCTTCCTAAAAATGATAGCCAATTGCAAGAAGGAAATATACCAATTTTCGTATTGTTGAGAGATAATCAGTTATGGTAGAAGTTTTCTTGCACGCTCTCAATTGAGTCTTCAAACTTTGTATTCTTGTTCTTGATGAAGTAGTGAAGATATCAGTGATCTTTTTCAACTGTTCAGAGAAGGAGGTACAATGATGCAAGAAGGAGGACCATAATAATCATGCACCAAGCTCTTGATACCATGTAAGTGTTCTTGGTATACCCAAGAATGAAGAACTGCACTTTATGTAGAGAATACGCAAAATATTTTGAAAACTGAATATACTTCTCTATTTGATATATAATTCACTTAAGATGCATCAACATAACTAATTGATAGAAATATAAATTCTTAACAAAATTATAACTAATTCAAATAGATTCTAACTAATTCTAATTAACTTATCACACATCACTAATCTCTTCCCTTAATAAACCCTAAAACATTTTTTATATAAAAAATATTTGATAACAAAAAAAATAAAATAAAAAATAACCTAAATTTTTTTTATTAACTTCTTTAACTATAACACACACATTTATTTTTCTTTTTCTCACGCTCTATTTTTTCACCCGGACAAATAATAATAATTGAATAAGATATACATTGTGTATTAACAGTAATAATAAAAAGTATATTAATAATAGGTTTAATTACTTTATTGGTCCCTATAGTTTTGTGAAATTTTCAATTAGGTCCTTATACTTTTTTTTCTTTTAATTGAGTCCTTGCACTAATTTTTTTTAATTGAGTCCCTACACTTTTTTTTTCCTTTTATTTAGGTCTTTATACCAATTTTTTTTTTAGTTGGGTCCCTATAAAATTAAGCCAATTACTACTAAGAGGGACTTAATTGAAACAAAAAAATTAGTATAGGGACCCAATTAAAAAGAAAAAAAGTATAGGAACCTAATTGAAAATTTCACGAAACTATAAAAACCAACAGAGTAATTAAACCTTAATAATATTCAATTTAATTTGTGAACTATTATGGCAAAGATATTATTTACTATTAACAATTCTACTAAATCCGGTGGATTTTTTCTACTACGATACTTGTGCCAAATTTTTGTCTATTATGCACATAATTCAATCTATTTTCTTTAATTTTTTTTTGTTTCATATAGTAAAAATAGTTAAAATATATTTAATTTAATATCTATAACTATACATATAACATCTATAATTTCACACAAATAATACCTATAATTTCATACGTATAATATTTATATTTTTATATATAATATTCATAATTAATAAATTTTTATGATTAATATTATCAAATTTTAATATATATATTTTTCGAATTATTATCTCACATGTGCGTTAATATAGATCATAATTTTAAAGTGATGAGTTTGGAAAACTCTAAATTAATATTTGTGATGACTAAACATTATTAAAAAATAATTAATTACAAAATTATTAATCTGATTTTCATTTAACATATATTGATTAAATAATTTTGTTACAGGTTTTAATATTGGACCGAAAAACAAATTTCTGGTGCAAGCCCAAATTACATTCAGCCTTTGGTTTTGATAATATATGATGGATATGGCTGAATTGGTTCTTTATGTTACTTGGGCCAATTTAATCTATTATGGCTACAAGTCCAAGTTGAAAAATGCCTTCCTATTTGCTTTATGCATGTTCTAAAATTCATCAGGAAAGCAAATGTTGCTATTGGGCTTGATTTAATTATTATTGCAACTAAGCCCAATTCCATTTGAGATGAGAATTCCTCGTGCTTTGTCCGAATCCATGAAGCAAAGAAAAACAAAACCTCAATGCTTCCAACGGATTCCATTACACTTCTTGGAAGGATTTCAAAGTTAATTTAAGCATTGGGAATATAAGTAAGTGAGAGAAGATTGATTTGATTGAAAGCATCATTGCTACACGCCACACTAAGGGAAGTAAAATCAAGCTATTTTCAATTAATTAGTTTAACCACTTTGAATTGCTTTTCTTCAGATTCTCTTTTCTCTCTCATTCTTTCTTCTTCTTCGGTCATTGTCCAGGAAACAATGGAAGCTATGTTCAACTATCAAAAGAAAGAAGGAGCTACATGCATCAAGACCATCAAGCTAATGATGGCAAGAAAACATACTAAAATAAAAATGAGCTGTGACTAAGATTGTCACCAAACATGGATAGATTTGGTGAGGTAATCTTGGGTTCTTTATGCTCAAAAAGGAAGAAGAAGATCTCGGCCAGCAAGGAGAGATTCTTGGAGGAGATGGCTTGTCTTTGATTCTGCTCAACTACCACAGGAAGTAGCTAGAGTGGCGAAGTGATGGTAGAGGCAGAGATTGAAGCAGATGAAGTCATCATCATCATGAAGCATCAAGGGCCAGAAATCTATCTTGGAGAGCAAGCCAAGGATGGAGAGCTCGGATTGATGAAGAGTGATGACCAAGGAAGGACTAGAGGTAATTGCATGTTGGTTATTGCATGGTTATCTCTTCCCTCTCTGTGTGGCCGAACCGATTTCTTGAAGGAAGAAGAAGTTGGCTTGGGTTTTTGGCTTCAAGTGTGGAGGCTTCTCTCTTCTATAAAAAAGGAGAACAGCCATTGTTTGGAGCAAGGAGTTAGAAGTAAGCAGTGAGAGTGCAAGGCACAGAATTCTCAGAGCTACCTAAGCTTACAGATTTTCTTCTCCTTCAATGTATTATGTTTAGTATTTTTCTGTTTAATTTTGTCATGTCTTGAGTCTCATGGAAAAAAGCAAACAGTGAGGTTTGTAATGAAAAAGCCATAGAGCGGAAAAAGGCAGAGAGTGCAAAATTAAAAGAAAAAGCCATAGATGTCTTAGAGTTCCTTTGTTCATCTATGTTGTGTTTCATGATTCTGTGGGAATCCCCTTGTAAGTTGGGTTAGCACTTTATAGTTTGTAATCAGTTTGATTATAGTGAAATTCCATCATTGTTGTGATGGAGACTAGATGTAGGCTGCACTGCACTTAGCAGCTGAACCAGGATATATCTGGGTGTAATCTTTCTTCTCTCCTACTCCATTTCTGTTTTCTACTGCACAAGAGCAAAAACAAAAAATGTCTCGTGCCAAGTGACGAGACAAAATGAAAAAGTCTCGTGGCTAGGGACGAGCTAAAAACAGAAAAGTCTCCTCTAAGTCCAGCAAGTGTTAGCAAGCAAAAAGGGGGCTAAGATTCAACCCCCCTTCTCTTAGCCACTGAAACCATCAATTGGTATCAGAGCTTGGTCTCAAAGAGATCAAGCTTTGCAGCTTGGAGTAAAGATCCTCATGGCAGAAAACAGTGGCGTAAATGTGGTGTCCTATAATCTGACTGAAGGTCAATCAAGCAACAGACCTCTTTTTTTCAATGGGAAAAATTATACCTATTGGAAGGAGAGGATGAAGATATTTGTACAAGCAGTGGATTACAGACTTTGGAAGATTATCCTGGAAGGGCCTCAATTTCCAACTACCACAAGTACAGATGGAGTAGTCACTCTTAAACCAGAAGCAAGATGGACTGAGGAAGATAGAAAGAAGATAGAATTAAATGCCAAGGCAGTAAATCTGCTAAACTGTGCTATCAGCTTTGAGGAGTACCGACGGGTATCAAGATGCACAACGGCAAAGGAAATCTGGGACAAATTGCAAATCACCCATGAAGGAACCACCATTGTAAAAAAGACTCGGACAGACATGTTGAATAGAGAGTATGAAATGTTTGCAATGAAGGAAGGAGAGTCCATTGATGAACTGTTCGAACGGTTCAACTCCATCATTGTTGGCTTAGATGCTCTGGGAATTACACATTCAGAATCTGTGCTAGTGAGAAGAGTGTTGAGATGTCTCACAAAAGAGTGGGAAACAAAAGCTTTAATTATTTCTGAGAGCAGTGGCTTAGATTCTATGACAGTTGATGATTTGAGAGGAAATCTTCTTGCTTTTGAAAACACCTATTTGAAAAAAGATTCAAAAAAGAAAGGAATTGCCTTTTCTTCTGTGACTAACCCTCTGGATGATGAATCCAGTGATAACTCTTATGAAAATGAGTTTGTGTTATTTGCAAAAAAATTCAGGAAAATGGTGAAGCTTAAAGGCAAAGACAACAGCTCAAGGAAGATAAAGAAAGACCTGAGCAAAGTAACCTGTTACAATTGCAAGAAAATGGGGCATTTCAGATCTGATTATCCCAAGTTAAAAAAGGAGGAGAAGCCGAAAAGAGTAAAGAAGAAGGGACTGATGGCTTCATGGGAAGACTTGGAGAATGACTCAGATGATGATGATGAAGAAACCGAGACCAAGTCACAACCATATCTCATGGCAGATCACATAGATCAGGTGTGCCTAGCATCCAAACGGAAAGAAAATATGTGGTATATGGACAGCGGATGCTCTAGGCATATGACCAGAAAGACAACCTTCTTCATAAAGCTTGATGAATATGATGGAGGACTTGTCACTTTTGGTGATGATGCAAAAGAAAAAATAGTGGCTGTTGGAAAAGTTGGTAAAAATTTTTCTTCTTGTATAAATGATGTTCTCCTTGTACATGGTTTGAAACATAATTTGCTTAGTGTTAGTCAATTGTGTGATTTAGGTTTTGAAGTTGTTTTTAAGAAGTTTGTTTGTTTGGTTGTTTGTGAGAAAACTGGGGATATTTTATTTGAAGCCAAAAGGTGTAACAATGTGTATGGATTAACCCTTGAGGATTTAAAGGAACAAAATGTAACATGCTTTACATCTCTTGAATCTGAAAAATGGCTTTGGCATAGAAAGTTGGGTCATGCTAGCATGTACCAAATTTCTAAGCTAGTCAAAAAGAATTTGGTTAGAGGAATTCCAAATATTAAATTTGATAAGGATCTTACTTGTGATGCTTGCCAATTGGGCAAACAAGTAAAATCATCTTTTAAATCAAAAGAAGGAATCTTAACCAAAAGGCCATTGGAAATGTTACATATTGATCTTTTTGGTCCTACTAGAACTCAAAGTTTAGGAGGTAAACACTATGGTCTTGTGGTGGTAGATGATTACTCTAGATTTGGTTGGGTACTTTTTCTTGCTCATAAGAATGATGCTTTTCATGCCTTTTCTACTCTTTGCAAGAAAATTCAAAACAAAAAGGATTTGAAAATTGCCCATTTGAGAAGTGATCATGGAAGAGAATTTGAAAATCAAGATTTTGAAAAATTCTGTGATGACTTAGGATTTTCTCATAATTTTTCATGTCCTAGAACCCCCCAACAAAATGGGGTGGTTGAAAGAAGGAATAGAAGCCTTCAAGAGATGACTAGGGCTATGCTATGTGAGAATGAAATTCCTAAATTTTTGTGGGCTGAAGCTGTGAACACAGCATGCTATATTTTGAATAGAACAATCATTAGAAAAGGGTTAAAGAAAACCCCTTATGAGCTATGGAAAGGAACCCCTCCAAATCTTAAGTACTTTCATGTTTTTGGATGCAAATGTTTTGTGCTTAATAATAAAGAAAATCTTGGAAAGTTTGATCCAAAATCCTATGAAGGAATGTTTGTTGGATATTCCACCACAAGCAAGGCCTGTAGAATTTATCTCAAGGGGTATAGGACTATAGAGGAATCCATACATGTTACTTTTTGTGATTCTAACTTAATTTTCAGTACTGTGATAAATAATGATTCAGATGGTAAAGAAGCTGGAACAAGCAAAGAAAATCCCAAATCTGTTCAGAATGATGAATCTGCCAGTCCAGTTTCATCTCGTCAGATTGGAGGAGACATTTCCATTTTGTCTCCTGAGCAGGCACGAGCAACTGAAACAGTGAGACCACCAGAAGTTCATCAAAGCTCTACACCTGTCCGAAAGCCTAGAGAATGGAAGTCCATGAGGGGTTATCCTCATGACTTCATCATTGGTAATTACTCTCAAGGAGTAAAAACAAGATCATCCACCAAAAGGCAAACCGAACCTAGCAATCTTGCTCTCTTGTCACAAATAGAGCCCAACAATGTCAAACAAGCTCTTGAGGACCCATCATGGGTTAAAGCAATGGAAGAGGAGCTTGCTCAATTTGACAAGAATGAGGTTTGGACACTAGTACCTCATCCGGATGGTAAGAAAATTACCGGTACTAAGTGGGTATTTAAAAATAAGCTTGGTGAGGATGGACAAGTTGTTCGTAACAAGGCTAGATTAGTGGCCCAATGTTACGATCAAGAAGAGGGTATAGATTTTGATGAGTCTTTTGCTCCGGTAGCTAGAATGGAAGCAATTAGATTGCTTCTTGCCTATGCCGCCCATAAAGGTTTCAAAATGTTTCAAATGGATGTTAAGTGTGCTTTCCTTAATGGCTTTATTGATAGAGAAGTGTATGTGGCACAACCCCCCGGTTTTGAACAAAAAGAGTTTCCAAATCATGTTTTCAAATTAACTAAGGCTCTTTATGGTCTTAGACAAGCTCCAAGAGCTTGGTATGAAAGGCTGAGTGCTTTCTTGTTGGAAAATCAATTTCAAAGGGGTACCACCGACACTATTTTATTTATTAAAGCATCTAATGATGACATACTCCTTGTTCAAGTTTATGTTGATGATATTGTATTTGGATCGGCCAACATTTCCTTGTGTGAAGAGTTTGGAAA
Source organism: Arachis ipaensis (assembly GCF_059453495.1). Lineage (NCBI taxonomy): Eukaryota > Viridiplantae > Streptophyta > Magnoliopsida > Fabales > Fabaceae > Arachis > Arachis ipaensis. The sequence goes on from NC_142439.1 coordinate 18,759,573, forward strand.
ACTCATGACTAGTGAGTTTAGAATGAGTTTAATGGGAGAGCTTACTTTCTTTCTTGGCCTCCAAATTAAACAAACTCCTAGTGGTACTTTTATTTACCAAGGAAAGTATGCAAAAGAACTTACTAAAAAGTTTGGCCTAGAAAATTCCAAAGCAATGGGTACACCAATGCATCCCAACACAAAACTTGAAAAGGATGATGATGGTCAAGATGTGGATGAAACAAGGTATAGGGGAATGATAGGTTCACTCATGTACCTTACCTCCTCTAGACCGGACATTGTCCAAAGTGTGGGTGTATGTTCAAGGTTCCAATCTCACCCAAAAGAATCCCATCTCACGGCTGTTAAGCGCATCATTAGATATATTAAGGGAACTTGTGATTATGGATTATGGTATCCTAAATCTGATGACTTTTGTGCAGTAGGGTTTTGTGATGCAGATTTTGCGGGAGATAGAGTGGATAAACGAAGCACATCCGGCATGTGTTGCTTCCTTGGAAGCTCACTCAATATGTGGTCAAGTAAAAAGCAAGCCACAGTGGCTTTATCCACAGCTGAAGCAGAATACATTTCCGCATCTGCATGTTGCACTAAATTAATTTGGTTAAAAACACAATTAGAAGATTACAAATTAAAAATCAATAGTATACCCTTATTTTGTGATAATATGAGTGCTATAAACATTTCAAAAAATCCTATTTTGCACTCAAGAACAAAGCACATTGAAATTAAATATCATTTCATTAGAGAACATGTGCAAAAGGGAACTATTGATATTCAATTTGTAAAATCTGAAGACCAAATTGCTGATATTTTTACGAAACCCCTCTGTGAAGATAGATTCTGTACCTTGAGAAAGAGTTTGGGAATGTTTGATTTAAGTTTCATTGAAAATTTGTGAATTTTTAACTCTGATCAGTTTTGTCTCATAGGTTTGGACGAGATAAAAATGCAAGCTTGATGGAGGAGCTATGATCAAGGGGCAGGCAACGCAGATTTAAATTTTCATGGGCCCCACCTAATAATTCCTGACCCCACCATGGCAGTTTAGTTAGTTATTCTTTCTTTGAAAAATAAAATCACAAAATCTCTTGGATTGTCTTTTCAAATCTTGTTGGAAGAAGCATGTTGTCAAATCATATATTTTTCTTCCAACTAATCCCTTGATTCAAGGAAAACTCCATTTTTATCACTTTTTGAAACTCCCATTTGGTTAATAACCGCGCCATTATGGTCATTAACTTCCCCATCACCTCTCTCCAATCCTCATTTATTGCACCACTAACCTCCTTCCACCCTCACTCTCTTTCGGCACTCACCCCTTCATATTCAACCTCTTCATTCATCCTACCATGAAAAAGAAAACTGCACTTAGGAAAAGTAGCCGAACCCCCATTTCAAAAAACCCACCTTTTTCATCACCTCTAACCCTTACACATATCTATCTCCATTCTACCTCCTCTTCTACTCATTCCCCTCCTTCCAAAAGGACCGAAACCATGCGCCGTAAGGTTGTTGCTAAGAAAACGTCAGGGAGAGGCAAATCTAGAAAGACCAAGGAACCTAGTGTTGAAGAGGATGAAGACGAGTCACATACCTCGCCCCCTCAATCATCACCGAAAAGATCCACCCCACATGCAAGAAGCTCTCAAAAGAGGCAGAAAAGCTTTGTGTTACATGATACTAAGGAACCTGCGAATTTGGAGTCACTCGAATTCAAGAACAAGTTTCACAAACCTCATTCACATTTTGATCCCTCTAGGTTCTATTCATGTGCGTTCTATGAATTTCACAAAGATGTCTTGCTGAAACGACATCTCTGCCCTTCTTACTTGGTGAATCTTGAGAACCTAGCCACCAAAGGAATCAACTTTTCTTCCCTGTTTGATGCTCTGAAATGGACTCCTCTAGTTCACATTCAGAAACTGGTATACCCGGGGCTGGTCCGGAAATTCTATGCAAACATGCGTTTGATCGAGGGCTCAATCCATTCTTACATCAAGCGTGTCTACATAACTCTAAATCCTCAAACCATAGGTGCTACTCTTGGGTACGAAGATGAAGGACCAAAAATTTACATGATTGATAAATGGGAGGATCAAGTAAGAGTTACACAACAAACTGTCTTGCAACACATCTGTGCAAACCTTTTTGGACTAGATGGATTAATCCCAACCCACAAAGTACTCGGACCGGAGAACTCTCTATTGTACCGTATCATCACTCATATCCTCACTCCTCAAAGTGGTTCTCACCATAGAGTAACAGTTTCTGATTCTATCACCCTATTTGCTCTCATTACTACTACCCCAATTTCATTTGCTTATATTATGATACGTCATATATGGAAAGCAGTAAAAAGTACTAAAAAGGCTAATCTTCCATATGGCATGTTCCTCACATGTATATTTGAGCATTTTAAGGTTGATTTGTTTAATGAATCTGTTGAGAACAAGGTTTCAATGATTAAAGAAGGAGGAGTTTCGGGCAAGAAAGGCAAGCGGTCTGTTCCCTCTGAACCATCTCTCAGCGATCTGGAGAGCCGTCCTGAACCCTCAAATGTCACTCAATCAATCCGGGAAGTTCTCAAAGAGTTTCGCAACATGGCCAAGCTAATGCGGAAATCTCACAAGGCTGCCCGGAAATTGTAATATGAACAGGAAAAGGCTTGGAAGAAATGTCACGAAAGAGTTGGTTTCATGATTAAAAGCTTTGATGATGACATGGGGACAGGGGATTACGAAGATGATTCCGGTTCAGAGTTCAATCTTTCTGATGATTAATGACTGTTTCTTTACTTTTACTTGATATTGGCTCCATTAGGCTCAATCTGTTTTTTGTAGGAGCATGACTTGATACTCACTGCTCTTTGATACTTTGATACACTCTTGTTACTTTATTATGGATATTTTGTTGTGTTGTTCATATTTTGTGCAGGTGCCCCTTGATGACAAAAGAGGGAGGAAAATTAGTTTCCAAAATTGAAATTGAAACTAATGAAACAGGGGAGGATTTGCTGAAACAGGGATGAAATTTTCAATTGAAAATTCATGATCTCCCTTGTTTAAAGAATGCATGTTGTTATTGCATTTGTTTCACTATGGTTACTGCTGCTTGAAATACATTTGGCATTTGGTTTATGGTGATGTGTGACAATATATTTATTATATGAATGTCTGGTTGTTGATTTATCTTGATGAACATGTTTTTATTGAAACTGGAATGTTCTTATTCATCTTGGTAAACATACTGATTTGAAAATTTATTTTTGGCAGTTCCTTTAAACTGTGATATCTGACAGCTGCCATGTTTTGATGTGATCATATGTGATTCAAAAATATTTTCCTTACTTGAATAATATGGCTCTGATATCTTGACTGGAAAATATTTGAAATTTTTTGTGGTAAAGTTTGAGTAGAAAATCAGTTTATGATATCAAATGAGATTTGATTATCAATTTAAAACTGCTCATAAATCAAGCATTTAGCATCATATAACATGCTAAATAACATTGTTCTTGAAGCTTGATTAAAATGTTATAGGTTAGTGCTTCCCTTGGTAAAAATGGTATATATTAAGGGGGAGCCATGTGATATTTAGAAAGGGGGAGAAATTCAATCTTCAAAGGGAGTACTCATACTCAATTTTTTTTAAATCTCTTTCCATTTCAATTTTAATAATGTTTGTCATTAAGGGGGAGATTGATGAGTTTGGAAAACTCTAAATTAATATTTGTGATGACTAAACACTATTAAAAAATAATTAATTACAAAATTATTAATCTGATTTTCATTTAACATATATTCATTAAATAATTTTGTTACAGGTTTTAATATTGGGCCGAAAAACAAATTTCTGGTGCAAGCCCAAATTACATTCAGCCTTTGGTTTTGATAATATATGATGGATATGGCTGAATTGGTTCTTTATGTTACTTGGGCCAATTTAATCTATTATGGCTACAAGTCCAAGTTGAAAAATGCCTTCCTATTTACTTTATGCATGTTCTAAAATTCATCAGGAAAGCAAATGTTGCTATTGGGCTTGATTTAATTGTTATTGCAACTAAGCCCAATTCCATTTGAGATGAGAATTCCTCATGCTTTGTCCGAATCTATGAAGCAAAGAAAAACAAAACCTCAATGCTTCCAACGGATTCCATTACACTTCTTGGAAGGATTTCAAAGTTAATTTAAGCATTGAGAACATAAGTAAGTGAGAGAAGATTGATTTGATTGAAAGCATCATTGCTACACGCCACACTAAGGGAAGTAAAAGCAAGCTATTTTCAATTAATTAGTTTAACCACTTTGAATTGCTTTTCTTCAGATTCTCTTTTCTCTCTCATTCTTTCTTCTTCTTCGGTCATTGTCCAGGAAATAATGGAAGCTATGTTCAACTATCAAAAGAAAGAAGGAGCTACATGCATCAAGACCATCAAGCTAATGATGGCAAGAAAACATACTAAAATAAAAATGAGTTGCGGCTAAGATTGTCACCAAACATGGATAGATTTGGTGAGGTAATCTTTGGTTCTTTATGCTCAAAAAGGAAGAAGAAGATCTCGGCCAGCAAGGGGAGATTCTTGGAGGAGATGGCTTGTCTTTGATTCTGCTCAACCACCACAGGAAGTAGCTAGAGTGGCGAAGTGATGGTAGAGGCAGAGATTGAAGCAGATGAAGTCATCATCATCATGAAGCATCAAGGGCCAGAAATCCATCTTGGAGAGCAAGTCAAGGATGGAGAGCTCGGATTGATGAAGAGTGATGACCAAGGAAGGACTAGAGGTAATTGCATGTTGGTTATTGCATGGTTATCTCTTCTCTCGCTGTGTGGCCGAACCGGTTTCTTGAAGGAAGAAGAAGTTGGCTTGGATTTTTGGCTTCAAGTGTGGAGGCTTCTCTCTTCTATAAAAAGGGAGAACAGCCACTGTTTGGAGCAAAGAGTTAGAAGTAAGCAATGAGAGTGCAAAGCACAGGATTCTCAGAGCTACCTAAGCTTACAGATTTTCTTCTCCTTCAATGTATTCTGTTTAGTATTTTTCTGTTTAATTTTGTCATGTCTTGAGTCTCATGGAAAAAGGCAAACAGTGAGATTTGTAATGAAAAAGCCATAGAGCGGAAAAAGACAGAGAGTGCAAAATTAAAAGAAAAAGCCATAGATGTCTTAGAGTTCCTTTGTTCATCTATGTTGTGTTTCATGATTCTGTGGGAATCCCCTTGTAAGTTGGGTTAGCACTTTACAGTTTGTAATCAGGTTGATTATAGTGAAATTCCATCATTGTTGTGATGGAGACTGGATGTAGGCTGCACTGCACTTAGCAGCTGAACCAGGATATATCTGGGTGTAATCTTTCTTCTCTCCTACTCCATTTCTGTTTTCTACTGCACAGGAGCAAAAACCAAAAATGTCTCGTGCCAAGTGACGAGACAAAATGAAAAAGTCTCGTGGCTAGGGACGAGCTAAAAACAGAAAAGTCTCATCTAAGTCCAGCAAGTGTTAGCAAGCAAAAAGGAGGCTAAGATTCAACTCCTCTTCTCTTAGCCACTGAAACCATCACAAATCATTTAATCCTTTTTTAGTTGATATATATATGTATTTATTGAATTTAATCTGATTAGTTAATAATTTTTTTCATATTTTATTTTTATATTTCATTTTATAATATATAATTTATATATATAACATCTATAATTATTAAAATATTTTTAGTTTAACATCCATAATTTTATATGTATAACATCTATATATAATTTTAAATATATAACATTCATAATTCACGAATTGAAATTGCTTTGTTATTATTTATTATTTTATTTTGTGGGTCATAAATTAACAATTTTTTATGTTTTTTATTTTTATAAATTAAGACTAACAAATTTGATATTTTGAATTTTTTATAAAATATGTTATGATAATTTTAAAATACTTTTAGAACAAATGATATATAACAATTTAAGATTTTTATTTGAAATAAGAATTGAATAATTGTGGATGTAATAAACTAATAATGAGGAAAATTTTTTAAAATTTAATGATTCTTATAAAATTTAAATTAATTTTTGATGTAATTAAATGAAAGAAGATATTTATAAAAAAATTAATTATGTCAATTGGTTAAAAAAAAATAATCCATACTCTTTTGTAAATAAAGATATTATCAAATTTATATTTTTATTTATTATTTATATAACTTTTGACTACATCACATTATTCTTTTTATATACACCATCATCTAATAAAGTCACTATTCTTCCTGACTTGAAGCAGCCAACAAAGGAGGTATTATTATTACACAGATATATGATAAATAAAAGGAAAAAATTTAGGTATAATTAATTTCATATAAAGTTAATTAATAGTTAAAAATTATTAAATAGTTTAATAAATTTAACTAAATTATTATCCAACATCAACTTTCAATTATTAATTTTTACATTAAGTTAATTACATCTAAGTTTTCACTTGAATAAAATTAGCAAAAGACTTAATAACACTCAAGATTAGTATCGTATAAGACTTAGAAAAGATATCCATATTGCACTATGTAGATAATGGATCATCATCATCATCGATTCATGATTGTCCATGATCTGGTTGTGGAACATTTGTAAAGATTGCTTTGATAAGATCCCAATACAAAGGAAACTGAGCCGCCGCATAAAACGTGACCGGCAAACAAGTAGCGGCATAAATGATGATGAACTCCATATGGTGCATTCCATCCTTAAACACAAAGAAATAAGCAGAGCAAAAGCTGATCAACATGGCGGCAATGGAGACAAAGAGGGAGCTCAAGCCCAGGAGGAGTTTCAATGGCAGCTCCCATTTGTAGTATTTTGGTTGTTGCCGTGACGTCAGTATGGAAAGAAACATCACCAGCGCCGTCACAGAGAAGCAAAGTGCCAGCAACGACGCGACCAAAAACATGTTGAATACCGGCTGCCCTACTAGGGTGGGTTTCCCAGTATTGTCGTTCGTGCCGCCCGGCAGGTTGCTTGTTGTGGCATAGGCTACGCCGGCGATTAGCGCAGCCACCACAGAGCAAGACTCTGAGGTGCTCTTAAGCCAATCGCCGGCTTTTACCATGAGCTCGTTGTGGCTTTCACTGAAGATGTCGGCTGGGAGTTCTTTTTTGTTGTTGTATTGGAATATTAGGTGTGGTGGTGCTACCGATTCCAGATACTGCTCGTAAAGAATTGTTTGTTACATTTCTTGTACACATGCAATTCCATCTTTCTGTGCATTTTTTTTAAGATGTAATTTTTGAAAAATTTATATAGATGCATCTCTTACTTTATCACTATCAAAAATTGTCCAGTAAAATTATCTTTTATTATTTTTAGTGAAATATTAGAATAAATAATTTATAATTTTAGTTTGAAAAAATTTAGAAAGTAAAAAAAAAGTTTTGAAAAGACGATATAATTTAAATCATGTTATGCTTATTGTGAAAATTCACATATATTAAAAAAAAAAATCAAACATGTTAAATTATCTAAAAATTTTTACTTATAACATTATAAAAAAAAGTCATCAAATTAATTATCTTATAAAAATATAAAATAAAAAGTATTAAATAAATAAATTATTTTTATAATTAAATTTAATTAAAATTTTTGTTTTTATGATTATTCTTCCCTTTTTGAATTGATTTTTATTATGCTAATAAATTAATAAAAAAACTTATAAATTGAACTCAATTACTAAAATAATTTATCATATATATAATATCACTAATATAAAGTATACTTTAAAAATATACGAAAGAACACTTGAATTACCTGGTACCACTTAACCTCCCAGTGCATTTGCATGGCAGATCCAGCAATGTGCCAAGCTTCATGTTTGGACATCCTAGCTGCCAAATGCAGTATGTTGTTGTTTTCATTATCCGTGGCTCTTATCAGATTCTTCCACACATCTCTACCACGCTGTCTATGCAGTGCCCCAATTATGTGAGGTTGTCTGTTTTCTGCGGCCACTAGCAATATATTCTTTCCATCTCTTGTTACCTCTTGTATGTATGCCGGAGCATAACTCAACATTCCTTCAACCATTTCTAGTATTCCATTCTTAGCAGCGGTTAATATTATTGGCATTGTCTCCCAATTCTCTTCCTCTTCATTCTCCTGCTTTTTTTGGTTAGCTTCATTCTCCTTCTTCAATGCTGCCCTCATGTATCATTTATCAATCAATCAATATAATTAAGTGACTACTCCATAAGTTGTCTTCCCATAAAATAATAATTGACAAACTGTTAAGATAATTTAATATATTGAATAAAATATTATTTAATCTCTAAGTTAAATCATAATCTGATTCATAACGTTTCAAACATTCTATTTTTATCTCAAAAAGTTTTAAATGGATTTAACGTTGTTCTATCATTAAAATTTACATGAATAATTAATAGAATGACTAATGTAAATCTTAATAATATTATTGTTAAGTTATAATTTTATATTAGAAAAACATAATCAAAATCTTTTTGTAACATTTTTTTTGTCGATCTCCTTGTAATAGAATTCTAAATCCCAACAATCAATTATCAATGTCAAAGAAATTTTGATAGATTGATTTTACTTATATACTGAAATAAAATGTTATTGGCTCTTTAATTAATATGTTAATTATTCGTGTCAAATTTAACTGTGAGACAATATTAAACATGTTTAAAATTTTTTGAAATTAAAATAAAAAATTTAAAATTTTTAGAATTAAAATAAAACATTTAAAATTAAAATGTTAAATACTAAATTAGAACTTCATCCAAATATTAGAAATTAAAATAATACTTTATTAACCTTGACATATTTAATTAAATTTTTATTTAATGAATTTAAAACTATATCATCTTTACGTTAAAACAACTTCACATAACAGATTAATTAATTAATTAATTAATATACATATTTATAGGGTGAAAAGTGAACCGAGCATGAAACAAATATTACCAGTTTTCGACTTTTTATCATCACTACTCTTTATAATGGAAAAAATTCTTTCTACCCTCTCCTCGTATATGGGATCAGCAAGAGCAGGATTAGTGCCATGAATAAAGTACCAATTTGCTTCAAGTTTTTCGACAATGTTGTTCATCACTCGGGAAGACCATACATGATTGTATTTCATCTTCTTTGTCTTCTTTATTTCTGATGAATTATTAATTATAAGCATAAATTCAATTAGATTGCTGCCAAAATTGGAGGGCTAAGAAAAAACAAATGATTAATAATCTATCTTCAAATTAGTTTTATAAAAGAAAGACGATTTATTTTCAAAAATATTCAATAACATAATTTACTTTTTATATCTATGAGTTAAATTGGTTATTGTGACGAGAATAGATCTTCTTAATTGTTAAATAAAATTGAGATTATTTTTCATTGTGTTAAAAACGTGACACATGATTAAAAAAACTAACAATTTTAATTCACATTGATATTTTTCAAAATCAAATTAAAAAGTTGATTTCTCTTTTTGGGAATAAGCTAACTTATGTGGATTAACATTAAAAAAAAAAAAAATTTACTACATGAAAAAAGAAATCAAAGAGGGAGAAAACAATAAGAATAATGTACCACGTTGCAGGTGGCCGAAAACACTCATCATGTAGGTCTTTAACATAGTAGATACTGCAATAATCGATATAGATTCAAGTAAATTATTGTTAGAAGGTTAAACTTTGATTACAGAAATATTCCCTTTACAATATATATGTTACTTTAATCATTTACAAACTAATTAAAAAATAAAATCAATAATTGAATTAATATAATAAACTTATTTACTAAAGTATTCCTATCTAAAAAATTTCATTATAAATATATTTATTGTTACGTGAAACGTAGAAGTACAAAATATCTTTAAATATATATATATATATATATATATATATATATATATATATATATATATATATATATATATATATATATATATATATAAATCTTTTTTACTCATAGTGATGACAAATATGTGCGTACTATAAACCATATAATAGATTAATTAATTAATAACTATCTAATAGTATAAAGCCTTTAATAATAAGTATTCTGCGAACTTAAAAGTCTAATTAATTAGTTTGCCAAACTTTTAAATTCAAATATTATTTTCCCTAAACAAACATACTTTTGAAATAATATAGATGATATAATATATACACGACCTTTCTTTCCAAGATCTGGTTCTTGGTGCTGTTTTTCATCTTCAGCTACACAACAAGAGGAGGAAATGTGTAAGTTTTATTAATTTGATATGTTAAAATTTACATAAAATTATTCTAGTGTCCGAAAAGTTTGTGACATTGGGATCATATAATGTCAAATATTAATCATTTTTATAGAATACATTGATGTTATATATATTTTTCAAAAATTAATTAAGTTGATGTCGCAAATATTTTAGGGCCAAAATTTTTACATAATTTTTTATATATAAATTTGTGAAAATATTATCTATTTTTATGGTTATGTTTTATATATTTTCTAGATTTTGATAAAAATAAAAAATAGTAAAAAGTTGTTTTTTGTTTGTATGTTTCTAATTTACATGTTTATACAGAAAATCTTAAAAAAATAAACATATTAAAAGCATAAAGTGAAAATATTTTACAAACTAATTAAACAAATTCTTATTTATTGTATTTTATTTATTTATACTGTATGTACAGTACTTTTGAAAATAAAATACTAACGCAATCTTATATCAACTACTCTGTTTTCGTCAGAATGATCTGGTTGTTTCGGTGGGAGTGGCTCTATACTGGTAGCTGCACAATGCACACAATACAATGAGAGACATGAAAATTACATTTGACACCATCAATCAAATATTAGTAATTTAAGATTTTTGTTGAATAAGCTAAGACAATGCAATGAGTTTGTGTGTAGGCAATTAATTAAGAATGTAAACTTACAGTGGTATAGGAGTGTTCTCCACAATCCGAAGTTGGTGCTGCTTTTAAAGGCAGAATGCTTGGTAGCAAGTACATGAAGAGGTGTGGTTCCCCTTTCATCCAGAGCGAAAACAATTTTTTCTTCATCGTATAGATGAATGATCTTATATGCTAATGCTGAGAAGTGAGAAACAAGAAAACTATAAAAAGATCAATCATCATCTACATCTGATATTGTGAACTTGAACTTACCAAAGTGCCCTCGTTCAAGGGTGCAATGCAGCATTGTTTCTCCTCGTTCCCTTCTCCATGGCATTCCACTGAAGCTGGATCTGGAGGCTCCGCATTGCTTGCTATGCTCGTGGAGGAGAAGAAAGGTCTCTTCGTAGCCGTGAAGGGCAGCCAAGAACAGAGGCGTCTCGAGTCGGTGGTTGCGAATGTGGACCAACGACGATCGCGAGGAATTATTAGAACCACCTCTCCTTTCTTCTGCGACGATAAGCTTGCAGATCTCAATACACCCGATCTCAGCCGCTAAGTGAAGAGCAGTGTCGCCGTTCTTGTTCTTAACGGACAGGATATCCCTACGCACCTCCACCGAAATCAATCTCAGAAAGTCTCCAAAGAACTTGTGGTTGAAGTGCATGGTAACCACGTGCAGAAGAGTGTCGTTGGATTTTGTCATCGGTTCTTCAAGAATATAAGGCCATAGTCGTTGGTTCTTGTCGCCGGCCAACACTTCCACAGCGTCGTTCCAGTCTTTTTCCAAGGTTTCTCTGTACGTCCTCCTCAACATTTTTTAGTACACACAATATAATAGCTACTTTAATTAATTAACTGATTCAGTGGATTGGCTCTCGTTTCAATGTTACCCAAGATATAGAAGAGATTACTGGAAATTATTCTTTGCTTTTTCCATTCCTAACTACTATATGCTAGAATCTTGGATACTTGTTATTGAATTTCTCACCCTTTTTATTCCCTATACAATATCAGTTTCTTATAGTATTGGGTAAGATACTAAGATTTATCATTATTTATGTACACTACTCTAATTTAGATATTTACTAACACTTTTTATCTAATATTTTTTAAAATATTAGTTATATCAATAAAAATATATTTTTTAAAAATGTTATTTTATACACCAAAATCAGCTAATAAAATTAATCACTAATGTATTTAATTTGTATATAAATACATGTGTGAATTAATTTATTTTTAATGTATATTTATATTCTAATATATATTTTATACTAATGATTAATTTTAGTGACTAATTTTAATGTACACGTAGTATAATCGATTTTTTTTTAAAAGAAAAAAGAAAAACTAGTCCAAATGTCACCAGCTGTGTGTAAACCTGTAAAATTTATGCTGAGACATTATTTTTTAATCCCTTTCACGTTCTTCGCGATGGAGGAAAACCACTTTTATGGCATCTCTTTTCTCTGCACTTCATCTTTTTTTTTTCAATCTCAATCGATATCTGAAACATTCTCCATATTCGGATTCTCCTCTCAATTTTGGTAAGCATTTTCTCTCTTCTTTATTACTCGGAATTATTCTTTACTTCTTCCATTCTTAACTACTATTTTAGAATCTTGTATACTTTTCTCTTTTCGGGATACTTGTTACTTGCACAGAATTTCTCAACTTTTTTATTCCCTATATAGTATCAGTTTCTTACAGTATTGGATAAGATTTTTCATTATTATTGTACACTACTAGAGTTTAACCAGTACTTTTTATCTAACTTTTTTTTAAATGTTAGATATATCAATCAAATTATATTTTTAATAACATTTGTAAAATAAATGTTAAAAAATATATATATTTTTAAAAATATTATTTCGTACACCAAAATCAATTACTAAAATCAGTTACTAAGATAGCATTTGTTTTTGTAGATAGGACAGAATACTGAAACATAAACAATAAAACTAACACACTAAAATTTATCTTTTGTGTATTGTGTTTGGATACAATAGACATGACACTAATGTAATGTCCAGTATTATATTTAAATAGACATAGACAAAACTAAAATATTATGCAAAATAACTAAAATAGACATATCTCTCATATTCTCTTCTCTCTCTGTCATAGTTATTAGAACCGAACCGGTGATCGAACCGGTCCTATGTAAATAAAAAATAAAATATAGTAAAAAATTTAGAATTAAAAATTTTAAAAATATATTTTTACTAATATTTTAAAAATATCTAGCTATTCTAAACAATATGGAATAGAAACAATAAGTATTTTGTTAATTTTACTCTATTATAAATATTTTTATTTTGTTTTTATATTAAAATAACTATTATTTTCAAATTTTAATAATTTATTAATTAGTTTATATCTATTATACTATTATATACTACAAGTATTTATTAAAAATAATATTAATAGATATTATATAATTATGAAAAGAAAATAATAAGTGAGTTTATAATTACTGTTAAATAAAATATAATTAATTTAAGAATAAGTAAACTTATAATTAAAATTAAAATAACTTAAATAAAAATAAATTATTTGCTAAAAGATATTAATATGTATTTTAATTTGCATATATACTTGTAACAAGTAAGTTAGCCTAGTGATTATGGCTACCGTTTATCACCTTGAGGGAGGGGGTATCACTGGAATTTGTGGGAATCCTTTGTTATTTTTAGTTTATTATATCCCTAGGTTTGTTGATAAAAAATTTGTGCAATTGAGTAAATTATGGTAGATATTCGTATCATCATAATGTTTTTAAAGTGTGCCTGCGATCTGCTGGCAGAATTAATTATAGCAAAATTGATTTAGTTTAGAATTAATTTTGATATAACATTATTTATATGACAAAGAAAAAAATTTTCTTTTCGTTGGAGGTGGATCTGGAAAAAAATGTTGGGCTTGACCCTTCAGTTCTTAAGTCCATACCTATGTTGGCGTTCCAACCCCATGAATTCAAAGAGGATTTAGAATGTGTTGTTTGGCAATCGAGGCCTGGGTCAGATGACAATTTTGTTTGCCTCCTATAGAGCTGCACCGGATTCAAATTCTCTTAGAGGAATATTGAATCATTTGTGTGTACTCCCATGTAGTGTGTGTGAGTGGATTATGTGAGTGTGTAATGTATGGGTGTAATGTCTAAGATTGGGGGTTGTCCAGTCAATCAAGAGGCTTTTAAGTAGGGACAAAAAGTCAACTGGTCCTTGTAGTCCCAATTCTTTTAATGTGGAACAAGCATAGAATTAGGAGTTTACTGATGTTATTCATTTCAATTATTATTTATTTCAGTACATATTCTGATATCTCTCAATTGAAACTGTTGTAAAAAAAAGGCAAAATGAAAAGCTGGTGTAATATCTTGTTCTATAATAATTTTCATATGTTTAATTGTGATCTTTATGTTGTAGTTAGCTTGACTCAATACCATTATTACTCCACTAGTCCACTACTTCATATAGTAAAGTAGTGAAACATCTTTCTCTTTTATCTTATTAATTTAAAAGAGTGAATAAATATATAGAACTAATTTTTAATTAGTCAATTTTTTATTATAAATTTTTTTAAACCTTATTTTTAAGAAGATTTAAAGTTGGAATTTTGAAAAATTAATTTGTATATATCTTGGAAGGTGATTGAAGGGTGTGCATGGGTTGGGTGAAACCGGGTTTGATGTGATTTAGACCCGATCTGAAATATATATCGGGCCTATTTATTAGACCCGAACCCGGCCCTAGACCCGATGAAACCTATACACTTTCGGACCACGATTATATCGGATAAAAATCGGGTGAAAACCGGGCCGTTAACATTACATTACCTTGATACCTTCTTATAAGCTAGCATGTGAAAATATCCAAATTTTCAAGACTCCAACTATTATTTGACATGGTAAAATTCACTTAGAAAAATATAACAAGAACCAACTCTTCTCTAAAATTAAAGTATAACCATAATCAATACTAATATTGTCTAATAACACCAAATATTTGAATCAATACAAATAACACAATATTATGCATTAGTCTAAAATCTTATGCATTTTAAACATAAAACATTAACTTATAATCTTATAATAACTAATAATACAAAATATTAAGGTTTACCATACTTAAATTCCACATAAGAATAGTTATCATCCATCACTAATAACACAAAATATTAATTGTATATGATGACCGGACCACCGAGCCGAGTTCGGGTGACCCGAGCCATGGCTCGGACCCGACCCAAAATAATGATCGGGTCTATTTTTGAGACCCTTATTCGGCCCTAAACCCGGTGAAATCACAGCAAAATAGCCCATAAAATATTTGAGACTGGACCGAGTCTTCGAGACGGACCGGACCATGTACACCCCTAGGTGATTCCACCTGGTGCTTCATATGGCTAGCAACTTATCATCATTCCACCGAAGATTATCATGAGTACCATGAAGTTGCTGCTAAGATGTTATATCCAACCAGAGGGGATAATACAAAAATTATATTAGAGAAGTTCAATGAATTATATTCTAAATTTCTAAGTGCTAAGGAGTTGTTAGTGTTTGTTGGCTACATGGAATTTTCATCATAAATAGAAGAAACTTCTGCTCTAATTCTCAAACTAAATCCTGCTCTAATTTTCACACTAAATTTTTCATTTAAACATACAAAAAAAAACTCTCGCACAATTGAATTAAAATCCAAAATTACTTATAACTTATCTGCAGTAATATTAAACAAAATTCTGCACTAATTTTAACTGAAATTCTGCATTAACATTAACAAAAGAAATAATTTTACGCATATTGAAAACTAATTATACACAAAATACTAAATTGTTATAAGTCTAAGATACCAAAATTCTGCGAGTTAAGTCTCTAAGTAGTCCCTGAACTTGCACTCGAGTCTCAAGAAATCCCTAAAGTTAATAAATACTCAAATTCGTCCCCAAATTTATATTCCGGGACTAATAATTGTCCCCAAATTTGTACTCCGGAATTCATAATAGTCCCTCAAGTATTTTTTGTTCATCAAAATCTTAAAACGACGTCGTTTTGAACAAAAAAAAAAGAAAAAAGAAACGTAGCATAAAACATTAAAACCCCAATCCAAAAAAAAAAGAACGCGTAGCCCCCCCACCCCCTCCCAATTCCCAATCTCCAATCTCCAATGTGTTCTCTTCCCTATCCCCTATCCCTTTCCCTCTCCCAACCTTTTCCTTTCCCTTCTCCATTCTCAACCCGTTTCTTTTCCCTCCTCCAACCCTTCCCCTTACCCTTTTTCTTCTGCTTCCCCAATGCCCTTCTCCTTCCCCTTCCTCTTCTGCTCCCCCAACCTGAGATTTTTTCTCTTCCCTTTCTCCTTTTTAATTTGATACCTTCCCTTTTTTCAACCAGACTTTCACACTCATAAGAGCTCTCCTCAACTTTCGCTGCTGCTGCCTTTCGCCGGCTTCCGTTTCACTGCCGCCACTGCTCGACAGCCTCCATCTCCGCTCGGTCTCCCTTTTCTCTCCCTGACACGGCTCTTTCTCTCAGCCATGGTAATTTCTTTTTCTTTAATTTTTTTAGTTATTCAATCATTGTTCTTTAATATTCTTGGTGATTGTTGCTGTTGATCCTATTTTAATATAACAACAATAGTTAATTTTAGTTATTTTTTATTCTGTAATTATAACTGATTTTTTTATTGTTGCTATTTTTTTGTGCTTGTTGCTGTTTAAGTTGATTGATGCATGCTATTTAAGTTGATTGAACTTTTTTTATTAATGCTGATTTTTTTGTGATATTTTGTGGTGTTGGTTTTTATTTTTGTGACCTTTTGAAAAAGAAGAAGAAAAACAGAGTTGAAGAAGAAGAAGAACACAGAGTTGAAGAAGAAGAAGGGAATTCTTTTTTTTCCCTAATATAAAACGACGCGTGCTTCTTTTTTTTGTTTTTATTGTTCAAAACGACGTCGCTTTCTTTTTTTCTTTTTTTTTTTAATTTTTTTTTGTTCAAAACGACGTTGTTTTAAGGTTTCGATAAACAAAAAATCGTTGAGGGACTATTATGAGTCCCGGAGTACAAGTTTGGGGACTATTATGAGTCTCGGAGTACAAATTTGGGGACGAATTTGAGTAATTATTAACTTCAGGGATTATTTTGAGGCTCGAGTGCAAGTTCAGGGACCACTTTGAGACTTAACTCAAATTCTGCCGACAATACTAGTTCTGTATTAACATGTGCCAAATTGATAAGTCTAAAAAACTAAATGTACTATAAATCCAACCTCCAACTTTGTTTCTTGCGAAGAGATTAACTCTAAGTATGCAATATAGCTCTAACAAATTCAGTTTTTTGACTATCTCCTAGTGACCAAAAGGTTTTTTTTCAATTGAGAATTTATGGAGAACTTGAGTGCAACAGAAATAATTTCGTCATCGGTGAACCTAAGCTCGCTAAGCATATCACCAGCCTTTTTTTCCTTACGAGTCTTTACCATGGCTTGAGCAAAAGCATCCAAACACTTTCCCTGTTGATCAAACACATACTTCAGGGTGTCAGTTAACTCCTTCATCATCTTGGTATCCTTTGCCGCTTTAGATGAGTATAGCTTTTTTCCTTGTTTTTTCTCAGAAGATGAAGCCACATAATTCGATTGTTGGAGTAGGGATTCACTGAAATCATGGTTTGAGTTAAACATATCCATATCTTCTGCATCCACTTCTTCATCTTCATCCTGTTGCACTTCTTCTTCTTCAGCATCATTGTCGCATACAGCAGCAACTCCGTTTGCTGTATTCTTACAAAATATTTTCTCCAAACACGGATAAATGGGAAAATGCTTTCTTGGAGTATACAATCTTACTCCTTGTTTCTAAAAAACAAATAAAAGATCATCAAAGAGGGATAGAACTAATTGTCAAGTAGAATAAAATTAAGTGAATCAAATCAAACATGAAAACTAACATTCATATATGCACCTAGAATCTCTTTGTTGTCCACAACCACACATTGCTTCATATCATCCCATCCAAAATCGCTACAGGCTGCCATCTCAGCAGCAAATTGATATTTTTTTTAACCTCTTAACCTTGTTCTTGCAATGAATTATTTGAAAGCCACCACCTGAAAATCTGTCATTCATTTTTGCAGTAAGCTTCTCAAAAGATCCAGGTTTAAACTGACCCAAATCAGCTATTCTTCCTTCACTGACAAGCTCCTTCATAAAACTAATAAATGCCTCGGTCTCTTTATCAGTCCAGACATGTCTATCCATTTATCTCTACAATCTAGATTAACTCAATCAAAATTCAAGTGAGCATCCTAAACACATGATGACATCATTGTAAACAAATTATCATACTAATTCAAAAAATACACATACAACAAATAAACTTATGAATACGATATATTTAAAGCAAGTGGTACATGTAGTCAAAACACAACATCAATAATGATTACAGTCTCACTGTTAGGTCTTACAATAAATATCCAAGACAACAAATTATCAAAATAATTCAAATGAAACACACATACAACAAGTAAACCAACTAATTTATACGGCTATGCATCCACTCAGTGTATATTTCATGTGCTAAGTTGTCTCGCTAAGCAATCCATTCGTTGTTGTCCTCTACACTGTCAATCATCTCATCGTCGCCATCTTCATTACCACCATGCTCCTCTCCAATAAGTACGTGGTCATCCTCAAGTAAGATGTCCTCTTCAGGATCGTAGTCCATATTAAGCTGAATAAAGTTTTGCAGCAGACAACAAGCAATTATTATTCTATTTTGTGTCTTAATTTTGTAGAATCAAGGACTCCTCAAAATTGCCCATCTCTTCTTAAGTAAACCAAAACAACGCTCAATAATGTTCCTAGCTGAAGAGTACTTCTTGTTAAAATATTCTCGAAAGTTTCTAGGTGCATTTCTTCCATGGGTCTATTCTTGTACATGATATCGAGTTTGCTTATATGGTGCTAGAAATCCCTTGCAATTAGTATAACCAACATCCACTAAATAATAATTCCCTATAAATTAAAAGAGATACGTTATGAGGATTAAAAAATTTGTATGAACTAACATTTTAAAGTGTCTTTGTTACCTAAAAATTAACTATTACATACCAATTGGTATCATGAGGTTATTACGACGTGAAATAGCATCTCTAAGGACTCTTGAATCTGATACAGATCCTTCCCATCCACTAAGTACGTACACAAAATTCATATCTCGATTGCATACGCCTAGGACGTTGGTTGATATTTTACCCTTTCTTGTTTGGTATCTTGATTTATCTTCTTCAGGAACAGTCACATCTATATATATTCCATCTAATGCTCCTAGATAACCCTAAACCAAAGAAATTTAAGTGTCAAGACTTGCTCTACAAAATTATACATAAGACAAAACCGTTATTCACTAAATTGACCTTGAACCATTTCCATCAGAGATCTATGCAGTCATCTGGAACAGGAACAACCTTTGCAAACAATAAGCTTTGGACACGTATAATCGAGTACAACACTTTATTGAAATACCTACTTATTGTTTCTCCTGACCTATAAAATCTAACTTAAAATGTGCGATTCTTTTTATGATGAGCTAATATTATTAAAAATGTAATCACTTGCTCAGGTATACTTACACGATATTCATCGCTTAATCCCCCCTGAACTTTATGTAACTCACATAATCTTCCTAATGCGTCTACACTCATCCTTAATTCCCAAATACAATTTCTAGCGCCTCCTCCTATTATGCAGTTTAACACATTTCGTCTTAAGGGATTAGTATTAATTTCTCTATTCCTAATCAACAAATGTCCTCTTATCCTGTTTCTCAAATAAAAAAATACAAACATCAAAACTAATATCGAAACGGCCTCAAGCTCAGACTGAATCATAAAATAAAAACAAGAAATCGTCTAAATTATTCCGAGCAGTCCAATAGTTCCATTGTTCCCTAATCAATAGGTCAAAAATATAAATAATAAATTTTTATAAAATTTACACAAATACTAAAAATAATCACCAGCAATAAGAATAACAGCAACATAACCTACTAATTATTTTACTTTTGAATTCAAACAAATAAGAAGAGTTCAGTATAATTTTTTTTATTCATTCTTCCATTAAGAACAACATACATACAACTTTGTCCATTCATTCATTCACAACATCATTGAGAAAATCACCAATTTTGTCACACATACAATTCAAATGAAACACACATATAATTTTATCTATTCATTCATTCATAGCATAATTGAAAACATCACCAATTTTGTCATACAAAATATAATTTTTCTTGTTCATATTTAATTTTTAGATTTTCAATTCACTCAGCATTATTTGGTTTTTTTTGTAGGATTCTCCTTTTTAGCTTTAGGTTGGGTTATGCAAATGGTCGAATAGGTGGCATGCATAAAAACTTGCAATGCTTTTATAAATGGGAGATTTGAAAATGACTCATATAGATAAGACCCATATGAAAACAATCGAAGCATTTGAGATTCTTGAAATCCAGAGAGTGTTTTCGAGATTCAACAGGTGCAGAAACTAATTAAATAGCAAGTCTCTTTGATTGAACAAACTACAAAAACGAATTTGAGAGAGAGAGAGAGAGAGAGAGAGAGAGAGAGAGAGAGAGAGAGAGAGAGAGAGAGAGAGAGAGAGCTGAAAATGCAAAGTGAAGAGGTTGTAGCTGCTACAAGGCAATTTTTGGAGCCAGCTGCAGGAAGAAGATAGAACCTGCCAGAGAAAGAAGAAAAAGAAGAGAAGATGAAGAAAGAACCTGCCAGAGAAAGAAGAAGAAAAAGATAGAAGACAGAGAACAGGGAGAAGAGAATACCGTGGAGGAGATCGGCGTTGCAGAGGAGATGTCAAATTAGGGTTTTTTGATAGGTTTAAAAAAGGGTAATGGTGGA
Source organism: Arachis ipaensis (assembly GCF_059453495.1). Taxonomy (NCBI): domain Eukaryota; kingdom Viridiplantae; phylum Streptophyta; class Magnoliopsida; order Fabales; family Fabaceae; genus Arachis; species Arachis ipaensis. The sequence goes on from NC_142439.1 coordinate 18,780,371, forward strand.
ATAATAAAAATATCTATGGGTAGAAAAGGAAAAAAATATTAAAAAATCTGTGTCCATCTTGTCAAATTCCGTGTCCATCAATGTCCTTAAAAAAAAGTGGACACAAAAATATAAAAAAATTGTCCCGGAGACAATGTGTTCAGTGTCCATGTCTTTGCCAACAAACACTTTTTAAACTTTTGTTGTCCATGTCTCTATGTCTTGTCTCCGAAAATAAACGCTACCTAATATATTTGTGTATAAATATATGTGTGGTTTAATTTATTTTCAATGTGTATTTGTATTTCAACATGTATTTTATACTGCTGACCAATTTTGGTAGCTGATTTTGGTGTACACGTAGTATAATAGATTTTTTTTCTTGAAAGAAAGAAGAAAAACTAGATCCAAATATCTCCAGATGTGTAAACTTATGAAAATTATACTGAGACAGTATTTTTTAATCCGCTTCACGTTCTTCGCGATGGAGGAGAACCACTTTCATCGCATCTCCTTCCTCTGCACTTCATCTTCTTTCCCGATCTCAATCGCAATCCGAATCATTCTCCATATTCGGATTCTCCTCTCAATTTTTGGTAAGCATTTTCTCTCTTCTTTAACTTTTTTCTATTCATTCTGTTATTCAATTTCTCATTTCTTACTGATTTCGATCCAGATCTGAATTATGCATATATAATGTCTCTCCGGTGACGCTGCAATTTTTGAACTCATCGCCAACAGTTCGCAAATCAATCACTTATAAATTATGTTATGTTATTTAAGTCACTTGAGTTAACTCATGAGTTTTTGACTTTTTGGTAAATTCAATTTAAGCTTTATAAATAGACTTAATTGTTAATGAGTCGAATTGTGAGCCAAATTTAATTTTTGTGAGTCAAATTTCAACTTGACATGACTCAGTTCAGATTGGCTCACTTCTAACCCTAGTCGCAAGTCCTAATTCTCTGCCGTACATACTCAATCCTAAATTATATATTCTTTTTGATAAGGATATTAGAGCATGTTACAAAACATTAAAAAAAAAAAGAAAACGTTGAACAGATATTCAAACACAAATTATACTTTAAAACTAATCATTTTAAATTAATTAGCTCATATGCGAAAATAATATTTGAAAATTATTATTAGAATAAAAATTTATTAATTTTGTAATGTAATACTTTTACCAATTTGATCTTAATTATTGAATATTAAATAATATAAACAATCATTTTCAGTTAATAAACCAATTATTTATCAACTTATATCAAAAAAATTTTTTGAAATTTCATTTAGACTACCATAATCCCATATTAAGATTCTTTTTGCACACCTCTCTTCCTTCTTTCTTCTCTTTTGGAACCGATAGACTCCCTGATGGCTACTATACCGTGACTACTATCCGACGACTCTCACCAAAATATTTTTAATTTTTTAAAAATATAAAATTACGGTTTAATATTCAAAATTAGAAAATCTTAAACCTAACTAACGTGTATATATATATAAAATCTCAAACTACTACATAAATATCTAAACCCTAATACCAGACGAATTAGAAGTATTCATGTACCGGATAAAATTGAATTTGACTCGGTTCAGACTTAATCTTAGATTATATTTAGGTCTATTTTTCAAATTTACACCCGACCCTAAACTCAACAAAACTTTGACCGTTTAAGCCAAATATTATGTTGGGTTTGTATTGAGTCCGTACCAAATTTAAATCGGGTCTAATTTGACAAAAGAAGCGAGCAACAACCAAAAAAAAAAAATATCAGAACCACCATAGATCACATATATTCAAATTTTTTGATAGTCTCTAACAAAATTAACGGTCCGTTATGGACAAAAAGAATACTCGAGATTATGATTAAATGAGAATACTACGTTACTAGTTAACGGACATGCTATTAAGACTAATAAAGTCACAATCACAAAATTGTCAAATCATAGCGTTAAATATGTACATTAAAGGCAGTAAATGTTTAAGTCGTTACCTCTAAGGTACAAATAAAGGGAAAAGAAAAACTTGGCAGGTAGCTTCTTCTCAATACACTATCACTTAAAACACTACTACTAACTTAAGCATCAAAATGTGTTGCAGGTTGGCTTCCCAGCCTGGTTCCAACGTTGCACTAGGATCTCCGAATCTCATTAGCTTGTCACCTCAGCAAAAGATACGAACATTTGGTGCTGTCTGTGGAGATCCTATGCTGGTGGTTCCATGACTAATCACAAAATACAATTAGTAATCAATCCAAACATTCCTTTCAAAGAACAATAAAATCAAGATGATGAACATGAAATTGATATCACCCCACTTACCAATTAGGAACTACAAGTTCCTTCAGGATTCGAAAATCGTGAGGTTCAGAACACTGGAGTTCGTCATTTTGCTGGTTTGCTAGAAGGTGATTTCAGGAGACACTTGACTTCCAAGGATAAAAAGTTTATGGAGGAAATTCATTAGATTGCCTTGGAATATATGCGAGATGAAGAAGTCTCGAAAGTAATTTCAACTAAAAGGAAAAACTCAGCTTCGTCATCTAACGAGGCCAGAAATTCGAGGTAATCCTCAACCCCAAGGTTGTCAACACCACAAGTTGGGAAGGAAGACAATAAATGTGATCCTAAAGGATTCAACAACTTACATTGGGATCTGGAATGGAAGATAATAAATGACCTGTGAGCATTATACCAACAAAGTTTTGTGATGAAGTCCTAACATCTAAAGGTCGTGTAGTTATTATACGAGGAGATCGGGTAGCTGCGCTATTTATACCAACAAAGTTATGTGATAAAGTCCTGACCTCTAAAGGTCGTGTAGTCACTATTCAAGAAGATCGAGTAGCTGCTGTAAAGTGCAATAAAGCAAGTTTGACCTTAAGGAATGAAGTCAAAGATTTTACTGGAGTATTTTTAGTGGGCTTGGGAAAGAAAAATCCAGCTTCCACTACAAGAAAACATCTCTATTGCCACGTTTTTAAAGTACAACGATAGCTTTCCACCATACTTTTTGAGCTGCTGGCACGCTTTTGAAAGAGTCACATCTGCAAGTGTGCCGGTTGTTCTATTGTCACACTTTTGGTTAACTATCGCCACGCTTTTATAGATGGCCACACTTAAAAGCGTGACCGTATGTGAGAGATATGACCACGCTTTTAAAGCGTGCCAATAACGAGAGATATAGCCACACTTTTAAAGTGTGGCCATATGGAGAGATATGACCACGGTTTTAAAGCGTGGTGTTGATAACTATTATACAATATGGCTACTTTTTTAAAGTGTGGCTATAAGTTTGTTCAGTAACCTATTGTTCTTTTTAATCATCGTAATAAAACCTTACAAAATTCATAGATAATTTTAAAATGTAGACAATGACAAGTAATTTTAAATCAACTAATTCAACTTTCATAAAGTTATCACCAAAAAAGTGTGTTTGATCACATGACATGCTTTAACAAAATACCAAAAATCAAACTCATAACAACTACCCATGAATTCCTAATACATGAATTACAATTCCAACAACTATTACATTATCTACTTCCTTTATATATACTTCATTACAAATATGAAATTTCATGATTACTGATGATCCATTGTGAGCGAAATTGTTTTCACCACTACCCTGCATAATTTTAAATATTGTTGTCTTAGTGCATCTTATATATTTTACCAAAAAATGAGGGAGCATATATTGATAACTACGTTGTATTCACAATATTTATCATTTTGCCATAAATTAACAGTACACAACCAAAAAATTCAACATTATGGTGGGAGTACTCGCTTTTTTTTTTCTTTTCTTTTTAGTCATGTTTAAACCTTCACCACCCACTTTCAAACTTATGCAAAGTTTGAGTATGGTGGGAGTGGCTTCATTGAACACTTGAATAAAACAAAGATCATATATTGATCATATTCTGCTGAAAATTCTAAGTAATAATTTCCAATATTATTTTTCTTTCGATATATTTAAATGCGACTTTAGTACATAAAGCTATTACCTCTTGTTTCTAATTCTCATTCTCTCGCTGGACAAGTGACAATACAACTCTGCTCTATCCCAGCTAACATCATTTGCCCAGTTGATATCTAATCTTCAATTTGTTCATACAAGATTATTAGACTAAAATATAATTTCAGCATTTGATGAAAATATTTTGATGCCATAAAGTAACTAGTGAACAAAGATTTTCTTCCTTTCCAATACGAGAGAAAAAAGAAACCCACAAAAGTGAAAGAACTCATTACACTAAAAAACGGATAACAAAGTAAAAGCAGCCATAGAATCCAGCAACACAACCATTCACACTGAGAAGCGCTAGCTTGGCTCCAAAAAAAGGAGGATGAAGATTTTGTTACCATGGTACAAAGAGTTTAGGAAAGAAACGAGGAATTATTTAGAAAAGTATTATTTTTTTATTCATATTTCTCATTTGATTACAAAGTTCTTACCAATATATAGATTAAGAGTACGCTAAGAGTATACTCGTTATGGAATAATATCCTAATAAATTACATTGATTTTTTCCTAATCCTCTTTGATATTTTCCTGATTTTGTTCTCTAATTATGATATTCTAATACTCCCCCTCAAGGTGAGTAGTGGGATCACCAATACTCAACTTGGTTAGAACTTTAGCAAGGGCTTGTCTTGAAACTGCTTTAGTAAGAATATCAGCCAACTGGTCTTCTGATCTCACAAATGGAAGCTCAATAATTTCATTCTCAATTTTTTCTTTGATAAAGTGTCGATCCACCTCAACATGTTTTGTTCTATCATGTTGTACAGGATTCTCTGAAATGCTGATGGCAGCTTTGTTGTCACATTTCAACTGGCTTGGCGATTGTGGTGGAAACCCAATCTCAGTCATCAATTGTCTTATCCACAATACTTCAGTTATGCCTTTAACAATCCCTCGAAATTCTGCCTCAGCACTTGAAAGAGCTACAACTTTCTGCTTCTTGCTTTTCCAAGTTACCAAGTTGCCTCCAACAAGTGTAAAGTAACCAGCTGTTGATCTTCTATCATTTGGGTTGCCCGCCCAATCTGCGTCAGTGTATGCTTCAACCTTCAAATGGTCATTCCTTTTGAAAATGATTCCACTTCCTGGAGCTCCCTTCAAATATCGAACTATCCGCATAGCAGCTTCCATATGATCTTCTTGTGGCTTATGCATAAACTGACTGACTATTCCCACAGCATAAGCTATGTCAGGCCGAGTATGTGATAAGTAAATTAGTTTTCCAACCAGTCGCTGGTACCTTTCCTTATCTGCTAGGGTGGCACCTTCTACCATCTTCAACTTGTGATTAACTTGCATGGGCGTATCTATTGGTTTGCAATCCACCATTCCTGTTTCTGCCAGAAGGTCCAAAATGTACTTTCTTTGGGAGATAAAGATTCCTTTACTGGATCGTAGAACCTCTATTCCTAAGAAATATTTTAGTCCTCCCAAATCCTTCATTTCGAAGTCTGTAAATAGGTTCCTTCTCAATTTTTCAATTTCCATTCTTCTCTAGAGCTTCCATTTCTGTATTCATGGCTTTTCGCCATTCAGCTTTCGCATTGGCTTCTCGGACAGTTCTTGGAATGTCTTCTGTTAAGAGTCTGACGGAAAAAGCCTTTGCAACATCTGCCATTCCTTCTCTAGCCACTCTTATTGGGTATCTTGAGTTACGGGGAACATGTTCTGGTAAGTACCGATCAGGAGGAATCCCTCTGTTTCTTCTTGGAGGAAGACTAAAGGTATTGGGCTCTGGTTCTTCATGTTCCAGTGCTATACTGTTATTGTTAGTGGCCTCATTAAAAATAGGGAGTAAATTATCAGATTGACAATTACTTACCTCTTGTCTGACATTCTCAAAAGGACTCTCACTGGTTGTATGTACCGAGTTGTTTGCTACGTTGAGTGAAGTATGCTCGGTGGCTCCATCTACTTGCTCTGTTTGAACAGTTTCTGGGCAACAAAGGTTATTTAGCCAACTTGGTGGTTCTTTATTGTTCTCCCCCTGAATGCCATGTTGGCGGCTAAAATAAAATTCGGATTCTAAAAAATCACAATCCATGGTCACATGAATACGACGAGTTATTGGATTGTAGCACCTATACCCCTTTTGGTGTGTAGCATACCCAACGAAAACACATTTTTCTGCACAAGGATCAAGTTTGGTTCTATTGGCTTTGGGAATATGGACAAAGACGGAACATCCAAATACTCGAGGTGGTAAGGTTAGAATAGGCGGGATTGCAGTTTGAGTAGCCAAGACTTGTAAGGGTGTTTTGTGGTGGAGAATTTGGGTAGGTAGGCGATTTAGTAAGTAGGCAGAGGTCGCTATAGCTTCAGGCCAAAAAATTTTTGGAACTTGTGCATCAAAAAGCATGGCTCGGGTCATCTCAAATAACTTACGATTTGCCGCTCAGCCACACCATTTTGTTGGGGTGTATTTGGGCAGGAAGTTTGATGAATAAGACCATTTTTCATAAAAAAATCGCGCATTGACTGGTTTATAAATTCCCCACCATTATCTGAGCGAAGTACTTGGATTTTCTTGTTGAATTGAGTTTGAATCATTTGGTAGAAAGCAAAGAACTTATCAGGTACTTCAGATTTGTGTTTTAAAAAATATACCCAAGTCATGCGAGAGAAATCATCCACAAATAACACAAAATATTGAAAATTATTATGGGAAATAGGAGCTGGACCCCACACATCTGAGTGTATTAGAGAAAAAATAGAATTGACTCTAGTGTTGGTTGGAGGAAAAGAAACTCTGTGATTTTTTGCACGAATACAAGTTTCACATTTAAAGGGTTCAGTACTACTTGTAAAAAGACTAGGAAATAGTAACTTGAGGTACCCAAATGAAGGATATCCGAGACGCCTGTGCCATAACCAAAGTTGCCTAGTAACCGTTCCGTGAGCAAGCATGGCATGACCCTGGTGTGCTACTTCATCAACGTAGTAAAGGCCTTCTCGCTCAGTACCACGCCCAATGATCTCCTTCGTAAGAATGTCCTGTAAAAGACAAAAGGTAGAGTACATGAGTACCACACAATTTAGTTCCTTTGTTACTTGGCTAACAGACAATAATTTTGATGATAGTTCAGAGACATAGAGGCAATTTTTTAATTTCAATTTTTCTGAAAAAGTAATGGAGCCTCCTCCTTTAACATCAATTAATTCTCCACTAGCTGTTTCAATATGAGCTTTTGAGGGTATAGTCAAGCTATTAAAATCATGGAGGTCATGAGTCATAGTATCGGTAGCCCCACAATCGAAAATCCAATCATTTATCTTTTTAATTGGATTTTGATTTTGGGTATCCCTTTATATTGAGTCGCGGTCTGGGCTGAGCAGGCATGGAGTTCAATCCTTGCCCTTACCGCCGTTGCTGCCTTGCCATAGTGACTTGCTTCCTCTCTTCTGACCTCGCCATCGCTGCTGGTAACCTCTGGGATGCTTACGGCTCCCTTATTCTGATTTCTTGATGACTTGGGATTATTTTTCCACCAATCTGGGTAACCCACAATATTAAAGCAATTTTCTTTGGTGTGTTTCTTCTTTCTTCTTCCACCAATTGCTTTTTTCATCAGAGTTGTCCATAATGGATAATCATATCCTTTTAGTTTGAAACCAATTGACAAATTGTCAGAATTGGTTTGTGATGATCGCATTCCAAAACTATTGCGTAGCATATTTGCAATTTGTAAAGAAATGGTTGATTTTGAGTCCCTAGAACCTAACTCTGCTCTGATACCATGTTACCATGGTACAAAGAGTTTAGGAAAGAAACGAGAAATTATTTAGAAAAGTATTATTTTTTTATTCATATTTCTCATTTGATTACAAAGTTCTTACCAATATATAGATCAAGAGTACGCTAAGCGTATACTCGTTATGGAATAATATCCTAATAAATTACATTGATTTTTTCCTAATCCTCTTTGATATTTTCCTGATTTTGTTCTCTAATTATGATATTCTAATAGATTTATCATTTTTTTTTATCTTACATTGTTAATTCATCACTATTCCAGGTAGAATTTGAAATTTATCTCTCCCAACATTTTCACACTCACCAAATCACCATAAATCCCAAGATTTTAAAATTCAAACCTTCACAATGACATGTAATTGTACCAATTCTGCAGAAGCAATTCTCCACAAATGCATGTCACATTTGAACTTCATAATTCACACATTACATCACATTTTTAGAATAAATAAATTGGAAAGGATAAAAAGATTGAGACTTTACAGTTGAAGAGCTTCGAGGAACTTGTCGTGCTTGGGTTCGGTCCAGCTCTCTCTAGATTTAGTTATAGTGTATGGCTTCCGCATCTTCTTGGCAGGGTCCTCAGCCGATTTCCTTATTTATTTTTTTCAATATTATTTTTCAATATTTTGCTGATCATATATTCATCATAATCTTAGCACAATGCAGCAATATATTTTTATTGGGGCAGAAATAACAGGTATAAATGTAAAGTCATTGAGCCAATTGAACCTACTATTAGGGATATCTTTAAGCTGATCACTACGACAAACCCCAAAGAAATATACACAATCAAATCTAAATTACCAATACTTAATTCCTCAAGGTCAAAAATAAATTGTTTCTCAAAGAATATATATATAAACATATCTACAGACAAGTTATACAAATCTATATCCTTCTTAATGGTCTTATCTATAGTTCTGTTTGATCTCGCGCTATCTGAACCTATTGAGCTACATTCTAAAAATATATAGCATAAATCTAAAAATTTCAGAATTCAAAAATTAATTAATTATTTGACAACAAATTTCAAAACCAGTGATAGGTACAGAGTTCAAAAATACATCGTATTATTCCATTTTTTGCTTCTCATAAGCATATTGTCGAAACCAGTGATAGTTACAGAGTTCAAAAATACTAAGATAACAAAAATGCAAAATTTATAGCAATGCCAGTGAAATAATTTAGATTTAGCACCATAGTGAAGTAGATCAGATATTTAGATTTCCAGAAAATTCAGAAAATCAGAATACCTGGGTCACCATTTCAGCTCACCGCTGCCGCTCCTCACTACCGTCGGCGAGTGCAGAGGTCGTCGCAGAGCTCCCTGGCCAAACATCTCCGGCCGTGGCCGAGCGATCATTGTCAGCGTCGGGTTGCCATTTCAGCTCACCGCTGCCGCTCTTTACTACCGTCAGCAAGTGCAGAGGTCGTCGCTCCCTGGGCAAACGTCCCCAGCCGTGGCTGAGCGTTCTTTGTCAGCGTCGGTGTATGATGAAGAGAGAAAGAAGAATAAATTGAAGAGAATGTGCGCGTGTATGTGTCGGGTTGGAGAGAGAAGGAAGAAGATGATGAATTCTGGGAAGTGAAGTAGAGTTAGAGTTAATTGTGGAGTTTAAGGTTCCCGGTGAGGTATGATAGAATTTCGAAGAGTTTGGGGTGAGTGCTGGGGTTCTTTCAAGAGTTAGGATTTTTTGAAGGAGAAAGATAGAGTTTCGAAGAGGGTGATAACTCATTATATCCTTTTCGAAAAGTTTTTTTTTTTTAATCTTTCGGTCATGCTTTTGAAGCATGCCAAAAGAATTACAGAAAACGATCGCACTTTTAAAATGTTACTATAACGAAATCATGTTGCCAGGTTTAAAAAGCGTTCTTGTTTTTTCTATGACCACGCTTCAAAAGTGTGACAAAAATAAGTGTAGCCAAATTTCTAATTAACTGTCACTTTTATAAAAGCGTGGCCATTGACTCTTTTCTCCACACTTTTAAAACGTAGCAAAAAAAAACGTGTCCAAATCTCTAATCAATCGTCACTCTCATAAAAGCGTGGTCATTGACTCCTTTTGGCCACGCTTTAGCATAGCAAGAAGAATACGTGGCTACATACCTTTTCTCTTATAATGTTCGTCATCTAATGAGGCCGGAAGTTTGGGACAATCTTCAACCCCAAGGTCGTCAACAGCACAAGTTGGGAAGGAACACATTAATGTAATCTTAAATGATTCAACACCTTACAATATGATCTGAAAAGGAAGACAATAAACGACCTGTAAGTATTTATACTAGCAAAGTTCTGTGATGAAGTCCTGACATCTGAAGGTCCTGTAGCCACTATCTAAGGAGATCGGGTAGCTCGTGTTTATACCAACAAAGTTATGTGATGAAGTCCTGACCTCTGAAGGTCGTGTAGTCACTATTCGAGAAGATCGGGTAGTTGCTGTTTACACCAACAAAGTTATGTGATGAAGTATTGACCTCTGAAGGTCGTGTAGTCACTATTCGAGAAGACCGAGTAGCTGCTTTAAAGTGCAATAAAGCAAGTTTGACCTTAAGGAATAAAGTCAAAGATTCTACTGGAGTATTTTTAGTGGACTTGGACTCCCGAGTTCAAGAGAAGCCGAGACCAAAACCCAATAAAAATTTGGAGAACCTAGTCTGATATTGCTACTTAGGAATTCCGATCATCGTATGGATCTTGACCTTATTGATGAAGTAAGGTCAGCAACTAATTTAACTGAACAAGTGATGCGTGAGTATCTTCTCTATCTTTTCCTTGTGAATTTGCACTTGAATTGCTAAGTTTAATCAAAATTTAATATATTTTAGCCACTATGAATGCTACTTTGAGTTGTGTGTAATTCTGTTTATTTCAGGTAGCATTTTGGACGAATTTCACGAAGTTTAAGTCAAGGCTAGAGAATGGAGAGAGTGAAGAATGTAAGCTGCCTCCCCCACGTTGAACTTGAAGTTATTTAAGTTCAGCGCCAGCATGAAGACGCTCCCAGGAAATGCACGCGTGACCTCCACGCTGAACTTGATAATGGTCAAGTTCAGCGCCAATGCTTGAAGTTCTAAAAGAATCTGTTCTGCCTCCTCCACGCGGAACTTGAGCTTTCTCAAGTTCAGCGCCAATCCAACGCACCAAAGGAAGTCACGCGCATCACTCCACACTGAACTTGAGAATTCTCAAGTTCAGCGTGGACCTTAATGAAGGAGTGGTCCCCAATGCGTTCCAAAGGCTACGAGAATCAATTAATTTGTTTTGGTTAAACTTTTATTTTATTTATAATTAGGAAAATAAATATTATTTAGTTTAGAAAATATATTTTACATTAATTAGGATTAGATATAAAAGGGAAAAGAATCAGCCATTCGAGATCTTCTCTTCACTTCTACCCCATTCCGCAAATTACAGTTTTTACGAATCCTAGTTATCTCTCTGCACCATGAGCAACTAAACCTCCACTGTTAAGGTTAGGAGCTTTGTCTATTGTATGGATTGATACTAGTATTTTTCTATTTTAATTCATGTATTGATTTATATTTCAAGAATTGTTTTCGTTCTTTATTTTATGAATCTGGGTGGAACGGAAGTATGACCTTGGTTCTAATTGAGTTCTTGTATAACTTAGAAAAGCTCTTTACTTGAACAACAGCTTGAAAACAATTTCTCCTAAACTACTAATTATCTGGACTTAATGGGATACGTGACATATAATCCTCTTATATTTGGGTAATTAGGGTTTTTGTGGAATATAAACTAGAATTGAACTTCATCCTCTAATTGGAATTAAGTGACCAAGGAATTGGCGGTTGATGAATTTTAGAGGAGACTAAAAAGGTCTAAGGAATTAGGGTTTAGTCACATATAGTTTGCCATGAATTAAATCTTGCATGATTAAAATAGTTAGTAAGAAAAGTCAATCTGGAAAATAGATATCTTTGAACCCTTAATTGTTTCTCCATATATTATTCACAACTTGTTTACTGCTTGCTTTATAATATTCTGAATTTACTGTTAATGCTTTTGAATCTTCAAACACCATTTTCTGTTTGCCTAACTAAGTAAATCACTTAACCATTGTTGCTTAGTCCATCAATCCTCATGGAATCGACCCTCACTCACCTGAGGTATTACTTGGTATGATCCGGTGCACTTGCCAGTTAGTTTGTGGACTTTAAATTCCGCACCAACAAGCATTAAAGCAAAGGGTTGCAAAGAGAATAACACCAAAGTAAGGCCTAAAAACTTTCAACTAGCAGACCCAGTATTGAGATAGGCTGACGTTGGTAACTCAAGAACTCAAGGAAAGCTGGGCCCAATCGGAAGGGACCTTTTAGGGTGAAAAAAATACCTTGAGAATGAGGCATACAAGTTAAAGAATCTTAACGATACCGAAATCCTAAAAACATGGAATATTATTCATCTCAAAAGGTACTACTGTTAAGAAGTATCCATGAAAGAATAAGGTATACCCTTTTCTTATTAATTTAGATTTTTAACGAGGTCCTACTATGTTTTTCCACTATTGTTCAATTATAATTCTCATTAAGTTGTATTTGAATTCAGCATTTGATTTCATAATAATTTCATAATGCTAATTTATTTGATACTTTAATGTCATTATTTCAAACGTTGCTGCATGATTCAAAACGCGCTAATATAAAAAAATGGTACAATAAATTAAAGCCCAATTATAACGAAGGCAATAAAGTCTATTAGACATAGCCTAAATAAAAAAACAATCAAAGGTAATTAAGTTTATCAAATAAACTTGCCTCATACAAAACGAAAAAGTTCAAAATATACAGCACAAAAAGTATTTAAATATAAAATATTAAGAATGAAAAGTGTTTTAATCCCAAAGACCCTAAGTTCAAAATACAAAAAAATAAAAATAACTGAGTTTAATGAACTTAGAAAATTTTACAAAAAGCAAACTAAATCATTTCAATGATTTCTCTATTCTTGAAAGCACTAATCCTGAAGGATGGTGTTCTCTTCTTGTAAGGATGCGAGAGAAGCATTGAGACTCTAAATCTGAGTTGTAGAGCTCATAAGCTCCTTCTATCTATTCATATACCAAGATCGGGGATTTGAGATTTTTTTTTCAGCATTTTTGACATAAGTAGCTGAGCAAAAGAGCATCCTCTAAACTCGGGGCAAAGTATCTGCAAGAGGCAACTAAGCCAATCCTTGTTTAATTGATTCGGCGCTGTGACGCGTGCACGTCGTCCATGCGTACGCGTGGGTAAGCAGAAATCTCAGTGACGCATAAGCGTCGGTCACGCATACGCGTTACTACTTGTCGTGCCAGACGTATGATTCCAGCATAGTGCCGGCACAAATCTCGGGTTTTTGTACCAGAGTGCGCCGAAATTACATATGATGCATACGCGTCGCTCAAGTACACGCGTGAGATGATGAAATTGCTGGCGACGCATATACGTGGGGCACGCATACGCGTGGGGTGGGTTGTGCGCCAGGCACCCCACCTGCACAGTTCCAGCCCAACTCTCCGGAAAATGTACTAGAGAGGACCAACATCCCTATGACGCGTGCGTGTCGATGACACGTACACGTGGGATGCGTCTTTTTTTATATAACTCGGTACAGAAGGAAAACATGCTGATTTGAAAATTAACAAAGACAACTAAGGAAACAAACATATGCAAATAAATAAAATAGAACTATAAAAAGGAAGATCATAACATGGTGGGTTGCCCCCCACTTAGCACTTTTCTATAACGTCCTTAAGTTGGACGGTCCATCGGCTCAGTCCTCTTCCTTTGATGGATCCTTCAAGAGGCAGATCTCCAGCTCCTTGTTGTTCTTCACTTTCGCACCATGATACAGCTTCAAATGGTGGCCATTGATTTTAAAGAAGGTAGGACTTGAGGGGTTACTTAGATGGACAACCCCATACGTTTCCACCTTCTCCACCATGTAGGGTCCATCCCACCTTGACCTTAGTTTGTCCGGCATTAACCTCAACCTTGAGTTGTAGAGAAGGGCTTGATCCCTAGCTCTAAACTCCCTTCTCTTAATGTTCTTGTCATGTACCGCCTTCACTTTTTCTTTATAGAGTCTTGAGTTTTCATACGCTTCTCCAATTCCTCCAGTTGTAGTTTTCTTTCGATTCCGGCTCCTCCCAATCCTGAATTACATTTCTTCACTGCCCAGTAAGCTTTTTGTTCCACCTCTACCAGAAGGTGACAAGCCTTTTCGTAGACTAGGCGGAACGGACTCATGCCGATGGGTGTCTTGTAAGCTGTCCGATAAGCCCATAGCGCATTTCCAAGCCTAGAACTCTAGTCTCTTTTATGAGGCTTAATAATCTTCTCGAGTATGCGCTTGATCTCTCTATTCGACACCTCGGCTTGGCCATTTGTTTGGGGATGGTAAGCCGTCGCCACCTTGTGAATGATGCCATATTTCTTCATCAAACCTGTCAATCTTCTGTTACAAAAATGAGACCCTTGATCACTCATGATTGCTCGTGGTGATCCAAAGTAACCAATAATATTATTCCTAACAAAAGAAATAACCACGTTAGTATCATTAGTACGGGTAGGAATTGCTTCCACCCATTTAGAAACATAATCAACAGCTAACAGAATATATAAGAAACCATTCGAGTTTGAAAATGGACCCATGAAGTCAATACCCCAAACATAAAAAATTTCACAAAATAACATAAGTTGTTGGGGTATCTCATCCCTCTTGGATATATTTCCAAACTTCTGGCATTGGTGGCAAGAGTCACAGAAAATATTAGCATCCTTAAAAAGTGTGGGCCACCAAAATCCGCAGTCTAAAATCTTTCTTGCAGTTCTTTGAGGACCAAAGTGTCCACCACTCTTAGAAGAGTGGCATGCCTCTAAAATAGACTAGATTTTAGATTGTAGACACACCTTCTAATTATTTGGTCGGCACCACATCTCCACAATATGGGTCATCCCATATGTAATACTTGGACTCGCTCTTGAGCTTGTCCTTTTGATGCTTAGAAAAACTTAGAGGAAATGTACGACTAACTAAATAATTAGCTATGGGTGCATACCAAGGAACCACCTCAGATATTGCTTGCAAGCTATCAAGTGGAAATGCATCATTGATAGGAGTGGAGTCACTTTTAATATGTTCTAGGCGACTCAAGTGGTCCGCTACCAAATTTTGGGAACCACTCCTATCTTTGATCTCTAAATCAAACTCTTGCAATAATAATATCCAACAGATTAACCTTGGTTTAGACTCTTTTTTAGCTAGCAAGTATTTCTAAGCTGCATGGTCTGAATATACTACCACTTTGGTTCCAAGTAAATAAGCCCAGAATTTATCCAAAGCAAAAACAATGGCTAAAAGTTCCTTTTAGTGGTAGTATAATTAGACTGGGAACCATCTAAAATTTTAGAAGCATAAGCAATAATATAAGGATCCTTACCTTCGCGCTGAGCCAGCGCCGCTCCTACCGTATAGTTAGATGCATCGCACATGATCTCGAATGGCCTACTCCAGTCAGGCCCTCTCATAATAGGAGCTTGGGTCAAGGCAATCTTCAGCTTGTCAAATGCTTCCATGCAGTCTTCACTCAAGTCAAACTCTACATCTTTCTACAGTAGACGGGAAAGGGGTAGTGCAACCTTACTGAAGTTCTTGATAAAACGCCGGTAGAAACCTGCATGACCAAGAAAAGAACGGACTTCCCTCACAGAGGAGGGGTAAGGTAAATCAGAAATAATATCAACCTTTGCAGGATCAACAGATATACCAGTAGTAGAAACAACATGGCCTAGAACAATACCTTGCTTTACCATAAAATGACATTTTTTAAAATTAAGCACAAGGTTTGAACTAGCATATCTTTCTAATACTCTAGCAAGATTATCCAAATAAAGGTCAAAGAAATCACCATAGACACTAAAGTCATCCATAAATACTTCCATACAATGCTCAAGAAGATCTGAGAAGATACTCATCATGCACCTTTGAAACATAGCCGGCGCATTACATAAACCAAAAGGCATTCTTTTATATGCATGCATTCCAAAGGGGCATGTAAAAGTTGTTTTCTCCTGATCTTCTGGAGCATTATGGATCTGAAAATACCCAGTATAACCATCTAAAAAATAATAGTGTGACTTACCTGACAGGCGATCAAGCATTTGATCGATGAAAGGTAGTGGATACTGATCCTTGCGAGTAGCCAAGTTCAAGCGCTTGTAGTCGATGCACATTCTCTAGGAATTCTGCACCCTTGTAGCCATGAGTTCTCCATTCTCATTCTTCACTATTGTGATGCCGAACTTCTTTGGAACCACTTGTACTGGACAAACCCACTCACTATCCGAAATTGGATAGATAATGTCGGCTTCAAGCAGTCGGATCACTTCTTTTTTCACAACTTCCAGAATTGTGGGTTTCAACCGCCTTTGAGGTTGACGGATAGGCTTGGCTCCCTCCTCTAGAAAAATGCAGTGCTCACAGACTTGAGGGCTTATACCTACTATGTCCGCCAAACTCCACCCAATAGCTTTCTTGTTCCTTCTCTGTACATTAAGCAGACGCTCCTCTTGTTGGGAAGTAAGCTCCTTTGCAATAATCACTGGGAGCTTCTGATTGTCTTCAAGATAAGCATACTTGAGGTGAGGTGGAAAGGGTTTCAACACCATGTTCAGCTCATGGCTTGGCACTTGATCATCTAGAATTGAACCACTGGAGGTGGCAAGGTGTCTTCAGTATACTCAGGGGGTTTCCCCACACTTGAACCTTGAACCATGTTCTTTTCATCAACTGTCTCTTGGTGAACTTCAGCCATAGTCTCATCAATAATATCACACTAGAAGATAGAGTAGTCTTTCAGTGGGTGCTTCATACCTTCATCAAGGTTGAAACTCACTGCTCTTCCATCTATCTCAAAGGAGTAGGTACCCAAGAAGGCATCCAATTTAAACCGAGAAGTCTTCAAAAACAGCCTTCCAAGCAAGATGGATGATGGTTTTTCTGAGTCATTAGGGGACATGTCCAGAATTTAGAAATCAACAGGAAAAATCAACCTCTTAATACTCACCAAGACGTCTTTCGCAATGCCAACCACCGAGATTATGCTTTTATCTGCCAACACAAAACAGGCTGCCGACCTTCTCAACGGTGGAAGCTTCAAAATATCATATACAGACAACGACATAATGCTCATACAGGCACCTAAGTCACACATGCAATCCACAAACTGCATACCCCCTATAGTGCAAGTAACCAGCAAGGACCAGGATCACCACATTTCTCTGGTATAGCACCCATCAGAGCAAAAATTGAGCTATCCAGAGGAATAGTTTCTAAATCATGGATCTTTTCCTTATTCATGCACAAATCCTTTAGAAACTTAGCATACTTAGGAACCTGACGAATAGCATCAAAAAGTGGAATAGTTATCTCAACCTTTTTTAAGATATCCACCATCTTGGGATCTAGCTCCACTTGCTTTTTAGTCCTCCTAGCAAGGTGTGGAAAAGGAATGGAAATGGCTTTTTTCAAAACATTGTCTTCCTTAGATACTCCATCCCTTGGTTGAGCAACTTCTTCTTCAACCGCATCTTGTACCTCATTCTCGTCTTCAACATCTTCTACCTCAACAACTTCTTCATCTTGAACGTCTTCTCTTGAGCTTGGCTCCTCGGGACTCCTCTCTTGCAATGTAGTGCTGAACCTCAAAGTGATGGCATTGATTCCACCCTTGAGGTTAGGTAAAGCTTGAGAGAAAAGTGCACTAGAGCTTGAAGGTTGAGTGTTGGAGTTAGAGGGTGGTTCCATACAGGATACAAAAGCTTGTAGAATGGAGTTAAGACTGGTGAGGCTAGAGGTAAGTGAAGTTTGAAGCTCTTTTTGTCCTTGAAGAATAGAACTGAGTGTTTCATCTTGGTTGGAGGAAGAAGGAAGGTAGGTAATTTGTGGGACTTGTGGTTGGTTGAATTGAGGTGCTTGGGCTAGCCTTTGGTGAGGTGGTTGGTATCTTTGGCCTTGGTTTTGTTGTTGGTATGGAGGGTTTTGTTGATACCGGTTTTGTTGGTAGTTATTATTCCACATTTGATTTCCACCATTGTCTTTGCCTCCTTGGTTGTAGTTGTCTCTCCATCCTTGGTTGGGATTGTTTTGCTAACCTTGATTGTAGTTACCACCTTGATTATAGTACCCTTGATTCGGACGGTTGTAATGAGCATTGGTAGCCGCCAAGGTGTTGTCCTCTTGGAGTTGTGGATATTCATCAGTGTAGTGCGAATAACAAGCACAAATTTCACATACTCTTTGAGGAACTAACTGTTGACAGTGTTGTTGTGTAGGGGGTGGAGGTTGTTGCTGATTGAGTTGGAGTTGCTTGAGTATATTGGTCATCTCTTCCAAAGTCTTGGTGAGAGCAGTAGTCTCACTACTAGAAGAAACTTCCGCAATAGCCTTGGGATGATTATTCCTTTGCCTTGCATGTTGAGTAGACTCGGCTAAATCGGTGATCAGTTGCCACGCTTCTATCGCCGTCTTTTACTTTGTCAGAGAGCCATTACTCGCAGCATACAAGAGGGTCTTGTCTCGAGGCTTCATGCCTTATCAGAAGTAGCTAATTAACACCAACTGGTCAATCATGTGATGGGAGCACGAGTCAAGGAGATTCCTAAAGTGTTCCTAATACTCATAGAGAGTCTTTGATTCACTTTGAATGACGTAGGAAATTTCCTTCCTCAATCTATCTGTGACCTCCGGTGGAAAGAACTTGTCCAAAAATTCCTTTCTAAGCAAATCCTAATTAGTAAAAACAGCTTCGGGTTGAGTGTAGAACCACTGCTTTGCCTTTCCCTCAAGAGAAAATGGAAGGCATATAACCAAACGGCAGTCTCATCCACACCATGTCGCCTAGTAGTTGAACAAGCTATTTGAAAATCTCTAAGGTGCTTGATAGGCTCTTGAGTGGGTAAACTATAGAATTTAGGCAGTAGATTAATCAATGCGGTCTTCAGTTCAAAATCAGCAGTCAAATTTAGATGACGCGCTTGAAATGGTTGAAGAGTAAAATCTGGAGCTCCCACTTCCTTGAGAGTAATTCTTCTAGGAGCGGCCATAGTATCTGCACCTAAATTAACAGAAGAAACGTCAATGGACTTAGTAGGAGAGGAGTTAGTTTCTTCCTCAAACGACGCTTCAGACTCAACCTTGGGTAAGGTTGGTGAATTGGGCGAAACCCCTTCAACATCCTCGGAGGCTAACCGGCGCCGAGCTCGCCTAATATGTGAAATAGTTTTTTTCAATTTCAGGATCAAATGTGGCTAGGCTCGGATCCAGTAATGAACGCGTCATTCAATAAAAGAAACATGCTAAGAAAAATAAATAATGAATACTACTAATAAACAAAAAAAAAAAACAAAAATAAAAGATGCAATTATGTAAATATAAATATATTTACACCAACCAATAACTTAGCACACATATGCAACTCTCCGGCAACGGCGCCAAAAATTGATGGGTGGAGAAATGCCGGTTAAGAATTTCTGATAAAAATAGCGTTGCAAGTACAACCTTAACTGACAAAATTTTCACTATCAATTTAAATTGTGTCACAATTAATAATAAATAACCGGGAGTAGAATCCCGTGTCGTTTCCCAAAGAGTTAACACAAGATGCAAATTATTGGCTAGGATTTTTCTGAATATTTTCTTGAAATTTAGAACGGAAAAAAAATAAATGGCTAGGAATTAAAAGCAATGAATAAATAACGAGGTGATATGTATTTAAAATTAAAAGGCCTTGGTTAGGGAGAGAATTTGAGTTTCTATCCTTGTTGTATTCCCCAAGTATAATAGTAAATGTTCATTGCTTCCACTTAGTTATCCTCTACCAATTGAAAGAAAGTCAAGTGGGTATCACTAACTCTAGCTCACAAGTCCTAGTCACTCCATGGGGAAGGACTAGAGTTGGTGAGAAATGAGTTAGCCAACAATTTCCAATTACAGATCAATACTTGAGTATCACAACTCAAGGGACCCCAATTAATCAATCCCCAAGCCAAGTTGGAAGATCTACTCCATTAACATGAATGCCATTTTCATAAACACATAATAATTGTAATTAAAAGACATGATAATTATGAGAAATTAATTAAATCAGAATTGGCACTAATAATAAATAACGACGATCAAACAAGCAATAAAGATAAACATAAAAATAATTCAGTGCATTAATAAAATTAAAAAATGACAAAATCCAAATATGAATTCAAAGCAATCAAGTGTATAAGAGTAATAGGGATAATAGAGAAGAAAACTATGAGAACAATGACTCTAATGGAAGGTAGTAACAGCTCTCTCCAGATCCAATTCAAAGCAAAACTAAGAACATAAAAAACTCTAGAGAAAAGTAGGTGTTTTTCTCTCTAAACTTCAAAAACTAATCAAAAACTAAAGTGAAATTGAAGTCCCCCAGTCTCAGCTCCATCCCTGCCTCTAGTCTGTGTTTTTGAGCTTGGATCTGAGTCCAAATCAGCCCAGAAATTGCCCCCAGCGAGTTCTGTTAAGTGTAGCACGTGACGCTCTGTCATGCGGACGCGTCGCTGAACTTCTACACTGGTCATGTGTACACGTCAATCACACATACGCGTTGCTGAACGAAGCTCTTGATCACGTGCACGCATCGGCCATGCATGCGCGTTGCTCCTCGCTTCCACAACTCTTTAGTTTCTTGTGTTCCTTCCACTTTAACATGCTTCATCTTCACCCTTTAAGCCATTCATGCCCTGTAAACCTGAAAACACTTAACAAACACATCACGACATCGAATGGTAATAAAAGAGAATTAAAAATTAACAATTTTAAGGCCTAGGAAGCAAGTTTTCAATCATATCACAAAATTAGGAAGGAAACTTAAAAACATGCAATTTACATGAATTAGTGTGAGGATAGTTGACAAAACCCACTCAATTCAATCCAAATTATATCATAAAATAGTGGCATATCAGTGGTCAAGCCTGAGGATATCAGGATGGACTACTTGGATAACCTCAAGACTGTTGTATGGCATCTAAATGAACTGCAACATGGGAATCAATTAAAATTTATCGAGATACATAAGTATATACATGCAAGGAAAGTAGCAAATTAGACAATCAGACTTACATCATCCCCACTCATCCTGTCTAATCTGTGTCGGGTTGCAATGACCCGGGGATCTTCATGGTCTGACGACGGCAGAAACCTACCCGACCTGCGAGATACAAAACGCTTAATATTCAACTTACAAAACAAGATACAAACAAGTGCATTACAGACATATTATACATGAAAAGGATAAACCTCGCGGCAAGTGGTCATAGAATGGCATCAAACCCTCTAGGCCTGAACGTCGGAAAACGTCAAAAAATCCAAGATTGAAGCAGTGCTAATGGCCCAGCTAGGTTCTTTACATTTCGGTTAGCAACCCTGCACAAACACCTATACAACCAGGACAAGGTGGCCGAACCCCAGCTATACTTTCCGAGCCCATCGAGGTCCGCAACATACGGAATCCACCGTAAGTGAACCCTAGCACCAGACTTGTCTGCGAAAAGTGCCGTGGACAACAACATCATAATGTAACCCCGTGCATAGATCTGTACCGTTGCCTCCAATGCATTGGCAAGCAAGAATCTGAACTTGTTTTGGAACCAGCTAAAAGAAACCGTGTAGTCATCGATACAATCATCTGGTGGAAGTTCTCCGAATAAGTTTCAAAACCACACCCAGGCAAGCTCCCCCCTCCATCAACAGCTCGAAGTCACTGAGACACCCGCTCACCGCATGTCCGTCAATAGGGAGGCCAAACTGATATGCCACATCCTATAGTGCTATCATGCACTCTCCGAACGGCATATGAAATGTGTGCGTCTCAGGATGCCATCGCTCTACGAATGCACTGATCAACGACTCATCAAGCTTGAACCAATAATCATTCAACCTCGCAACATGCAGTAAATTAGAACGATCTAAGTACAACAGTATGCGATCATGCATGATCATCTTTTGTTGCCTACGAATGCTCCGAACGCATCGAGTTGGCTGATAAAACAAAAATATTAGTGAAATAATTTAACAACTCATTATACAAAAAAAGAATTGCTTAGTATAAAATGTTATCCAATAAGCTTCTGAAATTAAAAAGGCCACATTATCCCTGTTCATAAAAAATATCATACTTCAAGCAACACAAGAAAAAATTTATCATCGCACTAACATCACAACCATAAAATTATTGACCACTTTATCCATGCATCATTAAAAATTTCGAACTCTAACTTCTTTTAACCCAACCAAGAACCTACAAAATCATTAAACAGTAAAAATCACAAAATCCATATTAAAAAATGTTCTAACATGCATATTCAAACGAATATTTATCAACATATGAGTGTAGCCAAAATAGCCATGACATCAACCAACTCAACTCAGTTTATTGTCCAACGACTAACCTCATCGTTGATAAATCCGGCAACATGTGAAATACCATTAAGGCAGTACATATCTCTGTGGTTAGCCGCCATTCTTCTCCCAAGACGGACACCTCCCACTCCGCCGCACAACCCACCGCTCTGTGCTTTAATACGCCGGACAATGGTGGATCTGGCCTTGCCGCTGCTGCACCGTCGCCAGTGAATGCCCGAAGCCTCCGCTCACTGCCACCTCTTCCACCGGTTTGGCCTGCCTTCCTCCCAACCCTTCTCTCCCAAATCTGGCCGAATGTGGTGGCTCCTCCCTCACTAACGTAACTCGCCGCTGTGTGTTGAGGGAATGCCTCAAGAAATAACTCGTTGCAGGCACATTAGGGTTACTCTTCAAGCATTAATCGTCCCTGGGTCTTGAGGGTTAAATCTTCGAACATGAATCGTGGCATGCCTTTGTGATTTAGCCCAACTTCACATGAATCATGGCAGGGAGGAACGATTTATGTGTAACTGTAACCCCTCCTACTCTGGCACAATTTATGGATTTTTCTCCTATGCAATATAGGCATAAATCGTCCTAAGGTGCCATGTTTAACATATTCTACAATCCTTATCACCCTAGGACGATTTACATAATATATGGAAGAGGAAAAACACGTTTGAAAATTTATTTTTAGGGGAATCAAGTAAAATTGATTTGTGTTTCATTTATTTAAGTAAAAAATCCTATATATGGTTTAATTACTTTGCAGGTCTCTATAATTTCACCGAATTTTTAATTAGGTCCCTATACTTTTTTTTATAATTAGGTCCCTAGACATTATTTTTTTTTTTCAATTTAGTCCTTGTTAACGTTAAACGTAAAAAAAACGACTGTGAATTATAAAATTACTTGTATATCCTTGGCTTTCACCCATAAACGTAAAAAAAAAAATGTTAGTGTTGCCGAAGATAGTGACACTGCTCCAAAGCCACAATGTTCCTCAACAAAACTTCAGTGAAATCATCCACTACAATGTGTGGGATTTTAAGGATACCATGCTCAACTTCTAAGTCAAGTATGCAGCCATGACTTGATTTATTTACATGGAACTTCAGTCCTGCTTCAACAACTCAGATACATTATGACCAAGGACTAAGGGTCCACGGTTCTTTGAAGGTCTTTTATGAGATGGTGGTAAGATGAAATATCTAATCAGATCAGTGAAGTGTGCTATACTGCTACTAGCCGATACTAACACTCCTTGTTTGTTGTGATATGAAAAATAACTAACAGCAACCCTCATAAATGAAGGGAATAATAGACCAATATCTAAGCGAGAAGCAAAAGTTAGATTGTATATTTTCTTAAGAACAAACAAAGGAACCTGTTTCTCAAGTAATATCAAATCATTTTTTACCCGATTCTAAAGCCATCGTTTTGAGAAGATAAGATCATCCTCTGTCGTCCTCTCATATTGTCTAAGGAAAAGCTCAATTACAAAACAACAGTCTATGAATATCACCTTCACCAAATTCATCTACCGTGAGCTCGATTTTCTCCGAGTAACATGCACGAATTTGTGGTTTCAATTGTTGCACGCAACTCACCAAATCAGTCAAACTTGCCTTCGATCTTTAACTCATCGCCTGTTTTTGCATAACCAGTTCAGGCAGCAAGGCGAGGCAAGGCACGGCGACGGGTGGCGAGGGAAGTGATGAATGAACAGAACAGCACAGAGCGAGGGAATTAGCGACGGACGGACGACCACCAAGCGACGGACGCTGATGCCGCCACAGACAACGACGTAGATGGATGATGACACCAAGCGACGTAGGAGAAATGCCGCTGCACAGGAATTTCAGAGAATAACTTAGGGCTGACTAGGATTCTCTAATTTTGGGACAAAATGCCAAAGATTTTTTTGGTATTTTGAAAAAATAGAGGTGTCCTCAACTAATTATTCTAACTCAATCATAAGAATATTCGTTTTTTAAATAGAATATTCTGTTATCTTAAACATTATTCTCACGACAAGAACTAAATTGAAAAAAAATTAATGTCTAAGAACATACAGACACATGTAAATCCTCTATCATGTTATATAGACATAAAAGATTAATAACTAAATTAGCTATCCGTATAAGTACGTCGTGTTAAAAATAAAATATACATTAAAAATATATGAAACAATATATATATATATATATATATATATATATATATATATATATATATATATATATATATATGCAAATTAAAAAAGTTTTATATTTATGTACATAAAAATTAATTATTAAATTAATAATCATATATTTATATAAATATATGTATTGTTTTATATTTTAAATATATATTTTGTATTTTAATGTATATTATATAAAGATGACTCATTTAACTAATTTTTCATGTATATATAATATTATAGTACATATATATATATATATATATATAAAATATGACTGATTTAATAACTAATTTTAAGAGTACCTATCAACAATCTTGATAGCTAGTTATTATTAGTAGAAATAACAAAATGTTACATTGAAGAAAATTAAAATTGAAGAAAAGCATTTGTGATAAAATGTTACATAAGGAAAACTAAAGCTGAAGAAAAGCACTTGTTATCCACACACTATACCACTAATTTTAAAGGTTTCCCCAAGTTAAGAAAACTTTTGTTATTCATAGAGTATTTATTGTTGTGGATGCCATTGGAGATAAATATTTAGAAGAAGATGAGAGGTTATCAGAATTTATTATTTTTTATTATTAATTAATTATTAATACTATTTAAAAGTATGAGATAAAATATATTATTAAATTACTAAATTAAAAAAATTAAACTAAACAAATTGATTTGATGACTAAATAATAATAAAAAATAATAAATTCTGATCATTTAATATTTTTCAAACATTTATATATCTTTACCGAATAATTTAAATTTTTTAGGTAAATAATTTATGACATAGTACTAAAAATTTTAGAACCAAAAGATTTAAAGTTAGATCTTTATTAATCTCTTAAGAAAAAAAATCGACCAAAAAGTAAATAATAAAAAAAATTGTGTAAAATATACACATTAAGTCTAAAAGAAGTTCTTGTATAAGAAAACATTTTATATATAACTATTTTAACAAAATAATTTAGGAATATTATTTTCTTACCGAAGATATTTTTTGTATTTAAATTTTTAAAACTACACCTATGAAAATGAAATTAAAAATCAGACCAGTTTTGTCCAATTTATTTTAGTCACAAATGTGTTACTGAATTATTGTAAAAAAAAGAAATCTACACCACTTATTATTATTATTATTATTATTATTATTATTATTATTATTATTATTATTATTATTATTATTATTATTATTATTTTCCAAAACAGAAGGTAAACTTCTATTTCCAAGGGGATTATTGAATTCTTAAGCGTTGTAAACAGGTTCTTAGCATCCAATTAAATAATAAAAAATATTTGGTAACTTAAAAAAAAATTAATCAAAAATAGTCCTAATTTATCTTATTTAATTTTTATTAATTATTATAACAATTAATAATAATTAAATTAAATAAAATTTGGCTATTTTTTTTATCTTTCCGCCGTTATCCTTTAATAATAAAAGATCAATTAACACTTAAATATTTATGTTGTTAAAATTTTGACCTATTTTTATTTATTTGATTCTTTTTTTAAGATTTATCATTTTTAAGGCCACTTTCATTTATTAAACTAACTTGTAATTAATTTATCTATCTATTATATGGTAAACCTTCTTGTAATCATCCTAAAAAAATGTAAACCTTTTTTGTTTTTTTTTTAAACTATTATATTATCGTCATCAACCGTATCATAATTACGATAGTGGATCTTCTCTGATGAAAAAAAAAACTAGATAGTATCAATTGTTTAATTTCATTCTTTATTATTTTTTCTTTTTTATATTTATTTTTGATCTTACTTATAAAATTAATAATAAAAAATTATACTTTATTCTTTTAAATAATATTAAAAAAAATTGAGAGGACAAGTTCACGACGGAGAGGAAAGCCACAATAACGAGCAAAACAAGTAGCGAGAGAGACATAAACGTAGGTGCATTAAAGGTGCATGCTCCGATAATTATTACATATTTTTGGTAACATTTAAAAAGTATTATTTGATATATATAACATCAAACAACATGAAACTAAAATAGTGAAAACTGAGGTGTAATTATTTTTATGTAAAATTAATAATTAAAAGATAACTGCAACTGAGGTTTTTCCTTCACCGGCATGATTATTAAACATACATACTTACATAGATCCATCATATCAAATGACGTAGCACCTCAACGTATATAAATATTTGGACTATTCTCCCGCCTGATTAAGAGCTAGGTTTTGGGTGCATTGTTATCAGCCGATGTACTTGTTGTACCAGTCGAACTTGAGTTGTCGGGAGGAATACTATTACCATGTTGGGGAGCAGGAGTGGAAGAAATTTCTGTATCCTTGGCAGCAGTACCATACTCATGGTTTTGCATTATTCTTCTTTTCAATAAGTACTTCAATCTTTCGGAATACGCAGAGCTCATACTCATCTTCGTAAATCTTTTTCAAGATCCACGACGACCTTGTTAGTGTTTTTGTTTCTTGGATTGGCTAATCAACTATGTGTGCCTTCAATTATATATATATATGGAGGGGAATCCAATGCTAGCTCTTTGATTACCTGATGGTGGTGATGAAGCTAAGTAGCTAGAATTTAATTTGTTAACGTATACCAGCTTGCATTGGATTATGTATATTATTATTCCTTTCTGATAATAAGGATGCATCTTGAGATTTGAGAATATTTATATTCTTCCTTGTTGGTGCAACTTTCAAAGTAGTTATTGGATTCGGTTTGCTAACAAAGGATTCATTTCGATTGGTGCAGGGAAAAGGGAACTATATTCTATTTAAAGGAATAACTTGTTATTGCTGCTGATGGCTGCAAAGAAATTAAAGTTGAGAATCTCTTTCTCACACTGTACAAAAAAGAAAAGAAATGGAATTTTGAGGTATGAATCATGAAACTGAAGGAAGAAAGCAGAAACTTATATATCACTACTCGTCTATAACATAGAGTAGAAAAGTGACTAATTGTTTATACAATATTTACACAAAGCTGATAGTAAATGAGAAAAGCTATCAGTCATGATTTTTATTTTAGAAGTTAAAAACCAACCAAAATTTAGCCAAGGGTGTTGATTGAGTCACATGAAACCACTTTTTTTTTTTTTTTTTAATTTAAATTGATAAGAGCAAACACATGAATAATTATATTTCTAATACATTTTTTTCAGTAAAAATTTTTTGAGTTTTGTTTAAACTTTTGCTTATTTTTTTAGAATTTAGCTAATATATACTCTTATGGCACATAATAAACTTACTATTTATAAAAACTTTTAAATATTTTTAAATAAATAAATTAAAAATTTAAATTTTTTATATTTTTAATAAAAAAATTCAATTTATAAATTTAACATATGTCTTTAAAACACAAAATAGATAATTTTTTTATTTATCTTATATTTTTTTTAAATAATAAAGATCAAATTCTAAACTCTAAATTTTTTTATTTTTATATTATAAAATTACTTTTTTTAAAAATTTAAATTAATAAAAAAATTATATGAATAATTATATCAGAAACGAATTATTACCATAAATTTTTCTCTTTCCCATATTCCTCTATCATTTTTAATAGTACATTGTAATGATTGTACGGACATTTTTCATTATTGAGATGACAAAGCACATTCTTTACTTTTATTTAAAAAAAAAGGATATATAGCTGATGTATAATTAATAGAGTTCTAAATTCGCTTTTTATTTTCTATATGGAGCGCTGGAATGAGTTGAACGCAGTTATGGAGGAGGAGGGAGCTTTATTTTTCTGTGGTGTCAGTGGAGAAGGAAATCGGACCGTGCGAGTGGGAGAGGGGAACTCGGACCCTCCAATTTGCATGCACTTAAGCGGACCGTCCGAGTTGTGCATAAGCAAGCCACGCGTCGCTGAATGCTTGCTCCCCACAAACGGTACTCCTTTAACCCAACCAAACCCAGTGCATGCGTACCAAACGAGAGTTCAGTTTCATTTCCTCCCCCACCAACACACACAACTCCATCTTCTTCCTCCTTCAACGTTCTGGGCAGCTGCTGTGTGAGGAAACAAAGCTAAAATGTCAAGAAAAATTAAACCTAGAAATGTTGATCGTTCGGAACTCCACATTATAAAATATTTGAGCTACTCTGATTATGTAAGTTTTTTTTAAATCTTATTTATTTTTTGCATACTTTAATTTTTTTTAAAATTTAGTTATATTTATGTTTGGTTGTTAGGATATTTATGGTTGTTAGGAGTTGATCTGAAGAATATATATATGAATTAGTGTATAGATTTATTGATAAAAATTTAAAAATAAATTTTTAAATAAATAAGGGGTAAGTGTAGTAGTTTATGGTTGTTAGTTGAGCTGAAGAATATATGTATGAATTAGTGTATAGATTTATTGATAGAAATTTAAAAATAAATGTTTAAATAAATAAGGTGTGTAGTAGTTATTATAATTTGGTCAGAGTAATTTGTAATATAATAAATTATAAAAAAATAGTTTTTAAAAAATTTTGGAATAATTTTAGAAGTTATGATTATTTGTAGAAATTTAGGAATATATGTTTAAATAATAGTTAGAATATATATATGTTTTAAATGTGGTTAGTTGTTGTTTAGATTTTTTTTAATAACAGATTAGAAATAAAAAAATTAATATTAGAAATTTTTGTTATAATATTAGAAATTAGAGTTGTTAACTGTTACAATTAAATTCAGAAATTTAGAAATATGTATTTAAATAATAGTTAGATAAGTGGGTTTAAATATAATTAATTCTTGTTTATAAATTTTTGTATTTTTATAATATCAGTTATCGTACTTAATGTATACTTTAACTATTTATGTATGACTAAAGTATGATAACTACCAACTAAGTATTGTATTTAAATGTTTCAGTTGATGTTCCTTATGTTCATTAAAATACAATGAAGCAGGTTACGATGGCAGTGTTATGAGAACTGTACTGGACCGGACCAGTTCGACCGAAAAACTTTCAAACCGAACCCTATATCGGTCCGGTTCGGCATTTGGACCATGTAAGGATGAAAACCGATTCGAACCGGTATAACTAGGCATGAACCGTTGAATATTCAGTGAACATGTACTTTGACCGGTTCGATCATCGGTTCAGTTCTAACAACTATGTACGACCGTTTAAATCTAATAAAGTACATTGGCACAGGTTACAATGACTCGATCACCGTAAAGTACATTCACAAATGTTACACCGGTTCATACATCATAAAGTTCACTGACACTGCTTCTCTGGAACTGAATTCCATCCCCACGCGAACTCACCATCTGCGATAAAGGGAACTTCTGCCAAGAAAGCAGCCATACCGTAAGTATTTAATACATGATTGTTTAATGACGAAAATTAAATATTAAATCATCACTCACATCATCAATTATGATATAGCTAACATTTACATTAAGTTATTATCTAAATCTCCATTACATAAAAATACAAACATATTAAAACAAATTATGCTGAATAACTAAAAATAAATACCTATACTTCCACATAACCTCATAAATACTATTATAAACAATCAGTTATAATACTCTAATTAACTAAATAACTAAATAAATACAAATTAAACAAATAACTAAAAATAATTATTAATCACCTAAACAATTACAAATAACTACTATAACGAACGCTCATTAATAACTCCTTATTAGCTAAATAAATACAAAGTAACTAAATAACTAAAATTAAATACTGACCGCCTTCATAACTTCAT
This sequence comes from Arachis ipaensis, assembly GCF_059453495.1. Taxonomy (NCBI): domain Eukaryota; kingdom Viridiplantae; phylum Streptophyta; class Magnoliopsida; order Fabales; family Fabaceae; genus Arachis; species Arachis ipaensis. Next base: position 18,810,470 of record NC_142439.1, read on the forward strand.
CAAGACTATAATGAATACTCATTAATAAATAAACTAATAAATAATCCCTAATTAACTAAATAACTAAATAAATATAAATTTACTAAATAATCCCTAATTATCTTCGTAAATACTCTAAGAAATACTTATTAATGAATCCTAATTAACATATTAACTAAATGAACACTGGACCCTAAATACTAATTCACTTAAAGTATTTTTATTTTGAACTTGTCTAAATAACCTCTTTTGCAAATGCTAAACGAGTACCTGCACTCATATAGTCTGGAAACTCTGGAGCATGCATGGCTTCCAAATCCAAAACTCGCATGAAAGATGGCTCCTCAAATGGCTCTTCGTTCGCGAGTGCATTTGTAACGTCTGCCACATTCGGAGCCACACTGCCGTCGGCTGGATCTACATCTCCATCTTCACCGACAACTTCGTAATTGCTTTCGAACTCTTCCTCACTGTCACTATTGTAGTCTTCTCGTAAAATATTTCGGTCGGCCTCAGATTGTTCGAATTCAATGTACAACTCGATGAAGGAAATTTGAGCACGACTTTCAATGTACATTGAAAACATCTCTTGCATGCTTGCTTCGTCGGTTACATATTTGGTCTGAAATTGGACGAATCCACCAAATACTAGTACATGATATCTGTATAAAATACATGATATTTTTCTTGACATCTCCGAATCTATCTTCTCACAAATCACTCCTTTAAGCTCTTCAAATAAAATTGTGAAGGGAATAACATCTAATGGATCTTTACAAACAAATTTTACTCCTTCAGGTGTCTGCAACAAAATCTGACTAAAATAATACACCTTCAAAAGAACTCTATCATCCATTCTTCCCACTCACTTAAACAAAAATAGAAATTTTACCATCAATTTTTTTCCCCAATCCAAGTTACCCCATTGCAGGCCAGAGAAAGAAGAAGAGAACTCGAACAAGAAAAAGAAAGTTGGATCTGGTCGGCTGTCTTTGGTTCGCACACTTGAGCAACTATATATATACACACACAATTTGGACGGTTCGAGTGGTGTATACCCTAATTCGAAAAAATTATAAAATAATGAAAACTCACGGTCCGATTTCCATTAGTGTGAATTAAAAAAAAATTTCTACAACCACAAAACGGACCCAGCGATTACTTTAACGAACCAAAAACAAATCACACAAAGAAATCGGACTCACCGTTTTGCTGGGGTCATATCGCACGGTCCGATTTCTCCTATGTGCTAGTGCAAAACAGACCCTCCGATTTGCTTACAAAATTTCCAAAACATAGAAATCGGAGGGTCCGATTACTTCCTTTCCAAATCTGACCAAAACCTGTCCCACATTCCGGTGTAGCACCCCCTCAATCCATATCTCAGCACAACACCAACCCCTCCTCCATAACAAAAAAATGACCCTTCTAAATTAGTTCCCACAAAACATAACTGATATGGTGGCATCCATGAAGCACTTACCCTAGCACACTAATCTTAAGCCTCGTACAATATTAAAATATTAGAGTAAAAGATAAATAGGTTCTTGACCTTTTTTTTGCAGATATTTTTGTTCTTGACCATTGAAAAATACTTTTAAGTCTCTGACGTCCTTAAAAGTTGGACGGATCAGTCCCTCCGTCCAAATGCCTCCGTCAGACCCGACGAAAAGTTCTTGTCACGCGTACGCGTGGGTCACGTGTACGCGTCGCTTGACAGACTTTCCTCTCATCCAACGGAAAGTGCTTGTCACGCGTACACGTGGGTCACGCGTACGCGTCGCTTGGCAGACTTCTCTCTCACGCGTACACGTGTGTCACGATTAGGCGTCGCTATGATTTCTCCACTTCTCCATGAATTCTCCACTTTGCATGCTTTTTTTTTTTTTCATTTCTTTCAAGCTATTCTTGCCTTCAAAACTTTCATGTGAAGCAAAAAATTCTAACTTCTGCATTTACGTTGGGGAAGGTTGATTACAGTTGAGAAATTAGATGAAAAATTCATTCCTTTTCTACCAACTCTACCCTTCATTTTCTTCTATAAAAATGATACCAGTAATCATATAATTTTTACAATAATTCTTTGTTGTTCCAATTTTTTTTCATCAAAATCTTTTAGATTTGTTTCAATAACGCTAAGGTAAATATTTTAATTTTTTTATTATTTTTAATACTCTCTTTCATATTTTGATTTTTATATTTTTTATTTATCTAATAAATATTTTAATATAATTTTTTTGTTCATATAATATTTGTTGTTGGTTGTAATTATTATATATTATATTTGTATGAAATTTTTTTTGTTTTTTTTGTTGTTTTTATTATACTTCTCACTGTACTTTATTTTCGTTTTTATTATATACTAATGATAAGTAACAAAAGAGTCATAAATAATAAAAATTTATAGTCCAAAATGATACTAAATTAAAGAGTACTAACGGTACTAAAAAAATTATAGAACATTTTTTTGTTTAAGTGATTTAAAGTTTTGAAGGCAAGAATGGTTTGAAAGAAATGAAAAAAAAGCATGCAAAGTGGAGAATTCATGGAGAAGTGGAGAAATCATAGCGACGCGTACGCGTGACACATGCGTACGCGTGAGAGAAGTCTGCCAAGCGACGCGTATGCGTGACTCACGTGTACGCGTGATAAGCACTTTCCGTTGGATGAGAGGGAAGTCTGCCGAGCGACGCATACGCGTGACCCACGCGTACGCGTGACAAGCACTTTTCGTTGGGTCTGATGGAAGCATTTGGACGGAGGGACTGATCCGTCCAACTTTTAAGGACGTCAGGGACTTAAAAGTCTTTTCCAATGGACAGGAACGAAAATGTCCACGAAAAAAAGGTCAGGGATCTATTGGTCTTTTACTCAAAATATTATTAGAATTGTTAGTAGTTGGGAGTTAAGTTAGTAATGGTTAGTAGTTAGTAGATGGATATTTATGAGGTTAATTGATAGTATCCCTATAAATAGAATAACTCTTGTATCATGTAACAACAACTTCAACACAACAACTTCACGTATATTATTATCTTCTTATTCTGCTCTTCTCCAAAAAATTTAACATGGTATCAGAGAGCCATGGTGTCCTCCTTAAAAAGGATAGAATATCATTTTTTTATGAAACTACCGTATTTTTTTCACAATGTTCTTTCTCTTCTATGTTGTTTGTTGTTGTTCTTCTTTGTTTGTATCTGTTTTTGATGTTTTCTCACTTTAACAATAAGTCCATCCTCCCCATTTCATCTTTTTGAGTTCAACGGGTCAAAAACAACTGGCATCTGCCATCAAACGTGTGCTCTTTGAAGATAGCTACTTGCTCTCTCTTCTCCCTCAAGCGTAGCGTCTCCTTCTCTTTCTTCTTCTTCTTCAACTCAACGCTAGCAACCCCAGCTCCGGCGCCATTATCCTCTTTTTCCTTTTCTTTTCTTCTATGTGTTACCGCGCCGCACACGTTTTCTTCCTCTGCGTCATTGGACCGCACGTGTCCTCCTCTGCGTCACCGGGCCGTCGCATGCGTTTTTCTCCTCTGCGTCACCGCACGCCGTTCACGTGTTCCCCTAACCAGAGCAGAAGCCCTGTTGCTCCTTTTCGTCATGACAGGCCCACGCCGCACCTCTCTCTCTTCTTTTGTCTTCCTCTGTGTCTCGCGCCACACGCCTCTTTTTCTGCATTACCACGTTGCACGCCTCTTCCTCAACCATCTCGTCGAAACTCATCCAAGTTGGGAATTATTGAAATCTTCATCCACCAGTTTGTGAGAACATATTAAAATATTATTAGAATTGCTAATAGTTGGGAGTTCAGTTAGTAATGACTAGTAGTTAGTAGATGATTATTTATGAGGTTAATTAATAATATCTCTATAAATAGAGTGACCCTTGTATCATATAACAACAACTTTAACACAACAACTTCACATATATTATTATTTTCTTATTCTGTTCTTCTCCCAAAAATTTAACATACAAGTCAATAACTTAATATGATACAACACATATGAAGTTCAGAAACAGTAAAATAGTCCACGTTAAAAATATTTCTTTTCTCCTTTTAGTGTGTGGAGGTCACAAGATTTGAACATACACCTCTAATTGTCACAGTCCAGATTAGATTATTTAAGTGCTATCACTAGCTTATTAATAGGGATAGTAAAAAAATTTTCATCCATGGATATCTACAAAAATTTCTGTAACAGAAGAGTTAATAGAAACCTGCTCCTGTGAATAAATAGAAACGGAAGCGGAAATGAAGGCATCTTACGAAAATTTGTAAAAAATTACTTAAATATTCTTATGTAAGTGTATGTTTAATGGTCTTTTTTTAAGTTTTATCAATAAATAAATTAATTATAATATTTAAATTTGTAACAATTAATTATTTAAATTTGTATTATTACAAGAAGAGAATATTATTACACAGTTATAATTGACCACCAAGAATTATTATATTATTTTGTTAGAAGTCTTTTTATTTTATTTTATTTTAATTTGTATGTTAAAAATTTTGTGTATATTAATTTTTTTGAATTTATATTTAAATTATGTTTTAATTTAATACATTTAATTGAATTGTATTGAATTTTATTGTAATTTTTTTAAAGTTTAATATCTATGAATATTCAAAAATATCTATTTTTTCTATAGTAAAAAAATAAACAGAAATCTATAATAAAAATAGAATACAAATAAAAAGTGTTTTACTAAATAGAGAAAAGAGATGGGAAAGAGGTGTCTCCACTCCCATAAAACTCCATTGTCATCCCTATTTATTAGTGTTTTTGTTTCTTGGATTGGATCGGATGCGTGCGCTAATCAACTATGTGTGCCTTCAGTTATATATGGAGATGCAGATACATAGGGGAATTCAATGCTCTTTGATTACTTGATGGTGGTGATGAAGCTAAGTAGAATTTAATTTCTTAATCTATACCAGCTTGCATTGGATTATGTATATTATTCCTTTTTGATAAGGATGCATCTTGAGATTTGAGAATATTTATATTCTTATTCTTCCTTGTTGGTGCAACTCTGAAAGTAGTTATTGGATTCTTTTTGCTAACAAAGGATTCATTTTCATTGGTGCATGGAAAACGGAACTATATTCATTTAAAGGAATATTTTATCCATCCTAAACAAGAAGTAACTTGGAGATTTCTTCAGTGGTGAAGATCTTAAAGTACCAGGTTACAAATCAAATTAGTTACAATTCATGAGTTAATTCATAAATATTAATTTTTAAGCATATTATTCCAAATTTAGTCGATGGCCTCTTTTCCCTGCTTGGACTTCCATGGCTCATTGCCGTTGGTGTTCTGGGCCGACGTGTACGAGTCTCTTAGCTTCGACTTTGAGCTCCGGAAGGTTAGTCGCATGATAAATCCATATTTAATAATATTTATGTGCTTTAATTAGGTGGAATTTATCAGCTTTTTTTACAATTGATCATTAAAATAGTATGTTTTTATGCTTTTCTCCTATTTGTATTTAAATGACTAAAGAATGTTTTTTGACGCTTTAATTGATTGATTTATTTCACTTATTCATCTCATTTGGTGTTTTGACATGTGTGTTCAACTGTTAAGGATATATAGAGAGAAAATGGCATGAAAAAATAAGAAGATAGCATATAAAAGTGAGGAATCATGAAAATTAGAAGCTTGGGAGTTTTGCCAGCCTGCGTACGCGAGATCACACCCGCATACGCATCGCCTGAGTTTTGACAGTCCCGTGTACGCGAGACCATGGCCGCGTACGTGACCCTTGAATTTTGACAATCTCGCGTATGCATGCACTTGTCGCGTACGCAAGATACCCAGAACGTGCCTTATTAAAGAAATGTGTAAGGGGCAATTTCTGAAAATTTTTAGACCCATTTCCAAGTCCAAATGGAAGTTAATTGATGGAAGGATGGATGGAGATCAACACACATTCTCATAGATAGAAAATATACTTAGTTTTTTATTCTTAGTTTCTAGGGAGAGAAACTCTACATTCTCTCTAGATTTTCTTAAGATTATTACACTTTTGTTATTATATTTTGATTTGGATCTTGTTTAATTTTAGTTTTTTGAATTAGTAGTTGTTGCACTCTCAGTTTCATAGTTGCTTGTTAATTGTTCACTTTTGTTACTTATGATTCTAGTTTGAACTCTTGGGAATATTGAATTTTCTTTGATTGAATTTGAAGTTTTATGTTTTTTTTTTATATTTATTATGGTCTTTGATAGTGATTATATGTAGTGGGTAGTTCTAATTTTTATTTATTTTGCAATCTATTAATGTCTTTTATTAATGCATACCAAGCGTTTTATGAAATATTTTTTTTAATTATGGAGTAGTTTTTCATACTCTTAGTCTAGGTTAAAGGAATTGAGTGACCTTGAGTCATTGTGTCTAATTAGATTGATGATTTGAGAGTCTAAGTTAGTCAATTTGATACCCATTGATACTAATCTTCTACTAAGTTAATTGGTAGTTAGATTGGGACTTATGGGATGATATTGACTATTATGCCTATTTGATGTACTTCAATCATAGAAGTAGACTTAATGGGATTGATTCCTTATAATTGTCATTATATGATTATTAGACAAGGATAGTGATCTCAATTCCCATACCTTAGCCAAGAGTCTTTTGCAACTTATAGATATTAAAACCCCAAAACTTCCTTTGCTTATTTCTTGCTTTAGTTTCTTTTAGTTAGTTTAATTAGTTTTAGAATAGATTTAAACTCATACCTTGTCTTGTTAGATTGATATAGATAATGTTTTGATCACCTTTGATTTAATTTTTTACAACTTAAGTTTCTTGCACATTAAGTTTTGCTAGTTTAAATTTTTGTCTATGCTTATCAACCCTGGATACCTCGACCAACTTTGATACACACAATTGCACATCCTAGGGAGGACGACACAGGAGTAATACTTTCGGTTATTTTTATTGGGTTGAACTTGTGACAATCAAACTAAACTTTGACCGGATAGCTAGTTGTTGGTCTAGAACTATACTTTGATGTAATCATATTCTTGTGAGAAATTCTAGACCGACGATTTGCGTCCGTCAAGTTTTTGGCGCCATTATCGGAAATCATAGCAATGTGTGTCCTATTGTTGGTTTATATGTAGATATTGTACATAGTTTATTTGCTTTTATTTCTACTTTAAGTCTTTGTAATGCATGAGCTTATGGTTTCTAAGTTGAATAACTCGGTCACAAATGGATCCTAGCTTAGCCGAATTTGATCCTAAAATTGAAAGAACCTTACTTCACATTCGGCAAGTTAGGCGTCGGTTGGATTATACGGCTAGTGCACCGGCCTCTTTTGAAGGACCTTCCGAAACACTAGTCCAATCCGATAGTGATTTGGACTTTTCATTCAACGAAGAGACATCTTACTCTTCTGTTGGGACTACTGACATACCTCTGAGTATTGCAGGTGATAACCATATGGTTGAACCTCGAAGGATTACGTTGCATGAGCAAGGAGCACCAGACCTCGTCTTTCAACCACTTCAAGCATGGTACCCTAACTTAGATGCAAACTTTGAATTGAAGAATAGTCTGATTAATTTGTTGCCTAAGTATCATGGGTTGCCAGGACAAGATACTATTAGACATCTAAGAGACTTTTAAGTGGCATGTTCTACTGCTAGGAGACATGGGTCGGATGAAGTGGCCGTCATGGTCTTTGCTTTTCTCTTGAAGGGCAATCAAAAGAATGGTTCTATGATCAATCTGATGCTGTGGTGGCTGATTGGGATTTGTTGAGAAAGGAGTTCTTGGATAAATTCTTTCCTCCGAAAAGGACTGATTACATCCGGAAGAAAATCTATGGTATTATCCAAAGGGACCAAGAATCACTTCACGAGTATTGAACTCGGTTCAAGAGATTGCTAGATTCTTGCCCCCATCATAGGGTGGATGATCCTTTGCTTATTAGTTATTTTTGTGGAGGCCTTTGTACACAAGACAAGAGGCTCCTTAATGCATCTAGTAGTGGCTCTCTTGTGAAATACAAGATGACAGATGAAGTATGGAGGTTAATTAATGATGTTGCGGAGGCCACTCAACATGATAGAGTGAGCAACAATCACCCAAAGAGTGTGGCAGAAGTGTCTTCTTCTGATTTGGCATCGACTAAGACACTTGGGGAGATGACTATTCTTCTCAAACAAATTCATCAAGGGAAAAATTCTTCTTCATCCATGCAATCTATCTAAGCTCCACCTCAAATCTTACAAATTGAGGGACCTCCTAGAGTGTGTGGTGTATGTTCTTGCACTTCACACTACACCGATTAATGCCTTCAAATTCAAAGAGATTACACTCTTGCAGTGGCTAACCCTTATAACAACAGTTCTTCCTACCACCCTCAAAACCAAGGTTCCTACTCTTATGAGGCAATTACAATTAAGGGTGGTGGGATAACTCCCACCAAAGGTGAAACCAAGGACCATTGATAAACCACTATTTTATGGTATATTTTGTACTGAATTGAGTGGATTTTGTAAACTATTCTCACACTTATTCATGTAAATTGCATGTTTTTAAGTTTCCTTCCTGATTTTGTGCTATGAATGAAAACATGCTTCTTTGGCCTTAAAATTTCTAATTCTTAATCCTCTTTTATTACCATTCGATGCCGTGATATGTTTGTTAAGTGTTTTCAGGGTTATAGGGATGGAATGGCTTAGAGGATGGAAAGGAAGCATGCAAAAGTGGAAAGAACACAAGAATTGAAGTTTTGAGAAGCTGGTGTCTACGCGCACGCATGGCTGACGCGTACGCGTGACCGAGCCATAACCAAATGACGCGCACGCGTGGCTGATGCCTACGCGTGGCTAGTGCAGAGTTCAATCGATGCATACGCGTGACGAGCGCCACGTGCCTCAGTAAATAGAATTCGCTGGGGGCAATTTCTGAGCTGCTTTTGACCCAGTTTCAGGCACGAAAATGAAAACAAGAGGCTGTAGAGTGGAGCGGGGAAAAGAGGATTCATTCATTCACACTTTAGGTTTTAGATGTAGGTTTCTAGAGAGAGAGGCTCTCTCCTCTCTCTAGGTTTTAAGGTTTTTAGTCTTATTTCTTCTTAGCTTCAGAATTTTATCTTGCTTTAATTTAGTTTTCTTCTACCTTTTATTGTTCTAGTATCTTAGTTTATCTTCTCTTGTTGATTTCTTTATTTCCCAATTTAGTTTATGAACTCTTCTTGTTAGATTTAATTTTTTTTAATGCAATTTGAGGTATTTCATGTTTATTGCTTCTTTCTTTAATTGTTGGTTATTGATTCCTTACATTTGTTAATCTTAGATTTTACTATTTCTTGTTACTTTTCTATACTTTTATTTTGTACCTTCCAAGTGTTTGATAAAATGCTTGGTTAGATTTTAAAATAGATTTTTATGTTCTTGACTTGGATTGATTAATTAGAGACTCTTGAGTTGTCAAAATTATTTTGTTGATTGGTGATTGAAAGTTGCTAGTTGGCTTGAACCTCACTAATTCTAGTCTTTGATTAGGACTTGTGAACTTAAGTCGATTTTGCTCGCTTAACTTTCCTTCATTTGTTAGAGGATAACTAAGTGAAAGCGATTTGCACTTACCATCACAATTGAGGATGATGATAATGAGGATAGGAATTCCAATTCTCGATCCTTGCTAGGACCTTTCTTCGTTGTTTGTTTATTTTTCTCGCAATTTATATTTTCTTGTTCCTTATTTCAAAACCCCAAAAAGAAGTACATCATAACCAATAATAAACACACTTTCCTGCAATTCCTTGAGAGACGACCCGATGTTTGAATACTTCGGTTTATTTTTATTGGGGTTTGTACTTGTGACAACCTAATTAAATGTTGGTTGAGGATTAATTGTCGGTTTAGAACTATACTTGCAACGCGATTTTATTGAAAAATTCTTTACCGACATTTTTTCTCCGTCAAGTTTTTGGCGCCGTTGTCGGGGAATTGCAAACGTGTGCCTTGTTATTGGTTATTGTGAATATTGTGAATATGTTTGCCTTTTGCTTCTTTGTTAGTTGTTGCTAGTTTTAGGAGTTTATTTCATTATTTCTTGTTAGTTTTTGCTTTTATTTTCTCTTGTTACTATGAATTCTCACCACTTTGGCTATGAGTTTGGTTCAAATTATGTTGTAGGGAGTGGAAGCTACAATGAGAACATGCATCAAAGATGGGACAATCAAAGGTGGGAGGAACCTCGAGCATATGCTTATGGACAACCCTCATGGCAACAACCACCACCATATGCCTATGAACCCCCTCCTCAACATAGTTTTGAACCACCATACTCACAAGCCTCATACCACCAAACACCTCCATATGATCCTAATCCATATCCTCCATACCAAACACCATATGAGCCATGTGAACAAGCACCCATTGAACCACCACAAATCCAACATCATTACCTTCACAACTCTTCTTTTCCCTCCAACTAAGCTCCTATGGATGATACACTTAGTATCATTCTTCAAGAGCAAGAAGAGCTTCAAACCACACTCACCTCTACCCTTCAAGAGTTTATATCCCGTATACCTCCACATTCTACCAACAACCAAAGCACCTTCCAACCTTTAAGCTCTAATGCATCTCCTTTTCAACCACAAGATGAACTCTCTTTTCCACCACAACCCTCCATAGAAGAGTGTCCATATCCATCATTCCAAGAGCAATATGATCCTGCTTATGTTAGCCAAGTGGAACAAGAGCAATATGATCCTGCTTATGTTAGCCAAGTGGAGCAATATGATCCATGGAAGAGTGTCCATATCCATCATTCCAAGAGCAATATGATCCTGCTTATGTTAGCCAAGTGGAACAAGAGCCAATGGATCGTCTCAAGGAAGCAATGGATCGGCTCCAAGCAATCATTCGTCAAAAGGAGCAAGAGGAAGCCCAAAGGATGCGCGAAACTTTCATGGCTAACATTGCTAAAATTCAAGCCACCGTAGACTCATGGGATACATGTCACAAGCAAAGTATTTTCACGGATAAATGTGGAAAATCAACCGAAGAGAGGAGCATGAAGGAGATTTTAAAATCTCAACATGAGAACAAGGAGATGGAGTGTGTTGTCCAACAAGTGGAAACTATGGAGATTGTTGAAGAAGAAAAAGAAGTGGTTGAAAGTTTAGGCGAAGTTGAACAAAAGGTGGATTCCAAGTTTGAGAACACTTCCACACCAAGTGATGTTATTGATGATTTTGTGGAACTTATTGGACCTTCTTCCATTAAGTGTGAATTTGATGTTGAAGAGGATAATATGCAACCTCTTAGGCATATTGTGGATGATGAGAGATTGAAAGAGGTTGAGCAAGCGATAAACCCTATTATTGAAGATGATTCCACACCAACTAATATTCTATTCGAGTTTGTTGAACCTTCCTCATTGTGTTGTGAAATTGATGTCGAGGAGGCTAGAGCACAACCTCCAACACATGACTTGAACAATGTGGAATGTATTGAAGAAGTTGGTGAGCAAGGAATTGAAATCGAAGAAGCTTGCCAAAAGGTGGAGGTAGTCAAAGAAGAGCACAAGGGGGTGGAACTAGCAAGATCCTTGGGACCACCCCTACCTAAGTCACCATCATCCATCCTTTCATTCAAGTGGGTAAATCTCTTATCGCTAAGCTTTACTTTCCCACTTGAATATGGTTTGCTTGAAACGGATGGCCCGCTTAGAACTCTTTATGGATTGAAGAGTAAAAGAGAGTTGTGTAGTGGTCCGCAAAATGATGTTAGGCTCATCAAGGTTGAACCCCCAAGTCATAGGTCTCATGGTTGGAGGAATGCTAAATTGTATGGATCTAGGAGGGGCATTTGGTGCCTAAATGAGAATTCGGCTTGCTTCTCACCCAATTGGAACTATGATGCTCAATTTGAAGAAGGGTGTAAAAACAAAGTGTCCCCGGATCACAAAAGGAGGATTAATTTTGGGAGCTCAAAGCTTGTGAAAAACTTCATCAAGGTTTGGTGAATTTATTTGGCAATGTTGGAGCTTATTAGAAGTCCAAGCATTGGTGGGAGTTTCAAGATGAGTTCAAGCACAAGCCACCATGACAAGGAGCTCACCAAATATCCAACTTAAGGACTTTAACTAAAAGTGCTAGGTGGGAGACACCCCATCATGGTAAATTCTTCCTATTTTTCCTTTTGTTTATATTAGTAATAAGCATGGTTCTGAAAACCGGACCGGACCGGCCAGTTCAACCGGAAAAACCGAGAACCGGTTACTTAGCCGGTCCGGGTAACGTAGAAAACCGCCTGGCAAAAAACCGATGAAAAAACCGATCGAACCGGTGGTTAACCGGCGAACCGGAAGAACCGTCCAGTTTTTTGGCGGTTTAGTGGTTTGCAACTTCAATGCCAAAACGACGTCGTTTTGGCTTTAAAAAAAAAAGAGAGAGAAAGGCGTACGCGAAAGTCTCCTAACCTAACTCTGTAACCCACTATGCCACTAACCCTTTCTTCCCCTTTCCCCTAACCTAATCGGTGCCAGCCTCCATTCACCCACCAAGGCCACCATTGCCACCCACAACCATCCACAGAAGCCGTGACCACCACCGGCCGAGCTCGCCTCCTCATTCGCCACCCACAGCCATCCACAGCAGCCGCGACCACCACCGGCCGAGCCCGCCTCCTCGTCGCCGAACGTCACCTAGGCCGCCTCCTCATTCGCCACCCACAACCATCCACAGCCGCCGCGACCACCACCGGCCGAGCCCGCATCCTTCTGAATTCGGTAAGACTCTTTTCTATGCTCGCCTTCTTGAATTTGGATTTTGATTTTCTAAGGTTCTGTGAGCTCGCCTGTTCTATGCTGCCTTCTTGATTTATGTTATTGATTTTATGAGGTTATTTTGATTGTTGTTTCATTATTTTCATGATTGCTGTTTTTGATTTTGAATATGTTTTGCTGCTTCTGTTAGCTGCTTCATGAATCATGATGAATTTTTTTGCTGCTTCTAATATGTTTGCTGTTTCATTATTTTCAATTTTTCATGATTGCTGTTTTTGATTTTGAATATGTTTTGCTGCTTCTGTTAGCTGCTTCATGAATCATGATGAATTTTTTTGTTGCTTCTAATATGTTTGCTGTTTCATTATTTTCAATTTTTCATCATTGCTGTTTTTGATTTTGAATATGTTTTGCTGCTTCTGTTTGTTGCTTCATGATGAATATTTTTTGCTGCTTCTGAATATGCTTGCTGTTTCATTATATTCATGGTTTTCTGAAGATATTTTCTAGTCTTTGATTTTCTGATTGTTATAGATGGAACAATCACAAAGTAACCCACAGCCACAAGATAATGCTGTTCAAGATTCTCAAACTGGTTGAGTTGCTAATTGAGTTGCTGATTTAGGGTTTGTCATTCTGAGTTACTGATTTTGTTAATTTGTGCTTATTTTATTAAATTTTCTGGAAAGAATTTGTTGTTGATCCTCAGATATTGTGTTACTGATTTTGTGAATTTGTTATTTTATTCTGAGTTGCCAATGTTTATGAAACTTGTGCTTATTTTGTTAAATTTACTGGAAAGAATTTATTGTTGATCCTCAAATATTTGTGTTACTGATTTTGTGAATTTATTATTTTATTCTGAGTTACCAATGTTTATGAAATTGGAGTTGATTATAATGATCCTCAGATTCTGAATTGCCCTTCTGTTGAATTTGGAGTCTGATTTCTGGACAGAACTTTTGTTGCTGTTGCATTTTTTTTGGTTGATTGTAACCATTGTGAGTTGCTGTTTTTGTTTTTTTTTTTGTTGATTATAATTATTATGAGTTGTTTATTAGAATGATTTTGAAATAATTTGATATTTTTTGGATTAAGTCTGAGTGGTTGTTAATTATGATTTGTGATGAAGAGTTTCTTTATTTTGGTTTACAAAGCATGAATCCCAGAACATTTCAGTTCTATTGGTAAAAATTATAGGATGAATATATATGTTTAAAATTATATATAATTTTTTAATAATTTTTTTTAATATTTAATTAAACCGGTCGAACCCCGGTTGAACCCCGGTCGAACCAGTAAACCATTGAACCAGTGACCTTACCGGTTTATTGACCGGTCCGGTTCTCGCAACCTTGGTAATAAGTTAAATTTTCATTTTTAGTTAAAATTATTTAGTTTAAGTTGTGGTTTAGCTTATTTAATATTAATTAGCATTGCTTTGGTAGCTTGTTAGTTTATTATAAAAAAAAAGGTCCACCCCACGCGTAAGCCTCGCTGACGCGTACGCGTCATCTACAAATTTTCCTTGTCCACGCGTGCGCGTGACCGATGTGCACGCGTCGTATGCTCTTGCTGCAATCCCTGGTACAAAAATAAGAGAGTTGTGCTAGAACTGTGCGGGTGGGGTAATAGGAGCACAACACAACCCACACGTGCGCCTCGCTGACGCATACACGTCATTTGAATTTTCGACCTTCCACGTGTGGGCGTGGCCGACGCGCACGCGTCGTCTCTTAATGCTGCCTCTGGTACAAAAACCAGAGAGTTGTGATGAAACTGTGCAAGTGATGTGCGAGTAGCACGAAAACGTATCACGCGTACACGTGACCGACGCTTACGCGTCACCTTCGCTTTTCTGCTTCCCACGCGTACGCGTCGCCTCCTGAATCTACTATCTTCACGTGTGCGTGGACGACGCTTACGTATCGCTTCTCTTTTCCTTTTTTCTTCTTTTTTCTCTCATTCTTCTTTCTTTCTACCTTTTTTCTTCTTCATTCCCTTCACTTCTCATCTTTATTCTCTTTCATTCTGTTTTGTTTATTGCATTTGCAAACCTTCATTTATTGCATTTTAATTTTGCTACTTGTTCTTATTTTCTTTTCTAAGTTCGCTATCTTTCCATTGGTGTTGAATTCTCCTACTTAACTGTTGAATATTTCTTGCATTGTTTTGGTGCTTCGTGACTTGTTTTGTATTATTGGGTGATGATATTTATAGGTCAATGCTTATCTTTTGTGACACTTGCATTCTTTGTGCATTGATATGAACTCATATTGTCTTTCATGACCCACTCTTTCCTATTTGAACTTGATGCTCCCGAGTGCTCTCTTCATGCTATTTACTTATGCTTAAACTTTACTCTTGCATCAAGTTTTAGTTGATATGCAATTCGCTTATATTGCTTTCTCACTTACATGTTGTAGCTACCATGTAGTTGAGAATCCCACTCTTATTTGGCATTAGCCCACCTATATTTTATTTATTTTGACATCTTTGTTTGTGGGCTATTCTTCTTCCTTCTTCTCTCCTTTTAGGCTGGCCACCAAGAGGGGAATGGAAAAGCTTCTAAATGGGGCAACAAATAAGTTCTTCTGCACAATCTTTTAAAAAAACTCATCAGTTGCAGCAACCCACCTAGTCCACTCTGCTCATCTTTGTATGCACCGAGGATGGTGCAATTTTTAAGTGTGGGGAGGTCGACAACCGACTTCCGTGGGGAACTACTACCTTTCACCAACACCAATTCTTAATCTTCTTTGTTAGCTAGTTGTTGCATTGCATGATAGATTTCATGTGTAGTTAGTTGTTTGCATTTAGGTACTACTTGGTTGAAGTAATGATTTCCTTTTCAAGAAACTATTCTAGGGCATTTCACTAATTTGAATTAAATTTTTGTTGAACTTGCTTGAAGAACTTTATTTTGGAACATGGTTTTAGAGCTAGAACATACAAACCCAGTAAGATTTTGAGCGTATTGATTAGTTGCATCTTATCAACCAATATTTTGATTCAGTGTGTATTGTTTTCTCTAAGACTGTGATCTTTGTCTTGCTTGATTCTATATTTTTATTGTTTGATGTATGCATGCACTTATGTGATTGAGGCCTTTGTTTCACTAAGCTCACATATCCATATGGCCTTGACCTTTCATCATCCTTTGCAAACCAATGTTGAGCCTATTTTACCCCATTTGTTCTCTATTTTAACACATCACTAATTCTAAGCGGAAAACAATAAATGTCTTAATTTGAATCCTTGGTTAGCTTAGACTAGTGAGAGTGTGCTCAGTTTAAGTGTGAGAAAATTTGGTTGGGAACATCTGGTTTGGGAAATGGGTATTGTATATTTTTGTGAAAATGTAAAAAAGATAGTTGAGCACATATTCTTGTATTCAATACCTTAATCATATGCATTAAAAGAAAGCAATAAAAGGGGACAAAATACCCCAAAATAAATGGTGGTATCCATGCATATGTATTGTACTAAATTTGGATGCATGAATATGTGGCAATAGATAGTTAATAGGTAGTTAGGTTTTGCATTGTCGGCTTTTCGCACAACTGTTCATTGAAATCGCATGTTTTTATGATTTCCTCCTATTTGTGCTTCAATAACTAAAGCATGCTTTTTGAGGCTTTGATTTATTGATTTATTTCACTTATTCACCCCATTTGGTGCCTTGACATGTGTGTTCAAGTATTTTAGGATATATATGATGAAAATGGCATGGAAGAGTGAAGAAGATAGCATGCAAAAGTGAGGAATCAAGAAGATTGGAAGCTTGGGAGTTTTGCCAGCCCGCGCACATGAGATCACACCCGCGTACGCATCACCTGAATCTTGACAGTCCCACATACGCAAGACCATGGCCGTGTACGCGACCCTTGAGTTTTGACAATCTCGCGTATGCATGCACCTGTTGCATACACGAGATAGCCAAAACGCGCCTCATTAAAGAAACACGTGAGGGGCGATTTCTAAAGACTTTTGGACCCATTTCCAAGCCCAAATGGAAGCTAATTGATGGAAGGATGGAGGGGGAGCAACATACATTCTCATAGATAGAAAATGTACTCAATTTTTGGTTTTTAGTTTTTAGGAAGAGAAATTCTACCTTCTCTCTAGGTTTTCTTAGGATCATTACACTTTTGTTAATGCACTTTGATTTGCATCTTGTTTAATTCTAGTTTCCTTTTTGAATTACTAGTTGTTGCACTCTCAGTTTCATAGTTGCTTGTTAATTGTTCACTTTTATTATTTATGATTCTAGTTTGAACTCTCGTGGATATTGAATTTTCTTTAATTGAATTTGAAGTTTTATGTTCTTTTTATGTTTATTATGGTCTTTGATAGTGATTATATGTAGTGGGTAGTTCTATTTTTCATGTTTGTTATTTATTCATGTCTTTGATTAGTGCATACTAAATGTTTGATGAAATATTTTCTTTAATTATAGAGTAATTTTTTATACTCTTGGCCTAAGTTAAAGGAATTGAGTGATCTTGAGTCACTGTGTCTAATTGGATTGATGATTTGAGAGTCTAAATTAGTCAATTTAATACCCATTAACACTAATCTTCTACTAAGTCAATTGGTAGTTAAATTGGGACTTATGAAATGATATTGACTATGCCTATTTGAATAAGTCACCAAAAAAATATATAATTATATGGTAACACTTGTTGATGTTTTTTTTATCATATACATTGTAATATCAAATTATATGTTATTTGTTCGGTTGGTCGGTTACCGGACGGTTCGGGTTGGACTTTTGGGAAGTGGTAGGGGCTCGTCAGGTTGTGGACTGCTGGGCAGGTGTATGCGAGGTCCCGAGTACTTCGTATAAAAGGGGGGGTGTCACCTGCAAAGACACTCCGACGCTCTTGTTAGTAAATGTGTAGGCGGAAAAGGGTGGTGTGATATGTGACGTACCTTGGGGGAAGGGTAAATTCTTCCCCTTATATATTGTGTCAGGGATGGGCCCTACAAGGACAAGCCCACTTTCTCTGGGACGTTCTCCTACAGCCGTGAATGAGCTGTCTGGGACGCGCGTCCGGGTTGGTTGCGGGGCGCCTCACTATGACCGTCTGGGTCTGGTGGCACTCGGGTCGGGCCGACCCGTGGAGGGTTTGGGCCAGGCCGTAACAGTGCCCCCACGCGCCAGTGATAGTCGTGGGAGCTATCAGTGGTGTGTTACTTCGCATTTCATTCATCATCGTTAGGTCGGCCGCTCGTGGAAGGGACATGCCCCCTGCGCGCGTGTCTCTTGGTTGCTGAGGCAACCGTTTGTCACTTCGTTCCTCGCGCTGCGCATTAAATGCTCATAATGGGTTGCAAAACCCCGTGTGTAAATACTATTTTACCTCCAAGTCTTTCGCGCTTTCTGAGTGGCAGTTTTAAATAGTTTACCTCCCACTTTTCTTTCTTTTTACGCTCCTATTTCTTCCATTTCCTTGTTATCTCCCTCTTCTTCCCTCAGAAATTCCAGAGTGCTATTACAGTTTCTTCGAACATCTTCCTCTCATCCTTCTAACTTTCGCAACAAATTCAGGTAATCCTCGGACTTCTCTCTTTTCTTCTCTGTTATTGTATGCTTGTTGCTTGTATTTGCTTGTTCTTGCTGTCTTGTTTGGAATTTGTTGCTATATGACCTTTTGATGCTAGGTAGACGTGTTAGGGGAGGGGTACCATTCCAGGGTAGGTTTTTAGGTGGCTTTCGGGATAGGTGTAGCTTTGGCCATACTTGATCTTAACTGTTGAATAGGATAAACGTAGTTTTTGGGTTTTTTCCGGGCTCCCGACCTCATAGACTAATGGAGTGGTACCCCCACTGTAGGTATGCCTCGCATCGTCTCCCGGGCTTCTACCTCCGCGGCGAACTATGACCCCTACGCCTGGGTGACCTCAGACGTAAAGGACTCGCCGAACCAGATGGATCTGGAGGAGTTGACGGAGTTCCGGCAAGCCGGGTATCTGTGCGGGGGGACAGATGAGGAGACCAATTACGAGACCTTCGTCCCTGCACCCAACGAGCGATTGTACGAGATTAATTTCCGTTCTCCCCGGGTCGCCGACTGGATTTGGTTTTACAAAGCCATGTTCACCCAGGTCGGCATCCGTCTGCCATTCTCCGATTTCCAGATGTCTCTCCTTAATCGGATATCCGTGTCACCGTCGCAACTCCATCCGAACAGCTGGGCTTTTATCCGCTGTTTCGAGATGGTTTGTGAATATCTCGAGCTGCCGGCGTCAGTGGATGTCTTCCTCTTCTTCTTCAACCTTACCAACCCCTCCAAACAAGGGAAGGCGAGGAAAGGATTTTTGTCTTTCCGGTCTG
Source organism: Arachis ipaensis (assembly GCF_059453495.1). Lineage (NCBI taxonomy): Eukaryota > Viridiplantae > Streptophyta > Magnoliopsida > Fabales > Fabaceae > Arachis > Arachis ipaensis. Next base: position 18,829,550 of record NC_142439.1, read on the forward strand.
CCCAAGGCCGGAGGATATTTGGCCTGTTCGAGGACTCTTATCATGGGTTCAAGGACAAATTCTTCAAGGTTCGTCCTGTTAAGGGTTGCCATCCTTTTTGGTTATCACTAGAGGGGGAATGCCTCATCCCGACTTATTGGAGCTTCGGGGCAGGGTCGAATTCTTTCATTAAAGTGACCTACAAGGGGATGTCCCCTGCGAATAAAAGGATTGCTGATGTGTTGTTCACTCTTTTTGGGAAGAACCCCGTGAACCCCCACCTCCTCATGGGCGAACAGGAGTCCGCCCGGAATTATATTTGTGAGTTGTTCTGTCTTTATGTATTTGCATTGTTTATTGCTTGGTTTGTTCTTCCCGACTTCACGACTAATGCATTTGCTTTTCTATTGTAGTGGAGATGTCTGCTTCCGTGACTGGGCTTGAAAACTTAGTCAAGACCTTCTTGGAGGATAGTGATGAGGAGAAGGCCGGCGAGGACGCCGGGAAGCCAGAAGGCCCTTCTGTGGAGAAGGGGGATCAGGCTGTGCCCTCTCCCCAGGACACCGCGATGTCCGAGAAGAATCCGGCCGAGGTGCAGGCTTCCCCCCTTCCCGAAGAGGTGGCCGTTGCTGGGCACTTGTCTCCTACCCATCAAGCCTATGACGATGTGGAACTTATTCATACTTGGTGCACGAAATTGTGATCTCAGGCAACGGCGCCAAAAAACTCTGTACGCACGTCTTAATAAATTGTTTTTCATTCACAACTTCGATACAACTAACCAGCAAGTGCACTGGGTCGTCCAAGTAATAAACCTTACGTGAGTAAGGGTCGATCCCACAGAGATTGTTGGTATGAAGCAAGCTATGGTCATCTTGTAAATCTCAGTCAGGCGGATAATAATTGATTATGGAGTTTTCGAAAATCATAATAAATAAACAGAAAATAAAGATAGAAATACTTATGTATATCATTGGTGAGAATTTCAGATAAACGTATAGAGATGCTTTCGTTCCTCTGAACCTCTGCTTTCCTGCTGTCTTCATCCAACCAATCCTACTCCTTTCCATGGCTGGCTTTATGTAAGGACATCACCGTTGTCAATGGCTACTTTTTATCCTCTCTAGAAAATGGTCCGATGCGCTGTCACTGCATGGCTAATCGTCTGGAGGCATCACCGTTGTCAATGGCTGCATCCCATCCTCTTGTGAAAATGGTCCAAATGCTCTGTCACAGCACGGCTAATCATCTGAGGTTCTCGATCATACTGGAATAGGATTCACCCTCCTTTTGCGTCTGTCACTACGCCCAGAAAATTGTGAGTTTGAAGTTCGTCACAGTCATTCAATCCCAGAGTCCTACTCAGAATACCACAGACAAGGTTTAGACTTTCCGGACTCTCATGAATGCCACCATCAATCTAGCTTATACCACGAAGATTCTGATTAAGAGATCCAAGAGATACTCATTCAATCTAAGGTGGAACGGAAGTGGTTGTCAGGCACACGTTCGTGGGGAATGATGATGATTGTCACGTTCATCACATTCAGGTTGAAGTGCGAATGAATATCTTAGAAGCGGAAAAAGTTGAATTGAATAGAAAAATAGTAGTACTTTGCATTAATTCATGAGGAACAGCAGAGCTCCATACCTTAATCTATGGAGTGTAGAAACTCTACCGTTGAAAAATACATAAGTGAAAGGTTCGGGCATGGCCGAGAGGCCAGCCCCAAAACGTGATCACAGGATCAAAAATACAATCCAGGATGTTCCAAAGATGTCTAATACAATAGTAAAAGGTTCTATTTATAATAAACTAGCTACTAGGGTTTACAGAAGTAAGTAATTGATGCATAAATCCACTTCCGGGGCCCACTTGGTATGTGCTTGGGCTGAGCTTGAATGTTACACATGCAGAGGCTCTTTCTGGAGTTGAACGCCAGGTTGTAACGTATTTCTGGCGTTCAACTCTGGTTTATGACGTGTTTCTGGCGTTTAACTCCAGACAGCAGCGTAGAACTGGCGTTCAATGCCCTTTTATGTCGTCTAAACGCGGCCAAAGTATGGACTATTATATATTTCTGGAAAGCCCTGGATGTCTACTTTTCAACACAATTGGAAGTGTGCCATTTTGAGTTTTGTAGCTCCAGAAAATCCACTTTGAGCGCAGGGAGGTCAGAATCCAACAGCATCAGCAGTCCTTCTTCAACCTCTGAATCTGATTTTTGCTCAAGTCCCTCAATTTCAGCCAGAAAATACCTGAAATCATAGAAAAATACACAAACTCATAGTAAAGTCCAGAAATGTGAATTTATCATAAAAACTAATGAAAACATCCCTAAAAGTAACTAGATCCTACTAAAAACATACTAAAAACAATGCCAAAAAGCGTATAAATTGTCCGCTCATCACAACACCAAACTTAAATTATTGCTTGTCCCCAAGCAACTGAAAATCAAATAGGATAAAAAGAAGAGAATATACTATAAATTCCAAACTATCAATGAAACATAGCTCCAATCAGATGAGCGGGACTTGTAGCTTTTTGCCTCTTGAATAGTTTTGGCATCTCACTTTATCCATTGAGGTTCAGAATGATTGGCATCTATAGGAACTCAGAGTTCAGATAGTGTTATTGATTCTCCTAGTTCAGTATGTTGATTCTTGAACACAGCTACTTTATGAGTCTTGGCCGTGGCCCTAAGCACTTTGTTTTCCAGTATTACCACCGGATACATAAATGCCACAGACACATAATTGGGTGAACCTTTTCAGATTGTGACTCAGCTTTGCTAAAGTCCCCAATTAGAGGTGTCCAGGGTTCTTAAGCACACTCTTCTTTTGCTTTGGACCTTGACTTTAACCGCTCAGTCTCAAGTTTTCACTTGACACCTTCACGCCACAAGCACATGGTTAGGGACAACTTGGTTTAGCCGCTTAGGCCAGGATTTTATTCCTTTAGGCCCTCCTATCCACTGATGCTCAAAGCCTTGGGATCCTTTTTATTTACCCTTGCCTTTTGGTTTTAAGGGTTATTGGCTTTTTTTTGCTCTTGCCTCTTGGTTTTAAGAGCTTTTGGCTTTTTCTGCTTGCTTTTTCTTTTTATTTTTTTCGCCCTTTTTTTTCTGCAAGCTTTGTTCTTTGCTGCTTTTTCTCGCTTCAAGAATCATTTTTGTGATTTTTCAGATTATCAAATAACATGTCTCCTTGTCATCATTCTTTCAAGAGCCAACATATTTAACATTCTTAAACAACAACTTCAAAATACATATGCACTGTTCAAGCATTCATTCAGAAAACAAGAAGCACTGTCACCACATCAATATAATTAAACTAAGTTCAAGGATAAATTCGAAACTCATGTACTTCTTGTTCTTTTGAATTAAAAACATTTTTCATTTAAGAGAGGTGATGGATTCATAGGACATTCATAACTTTAAGACATAGTTACTAAATACTAATGATCATGTAGTGAAGACACAAACATGGATAAGCACTTAACATAGAAAACGAAAAACAGAGAATGTAAGAACAAGGAATGAGTCCACCTTAGTGATGGTGCGTTTCCTTCTTGAGGAACCAATGATGTCCTTGAGCTCTTCTATGTCTCTTCCTTGTCTTTGTTGCTCCTCCCTCATTGCTTTTTGATCTTCTCTAATTTCATGAAGGATGATGGAGTGCTCTTGATGTTCCACCCTTAATTGTCCCATGTTGGAACTTAATTCTCCTAGGGAGGTGTTGATTTGCTCCCAATAGTTTTGTGGAGGAAAATGCATTTGAGGCATCTCCGGGATCTCATGGTGATGAGCTTCATGCGTCTCTTGAGCTCCATGAATTGGCTCTCTTGTTTGCTCCATCCTTTTCTTAATGATGGGCTTCTCTTCCTCAATGGGAATGTCTTCTTCTATGTCAATTCCAGCCGAATTGCATAGATGGCAAATGAGGTGAGGAAAAGCTAACATTGCCATAGTGGAGGACTTGTCAGCCACCTTGTAGAGTTCTTGAGGTATAATCTCATGAACCTCCACCTCTTCTCCAATCATAATGATGTGGAACATGATGGCCCGGTCTATAGTAACTTCAGACCGGTTGCTAGTGGGAATGATTGAGCGTTGAATAAACTCCAATCATCCTCTAGCTACAGGCTTAAGGTCCAGTCTTCTCAGTTGAACCGGTTTGCCTTTTGAGTCAATCTTCCATTGAGCTCCTTCCACACATTTGTCCATGAGGACTTGGTCCAACCTTTGATCAAAGTTGACTCTCCTTGTGTAGGGGCGTGCGTTCTCTTCCATTATTGGCAAGTTGAACGCCAACCTTACATTTTCCGGACTAAAATCTAAGTAATTCTCCCGAACCATGGTGAGATAATTCTTTGGGTTCGGGTTCTTACTTTGATCATGGTTCCTTGTGATCCATGCATTAGCATAGAACTCTTGAACCATTAGAATTCTGACTTGTTGAATGGGGTTTGTTAGAACTTCCCAACCTCTTCTATGGATCTCATGTCGGATCTCCGGATACTCATTTCTCTTGAGTTTGAAAGGGACCTCGAGGATCACCTTCTTATTGGCCACAACATCATAGAAGTGGTCTTGATGAGCTTTGGAGATGAATCTTTCCATCTCCCATGAGTCAGAGGTGGAAGCTTTTGTCTTCCCTTTCCCTTTTCTAGGGGATTCTCCGGTCTTAGGTGCCATCAATGGTAATGGAAAAACAAAAAGCTTATGTTTTTACCACACCAAACTTAGAATATTGCTCGCCCTCGAGCAAAAGAAGAAAGAATAGAAGAAGAAGAAGAAAATATGGAAGAGAGAAGGGAGAGGTGTAGTCGGCCAAGAAGGGGAAGAGAGGGTTGTGTTGTGTGAAAATGAGGAAGAATGGAGGGCTTTATATAGGGAAGGGAGGGTGATGAGCGGATAATTTATACGCTTTTTGGCATTGTTTTTAGTAGAATCTAGTTACCTTTAGGGATGTTTTCATTAGTTTTTATGTTAAATTCACATTTCTGGACTTTACTATGAGTTTTTGTGTTTTTCTGTGATTTCAGGTATTTTCTGGCTGAAATTGAGGGACTTGAGCAAAAATCAGATTCAGATGTTGAAAAAGGACTGCTGATGCTGTTGGATTCTGACCTCCCTGCACTCAAAATGGATTCTCTGGAGCTACAGAATTAAAAATGGTGCGCTTCCAATTTCGTTGGAAAGTAGACATCCAGGGCTTTCCAGCAATATATAATAGTCCATACTTTGCTCGAGGATAGATGACGTAAACTGGTGTTCAACGCCAGCTCTCTGCCCAATTCTGGAGTTCAGCGCCAGAAATGGATCAAGAACCAGAGTTGAACGCCAGAAATGGATCAAAACCTGGCGTTCAACTCCACAAATGGCCTCTGCACGTGGAAAGTTAAAGCTCAGCCCAAGCACACACCAAGTGGGCCCCGAAAGTGGATTTATGCATCAATTACTTACTTCTGTAAACCCTAGTAGCTAGTTTATTATAAATAGGACTTTTGACTATTGTATTTTCATCTTTGGATGCCTAGTTCTTAGATCAGAGGGGCTGGCCATCTCGGCCATGCCTGGACCTTTCACTTATGTATTTTCAACGGTAGAGTTTCTGCACTCCATAGATTAAGGTGTGGAGCTCTGCTGTTCCTCAAGGATTAATGGAAAGTACTACTATTTTCTATTCAATTCAACTTATTTCGCTTCTAAGATATTCATTCGCACTTCAACCTGAATGTGATGAATGTGAAAATCATCATCATTCCCTATGAACACGTGCCTGACAACCACTTCCGTTCTACATTAGATTGAATGAGTATCTCTTATATCTCTTAATCAGAATCTTCGTGGTGTAAGCTAGAATGATGGCGGCATTCAAGAGAATACGGAAAGTCTAAACCTTGTCTGTGGTATTCCGAGTAGGATTCAATGATTGAATGACTGTGACGAGCTTCAAACTCGTGAGTGCTGGGCGTTAGTGACAGACGCAAAAGGAGGGTGAATCCTATTCCAGCATGATCGAGAACCGACAGATGAATAGCCGTGCCGTGACAGGGTGCGTTAACCATTTTTACTGAGAGGAGGGGATGTAGCCACTGACAACGGTGATGCCCTTGCATAAAGCCAGCCATGGAAAGGAGTAAGACTGATTGGATGAAGATAGCAGGAAAGCAGAGATTCAGAGGAACAAACGCATCTCTATACGCTTATCTGAAATTCTCACCAATGATTTACATAAGTATTTCTATCCCTATTTTCTGTTTAATTATTAATTATATTTGAAAACCCCATTACTATTTTATATCTGCCTGACTGAGATTTACAAGGTGACCATAGCTTGCTTCATACCAACAATCTCCGTGGGATTCGACCCTTACTCACGTAAGGTATTACTTGGACGACCCAGTGCACTTGCTGGTTAGTTGTGCGAAGTTGTGAACCATGGTATTGGCATCATATTTTTGGCGCCATTACCAGGGAAAGAAAGAGCAATGAATTTTACATAATCAAAGTGTAATCACAATTTCTGCGCACCAAGTTTTTGGCGCCGTTGCCGGGGATTGTTTGAGTTTTCGGCAAGCTTTTGGTCCGGTAACATCAGTGCCTAGTTTGGATCCGGCAACAACACCAAGTTTTTGGCGCCGTTGCCGGGGATTGTTCGAGTTTGGACAACTGACGGTTCATCTTGTTGCTCAGATTAGGTAATTTTCTTTTTGTTTTCTCTTCAAAAATTTTTCAAAAAAAAATTTTAAAATAAAAATGTTTTCAAAAATATATTTTTCTTCAGAATTTTTAAATATGAATTCTAGTGTTTCATGAAGCATGTTGAAGCCTGGCTGGCTGTAAGCCATGTCTAATTTTTTGGACTGGGATTTCAACTTGCCATCACAAATGAAGAGATTCTCACACACTTAGTTGCTCTATACAGAAAAAAATTATCAATATCTTCTAAAGCTTGGCTGGCTATTAAGCCATGCCTGACCCTTTGATTGGAGCTTTAGACTAAAGAGCATAAGATTCCTGGAATTCATATTAAAAATTTTGGAATCCTTATTTTTCTTTTTCATAATAAGTTTCGAAAAAAAAATACAAAAAAATTAGAAAATCATAAAAATCAAAAATATTTTTTGTGTTATTGTTTGAGTCTTGAGTCATGTTATAAGTTTGGTGTCAATTGCATATTCATCTTGCATTTTTCGAAAATTCATGCATTCATAGTGTTCTTCATGATCTTCAAGTTGTTCTTGGTGAGTCTTCTTGTTTGATCTTTGCATTTGCATGTTTTGTGTCTTTTCTTGTTTTTCATATGCATTCTTGGATTCTTAGTGTCTAAGCATTAAAGAATTCTAAGTTTGGTGTCTTGCATGTTTTCTTTACATTAAAAATTTTTCAAAAATATGTTCTTGATGTTCATCATGATCTTCATCGTGTTCTTGGTGTTCATCTTGACATTCATAGCATTCTTGCATGCATTCATTGTTTTGATCCAAAATTCTCATGCATTGCATCCTTTTTCTTGTTTTTCTCTCTCATCATAAAAATTCAAAAATAAAAAAAAATATCTTTCCTTTTTTCTCTCATCAAATTCAAAAATTTGGATTGACTTTTTCAAAAATTTTTAAAAATCAAGTTGTTTCTTATGAGTCAAATCAAATTTTCAATTTGAAATCTTATCTTTTTCAAAATCTTTTTCAAAAATCAAATATTTTTCAAATTTCTTAGTTATTTTCGAAAATTCCAAAAATATTTTTCAAAAATCTTTTTCTTATTTTATCTCATAATTTTCGAAAATAACATCATCAATTAATGTTTTGATTCAAAAATTTCAAGTTTGTTACTTGCTTGTTAAGAAAGATTCAAACTTTAAGTTCTAGAATCATATCTTGTGATTTCTTGTGAATCAAGTCATTAATTGTGATTTTTAAAAATCAAATCTTTTTCAAAACTAATTTCTATCATATCTTTTCAAAAATATCTTCTTATCTTATCCTTTTCAAAAATTTGATTTCAAAATATCTTTTCTAACTTCCTAACTTCTTATCTTTTCAAAATTTGTTTCAACTAACTAACTAACTTTTTGTTTGTTTCTTATCTTTTTCAAAACTACCTAACTAACTCTCTCTCTCTAATTTTCGAAAATATCTTCCCCCTTTTTCAAAATTTCTTTTTAATTAACTAATTATTTTAATTTTTGATTTTAATTTTCGAAAAACTACTAACCTTTTTCAAAAACTATTTTCGAAAATCACTAACTCTTTTTTAAAAATTATTTTCGAAAATCCTCTCTCTCTCTCTCATCTCCTTCTATTTATTTATTCATCTACTAACATCTCCTCATCTCACATCTCTGCTCTCCTCACCCTTGTGTTTCTTTCCTTACATTACATTCTTTGTCCCCTTCTTTTCTTCCACTCACACAGGGACCTCTATACTGTGGTATAAAGGACCCCTATTATTATTATTATTATTTTTTCTGTGCCCTCTGTTTTGTCATATGAGCAGGAGCAAGGACAAGAATATTCTTGTTGAAGCAGATCCAGAACCTGAAAGGACTCTGAAGAGGAAACTAAGAGAAGCTAAAATACAACAATCCAGAGATAACCTTTCAGAAATTTTCGAACAGGAAGAGGAGATGGCAGCCAAAAATAATAATAATGCAAGGAGAATGCTTGGTGACTTTACTGCACCTAATTCCAATTTACATGGAAGAAGCATCTCCATTCCTACCATTGGAGCAAACAATTTTGAGCTGAAACCTCAGCTAGTTTCTCTGATGCAGCAGAACTGCAAGTTTCATGGACTTCCATCTGAAGATCCTTTTCAGTTCTTAACTGAATTCTTGCAGATCTGTGATACTATTAAGACTAATGGAGTAGATCCTGAAGTCTACAGGCTCATGCTTTTCCCATTTGCTGTAAGAGACAGAGCTAGAATATGGTTGGACTCTCACCCTAAAGATAGCCTGAACTCCTGGGATAAGCTGGTCACGGCTTTCTTAGCCAAGTTCTTTCCTCCTCAAAAGCTGAGCAAGCTTAGAGCTGATGTTCAAACCTTCAGACAAAAAGAAGGTGAATCCCTCTATGAAGCTTGGGAAAGATACAAACAGCTGACCAAAAAGTGTCCTTCTGACATGCTTTCAGAATGGACCATCCTGGATATATTCTATGATGGTTTATCTGAGCTATCAAAGATGTCATTGGATACTTCTGCAGGTGGATCCATTCACCTAAAGAAAACGCCTGCAGAAGCTCAAGAACTCATTGACATGGTTGCTAATAACCAGTTCATGTATACTTCTGAGAGGAATCCTGTGAGTAATGGGACGCCTATGAAGAAGGGAGTTCTTGAAATTGATACTCTGAATGCCATACTGGCTCAGAACAAAATATTGACTCAGCAAGTCAATATGATTTCTCAGAGTCTGAATGGAATGCAAGCTACATCCAACAGTACTCAAGAGGCTTCTCCTGAAGAAGAAGCTTATGATCCTGAGAACCCTGCAATAGCAGAGGTAAATTACATGGGTGAACCTTATGGAAACACCTATAATCCATCATGGAGAAATCATCCAAATTTCTCATGGAAGGATCAAAAGCCTCAACAAGGCTTTAATAATGGTGGAAGAAACAGGTTTAGCAATAGCAAGCCTTTTCCATCATCCACTCAGTAACAGACAGAGAATTCTGAGCAGAATCCATCTAGCTTAGCAAATTTAGTCTCTGATCTATCTAAGGCCACTGTGAGTTTCATGAATGAAACAAGGTCTTCCATTAGAAATTTGGAAGCACAAGTGGGCCAGCTGAGTAAAAGGATCACTGAAATCCCTCCTAGTACTCTCCCAAGCAATACAGAAGAGAATCCAAAAGGAGAGTGCAAGGCCATTAACATAAGCACCATGGCCGAACCTGTAAGGGAAGGAGAGGACGTGAATCCCAAGGAGGAAGACCTCTTGGGACGTCCAGTGATCAATAAGGAGTTTCCCTCTGAGGAACCAAAGGAATCTGAGACTCATCTAGAGATCATAGAGATTCCATTGAACCTCCTTATGCCATTCATGAGCTCTGATGAGTATTCCTCTTCTGAAGAGAATGAGGATGTTACTGAAGAGCAAACTGCCAAGTTTCTTGGTGCAATCATGAAGCTGAATGCCAAATTATTTGGTATTGAAACTTGGGAAGATGAACCTCCCCTGTTCACCAATGAACTAAGTGATCTGGATCAACTGACATTGCCTCAGAAGAGACAGGATCCTGGAAAGTTCATAGTACCTTGTACCATAGGCACCATGATCTTTAAAGCTCTGTGTGACCTAGGTTCAGGTATAAACCTCATGCCCCTCTCTATAATAGAGAAATTGGGAATCTATGGGGTGCAAGCTGCTAAAATCTCATTAGAGATGGCAGATAATTCAAGAAAACAGGCTTATAGACAAGTAGAGGACGTGTTAGTAAAGGTTGAAGGCCTTTACATCCCTGCTGATTTCATAGTCCTAGATACTGGAAAGGAAGAGGATGAATCCATCATCCTAGGAAGACCTTTCCTGGCCACAGCAAGAGCTGTGATTGATGTGGACAGAGGAGAATTGATCCTTCAATTAAATAAGGACAACCTTGTGTTTACAACTCAAGGATCTCTCTCTGCATCCATGGAGAGGAAGCAGAAAAATCTTCTCTCCAAGCAGAGTCAACCAAAGCCCCCACAGTCAAACTCTAAGTTTGGTGTTGTGAGGCCACAACCAAACTCTAAGTTTGGTGTCAAACCCCCATATCCAAACTCTAAGTTTGGTGTTGGGAGGTCTCAACAAAGCTCTGCACATCTGTGAGGCTCCATGAGAGCCCACTGTCAAGCTATCGACATTAAAGAAGCGCTTGTTGGGAGGCAACCCAATGTTTATTTATCCAATTTTGTTTTTGTTTTTCATGTTTTCTTAGGTTCATGATCATGTGGAGTCACAAAATAAACGAAAAATTTAGAAACGGAATCAAAAACAACAGAAGAAAAATCACACCCTGGAGGAAGCACCTGTCTGGCGTTCAACGTCAGAACAGAGCATGGTTCTGGCGCTGAACGCCCAAAATGGGCAGTGTCTGGGCGCTGAACGCCCAGAACAAGCATGGTTCTGGCGTTCAACGCCAGAAATGGCCAAAAAATGGGCATTGAACGCCCAAAATGGGCACCAACCTGGCGCTGAACGCCCAGAGTTGTGTGCAAGGGCATTTTACATGCCTAATGGGTGCAGGGATGTAAATCCTTGACACCTCCGGATCTGTGGACACCACAGGATCACCTCAAGATCTGTGGACACCACAGGATCATCTCAGGATCTATGAATCCCACAGGATCCCCACCCACCTCACCCTCTCTCTCTCCATTCATGGTCATCCCTTCTGTTTTCCATTCACCACTCACATTCATACACACATCCCTCCATCTCCTCTATATCTTCTTTTTCTTCTTCTTCTATTCTTCTTCTCTTGCTCGAGGGCAAGCAAAGTTCTAAGTTTGGTGTGGTAAAAGCATAAGCTTTTTGTTTTTCCATTACCATTGATGGCACCTAAGACCGGAGAATCCTCTAGAAAAGGGAAAGGGAAGACAAAAGCTTCCACCTCCGAGTCATGGGAGATGGAAAGGTTCATCTCCAAAGCCCATCACTAAGAAAAAGATGGAGCAAGCAAGAGAGCCCATTCATGGAGCTCAAGAGGCATAGGAAGCTCATCACCATGAGATCCCGGAGATGCCTCAAATGCAATTTCCTCCACAAAACTATTGGGAGCAAATCAACACCTCCCTAGGAGAATTAAGTGCCAACATGGGACAACTAAGGGTGGAACATCAAGAGCACTCCATCATCTTTCATGAAATTAAAGAAGATCAAAAAGCAAGGAGGGAGGAGCAACAAAGACAAGAAAGAGACATAGAAGAGCTCAAGGACATCATTGGTTCCTCAAGAAGGAAACGCCACCATCACTAAGGTGGATTCATTCCTTGTTCTTATTTTTTCTGTTTTTCGTTTTCTATGTTATGTGCTTATCTATGTTTGTGTCTTCATTACATGATCATTAGTAGTTAGTAACTATGTCTTAAAGTTATGAATGTCCTATGAATCCATCACCTCTCTTAAATGAAAAATGTTTTAATTCAAAAGAACAAGAAGTACATGAATTTTGAATTTATCCTTGAACTTAGCTTAATTATATTGATGTGGTGACAATGCTTCTTGTTTTCTAAATGTATGCTTGAACAGTGCATATGTCTTTTGAAGTTGTTGTTTAAGAATGTTAAATATGTTGGCTCTTGAAAGAATGATGACTAGGAGACATGTTATTTGATAATCTGAAAAATCATAAAAATGATTCTTGAAGCAAAAAAAGCAGCAAAGAACAAAGCTTGCAGAAAAAAAATAGGCGAAAAAAAAAATAGAAAGAAAAAGAAAAGGCAAGCAGAAAAAGCCAAAAGCTCTTAAAACCAAGAGGCAAGAGCAAAAAGCCAATAACCCTTAAAACTAAGAGGCAAGGGTAAATAAAAAAGGATCCCAAGGCTTTGAGCATCAGTGGATAGGAGGGCCTAAAGGAATAAAATCCTGGCCTAAGCGGCTAAATCAAGCTGTCCCTAACCATGTGCTTGTGGCGTGAAGGTGTCAAGTGAAAACTTGAGACTGAGCGGTTAAAGTCAAGGTCCAAAGCAAAAAAAAGAGTGTGCTTAAGAACCCTGGACACCTCTAATTGGGGACTTTAGCAAAGCTGAGTCACAATCTGAAAAGGTTCACCCAATTATGTGTCTGTGGCATTTATGTATCCGTTGGTAATACTGGAAAACAAAGTGCTTAGGGCCACAGCCAAGACTCATAAAGAAGCTGTGTTCAAGAATCATCATACTGAACTAGAAGAGTCAATAACACCATCTGAACTCTGAGTTCCTATAGAAGCCAATCATTCTGAACTTCAATGGATAGAGTGAGATGCCAAAACTATTCAAGAGGCAAAAAGCTACAAGTCCCGCTCATCTAATTGAAGCTATGTTTTATTGATAGTTTGGAATTCATAGTATATTCTCTTCTTTTTATCCTATTTGATTTTCAGTTGCTTGGGGACAAGCAACAATTTAAGTTTGGTGTTGTGATGAGCGGATAATTTATACGCTTTTTGGCATTGTTTTTAGTAGAATCTAGTTACTTTTATGGATGTTTTCATTAGTTTTTATGTTAAATTCACATTTCTGGACTTTACTATGAGTTTGTGTGTTTTTCTGTGATTTCAGGTATTTTCTGGCTGAAATTGAGGGACTTGAGCAAAAATCAGATTCAGATGTTGAAAAAGGACTGCTGATGCTGTTGGATTCTGACCTCCCTGCACTCAAAATGGATTTTCTGGAGCTACAGAACTCAAAATGGCGCGCTTTCAATTTCGTTGGAAAGTAGACATCCAGGGCTTTCCAGCAATATATAATAGTCCATACTTTGCTCGAGGATAGATGACGTAAACTGGCGTTCAACGCCAGCTCTCTGCCCAATTCTGGAGTTCAGCGCCAGAAATGGATCAAGAACCAGAGTTGAACGCCAGAAATGGATCAAAACCTGGCGTTCAACTCCACAAATGGCCTATGCACGTGGAAAGTTAAAGCTCAGCCCAAGCACACACCAAGTGGGCCCCGGAAGTGGATTTATGCATCAATTACTTACTTCTATAAACCCTAGTAGCTAGTTTATTATAAATAGGACTTTTGACTATTGTATTTTCATCTTTGGATGCCTAGTTCTTTGATCAGAGGGGCTGGCCATCTCGGCCATGGCTGGACCTTTCACTCATGTATTTTCAACGGTAGAGTTTCTGCACTCCATAGATTAAGGTGTGGAGCTCTGCTGTTCCTCAAGGATTAATGCAAAGTACTACTGTTTTCTATTCAATTCAACTTATTTCGCTTCTAAGATATTCATTCGCACTTCAACCTGAATGTGATGAACGTGACAATCATCATCATTCCCTATGAACGCGTGCCTGACAACCACTTCCGTTCTACATTAGATTGAATGAGTATCTCTTAGATCTCTTAATCAGAATCTTCGTGGTGTAAGCTAGAATGATGGCGGCATTCAAGAGAATCCGGAAAGTCTAAACCTTGTCTGTGGTATTCCGAGTAGGATTCAATGATTGAATGACTGTGACGAGCTTCAAACTCGTGAGTGCTGGACGTTAGTGACAGACGCAAAAGGAGGGTGAATCCTATTCCAGCATGATCGAGAACCGACAGATGAATAGTCGTGCCGTGACAGGGTGCGTTGACCATTTTCACTGAGAAGAGGGGATGTAGCCACTGACAACGGTGATGCCCTTGCATAAAGCCAGCCATGGAAAGGAGTAAGACTGATTGGATGAAGATAGCAGGAAAGCAGAGATTCAGAGGAACAAACGCATCTGTATACGCTTATCTGAAATTCTCACCAATGATTTACATAAGTATTTCTATCCCTATTTTCTGTTTAATTATTAATTATATTCGAAAACCCCATTACTATTTTATATCTGCCTGACTGAGATTTACAAGGTGACCATAGCTTGCTTCATACCAACAATCTCCGTGGGATTCGACCATTACTCACGTAAGGTATTACTTGGATGACCCAGTGCACTTGCTGGTTAGTTGTGCGAAGTTGTGAACCATAGTATTGGCATCATGTTTTTGGCGCCATTACCAGGGAAAGAAAGAGCAATGAATTTTACATAATCAAAGTGTAATCACAATTTCTGCGCACCAGAGGGGGTAAATTTCGGCCATATAGGGTGGGTTTGGGTGGGAAATTGGTTTTGAATTTTGAAGGTAGGTGGAGTTTATGAGGTAGGTTTATGGGGAAGAGTAGATGGACGTGAGTGGATGGATGTGAGCGGGAAGAGAGATTGAGGTGATTGGTGAAGAGTTTTGGGGAAGAGTGTTTATTGGGAAGAGAGGATGAATATTGAGAAGAGGGAAGAGAGTGAGTGGTGGTAGGTGGGGATCCTGTGGGGTCCACAGATGCTGAGTTGATCCTGTGGGGTCCACAGATCCTGAGGTGTCAAGAAATTGCATCCCTGCACCAATTAGGCATGTAAAATGCCTTTGCATGCAATTCTGGCGTTTAAACGCCGAATTGATGCTTGTTCTGAGCGTTCAACACCCAGATGCAGCATATTTCTGGCGTTGAACGCCAGCCAGATGCTTGTTTCTGGCGTTCAGTGCTAGCTCTTCTTCACTGTGCATTTCTAGCGTCTGAACGCCAGGATGCTGCTTGTTTCTGGCGTTCAGTGCCAGATCCATGCTCTATTCTGGCGTTGAACGCCAGACAGATGCTCCTTACTGGCGTTTAAACGCCAGTGAGATCCTCCTCCAGGGTGTGATTTTTCTTCTGCTGTTTTTGATTCCGTTTTCAATTTTTATATTTATTTTGTGACTCCACATGATCATGAACCTAATAAAACATGAAAAACAATGAAAATAAAAATTAGATAAATAAAAATTGGGTTGTCTCCCAACAAGCGCTTCTTTAATGTCAATAGCTTGACAGTGGGCTCTCATGGAGCCTCACAAATGTTCAGAGCATTGTTGAGACTCCCCAACACCAAACTTAGAGTTTGGATATGGGAGTTCAACACCAAACTTAGAGTTTGGTTGTGGCCTCCCAACACCAAACTTAGAGTTTGACTGTGGGGGCTCTGGTTGACTCTGTTTTAAGAGAAGCTTACTATGCCTCTTTTCCATGTTTACAGAAGGATGTCCTTGAGTTTTAAACATAAGGGAGTCCTCATTCAATTGAAGGACTAGTTCACCTCTGTTAACATCAATCATAGCTCTTGCTGTGGCTAGGAAGGGTCTTCCAAGGATGATGGATTCATCATCATTCTTCCCAGTATCCAGGACTATGAAATCAGCAGGGATGTAAAGGCCTTCAACCTTTACTAACACGTCCTCTACTTGTCCATAAGCCTGTTTTCTTGAATTGTCTGCCATCTCTAATGAGATTTTAGCAGCTTGCACCCCATAGATTCCCAGTTTCTCTATTACAGAGAGGGGCATGAGGTTTATCCTTGAACCAAGGTCACATAGAGCCTTCTCAAAGGTCATGGTGCCTATGGTACAAGGTATTAGGAACTTTTCAGGATCCTGTTTCTTCTGAGGCAATGTCAGTTGATCCAGATCACTTAGTTCATTAGTGAACAAGGGAGGTTCCTCTTCCCAAGTCTCAATACCAAATAATTTGGCATTTAGCTTCATGATTGCACCAAGGTATTTGGTAACTTGCTCTTCAGTAATATCCTCATTTTCTTCAGAAGATGAATACTCATTAGAGCTCATGAATGGCATAAGGAGGTTCAATGGAATCTCTATGGTCTCTAGATGAGTCTCAGATTCCTTTGGTTCCTCAGAGGGAAGCTCCTTATTGATCACTGGACGTCCTAGGAGGTCTTCCTCCTTGGGATTCACGTCCTCCCCTTCTTCCTTGGATTCGGCCATGATGGTTATATCAATGGCCTTGCACTCTCTTTTTGGATTTTCTTCTGTATTGCTTGGGAGAGTACTAGGAGGGATTTCAGTGATCCTTTTACTCAGCTGGCCCACTTTTCTAATGGAGGACCTTGTTTCATTCATGAAACTCACAGTGGCCTTAGATAGATCAGAGACTAAGTTTGCTAAATTAGATGTATTTTGTTCAGAGTTCTCTGTCTGTTGCTGAGTGGATGATGGAAAAGGTTTACTATTATTAAACCTATTTCTTCCACCATTATTAAAGCCTTGTTGAGGCCTTTGTTGATCCTTCCATGAGAGATTTGGGTGATTTCTCCATGAGGGGTTATAGGTGTTTCCATAAGGTTCACCCATGTAATTCACCTCTGCTATTGTAGGGTTTTCAGGATCATAAGCTTCTTCTTCAGAAGATGCC
Organism: Arachis ipaensis; assembly: GCF_059453495.1. Classification (NCBI taxonomy): domain Eukaryota; kingdom Viridiplantae; phylum Streptophyta; class Magnoliopsida; order Fabales; family Fabaceae; genus Arachis; species Arachis ipaensis. The sequence goes on from NC_142439.1 coordinate 18,846,443, forward strand.
TCTTGAGTACTGTTGGATGCAGCTTGCATTCCATTCAGACTCTGAGAAATCATATTGACTTGCTGAGTCAATATTTTATTCTGAGCCAATATGGCATTCAGAGTATCAATTTCAAGAACTCCCTTCTTCTGAGGCGTCCCATTACTCACAGGATTCCTCTCAGAAGTGTACATGAATTGGTTATTAGCAACCATGTCAATGAGTTCTTGAGCTTCTGCAGGTGTTTTCTTTAGGTGAATGGATCCACCTGCAGAAGTATCCAATGACATCTTAGCTAATTCAGACAAACCATCATAGAATATATCCAGGATGGTCCATTCTGAAAGCATGTCAGAAGGACACTTTTTGGTCAGTTGCTTGTATCTCTCCCAAGCTTCATAGAGGGATTCACCTTCTTTTTGTCTGAAGGTTTGAACATTCACTCTAAGCTTACTAAGCTTTTGAGGAGGAAAGAACTTGGCTAAGAAAGCCGTGACCAGCTTATCCCAAGAGTTCAGGCTATCTTTGGGTTGAGAGTCCAACCACACTCTAGCTCTGTCTCTCACAGCAAAAGGGAAAAGCATGAGCCTGTAGACTTCAGAATCTACTCCATTAGTCTTAACAGTATCACACATCTGCAAGAATTCAGTTAAGAACTGAAAAGGATCTTCAGATGAAAGTCCATAGAACTTGCAGTTCTGCTGCATCAGAGAAACTAATTGAGGTTTAAGCTCAAAATTGTTTGCTCCAATGGTAGGGATGGAGATGCTTCTTCCATGTAAATTGGAATTAGGTGCAGTGAAGTCACCAAGCATCCTCCTTGCATTATTATTATTTTCGGCTGCCATCTCCTCTTCCTGTTCGAAAATTTCTGAAAGGTGCTTGCTGGATTGTTGTAATTTAGCTTCTCTTAGTTTTCTCTTCAGAGTCCTTTCAGGTTCTGGATCTGCTTCAACAAGAATATTCTTGTCCTTGCTCCTGCTCATATGAAAAAGGAGGGAACAGAAAAATAATAATAATAGGGATCCTTTTTACCACAGTATAGAGGTCCCTGTGTGAGTAGAAGAAAAGAAGAAGAAAAGAATGTAATGTAAGGAAAGAAACACAAGGGTGAGGAGAGCAGAGATGTGAGATGAAGAGAAGTGTTAGTAGATGAATAAATAAATAGAAGGAGATGAGAGAGAAAGAGAATTTTCGAAAATAATTTTTGAAAAAGAGTTAGTGATTTTCGAAAATAGTTTTTGAAAAAGGTTAGTAATTTTCGAAAATTAAAATAATTAATTAATTAAAAAGAAATTTTGAAAAAGAGGAAAGATATTTTCGAAAATTAGAGAGAGAGAGTTAGTTAGGTAGTTTTGAAAAAGATAAGAAACAAACAAAAAGTTAGTTAGTTAGTTGAAACAAATTTGAAAATCAATTTTGAAAAGATAAGAAGATAAGAAGTTAGAAGGGATATTTTAAAATCAAACTTTTGAAAAAGATAAGATTTTTTTTAAAAAAAAAAAGATATGATGGAAAAGATATGATTTTGAAAAAGATAAGATAAAAAGATATTTTTGAAAAGACATGATTGAAATTAGTTTTGAAAAAGATTTGATTTTTAAAATCACAATTAATAACTTGATTCACAAGAAATCACAAAATATGATTCTAGAACTTAAAGTTTGAATCTTTCTTAACAAGTAAGTAACGAACTTGAAATTTTTGAATCAAAACATTAATTGATGATGTTATTTTCGAAAATTATGTGATAAAGATAAGAAAAAGATTTTTGAAATTTTTTTTTTAAAAATTTTCGAAAATAACTAAGAAAAATGAAAAAGATAAAATTTGAAAATTTGATTTGACTCATAGAAAACAACTAGATTTTAAAAATTTTTGAAAAAGTCCACTCAAATTTTCGAATTTTATGAGAGAAAAAGGGAAAGATATTTTTTTGATGTTTGAATTTTTAATGATGAGAGAGAAAAACATGAAAATGATGCAATGCATGAAAATTTTGGATCAAAACAATGAATGCGTGCAAGAATGCTATGAATGTCAAGATGAACACCAAGAACACTTTGAAGATCATGATGAACATCAAGAACATATTTTTTGAAAATTTTATATGCAAAGAAAATATGCAAGACACCAAACTTAGAAATCTTTCATGTTCAGACACCATGAATGCAAGAATGCATATGAAAAACAAGAAAAGATACAAAACAAGAAAACATCAAGATCAAACAAGAAGACTTACCAAGAACAACTTGAAGATCATGAAGAACACTATGAATGCATGAATTTTCGAAAAATGCAAGATGAACATGCAATTGACACTAAACTTATAACATGACACATGACTCAAACAAGAAACACAAAAATATTTTTTTTTATTTTTATGATTTTATTAAATTTTTTTTTGTATTTTTCGAAAATTATTTGTGAAAAAGAAAAATAAGGATTCCAAAATTTTTAATATGAATTCCAGGAATCTTGTACTCTTAGTCTAAAGCTCCAATATGAGGGTTAGACATGGCTTAATAGCCAGTCAAGCTTTAGAAGATATTGATACTTTCCATGTATAGAGCAACTAAGTGTGTGAGAATCAACAAGCTCTTGTGATGATAAGTTGAAACCCCAGTCCAAAAGATTAGACATGGCTTACAGCCAGCCAGGATTCAACAAATCATCATGAAACACTAGAATTCCTTCTTAAAAATTCTGAAGAACATAATAAAAATTTTTGAAAAGAATTTTTTTTTTTCGAAAATAGATGAGAATTTTTTTTGAAAGATTTTTGAAAAATTTTTGAAAATAAAACAAAAAGAAAATTACCTAATCTGAGCAACAAGATGAACCGTCAGTTGTCCAAACTCGAACAATCCCCGGCAAACGGTGCCAAAAACTTGGTGCACGAAATTGTGATCTCAGGCAATGACGCCAAAAACTCTGTACGCACGTCTTAATAAATCATTTTTCATTCACAACTTCGATACAACTAACCAGCAAGTGCACTGGGTCATCCAAGTAATAAACCTTATGTGAGTAAGGGTCGATCCCACGGAGATTGTTGGTATGAAACAAGCTATGGTCATCTTGTAAATCTCAGTCAGGCGGATAATAATTGATTATGGAGTTTTCGAAAATCATAATAAATAAACAGAAAATAAAGATAGAAATACTTATGTATATCATTGGTGAGAATTTCAGATAAACGTATAGAGATGCTTTCGTTCCTCTGAACCTCTGCTTTCCTGCTGTCTTCATCCAATCAATCCTACTCCTTTCCATGGCTGGCTTTATGTAAGGACATCACCGTTGTCAATGGATACTTTTTATCCTCTCTGGAAAATGGTCTGATGCATTGTCACTGCATGGCTAATCGTCTGGAGGCATCACCGTTGTCAATGGCTGCATCCCATCCTCTTGTGAAAATGGTCCAAATGCTCTGTCACAGCACGGCTAATCATCTGAGGTTCTCGATCATACTGGAATAGGATTCACCCTCCTTTTGCGTCTGTCACTACGCCCAGAAATTGCGAGTTTGAAGTTCGTCACAGTCATTCAATCCCAGAGTCCTACTCGGAATACCACAGACAAGGTTTATACTTTCCGGACTCTCATGAATGCCGCCATCAATCTAGCTTATACCACGAAGATTCTGATTAAGAGATCCAAGAGATACTCATTCAATCTAAGGTGGAACGGAAGTGGTTGTCAGGCATACGTTCGTGGGGAATGATGATGATTGTCACGTTCATCACATTCAGGTTGAAGTGCGAATGAATATCTTAGAAGCGGAATAAGTTGAATTGAATAGAAAAACAGTAGTACTTTGTATTAATTCATGAGGAACAGCAGAGCTCCACACCTTAATCTATGGAGTGTAGAAACTCTACCGTTGAAAAATATATAAGTGAAAGGTTCGGGCATGGCCGAGAGGCCAGCCCCCAAAACGTGATCACAGGATCAAAAATACAATCCAGGATGTTCCAAAGATATCTAATACAATAGTAAAAGGTTCTATTTATAATAAACTAGCTACTAGGGTTTACAGAAGTAAGTAATTGATGCATAAATCTACTTCCGGGGCCAACTTGGTGTGTGCTTGGGCTGAGCTTGAATGTTACACGTGCAGAGGCTCTTTCTTGAGTTGAATGCCAGGTTGTAACGTATTTCTGGCGTTCAACTCTGGTTTATGACGTGTTTCTGGCGTTTAACTCCAGACAGCAGCGTAGAACTGGCGTTCAACGCCCTTTTACGTTGTCTAAACACAGCCAAAGTATGGACTATTATATATTGCTGGAAAGCCCTGGATGTCTACTTTCCCACGCAATTGGAAGCGCGCCATTTTGAGTTCTGTAGCTCCAGAAAATCCACTTTGAGTGCAGGGAGGTCAGAATCCAACAGCATCAGCAGTCCTTCTTCAACCTCTGAATTTGATTTTTGCTCAAGTCCCTCAATTTCAGCCAGAAAATACCTGAAATCACAGAAAAATACACAAACTCATAGTAAAGTCCAGAAATGTAAATTTAACATAAAAATTAATGAAAACATCCCTAAAAGTAACTAGATCCTACTAAAAACATACTAAAAACAATGCCAAAAAGCGTATAAATTGTCCGCTCATCAATACCCCTAAGAAGCGGAGGGCATCTGCCAGCCCGGAAGGAACTCTCACCATTATGGAGAGAAATTTTGATGCTACGAATTTCATCGACTCTCAGCTGATCCCTGGGACGGAGGAGCATTTTCTTGGAACCGACCTGGCGGGGCAGGCGAGGTGGATGTACCGGACTTTGCTTCGGGGGGCAGTGATAGCTCGAAAGGCCGAGTTCGAGTTGTCGGGAATGCAGGCTCTCCGAAGGAAACTCAAATCTTCAGGCAAGGCGAACAATGACTTCAAGGTGCAAGTCGAGCTGCTCTAAGGTCAGTTGTCCGAGATGGGGGAGAAGCTCAAGGCTGCTGAGGAGAAAGCGACATCTGCCGGGGAGAAATTAAAGGCTTCCGACGAGACGGTGGCCCGTTTAGCCGAGCGAGAGATGACCTTAGAGAGCCAGCTGAACGCTGCTCAGGGTCGGGTGGCGGCCTTAGAGAAGGAGCGCGACCAAGCCGTTTCGTCGGCTAAGGCTGCTAAAGTCGAGGTCGAAGAGCTTAAGAGGAAGCATAAGGCGACCAAGGAGCAAGGGAAGAACGCAATCTTCATGACCGAGGAGGCTCTGAAGGCCCAGGTGAAGATCGTGGCTCCTGAAATGCAAGATTGGGGTAAGATTGTTGACATGCCTCGGAAATGATTTCTTGTAACTTTGGTTTGGTGTGGATTTGTTGAACATTTCGTTGTGACTTTTTAACTTTATGCTTAATCGGTCGCTTGGTCGACTTATCATTATTATCGTTTATCTTGCTTGGTGTTTTGTTTTCGTTACCGTCTTTTCGGGGCGGACTTATTGCTTGTGTCCGTTTTGCCGTTTGTGTTGGTAACCCGATTGGAACCGTTGTGGTTTTATTTTTGAAACCGTTGTGGTCTTATTATCGCGGCCGTTCGATATGGCTATGGTTCCGTTGGCTTCCCGGGGTGATCAATCCCGGGTTGCCGTTTACGAGCACGATCTCGTGGGGTACGCGTTGGAAGATAATAGAGGGAAGAATTTGGACAAGTAAGAATTAGTCGTTAGCTAGACAAGTTTATGAACACAGTAGGCATTTGATAAAAGTAAATAATTGGGAATTAACATTTGATTAAAGTGAATCTCTACCCAGCTTATCAGGCCGCTTGGTCGGTGCACCCAAACTACGAATAGAACCTCCTCAGGTTACCTGTGTTCCATGTTCTTGGGATCTCTCTGTCGTCGAGTCTTTCCAGCTTGTAGGCGCCTTTGCCGAGCACTTCTTTGATTCTGTAGGGACCTTCCCAATTTGCCGCCAGTTTTCCTTCTCCTGGGGTCGGTAAACCGACGTCGTTGCGTCGCACGACGAGGTCTCTTTCCTCAAAATCCCTCCTGAGGACTTTTGTGTTGTAGCGCAGAGCTATTCTTTGTTTTAGTGCTGTTTCTGACAAGTGGGCCATCTCTCTGGTCTCTTCCACCAGGTCCTTTTCCACTGCTTCGTCTACTCCTGCGAGAAGTAACCGTGGACTCGGTTCGCCAATTTCCACGGGTATCACTGTGTCTCGTACGTTAGGCGAAAGGGGGTTTCCCCGGTGGAGCTTTGCTCGGTTGTCCAATAGGACCAGAGGACCGAAGCGAGCTCGTCGGCCCATGCGCCTTTCTTGTTGTCTAAGCGCTTCTTGAGGCCTAGTAGGATGACTTTGTTTGTGGACTCCACTTGTCCATTCGTCTGGGGATGTTCTACTGAGGAAAACTTTTGTTTTATCCCCAGGCCGGTGAGGAATTCCATGAACTTCTTGTCAGTGAACTGCGTCCCATTATCCGAAATGATGACCTCCGGGATACCGAAACGGGTTATCACCTGTCTCCACATGAACTTCCTGCAATTGGATGGGGATATGCTGGCTAGTGGTTCAGCCTCTATCCATTTGGTATAGTAGTCGATGGCGACTATGAGATATTTAACTTGTCCTGGGCCAACCGGGAAAGGCCCTAAGAGGTCGACTCCCCATTGAGCGAAAGGTCGTGTAGACGTCAGTAGGCTCAGCTCGGAAGTCGGCGCTTTGTGGAAGTTGGCGTTTTCTTGACACTTTACGCATTTTCTGACAAATTCTTTGGAGTCTCTCATCATTGATGGCCAGTAATATCCAGCTCGGATGAGCTTCCTTGCTAGGGCTTTGCCCCCGATGTGGTGGCCGCAGCATCACTCGTGGACTTCTGTAAGTACATAGTCCGTCTGGTCGGGGTGTAAGCACTTCAATAGGGGTTGGCTGAGCCCCTTTCTGAACAGTTGTCCTTGTATGATTGTATATTTGGCAGCCTCCCTTCTCAACGTTTTGGTCGCTTTCTCATCATCAGGCACCTTGCCGTGTTCTAGGAAGTTTGTGATGGGGTCCAGCTAGGAGGGGCTTGACTCCGTCAAATGGAGGGCAACCGTCGGTTCCTTCACCATGCCCTGGATGAGAGACCGGTTGCCCACTCCCGGCTTCGTGCTTGCTAATTTAGATAGGAGGTCTGCCCGTGTGTTCCTTTCTCTTGGAACGTGTTGGACCGTGACCTCTTGAAACTGCCTAGTCAATTCTCTAACCTTTTCCAAATACTTTTGCAGTAGGGGGTCCCTGGCTTGATAGCTTCCGTTTACTTGCGAGGTGACGACTTGTGAATCGCTGCACACTTCCATCCTTGTTACCCCGACTTCTCGGGCTAGGGTTAGTCCACCTAAGAGGGCTTCGTATTCCGCTTGGTTGTTCGACACCGGAAATTCGAACTTGGTCGATTGCTCGTAAATGACTCTCGCCGGGCTCTCTAAGATGACCTCGGCTCCCCCGGACGTCTGGTTGGAGGCCCCGTCTACGTGGAGCCTCCACCGTGTGCCCGTTTCCTCGTGGGGATCACCCGTTACCTCTACCAAGAAATCTGCCATCGCCTGCACCTTGATTGCATGTCAGGGCTCATACTGCAAGTCATATTGGGAGAGCTCGATGGCCCAGGTCATCATCCTTCCAGCCAAATCAGGTTTTTGGAGTACTTGGCGAATTGCTTGGTCCGTTCTCACGACTACACGATGGCCCTGGAAGTACTGCCTTAACCTTCGGGAGGAGGTTAGGAGTGTTAGCGCCAGCTTTTCCAGTTTACTGTACCTCAGCTCTGCTCCTTGTAGAGCTCTGCTTACGAAGTAAATCGGTTGCTGAGCCTTCCCTTCTTCTCGTACGAGTACTGCTGCAAGCGCTTCCTCTGTTACTGCCAGGTAGAGGTAGAGTGGCTCTCCGGCCTTGGGTTCCTGAGCACCGGAGGTGCTGCTAGGATCTCCTTGAAGTGGTTGAATGCTTCCTCACACGCTGGGGTCCATTCGAATGCTATCCCCTTTTTCATCAGATTAAAGAAGGGCAGAGATTTTGCTGCCGATGCGCCAAGGAAACAGGATAATGCAGTCAGCCTTCCTGCCAATCGTTGGATGTCTTTGATACAACCCGGGCTCTTCATCTGGAGAATTGCTTGGCACTTCTCAGGGTTGGCTTCTACTCCTCTTTGGGTGATCATGAACCCTAAGAACTTCCCAGTCTCCATGGCAAATGCGCATTTGAGCGGGTTGAGCCTCATGCCGTGTTGCCGAAGGGACGCGAACACGCCCCCAGGTCGCTTAGGAGATCGTCGGGCCGTGTGGTTTTCGCAAGGATGTCGTCCACGTAGACTTCTACTGTCTTGCCTTTGAGCTCGCTGAATATCTTGTTCATCAGTCTCTGGTACGTGGCGCCAGCGTTTTTCAGACCAAATGGCATTACCTTGTAGCAATAGATCCCTCCTGGTGTTATGAACGCTGTTTTGTCCTCATCGAGTCGGTGCATCGGTATCTGATTGTACCCAGAGTAGGCGTCCATGAAGCTCAGATACCGGTACCCCGCCGCCACGTCGACGAGCGCGTCAATGTTGGGAAGGGGATAGAAGTCCTTGGGACATGCCTTGTTGAGGTCGGAATAGTCTACACACATTCTCCACCTCCCATTGTGCTTTTTTACCAAGACCACGTTCGACAGCCACGTCGAGTAGTCGAGTTCTCGGATGAACCCTGCTTCAAGGAGGCTGGCCGTCTGCCTGGCCACCTCCTCTGCCCTTTCTTGTGACATCTTCCTCCTCCTCTGTGCCACTAGCTTAGCTTCCGGCTTGACGGCTAGATAGTGTGACATGAGCTGGGGATCTATCCCTAGCATGTCGGCTGGCGTCCAAGCGAAGAGGTCGGCATTGGCTCTGATAATCTCCATCAGAGGTTCCTTTAATTCATGGGGGAGATTTCTATTTATGAATGTGAACTTCTCCTCCCCATCACTGACCCTAAATTTTTCCAAGTCCCCCTCTGGTTCGGGCCTGGGCTTGTCGTCTATTCTGGCATCCAGGTTGGCAAGGAAAACCCCTTATGCTTCTTTAGATTTTTTCCTAAGAGAGAGACTGGCGTGGTCGCAAGCGACTGCCGTTTCTATGTCCCCTCTGATGGATCCCATGGATCTGTCATCAGTAACAAACTTCATTACGAGTAGCTTCGTACTAATTGCTGCCCCAAGGTCGTTGATGGTTTTTCTCCCCAGGATGATGTTGTAGGCTGTGGAATCTCGCAAGACTACAAAATCGGCCATTACTGTCCTTCGCCTCTCCCCTTGTCCCATGGAGGTCGGGAGGGAGATGATTCTGTCCAGCTTGATGAAGTGGTCTCCCAACCCTACCACACCGTGCTGGCGGGTCGCTAGGTCGGCATCACGCAGTCCCAAGGCATCAAAAACGTTGCGAAACATGATGTTCGAGTCCGCCCCTGTATCCACTAGGATCCGTTTGACGAGGCCGGTTTCGACTCTGGCCGTGATGACCATGGGGGGCTTTCTGGTACCTCTTCGAATCATTGGTCCTCGGGGCCGAAGGAGATGGATGGGAGTCCCCGGGAACTTCTCGCGGATGAGGAGGAGACAGCCAGGACTTTGGCGTCTTTCTTTTGTGCCGATCTCGACCTCGGGGCGGAATTCCTCGCTGTTACCACGTTCACCACCGTGAGACCGTGGTCGTCTCCCTCTGGTTCTTGGCGTCGTCTTGTCGCCCGGGATCTGTCCTCGCCTTCGTGATCGCGATTCCGTCTCCTCGGCTCCCTTATGAGGTGAGAGAATTCGGCAAGCTTTCCATCCCTGATTGCTTGCTCCAGGGCATCCTTCAGGTCGAAACAGTCTTGGGTCTTGTGCCCGTATCCCTTGTGATATTCACAGTAAAGGCTTTTGTTTCCCCCCCGTTCTGTCCTTCAGAGGTCGGGGTCTCGACAGTATCCCTTTTTCAGCTATCTGTTGATAAACTTCCGTGATTGGTGCCGTGAGGGGGTGTAGTTGGTGAATTTCCCGACTCGGGGAAATGGCTTTGGCGTCTTACTCGGACCGCCGTCCCTGGCGTGTTCCTTTTGTCTTTCTCCACCCTCATAGTGGCGGGTTTGGCTGTAGGGGGTTGCCGTTTATTGGCAGCCACGACCCGACTGACTTCTTCATCGTTAATATACTCCTTAGCGACGCATTGGATCTCCTGCATCGTCCATACTGGCTTTGTGGTAAGGTGCTTCCTGAAGTCCTCGTTCAGGAGCCCGTTCGTCAAGCACAAGCTCACCACCGAGTCTGTCAACCCGTCGATTTTCAAGCATTTGTCGTTGAAACGATCTAGGTATTTTTTGGTCGGCTCCCCGGCTCTCTGGGTCACCCCCAGCAAATTGATCGGGTGCTTGGCTTTGGCGATCCTGGTCGTGAACTGAGCCAGGAAGGCATGGCTGATGTCTGAGAAGTGGATTACCAAGCCCTGCGGGAGGTTGTTGAACCACCGTATTGCAGGTCCCGCCAAGGTGACCGGAAAAGCGCGGCACCTTACCTCGTCTCCCACTCCTTCTAGGTTCATCCTAGCCTCAAAGGCCGTGAGGTGTTCCAGTGGGTCTTGCATTCCATCGTACCTCATGTCCGTTGGCTTGTCAAAGTGTTTTGGCAGCCGGACCTCGAGTATAGAACGGTGGAATGGGGTTGCTCCCATTATTACGGGTCCCCGTGTTCCCGTCGTTCTTCCCTCGTCGTTCTCCCGACGAGTGTCCTCATCCCCGCGGTTCGTGGTACGCCGCCTCTCACGTCTGGCGTAAATGACCGGGTCATGACGTCTTCTCGCGCGCCCTCTCTCCCCGGTGCTTTCGGACTCAGCTTGGGGGCTAGGCGTGCGTCTGGAGCGACTCCTAGAGTGAGAGCGGGAGTGACTCTGCTCTGGGGTGTGTTGGTCGCGTTCCCTATCTGCTAGCCGGCGTTTCAAGTCTTGCATTCTATGGCGTAGCTCTTGCATTATTCTGGCGTGGTTGTCGCCAGTCCCCCCAAAGGGGCGTCTCTCGTGTGACTGTGTTGCATTCCTCGGAGGCGACCTTGGATGTTGTCGGGTTTCCGTCGCGGCGGCGTCGCCTCCGGGCACGGCCTCGCAGCCTGTCCCAGTTTGGACTAGCACGAAGTCCATGGACGAGTCCCCACAGACGGCGCCAATGTTCGGTTGGTCGGTTACCGGACGGTTCGGGTTGGACTTCTGGGAAGTGGTAGGGGCTCGTCAGGTCGTGGACTGCCGGACAGGTGTATGCGAGGTGCCGAGTACTTCGTGTAAAAGGGGGGTGTCACCTGCAAAGACACTCTGACGCTCTTGTCAGTAAATGTGCAGGCGGAAAGGGGTAGTGTGATATGTGACGTACCTTGGGGAAAGGGTAAATCCTTCCCCTTATATATTGTGTCAGGGATGGGCCCTACAAGGACAAGCCCACTTTCTCTGGGACGTTCTCCCACAGCCGTGAATGAGCTGTCTGGGACGCGCGTCCGGGTTGGTTGCGGGGCGCCTCACCCATGACCGTCCGGGTCAGATGACGCTCGGGTCGGACCGACCCGTGGAGGGTTTGGGCCAGGCCGTAACATTATTAAATAAGTATTGCAGAATATTTAACAAAAAAATTTTAACTTTTAAATATGTAAGGACCGAAATGTTTCTAATTTACCATATTTCTTAGGAAAAACTTTAGAAAACCATAAATAATGGTACGGCGTCATTCTTCATCAGTAACATAATTTGAGAGCGTGCTTCTTAAAGGTCCAGCTTTTACTTTTTCCACCATAGATAAATCAATATTGCTTTAATATATTTGCACGAGGGAGTCACTCAAATAAAAATATTTAAAACGTTTTTTTTAAAGATATTTTCTAGTAATTAAAATTCAATACATATAACTTATTAAACTGTATTATTTTTGTCAAAATTATATCAGACAAATTGATTTGACCAAAAATCGATGAACTAAATCTCGAACCGGTCTAAATTAATATTTTTTTTATAAAAAATGACTACAATGCTCTTATTATAGAAAATGATAGAATATATAGGAGAACCCTAAATCCTAACCCTTATCTTCTCTCTGTGCCGTCATAGGGTTAAGATTTAGGGTTATATATATAATACGAGTATTTTAGTCATTTTTTATAATAAAATATTATAGTCATTTTTTTATAAAAAAGAATATTAATTTAGACCAATTTGAAATTTGGTTCATTGATTTTTTGTCAAATCGGTTTGCTGATTTAATTATGACAGAAATAATACGGTTTAATCGATTACATATGTAAAATTTTAATTGTTAAAAAATATCTTAAAAAAAAGATATTTTAGGCATCTTTATTTGAGTGACTCCCATTTATACAAGCTGACCGTAAATGAGAAAAGCTATAGGTCATGATTTTTAGTTTAGGAAGTTAAAAACTAACCAAAATTTAGCCAAGGATGGAGATTGTTTCATTAAACCATTTTTTTAAAGTTTAAGTTGAGAGAAAAAATACAATAATAGTTATTATCTCTAGTATACTTTTTTAAAAGTGTTTTTTTAGGTTTTGCTTAAAATTTTGCATAATTTTTTATTTGGCTTTACACTATTTTTTAATAAAAATGTTATTTGTATACTAAATCAACCACAAAAATCAGCCATTAATACAAAATACATGTTAGAATATAAAATTTGATTTTGTGCCTTTAGAACTTGTACTTATTCTCCATATTATCGACTTTGTTCTTGTATTGTTGTCATGTAGGAAATTTCGTTAATTATTTAACTTTGACCTCACAGTGGGACTACATTGAAGCTAAATGAAACTTTTTTGGATTCAAATAGGACACTTTAAACCTTAAGGACCAAAATAGGATTACACCCAAACGTAGGGGACCAATTTAATACTTTACCCTTAATTTAAAAAAAAAGTATAAAAGTAAAACTAAAATTAAGTGAATACGATGACGATTTCTGATTTGAGGGAATTTATATAATGATTAGTTTATAGAATACTAAAGATAACATTGGTCTAGTGGAGAGGTCATCCTTGTGTAGCCTACAGTCTGCAGGTTTGAATGCTACTCACATTCTTTTGCTATTAATTCCAAAGCAAGAGAGGCCTCTCCTAGTTTCCTGTGTGTAGTAGAGCGCTTGCCCACTCATAGACCCGCACGGTTCTTGCAAACAGTTTGAAACCGGCTGGTTTTTAACGAATTTGATCATCGTTGATCAGTTCGATTACAAGTCTGGTACTAATGAAAATTGAACTAGTCAAATCTTCGGTTCATTAGTTTTTAGATGAATCGGTCGATCTGGTCCGATTCAGATAACTATGATTTATACACAAATACATGGTGACTGATTTTGATGTATACTACAAGAAACATGATAATTATCGACGCTAAAAATCGACGGTCAAATTTTCCGTCGATAATTTTTGACGACTTGTCGTCGATAAATGAAAAAAAATTATTAGAAATAAAATATTAAAATCGACGACATGGTCGTCGATTATTTTGGCAACTTTCTAGTCTTTTAACTTTATCGTACACCTTGCATGATTGATTTTTTTTTTATTTGAGGAATAACATGGATCGAACTGTAAACCTTTTGATTATAAAAACTCTAATATCATATTATGAAATTACTTATCCTAAAAATTTAAATTAATAAAAAGAGGTATATAATAGTTATATATCTAAAAGATTGTGACCATACATTTTTCTTCTCTCCATCTTCCTCTACCATTTTTAGTAGCACATTGTAATGATTGTAGGGGCATTTTTCACCATTGAGATGATAAAGCATTCTCTTTATTTTTAATTTAAAAAAAAATGAGTAAATAGACAAAAGTACACACGAAAGATTTTAGGGTGAACATATGTATACCTTAATCAATCAAAATACTCAATGTACCTCAAATGATTGGTAACGATGAACAAAAGTGACACGTTGTTAGTGGGGCTCCGTTTTCGTTAAATTTAGTACCTATGTGACTGTGTAGAGTATGATAAAGTGGACTCTTTAGTAAGACTTAGGTAAAAATAATCTAATTTAACAAATTAAAAAAATTCCAAATAAAATTGAATGTCCTAATTATACATAACTTTAACAAGTTATACAAGTTCATCAAACCCAATATCTCTAGACCAATGTATCCAAACCAATTATTAATGTCCTTTAGTTACTAATTTCTAAATTCATCCTAGCAATCAACTTCAACGTTACTTTTATATTGGAGTCATTTATATTCATCTCTTCACTGATATTTGTATTATCTTCTCATGGTTGTGACTAGTGGAATAAGCTACCATAAACCATGGTCTTCTCTGTGAATTCATCTTTAAATTTATCAATCCAAATAAAATAATCACATCTCATCTCTAATTTCTACTCCACATAAGATTAGAGGAAGAAATAATAAATCAACATCAATCAAGATTTTTTATTGACAGTGGAAACACATAGTTAGTGTACACATATCTTATAATGCAGACAATCGTAAGAGCTATCTATCTGGGTTCTCCACTATTCGTAACTTTAGGAGCACAATATCCATGCCATGGTAGCATTTGCCACCATTAAAAAGGTATTTCTTCTTATTTCTCTTCATCACACCTCTAACAAAAAACCTACTGATATCACTAAAGTTGTTCTCCAAGCATTGTAGTCTCGATTTTTCCTCATATTTGGACCGAGTTTCACCTCTCATCCCTTGATTTTATAAGCCATTGTAATTGGGATAAGAGATAGAGTTCCTTCAGATATTAGGACACCTAATTTTATTTGGGATTTTTTTAATTTATTAAATTATGTTATTTCTACCTAATCCTCACTAAAGAGTCTATCTTGTCACGCTATACAGCTACGTAGGCACTAAACTTAACGGAAATAGAGCCCTACTAATAACGTGTCACTTTTATCTATCATTACCAATTTTTTAAGGGTACATTGAGTATTTCGATTGATTGAGGTGTATATTTGTCCACCCTAAAATTTTTTATGTATATTTTTTTCATTTACTAAAAAAAAAGATAACTTATGTCTGATTAACATAGTTCTAAATTAGTGCCCACAAAACATAACTAATACGGTGACATCCATGAAGCACATATTCTAACACACTTATCTTACGCATAGTACAAGTTAATAACTTAATAAAATACAATATGATAGGAATAAAACACACAATTTTCTACTTGCAAGAATTAGAGGAGAAACAACAACCACTCACAAATAAATGATAGCAGCAATAACACACCAATATCAGCAGAAAAATGCACAGAAAAATAAAAAATAGAGAAAGAACACATTAAGATTTTTAACGTGAAAAACCTCCTCAATGTGAGAAGTAAAAACCACGAGTCACCAAGATCAGAGAAATAGCTTCACTATGATTAAAATAGAGTATAAGAGAGTCACAATTTACTACACAAAATATGCATATAACAAGTCAAACAATCCAAGCATCAAAGCTTACATAACAAGAAACAAGAAGATGAAAATACTACCAAATAGAGTTGCTACTGCGTGGCCAATATCTTCAGCTACAAAACTTGTCTTGAAGATCCGAATGGTGAAAATAAAGAACTAGGTGTTTAAAGCACACTCTCCAAATTTGAGTTTGATCCAACGGTTAATAAAGTTGCAGCAACTAGTTTACAGAGATAGCTTTGTGTATGTGCGAAAATACTTTCTCTCTTCTCTTCTTCTAGTGTTTGGTGTTTTCTCATAAATGAGAGCTCTCTCTACCAACCCTAACTCACCTTAGCTACTTCACTCTCGGCCAAGAGAAACTATGGACTTGAATACTAATATTTGAAGTTTTTTTCGACATAGGAAGGGAGCCTAAAACCCAACAAATCTCCCCCTCACGACTATGTGGAGGTAACCGCCAATCCGGTGATTAAGCAACAAACTTTAAACTTCCATCTTGGTAATGTCTTGGTATCATATCAAAGCCATTCTCATTAGTGTGAACCTTTTCAACTTCCAACAATTCAGCATCTAAAATATCACGTATTGAATGATACCTCACATCAATATGTTTGGATCGAGAATGAAAAGTAGAGTTTTTACCAAGATGTATAGCATTTTGACTATCACAAAATAAGGTATACCTCTCTTGAGCAAATCTGAGTTTCTTCAAGAATTTCTTCATCCAAAGCATCTCCTTACTCGCTTTGGTAATAGCAATAAATTCAGCCTCAATAGTAGACAAAGCAACACATTTTTGTAATCTGGATTGCCAAGACATAGCTCCACCCGCAAAGTTGATCAAAAAGCCTGAAATAGGCCTTCTAGAATCGATATCTCCTGCTATGTCTGAGTCAATGTAACCAATTAGAATAGGCTTCTCACTTTCATAACAGAACTTCATGCAAGAAGTACCACGAAGATATCTCATTATCTATTTTATAGAATTCCAATGCTCTCTTCCTAGGTTTGAAACAAAACGGCTAACACAACCAACAGCATGAGTTATATCTGGTCTTGTGCACACCATAGTATACATTAAACTACCCACAACTGATGTATATGGAACTGTTTCCATGTCTTTCTTCTCTTCTTCACTTGATGGACTTTACTTGCAACCCAATTTGAAATGTGTAGCAAGAGACGTACTAACGGCCTTTACTTTTTCCATTTGGAACCTGTGCAACATTGTCTCTATGTATTTGTCCTGTGACAGCCAAAGTTTCTTCTCCTTTCTATCACGCTTGATTGTTATACCAATAATCTCCTTTGCTGGCTCAAGGTTCTTCATTGCAAATGAAGTTGCTTCTTCAACATATCAATCCTAGAAGCATTCTGACCAATAATAAGCATGTTATCAACATATATCAAAAGGATAATAAAATCACTGCTAGCAAACTGTTTAACAAATACACAATGATCAGAAGTAGTCTTCTTGTAGCTTTATTCTGCCATAACAGACTCAAACTTCTTGTACCATTGTTTCGGAACTTGCTACAAACTATATAAGCTCTTTTTCAGTTTGCAAACATAATCTTCTTTGCCTTTTACCATGAAACCTTCAGGTTATTTTATGTAAATTTCATCCTTAAGATCACCATAAATGAAAGCAGTTTTCACATCTATCTACTTTATCTCTAAATCAAGACTTGCAGCCAGAATTAAAATAGTTCTAATAGAAGATCTTCTCAAAACTGGTGAAAAGATTTCATTATAGTCAACTCTCTTTGTCTGTCTATAGTCCTTGACCATTAATCTAGCTATGTACCTTGGATACTGAGAATTTTTTTCATGCTTCAACTTATAAACCCACCTGTTTTGCAAAGCTTTATTCTCTTTTGGCAACTTTACAAGCTCAAATATTTGATTATCATGCAAAGATTTTATTTCATCTTACATTGCATCAAACCATTTCTTCTTATTATCACCTTCCGTAGCTTTGTCATAACATTCAGGTTCTATTCCATTAGTCAAGGTCACATACCCATCATTAAATGTCACATACTCATTAAGAGGATACCTTGTTGAAGGTCGTCGCTCTCTAATAAACCTCCTAGGATGGAAACCTAGTGGATTTTCAGGTAAGTCATGTTGATTGTCAACACCATCATTAACTGGAGCATTAGTTTGATCTCCTATCCCCTGATCATCAGGAACTAAAGGCTCATTTTACTGCATATGATCCTGATCTTGATTCTCTGGTAGTTCTGGTGAAGAATATAAGAATTGGAGTAAACGCTTTAATAAAATAATAATTTTTAACTGCCCAGAATAGGTTCAAAACTATAGAAATGATATTTTGAAAATAAAAAGGTGAAATTTGAATTCAATAAATTATTCTGAATGGAAAAATGTATCTTTTATGAAAATTTTTTGTAAAAATGCGTACCGACTCTAGTATGACCGGTACTGCATATTGAGAAAAATAAGATTTTGAAAATTGAATTTATTGTTTTGAAAGGACAAAAATAATTTAGAATAAAAAACTGGGCACTAATCTTAAAGGTTTTGGCCCATCGGACCTAAAACGCTAACGGGTTGGGCCGGACCTAAGTTGGGCCCAAGTCCAACATATATAACCCTCATTAATGAGCATTTCAGCTCATTCCTTACAGCCAAGAGAGGGAGCACAGTGAGAGTGAGAGAGGGGAGCAAAGAAACAAAAACACTATTCACTTCTTCACTACTTTGCTTGTATCTTGAGTTACGGTGCTTCGATTGACGAGCTGTTTGCGGCAACGCGAAGCTCTCGTCAAGCCCGTCATTTCTAACTAAGGTTTGTAGGTAGGAACTCAAAACTCATAGTCCAGTTTCCTATCCTAAAATTTTCACATTTTTACGTTTGGTCTTTGAGTAAATTTGTGATTTTGGTTGTTTAGAGGTGATCTAGCATTGGAATATTGTTGGATTTTGCCCCTAATCTCTTTGGGTAAGGTAAGTCTCTTTAAACTCTTATGGTTTGATGTTTTTGTTAGCCATAGTATTAATTTTGGTATGTTATATGTGTATAGCTTGATAGTTGGTGAGTTTTGGAAGTGGTGTTGGTACTTGAGGCTTGTTGATCTTGTTGGAATCAAGCTTTTAGGTGTTTTGAGTTGCATAAAAATTGGTCAAGGTATGGTTTCGGTTTCCTATATGTAATACGTAATGTTTCTGGACACTTGGGCTAGTGGATCATAGGATAGGATTGAAATGGTTGTTGATAATTGTTGGATTGATGATGTATGATGATTTGATGAATGTGATAATTTTGATGAGATTATTATGTTATTGTTAATGAATGATGCTGAGTATTAATACTGGGATTGAATAATGATAATTGTGAGGATTGAAGAAGATATGGGATGAATGATGTTTATGATTGGTTGAATTGTGCAAAATTATTGATATTGATATTTTGATTTGGAAGATTGTTGATGTTTGTTAAGTTATGGTAGAAAGATTGAGTGAAATGGAGGTTGATTTGATTGAAGTGTAATGGAATGATAAAGTATAGTATGTGGTAGTGTTATGTGATGAAATTGGGTATGTTTTGGTTTAGTTTGGTTTTGGAATTTGGAAACTAGAGAACTTTGATGTTTTTGTGTAAAATTTGATTTTTGGTGAATTTTGGTGGATTGTAACTTGAGCCTCAGATATTGGAATTAAATGATTTTTATTTTAAATTAAAGATGATTTCAAAAGATTTAAAATGATATAAAGTTTGAAGAAAATGGAGTTTTGTAGAGAAAGTTATAAGCGTTTGAAGTTTGATATAAAAATCTAATTTTTGCAGCTTTAAGATTTTTTTAAGTTTATTACAGCATGCGTACGCGACAAAGGTGCCGCGTACGTGGACACGTTCTTTTTCAACGTGTGCGTACGCACGGCAGGGGTGTGCGTACACACATACCCTGTTTTGTTGAAAAATAGTTTTTCTTCGTTTTTCAAGGATTCTCCAGCCTTCCAAACTTCTTTATCTACTGTATAAGATTGCAAATTAGTAATTAGGCCCTAAGATTGATAGATATAGTCTGGTGGATCAAATTAGTGAAATTCCGTGTGAGTTTAGAGCCGATAACTTAGGTTCTGGAAGATTGTGGATGAAATTAATGTATGTTGAGTGGTGAAGTATGTCTTTGAGGAGATTTTGAGAAAGGAGAATGATTATGATGAAATGGAAAATTGATGATGGTTATGACGAGTTAAGAACTTGGGAAGGAATGATGAGCTTGATGGATATTGATAGATAGTGTGCCAGGTACTATATCCTTCGGGCACTATATCCCTGGAATGTTGAGACTTAAAAGTTGAGAATGGATTGAGAGGAGAAATTGGTGGTGACTGACGATGATTTGAGGTTGATGGACTTGTTGGATGTTTAAAGCGAAGGATAACAAGGCGTCACGACAGTTCTAAAGCTCATACATTAATAAATATGGAAGGAAATAGTAATACTAGGAGTCTGATGAAGGAATAAAGTTCAAAATCGCATAAGCAGAATTATAAAGCGCAAAGCGTACACACACGATAACTAAAAGCGTGAAGGTACAAGATACAATATATAACATAATATAATAGTCAGGATAGATATATATAAGTATAATAAACATAGAGTACTAGCCACAGCCCGCGGAGTTTAGGCCGACTAGTCATATACAGACATAACAGGGTTTTTGAGTTAAAACAGCTTAAACAACTTATCTCTCAAAGTAAGCCTCTAGGGAAACAGGGTATAATAACAAAAGTGAGAGAGAGCTATAACATAAAAAATATAAGATAGCAAAAGATCCTCCGCTCTGTCACCACCCGCAACTCACTGAGGTAGGTTGCGACTTGCATCTGAAAAACAACAACAATATATGGTATGAGAACCGGAGGTTCTCAGTATGGTAACTGTGCCCAATATATAAGATATAAGGTTCTGGGATGCCAAAGGCAAATCCTAGAACTTTGCATCAACAGATATTCAAGCTTAACAAAAATAAATAACTTAAACCAAACACCATAAATAGGGTTATCTAAACTTAGGGGGATTTCTAACAAATACCAATTACACCGCTGTATCTCACAGCCTTCACCAACCTATCCTCTATGCGATCTCATCGCCACCGCCTACCGAGCCTCCCCTAAAAAAAAGAAAACACAAGTAATGCAAACAATTAAAGCACAATTAAAGTTCATATACGGCATGTAGAACAATTAACAAGTAGGCATATGAGACATTTAGACACAATAGAAATTAAGTAAAGCATACAAACAGGTAGAAGATGCATATGATGAATGCCTGTCCTATTGGCTCGTGATATCACTTGTCGGTCCATAAATGCCAACCTGACACATCCTTTTGGATGTAGCTTTTCTGCCACACCAAGGATATAATGTCCTGCACACTCTCATACTTAACCCAAGGATATAGTGCCAGGCACACTTGCATGTTTAACCCAAGGATATAGTGCCTGGCACACTCTTGCAGCCAAAAAGGTTATCAATCATCATTCAACACAGGGATATAATGTCCTGTACACTGTTGTACTTAACCCAAGGATATAGTTCCTGGCACACTCTCACCATTCAACAAATTTATCATTCTTTCCTGAGTCCTCAACTCATCATAACCATCATCAGTTTAACATTTTCACAAATTTACCATCAACTATCATCACCTTTCAAGTCCTCTTAGTCATCCCCAATATAGTATTCCGCCCGCTCACCCACAACTTCAGAAACCTAAACCTTCGTTTTCTAAACTCATAATCAAAAATACCCCTTTTAATTCACTTATTATGTTCTCCCTTGACTCAAAGTCTAAATACTAGCAAAAAGATTTTAAACGAGTGTTACGGATGTTTCCAAGCTTGTTGGGAAGGTAAAACGGTTAAAAACAAAGTTTTTATTGAAAAACAGGATAGTATGCGTACGCAACAAAGTAAAATTTCCCATTTTGTGTGCACGCTTGAATACATACGCCCTCAACAGAAGGCACTTCCCAGTTTGTGCATACGCATAATGTTGTGCGTACGCACAACTTACAAATTTCACAGAATGTGTGGGCGCACCAGAGTGTGCGTTTGCACGTTTTATAAAAATCACAGGGTGTGCATGCACACACTAGTGTGCATACGCGCAAGTGAAAACATGGCCCCTGCTCGGAGCATGCGCACAACAGTGTGCGTGCGCACACAAAACAGAACTCACAATTTCTGCAACATCACAGAATTCAGATTTTTGACACCAATTTTCAACGATCATATATTTTTTTACAAAATTCCTATTTCCACAAAATCTATACCGTTTTAAAGCTCTTTAAATTATCTTTAATTTGATACAAAATTCAATTAATTTCAAAAACTATAGCTCAAGATATGATCTGCCAAAGTTGGCCCAAAATTCTTTTTTACCAAAAATCTTAAAAATTCAATTTTACCAAATCTCTCAATTTACAACCAATTATTCACAACTCCAACAATACCAAAATCACTCAAGAATTCATACC
This sequence comes from Arachis ipaensis, assembly GCF_059453495.1. NCBI lineage: Eukaryota > Viridiplantae > Streptophyta > Magnoliopsida > Fabales > Fabaceae > Arachis > Arachis ipaensis. The sequence continues at coordinate 18,868,308 of NC_142439.1, forward strand.
AAACATTACTCAACCCAATCAAGCATTCAATCATCTAAACCATTTAATACTCACCTCATCCAACTCTAAATTCAATCTAAATTCATATCACAATTCCTCAATACCACCATTCAAAATTTCCAACAATCATCAATGTTACTTATATTAAACCTTTCATCCAAATAGTCCCATTATCATCAATCAATCCATACAACTCATCAAGCTTCCTCATTTATTAATTTTCAACATGAACCATAATAACCAACAATCCAAAAATCATCATCAACATCCATGATCCATCTTTATACCTCAACACCCACCATCATAACTCATCAAAGTTATCATACCCATCAATAATCATCATCTACCAACATATATGTCATCACATTCAAAGTCATTCAACCTCCATCCAAACCAAACCATCATCAAGCATAACATTTATATACAATTAATCATACAATCACATATTTCAAACCTATCTTAGGGGCCACTAGCCTAAGTTTCATGAAACATTATATATTACATAAAAGAAACTGAAATCATACCTTGGTGAATTATACTCCACGCAAAAAACCACTTTACCACAAGCGTTCAAGCCTTCACCCAACACCAAACAACACCAAGAACACTCTACATCATGCAAAACAACAAGAATCAAAGCTAGGGTTTATGACATTCAACTAAACACAAGGGTTTAGTGATATCTTACCTTATCCAATGAGTTTTGGGGTAAAACCCACTACTCATCCAAGCTAGATTACACCTAAATAACAAGAACACAAAGAAACTCAACAACCCAATAAGCCATTTTCGAAAATGACATAGGCTAGAGAAATTGGGAAGAAAAGAGTGAGTTTCTTACCATTTTTTTTAGATAGAAACAAAGAGCTCGATGAGAGTTTCGCGTGGCCGCAAACGGCTTGTCAATCGGAGCTCCGTAGCTCAAGATATGGCCAAAAGAAGGAGGAGATGAATAGAGTTCTTCTTCTTCCTCTCTTCTCTCAAAACCAGCGCCTCTCTCCCTCTATGTGCTGAAAATGAGCTTTCTTGGCTCATTTAAGGCTTTATGTATGTTGGGCTTGAGCCCAACTTGAGCCCGGTCTAACTACGTAGCGTTTTTGGTTCGTTTGGCTCAACTTTGGGCCAAAACCTTTAGAATAAGCGTCCGTTTGCCATTTCAAAAACTCTTCTAAGGTTTTCTACTGTTTTATTCTCTCTCACACAGTACTAGACAAACTTAAGGCGGTACTGCCAGCTAATCTATTGGTACGTATTTTTACGCAAAAATTTTCAAAAGATAACTTTTTTCCACTCAGAAAAATCCAATGAATCCGAATCTTACATTTATATTTAAAAAAAAAAACACTTTTATATTTTCGAACCTATTTCGAAAAATTAAATTATTCTACTCTACTTAAGCGGTTTTACGTAAAAATCTCGGTTCTTACAATTTGCCTCTCAACCAAAGCTTGGAATTGTTTGAACTTTTCCAAAGCTTGGTTCTTTGTCTTCAAAGCATAAGTCTAAAGTTTTCTTGAATGATTATTAATAAAAGTAATAAAGTAAATAGCTCCATCAAAAGACTGTACTTTCAAAAGACCACAAATACCAGAGTGCACCAATTTTAAGAAGTCTGATTTTCTTGAAGGTTGATACTTCTTGAAAGGTAATCTTCTTTGTTTGCCAGCCATGTAATGAGAACATTTCTCCAACTCTGCATTCTTCAAACTGGAAAAAAAATCCTTTCGAGCTAAACAATTAAGTCATTTTTCACTAATATGACCAAGTCTTCTGTGCCACAAGTTACAAACTTCTTTACTTTCAATCGCATTCACACTACCTTTTGCAATCATGGCATGCATCACATACAAACTTGAAGTATCTTTTTCATGAGCTACCACTAAGTTGTCTTTAGTAAGCTTCCATTGTTCAAAGCCGAAAGTGTTTACAAAACTTTCATTATCAAGTCTTTTAACTGAAACTAAATTCAAACCAACATCTGGAGCATTCTAGCATCTTTGAATAGCAATTTTATTCCCATATTAGTCTCAAGACAAGCATCTCCTATACCAATCACCTTGGCCAAGCCATCATTACCCATCTTAAGCACTTTAAAATTGCTTGGAGTATAAGAAGTGAAGAACTCCTTCTTCTGTGTAACATGTATTGAGGTGCCACTATCAATTACCTAGCTGAACTCATCATCAAAAATAAGATTGACCTTGTACTCATAATCAGCAATGTCAATAATGAGAAGATCATCTAAAATAGCAGATACACGATCATTACCACATTATTCTTTCTTTTCTTGCTTACCTTTGTTCTCTTTTTTCCAAAGAAAGTAATATTTTTTTATGTGACCTATTCTGTGACAGTAATGACACTCAAGATTTTTATATCTTGACTTGAATTTACTCCTGCATTTACCTCTATCCTTTTGACTTTTTCTCTCCCTTGTTTTCAACGACTAACATTTCAATCTGTGACAAAGAACTCTATGTCTTCCTTCTCATTTCTTCATTTAAAATGCCACCTTTAACAAGTTGCATGCTCAATTTATCATTCGGAGCAGAATTAGTAAGATAGATACAAAATATCTCCCAAAAATCAGGTAGAGTATTTAGAAACCACAATTCTTGAACCTCATCTTCAAACTTGATTTCCATACTTGACAACAATCAAGAACCACTTGAAATTCATTCAATTGATTTAATACTTGTGACCCCTCCTTGTAACTCAAATTCATCAGCATATTCAACTAGTACAATTTATTATTGCTGGACTTGAAAGCATACAAGGATTCAATTTGATTCCACAAAGTTCTAGCATGAGTCTCATTAGCAATGTGATTGTAAACATTATCGTTCACCTATTGCTTAATAAAATCACAAATTTGTTGGTGTTCAAACTCCTATTCTTTATCGGTTTTAGACTCTAGTTTCTGTGTAGAAAATACGGATAAATGTAGATTTTTTTGACAAACAATAAATCTTTTATTTTATCCTTCCATAGATGGTAATTAGTGTCATTCAAACTTATTATCCAAGTAAAATTATTTACCTCCATCTTTTAAGCAAATTATAACCAAATGTCCAAAATTGAGCTTTGATGCCAAATGATAGGAATAAAATACACAATTCTCTACTTGAAAGAATTAGAGGAGCAATAACAACCACTCACAAATAAATGGCAACAGCAATAACATAACAATAGTAGCGAAAAAATGCACAGAAAAATCAAAAATAGAGAAAGAACACACCAAGATTTTTATCATGAAAAACCTCCTCAATGTGAGAAGTAAAAACCACGAGTTACTAAGATCATAAAAATAGCTTCACTTTGATCAAAATAGGGTACAAAGAGTTACAATTTACTGCACAAAACGTGCATACAACAAGCCAAATAATCGAAACATCAAAGCTTACAAAACAAGAACCAAGAAGATGAAAATACCACAAAATAGAGCTATTGCTGCGTGGCTAATATCTTCAGCTACAGACTTCGTATTAAAGATCTGGTTGGTGAAAACGAAGAATCAGGTGTCTGTAACACACTATTCAAATTTGAGCTCAATCCAACGGCTAACGAATCCGCAGTGACCAATTTATAGAGACAGCTTTGTGTATGTGCGAAAATATTTTCTCTCTTCTCTTCTCTCTAGTATTTGGTGTTTTCTCACAAATGAGACATCTCTCTGTCAATCCTAACTCACCTCAACCACTTCACTCTCGATCAACAAAAATTATAAACTTAAATACTAATATTTGAATTTTTTTTCCCCACATAAGAAGTAAGTCCAAAATCTAACACAATACATAAGCAATTTAAAAATGGTAAAATAGTTCACGTTAAAAGTAATTTTTTTTTTTAGTTGTGGATTTCATCACATTTAAACATATACCTCTAATTATTATTATTATTATTGTCATCGTCATCGTCATCATCTTAGTATTTAGTTTTCAAACTTCATGTTTTTGTAATTAGTATTCAGTTTTCAACTTTTTTTTTTTTTTTTTTTGGTACTATTCAGTTTTCAACCTTACTTTATATATATCTGTTGATACAAGGTCAAATATTTTTTGGCCTTTTTTCTTTTGGATATCTTAACCAAACTATTTAACGCCCTTACCACTGGCCAAGCTTACGAATGGGCCTATACCTATATTTTTTTATTCCTTAAATGAAAAAAAAGAAGAGTAAATTAGGTCCTTTTTGGTTGAACACTTGTGAGCCTAAAACTCTGAATGTTAATTGAGAAAGTTTTTGGAGATACAACAAAAATTTTGAAGAAATTCACCACAAAATTATTAGGAAATTTCAAATACAATATATGCTTCACAGTTCAATTATAGGTGTTGGTTTGACGTTTTTGGTAAATAAAAACGTGTACTTTATTCAAGTAAAAATGTTTGGTAAACAAAAGATATTTAGCCAAAATCAATCAGAATTTATTTTATTTTTAATATTTATTAATTATTATAATAATTAATGAATATTAAATAAAATAAATTTATTTTTTATCTTTTTAGTATTACTAATCCTAGCATTACCGATCTAAGTAATATAGACCTGTTATAATTAAAAAAAAGGAGAGGATAATTATATAATGTTGAAGTTCATTTCCTTCTCCACATGCAAAACTGAGGTGGATCACCTCCACAATTTTTTTATGATTGTTCCTTTTTACCATATGTATATGCATGTTGGAAAAGGCACAAAAAAAAATGAAAGCCACTGGTTTTTTTTAAATCGTTTTACAATCTCTTTCTCAATCTATAAGTGTTGGTGTCTATATTAAATAAGAGTTTAAAACTCTAAATATCTTGCAGCTGAGACTTAGCTTAATTGGTAAAATTATATACTTTTTAATATGTTGAATGTGAGCCTTTTAGTATTGTGTGGGTGAGTATATTGTGTGAATATGTTGTGGTACTTAGAACTGAGAGTTGTTCAATTTATCTCACTTAAAAAAAAACTAAATATCTTTTTTTTTTCTAAAAGGATTAAGCTGATTCAAGTAGTTATTTCCGTTCCAAAACAACACATGAACGCACTAAATTATACTTTAGCAGCATATTCCTTTACTTCCAATGTCAGAAACTTAGAATCAACACTAAATACTTATAACTCCACAGCTAATTGAGACGCTTTGATATTTGCGGCATATTTCTTGGTTGATAAAATGACAAGTTTCAACATGCCAAGCCACTGAGGTGGAAGAGTACGGTTCAAATCAAATGTATTTGTTTTTTCTTGTCATATTCCATTTTTGGTCTCTTTCGGCGTCTGCTACTTTTTTAAGAAAAAACTTTTTGTATGATTGGTATCGTCTCGTCTTATTTACTAGATAAATGTTGTCCTATTTTGATCTAATTTTTTTTATATGTATTTATACGTAAATATATGATAATTAATCTATATATAATTTTATTTTATGTACCAGTACAAAATACAAATATTATGTAATTAACCCTAACAGTTTCTAAAATACATAACGTCCCACATAGACATAGAATTTACACAACCACCCCAAAAATAAAGCCTAAAGAGAGTTCTTTAAAACTCTCGCAGCTTTTCTGTTTCGATCTTTAATGCTCCCAATTTTCTCCTATTTCTTTTTGTCTTAACCTTTAATTCTAATAAACATTGTGCACCACATTTTTGGTAACTGGACCTAACTAGTGAGTATTTATTTAAGGGAGACATTTAGATAAAGATGCTTAAAACGTTTTTTTTTTAAGATATTTTTTAGTAATTAAAATTTAACATATATAATCGATTAAATCATGTTCTTTTTGTTAAAATTAAATTAGACAAATTGATTTAACCGAAAAAATGATGAATCAAATTTTGAATTGGTCTAAATTAATATTATTTTTTATAGAAAATGACTATAATATCCTTATTATAGAGAATGATTAAAATACTCTTATTATATATATATATATATATATTTTAAAAATTCTAAATTCTAACCCTACGATAGAAAAATAAAGGACTAAAATTTAGGATTCTCAAAATTAATATATATAATAAAAGTATTTTAGTCATTTTCTATAATAGGATAATTGTAGACATTTTTTATAAAAAATAATATTAATTTAAACCAATTCAAAATTTGATTCATCATTTTTCAATTAGATCAATTTATCTAGCTTAATTTTGACAAAAATAACACAATTTAATTGATTATATATATTAAATTTTAATTATTAAAAAATATATTTATAAAAAGACGTTTCAGCATCTTTTATCTAAGTGACTCCTTTTATTTAAATGACCCTCTTTTATTTTGGATGGGTCCATTACTTCTCTATAGATATTTTCTTTGACGAAATTCACTTCAGTTCATTAGTGAATGTGCAGTTTGTTTTTCTCTTATCAAAATTTGACATTGTCCACATATATAAATCACAAATAAAATAAAAAAAAATCTTAACGCTGTCAACCAAATCTTTTTAGGTACATATCTAATATAAGAACAGTTTCATATAAATTACATATTATCTTCGCTAGGGAACATGACAATTAACAAAGTAAACATTACCAAAAAACAAAGTATGACAAAGAATCCCCCGCAGAATATTAAAATTAAATACATTAAATTTTGAATAAAAATTGATATTTAAATAAAATATTTAACTAAATTTAACCAAATTGTTATAATTACTTTTTAAATTACGTATCTTTTTTTTCCTCCTCCTCCTCTTCCTCCTCCTCTTTTTACTAATATTTCAGTTCCTATTTTTTCTTCTCTTTCTATTTTCTCTTTTTTTTTTCTTTCGTTATTGTCATCACTACTACCATCACTACTTTCTTCTCCTCCTCTTTTCTTTTTTTATTTGATTTCTTTTTTTCATTCGTTTTCGTCTTTTTCTTTCTCCATCATCATTATCATCATCGTCATTTTCTTTATCGTTATTATTGTTATTATTGAATTTTTGTCATATTAATGACTTATTGACGTTGTCTGATCCAAAATTAATTTGGATGTGTTTTTATTCATGACTCAATCTTGTTTGTGTGCTTGTTTTCGAATTGAATTTGCGTGTCGCAATCATTAAGTAATTTCGGTATAAAAACTAAGAAATTTATGTGTATTTGTTACGAAATTTCTGTGTATTTTTATTCTGATAAGTTCTGCATGATTCAAAACTTAGTACAACGATGAGAGGTCCAACCCTTCCTTTTTCAAAGTGAGGGAGAATATTATTTACAATCCGACCAAAAAGCACACAATTTATCCGATTATTCTTGCAAATTAACTTGCTAATGAGATGTAGCAGTACTAAAATGTTAATCATTCTATAACTTCATGCGTTGGGCCATAATAAATTACTCTAGGTCTTGCAATGGAAATTGATCCTCTCAAATTTTTTTAACAATTGAGGGAGTAAAGTGTGATCTCTCACCATTAATTGTTATAAGTGAGACCAAAAGAAAACATGAGAGAGAGTGTATTGAAGGGTTATAGATCACACTTTACTCAATTTTTTTCAACAATTGAGAGGATCCATTCCTGTCTTGCAACTGCTTCTTCTTCTTCTTTTCATCATCATCATCTTTTTTTTTCTTATTCATCTTTTTCTTCTTGTTTTATCTTCTCAAGTTTCTTCTTGTTTTACTCTCTTAACAAGAATAAAAATAATGAATTTACATTCATTCAACTAAAAAAAAAGAAAGAAATAAAGAAAAAAGAAGAAGAAAAAAATACAGCATTAAAGAAGACATTTTTGTGTATTTGTAGCAAAGTTTTGGTGTAAAAACTAAGAAATTATGTATATTTGTTAAAAAATTTCGATGTATTTTTATTCTAATACGTTCTGCATAATTCAAAACTCTTCTTCTTCCTCCTTCTCATTTTTTACTTCTTATTTTTTATCATCGTCCTTTTTTTTCTTATTCATCTTTTTTTTGTTTTATCTTCTTAAATTTCTTCTTGTTTTTCTCTTTTAGCAAGAATAAAAACAAAAAAAATCAAACAAAGAAAAAAAAGAAACACATAATGCTGTAAAATTACTAGGAAGAGGATAAACCTACATTCATTCAACTAAAAGAAAGAAAGAAATAAAAAAAAATGCAGCATTAAAGAAGTCATTTTTGTGCTTTTGTACCAAAATTTCGGTGTAAAAACTAAAAAATTTATGTGTATTTGTTAAGAAATTTCAATGTATTTTTATTTTGATAAGTTTTGCATAATTCAAAACTCTTCCTCTTCCTCCTTCTCTTATTCTGCTGTCATCTTCTTCTTCTTATTTCATTTTCTCATAATTCTTCTTGTTTCACTCTCTTAAGAAGAATAAAATAAAATAAAATAAAGAAGAAGAAAAATCAATGCTGCAAAATTACTAAGAAAAAAATGAGAAAAAAAAATGCAGGAACAACAACAATAATAAAAAACGACGATGGAGAGAAATCACGCGAAAAAGAAGAAGGAACACGACGAAGAAGAAGGAGGAATACGAAAAAGAAGATGAAAGAATTGTGAAGAAGAAGAATATATTCGCGTTAGTAAAACGTGCGTATGTACACGCTGCAGGTAATAAAAGTGAATTTTATTGAATTTGTGCCTATTTAATTATACTTAATTAAACAAAAAACTTAAATATGTAACAGAATTGTTGAATTTTAAGTACGAATTAAAAATACAAATCAACAGATTATATTATAATGGGCTAATTTTTTTTGTTATGGAGAAGGGGCAGGTGTTGTGCCGGGTTATGGAATGAGGGGTGCTACACCGAAATGTGGGATAGCTTTTGGCTCAGATGTGGTAGGAAGAAATCGGATCCTCCGAGTTCTTTGTTTTAAAAATTTTGTAAGCAAATCGGAGGGTCCGTTTTGCGTGTAGTAAACGAAATTCACCTAAAAGAAATCGGACTGTGCGATATGTCCTCACCAAAACAGATGGTCCATTTTCTTTGTTGATTTTTTTTATTTGGTTATACTAGTCTCTGGGTCCGATTTGTGCTTGAAAGAATTTTTTTTTAATTTACAAAAAATCGTAAGGTTCGAGTTCCTATCAGCAACTCGTAGGGTCTGATTACTGTGTTCCTAACACTACAGCCTGATAAAACTTTCCTCATCTCTATATTCGCGTCCTACACTAACGTTGCCTCCATAATAAAATTAATTTGCGTATTATAATGATGCATGCCAAGAGAGTACCTCCGAAGATGTATCGTAAAAATAAAATATAAAAAATATAGAATACTAAAATTAACCGCAGAAGAAGATCCTAACTTCCTAATTGAAAAGGAGTACCTAAGTTGTTTTTCTTTCATAAAAAATAATAAAAATTCTTTCAATAATATAAAATTTAAATAAATTCTGTTAGAGAGCTAATAAAAAATATTGACAATGTGTATAATGAGTTGGTTATTTAATCCAATGGAAATAAATAATAAATTCAAAAATTCTCATTCAATTATTTCACATCAAATTTCAAATTTCAAATTCTCCAATTTCAAATTTTTAAAAAATCCAGTTAGTTATTTCAAAAGAATAACCATCTGAAATCTTAATTTACTAAAAGTCTAAAATATTTCACTCCAATACTCTCTTCTTTTTCAACCGGCGGCCACCCCACCTTCATCAATAATCATCCCATTTCACCGTTACTAGTTGGCTTGCCACACGCCACTCACCCTTGGTAAAAATAACCATCCACTTAAGGATAAAAAATAATCATCAGCATACCTAATGAATTGAACATCTAACATATTTTAATTATATATAACTAAACTCAATCCAATCAAAATAATCATCTATATAAAAATTAAAATAACCATCTACATACCTACTAAAATGATTATCCTAAATTGACTATTAAAATAGAAAAAGAAGAAGATGAATACACAGAAGAAACAACTATTGTGGTGAAACATAATTTTGAAGGACTAGGCATGACGAAAGCGGCATGTTGTGAAGCATAGAGCTCAAATCTAAAAGAAGCTAACCATGCTTGGATTCGAAGAAGAAGAGCATGGTGGTATCATCGGTGAGAAGAGGCTTGAAGGAATTGGAGAAAGCGAAACCGGTTCGGAAGAGAGGCGCGCGAAAAAGCGGCAGCCAGTGGCGGATTTACGGGGCCTAAGGTGGCCATGGTCACCCCCAATTTTTTTAAAAAAATTTATTACTATTATTTTATTATTAATTTATTATTATAGATCAAATATACTTTTGTATATTACACACTAAAAAAATTTACACGTTAGTAACTTAATATGTATAAATTATAATGTATATTATAATATATCAGTAGCAATTAACAATTAGGTTTAAAAAATAATAAAAGCGTATAAATATATAAATAATTGAAAAGTTATTGAAAAATATAGGTTTGGATTAATGTAAAAAGTAACAATTATAAAAAAAAATAATCTTATTTTGACTCTTTCTATAACAACAGTAATAACTGAATAGATTTTTTAAATAATAAAAATTATAAAAATAATACTTTAAAACAAGATAAAAGACGAATTTTAACAGATTATATGATTGTATATATTGAAAAAGAAAATGTTTCAAAATTTATTTCAGATGGCAAATTGATAATTTTAGTTATATGGAATATGGCAGAACAAATTCAAAAATACCAAAATCTTAAAATAGGTAGTTGAATATTAATTATTATATAATATAATTATTAATTTTGATTTATATACTATAAATTATATTTTGTTAATTTTTTGTTATATTTTATTTTAATTTATTTTGTATTTAATTTGACCTCCCTCTTATAAAATTTCTGAATCCACCATTGGCAGCAGCAACGTTAGACTGAGTGTCGAAGGGCGAGGCGCGTCGGACTGACCGGCGGAAGTGAGGACGGTGTCGGTGGGAGGATGCGGCAGCGTCGGTATGGCCGGTAAGGAATTCAGTGACGCAAGGTGAAGATCGAAAAAGATGACGGTGAGTTTTGAACGTATATTAGAAGTTACGGTAAGATTAAAAATAGCGTACGTAGTGTGAATGAATTTAAATATTAATCCTAATTTTTCAAATTTTAAAATTTAAAATTAAATAATTAATTAATAGTCTAATTTTTAATTATAATTTTATTTTTTTTAATTTATTATACACATTATAGTATTGTAAATTGTATTGTTTCCAATACTTTCTCAATTTGAATTTAGAAATCAAGTTGTCCAATTTCACATTATTTATCTGACTGGTCCGTATTTATAGAAGGAATCAAATAACGCCGCGATGTGCAATTATTTTAAGTTTATAATCATACACTATATGTGTATCAATTGAATGATACAAAACATAAAATAAAATAAAAGTTTATAAATCAAACATATAAAATAAACTACAATAATGAATGTAGTACAGGCTATGTAGCATAATCGTGACACACAAATGACAGGAACCAATCTCAAAGATTTGCTGAATTTTTCGTTTATTGAGAATTGTATTTCTTTATTATTGGTTGCTTTTAGTTTAGACCTAACTCTTCAGGAAACAAATGGACACAAACAATGTGAACCCATTTTTTTCTAGAAAAAGGGGACAAATTTGTTGAATCATTAATTATGCCATCAGCATCATTTACCTTAAAAATAAAAATTTTGTTATATCAGCTAAAAATAATAAGTAATACAGAACAAATGATTTCTTTTAACAAAATTATACATATATATAATTAATTATTTTATATTCATATATAAATATATATATAATATTTAATTTATTTTAATTTATTTATATTTTAATATATATAATACAAATAACTAATTTTATAGTTATTTTTTATACATAACAAGTGTTCTTTTAATATTTTTCTAGTTTGTGATATTATTTTGTACTCGAAGATTTTGAAAATTGAATAAATTTAAAAATTGAATATAAACAATATGTTAAATTTTAAAAACTAAAAAATACGTATATACGAAATTCGAAAAAAAAATAGAAAACAAAATTACAAATATATGTTAATTAATTTTATCAAAACAATAATTTTGACTGATCAGTCATACGAAAATTTGAATATATTATACTAGCATATTATTCATATACTTATTAAGAAAAACGATATTTAGGTGAATTTTATACGAGTATCATGATATTATGATTATGAAAATATTGACAATATCTAAAAATTTAATTAAACTTAAAATTATAATTTTTATTATTTGATAATAATATTTTTAATTTGATTGAATTATTTTTAAAAAATTAAAAATATTATCAAATAATAATAGACTATAACTTTAATTTTAATTATATTTTAAAATATTACCATAATCTCATAATTACTATAACCACTGTGATAACAAATATTGTAGCATTCACCAACATAATTATGCGATCAATTATTTTTCACATACAAGTTTTTTTTTATACAAGTCCATATATTCTATTTTACTTCAGACGCGCCTTTTCTAGCACGTCTATTCCACGCGCCTCTTAATTTAATAGATTTTTCAATCAACACGCGAATATATAACTTCCTTTTTCGAAAGAATTTCGTTTTCTTTTTCGAATTTTGTTTGCGTTTTTCGTGCCTTCTCTCTACGTCCTCTTCTGTGCGTTCTCTTTCGGTGTTTTCGTGCGTTTCTCTCTGCTTTCTTTTTCTTCGTGTTTCTCAATTTTCATTGTTTTTGAAATCAAGCTCTGAAATCGTTTTGAAATCAAGCTTTAAAATCGTTTTGAAATCTAGTTCTAAAATCGTTTTGAAGATAATGAATAATTCAAGTTCAGATTGTCAATTCAACCATAGCAAAGTGGACTTTGAATTTGAATCTAATAAAGTCCCTGATGTGTGGTTCAATTCCAGTAAATATTTTTGTTAGTAGTTTATGATTCTGAAGGTGAATAATGTTATGAACCTTGCCTGAAATTTGCTGTTCATTGTTGATTGTTTGAATTGTATATAATGTAGTAGTTCTGATGAATCTGTTACAATTTATATTAGACTTTTGGGTGTAAATCAGGAATATTTGGGTGTAATGTGGGAACGTTTGGGTGTATTTACAGGTTTTGACTTTTTCAATTGACCGAAGGTGAATTGTCTTATTGCTTTAGTTTGATGATGAGTCATGAATCTGATTTTTGTTATTTTTAATGATGGTTTTATAGTTGTAATTGCATTCTATAGTTTATGCTAGCTTTAATATGGTGTATTGTAGACTTTTTTGGGTATATTTTGCAGTCTCTCTGCGATGCTGATGAGCAGTTTGTTTCCAAGGTTGGGATGACTTTTAAGACTCTTGAAGATGCAACAAAATTCTACAAGGATTATTCGAAAGCTACAGGTTTTTCTACAAGAGTTCGGAGCACAAATAAGAAAGGAAACGAAATTAAGAACCAATTGATTGCATGTAGTCTAAAGGGAAAATGGAAATAAAAAATATCTCTGACGGAGAAGACAAACCCCTCAGCAAGATTAAATTGTCCCGTAAGAATTTATATATGCATATTGAAGGACATCGGTGTTTGGATCATTTCAAAGGTCAAGTTGCACCATTCACACCCCTGTTGTGCAAATCAAGCAGAGATGCTCAAACTGCACAGAGAACTAAGCATGTCCGTGCGTCGTACAATAGAGAATAACGAGGAAACTAGAATTAGACCAAGCAAAACATACCAATCATTTGTCGCAGCAGCCAGGGGTCACCGCGAGTTAAATTTTATCGAAAAATATGTGAGAAATTACATCACGAGAGAAGTGCGGAATGTTTTGGAACTAGAGGATGCAAAAGAATTTGGTAAATACTTATAAGAATGAAAGAGAAGAATTAGAATTTCTTTTTCGAGCTCGAACTCGAGGACGATCATTCGATTAAGATTGCTTGGGAGAACACAAGGAGCAGGGCCGCCTGTGAGTATTTTGGAGATGTTATTTCATTCGATACCACCTACAATACAAACAGGTAATATTCTGTTCTGGTTTAAGGTGTCCAGGTTTTTAAATCTGCAGCAGAGGTGTACATTGCATGTTTTTGGGTGTAGAGAGATATTATTTAGGTGTATTTAACGATTTTGTTTCTGTTTCGTCGTAATCAGGTATAATATAGTTTTTGGTTCTTTTGTCAGAGTGAATCACCATGGTCAGTCAACACTTCTGGGATGCACTTTGATGAAAAACGAGGATACTCAATCATTCAAATGGTTATTCGAATGTTGGCTTCGTTGCATGGGAGAAAATGCTCCGAAAGACATTCTCACCGATCAATGTGCATCGATGCAAAGGGCTATCGAGGCTTGTATTCCCACAACAATTCACCGTTGGTATATTTGGCACATCATGAAAAAGATTCCAATCAAATTAAACGGTTACAAGAGACACCAAGAAATCGAACAAGAGAAGAGCCATGTTGCTTGGAACTCTCTTACGAAAGAATCATTCGATAAGAATTGGAATGATTTTCTAATGAAGTACGGTCTTGAGGACAACAAGTGACTTTCAGGTAATGTTGTTTTTTAAAAATCTGCAGCAGAGGTGTAAATTGTAAGTTTTTTGGTGTATCCTAGTTCTGATTTAGGTGTTTTTTGCAGAGCTTTTCGAAGACCGTCATATATGGATTCCAGTTTATTTCGATCACCACTTTTGGGCCGAGATGAGAAGCACACAAAGGAGTGAGAGCATGCATGTTTTTTTTAACAAGTTCATTACGCGGAACAGCTCACTTATCTAATTCGTCAAACAATACGACAATTTCCTAGGAAGCAGGGAGCAAAGAGAGAGAGAATCAGATGCTGTAGATTTTCATACCATCATACCGTGTGCAACAAAATCCTCAATATAAGCTCAGTTTCAACATGTATATACTCATGATAAGTTTAGGAAAGTTCAAGCACAATTCAGAAGAAAGGTAAATTGCATCACAAGATCAAAGCACTCTGCTCTAGGCTATATGGTATACAAAGTTATAGAACAAGTTTCCAACTCAATATTCAACAAAAGTTTGCGATTACATACGACGTAGTAGTAGCCAAAGTTAAATGCCAATGCTTACTATTCGAGTCAAGAGTGATATTGTGCCGTCACGCTCTAAGCGTGTTAAGCTTTGAACGAGTAAACAAAGTGTCACCGAGATACATATTGGAACGATGGAGCAAGAACATAAAGAGGAGACACACACACATCAAGAGCAGCCATGATGAGCCTCTGTTGGAGCCAAGAAGCAAGAGATTTGACGAATTGGTGTTTCGTTCACAAAATATATGCGAATTTATATCAGAATCCGAGGAGCTCACTGCAATTCTGCACCACACTTACGATAATTCCATAGTTGAGATGTAAGAACACAAAGCCAAAAGCAACGGAAAATGTTTATTATCTCACGAAGATGCTAACTTGGAAGCAATTAACGAGCTTTAAAGCCCTCCACGGGTGAGAACAAGAGGATGTCCCAAAAATAGACTAGGTTCAAAGATGAAAAAATATATTGCAAATGCTTCAAAGAAAAAGAAAACGAAAGCTCTAAGCGATGTAAAAGTGATGTTCTTTAAACAAGGTGGGGTAATTTAGTTTATTATTGTTAATAGTTTTGCTAATATGTGAGTTTATTTTTTCGTAGTTGAACCTTTTTTATGGCGGATCAGTGGTGCAATCAAATTCCAACCAATATCATGGACATGTTATGAATTATTAGTTCAGAGATTCAGTAGCACAGGACAGGTTTTGGGGTGTAGAGTGACACTATTGGGTGTACCGATAAATATTTTTTGGTGTAATCTGCATGCTCTTGTTTTGACATTCTCTTTATATATATATATATATATATATATATTTTGAGATGTTGTTGTTTGTGTTGGAAATTAGTGTCTTGAAGGGATTTATTTTAAATTTACAATACATATACAATTCAATTCATAAGAAGGGTAACAATTCAAGTTTCTGAATTCCCATAACTCCTGGTTAGATTTTCCATGGAAATATGTAAGTACGCAATTTGGGTGTATTCCGGTTATTTTTGGGTGTATTATAAAAGTAATTCGACGTATTAGTATGTTTGGGTCTGTTTCCCTTGATTTTTTTGAACCTGTAATTGACTACCATAAAAGTTTTTCATAGACAGCAGAGACAGCTTAATAGAAGTTTATTTATGCAAACAAAATTTATAATAAGATTGGATTAAATATTCACAAACTATACAAAAAAATGTTCAAACTATTCACAAAATACACAACATTCAAACTAATCACTGTCAATATTATCTGAATCTATTTTGACAATATAGACTCAATAATGTTGCAGACAGCTTGGACAATCTTATTGCTTTGCTTTCTCGAATGGCTGTATCTCTATCTTGATTCATCTCATCAAAAAGAATCCGCGAAGTGTATTCAACTCTGAAGTGGTCCACCTCCGCCTACAGTTTAAAAAAATTTCTTTTATTGAACTCCGTTAATTTAGTAAAGTAATAGAGTTTTATATTTTAAACACAATTACCTGTGTCCAATTCTTCTAGTGATATTTCCCCTTTTTAATGTTTTCCGACTCGATTATCACGAGCCATTTCATTACATAAATGGCACAATAGAAACTAAAAATAAAAAATAAATTAGGACAATAAAAAAGGACAGTAAAAGAAAACACAAAATTTTCAGAGAGAAAGATTTATACCTCATTTTCTGGCTGGCAATGTTGATATATGGCGGTTTAATTTGATCATCATCTTTCCTGAGAGGTTTCCGCCGGCATATATCCTCATTCTAGAAATCACATACCCCTAAAAACAAAAAACAAAGCAAAATATAAGAAAGACTATATTTAAAACTTGATTACACCTAAAGGATCCCATAGTACACCTTATTTTGAATAGCAAGACACCCAAATATTATAATGCTAACAACAGACTTATACCAAAGATTTTTTAGAGAAAACAGAATCAACTTACAACAAATATATTAAGCTTCATTCTGGCTGGAGAGGGACACTTTTTGTTATATGGGTCAAGAATACGAATTTTTTTCTTTCTAACATCAGCCATCCATATCCACCAATGATTCGCATAGCATACATGTTAAAATATCTGAAGTTTGGCTAGATCGCACAGTGTTTTAGTTTAATTGGCACATAATGAAAGAATCGTGATAAGAAGTTTTTGAAACGAAAACTTACAAATGGATGGGATGCCAATTTTTTTAGGTCCAAAAAAGGGATGAATATTTTGTAGTCTTCAATGTCAAATGGCTTTTGTGTTTTTGTATGTAAGAACTCGCCGCCGACATGATTTCTAATAGCCATATTCTATAGAATTTGTATAACACCAAAAGAAATAGTTACTACACCCAATACATTACATAAATACACCCAAAATTGAGTTCAATACACCTTACCACAATACTAGGGGGAGACAGTAAACTTGTTCTTCAAATCTTTTAATTCTTTGTTTGTTCAAAATTAGACACATAGCAATCACAATCTAAAAAAACAAAAAATCCAAGTTAATTACATTAATATTGCAATCACAGCTCATAATAAAATTATTAATATTATTCTAAGATTACCTCACCTTCAGTATGTAAACCAGCTTTTAAAGGTGCGAAGTGGATTTTTGACATTTGCATTGGTTGTTGAGCATTGAGGATACACATTGGCTCCCACTCATTATTACTTCCATCCTCGTAGGTCTTTACATTTGTTGCCCAGAGGAAGTACTTTTCTTTCAGGTCGCCCGACAATTCCCTCCTCCTCGAAGGAGTTTTAAACTTTTCAAAAAAGTGGTCGGCAGGCTGCACCTTTTGGAGCGGGGGAGTTTTATCCTCTGCGAAATTCAAGGCCACTGCAACCCCTGTGTTTGCAACTTGCTCCGCCAGTTCCTCTAAATCTTCAACCTGAATCGGGCTCTCTTGACTCTTTCCTTTTTCAAATCCCGCCTGCCCTTCCTGAGTTAGAATTTCCTCCTGACTCGAATCAGTAAAGCCAAGGCTGAATGATGGTGCCGAAAATTCTTTCGGTACATAGGATGATGTCATGGCCATCATCATCAATGCAACAGTGGCTTAAGGGGGTGGTTGACTTCACGGTGATATATAAAATACTATAAGAATAAGAATTATGAATGATATCAAAAAAGAGTTATATTGTGTATAACTTATATTTTAGAAGGAGCTGCTAGCACTGCAAGTGTGTCATCAGCAGGTTGATGGGGTTGTGGAGTGCTGCACGGTTAAAGAAAAGTTTTTAAATAAGAAAAAAAAACTAAATCCACCTTAATTCACTAGAGATACACCCAAATAAGAACCAAATACACCTATATATAAAAGACATGTAACCAAATATTATTCCTTACCCCTTAATTATTTGTTCTCTAATTTCTTCGCTTGAAGACTTTGGAGGGGTTGGTTTACTCTCCAGAGGGCATGGTGCGCTTGTCTCTGACGGAGGCATATATATTTGAAGCGGAACTCTAACCAAGACAAAATTAAAAAGTTAACAAACTCCTTTAAAATAGAACATTAAAAGGTTGAAATTTAGTTGTAGAACTTACATCTCAAGCGGTTCAGATTGCGAATGTGTCTCCTTTCGAACAACGATCATCTGTTGTTGAGCCGGGTCAGTGAATGATTCTTCTTCTGCAGCCAACCTGAAATCTACCAAAATCATGTCAGAATACACCCGAAGCATTGAATAGAAACACAACCTCTATTTTTTTGAGAACTTACATAGTTGCAGATTTTTCTTTTTTTCTTGCCTTTTCAGAAGACGAATCCTCAACAATGTGCTTTCTTTTTCTGGATTACATCTTGGAAATGAAAGAACTATCAATCACACAAATATAAAATTGACGATAAAATACTCCCGAAAGCAATGCATACTTTTTGGGTGGAGTCTGAACTTTTTTCTTTGATTTTTGTTTTATTATTGGTTCCGATTCTTCACTTCTGACAATAAATGAGAAACACTCTGTTAATACATAAAATTTTGATATAAACAGAAAAGAAAGCAATGCAATGACAATTTCAGAATTTTACTAATCATCAGATTCGCTTTCACTTTCCGAAGAGGAATCCTCCACAATCTGCTTCCTCTTTCTGGATACCATTCTGGACAGCAAACAATCATTAGCAAAATACACCCAAAATATTACTTACATTTTAGCTGTCCTGGTGGGTTGTTTTCTTGTTTTTGTTGGTTCCTCTGATTCTTGTTCAGGCTCAGACTCAGAGGAAATAGCAAAGTCACTCTCTGATGAATCACTCTCCGATGAACTTTCCTTCTTTTTTTGTCTTTTTCTTTTTTTTCTTTCTTTTCTTCCTCTTTCATTTTCTTCAATTTCTTTTTCAGTTCTAGCCTCTTGACGATGTCCTGAAACAGTTAAAACGTTAGTTTACACCATCTACATAAATCAAATACACTTAAATTAGAGAAAGTATTATGTTCAGTTACCATATGACTATCAATTTCTGCTCTGATCCTATGAACCAGTAGCTCCCTATTCCAATAGCTAACCCAGGGCGGTCCAGGGATTGCATCTGCTTTCTTGTCTCTATGTTTTATTTCTTGAAAATATACAATCATCAAAGCATAGAGGTAGCCATCAATGGATTTTTCTTTTTCAAGTGGTAATTGCTTATGCCCTTGATGATGAAATCAAGGACATGGCTGCCCCAGTTCCACTCTATTATGTTGTCCAGTAAAAAAAATGGAGCCATGTGGACAGGAGATACTTTGTTTATGGTAGTCGGCAACAAGAACGCCATTTGAATATAGAGGATGAAAATTCTCTTAAACATTAGGCAATCTTGATCATTGTCAACATCAATATCCACCAACTCGTCAGTCAGATTCTTCAATGTTTTTTCCTGGAACCTTCTATAAATTTTTTTTGTTCTGCTTAGATAGCTCTTTAAAACTAACTTTTTCAAGAAATAGGTCCCCCTATAAAAGCAGCAAAAAAGATCACCAATTACACTCCAAATCACTTAAAATACACCCAAATACCATTCATATACACCTCAATTTATTTCTTGATTACTGATGAGCGGATAATTTATACGCTTTTTGGCATTGTTTTTAGTAGGATCTAGTTACTTTTAGGGATGTTTTCATTAGTTTTTATGTTAAATTCACAATTCTGGACTTTACTATGAGTTTGTGTGTTTTTCTTTGATTTCATGTATTTTCTGACTGAAATTGAGGGACTTGAGCAAAAATCAGATTCAGAGGTTGAAGAAGGACTGCTGATGCTGTTGGATTCTGACCTCCCTGCACTCAAAGTGGATTTTCTGGAGCTAAAGAACTCGAAATGGCACGCTTCCAATTGAGTTGGAAAGTAGACATCCAGGGCTTTCTAGCAATATATAATAGTCCATACTTTAGCTAAGAATAGACGACGCAAACTGGCATTCAACGCCAGCTCTCTGCCCAATTCTGGCGTCCAGCGCCAGAAAAGGATCCAAAACCAGAGTTGAACGCCCAAACTGGCACAAATGCTGGCGTTCAACTCCAAGAAGGACCTCTACACGTGCAATACTCAAGCTCAGCCCAAGCACACACCAAGTGGGCCCCGGAAGTGGATTTATGCATCAATTACTTACTTCTGTAAACCCTAGTAGCTAGTTTATTATAAATAGGACTTCTTACTATTGTATTTGATATCCTGGATTGTATTCTGATCCTGTGATCACGTTTTGGGGGCTGGCCTCTCGGCCATGCCTAGACCTTTCACTTATGTATTTTTAACGGTAGAGTTTCTACACTCCATAGATTAAGGTGTGGAGCTCTGCTGTTCCTCCAAGATTAATGCAAAGTACTACTGTTTTCTATTCAATTCTTCTTATTTCGCTTCTAAGATATTCATTCGCACTTCAACCTGAATGTGATGAATGTGACAATCATCATCATTCCCTATGAACGCGTGCCTGACAACCACTTCCGTTCTACATTAGATTGAATGAGTATCTCTTAGATCTCTTAATCGGAATCTTCGTGGTATAAGCTAGAATGATGGCGGCATTCAAGAGAATCCGAAAGGTCTAAACCTTGTCTGTGGTATTCCGAGTAGGATTCAATGATTGAATGACTGTGACGAGCTTCAAACTCGCGATTGCCGGGCGTAGTGACAGACGCAAAAGGATAGTAAATCCTATTCCAGCATGATCGAGAACCGACAGATGAATAGCCGTGCCATGACAGGGTGCGTTGACCATTTTCACTGAGAGGATAGGATGAAACCATTGACAAGGGTGATGCCTCCAGACGATTAGCCGTGCCGTGACAGGGCATTTGGATCATTTTCCCGAGAGAAGACTAAAAGTAGCCATTGACAATGGTGATGTATCACATAAAGCCAGCCATGGAAAGGAGTAAGACTGATTGGATGAAGATAGCAGGAAAGCAGAGGTTCAGAGGAACGAAAGCATCTCTATTCACTTATCTGAAATTCTCACCAGTGATTTACATAAGTATTTCTATCCCTATTTTATTAATTATTTTCGAAAACCCCACTACTATTTTATATCTGCCTAACTGAGATTTACAAGGTGACCATAGCTTGCTTCATACCAACAATCTCCGTGGGATTCGACCCTTACTCACGTAAGGTATTACTTGGACGACCCAGTGCACTTGCTGGTCAGTTACACGGAGTTGTGAACCATGGTAGTGGCATCATATTTTTGGCGCCATTGCCAGGGAAAGACAGAGCTATAAATTTTACATAATTAAAATGTAATCACGATTCCGCGTACCAAGTTTTTGGCGCCGTTGCCGGGGATTGTTCGAGTTTGGACAACTGACGGTTCATCTTGTTGCTCAGATTAGGTAATTTTCTTTTCAAAAATTTTTCAAAAATATTTCAAAATTTTCTCACCTGTTTTCTAAAAAAAAAATGTTTTCAAAAATCTATTTTTCTTCAGAATTTTTAAGAATGAATTCTAGTGTTTCATGACGCATGTGAAGCCTTGCTGGCTGTAAAGCCATGTCTAAATTCATTTGGACTGAGGCTCCCAATTTGTTATCAAGAGCAAGCTAGTTGGTGCTAATCCACCTACTGCTGATTCATGATCTACCTGCTACATGCTAAAGCTTGGCTGGCTATTAAGCCATGCCTGACCCTTTGATTGGAGTTTTAGACTAAAGAGCATAAGATTCCTGGAATTCATATTAAAAATTTTGGAATCCTCATTTTTGTTTTTCAAATAATTTTCGAAAAAAAAAATCCAAAAAAGTTAGAAAATCATAAAAATCAAAAATATTTTTTGTGTTTCTTGTTTGAGTCTTGAGTCATGTTATAAGTTTGGTATCAACTGCATGTGCATCTTGCATTTTTTTCGAAAATTTCATGCATTCATAGTGTTCTTCATGATCTTCAAGTTGTTCTTGGTAAGTCTTCTTGTTTGATCTTGATGATTTTTTGTTTTGTGTTGTATGGTGTTTTTCATATGCATTCTTGAATTCTTAGTGTCTAAGCATTAAAGAATTCTAAATTTGGTGTCTTGCATGTTTTCTTTGCATTAAAAAATTTTTCAAAAATGTGTTCTTGATGTTCATCATGATCTTCATAGTGTTCTTGGTGTTCATCTTGACATTCATAGCATTCTTGCATACATTCATTGTTTTGATCCATAACTTTCATGCATTGCATCATTTTTCTTGTTTTTCTCTCTCATCATAAAAATTCAAAAATAAAAAACATATCTTTCCCTTTTTCTCTCCTAAAATTTCGAAAATTGGATTTGACTTTTTCAAAAAATTTTAAAAATCTAGTTGATTTTATGAGTCAAATCAAATTTTCAATTTAAAAATCTCATCTTTTTCAAAAAAATCAAATCTTTTTCATTTTTCTTAGTTATTTTCGAAAATTACAAAAATATTTTTCAAAAATCTTTTTCTTATTTTTATATCAAATTTTCGAAAATAACAATAACAATTAATGTTTTGATTCAAAAATTTTAAGTTTGTTACTTACTTGTTAAGAAAGATTCAAACTTTGAATTCTAGAATCATATCTTGTGATTTCTTGTGAATCAAGTCATTAATTGTGATTTTAAAATTCAAATCTTTTTCAAAACTAATTTCTATCATATCTTTTCAAAAATATCTTCTTATCTTATCTTTTTCAAAAATTTGATTTCAAAATATCTTCTCTAACTTCCCAACTCCTTATCTTTTCAAAATTGATTTTTGTTTCAATTAACTAACTAACTTTTTGTTTGTTTCTTACATTTTTCAAAACCACCTAACTAACTCTCTCTCTATTTTCGAAAATATCTTCCCCCTTTTTCAGAAATTTCTTTTTAATTAACTAATTATTTTATTTTTATTTTGAATTTTCAAAAAAACTACTAACCTTTTTCAAAAACTATTTTCGAAAATCACTAACTCTTTTTTAAAAATATTTTTCGAAAATTCCCCTTCTCTCTCATCTCCTTCTTCTTATTTATTCATCTACTAACATCTCTCCCTCACCCATCAAAAATCCGAGCTCTCTCTCTCTCTCTGAGTTCAGATTTTTTCTCTTCTTCTTTTCTTCTACTAACAATAAAGAACCTCTTTACTGTGACATAGAGGATTCCTCTTCTTTTCTTCTTCTCTTCTCTTTCTTATGAGCAGGGACAAAGAAAAAGGCATTCTTGTTGAAGCTGATCCAGAACCTGAAAGGACTCTGAAGAGGAAATTAAGAGAAGCTAAATTACAACAATCCAGAGACAACTTGATTGAAAATTTCGAACAAGTAAAGGAGATGGCAGCCGAACCCAACAACAATGCAAGGAGAATGCTTGGTGACTTTACTGCACCAAATTCCAATTTACATGGAAGAAGCATCTCCATTACTGCCATTGGAGCAAACAACTTTGAGCTGAAACCTCAATTAGTTTCTCTGATGCAGCAGAACTGCAAGTTTCATGGACTTCCATCTGAAGATCCTTTTCAGTTCTTAACTGAATTCTTGCAGATATGTGATACTGTAAAGACTAATGGAGTAGATCCTGAAGTCTACAGGCTCATGCTTTTCCCTTTTGCTGTAAGAGACAGAGCTAGACTCTGGTTGGATTCTCAACCTAAGGATAGCCTGAACTCATGGGATAAGCTGGTCAAGGCTTTCTTAGCCAAGTTCTTTCCTCCTCAAAAGCTGAGCAAGCTTAGAGTGGATGTTCAAACCTTCAGACAAAAAGAAGGTGAATCCCTCTATGAAGCTTGGGAAAGATACAAACAGTTGACCAAAAAGTGTCCCTCTGACATGCTTTCAGAATGGACCATCCTGGATATATTCTATGATGGTCTGTCTGAGTTATCAAAGATGTCATTGGATACTTCTGCAGGTGGATCCATTCACCTAAAGAAAATGCCTGTAGAAGCTTAAGAACTCATTGACATGGTTGCAAATAACCAGTTCATGTACACTTCTGAAAGGAATCCTGTGAACAATGGGACGCCTATGAAGAAGGGAGTTCTTGAAGTTGATACTCTGAATGCCATATTGGCTCAGAACAAAATATTGACTCAGCAGGTCAATATGATTTCTTAGAGTCTGAATGGAATGCAAGCTGCATCCAACAGTACTCAAGAGGCATCTTCTGAAGAAGAAGCTTATGATCCTGAAAACCCTGCAATAGCAGAGGTAAATTACATGGGTGAACCTTATGGAAACACCTATAATCCATCATGGAGAAATCATCCAAATCTCTCATGGAAGGATCAAAGGCCTCAATAAGGCTTTAATAATGGTGGAAGAAACAGGTTTAGCAATAGCAAGCCTTTTCCATCATCCACTCAGCAACAGACAGAGAATTCTGAACAAAATACCTCTAATTTGGCAAACTTAGTCTCTGATCTGTCCAAGGCCACTGTAAGTTTCATGAATGAAACAAGGTCTTCCATTAGAAATTTGGAAGCACAAGTGGGCCAGCTGAGTAAGAGGATCACTGAAATCCCTCCTAGTACTCTTCCAAGCAATACAGAAGAGAATCCAAAAGGAGAGTGCAAGGCCATTGACATAATCAAAATGGCCGAACCCAATGAGGGAGAGGAGGACGTGAATCCCAAGGAAGAAGACCTCCTGGGACGTCCAG
The DNA here is from genome assembly GCF_059453495.1 of Arachis ipaensis. NCBI lineage: Eukaryota > Viridiplantae > Streptophyta > Magnoliopsida > Fabales > Fabaceae > Arachis > Arachis ipaensis. Next base: position 18,893,262 of record NC_142439.1, read on the forward strand.
TGATCAATAAGGAGCTTCCCTCTGAGGAACCAAAGGATTCTGAGGCTCATCTAGAGACCATAAAGATTCTATTGAACCTCCTTATACCATTCATGAGCTCTGATGAGTATTCCTCTTCTGAAGAGAATGAGGATGTTACTGAAGAGCAAGTTGCCAAGTTCCTTGGTGCAATCATGAAGCTGAATGCCAAATTATTTGGTATTAAGACTTGGGAAGATGAACCTCCCTTGTTCATCAATGAACTAAGTGATCTGGATCAACTGACATTGCCTCAGAAGAGACAAGATCCTGGAAAGTTCATAATACCTTGTACCATAGGCACCATGATCTTTAAGGCTCTGTGTGACCTTGGTTCAGGGATAAACCTCATGCCCCTCTCTGTAATAGAGAAACTGGGAATCTATGGGGTGCAAGCTGCTAAAATCTCATTAGAGATGGCAGACAATTCAAGAAAACAGGCTTATGGACAAGTAGAGGACGTGTTAGTAAAGGTTGAAGGCCTTTACATCCCTGCTGATTTCATAGTCCTAGATACTGGAAAGGAGGAGGATGAATCCATCATCCTAGGAAGACCTTTCCTAGCCACAGCAAGAGCTGTGATTGATGTGGACAAAGGAGAACTAGTCCTTCAATTGAATGAGGACAACCTTGTGTTTGCAACTCAAGGATCTCTCTCTGCATCCATGGAGAGGAAGCATAGAAAGCTTCTCTCAAAGCAGAGTCAAACAAAGCCCCCACAGTCAAACTTTAAGTTTGGTGTTGGGAGGCCACAACCAAATTCTAAGTTTGGTATTGAACTCCCATATCCAAACTCTAAGTTTGGTGTTGGGAGGTCTCAACAAAGCTCTGCTATTCTGTGAGGCTCCATGAGAGCCCACTGTCAAGCTATTGACATTAAAGAAGCGCTTGTTGGGAGGCAACCCAATGTTTATTTATCTAATTCTATTTTTGTTTTTCATGTTTTCTTAGGTTCATGATCATGTGGAGTCACAAAATAAACGAAAAATTTAGAAACGGAATCAAAAACAGTAGAAGAAAAATCACACCCTGGAGGAAGCACATGCCTGGCGTTCAACGCCAGAACAGAGCATGGTTCTGGCGCTGAATGCCCAAAAGGGGCAGCATCTGGGCGCTGAACGTCCAGAACAAGCATGGTTCTGGCGTTCAACGCCAGAAATGGCCAACAAATGGGCGTTGAACGCCCAAAATGGGCACCAACCTGGCGCTGAACGCCCAGAGTTGTGTGCAAGGGCATTTTACATGCCTAATTTGGTACAAGGTTGTAATTTCTTGAACACCTCAGGATCTGTGGACCCCACAGGATCCCCACCTTCCCTCCTCATAATCCTAGTTTTTTTTCCACATCTTCTTCTTCATCTATTCCTTTTTCTTTTGCTCGAGGGCGAGCAACATTCTAAGTTTGGTGTGGTAAAACAATTATGTAAAGGATCTATAGCTCAGTGGTAGAACATGTGGCTGCAAATCAAGAAATCCCTGAGATACCTCAGGGGATGCACTTCCCTCCACATAATTATTGGAAGCAACTGAGGATAGAAATACCAAAAATAACTAGGAATCAAGCAACAAAGACGAGGAAAAGACATAGAAGAGCTCAAGGACATCATTGATTCCTCAAGAAGGAAACGCCACCATCACTAAGGTGGATTCATTCCTTGTTCTTATTTCTTCTGTTTTTCGTTTTCTATGTTATGTACTTATCTGTGTTTGTGTCTTCATTACATGATCATTAGTAACTTTGTCTTAAAGTTATGAATGTCCTATGAATCCATCACCTCTCTTAAATGAAAAATATTTTAATTCAAAAGAACAAGAAGTACATGAGTTTCGAATTTATCCTTGGACTTAGTTTAATTATATTGATGTGGTGACAACGCTTCTTGTTTTCTGAATGAATGCTTGAACAGTGCATATGTCTTTTGAAGTTGTTGTTTAAGAATGTTAAATATGTTGGCTCTTGAAAGAATGATGACTAGGAGACATGTTATTTGATAATCTGAAAAATCATAAAAATGATTCTTGAAGCAAGAAAAAGCAGCAAAGAGCAAAGCTTGCAAAAAAAAAAAAGAGAAGAAAAAATAGGCGAAAAAAAAAAGAAAAAGCAAGCAGAAAAAGCCAAAAGCTCTTAAAACCAAGAGGCAAGAGCAAAAAGCCAATAACCCTTAAAACCAAAAGGCAAGGACAAATAAAAAGGATCCCAAGGCTTTGAGCATCAGTGGATAGGAGGGCCTAAAGGAATAAAATCCTGGCCTAAGCGGCTAAACCAAGCTGTCCCTAACCATGTGCTTGTGGCGTGAAGGTGTCAAGTGAAAACTTGAGATTGAGCGGTTAAAGTCAAGGTCCAAAGCAAAAAAAGAGTGTGCTTAAGAACCCTGGACACCTCTAATTGGGGACTTTAGCAAAGCTGAGTCACAATCTGAAAAGGTTCACCCAATTATGTGTCTGTGGCATTTATGTATCCGGTGGTAATACTGGAAAACAAAGTGCTTAGGGCCACGGCCAAGACTCATAAACAAGCTGTGTTCAAGAATCATCATACTGAACTAGGAGAGTCAATAACACTATCTGAACTCTGAGTTCCTATAGATGCCAATCATTCTGAACCTCAATGGATAGAGTGAGGTGCCAAAACTATTCAAGAGGCAAAAAGCTATAAGTCCCGCTCATATGATTGAAGCTCTGTTTCATTGATAGTTTGGAATTTATAGTATATTCTCTTATTTTTATCCTATTTGATTTTCAGTTGCTTGGGGACAAGCAACAATTTAAGTTTGGTGTTGTGATGAGCGGATAATTTATACGCTTTTTGGCATTGTTTTTAGTATGTTTTTAGTAGGATCTAGTTACTTTTAGGGATGTTTTCATTAGTTTTTATGTTAAATTCACAATTCTGGACTTTACTATGAGTTTGTGTGTTTTTCTTTGATTTCAGGTATTTTCTGACTGAAATTGAGGGACTTGAGCAAAAATCAGATTTAGAGGTTGAAGAAGGACTGCTGATGCTGTTGGATTCTGACCTCCCTGCACTCAAAGTGGATTTTCTGGAGCTACAGAACTCGAAATGGCGCGCTTCCAATTGCGTTAGAAAGTAGACATCCAGGGCTTTCCAGCAATATATAATAGTCCATACTTTGGCCAAGAATAAACGACGCAAACTGGCGTTCAACGCAAGCTCTCTACCCAATTCTGGCGTCCAGCGCCAGAAAAGGATCCAAAACCAGAATTGAACGCCCAAACTGGCACAAATGCTGGCGTTCAACTCCAAGAAGGACCTCTACACGTGCAACACTCAAGCTCAGCCCAAGCACACACTAAGTGGGCCCCGGAAGTGGATTTATGCATCAATTACTTACTTCTGTAAACCCTAGTAGCTAGTTTATTATAAATAGGACTTCTTACTATTGTATTTGATATCCTGGATTGTATTCTGATCCTGTGATCACGTTTTGGGGGCTGGCCTCTCGACCATGCCTGGACCTTTCACTTATGTATTTTTAACGGTAGAGTTTCTACACTCCATAGATTAAGGTGTGGAGCTCTGCTGTTCCTCCAAGATTAATGCAAAGTACTACTGTTTTCTATTCAATTCTTCTTATTTCGCTTCTAAGATATTCATTCGCACTTCAACCTGAATGTGATGAATGTGATAATCATCATCATTCCCTATGAACGCGTGCCTGACAACCACTTCCGTTCTACATTAGATTGAATGAGTATCTCTTAGATCTCTTAATCGGAATCTTCGTGGTATAAGCTAGAATGATGGCGGCATTCAAGAGAATCCGAAAGGTCTAAACCTTGTCTGTGGTATTCCGAGTAGGATTCAATGATTGAATGACTGTGACGAGCTTCAAACTCGCGATTGCCGGGCGTAGTGACAGACGCAAAAGGATAGTAAATCCTATTCCAGCATGATCGAGAATCGACAGATGAATAGCCGTGCCGTGACAGGGTGCGTTGACCATTTTCACTGAGAGGATAGGATGAAACCATTGACAAGGGTGATGCCTTCAGACGATTAACCATGCCGTGACAGGGCATTTGGATCATTTTCCCGAGAGAAGACCGAAAGTAGCCATTGACAATGGTGATGTATCACATAAAGCCAGCCATGGAAAGGAGTAAGACTGATTGGATGAAGATAGCAGGAAAGCAGAGGTTCAGAGGAACGAAAGCATCTCTATTCACTTATCTGAAATTCTCACCAGTGATTTACATAAGTATTTCTATCCCTATTTTATTAATTATTTTCGAAAACCCCACTACTATTTTATATCTGCCTGACTGAGATTTACAAGGTGACCATAGCTTGCTTCATACCAACAATCTCCGTGGGATTCGACCCTTACTCACGTAAGGTATTACTTGGACGACCCAGTGCACTTGCTGGTCAGTTACACGGAGTTGTGAACCATGGTATTGGCATCATATTTTTGGCGCCATTGCCAGGGAAAGACAGAGCTATGAATTTTACATAATTAAAATGTAATCACGATTCCGCGTACCAATTACATGATATCAGAAGAATATATTACAAAGAATAGATTACAAAGAATGCAACTATAAAGATTTTCTGTAATCACTTACGTGATGCATTCAAGCCAATGGCAACTCCTATTTTTTTGGGTTTAATGCTTAATGCACTGTGCCGGGTGTCCAATTTGTTTTTTGACAAATTAAAGAAATATGCCAACTCCTTCAAGAGTTTATGTGGCACAATCATCGGAGGGATGTGCATCAAACCCTCAAATTTGGACAATAGCCTTTTTTGCTTCGCTCATGTTTTCAAACTTTTCATGCAATAGTCTTGTGAAGAATCTCAAATCCTTGGTTTGCTGTAAACAAAGCAAACGAGAATAATTTAAATAAGCTATATTTATACTAGGAAAAAGTGCGTTGGTCTAAGATATATATTTGTGTGTGTGTGTGTGTGTGCATGCTCACATTGTATTTTTTGCTAGCTGGAAATTTTTACTGTAAGGAATAAAAAATATTATTAATAGATAAAAACCTCACCAGTTACACTCGAATTCGATTGACATACACTCAAATACCAGTCACATACATCCAAATAGTAGTCGCAGACACCTGTATTATTTTTTGGATTACACGACATTATATGAGTTCAAAATGATATTCAAATCAACCAAACATGCATACAATGACACTACAAGTGTAAGCACAAGTACAATAGCACTAGCTACACTCGAATACACGTGATATATACTCAAATACTAGTCACATACACCTGTATTATTTTTTGGATTACATGACAATATATGAGTTCAAAATGATTTTTAAGTCAACCAAACATGCATAAAATGACACTAGAAGTACCAGTGACATTCGAATTCGATTGATATACACTCAAATTCCAGCCATATATACCCAAATATGAGTTTACTTGAAATACAGTCGAAAATTTATATGTATACAAACTCACTTTCAAACATGCAAACATTCACAAAAACATATGAAAAAATACATTAAACCATTCACGAAAGAGTAAGTAAAACAGTTTAAACAACAACCAACAATCATCACCGACTTGAACAATTTGACGAGAATAGTAATATCTACTTTAAACTAAGAACACATAATGAATCTACTTAATAAAAAAGAAATATGACAATATCGTGTTTCGCGTTCAAAATCAGAAAGAGAAAAGTGAAAAATCTCGAAGATTAGTGAAACAATACCTTGAATAATCTTTCTTCTTCTTTTTCGATATTTTTTGATGGAGATTTTGAAGTTTTCTTATTGATTTTCTTGAGTGTTGGCGACGATTTTGACAGTTTTTTCAGAGTTTTCAAACATAGTTTGAATCTCAACGGTTGTGGTTTTGATCGAGAAAGAAGAAGAAATGTCTTTCATAATAATGAGTGAGTGCGCTTTAGAAATAGTTAAATAACGCGCGTGTTAACACACACGAGTGGGTGAGCGTCGTTTTTATTGGATTTGACCTAAATTGTATGACTTATAAAACAAAAAGATTTATATGTATAGCAGGCCTTTTACGCGATATTATAAAATGTCTAATAACAAAAATTCGGTTTCAAAACTGGAAAACAGCCGTTAAAGTTGTTTAATACTTTTCCAACCATCACAAAGGAAACTTCACAGTTGTCAGTCATTTGATAGATTTCCAAATTGGATGTAGAGAGAAAAGCAAACCAAAGAGCGGACACAGGGAATGAATCACACAAATATGATGTTAGCAAAGCCAATTCAACCAAGAACTCTTGTAATTTTATATTTTGATTATGATAATTTTTTATATGTTAAAATTTGTCAATTGAATAGTCGGATCGTTAAAACTTATAGTTTTATTAAAAATTGTTTATTGATACAAGTATAATAAAACTAACTCTGATATAAGTGGATCGCTATCCTAAATTTTATTTCATTTATTGAAGTCAAATATAACGGAGAAACGATCCAATATTATATTAGATTCATATAATGTATTTATTATTTAATCTATTTATTTCACAATTTTTTATCATTAAATTTGTTTTTTTTAAATACACTAGTTGTATAAATAAAAAATGTTGTATTATCTAAAATTAAGAATTTAATTTAACTAGTGTATGTTCCGGTACTTTGTACGGGATAATACATAAAATTATATTAAAAATTTTATTAAAAAATTAAATAATATATATAATAAATATTATTATAAATATTTTATAAAGTTATAATTAAAATCAAACTCTTAAAATTTTTAATATTAAAATATTAAAAATAATTAGTATTTATCTTAATCAATTTGAGTTTATTAAGTGATCATCTCACTCGTCCGCTTAAACAACTATTAGGAGTTAGAATCTCGCCTTGTGTATATAGCAATCCATTGGCTAGCGATAAACCCTTAATAAAAGGAGTATCAATACGTGGTTAGACTTGGCAGGAGTTTTCGAATACGCAGTACCCGACCCGTCTGTACTCGGATGAAAAGGGTAATAACTTGACTCGAGTCGGGACAGATTTTGCTTAAGACAGGTATCGTTGGGTTTAGGGTGTACCCGCCCCGAATATATACATATAAACACTTTTTAGTAATTAGGATTTGCCTCACATCACATGATTCATAACTTCAGTCTATACTCTATAGCCATGCAAGATAAACTCAATCATCCTCACCTAAAATCTTCTTCTTCTCCACTTCTTCACAAAAAAACCGCATAGCTCCTGTCATGTTGTTGCTGAGTCCATCACCGCTTACCTATTCACAACTCCCATCTTCTTTCAAAGCCATAGACGAACCCACGTTTAATATAGAGGGGGCATTAGGCCCCACAAATTTTTTTGAAAAAAATTAATACTTATATACATATATACTACTTATTATATTATATTTGTCTCAAAATAAAATATAAATAGTTCTTTTGTATTTTATGTTAAAAAATATTTTGTTAAACTTAACACATAATAATTATATTGTTAAATTTGATTTAGTATGAAAAATAAATAAATACACTCAAAAATTAGTGATAATTAATTATATTATATTAGTTAATTAATTAATAATTAAATTAAAACTTAGTTTTCTAATTAAATACAACTTAAATTATTAGTGATTTTTTAAAAATTGTTTAAGATAAAAAAATATATTATCTATGTATTAATATACTGTAATTATTTTGGTTAAAAAATTTATTTATACTATAAAAATTATAATAAGTAAATTTGACAATTATAATATACTGTAATTATTTTGGTTAAAAATTAGTTATACTATGTGTATGAAATTATATTTTTATTATTTTAAATATTATAATAATGATTGTGTGTATATTTCTAGTTCTTATCAATATGTATTAGATAGTTCTAATTTTAAATTTTGAATATATCTAAACCAATTTAGATTGATCAAGTGATCAACTTAGTCGTCCGCTTAAATAAGTATTGAGGGTTCGAATTCTGTCTCGTATGTATAGCAACTCGTTGCCGGCCAATTATAAATTCTTAAATGGAATTCAAATTCATGACGGATTAGTCCTTAACTTGTTGAATATCGTGGGAAGCAAAAAAAAATATCTATACCTAAATTTTATTATATTTTTATCCCCATTACTAAATTTTTCTGGGTCCGTCACTGTTCACAGCTTATGTCATCATCGCTGCTCATCCCGTTACCGTCGTTGTTAAGTCCGTCACCACCATTCTCATGCCGAGTTTCTTTTCTCTAGGTAAATTTTCCTCTCTCTCTCTCTCATTGTGAATCTGTTAAGTTCTTCTATTCAAACATTGATATTTAAATTATAAAAAAAAATTGATTTTCATATTTTATAAAATATCATACTGGCGGTAATTGTAAATATGACGCTACTTAAAATTAAATAAAGTAACATAGATAAAACAAATAAAAAAAATAAAAAATTACTTAATCTTGTATAAAATTTACCTATAAAATTCTGTACCAAAAAATGAATTTAATTTTAGTATACTAATAATATAAAATATTTTATATAATCATTCAATTCAATTAGATTTATCTATTTAGGTCATTATTGAAAATAAATTTAAGATACTAACATACAATTATTTTAAATTAAGCAACAATTATCAATACCATATAAAGGACACACTATTCTACTAAGAATAATTGCCATAAGGAATAATTTTCCAATTTTCTATATTAATATTAGAAAGTTTATATAATACTATATAATAATACTATCATTATTAATACTATATGATATCAAAACAAAAAAAATCACCGTGCTAATATAATATTATTAATATTATATAAATCATCTTTGTATTTATTTTTCTGTACGTATATAATATTTAATTAACATATTAAGATATATATAATATTTTGTTAATACATATATAATATAAAGTGATTTACAAATTATTATTAATTCGTATATAATGTATAATTAAATTTAATGAATTCAATTAGAATAAACAATAAATTATTTATTTTATTTTAGACTTTATAAATGAATAAATTAATTAACTAATATAACAAATTATAATTAATGTAGTAAAATTAATTAAGTAATATATATTATAATAAATTATATTAATATTTAAATATCTAATCAAATCAATTAGCTGATATAATTAAGTCATGGTAATAAATTGTATTGAATGAGTTAAAATAATTAAATCGGGAAACACTCTCCAGAGCATGCCACGTCAGCTCCATCATTAAGTGCAGACATCCGATTTTTATATAATAGAATAGATATACTAATAATATAAAAAAAATTATATATATATATATATGATCACATTAGAAAAAATAGTTATTTTTAATAATCAATACATGAATAAGTATCTAAAAAAATGTGTTTAAATAATTATATAAAATAATTTATACTGTTAGTACATTAAAATTAAACTCTAGAAATAAAAAAAGAATTATCTACATGACTAATAAAACTTTCCAATGTTAACCAACATGTAATTAATTATAATTTTAAATATTGTATTTTAAATCTTAAATTATAAATTTTAAATTTTAATAATATAAAAATAAAGAAAGAATAAATAAATATATTCATAAAAAATCACACAGTGGATAAAATTACACACAAATTACTTAATGAGTTAAGTGTATATATGAATTGTACGCTCGTCACATCCACCATTCTGTCAATAGAAGTGTGTTGTTAGTAGAACTGTGTTGCTGTTAGTAGAACTGCTAAAGTGTTGTGTTTTTTCCACCTTAATATTATGCAATGAATGATATGACTATACGGTGATTAGATAGATATTTAATTAAGATATTTAAATTAAGAGAAAAGAACAATTAGGTCTCTGACTTTTTTTCCGCAGACATTTTCGTTTCTGAGAATTGGAAATTATATTTACGTCCCTGATCCCTTCAAAACTTGGACAAATTTACCCCTCCATTGAAGTGACTCTGTTGGACCCGACGGAAAAGTCTGACGTGACTCCCGTTGTGCTGACCTAGCCATTAGGGGAGCACACGTGGCATGGACCCTTTTAAAATAAGATCCATATGCGTCCTCCCACTCCAAAACGACGTCATTTTACTAAGAGCCCCAATCTTTCAAATTTACCAGCTCTAATCTTTCGAATGCATAGAAAGGGTGAACGAAAAGGGGGCAACATTTCGTCCCATGGCATCTGACGGAGTATCATCAAACTCAAGAAGGAGTGGAGGTGGAGGAAGACAAGACCAGTCCGTTGCGAGCTCGAGTCTTAACGCAAGAGATGAGAAAGATGGCGTCTCACCAAAGTGCTTTTGTGGAGTATATGCAATCATATTCATGTCGAAGACGAGCAGCAACCCTAACACATTATTTTTAGAGTGTCCCTTCTATAAGGTAAGTAAAGCAACTATGTGTGTTTGTATTAGAGTTTATCCTCAAATATATATTATTTCTGAGTTGTGTGGACTGATGTGTAGGTATGACAACCATGTTGTAAGTTTTTTTTGTGGCTTGATGAGCACATTGCAAGACTTAGGATCACGGATACAAGGTATCTGAGAGAGAAGAATATTGAGGATGTTGAAGAGCATCACGAAAAGCAAGACATAGGAAATAGGATCACATGTTTGGAAAAGAGGATGGTTGCTTTAAAGATGAAAAAAATCCAACAGGATGGTGCATCTGTGTTGTTTTAATTGTCTTGAGTGTAGCTGTTTTAAAGTGTAGTAATTGATCAATGATTGAACAAGATAAATGTGCTGATTTCTTGTAAGACAAATGAAATATGCCATTTGTATAAATGATTTGAATACCCTGTTAGTGTGATAGTCTGTATGTTGCAATGTATGTATGAAATTAAAGTTGAAAAAACAACAGCTAAACAAACATTCAAAAACTGACATTAAAGTTGTGAAATTAAACATCCAAGTCTAGAACTAATACGAAAAAGGAAACCAGTTTGCCAGTAATGTATATGGCTATATGGCATGTTACCATTAACAAGTTTACTATGACAGAAAATCAGTAACATAAAACAAGTAACAAAAAGGGCAATTGTATTTGGAATTTGCCACAAACTATTACAAAAGCACACATTTAGCCCAAAACAATATAAAGGCACAACTCTTCACTCCTTTATCTTCTTGGATGGTGGGTTGGGAATGAACTTAAATAACCTAGTTGTGGCAGTGCTTGCAGCTGCTAATGTCTCCTTGTATGTTGATGCACATGGTAATGTTGTTGGTGGAGCATCCTGACTTTGTGCTGCATGCTGTGTATTAGATGGGATTGGACCTTGGACAAGTGGAGTTGGTGGTCTGAAAACTTTCTGCTTTGGTTTGAACTTTGATTGTTTTTGTCGAGTTTTGTCGTTGACCATGGATGGAGCTTTTTCTGGAGGTTTAAATGGAGGGGTTGATGTGGGGCCAGTAATCTGAATTGAGTAACTGTTCGCCCTGGTGGTACTATTAGAAGTGTGGTCCTTGTTGTTGTTCTTGGACTTGGTGCAACATTTGAAAGACTTGGGGCAGCCACATTCAGAACCTGGATTATAGACACCAAAACATGACAAAACAATTCATGTTACAACAATTTAATCAACAAATTCATCAAACAATGACAATAAAAAAGAATGCATCATTACAGTAGGCTGTTGTTGCTGGCTTGTTGAGCTACTTAGTTAGCTGTTAGAAGTATCTTGGGCATAGAAGTGTAACAAATTGTTACCTATTATATATTGCATTTAGACAAAATAATTCCTAATTTATATTGTACTAAGACAGATTAATCCTTAAGTATTTATGATGTAGACACAAAATATCTATAATCCTTAAAATGAACTTACATCTGGTGAGGGAGCTGATTATGACAATGAAAGAATCACCAGTGATTGGGAGGTGCTAGCTCTCTTCTTCTTAGGCCTCTTTGTCTTTGGCTTTCAATTGGGGTTAGAAGGAGCTCTTTTACAAGTTTTGTAGTTGTGGTCCTTTTCACCACACTTGCTGCAAGACACAGAGAACCATTTTTTCAATTTGTCTCCTTGCATGAATGACTCAGCTGGATCCTTCTGCCTGTTGTGCACCTTAATCTGTCCAATTGGTCTTTTGATGATAGGTGGATTTAGCTGTGAGAATTCAGATCTTGGCCAAAATTCTGCACTTGGTACAAGTTTAATGCAATGTGCATACAATACTCGAATTGACTCCATACATAGCTAAGGGTGCACATAATCTTGTGGCAAATCACGTCTTTTCCTATGATAGAAAGTGCATGTATGCAAGATATACCTGAAATAATGAAGAAAAATCAAACAATGGTAACAAAAGAAAATAATGAAACGGTTTACAATTGATAAAGTAACTACAGTAGGTACCACCAGTCAATTGCCATCTGTTGCATGAGCAAGTATGCTTAATGAGATCTACATCCACTTTGGTTGTTTTGCAGCTCACCTCAAACCTCTTCCATTCGTTGTCACCAACCCATTCCGCCATCCATTTAGTACTAATTTTGATGAGCCTCTCCATCCTCTTTTGCTGAACTGGTGCTAGCTTGTCAGGATATTTGTCTAGTAGTCTCTTGTGATTCACCATCCTCCTCATTAGATAACACCTGATTTCTTCACATATAGTTAGGATAGGCTTGCATCTATAATTCATGATCTTTGCATTAAAGACCTTATACATGTTATTTGTAAGGTTATTTACCTTTAGACCATGCGAGAAGTAAGCCTTTATTCCCAAGCACCTTGATTAACTCCCTTCAATCTTTCCATGCATTCTTTGCATTCTAGTACAGTATTGCACTTAGCACAATCCCAGACAACTTCTTTGATGTATAAGTCTTTGAACTGGTCGATGAAATTTTTCCAAATGTTCATCACACAATTGTGTAGCTTTGCATGTGGCATGACCTCCTTTAAAATAGGCAATAAACCCTACATTAAGGAGGATTAGGGAAAAATTTCAGCCATCCACTCACAAAGCAATCAGAATATAAAGCAAAATTATCATATGTAAAGTAAACATAACAGATGCAAGATTAAACTTTATCTTCTGTTGCCGACATAAAGTTCCAACCATGGTTTGCAACATCTCCTAAGTCCTCCTGAAGAAGTGTGAGGAACCACTTCCAGGCATCCTTGGTTTCAGACCTTGAAACCCATATGCAATAACATAAAACTAGTTTTTTGCATCCTGCGCCACTACTGCTAGAAGCCAACCCCATAACATATTTTAAGAAAATAACCATCTAAATGTAACAAAATCCTACACCCACTTTTGAATCCTTGTTTACAAGCATCTAAGCATATATATAGTTTATCAAATACAGGGAGAGCTTGTGGAATTGGCATGAGCTCTAATCGGGCTATCGATCCTAGATTGCTACTGAGGATCTAATCAGTATAATCCCTTAGCCTCTTGTATTGTTCCCTTTTGTTGTCCATAACCTTTTTCCTTGCCTCCTTTACTGCTCTGTAAACCATTTTAGGGTGGGAACACAATGAAAATTCTTCTCTAAGGAATTCAGTTGCCTCCTTTATGTCCATGTGTGGTTGGGTAGACATTCTCTTCTCAATTTTCTTGCTAATTCAATGCTGATCAACTGTATTACTACCTAAATTCCTTGCACATGTGTGTTCCTACTGGTAAGTCTTGACTTGATAACCTTACAAAGCCATGTTGTATGACAAATACACCAAAAAAGGACACTCCTCATCTTTGCAACCCACTCTGACTCTTTCTTTGTCATTCTTGATCTACTTCAACTCCCTACCCTCAACAATGAATGAGTCTTTTACTACCACCTTAAACCTTTCAATGGTGGCAAACCTAGTTCCTAACTCAAATCTGTCCTCATCAAAAGCATACTCATCATCAAACTCAGGAAATTGATTCCTGTTGCTTTCATCGTCTGATGATATGGGAGTATGCAAATCTTCATACTCATACTCAAATATGATATCTTCCATATCCATTTAGACTTCACTGGTACAAAATCCACCTGCCACTGCATTATTGGGCTACACATTAGGCCCATCACTTCCATCAAATTGCTCATTAGGACCATCAACCCCATGAGCTCCACCTTCACCACTTGTTCCAACATTAGTATTCCCACTGTTTTCACCTCTTGTCTCCACCCTCATCCCATGTTGCATCTTCTTCTTTTCAACCTTAGAGTTTGTTTTTAAACGTTGCTTCTTTACAACTGACTTCTTTAGGGTCACTACCTTCTTTTTACCCTTCAGACTTCTTTTTCTCTTGCCACTAGCAACTCCCCCACTATTGTCAGTTTCAGTACTGATGAGCAGATATTTTATATGCTTTTTGGCATTGTTTTCTTTCTATTTTCAGTATATTTTGCTAAGTTTTATTATGTTTTAGTAGGTTTTATTGCAAAATTTACTTTTTGGATACTAGTTTGAACTTTTATGTTTTTCTTATAATTTTAGGTGAATTTTGGATGAACTTGGCAAGTTTTGGCAAAAGTCTGATTCAGAGGCAAGGAAAGCATAGCAGATGCTGTCAGATTCTGACCTCCATGCATTTAAACAAACATTTATGGAGCTACAGAGGTCCAAATGATACGTTCTTAACGGCATTGGAAAGCTAACTTCCAGGGATTTCCAGCAATATATAATGGTCTATACTTTTTTTTGGATTGGAATGCCCAAAATGGGCGTTGAACGCCCAAACTACTCCCTTTTTGGCGTTCAACTCCCCAAGAGGAATGAAGCCAGCGTTGAACGCCCGAATCCAGCGTTCAATGCCACAAGGGGAGCAAGGAAGCAGCATATTTACTCCATAGTGGGTGTTCAATGCCCACTCCTTCAAGTTGGACGCCAAGCTTAACCCAAACACTCACCAAGTGGGCCCAAAAGTGGATTTTCGCACTATTAGCTTAGTTTATTTCATTTTTGTAATTTTCAATTATTATTAATTCCTTTTTAGGTCTAGTTATTAGTATAAATAGAAGGAAGATCACCTTTGTTAAGAACTTTTGATCTTCAGCCCCTCAGAACATATCACACGTTACTTTCTGTATAGTATGAGCAACTAAACCTCCTAGGTTAAGGTTAGGAGCTCTGCTGATTCCTATGGATTAATGCAATTACTTTTCTACTTCAATCTATGTTTGATTCTATTCTATGATGCATTGTCGTCCTTTATCCTTATGAATCTCAATTCTACATGAGTTCCTTACGAGTCCTGACCCGGATAGTATTGAGCTACAGCTTGAAAATGCATCACGGGTTCCAACAAGTTATCTGGGCTAATTGGGGTATGTGACATAAAACCTCGTTAGTCAGGGGTAATTGAGGTTCCTATGGCTCTAAGGGCTAGAATCATAGAGCGTCAGTCTCTGATCCAGAAGATCCGACCTTGTTTGTGGCATTTTGAGTAGGAACATCAAGAGATTGAATTGCGTGCACTTCACCCTCTCCTAGATTGATCTAGCCTGTTCGGGTGTTTGGTCTGGACCTGAGGAGATTAATGACCATGACCAATGGCTTAATCACTTATAGTCTTGCCATTGAAGAAATCATTCATCGTTTGAGTAGTTAGTATGACGTGTTGATCCAGAAGAATAAGTATCTCCGAGGCCTTAACTGATCTCTCACTACTGTTTCTACGTTTTATTATTATTGCTTGTTTATGTGCCTACAACTATCTTTCTATTTTCCTAACTAAGATCTGCAAGATAACCACACCTGGCTCAATCCAGAAATCCTCGTGGAATTCGACCCTCACTCACCTGAGGTATTACTTGGACGACCCGGTGTATTTGCTGGTTCAGTTGTGCGAGTCACAAATTCGCGCACCAAGTACTATCACTTTTAAACCCAGTTGGTGGAGGTTTATACAACACATCCTCAGTACTCTCGTATCCATCATCTGAGGAGAAGGATGTCTTAAGTTCCTCCAAAATATCATCTATGTCCATTGCGCCATCAATGTCCTTGCCAAGATTATCAACAACCACAGAATCATCGATATGGTGGTTAAAGTATATGTGGAACTCAGTGATAAACCACAATTTTATGATAAATTTCGGATTGAAATGAGTAGAATTTATCAACTTATCTTGCATTTATTCACTGAAATAGCATGATTTTATGAATTTCTTCTAATTGTACTTAATGATTAAAAACATGCTTATTAGGCTCTTAAATTGCTAAATTTAATTCAATTATATTCCATTCGATGCCTTGATGTATTTGTTGAGTAATTTCAGACTTAGAAGGCAAGGATGGCTTGAAGAAGTGAAGAAAAAAAGCATGTAAAAGTGGAGAATTCATGAAGAAATGAAGTTTTGGAAATCTGCGCAGTTGTGCATACGCATGTAAAAGTGGATAATTTAGAGATTTTGATTAATCTTGTTTTTGTTGACGCTAGTCTTTCACTAAGTTGATTAGTGAGTTGGCTTGGACTTATGGATTAGGATTAGTTAAGCCCATTTGACCTTCCTCCAATGTTGGGGATGACGAAGAGGGTTTGCTCTTTGTAGTTATCATGTTGTGGTTAGTAACAAGGAACGTGATTCTTAACCATCAACCCTTGCTAAGATCTTTCTTAGCTGATTTGTTTAATTGCCTTAGTTTAATTGATTTTGATATTTAATTATTGTTTGTTTCTTTAATTTCTTGCTATTTATATTTCGTATTTATCGCTATCAAACCCCTGTTTTCATAGCCAATAATTGAGCATTCGATTGTAATTCCTAGGGAGAACGATCCGGGATTCTACTCCTGGTTATTTGATTTGTATTGTGACAATCTTTAAACTTTGATTGAGAGTTATTTATTTGTTTGGACTATACTTACAGCGTAATTTTTTTAATGAAAATTCTAAACCAACATTTGGCCCATATCAAGTTTTTGGTACCGATGTCAGAGAGTTGCAATGTGTGCTTGTTATTAGCTATTGTGAATATGTGAATAGTGTGAATAGCTTGCTTTTTACTTGATTTCTTATTTTGCTAGTAGCTAGGAGTTTATTTTTTTTGTTTTTGCTTTTTGATACTCTTTGTTTTTATGTTCTCTCTTCCTTATAAATTCTCATCCTTTTGGTTTTGGGTATGGTTGTGGAAATGTTATAAGAAACAATTTCAATGACGATTTTCACCAAGGAAGGAATTACCAATTGAGAGAGGAGCCACATGCACTTATACAATCCTCATGGCAATCTCCTCCTCTACCCTGCTATGACTATAATCCTCCCTATGGTGCATCTAACCTAATGACTATGGTGGTCATTGCTATGAGTATAAACTTCAACCACCATATTCATATGACTGCCATTCTTAACATTTCTCTCAACCACAGTACATCCCACTTCTACCAAATACCTTCATATGATCCAAATTCATATCCTCCTATGAACACCCTTGTGACCATTATGAACAAGCACCCGTTGAACCACCACCGCTCCAACATCATTACTCCTATAACACTCTTGAACTATCACCTCTTATATATGATGGCTACTCCCAACACTATCAATCATATTTTTCACTACAACCTTCCATGAAAGAAACTTTCCAATCTTCAGCAAGTTTCTTCCAAGAATCCCAAGAGAGGTACGACGGTATCATGACTTCCTTAGCAGTAACCTTAAATCGTTTAACCTCACTGCACTCATACGGAAATCAAAGTACTCCCGTTAAGGGATATGAAGAATTAAGTTCAATCAAAGATTGTGGGATGGAGAAAAGATTGGAGCCTCAAATGAAAGAATAAGGGCTGATGAGTGAAGCTCAAAAAGCGGCGGATGTTGAAGAGGAGAAAGTGAAGGATTCATTGCTAAAGGGTGAGCATGTGGGTGCGTTGAATTCGACGGAGTTGTTGAAGGCTTAGGAGAAGTTGAACAAGGAATGAGTTTTACCATTGAAGATACTCCCACACCACCCAATGACATAATTGAGTTTATTGAACCTTCTTCTGTTGGGCATGAAAGCAATGTTGAGGAGGAATGTGCACAACCTCCAATACACATTTTGAGCAATGAAGATGATTCGAAAGAAGTTGGCGATCAAGGAATCAAATTTGAAGAAGCTCGCCAAGAGGTGGAGGTTGTCAAAGAAGAGTCAAAGGGAGAGGGGACAACCATAGCACATCCATTGGATATCTCCCTTGCTAAGTCACCAACCGTATTACGAGTTGAGTGGGTAATCATTTTATCCTTTAATTTTCTTGACCCATATCAATATGCTTTGTTGAAAATGGATGGTCAACTTAGAGTTCTTTGTGGGTTGGTGAATAAGAAAGAGTTGGATGTTGGTTGACAACTAGAATCAAGGTACATGGTAGAAGGAAGCTCAAACTTTGGAGTCCGAAGGTGGAGTAAAGCAAAATTCAATGGATTTCAAAGGAGGATTTTGAGCTTTGAAGAGAATTTAGAGGTTTCGTCACCCAAATGGAAACTTGAAGATCAACAAGGAAGGGTATTGACAAATAAAGTTTGGGATCTCAGGATATAATGTGAGAATCAACAATTTTGGGGTCTTACCACTTGTTTGGAACTTCCTGGAAGCTTGGTGCACCTAATTTTTGGGATCTCGGAGGCCATTGGAAGTTCAAGAGTTGGTGGGATTCAAGGAGGAATTCAAGCATAAGCCACCCTAACAAGAGTCTCACCAATTGTCCAACTTAATGACAATAAATAAAAGTGTTAGGTGGGAGACACTCCACTATGGTAACATCATTTTATTTTCTCTTTTTGTATATAGTTGATGAATGAATTAAATTTCCATTTTAGTTATGTTTGTTAAGTTTAATTGGTAGTTTAGTATGTTGAATAAGGTTTGGTATTGTTTTAGTATCTTGTTGGGTATTTGGAATGTTTAGTTTGGTGCAAAAGAGTTGAAATTTTTTAAAAAACAGAGCACCACTTGTGCGTATGCATGCCTCATGCGTACGCACAACCCACAAGTTTTTACCAATTCATGCGTACACATGGACCATGTATACGCATGACACCCCTTCTGAACTAAACATGCCTTGTGCGTGCGCACACTCTTAAAAAAAAAGGAAAAATGAGAGAGAGAGAGAGAGAGAGAGAGAGAGAGAGAGAGAGAGAAATCCAAGTCATACGTACGCACACTACGTCCTATCCAGAGCTGAATTGATTTTGTGTGTATACCATGCGCACGCATAAACACCACTCGAACGCCCACTCATGCGTACGCATCTCTGATGCGTACGCACGACCCCACTTTTCCTTTTTCACTTCTTTCTCATACCCTCTCTTCATCATCATTCACCATCCACCACTATCTCCATTCACCATTGCTGGCGACTCACGTCCGCCGCTTCTAGCTTCGACGACATCATAGCGTCGTTGCACTCCTCTCATCTCTTCTCTGTTTTATCATTTTTTTATTTTTATTTTATTTACAATTTTTATTTTGGTAATTTTAATACCTTAGTTTGATTCTAGTTAGTAGTTAGTTAGTTTAAGTTTCTGTTTTAACGGATTAGATGGTTAGGATAGGCTAGATTTGGTGAAAAGTGTTGGATTATTAATTAGATTTATTGATTCTGCTGAGAAATTGCGGCTGATTACTGGCATGATTCTATTTTAGCATTATTGTTGTTGATATTCACTATTGGATTGAGATTGAGATTATAATTTGTTGTTTGGTATTGAACTCTGAATGTTGAATATTTAAGCATACCAAGTACCAAAGACATTGCCTTCAAGAATGTTGTTGGATTTCTAAATTAGATGTTGTAGCTAGCCACCATATAATTTGAATTCACTATCTATTATTAGAAAATTGTGTAATTGATGAATCTGTTGATACTTGCTTATTTTGGTTTTTATTTACATCACCAGTTGATGCATTGAGATTGTGCAATTCTGAAATTGGATTGTAAGCTTACCTAATAATATCTTTTTGCGCTTTTTAAACTATGTGGACCATGCTTGCTATGTGATTGATTTTAACTTATATCCCTCTTTTACTAAGTTGAATAGCACCCATGTTCCCTACTCTATGTCAATTAGGTGCTGCAAACAAACTTCAAGTATGTTATTGATTGATGTGTGAGTTCCATATTTTCTTTGGTTCATTAAATTCTCTTGCACATCAACCAATTTTTATTCATTATCCAATTCACAATCGTTTGATTTTTGCTTGAGTACTTTTGAAGAACTGAAGATTGATGGTTTAGAAGTTATAATAAATTCTCGTTGCAAGTATAGTTTCTAAACCAAGCAATCAACCTTTCTTACAAACGTTTTGGTTGTCACAAGTAACAAACCCCTTTTAAAATTGATAACCGAAGTATTCAAATCTCGGGTCGTCTTCTCAAGGAACTGCAGGGAGGTATGTTCTTATTATTGGTTATGAGTTTGTAAATTGGAGGTTTTGAAAGTAAGGAACAAGTAATTTAAATGACAAGTAAAATAAATAAATAACTGTAAAATAAACTCTTGGCAAGGTGTGAAAATTTGGAAGTCCTATCCTAGTTACTCCTATGAGAATTGAAGTTAATCCCACTTAGTTAACCTTTGCGAAAGCAAGGGAAAGTCAAGTGAACTAATTAGTTAGATTCCCAAGTCCTAGCCAACCCCTAAGGAAAGACTAGAGTTAGTGGAATTCCAGTCAATTAGCCGACATAACAATCAATCACGATAAGTTGATAACTCAAGAGCTTCCAGTTAATCAATTAAAGCCAATAATAAAAACAACTAAATAAGAATCATAAATCTGAATTACCTCAATTGCATTAATAAGAGAAAATCAATTTAAACATAAAGAATTCATATGCCAAACTGGCAACATAAGTAATTAAAGGAAAGCATTAAAGTTTCTGAAAGTAACAGAGAAGTATAAAGTAAAAGAAATATTGAACCTGAGAGGAAGTTGAAATCCTAAATCCTTTAAGAGGAATCCTAATCCTAAAACCTAAGAGAGAGGAGAGAACCCCTCTCTCTAAAAACTACATCTAAATTATCAAAAATGAATAATTGGAGGCCTCTCCTCTGAATGGATGCATTCTCCCACTTTATAACCTCTAATCTGTGCTTTCTGAACTTGGATCTGGGCCAAAAAGGGCTTCAGAAATTGCTGGGAGCGTTTTCTGCAGTTTTTGGTGCGTGGCGTCTGTCACGCGTCTGCGTGGGTCACGCGGTCGCTTCATCTGGGAGTTTTCCTTGTCACGCGTTTGCTTCGGTCACGTGTACGCGTCGTCTGCGTTCTGCTTAAGGCGCACGTCTGCGTCAGTCACGCGTTCGCGTCGCTGCCAATTTCTTCAAAAACTCCATTTTGTGCTTTCCTTCCATTTTTGTATGTTTCCTTTCCATCCTTTAAGTCATTCCTGCCTTAGAAGATTTGAAAATACTCAACACACAAATCACGGCATCGAATGGTAATAAGAAGTAATTAAAATAATTATTTTTAAAGCATAGGAAACATGTTTTTCACATATATTACATAATAAGAAAGGGAAAGTAAAACCATGCAATTTCACATGAATAAATGGGTGAAGGGTTGAATAAATCACTTAAATTGAGCACAAAATATATCATAAAATATGGGTTTATCAATTTTCATGCTTTTTTATTACTTATTTGTTTGTCTTAACCTACAAGTTTTCTTTAAAGTATTTCAAGCACACTATAATGAGTGAAGTGCATACTTCTTTTGTTTAATTATGACATAGCCTTCAATGCTAGTGTGTGAGTTCTAAACTGCGCACAAACTTAAAAGTCACACACTTGCTTTCATCAATGTCATACACTGATTAATTCACTTCATTTTAGTGATTATTACCTTACTGTAACAATCTATGTTTCCTTGTCTTAGAATTTGCTTGTCTTAATATATTCTGTTTTATATTTTTCAGGATAAGTAATCATAAGAAACAAGAGAAGCAGAGAAGAAACATACGGCAATAAATAGAGAAGGGAGAAAATTCTTCCTCAACTGCAGCAGCCGAAGGATCCACCAGTTGAAGATGGCATTCCATAAAATCTCCGTATCTCCTGGCTTATCATTGAATACACGGAGGACCGTGCAACCTTTTAAGTGTAGAGAGGTCGGTGACCGATTTTTTGGGTGAACATTCTAATCCTAAACACTTTCACATTTTATTTTTTTCTGCTATTGCTATGTCTTTTAGAATTCTTAGTTGCATTTTCTTGGTTTGTATATATTTTAGAACTCTATCTGCATTTCTTTTTAGTTTATTGCATTTCTTTTCATATATACATATATATATATATATAATAAGCTTAGTCAAAATAATGAAAATTTCAAGATCATTTATTTATAGGGCATTCCAAAATTGATTTGAGTTGAAATTATTTTTCATTGAACTTGCTTGAACTATATTGTGGAACATAGTTTTAGAGCCAGAACACACAACCTTGTGAGTTTTTGAACCTTAATGTGTGGTTACATCATATTAACCACTATTTTTATTCTTGTGTGTTATTCTCTTTCTATGATTGTAATCTTTGCCTTGTTTGATTCTTTTATGTCCATTATTTTGTATATATATGCATTTATATGATTGAGGCCATTGTTTCATTTAGCTCACTTACCCAAATAGCCTTACCCTTTTTCCACCATTGTTAGCCAATTTTGAGCCTATTTTAGTCCTCTTTTGTTCTTAATTTTAGTACATCACTACCCCTAAGTAAAAAATAATAAATGTACTTAATTGGGGTCTTTGATTAGTTTAGGCTAGCGAGAGTGTGCATCATCTAAAGTATGGGGAAATTTGGGAAACGTTGATAGAGATAAAAGTGTATTTTGGATTTTAATTGAAAATCTTGGAAATTGGGTACATATTCATGCATTCAATACTTAAATCATATGCATTAGTATCTTGTGTATATATTATGTTATATAAATAAAAAAATAAAAAGAAAAAAAAAGAAGAGAAAAAAAAGAAAGCAATAAAAATGGGACAAATATTAACCCCAAAGAAAAGTAATAAGAATAATGCATATAAGATGTGAATTAAAAAGAATGCACGAGTGTGTGAAAAAGTGAATAATGGGTAGTTAGGTTTGCATTAGAATTAAATAGGTTGCTATAGGTTAGATGGAAAGTTTAAGTTAATCAAAGATCAATTTCAAGTCCACTTAGTCAAATATAATCTTATCTTGACTTTAGCCCCATTACAACCCTTGAAAAGTCCTCATGATATTTGTATGCATGCATTGAATAATTGTTGATTGTTAGATGAAAAACAAGTCTTGGAAAGCAAGATTATAAGAGAATTGAGTGAAAATCAACCCTAAAAACTTGAGCGACTAGAGAGTATACACATCCGGTGAGAGTTCGATTGCTCAATTCTATGTTTTCTTTGCTCTTGAAGCTTTATCTTACAAGTTTATTAAACTTTTAAGACTTGAATCAATTGTGGAGTTGATTTGACTATCATTGTTATTTTTATCCTTCTTGCTTATCAATGCTCTTAGACTTTGATTTTTATTTTTAACTAAGTGAGTCTACATAGGATAGAGTCGGTAAATTGCATTTAGATAGATTGCATATAATAAGTGTGATATTCCTTGATCTTATCTTTCCTAATGTTTAGCATGAGGACATGCTATTGTTTAAGTGTAGGGAGGTTGATAAACCACAATTTTATGGTAAATTTTAGATTGAAATGAGTGAATTTTATTAACTTATCTTACATTTATTCATTGAAATAGTATGGTTTTGTAAATTTATCCTAATTGTGCCTAATGATTAAAAATATGCTTTTTAATCTCTAAAATTGCTAAATTTAATTCACTTATATTCTATTCGATGCCTTAATGTGTTTGTTGAATGATTTCAGGCTTAGAAGGCAAGGATGGCTTGAAGAAGTGAAGAAAAAAATCATATAAAATTGAAGAATTCATGAAAAAATAAAGTTTTGGAAATCTGCGCAATTGTGCGTACGCATGCCTCATGCGTATGCATGACTGTCAGCACGTAATTTCACTTAAGTAAACACATGGGTCGCAATTTCAAACCAATTTTGGCCAATCCAACTCATTTCTGAAGCATTTTGAAGGCAAGACCAAGGAAGGATCAACCAAATAGTCATAGAATAGTTTAGAACCATGTTTTAGGATAGAATTCTAGAGAGAAAAACTCTCTCTTCTCTCTGGAATTTAGGATAGTTTTAGGTTAAATTCTCTTAGATATAAATTTTAATTTTTATTTTTGAGTAGTTCCTTTACATTTTCTTATTCTAATGTCTCAATTTGCCTAGTTTCTCTTGTTAGTTCCTTCATTTTGTCTATTTTAGTTTATGAACTCTCTTGTTAATTTCAATTCCCTTTAATGCAATTTGATATTTTCCATGTTTAATGTTTTTTATTTGATTGGTTATTGTTGCCTTCTTGTTTTGGTAGTTGTAGCTTTTATAATTCTTGCAATTTGCCATATTTTACTTTTGTGTATGCTAAGTATTTGATGAAATGCTCAGTTTAGTTTTAGAGTAGATTTTTGCATTCTTGGCTTGAGTTGGTAACTTGGGTGACCCTGAGTTTATAATGTCCAAGTTGATTGATAATTTAGAGATTTTGATTAATCTTGTTTCTATTGACACTAGTCTTTCACTAAATTGATTAGTGAGTTGGCTAGGACTTATGGATTAGGATTAGTTAAGCTCATTTGACCTTCCTCTGATGTTGGGGATGATGAAGTGGGTTTGCTCTTTATAATTATCATGTTGTGGTTAGTAACAAGGAAAGTGATTCTTAACCATCAATCCTTGCCAAGATCTTTCTTAACTGATTTCTTTAATTGCCTTAGTTTAATTGATTTTGATATTTAGTTATTGTTTGTTTCTTTAATTTATTGCTATTTACATTTCGCATTTATTGCTATCAAACCCCTGTTTCCATAGCCAATAATTGAGCACTCGATTACAATTTCTAGGGAAAATGATCCAGGATTCTACTCTCGATTATTTGATTTGTATTGTGACAATCTTTTAAACTTTGATTGAGAATTATTTGTTGGTGTGGACTATACTTACAACGCAATTCTTTTTGTGAAAATTCTAAACCGATATTTGGCCTGCATCACTCAGCTGTCTCTTGGTTCTTCATTTTGTTCTCTCGCATGGCATTGATCCCTACATCCTCAGTTAATATGTTCATCTCAGACTCAATATCAGCACTTGTTGGATCATACCAATATACTACCTTGTATGACTGGTATCCCAAACCCTTAAACAATGTTAACAGGTCTCCAAAATTCACAAAATCCAGGTCCATTTCAGGGAACCTCTCTTCCTATCCATTTTGATAAACCAGGGAACCATTACTTGCTCTGAGAAAATTATCTCCATGATGAAATACTGACACCACAAAAACATCAACTATCTGAAATTAATCCATGAACAACTATGTGTTAGTTCAACCAACTATACACACAACAGATAACATAGTCACATTTTAAATAGCAACGTCTCTCCAAAAACAGAAACAAAATTTATTAAATACATTTTTCCTAACAGAATTCCTTCTTCAAATCCGATACATGAGATTTTAAAAATGATTTTTATACATCAGTACACTATTTTTACCCACACTATCAACATGCACACAGAATGCCTTCAAAATTAGTTCACGATGCATAAACAAAAATGCATCGCTAGGCAAGACGATCTTATCTTCTGACGAAGACAGCAACCACGAGCACAATGCAACCTTCTTCACCCTCTCCGACACCTACTTCACACCACAACGATTGCTCTTCTACGAAGTGTTTTTTTTGGAGGGAGAAAAAGAGATAAGGGAGTTTGATCGTTTGTTTTCTTAGGATTTTCAGTAATTCTTTGAGTGTGACATGGATGTTATAGGTATTACATAAAGGGATTAGAGTGTGTATGTCGGGCTCTTGGTAAAACGGCGTCGTTTTGGAGTGGGAGGACGCATATGTTCTGCTTTGAAAAGGTCCATGCCAGGTGTGCTCTCCTAACGACCGAATCAGCACAATGGGAGTCATGTCAGACTTTTTCGTCAGGTTCAACGGAGTCACTTCAACAGAGGAATAAATTTGTCCAGGTTTTAGAGAGGTCAAGAAGGTAAATGTATTTTCTAATTCTCAAAAACAAAAATGTTCGTGAAAAAAAATTATGGACATATTTATCTTTTTCTCATAAATTAAAGTTGAGATTAAAAATCTCTTTACCTCCATTCTTCCTTCCTTATTCATAATTAAAAAGTTTAATTACTCTGTTGGTCCCTATAGTTTCGCGAAATTTTCAGTTAGGTCCCTATACTTTTTTTCCTTTTAATTGGGTCCCTATACATTATTTTTTTTTCAATGAGTAAAGTATCGTTTTTGTCCCCAACGTTTGGGGTAAATTCTATTTGTGTCCCTAGTGTTTAAATCGTCCTATTTGTATCCCTAACGTTTGTAAAAGTGATTCAATGTTATCCTACCGTCAATTACACATCATGAGCGCTTTAGTTTGAGTTTTGAAAATCTTTTCTTGAAGTTAGAATACAAATATCTGGGATAGAATCAATGATCTATTCTGAAAAATAGCTCATCTAATGTTGAAACTAATTCCTACAATATTTACATAATTCACTTTTCTGGAACATAATTGAATCGAAACACAAATAGTGGGTATAATATTAAAATCAAACACATCCAAGTGAGACCTAATTGAGAATGAATACATTCAAGTGAGAATAATTAAAAAATATAATCTGATTTCTTAGTATAATTCATAGTAGGATAACATTGAATCACTTTTATAAACGTTAAGGATACAAATAGGACGATTTAAACGTTAGGGACACAAATAGAACTTACCCCAAACATTAGGGACAAAAACAATACTTTACTCTTTTTCAATTTAGTCCCTCTTAACGTTAAACGTTAAAAAAATGTTAGTAAATTGTGAAATTACTTGTATACCCTTAGGGACCAAATTGAAAAGAAAAAAAATATAAGGACCTAATTGAAAATCTGGTAAAACTATAAATATTCAATGAAAGATATTTCTATAATCCTTATTCATTGATTCTACAACATGAAAGATGTTCCTATAATTTCTTTTATTTTGTCATTATCATTCTTTTGCTTATTTATATATAAATTGTATCAAAAATATCTTTTTTTATTTTTAAAATACCTTATCTTAAGAACATAAAAAAAAGAATAGATAAAATAAAATAGAAATAATAATAATAATAAATATAGGCTTGATAATTATATGATCTAGCTCTGACATCAACATATTTTTTAGTACTAGAACATAAAAATTCAACCGAGTCTAGCACATAATAAAAGCCTTAGTTCAAACAGAATTCATATTTAGATATTATTCGACCAGTTAGCAGCACTTCCAACCCTTGACATGCCAGTTGATTCCTTCTTAGCCTCATCCACTTTGAAAGTTGCACCACACACCTGACCAAAACTGTCAACTCTTGGGATAGACTTCAGTTCATTAAGTGGATGCTCAAAATTGCTCAAACCTTCGGATGTTGTAAAGAAGAATCCTAATAAAAGACATCATCATCAACCATACATCTTTCAATTTCCATCTTTGTCAATAAACTATCATGATAAGTATCTCAATCTTCACTCGCATCTTCAGAATTATCCTGCATAATTATATAGAAAAATAATTATAATTTGAAAAAGTACAACAAGAAAAAAGTAATTAACATATTTCTTCCTCACGTGTATTGTGCAAGTGACAAACAGTGCATAATAACATTTTTCTTCCTTTTCTATTTTAACATTATAAGAAGCTCAAACTTTGCATGAAATTACATAATGAAAAAATAAAACCAGACAAATCAGAAAAACTAGAAAAATTATGGTATCTATTCTCAAGCAATCTTATAATAGCCCAAAATTCAAATCCAAAGCATGAATCTCACGAGGAAAAAAGAAGAATCCAAAGTAAAAAAAATCAACAAGTTTTGAAGCAATGCACAAACCAAATAGAGTCTATACTCTGGTTTTTTCTTCAGAACACCAACTATAACATAGTATAATTTCTCAGGTGATAAAAAAGAGTTGAAGTCACAATTCAAAAATAACTATATGAGATATTCATTAAGCTTATTTGAATGGCATTACTTAGCATTCTAAATTCAATAATCTATTGACTATTGTAGCTCAAATCAGGAACAAGCAAATGATCAAATAATTGAAATAAAAATAATTAAATTCGCATAGTATCTATACTAATTAAATCTGACCACATCCCAGAATTTAAATCCAAACCATGAATCTCGCAAGGAAAAAAGAAAAAGAATTCAAATCAGAAAAAACCAACAAGTTTTGAAACCAACTTGGATGCATCTAATCACTTCCTGGGAAGTCAACAACGCATGTTAAAAAATTCTAAACTCAATCCACCAAATTGTTCAAGAAATGGTAATTGTAGATATGGATACAAGTTAGATTCAGAATTCAATTATGTAATCTACAAAATTCACATGATTAAATTTTTTAGAGAAACTCTATTTCACTCTCTGCTTTTTAACTGCTTCAGCTCATCAATTTGCTTTAGCATAAAACATCTACATTCAAATATTCCATTAAAAAAAATATATAATAAAAAGAAAACACAAAATCGGCCACTAGATGTCTGAATAAGTTCATTTGTATAATATCTATTTCTCAAGCAATCTGATGGCAGCCCAATCTGATAACAGCCCATGACTATTTGTGTACTTCAATTTTCTTACTAATTAATAGATAGATAAAATGCATAAACACCTAAATAGGTCCAGAATAGCTAGCTTTAATAACGTAATTTTGTAAAATATTAATCACTTGGCATCATAATTTCCCCACTTCGATTTGGGCTCACCTCGGTTGGCTGTCTTCTTTGATGCAGTCAGCTTTTAGAAGTCCACTCTAGCCATTGAGAGGTGGCTGGCACGCCTGATAGAATTCAGCAAAGTAATAGACTTAGTTACTTACCATACGAGAAATCAATATTTTGATAGGAACATAAATAAACAAATAAAGATTAATTCACCTTAACGAATGCCATATTTTTTGAAAATTAAAATTAAAATTAGCATGAACATGTTACATCAAGTTTTAAAAGCTGGAAAAAAAATAAATGTTATATGTTACCTGTTTTGTGACAGATCGAGTACAGGGATATCGAGGAGAGGAGCGGCGCGGGGATGAGAGGCCAGACGGGAGGTCAGGCGCGACGGGCTCGGTGCGGTGCGGTGTAGCGACGTCAGGCGAGGCAAAGCACCGGGAGGAACAGCGACGGCTTAGATGGGAAAATAGCGCAGAAGACCTCTGAACAGAATAACATAGAACAAACCAACGTAGAGAGAAGGAGGCGACGGATGGCCGACCACCCAGCGTCCGCTGCAGACGACGCCACAGATGGATGAAGACGATGGACCGACGCAGGAGAGCAACTGAGGGCTAGCTAGGTTTTTTATTCTAAGTGTGGGAGGGTTATTTTGGTATTTCAGAAAATAAGTGTGAAAGAGAATTAGAGATTTAGGAAAAAGTTAGAGAATCTTTAATTTAGGAACAGAATATTCCGTTAAATCTAACTGTTTGGTCACGGTAGGGACTTAATTGAAAAAAAAAATTAGTGCAGGGACCCAATTAAAAGGAAAAAAAAGTATAGAGACCTAATTGAAAATTTCGCGAAACTATAGGGACCAATAGAGTAATTAAACCTAATTAAAATTCAAAAAAAAATTGTGAAACTCTAACAAAGAAGACTAATTTTATAAAGGCATTACAATTCAAACTTCACTTTTCAACAATTACCATAAGCAACAAGAAGCACAAATTTTCAATCATAAGCAAACGCCCCACATCATTTTTTTAGTACACTTTAATTATTCATCAATATGAATAATTGTGGATAGCATTTTTTTCACATATATTTTCATCCTATTTTAATGCACCAATAATAAGTTCTGTTTTTTTGGGACATAAATCATGGATCTTTTTCATTTCTTTTCAGAACTCACAAATTTTTTTATTTCATCATCTCCAATTTCATTATTCTTCATTTTATTTATCAAATTCAAACATGAAAATTCATAAAATTAGTATTTAGATTTTCTATTGAAACACATGATAGTAAATTCTACTTAATATTTGTTCATTTAAAAAAAAATTATTTATTTTTTTGTGATATTAGTAAAAGTCTTAATACTTATTTTTTATTATTATTTTTTATTTTTAGTTCTTATGTTGTTTACTTATCACTAATAAATGTTTGTAATTTTACCTACTCCGATCCTAATTTTTTTAATCTCTTTTTATTTAATCTATTTTTATAAAATTACACCTGAATCACTAATATTGATAAAAAAATTTGACTCTAATATTTCTCAAAAAAATAAATGGGAAATGAAGAGAAAGCAAGGTGTAGAGAGTAGAGAGTAAAGAGGGTGGGAATGACGGGAAAACGAAAACGGAAGCAAATACCTAAAAAAAGAAAAGTGGTTTTTAGCGGTAGAACGTAGAAAGATACATACAAGGTGGAAAAAGACAAACACAAATTGCAAGAGAAAAACAGAAAACGTGAGGCTCAGCCCCGTTGAAATATTGAAAAAGTCGCTTAAAAACTGAACACAAATATGGCGTTTACGTTTCTTCTTCTTCTTCCTCTTCTTCTCGTGTGTCAACCGTGTTCTCAGCCATCTTTTCGGTCCCCTTGTCTTCTCATTCTTCACTAACAAACTCAATAGTTCTCATTCTTCTTCTTCTTCTTCTTCTTCTTCTTCTCTCTCTCTCTCTCTCTCTCTCTCTCTCTCTCTCTCTCTCTCTAGCTGCATTCACAACACCTTCAC
The DNA here is from genome assembly GCF_059453495.1 of Arachis ipaensis. Classification (NCBI taxonomy): domain Eukaryota; kingdom Viridiplantae; phylum Streptophyta; class Magnoliopsida; order Fabales; family Fabaceae; genus Arachis; species Arachis ipaensis. The sequence goes on from NC_142439.1 coordinate 18,923,974, forward strand.
TCTTTCTCTTGCTCCTGCTTTCATTTTCTGGATAATTCGTAAGTTTTTTTTTCCTCTTTAAATTATGATTTTTTATTTTTGGCTAGGTTGTAATTTTGTATGCAGATGCAGTGGTTTCTGTGTTCTATGTGTTTTTCATGTCAATTCTGTTTTTTTATGTGTTATTTTTGTGAAAATATGTTTTTTTATTTCTTCTGGTGTTCATACAACAAAAGGATCCAAACAAAAAGAAAATTATAAGGAAAAATTTTGATTTTTATTTAATATAAGGTGGAAGGGGTAACTGAATTTGACGAACTGATGCAAAATGCAGGCTTGGGGTGAATTTAATTCACATTCAGTTTGCTAAGTGTGCTGGGTTGCTGGCAATGGTTTTTAAGTATATTCTATTGTCACTGTCCTTGAAAGTTGATTCTCTCTCTATAATAGCCTCATGCTTCTGCAATGGGACCCATCCTATTTTTTAAGCTTTTACTTTGCACAGAGAGGGCTAGTTGTTTGGTTGATTTGATTCACAATAATCAATTGGTGTTCTTACTTTTACAATGAGGAGAGATTGGCGAGAACTAAGAAGGGTTGGTCTAGAGGAGCAACTTATGGAGTATTTATCCTGTTAACAATTTGGTCCTTTTTGTGAGTGGAGAGAAACGCCAAATTTTTCAACACAGATGCTTGTCATTTGTAATTGAGAGGATCTTTTTAGAAGGGTAAATCATTTCTTGAAACATTCTTGTCTTTCATGTTTATGTTGCTTGGTTTAACTAGTCTGGATTTTCAAACAACTGAGTTTTATACATGACTGAATGTATTGACAGTTAAAATATGAGGTTGAATGTGTATTATTCCCTGGAGATATAGGCTACTATGTTGGAATTGAAGCTAAAGCTTATTCCAGAACTTCAGTTCTATTTCCTTTTCCAAATTGCTATAATATAATTGTGAAACATTGATTATATCATTTTTGAGTACTATTTGATTCTCTATTTCCCTCTGTCTTCCCCACTCTATTCATTTCTTTCAATAGTCTGTTTTACTCATCAACTCATGCAAAAAATTTGGTGCTGACATTTTAGATGGTATCTTGGATTAACTGCCAAAATTGGTTCCTATATCATGCTAGCCAATTCATTTTAGTATTGCTGCTACTCCAGAATGTGATGGAGGCTCAAAAGATTATGAATTAGCACTGTTATTGTGGCAGTCTAGACTCTAACCATTTCAAAATATCCGTTACTTTGGAAATTTGGTATATTAATAATTCTCTTTGGATACAATAAGTTTATGACTGTACCTAATTTCCTATGTGATACAGGGCCGGGGGACAGCCATGCTTGGTCCTGAAACAGAACTTAAGATAAGTTTTGGCTACCAATGCAATGGCATTGAAGATATCTCCTGCAAGTCTATCAACGGCTACAAAATCCTTCCATATTTCCCTAGAACAAGCAGTTTCTCTTGCTTGTCTGGTGCTGCTGTTAGCGCAAATGCTACACTTGCCAACACAAACATCTGCAATGGTGTGATAGGGGAAGAAATCCTTCCTAGTTTGGACTCTCCTAAATCGTTTCGTAAGATACCCTCTTCGCCAAGTCTTTCGAAGTTGGACATACTATCATCTTCTCTCCATAGTAGTTTCTCAAACCTCAGTTGCAGTCCATCCACACAAAGTGATATGTTTGATTATGACGCTTGTATGGTGAGTGCTCCTTGCAAAAGTGAAGGATTTCTCAATGCTATGGAAGTACAAGTAGCAGGGGGAGCTGCTGGTGAAGATAGAGTTCAAGCAGTTTGTTCTGAAGAAAATGGCTGGCTCTTTTGTGGAATTTATGACGGCTTTAACGGCAGGGATGCAGCTGACTTTCTGGCCTGTACCCTTTACGACACTATCATATCTTATTTTAATATGCTGTATTTTGATTTGGAATCAGATTCTATCAAGGCTTCCAACAGTCTTGATTTGGGTGGATCATCTCAATATGAGTTGGATGAGCGTCAATCTCGTTCTCAGAAATCATTTTCATATGCTGTTCTTGATAGCCTCCAACGTGCTCTCAATCAGGTTGAGAATGATTTCTTGTACATGGTTGAGCAGGAAATGGAGGACCGTCCGGATTTAGTTTCTGTCGGATCTTGTGTTTTACTTGCACTTCTTCATGGGGAAAATTTGTATACACTTAATCTTGGTGACAGCAGAGCAGTATTGGCAACGTGCAGTATGGATGGCGGAATGAGTGGCAAAGAGAGAAGAATGAAAGCTATCCAGCTTACTGATATTCATACTGTTGACAATGAAGCCGAAAGAGCTCAACTTCTTGCTGGTCACCCAGATGATCCCAAGGCCATTGTAGCTGGGAAAGTGAAAGGAAAATTGAAGGTTACTCGCGCTTTTGGAGTTGGCTACTTGAAAAAGGTTGGTATTGTTTTATCTAGGATAGCAAAAGTTTTAGAAGATTTTGGAAAGAAGCAAAAGTGATTGTTGGAAACCAAGGCCGAATCGCATCCAAGCTGCTATAATTGTAGCCTTTTTATGAATTTGATGGTTTAGGAAACTGATTTACGCAGAGTGTAAATATCCATCCTACCAAACAGTTGTGATTTTGATTCTGTTTTTGTTTTCTCCATGCAGAAAATTCTGAATGATGCATTGATGGGAATTCTTCGAGTGCGTGATCTCATAAGCCCACCATACATTTCCATTCAACCGTCACTAAACGTGCATAGAATCTCAAGTTCCGATCAATTTGCTATAGTTGCGAGTGATGGTTTGTTCGATTTCTTCAGCAATGATGAAGCAGTAGAGCTTGCAGAGTCTTACATCCTAAGCAATCCATTTGGTGATCCAGCAAAATTCCTTGTTGAGCAACTTATAGCAAGAGCTGCTGATTCTGCAGGTCCAAAATCAATTTCATTTGCATAAATTATGAGTTTTTGTAGTCTAAACACATTTGTTGTGATTTAATGATCGCTTACCATAATGATATTCTTGCACAGGTTTTAGCACGGAAGAGTTGATGAATGTTCCGGCCGGGAGGAGGAGGAAGTACCATGATGATGTGACCGTGATTGTCATCATCCTTGGGATGAATCAACGGACGTCAAAGGCATCAACATGCATCTAAAGGTGCAACATAAATTTTGCATTTGAAGATTTTCGCGGATACCTTGATCATGAAGGAAGTGTTTCCTACTATGAAGAAGTGATATTTATAGTGTACATATGTAACTTCAGTTTTCTTGGGTATGTAAAAAATTTTGCAGAAGAGACAATCACCATTTTGTTTGAACACAATAATTTTAGAAATGCACTTGTTTTGATCTTTGCCAGAGATGATTTTCTTGCATGTGAGGGAATTTTTCTAAGCAGTATAGAAATGGATCCTGTATTTATTTATTTTTAGGACACAGTAGCTTTTTATTATTCTTTAGAATAAGGTTTTTTTTTTTTGTTGTTATTGTTAATTGTTATGTATATTTTTAGAGAAAACGGGACTAGAGTCCAAACAAAGCCACGAGTACATTAAAGAAAAAAAAAAAGAAAAGAAAAGAAATGCCTTCTGCATTATCAACCGTTTATTTTTTATTTGCTATAGTTTTTTATTAATAGTTTAGATTTAAAAGATAATCACTAATCAGATTGACTATCTTTGTAGTAAAATTATATAAAAAAAACTTAAAAATCCAAATAGGCCAATTTGTTTGTTAATTTCAATAGCAAATCATTTTTTAAGAAGGGTTGTTCTCTGTTCTTTTTGTGAGTGCATTAACATTCACCATCATCAACTAGTAACTCTCTAATCTGCGATGGCACAATGAAATAAATATGAACACCTAACATCAAAGAACGATACTTATTAGCAAGAATGTCTGCGACCTCTTGATTGAACTTGTATTTTTAATAAGAACAAAGACATTAAAATTGACAAGTAAATATAATGTAAAGTATGAATTATTAACTAAAGTAATCCACTGTAAGATAAGTTACTTTATATTCAAAAGGAGAAATAAAAAATCAAGAAGCATATGAAAATATGTATAGGATACTAAAGTTTAAGCAATGAAAAGTGAGCGCTTTAGTTAGTTAAATAATTTTATTAAAAAAGTATTTTAATATATAAAAGTTAAAAAATATCGATAACAAAATATTTTTTTTTTAAATATTCAATAATCTCGAATTGATTTAAAAAAAAATATTTTTATATACGTAAAAGAATATTCTAAAAGCCTAGTTAAGAAAAGGAAAATATTCCTCCTTAAACGGTATTTCTACTTTCTCGTTGAGAAAATATTTTTTATGTTTCTAAATTCTGAGGCTTCAATTTTTTTATAGTGGACTACACAAAAAGATACATGCTCATTATTCTTTTTATTGATTTGGCACTTTATTTTATTGAAATTCACAACAAACAATGGTGTAGGTCCACAAGCCCATACACGCACTTGATGCTTAACATAAAAAAGATTTATTGCATACTTATTATTTATTAATGTCCAAATTAAAACTTAAAAGATATTAGTATAAAATAATTATCACATGATTCAACAATTAAATTAAATTAATGAAACAGAAATTGATTTAGTGAAGTAAATGGTGGTAATCACTTACTCACATTAAAATTCAACACATATCTTGTGACAATTTAATTAACTATAAAAGTAAAGTACTGATTTATTCTCTAACATTTAGATTGAGTTAAAATGTTAAATTTTGTTTTTAATATTTAAAATATCTTCTTTATCACACATGTATTTTTTTATTTTATTTTAATCTTTCGGTCAAAATTATTTTTTTTTCAAAAGTATTCTTTTTTGTATTATTATTTCTTTTGGATAGCGACAATAATCATAATTATAGTGGTTATGGTGATGGTTGTATTAATTTAAAAGTAAAAATGACAGAATAATAAGAGAAAAAAAAAGACAAAAAAATAAGAAAAAATATTTTTAGAAAAAAAATAGTTTTAACCATTGAACTAAAATAAGATAAAATAAAACATTTAAAATAAAAATAAGATATTTTAAATATTAAAATTAAAATTTAACACATATGTTAAAAACTATGTTTTTTAATTTGAATATGGAGGCAACAATGGGGTTGGACTGGGATATAAAGAACACAGGTACTTCACATCCGTGTGGTGTTAGAGTAACACTAATCGGACCATGCGAGTTCCCGCCTGCTAATCGGACGGTCCGAGTTGTTAAGGGCAAAACGCACGGTTCGAGTTGTGACGCCCCAGACACGTGTTGCACACAGACACCTCCCCGCAACGGTGCCTTTAATCCCAACATAGACCCGTGCAATAGACCCACATCCACCATCCGAACAATCACTTTCACCTTCATACCAAATAGTCCACACTCCTTCTTCTTTTTCCTTTCTCCACTGCTTATTGCTTTGCATGCTGGAAAAAAAATTAAAATGCTAAAGAAACACAAAGTTAGAGATGTTGAACGTCCCGAACTTCATATTATATATTATCTCAACCATTCTGCTTATGTAAATTTTTTTTGAAATTTTTTTAATATTTTATAATTATAATTATTATTGTTAGAAACTTAATTATTATTATTGTTGTTAGAAATTGAATTTAGGAATATAAACAGAATGATTATTATTATTTTTCAAATTTTGTTTGAAATTTTTTTAATATTATTTAATTATAATTATTATTGTTAGGAAGTTAATTATTATTATTGTTGTTAGAAAATGAATTTAGGAATATAAATAGAATGATTATTATTATTTTTTAATTATAATTATTATTGTTAGGAAGTTAATTATTATTATTATTGTTGTTAGAAATTGAATTTAGGAATATAAATAGAATGATTATTATTATTTTTTAACATATGTAAGTTTTTTTTTGAAAATTTTTTAATATTTTTTAATTATAATTATTATTGTTAAGAAGTTAATTATTACTATTGTTGTTAGAAAATGAATTTAAAAATATAAATAGAATGATTATTATTATTTTTTAAAAAAACGTTAGTTTTTTTTTGAAATTTTTGTAATATTTTTTAATTATAATTATTATTGTTAGGAAGTTAATTATTATTATTGTTGTTAGAAATTGAATTTAGAAATATAAACAGAATGATTATTATTATTTTTTTAAAATACGTAAGTTTTTTTTTTTGAAATTTTTTTAATATTTTTTAATTGTAATTATTATTGTTAGGAAGTGAATTATTATTATTGTTGTTAGAAGATGAATTTAGGTTTATAAACTGAATGATTATTATTATTTTTTAAAATTTAGGAATATATGTTTAAATAATAGTTAGGATGTTTGTTTAAACGTAGTTAGAGATTATTTGAATGAATGATAATATTTGAGTTAGACTAAAATGATAGCTTAGTAACTACATAGTTAAAAACTTTTTTGTAATAATTTTAGAAATTATAATTATGATATTAAATTTTATAATTAATTTTAGAAATTATAATAGTTAGTTATGAATTATTTTAAGGATTAATTATTAAATGTCGAAGTTAGAATTTTAGTTGGATTTAGTAAAATAATTTATGATAGTTGTGCGGTTTCAATTAATATGTGTTGTTGAGTTAGTTGTGCAAATTTTTCAATAATGAGAGTTCATTAATTGGTAGGTTAGTACATGATAATTACTAAATTTTGTAATTAACAAAAAGTTTAGCATGAGTTTAATATTTTAGTTGCTCTAGTTAGAAAATTAGTATCTTTTAGTAGTAAGTTAGTAATTGTTATCTGAGTTGACTAATAATTTGTTATGTTTTGTAGAGTTTAAGAATGTTGACATGTGATCACCCATTCCCTCCGGATCGGTACAATGATAGGGTGAAAGAGCATTTATGATTTACTGGTTTTTATCATGTATCTTAGATTGGGGTAGTCCAATGTCAGAAAGCACTGGTGAATGCTCTAATCGAAAGGTGGCACCCCGACACACATACATTTCACCTTCCGATTGGTGAATGTGTTGTGACGCTTGAAGATGTGGCTATAATTCTTGGTCTTCCGACGGACGGTCTTCCAGTCACAGGGATGACAATGAGTAGTTTTGAAGCCTTGGAGGCGGAGTGTTTACACTAATTTGGAGTTGCATCGCGTAAGTCGGACTGTAGAGGAAGCTGCATAAAACTGATGTGACTGCGGGATCTAAAAGAAAATTTACAGTTGACTGATGAAAACAGTATACAGAGGTATGTGAAGTGCCACATTATGTTATTGATTGGGACGATCTTGTTTGGGGATAAGTCTGGGGCATCTGTGCACTGGAAGTTTCTACCTTTGCTTCGTGATTTTGGCAGTATTGGACAGTACAGTTGGGGATCGGCATGCCTAGCACACCTCTATAGGGCATTATGTAGGGCATCTTGTTTTGACTGTAAGGAAATCGATGGTCCACTAACACTTCTGCTCGGTTGGGCTTGGATCTGATTGCCATATCTAGCGCCGCTTCCTAGGAAACCCCGCAGATTTCCGCTTGCAAACAGGTAATATTATGTTACATTTACCCCGTATCTTCATATTTAGAATCCAATTGTTTTAATGAAATATGTCATATTAGGTGGCGTAATTGGGAGCGTGGAGACCGATGATATAGATATCTTACGCTTGCTCACTTTAGGAAGGCCTTGGATGAACTTCAGGAATGCTAGGTATGTTTTCACTAAAGAAGTATTTGTTTCATGTTTAGTGTCAGTGTAAATCTTATTGTTATCTTTATGTGGGTTCTAATCATGAGTTTCCTTTATTTTTTCAGTTTGTGTGGGTTGCTTATGCTGTGGATCACGTGGATCCGAACATAATTCCTGCAGACATCTACATACAGTCAATTATGTGGAGCACTACGGTGCCGTTGGTATCTTTTGAATGCATCGAGTGGTATGCAACCGATAGGTATAGGCAACAGTTCGGTTTTGTTCAGGGAGTTCCTCATCAGGAACGGAATCTGGACAAGGTGCATGGAGAAGTCCTGATTGGTCCTAAGAATCTTAACTGAGCCATGGCCACGACTCATTCGTTTTGGGTGATGCAATGGACGAATAGGTATAATCACGTTCTTACTGAGCTTCCCATGCCTTCACAGCATCCCTTGTATACTTACATGTACTGGTATCGGACAAAATTTGGGGACCGTTTGAACTTGTCAAATCTTGTAGTTCAAGAGAATGATGAAGGTAATTAGGATATGGATATTGACAATGAAGAGCAGGAGCCACAGTCACCGCCACTATCACCTCCAAATCCACTTCCACAAGAACAACCCCAGTCCTCAAGCCAGTATGTACCTCAAACACAGTTGACCCCGTCATACCCAATATATCAACAGTATTGGGGTATGCAACAGTTTGACTCAGGAGAAAGAGCTTCTTTTAGCCAGTTGCTTGGGTTCATGGCTGCAGATGCAGGACAATCACAATATGGCCATCAGCCTGAGTTCATGGCGGGTAGGTATTCCTTGGATGCGAGGCATCCATGCCGGACTTCGTCGGGTGCTTCGAATTCACTGTACAACTCGATGAACGAGATTTGAGCCCGGATTTCAATGTACATTTGGTGCACGAATTGTGAATCACACTTTTCACAACTCGTACCACTAACCAGCAAGTGCACTGGGTCGTCCAAGTAATACCTTACGTGAGTAAGGGTCGAATCCCACGGAGATTGTTAGTTTGAAGCAATCTATGGTTATCTTGCAATTCTTAGTCAGGAAGTCAATTGTATTTATCAGTTGAATTGCGAATAAACAAGAAAGCATGGGTTAAAGGTTACTTGTTATGCAGTAATGGAGAATATGTTGGAGTTTTGGAGATGCTTTGTTTTCTGAATCTCTGCTTTCCTCTGTCCTCTGATTCACGCACGCACGTCCTTCTATGGCAAGCTGTGTGTTGGGGCGTCACCGTTGTCAATGGTTACATCCCCTCCTCTTGTGAAAATGGTCCAAATGCTCTGTCACAGCACGGCTAATCATCTGAGGTTCCCGATCATGCTGGAATAGGATTCACCCTCCTTTTGCGTCTGTCACTACGCCCAGCACTCGCGAGTTTGAAGCTCGTCACAGTCATTCAATCCCTGAATCCTACTCAGAATACCACAGACAAGGTTTAGACTTTCCAGATTCTCATGAATGCCGCCATCAATCTAGCTTATACCACGGAGATTCTGATTAAGGAATCTAAGAGATATTCATTCAATCTGATGTAGAACGGAGGTGATTGTCAGACACACGTTCGTGGATTGAGAAAGGTGATGAGTGTCACTGATCATCACCTTCTCCATAGTTAGGCGCGAATAGATATCTTAGATAGGAACACGCATGTTTGAATAGAAAACAGAAATACTTGCATTAATTCATTGAGACACAGCAGAGCTCCTCACCCCCAACAATGGAGTTTAGAGACTCATGCCGTCAAAGAGTACAAAGTTTAGATCTGAAATGTCATGAGATACAAAATAAGTCTCTAAAAGTTGTTTAAATACTAAACTAGTAGCCTAGGTTTACAAAAAATGAGTAAACTATGATGGGTGGTGCAGAGATCCACTTCTGGGGCCCACTTGGTGTGTGCTGGGGCTGAGACTTGAATAATTCACGTGCATAAGGCTGTTTTGGGCGTTCAACGCCAGGTTTGGATCCATTTCTGGCGTTGAACTCCAACTTTTGATCCTTTTCTGGCGCTGGACGCCAGAATTGGGCAGAGAACTGGCGTTTAACGCCAGTTTACGTCATCTATCCTTGAGCAAAGTATGGACTATTATATATTGCTGGAAAGCCCTGGATGTCTACTTTCTAACGCAATTGGAAGCGCGCCATTTTGAGTTCTGTAGCTCCAGAAAATATACTTTGAGTGCAGGGAGGTCAGAATCCAACAGCATCAGCAGTCCTTTTTCAGCCTGAATCAGATTTTTGCTCAGCTCCCTCAATTTTAGCCAGAAAAATACCTGAAATTACAGAAAAACATACAACTCATAGTAAAGTCCAGAAATATGAATTTTTCCTAAAAACTAATGGAAATAAACTAAAAACTAACTAGAATATACTAAAAACTATATGAAATTAACCCCAAAAAGCGTATAAAATATCCGCTCATCACAACACCAAACTTAAACTGTTGCTTGTCCTCAAGCAACTAGACAAATAAAATAGAAGACTAATAGGTTGAGAAGCAATAATATCTTAGAGTTTTTGAGTGAAGCTCAGATTCTAATTAGATGAGCGGGACTAGTAGCTTTTTGCTTCCGAACAGTTTTGGCATCTCACTTTATCCATTGAAGCTCAGAGTGATTGGCATCTATAGGAACTTAGAATTCAGATAGTGTTATTGATTCTCCTATTTCAGTATGATGAATCTTGAACACAGCTATTTCATGAGTCTTGGCCGTGGCCGTAAGCACTTTGTTTTCCAGTATTACCACCGGATACATAAATGCCACAGACACATAATTGGGTGAACCTTTTAGATTGTGACTCAGCTTTGCTAAAGTCCCCAATTAGAGGTGTCCAGAGTTCTTAAGCACACTCTTCTTTCTGCTTTGGACCTTGACTTTAACCGCTCAGTCTCAATTTTTCACTTGACACCTTCACGCCACAAGCACATGGTTAGGGACAGCTTGGTTTAGCCGCTTAGGCCAGGATTTTATTCCCTTAGGCCCTCCTATCCACTGATGCTCAAAGCCTTGGGATCCTTTTCATTACCCTTGCCTTTTGGTTTTAAGGGCTATTAGCTTTTTTTTTTTGCTGCTTTTTCTTGCTTCAAGAATCATTTTTATGATTTTTCAGATTATCAATAACATGTCTCATGTTCATCATTCTTTCAAGAGCCAACATATTTAACAGTCTTAAACAAAAAATTCAAAAGACATATGCACTGTTCAAGCATTCATTCAGAAGACAGAAAGTATTGCCACCACATGTAACTAATTAGAATTTCTCTTATTAAAACTCGAAATTTTATTGCCTCTTATTCAAAAGATCTACTATTTTATTCATGTTTGCTGATGATGAGAAAAATAAACTATGGCTTAATTGGAGATAGAATCAAAATAGATACTAATTACTACTATATGACTCCTAAGGTGAACTTCTCTAATGACACTATCATAGAGTTAAAGCAGAAATTGGAATTTAACAACCTTTGTTCTGGGGGATGGATGTTCCTCTGATCCGTGGGGTGCTTGATCCTTCAAGAGATAACTTCTGGCGCTTCAATTCCCTTAAGTCACGCCCTTGCTCCTCTTGTTCTTTAAACATATAGGTAAGAATTTGACTGTGTTCCTTCTGTTCTTTTATTATTTGTTCCATAGCTTCCCGTATCTTGGTAACAGACGTCTCAAGATACTCCCAGTATTTAGATTGAGGGATTTCTGGGAGAAATTCCTGTGTTTTCTTCTTGGTGGGATCATCCTGTGCTTGTTGTTTTTCCATTGATGCTTTGGTGATTGGTTTCTCAACTGAGATATACTCAGTTATTCCCATCCTTACTCCAGCGTCCTTGCAGAGCAGAGAAATCACGCTTGGATAAGCCAACCTGGCCTCTTTAGAATTTTTATTAGCAATTTTGTAGAGTTCAGCTGAGATCAGCTGATGAACTTCCACTTCTTTTCCCATCATGATGCAATGGATCATCACTGCTCTTTTAACTGTGACTTCAGAACGGTTGCTAGTAGGCAACAGAGAATGCCCAATGAAGTCCAGCCATCCTCTGGCGACTGGTTTGAGATCTTCTCTCTTGAGTTGATTTGGGACGCCCTTTGTGTTGGTGGTCCACCTGGCTCCAGGGATACATATGTCCTCTAGAACCTTATCCAGGCCCTTGTCTGTTCTCATCATTCTCCTGTTGAAGGAGTCTGGATCATCTTTCAGCTGAGGTAGCTTTAAGATCTCTCTGATCTTGTCAGGGGTGGTATGAACAATCTTTCCTCTGACCATGGTCCGATATTCATAGAAAGCAGTTCCAGATAGTTTTTGCTTGTCAGTCTGCCACATATTAGCATAGAACTCCTGGACCATATTCCTTCCCACTTTCGTTTCAGGATTAGCTAGGACTTCCCAGTTCCTGATTCGAATTTGCTCCTGGATCTCCGGATATTCATCTTCTTTCAGATCGAATCTAACTTCCGGGATCACTGATCTCAGACCCATTATTTTGTTATAATGGTCTGAATGTTCTTTAGATAAGAATTTTCCTTGATTCCAAAGTGGTTTTGGAACGCTTTCTTTCTTGCCTCTTGGAGTGGGTTGTTTTCCTTTAGGAGCCATGATCTTAGTGATCTCGGATAAACACACCAAACTTAGAGGTTTGCTTGTCCTCAAGCAAAAGAAAAGAAAGGAGAGGGATAGAAGGAGAGCTAGGTGCAATTGTTGATGGAAGGGGAGGGAGGCCGAACCCAAATTTAAAGGGAGGGATGGTGGGTTTTCGAAAAAAGAGATAAAAATATGATAAAAGAGATTGATTTGGAAAAGATAAGATAGAAGATATGATAAGAGAGGATATAGTTTAAAATTGAAAAGATATGAAAGATTTTTGAAAAAGATAAATCTAGATTTTGAAAAAGATAAAGTGGAGATTTTGAAAAAGATATTGATGAGTTGAAAAGATAGATTTGTTTTTAAAAAGATTTGAAAAGAGTTGGATTGAATTTGCAAAGAGGGTTTGTGCTTATGGATTAAGATATATTTGATATTTTTAAAGTAGGATTTTTAGAAATTAGGGATTTTAGAAATCAGGGTTCTTAACATGTTTATGCAAGAAATCATGAATTGAAGTATGAAAATCAAGATTAGAATGAAAAAATATGAAGAAAAATGAGTTTGCCACCTCCCCATCATCCTGGCGTTTGAACGCCCAAACACTGCCTGTTTTGGGCGTTCAACGCCCAAATGCTGATCTCCTGGGCGTTCAACGCCCAGTTGTTGCCCTTTTCTGGCATTGAATGCCAGATTGCTACCCTTACTGGCGTTCAGCGCCCACTGGCTGCCCCTTTTGGGCACTGAACGCCCAAAATAGGCTCTTACTGGTATTTTCTTGCCAGTGAGCTCTTTTTCTCTGTTTTGTGTGCAGATTCCTTCTGTAACCCTGTGAACTTATGCAATTGATTCTTTACCTTGTTATCAATGAACTCTATATAAACAAATAAAAATAAAAATAGAAATAGGGCAAAATGTTTAGAGGATTGATGCCCCATGGCCGGGTTGCCTCCCAGCAAGCGCTTCTTTATTGTCTTTAGCTGGACCTTGCTGAGCTTTTAGTCTAGCTTCAGCCTTGAGCACTCTTGCTCAACGTTGCCTTTAAGATAGTGCTTGATTCTCTGTCCATTGACAATGAACCTCTTATCAGAATCAATATCTTGAAGCTCTACATAACCATATGGTGATACACTTGTAATCACGTATGGTCCCCTCCACCGGGATTTCAATTTCCCGGGGAATAGCCTGAGTCTAGAGTTGAACAGCAGAACCTTCTGTCCTGGCTCAAAGATTCTAGATGACAGCTTTCTGTCATGCCACTTTTTTTATTTCTCTTTATAAAGCTTGGCATTTTCAAAAGCTGTGAATCTGAATTCCTCTAGCTCATTTAGCTGGAGCAATCTTTTTTCTCCTGCTAATTTGGCATCAAAGTTTAGGAATCTGGTTGCCCAATAGGCTTTATGTTCCAGTTCCACGGGCAGGTGACATGCCTTACCATACACAAGTTGGTATGGAGAGGTCCCTATAGGGGTCTTGAATGCTGTTCTGTAAGCCCACAGAGCATCATCCAAGCTCCGTGCCCAATCCTTTCTACGGGTACTTACTGTCCGTTCTAGGATTCTCTTTAATTTTCTGTTAGAGACTTCAGCTTGCCCATTAGTTTGTGGATGATATGGAGTAGCCACCTTATGGCGAATTCCATACCGAACCATGGCAGAGTAAAGCTGTTTATTGCAGAAGTGAGTGCCCCCATCACTGATTAGTACTCTAGGGACACCAAACCTGCTAAAGATATGTTTCTGGAGGAACTTCAGCACTGTTTTAGTATCATTGGTGGGTGTGGCAATGGCCTCAACCCATTTTGATACATAGTCAACTGCCACCAGAATATAAGTGTTTGAGTATGATGGTGGGAAAGGTCCCATGAAGTCAATTCCCCATACATCAAACAACTAAATTTCCAAGATTCCTTGTTGAGGCATGGCGTAACTATGAGGCAGATTACCAGCTCTTTGGCAACTGTCATAGTTACGTACAAACTCTTGGGAATCTTTATAGAGTGTAGGCCAATAGAAGCCACATTGGAGGACCTTGGTAGCTGTTCGCTCACCTTCGAAATGGCCTCCATATTGAGATCCATGGCAATGCTATAGGATCCTCTGTGCTTCTTCTCTAGGCACACACCTACGGATTATTCCGTCTGCACATCTCTTAAAGAGATAGGGTTCATCCCACAAGTAGTACTTTGCATCAGTAATTAATTTCTTCTTTTGTATCCTGTTGTACTCCTTGGGTATGAACCTTGCAGCTTTATAGTTTGCAATATCGACAAACCATGGTATTTCCTGAATGGCAAATAAATGCTCATCCGGAAAAGTCTCAAAGATTTCAAGAGAGGGGAGGGGTGTCCCTTCTGCTGGCTCTATCCGGGACAGATGATCAGCCACTTGGTTCTCTGTCCCTTTTTTGTCTCTTATTTCTATATCAAACTCTTGCAGAAGCAACACCCATCTGATGAGCCTGAGTTTTGAATCCTGCTTCGTGAGTAGATATTTAAGAGCAGCATGATCAGTATACACAATCACTTTTGATCCTACTAAGTATGATCTGAACTTGTCAATGGCGTAAACCACTGCAAGTAATTCTTTTTCTGTGGTTGTGTAATTTTTTTGGGCATCATTTAGAACGCGACTAGCGTAATAAATGACGTGCAGAAGCTTGTCATGCCTCTGTCCCAACACTGCACCAATGGCGTGATCACTGGCATCACACATTAGCTCAAATGGTAATGTCCAGTCTGGTGCAGAAATAACTGGTGCTGTGACCAGCTTAGCTTTCAGCGTTTCAAACGCCTGCAGGCACTCTGTGTCAAACACAAATGGTGTGTTAGCAGCTAGCAGATTGCTTAGAGGTTTTGCGATTTTTGAAAAATTCTTTATAAACCTCCTATAGAATCCTGCATGCCCCAGAAAGCTTCTGATTGCCTTAACATTGGCAGGTGGTGGTAATTTTTCAATTACCTCTATTTTTGCTTGATCCACCTCTATTCCCTTGTTTGAGATTTTATGCCCAAGAACAATCCCTTCAGTCACCATGAAGTGACATTTTTCCCAGTTTAAAACTAGGTTGGTCTCTTGGCATCTTTTCAGAACAAGTTTCAGGTGATCAAGACAGGAGCTGAATGAGTCTCCATATACTGAGAAGTCATCCATGAAGACTTCCAGAAATTTTTCCACCATATCAGAGAAAATAGAGAGCATGCATCTCTGGAAGGTTGCAGGCTCATTATACAGCCCAAATGGCATCCTTCTATAAGCAAACACTCCAGATGGACATGTGAATGCTGTTTTCTCTTGATCCTGAGGATCTACTGCAATCTGGTTATAGCCTGAGTAGCCATCCAAAAAGCAGTAATAATCATGACTTGCTAGTCTTTCTAGCATCTAGTCTATGAATGGTAAAGGAAAATGATCCTTTCTGGTGGCTGTATTGAGCCTTCTGTAGTCAATACACATGCGCCACCCTGTAACTGTTCTTGTAGGAACCAGTTCATTTTTTCATTATGAATCACTGTCATGCCTCCCTATTTTGGGACGACTTGGACAGGACTCACCCAGGGGCTATCAGAAATAGGATAAATAATCCCAGTCTCTAGTAATTTGGTGACCTCTTTCTGCACCACTTCCTTCATGGCTGGATTTAGCCGTCTCTGTGGTTGAACCACTGGTTTAGCATTATCCTGCAATAAGATTTTGTGCATGCATCTAGCTGGGCTTATGCCCTTAAGGTCACCTATGGACCACCCAAGAGCTGTCTTGTGTGTCCTTAGCACTTGAATAAGTGCTTCCTCTTCCTGTGAATTTAAGGCAGAGCTTATGATCACTGGAAAAGTGTCACCTTCTCCCGGAAATGCATATTTCAAGGATGGTGGTAATGGCTTGAGCTCGGGTTTAAGAGGTTTTTCTTCTTCCAGAAGAATTTTCAGAGGCTCTTTCATGTCCTCTGAATCCTCTAAATCAGGCTGAACATCTTTAAAGATGTTTTCCAACTCTGATTCGAGACTCTCAGCCATGTTGATCTCTTCTACCAAAGAGTCAATAAGATCAACTTTCATGCAGTCTTTTGATGTGTCAGGATGCTGCATGGCTTTGACAGTGTTCAACTTAAACTCATCATCATTGACTCTCAGGGTTATTTCCCCCTGTTGGACGTCAATGAGGGATCGTCCAGTTGCTAGGAAGGGTCTTCCTAGAATGAGAGTAGCACTCTTGTGCTCCTCTATTTCCAGCACAACAAAGTCAGTGGAAAAGGCAAATGGCCCAACTCTGACAATCATGTCTTCAATCACGCCTGATGGGTATTTAGTTGAGCCATCAGCAAGTTGGAGACATATCCGGGTTGGTTTAACTTCTTCAGTTAAGCCAAGCTTTTTGATAGTGGATGCAGGTATTAGGTTGATGCTTGCCCCAAGATCGCATAAAGCTGTCTTGGTGCATTGACCTTCTAATATGCATGGTATCAGAAAACTCCCAGGGTCTTTAAGCTTTTCAGAAAAGCTTTTCAGAATGACTGCACTGCATTCTTCAGTGAGGAGAACTCTTTCTGTTTCTCTCCAATCCTTTTTATGACTCAAGATCTCTTTCATGAACTTGGCATAAGAAGGTATTTGCTCAAGTGCTTCTGCAAATGGAATCTTTATTTCAAGAGTCCTGAGGTAATCTGCAAAGTGAGCAAATTGCTTATCCTGCTCCTCTTTCCGGAGTTTTTGAGGATAAGGTATCTTGGCTTTATATTCCTCAACCTTAGTTGCTGCAGGTTTATTGCCTATAGAAGTGGTTGAAGAAGCCTTCTTAGAGGGGTTGTTATCAGCATTTGTGTGTGTCTGATCCCTCACTGGCAATTGAGTGCCAAAGTTAGAAACTGGAGTGACGTTAGATGCCAACTCCTTGTCTGTTCCTGGCGTCTGAACGCCAGAACTGTGCCCATTTTGGGCGTTCAGCGCCAGATCTTGCCCATTTTGGGCGTTCAACGCCAGATCCTTGCCTATTTCTGGCGTTGAACGCCAGTCCTGCCTTGTTTCTGGCGTTGAACGCCAGTCCTGAGCATGGTCTGGGCGTTCAGCGCCAGCCTTCCACCAAATTTCTGGCGTTTTAGTTCCAGAATTGCTTCTCCCTGGGCTCTTACTGTCCTCAGGTGAATTTTGGGTGGTTTGCTCATTTCTTAGCTTTTTGCTGCCTTAAGGTGGGGTATTTAATGTTTTCCCACTTCTTAACTGAACTGCTTGGCATTCTTCTGTTATTTGCCTTGACAGCTGCTGCTTTGTTTGCTTAAACTGTTCTTTCATATGTATATTAGCCATCCTTGTCTCTTGTAGTCTATCTTTGAATTCGGCTAACTGCTTTGTTAGAAAGTCCAATTGCTGATTGAATTCAGCAGCTTGTTTTACAGGACTGAGTTCAGCAGTTGCTGTTTTAACCTCTTCTTTCATGGAAGGGTCACTGCTTAGGTACAGATGCTGATTCCTGGCAACTGTATCAATGAGCTCTTGAGCCTCTTCAATTGTCTTTTTCATGTGGATAGATCCACCAGCTGAGTAATCTAGAGACATCTGAGCTCCTTCAGCAAGCCCATAATAGAAGATGTCTAACTGAACCCACTCTGAAAACATTTCAGAAGGGCATTTTCGTAGCATCTCTCTGTATCTCTCCCAGGCATCATAAAGAGATTCACTATCTCCTTGTTTAAAGCCTTGGATGTCCAGCCTTAGCTGTGTCATCCGTTTTGGGGGAAAGTATTGATTCAGGAATTTTTCTGTCAGCTGTTTCCATGTCCTTATGCTGGCCTTAGGTTGGTTATTCAACCACCTCTTAGCTTGATCTTTTATAGCAAATGGAAACAGTAATAGTCTGTAGACATCCTGATCTATTTCTTTATCATGTACTGTGTCAGCAATCTGTAGAAACTGTGCCAGAAACTCTGTAGGTTCTTCCTGTGGAAGACCGGAATACTGGCAACTTTGCTGCACCATGATAATGAGCTGAGGATTCAACTCAAAGCTACTGACTCCAATGGAGGGTATGCAGATGCTACTCCCATATGAAGCAGTAGAGGGGTTAGAATATGACCCCAGAGTCCTCCTGGACTGTTCATTTTCGCTTAGGTCCATGATGGAGAAAGGGAGATGATGTAAAATAGAGAAAATATTATTTATTTATTTATTTATTTCGAAAATAAAATAAATTAATAAAATAAATAAAAATAGGTGAAGATTTTCGAAAAAATGAGGGGAGAGAAAGTGGTAAGGAAGTTTTGAAAAAGATATGATTTGGAAAAGATTTTAAATTTTGAAAAAAATCTGAATTTTTAAAAATAATTTTCGAAAATTTATTTTAAAATTAGAGAGAAAAGATATTTTTGAATTTAGTGAGGAAAGAGAAAAACAATAAAATAGCACAAGATTTAAAATTTTTAGATCTAATGCTCCTTGTTTTCAAAAAATTTGGAGGGAAAACACCAAGGAACACCAAACTTAAAAATTTTAAGATCAAGACACAAGGAAAACTCAAGAACACTTTGAAGACTCACAAGAACACAAGAACATGAAGAAAGAACACCAAACTTAAAATTTTTAGAAAACCAAACCAAAATTTTTGAAAATCAAGGGAAATCAACAAGAAAATACCAAACTTAAAGTTTGGCACAAAATTTAATAGAGAAAATATTATTTTTGAAAAAGATTTTAAAAAGAGTGTACCAAACTGCCACAGACTTAGACCAACGCTCTAGCCAATTGGGCAGTAAATGTACACTTGTTTTGAAGAAGGATATTTTTAACCAAGAACAATAATAAGAGACTCTAAACCAAAAAGAAAAATTTTCCTAATCTAAGCAACAAAATAAACCGTCAGTTGTTCAAACACGAACAATCCCCGGCAACGGCGGCAAAAGCTTGGTGCACGAATTGTGAATCACACTTTTCACAACTCGTACCACTAACCAGCAAGTGCACTGGGTCGTCCAAGTAATACCTTACGTGAGTAAGGGTCGAATCCCACGGAGATTGTTGGTTTGAAGCAATCTATGGTTATCTTACAATTCTTAGTCAAGAAGTCAATTGTATTTATCAGTTGAATTGCGAATAAACAAGAAAGCATGGGTTAAAGGTTACTTGTTATGCAGTAATGGAGAATATGTTGGAGTTTTGGAGATGCTTTGTCTTCTGAATCTCTGCTTTCCTCTGTCCTCTAATTCATGCACGCACGTCCTTCTATGGCAAGCTGTGTGTTGGGGTGTCACCGTTGTCAATGGTTACATCCCCTCCTCTTGTGAAAATGGTCCAAATGCTCTATCACAGCACGGCTAATCATCTGAGGTTCCCGATCATGCTGGAATAGGATTCACCCTCCTTTTGCGTCTATCACTACGCCCAGCACTCGCGAGTTTGAACCTCGTCACAGTCATTCAATCCCTGAATCCTACTCGGAATACCACAGACAAGGTTTAGACTTTTCGGATTCTCATGAATGCCGCCATCAATCTAGCTTATACCACGGAGATTCTGATTAAGGAATCTAAGAGATATTCATTCAATCTGATGTAGAACGGAGGTGATTGTCAGACACACGTTCGTGGATTGAGAAAGGTGATGAGTGTCACTGATCATCACCTTCTCCATAGTTAGGCGCGAATGGATATCTTAGATAGGAACACGCATGTTTGAATAGAAAACAGAAATACTTGCATTAATTCATTGAGACACAGCAGAGCTCCTCACCCCCAACAATGGAGTTTAGAGACTCATGCCGTCAAAGAGTACAAATTTTAGATCTGAAATGTCATGAGATACAAAATAAGTCTCTAAAAGTTGTTTAAATACTAAACTAGTAGCCTAGGTTTACAAAAATGAGTAAACTATGATGGGTGGTGCAGAGATCCACTTCTGGGGTCCACTTGGTGTGTGCTGGGGCTGAGACTTGAATAATTCACGTGCATAAGGCTGTTTTGGGTGTTCAACGCCAGGTTTGGATCCATTTCTGGCGTTGAACTCCAACTTTTGATCCTTTTCTGGCGCTGGACGCCAGAATTGGGCAGAGAACTGGCGTTGAACGCCAGTTTACGTCGTCTATCCTTGAGAAAAGTATGGACTATTATATATTCTGGAAAGCCCTGGATGTCTACTTTCCAATGCAATTAGAAGCGCGCCATTTTGAGTTCTGTAGCTCCAGAAAATCCACTTTGAGTGCAGGGAGGTCAGAATCCAACAGCATCAGCAGTCCTTTTTCAGCCTGAATCAGATTTTTGCTCAGCTCCCTCAATTTCAGCCAGAAAAATACCTGAAATTACAGAAAAATACACAACTCATAGTAAAGTCCAGAAATATGAATTTTTCCTAAAAACTAATGGAAATAAACTAAAAACTAACTAGAATATACTAAAAACTATATGAAATTAACCCCAAAAAGCGTATAAAATATCCGCTCATCAGCATTGAAAATATCTCTTGCATGCTCACTTCGTTCGTTACATATTTGGTTTGAAATTGGACGAATCCACCAAACACCGGTATGGGATATCTGTATAAAATATATGATATTTTTCTTGACCTCTCAGAATCAATCTTCTCATAGATCACATCTTTGAGCTCTTCAAATGAGATTGTGAAGGGAATAACAACACCTAACGGATTTTCACAAACAAATTTTACTCCTTCAGATGTTTGTAACAAAATATGACAAAAATAATACACTTTTAAAAGAACTCTGTCATCCATTTCCCTCACTCACTTAAACAAGAACAGAAACTTGACTACCAGATTTTTTTGTTTCATACCAAGCAAGAGAGAAACACAATAAGAAGAAACCAGAAGAAGAAGCCGAACAAGAAGAAGAACAAGACGCGAACTGATCTCTTCCACCAGTTACAGACTTCTATATGTGCGTCTATAAGCAAATCGGACCCCTCGATTAGTTTAACTTAATTAAAAAAATTAAAATAATTAAATCGGATCGTGCGATTTGATTTTTCCATTCATATGAAAATTCAGATATACATACAACACAGACGGTCCGATTTTCTTCTTCCGAAATTCAAATTTCCCTTACCAAATCGGACCATCCAATTTGTTCAGCAAATTTTTTTAACAAACAATTCGCATGGTACGAGTTCTACCTCCTGACACTCACAAAAAGCTGTCCCACAAATTTGTCTTGTATCCCATGAATCCATATCCAGGCACATCACATACAAGGCTTCCATAACGATAAAATTGAACCTAAAAACTAAAACAATACTTTACTCTAACTATAAAATTGGTTAGTCTACTTTGATAACTTTGATTTAAATGAATTATTCCTTAAAAGAAACTAATCTTTTGTTTCGTTAAACCACAATATAACATGCGTCAATTGTTTTTGTTTTTTTGTTTTGTCAAAGATAGTAATTTTATTGAATAATTGAGAATAGTGTAGTACATTCTCAATCAATCAAGGTGTCCATTTTTTGGACAACAACAATAGAATTAGGAAAAAAAATACAAAAGAAGCATTCTGACAATATTAAGAAAAGAAAAGAGGAGAAAAACCAATACATTTATCCATGACTCGTGAATTCATCATTCAATGCGGTAACAACACTAACAATTTCTTGCGATGAAATGTTTTTGTCTTCAAAAATCTTCCAATTCCTTGCATTCCAAATTTTCCAAAATGTATTTGCAATCAGCCCTAATTTCTTCCTTCCATTTACACTTCGTCGAGCTTTCTGGACCACCTCTATCCACCATTCCTACCATCCTTCCACTGCTGGATCATCACTAATCGACGGTAGTGGGATTGCCAGTAATTGCCAGGTTTGTTTAGAAAATTCACAATTCACCAAACAGTGGCTTATGGATTCTATTTTTGCTTCAAAGGTAAACCTCCATGCATTGTCTTTCATAAAAACACCTTTACTTTTGCTGGACTTCTAATAGTCCACAGCTCTCTCCATAGGTCTTTGTTGCTAAAATAACCTGAGAGAGTCTCAAGCGGGCTATAAAAAATTGAAATACGATGCAGTATCCTATTTGAACAGAGTATGCGTTGTTTTTCTCCTTACTCTAGGTAGCCTTATCCCTTCCTTGTTGAATAAGAGTATTTAAAATTGTTTGCATTGTCTCTGGACTGAAATTGTTCTGTGGTATGCGAAATCGTGATTATTCATTCCCTGGCTATAGCGCCAAAAACTTGGTGTGGGAGAACGTGATCTCAAGACTTCTTCACAATTCCGTGTAACTGACCAGCAAGTGCACTAGGTCGTCCAAGTAATATCTTACGTAAGTAAGGGTCGATCCCACGGAGATTGTCGGCTTGAAGCAAGCTATGGTCATCTTGTAAATCTCAGTCATGCAGATTCAAATGGTTATGAGGTTTTGATAATTAAAATATAAATAAAATAGAAAATAAGATAGAAATACTTATGTAATTCATTGGTAGGATTTCAGATAAGTGATGCGTGAGCATCTTTCCGATCCTTTCCTAGTGAATTTGCATCTAAATTGTTGAGTTTAATAAAGAATTAATTATCTTTTAGCCAATATGGATGCTACTTTGAGTCTTGTGCAATTCTGTTTATTTTAGGTAGCATTCAGCTGGATTTGATGGAGTTTCTGCAGAAGAAGAGATGAAGGCGAATGATGCTGTCAACCCTGACCTCTCTGCACTCAAACCTCCATAACTTGAGCTACAGAAGTCCAATGGATGTGATTCCAGTGGCGTTGGAAAGCTAACTTCCAGAGCTTTCCAATGATATATAATAGTCCATACTTCTTCTCCGAACTCGCTGCCAAGGCTGCGCCTAACTTGAGATTTCTCAAGTTAGGCGCAAGACACAACAACAATATGCGAGATTGGTCCTGCTCACTTCAAGTTAGGCGCACTAAAGCCCAAGTTAGGCGCAGCTTTACTCAACTAAACTCCAATTCATGCTGCCAAGCCCAAGTTAGGCGTGGATCCTAGTGAAGCCAAGTGGTCCCCATCCATCAATTGAAGATTTGCTGATTGTTATAATTAATTCTAATTTAAATTCAAATTTTAAAAATAGAAAAAGATATTATGTTAGTTTTAAAGATAGATTTTTAAATTAATTAGGATTAGATATAAATAGGGGGATACCACCTCAACATTATTCAATCCCAGACTACCAAAATACATTTTATTAGAATCCTTATTTTCTACTCTGAACCATGAGCAACTAATCCTCCATTGTTAAGGTTAGTAGCTTTGTCTATTTCTATGGATTAATTTTATTGCTTTTTCTATTTTAATTTATGCATGAATTTATAATTTAAGAATTGTTCTCGCTCTTCATCTTATGAAATTGGGTGGAACGGAAGTATGACCCTTTTTCTAAATGCGTTCTTGTAAAACTTGGAAAAGCTCTTTACTTGAACAACAGCTTGAAAACATATTCTCCTAAATTTTAATTATCTAGATTTAACGGGATACGTGACATATAATCCTTTTATTTTTGGGTAATTAGAGTTTTTGTGGCATATAAACTGGAATTTGATCATCACCTTCTAATTGGAATTAATTGACTAAGGAATTAGCAGCTAATGAATTTTAGAGGAGACTAGAAAGGTCTAAGGAATTAGGGTCTAGTCACATATAGTTTGTCATAAATTAAATCCTACATGATTAAAATGGTTAGTAAGAAAAGTCAATCCGGAAAAATAGATAACTCTAAAACCTTAACTGTCTTCTTAATATTTTACTCCCAACTTATTCACCTGCCTGTCTTCAAACTCTTCTTTATTGTTTAATGCTTTTGAACTCTCAATTACTCTTTTTTGTTTGTCTAACTAAGCCTATCAAATACTATTGTTGCTTATTCCATCAATCCTCGTGGAATCGACCCTTACTCATGTAAGGCATTACTTGGTACGACCCGGTACACTTGCCGATAAGTTAATGGATTACAAATACCGCACCAAGTTTTTAGTGCCGTTGCCGGGGATTGATTGTGATTGATAACTACTCGTTGTTTGATTTCTTAGATTAGATAATTTTTATTTTAATTAATTTTATTTTAGTATTATTAATTTTTGTTTATTTATTTGTTTATTTTTATTCCCGTAATTCTTTTTCTTTTATTCTTCCTTTCGTTCTTTCACGCGTACCCCCCTCCCCTGCTGTTTCGTTTTGGTTTCCCATCCCCTGCCCCGTTTTATTTATTTATTTTATTATTTTTTTTACTTCCGTTTAAATTTTTTATTTAAATCTCGTCGATTTTTTTTATTTTATTTCTCTTTTCATTTTTATTTTTTCTTTTTTCTTCTTCGTTTTACTTTGTTTTTTTTTTTTACTTTTTATATTCTATTAGTTTTATTTTATTTTTATCTTTAAAAAAAATAATAATAAAAAAATAAAATAAAATAGCACTAAAATTTTTCTTAATTTCTGAAATTAAGTTTGGTATTACCCAGTGAATTTTATTTTAATTTTTCTGTTTATTTTTCTTTTTAAATTTTCTATTTTTTTTAATTTCAATTATTATTTTTGAAATTTTTTTTATTTAGTATTTTTATTTTATTATTTTACACAGGTTACCTCACAGGGACTTCTCTGCACTCTGACGTAGAGAGTCCCATCTTTTCTTATCTTCTGTTTGTTTATGCGCAGGAACAGAGACAAAGAATATCTCTTAGACTTTGATCCTAAACCTGAAAGAACGTTCAGGCGACGTTTACAACAAGCAAGACTTTACAAGGCTACAGAATCCACTATGGATCCTAATAATAATGCTAATGCCAATGTGGCAAATCCGAATGGGGATGAGCAACAAAGGAGAGTGCTTGGCTCTTATTCTGCCCCTACTGCGGATCTTTATGGAAAAAGTATTGTGGTGCCTCCTATAGCTGCAAACAACTTTGAGTTGAAGCCACAATTGGTCACCTTGGTGCAACAAAATTGCCAGTATCATGGACTTCCTCATGAAGATCCAAATCAGTTTATTTCTGATTTTCTGCAGATATGTGATATTGTGAAGACAAATGGAGTGAACCCAGAGGTGTACAGACTCATGCTTTTCCCGTTTGCTCTGAGGGATAAAGCAAAGCTATGGCTAGATTCCCAACCAAAGGAGAGTTTGGATATTTGGGAAAAGGTTGTTACTGAATTTCTCGCAAAATTTTTTCCACCAAAGAAGCTGACTAAGCTTAGGTTGGAGGTTCAGACCTTCAGGCAAAAAGAGGGTGAAACTCTTTATGAAGCTTGGGAGAGATACAAGCTACTGACTAGGCAATGCCCTCCAGACATGTTCTCCAAATGGACCCAGCTGGATATCTTTTATGAAGGCTTGGGTGAGATGTCCAAGATGAGCTTAAATACATCTGCAGGTGGTTCACTACACAAAAAGAAGACACCAGAGGAGACTATTGAGCTGATTGAATTGGTTGCAAGCAACCAATATCTATATTCATCTAATAGGAACCCTGTGAACTCTGAGACCTCTCAGAAGAGAGGCATGTTGGAAGTAGAAGCTGTTAATGCTCTTCTTGCTCAGAACAAGCTTATGTCTCAGCAGATAAATCTACTTACTGAACAGATGAGTGGCATGCAAGTCTCAGCTATCAACACTCAAAATCCACCCCAAGAGACCTCCTATGACATGGCAGGTAACTTTGTGCAAAATGATAATTATGATTATGCTCAACCCTCTTTTGAACAGGTCAACTACATGCGGAGTAGTCCGAAGAATCCAAACAATGACCCATATTCTAAGACATACAATCAGGGGTGGTGGAATCACCCAAATTTTGGATGGAGGGACCAACCTCAGAGATCTCAGAACTTCAACAATAGTTCGCAGGGCGGTTTCCAACAGAACAACTACAACAACCGCCAATTTTCGTCTCAGCAACAACAACCACCTCAGCAGGCGAACTCTAAGTCCCAAGAAGATTCTAATTGGAAAATGATGAAGAGCTTTATGCAGGAAACCAGAGCCTCCATTAGAAACTTGGAAGTGCAGATGGGCTAACTAAGCAAGCAAATACCTGAGAGGTCTGCAAGTACATTTCCAAGTGATACAGTGGTGAACCCAAGAGAAGATTGCAAGGCTATTCAATTGAGAAGTGGTAAAGTAGCTGGCTCTGAGACCAAGACCAATGAAGAGATAGTTGAAAAAGAAGCTCCAGAGGAGAAGAAGGGAGATGTAGAGCACGCCCCTTCTAAACATGCAGACAACCAGTTTTCTGACTCTCTTGACACTTATTCCACCTTGCCAAAGGCTCCTGAATACAAGCCAAAAATGCCATATCCTCAAAGGCTTCAGAAGGCGTCCAAAGAAAAGCAATTCTCTAAATTTTTAGATGTCTTCAAAAAACTACAGATCAACATTCCTTTTGCAGAGGCTCTGGAGCAAATGCCTCTCTATGCTAAATTTATGAAAGAATTGTTGACCCATAAGAGGAATTGGAAAGAACAAGAGACAGTGGTGTTAACCAAGGAATGCAGTGCTATAATTCAACACACCCTTCCGGAGAAGATGCCAGACCCAGGAAGTTTTGTCATTCTTTGCACCATTGGAGATGTTGGCATTCAGAGAGCTCTATGTAATCTTGGAGCTAGCATCAACCTCATGCCACTTTCAGTGATGAAAAAGCTTCAAATTGAGGAGGTAAAACCCACTCGTATTTCTCTTCAACTTGCTGATCTTTCTATTAAATTATCTGTGGGTGTGGTTGAGGATTTACTTGTTAAAGTAGGACCATTTATTTTCCCTGTTGATTTTGTTATATTAGACATGGAAGAGGAGGTAAAACCCTCTATTATACTTGGTAGACTCTTTTTAGCTACAGGTAGAGATCTGATTGATGTGCAAAAGGGTGAATTAACCCTGAGGGTCAATGAAGAACAGGTGGTCCTAAATGTTTTTGAAGCCCTCAAGCACCCTAATGATTCTGAGGGGTGTATGAAAATAGATGTTATTGAATCACTTGTTCAAGAAGTACTGGAAGCTGAGGTACTTGATGATGTTCTGGATCCTATTTCTGAGTACGAATTAGTTGAAGTTGATGATTCACCCCCCCCCCAAAAGGAGCTGATGAACACGCCAATAAAGGAGGAGGAAGTCCCCAAGCTTGAGCTCAAACCTTTGCTTCTTTCTCTGAAATATGTGTTCTTAGGTGAAAATAATTCATATCCAGTGATTATTAGCTCTTCTCTGAAGCCTGAAGAAGAAGAGGCGCTTGTTTCAGTGCTCAGGAGTCATAAAACAGCTCTTGGATGGACCATTAGTGACTTGAAGGGGATTAGTCCAACCAAGTGTATGCACAAGATCCTTCTTGAAGATGATGCTAAACCAGTTGTGCAACCACAAAGGAGACTCAATCCAACTATGAAAGAAGTGATCCAAAAAGAGGTAATGAAACTATGGGAAGCAGGTATTATTTACCCTATTTCTGACAGCCCTTAGGTAAGTCCGGTGCAGGTAGTTCCCAAGAAAGGAAGGATGACAGTGATCAAGAATGAGAAGAATGAGCTTATTCCTACAAGAACAGTCACAGAATGGAGAATGTGCATAGACTACAGGAGGCTCAACACTGCTACAAGGAAGGATCATTTTCCCTCCCTTTCATTGATCAGATGCTTGAGAGGTTAGCTGGTCATGCTTTTTATTATTTTCTAGATGGATATTCTGGATATAATCAAATTGCAGTGGACCCTCAAGATCAAGAGAAGACAGCATTCACATGCCCCTTTGGAGTATTTGCTTACAGGAGAATGCCATTTGGACTTTGTAATGCTCTAGCAACTTTTCAGAGGTGTATGCTTTCAATTTTTTCTGATATGGTTGAAAAGTTTATTGAGATATTTATGGATGACTTTTCTGTATTTGGTAATTCTTTTGAATCCTGCCTTAAACATTTATCTCTTGTCTTGAAACGGTGTCAATAATCAAACCTTGTTTTAAATTGGGAAAAATGCCATTTTATGGTTACAGAAGGCATTGTTCTTTGACACCGGATTTCAAGTAAGGGGATTGAGGTAGATAAAGCAAAGGTGGAGGTAATTGAGAAATTACCACCACCAACTAATGTTAAGGCAGTTAGGAGTTTCTTGGGTCATGCAGGATTTTATAGAAGATTTATAAAGGATTTTTCTAAAATTGCTAAACTATTGAGCAACCTGTTGGTTGTTGATGTTCCTTTTGTATTTGACTCTGATTGTCTGCATGCTTTTGAAACTCTAAAAGCAAACCTTACCTCTGCTCCCATTATAGCTCCTCCTGACTGGGATTTACCCTTTGAATTAATGTGTGATGCTAGTGATTTTGCTATAGGAGCTGTTTTAGGACAGAGGCATGGTAATCTTGTACATGTCATTTACTATGCTAGTCGTGTGTTAAATGATGCTCAAAAGAATTACACAACTATAGAAAAGGAATTATTAGCTGTTGTGTATGCTGTTGATAAGTTTAGGTCCTATTTACTTGGTTCTAAGGTTATTGTTTATACTGACCATGCTGCTTTGAAGTACCTTCTAACCAAATAGGATTCTAAACCAAAATTAATCAGATGGGTTTTACTCCTTCAGGAGTTTGATATTGAGATAAAAGACAAGAAAGGGTTAGAAAATCAAGTAGCTGACCATCTCTCCAGGATTGAGCCTGAAGCTGGAGTACAACCACCCACAGTTGTGACTGAGACATTTTTAGATGAGCAATTATTCCTCGTTCAGCAGGCTCCATGGTTTGCAGACATTGCAAATTATAAGGCCATGAATTTTATTCCAAAGAAGTACAGTAGGCAACAAGTGAAGAAGCTATTGACTGATGCCAAGTACTACATTTGGGAGGAGCCATACCTTTTTAAAAGATGTTCAGATGGTATCATCCGGAGATGTGTCCTAGATGAAGAAACACAGCAGATTCTTTGGCACTGCCGTGGTTTTGAATATGGAGGCCAGTTTGGTGGTGAAAGGACAGCTACAAAGGTCCTTCAGAGCGGGTTCTACTGGCCTACTCTCTTCAGAGATTCAAGAGAATTTGTGAAGCACTGTGACAAATGTGCAAAGGCCACGAACCTCCCTGCCAACCATGAAATGCCACAGCAGGGGATTCTTGAGGTTGAGTTGTTTGATGTGTGGGGTATTGATTTCATGGGACCTTTCCCACCTTCACATTCAAACAACTATATTCTAGTGGCGGTTGACTATGTGTCTAAGTGGGTGGAAGCTGTGGCTCTACCCACCAATGATGCCAAGGTGGTAATGAGCTTTCTTCAGAGATATATCTTTAGCCAGTTTGGTGTCCCAAGGACACTAATTAGTGATGGAGGAAGTCACTTCTGTAACAGACAGCTGGACTCTCTTCTGCATAGATATGGAGTCCGTCATAAAGTGGCAACCTCCTATCACCCTCAGACAAGTGGACAGGTTAAAGTTTCCAACAAGGAACTTAAGAGGATTCTAGAGAAGATTGTCAGTGTTTCAAGAAAGGACTGTCTAGGAAGCTTGATGATGCTCTCTGGGCATACCGGATAGCGTACAAGACTCCAATTGGCATGTCCCCATATCAGTTGGTCTATGGCAAAGCCTGTCACTTGCCAGTTGAACTGGAGCACAAGGATTACTGGGCAATCAGGTACCTGAATCTTGATTCAGAAACTGCAGGAATTAAGCGAATGCTTCAGTTGAATGAGCTTGATGAATTCAGATATTTAGCTTATGAGAATGCCAAGCTCTATAAGGAGAGAACCAAGCTACTGCATGACAAGAAGATTGCCATCAGAGTCTTTGAGCCAGGACAGAGAGTGCTTCTATATAATTCAAGGCTCAAATTCTTTCCCGGGAAGCTGAAGTCCCGGTGGTCAGGACCGTTTGTGGTTACCAGAGCTTCACCATATGGTCATGTGGAAATACAGGAAGAGAATTCTGACAGGAAATTTACAGTGAATGGCCAGAGGTTGAAGCACTATCTTGGAGGCGAGATTGATCGCCAAAGGTCCACTCATCTGCTGAACTAGCAGAACTGACCGTCAAGCTAGTGACGTTAAAGAAGTGCTTGTCGGGAGGCAACCCGATAATTTCGTATCCTTAGTTATTCTTCGTAGTAGTAGCCTTCTTACTTATTTGATTTTTATTGAGTTTTTATTATTTTTCTGATCATGCAGCTATTTTAGAACAGGAACCGGAGATTCCTCTTACTATTTATTTTTATTTTCAGTTCTTCTTTGCTTGAGGACAAGCAAACCTTTAAGTTTGGTGTTGACGCTTCGCTTAAGGGTTTTCTGTTTATTTTTATTGCACTAAGGGAGGTGAATCATCTTCACAAAGGAGCACAACCTGAAGAATAAAATGACCGCTCGGATAACTAAGGTGGTTGAGTTCCTTTCATTTTTTATTCCTTCCCGCTTTTATTATGTTATGTTCCGGTTTCTCACTATTTTGCTTTGTTTGTTGCATGATCCTTTATTAGTTAGAATCCTATGTCTAGTTTAGTTTTCTCTTAATTACTTTAATTCTGAAAAGATGTCTCATGTATTACTCACTGAGCTTGAAATTCAAATAAAAAAATACAGAAGTGATGTATTGCATGAGAAAGTGAGTTTATATTGAAGAATAGTCTTATTTACTTAGATGTGGTGGTACTTTCTGTGATTCTAAATGCATGACTTGAACAGTGCATATTTTTTATAGTGAAGTTTATGAATGTTAAAATTGTTGGCTCTTGAAAGAATGATGAAAAAAGAGAAATGTTATTGATAATCTGAAAAATCATAAAATTGATTCTTGAAGCAAGAAAAAGCAGTGAAAAATACGAAGCTTGCGAAAAAAATTTTATATAAAATAAAGAAAAAAAAAAGAAAAGTAAGCAGAAAAAGCTAATAACCCTTCAAACTAAAAGGCAAAGGGTAAAAAGGATCCAAGGCTTTGAGCATTAACGGATAGGAGGGCCCAAAGGAATAAAATCCTGGCCTAAGCGGCTAAAATCAAGTTGTCCCTAACCATATGCTTGTGGCGTGAAGGTGTCAAGTGAAAAGCTTGAGACTAAGTGGTTAAAGTCGTGGTCCAAAGCAAAAAGAGTGTGCTTAAGAGCTCTGGGCACCTCTAACTGGGGACTCTAGCAAAGCTGAGTCACAATCTGAAAAAGTTCACCCAGCTATGTGTCTGTGGCATTTATGTATCCAGTGGTAATACTGAAAAACAAAATTCTTAGGATCACAGCCAAGACTCATAAAGTAGCTGTGTTCAAGAATCAACATACTGAACTAGGAGAATCAATAACACTATCTGAATTCTGAGTTCCTATGGATGCCAATCATTCTGAACATCAAAGGATAAAGTGAGATGCCAAAAATATTCAGGATTGCAGTTGTAAACCCCACTATAAGAAGAGACATGAGCTTAATCGAACTCTCATTCTCATGCAAATTCACATCCTAAGCTTATATTAGTTCTGGTTGCTTGAGGACAAGCAACAGTTCAAGTTTGGTGTTGTAATGCGTGAGCATCTTTCCTATCATTTTCTAGTGAATTTGCATCTAAATTGTTGAGTTTAATAAAGAATTAATTATCTTTTAGCCAATATGGATGCTACTTTGAGTTTTGTACAATTCTGTTTATTTTAGGTAGCATTCAGCTGGATTTGATGGAGTTTCTGCAGAAGAAGAGATGAAGGCGAATGATGCTGTCAACCCTGACCTCTCTGCACTCAAACCTGAATAACTCGAGCTACAGAGGTCCAATGGACGTGATTCCAGTGGCGTTGGAAAGATAACTTTCATATCTTTCCAAAGATATATAATAGTCCATACTTCTTCTCCGAACTTGCTGCCAAGGCTGCGCCTAACTTGAGATTTCTCAAGTTAAGCGCAAGACACAACAACAATACGCGAGATTGGTCTTGCCCACTTCAAGTTAGGCGCACTAAAGCCCAAGTTAGGTGCAGCTTCACTCAACTAAACTCCAATTCATGCTGCCAAGCCCAAGTTAGGCGTGGATCCTAGTGAAGCCAAGTGTCCCCATCCATCAATTGAAGATTTGCTGATTGTTATAATTAATTCTAATTTAAATTCAAATTTTAAAAATTGAAAAAGATATTATGTTAGTTTTAAAGATAGATTTTTAAATTAATTAGGATTAGATATAAATAGGGGGATACCACTGATGAGCGGATAATTTATACGCTTTTTGGCATTGTTTTTAGTATGTTTTTAGTAGGATCTAGTTACTTTTAGGGATGTTTTCATTAGTTTTTATGTTAAATTCACATTTCTGGACTTTACTATGAGTTTGTGTGTTTTTCTGTGATTTCAGGTATTTTCTGGCTGAAATTGAGGGACTTGAGCAGAAATCAGATTCAGAGGTTGAAAAAGGACTGCTGATGCTGTTGGATTCTGACCTCCCTGCACTCAAAGTGGATTTTCTGGAGCTACAGAACTCGAAATGGCGCGCTTTCAATTGCGTTGGAAAGTAGACATCCAGGGCTTTCCATCAATATATAATAGTCCATACTTTGGCCAAGAATTGACGACGTAAACTGGCGTTCAACGCCAGCTTTCTACCCAAATCTGGCGTCCAGCGCCAGAAAAGGATCCAAAACCAGAGTTGAACGCCCAAACTGGCACAGAAACTGGCGTTCAACTCCACAAATGGCCTCTGCACGTGCAACACTCAGGCTCAGCCCAAACACACACCAAGTGGGCCCCGGAAGTGGATTTATGCATCAAATACTTACTCATGTAAACCCTAGTAGCTAGTTTATTATAAATAGGACCTCTTACTATTGTATTAGGCATCCTGGATTGTATTTTGATCCTGTGATCACGTTTTGGGGGCTGGCCATCTCGGCCATGCCTGGACCTTCACTTATGTATTTTCATACGGTAGAGTTTCTACACTCCATAGATTAAGGTGTGGAGCTCTGCTGTTCCTCAAAGGTTAATGCAAAGTACTACTGTTTTCTATTCAATTCTTCTTATTTCGCTTCTAAGATATCCATTCGCACCCAAGAACGTGATGAAGGTGATGATTATGTGTGACGCTCATCATCCTTCTCCCTTATGAACGCGTGCCTGACAAACACTTCTGTTCTACATGAAATAAGCTAGAATGAGTATCTCTTAGATCTCCTAACCAGAATCTTCGTGGCGTAAGCTAGAATGATGGCGGCATTCAAGAGAATCCGGAAGGTCTAAACCTTGTCTGTGGTATTCTGAGTAGGATTCAATGATTGAATGACTGTGACGAGCTTCAAACTCGCGATTGTTGGGCGTTAGTGACAGACGCAAAAGGAGGGAGAATCCTATTCCAGCATGATCGAGAACCGACAGATGAATAGCCGTTCCGTGACAGGGTGCGTGAGCATATTATTCACTGAGAGGAGGGGATGTAGCCACTGACAACGGTGATGCCCTTGCATAAAGCCAGCCATGGAAAGGAGTGAGACTGATTGGATGAAGATGGCAGGAAAGTAGAGGTTCAGAGGAACGAAAAACATCTCCATTCGCTTATCTGAAATTCCTATCAATGAATTACATAAGTATTTCTATCCCTTCTTTTATTTATTATTCGAAAACACCCTTATCACTTTATATCTGCCTGACTGAGATTTACAAGGTGACCATAGCTTGCTTCATACCAACAATCTCCGTGGGATTCGACCCTTACTCACGTAAGGTATTACTTGGACGACCCAGTGCACTTGCTGGTTAGTTGTATCGAAGTTGTGACAATTATGAATTAAGATCAGAGCACCAAGCTTTGGAGCCATTACCAGGATTTGTTCGAGCCTGGAGATCACAATTTCGTGCACCAAGTTTTTGGCGCCGTTGCCGGGGATTGTTTGAGTCTTCGGCAAGCTTTTGGTCCGGTAACATCAGTGCCAGATTCCCTTTTGATCCGGCAACAGCACCAAGTTTTTGGCGCCGTTGCCGGGGATTGTTTGAGTTTGGACAACTGACGGTTCATCTTGTTGCTCAGATTAGGTAATTTTCTTTTTATTTTGTTTTCAAAAATCTTTCAAAAATATTTTCAAAAATCTCTCATATGTTTTCGAAAAAAAAAAATAAAAATTTTTTCAAAAATTTTTTTCAAGATTTTTAAGAATGAATTCTAGTGTTTCATGAAACATGTTGAAGCCTGGTTGGCTGTAAAGCCATGTCTAAATTTATTTGGACTGAGGCTTGCAATTTGTTATCAAGAGCAATATACTCTCGTGTTAAAGGGCTAAAGCTTGGCTGGCCATTGGCCATGTCTAGTGTTTTGGACTGGAGCTTTCTTTGAAAGCTTGGCTGGCTAGTGAGCCATGTCTAATTCCTGGACTGAAGCTTTAGACTAACATGGCAAGATTCCTGGAATTCATATTAAAAATTTTGGAATCCTTATTTTTTCTTTCAATTTTTGAAAATATAAAATAAAAATCCAAAAAAAATTAGAAAATCATAAAAATCAAAATTATTTCTCTGTTTCTTGTTTGAGTCTTGAGTCATGTTATAAGTTTGGTGTCAATTGCATGTGCATCCTGCATTTTTCGAAAATTTCATGCATTCATGGTGTTCTTCATAATCTTCATGTTGTTCTTGGTAAGTCTTCTTGTTTGATCTTGATGATTTTTTGTTTTGTGTCTTTTCATGTTTTTCATATGCATTCTTGAATTCTTAGTGTCTAAGCATTAAAGAATTCTAAGTTTGGTGTCTTGCATGTTTTCTTTGCATTAAAATTTTTCAAAAATATGTTCTTGATGTTCATCATAATCTTCATGGTGTTCTTGGTGTTCATCTTGACATTCATAGCATTCTTGCATGCATTCATTGTTTTGATCTAAAAATTTCATGCATTGCATAATTTTCATGTTTTCATAAAAATTCAAAAAAAAAAATAAAAAAAAATATCTTTCCCTTTTTCTCTCATCAAATTCGAAAATTTGAGTTGACTTTTTCAAAAATTTTAAAATCAAGTTGTTTCTCATGAGTCAAATCAAATTTTCAATTTGAAAATCTTATCTTTTTCAAAATCTTTTTCAAAAATCAAATCTTTTTCAAAATTCTTAGTTATTTTCGAAAATTTCAAAAATATTTTTCAAAAATCTTTTTCTTAATTTTATACCAAATTTTCGAAAATAACAATAATAATTAATGTTTTGATTCAAAAATTTCAAGTTTGTTACTTGCTTGTTAAGAAAGATTCAAACTTTAAGTTCTAGAATCATATCTTATGATTTCTTGTGAATCAAGTCATTAATTGTGATTTTAAAAATCAAATCTTTTTCAAAACTAATTTCAATCATATCTTTTCAAAAATATCTACTTATCTTATCTTTTTCAAAAAAATATCTCTTCAAAATATCTTTTCTAACTTCCTAACTTCTTATCTTTTCAAAATTTGTTTCAACTAACTAACTAACTTTTTGTTTGTTCCTTAACTTTTTCAAAACTACCTAACTAATTCTCTCTCTCTCTCATTTTTCGAAAATATCTTCCCTCTTTTTCAAAATTTTTTTTAATTAACTAATTATTTTTATTTGTATTTTTTATTTTAAAAATTTTCGAAAATTACAAACATTTTTCAAAAACCATTTTTGAAAATCACTAACTCTTTTTCAAAATAATTTTCGAAAATTATCCCTCCCTTATCTCATTCTATTTATTCAGTCATTAACTAACATCTTTTCCTCACATCATCACCAAATTCGAACCCCCTCTTCTATCTGTGTTCGAATTTCTTCCTCTTTTCTTCTACTCACATAAGGGAACCTCTATACTGTGGTAAAGAGAATCTCTATTATTATTATTTTTCTGTGCCTTCTTCTTTGTCATATGAGCAGGAGCAAGGATAAGAACATTCTTGTGGAAGCAGATCCAGAACCTGAAAAGACTCTGAAGAGAAAATTAAGAGAAGCTAAAATACAACAATCCAGAGATAACCTTTCAGAAATTTTCGAACAGGAAGAGGAGATGGCAGCCGAAAATAATAATAATGTAAGGAAGATGCTTGGTGACTTTACTGCACCTAATTCCAATTTACATGGAAGAAGCATCTCCATTCCTGCCATTGGAGCAAACAACTTTGAGCTGAAACCTCAATTAGTTTCTCTGATGCAGCAGAACTGCAAGTTTCATGGACTTCCATCTGAAGATCCTTTTCAGTTCTTAACTGAATTCTTGCAGATATGTGATACTGTTAAGACTAATGGAGTAGATCCTGAAGTCTACAGGCTCATGCTTTTCCCTTTTGCTGTAAGAGACAGAGCTAGATTATGGTTGGATTCTCTACCCAAAGACAGCCTGAACTCTTGGGATAAGCTGGTCACGGCTTTCTTAGCCAAGTACTTTCCTCCTCAAAAGCTGAGCAAGCTTAGAGCTGATGTTCAAACCTTCAGACAGAAAGAAGGTGAATCCCTCTATGAAGCTTGGGAAAGATACAAACAGTTGACCAAAAAGTGTCCTTCTGACATGCTTTCAGAATGGACCATCCTGGATATATTCTATGATGGTTTATCTGAGCTATCAAAGATGTCACTGGACACTTCTGCAGGTGGATCCATTCACCTAAAGAAAACGCCTGCAGAAGCTCAAGAACTCATTGACATGGTTG
This sequence comes from Arachis ipaensis, assembly GCF_059453495.1. NCBI lineage: Eukaryota > Viridiplantae > Streptophyta > Magnoliopsida > Fabales > Fabaceae > Arachis > Arachis ipaensis. The sequence continues at coordinate 18,960,726 of NC_142439.1, forward strand.
CTAATAACCAGTTCATGTACACTTCTGAAAGGAATCCTGTGAGTAATGGGACGCCTATGAAGAAGGGAGTTCTTGAAGTTGATACTCTGAATGCCATATTGGCTCAGAATAAAATATTGACTCAGCAAGTCAATATGATCTCTCAGAGTCTGCATGGAATGCAAGCTGCATCCAACAGTACTCAAGAGGCTTCTTATGAAGAAGAAGCTTATGATCCTGAGAACCCTGCAATAGCAGAGGTGAATTACTTAGGTGAACCTTATGGAAACACCTATAACTCATCATGGAGAAATCATCCAAATTTCTCATGGAAGGATCAAAAGCCTCAACAAGGCTTTAATAATGCTGGAAGAAACAGGTTTAGCAATAGCAAACCTTTTCCATCATCCACTCAGCAACAGACAGAGAACTCTGAACAAAATGCTTCTAATTTAGCAAATCTAGTCTCTGATCTATCTAAGGCCACTGTAAGTTTCATGAATGAAACAAGGTCTTCCATTAGAAATTTGGAAGCACAAGTGGGCCAGCTGAGTAAAAGGATCACTGAAATCCCTCCTAGTACTCTCCCAAGCAATACAGAAGAGAATCCAAAAGGAGAGTGCAAGGCCATTGACATAAGCGCCATGGCCGAACCTGTGAGGAGAGGAGAGGACGTGAATCCCAAGGAGGAAGACCTCCTGGGACGTCCAGTGATCAATAAGGAGCTTCCCTCTGAGGAACCAAAGGACTCTGAGGCTCATCTAGAGACCATAGAGATTCCATTGAACCTCCTTATGCCCTTCATGAGCTCTGATGAGTATTCCTCTTCTAAAGAGAATGAGGATGTTACTGAAGAGCAAACTGCCAAGTTTCTTGGTGCAATCATGAAGCTGAATGCCAAATTATTTGGCATTGATGCTTGGGAAGTTGAACCTCCCTTGTTCATCAATGAACTAAGTGATCTGGATCAACTGACATTGCCTCAGAAGAGACAGGATCCTGGAAAGTTCATAATCCCTTGTACCATAGGCACCATGATCTTTAAGGCTCTGTGTGACCTTGGTTCAGGGATAAACCTCATGCCCCTCTCTGTAATAGAGAAACTGGGAATCTATGGGGTGCAAGCTGCTAAAATCTCACTGGAGATGGCAGACAGCTCAAGAAAACAGGCTTATGGACAAGTAGAGGACGTGTTAGTAAAGGTTGAAGGCCTTTACATCCCTGCTGATTTCATAGTCCTGGATACTGGAAAGGAAGAGGATGAATCCATCATCCTAGGAAGACCTTTCCTGGCCACAGCAAGAGCTGTGATTGATGTTGACAGAGGTGAAATAGTCCTCCAATGGAATGAGGATTCCCTTGTGTTTAAAACTCAAGGATCTCCCTCTGCAACCATGGAGAGGAAGCAGAAAAAGCTTCTCTCAAAGCAGAGTCAACCAGAGCCCCCACAGTCAAACTCTAAGTTTGGTGTTGGGAGGCCACAACCAAACTCTAAGTTTGGTGTTGAACTCCCATATCCAAACTCTAAGTTTGGTGTTGGAGAGTCTCAACAAAGCTCTGCACATCTGTGAGGCTCCATGAGAGCCCACTGTCAAGTTATTGACATTAAAGAAGCGCTTGTTGGGAGGCAACCCAATGTTTATCTAATTCTTATTTTTATTGTTTTTCATGTTTTCTTAGGTTCATGATCATGTGGAGTCACAAAATAAACAAAAAATTCAAAAATAGAATCAAAAACAGCAGAAGAAAAATCACACCCTGGAGGAGCATCTGTCTGGCGTTCAAACGCCAGAACAGAGCATAGTTCTGGCGCTGAACGCCCAGAACAAGCATGGTTCTGGCGTTCAACGCCAGAAATGGCAGCAAATGGGCGTTGAACGCCCAAAATGGGCACCAACCTGGCGCTGAACGCCCAGAGTTGTGTGCAAGGGCATTTTGCATGCCTAAATTGGTGCAGGGATGTAAATGCCTTGACACCTCAAGATCTGTGGACCTCACAGGATCACCTCAGGATCTATGGACCCCACAGGATCCCCACCTACCTCCAGTCACTCTCTTCTCTCTTCTCAATCATCCTCTATTCCCAATAAACACTCTTCCCTATTAACTCTTTACCACTCACATCCAAACACCCACTTTCCTTCAATATTCAACATCTCTTTCCCACCCAATCCCACCCATATGGCCGAATACACATCTCCCTCCATCTCCTCCATATCTTCTTCTTATTCTTCTATTCTTTCTTCTTTTGCTCGAGGGCGAGCAACATTCTAAGTTTGGTGTGGTAAAAAGCATAGCTTTTTTGTTTTTTTCCATAACCATTGATGGCACCTAAGGCCAGAGAAACCTCTAGAAAGAGGAAAGGGAAGACAAAAGCTTCCATCAAGGGTCTATAGCTCAGTGGTAGAACATTTGACTGCAAATCAAGAGATCCCTGAGATACCTCAGGGGATACATTTTCTTCCACACAATTATTGGAAGCAACTAAGGGTGGAACATCAAGAGCACTCCATCATCCTTCATGAAATCAGAGAAGATCTAAAAGCAATGAAGGAGGAGCAGCAAAGACAAGGAAGAGACATAGAAGAGCTCAAGGACATCACTAAGGTGGACTCATTCCTTGTTCTTACTTTCTCTGTTTTTCATTTTCTATGTTAAGTGCTTATCTATGTTTGTGTCTTCATTACATGATCATTAGTAGTAGTAACTATGTCTTAAAGTTATAAATGTCCTATGAATCCATCACCTCTCTTAAAAAAAATGTTTTAATTCAAAAGAACAAGAAGTACATGAGTTTTGAATTTATCCTTGAACTTAGTTAAATTATATTGATATGGTGACAATGCTTCTTGTTTTCTGAATGTATGCTTGAACAGTGCATATGTCTTTTGAAGTTGTTGTTTAAGAATGTTAAATATGTTGGCTCTTGAAAGAATGATGACTAGGAGACATGTTATTTGATAATCTGAAAAATCATAAAAATGATTCTTGAAGCAAGAAAAAGCAGCAAAGAACAAAGCTTGCAGAAAAAAAAAAGGGAGAAAAAAAATAGGCGAAAAAAAATAGAAAGAAAAAGAAAAAGCAAGCAGAAAAAGCCAAAGCTCTTAAAACCAAGAGGCAAGAGCAAAAAGCCAATAACCCTTAAAACCAAAAGGCAAGGGCAATAAAAAGGATCCCAAGGCTTTGAGCATCAGTGGATAGGAGGGCCTAAAGGAATAAAATCCTGGTCTAAGCGGCTAAACCAAGCTGTCCCTAACCATGTGCTTGTGGCGTGTAGGTGTCAAGTGAAAACTTGAGACTGAGCGGTTAAAGTCAAGGTCCAAAGCAAAAAAAGAGTGTGCTTAAGAACCCTAGACACCTCTAATTGGGGACTTTAGCAAAGCTGAGTCACAATCTGAAAAGGTTCACCCAATTATGTGTCTGTGGCATTTATGTATCCGGTAGCAATACTGGAAAACAAAGTGCTTAGGGCCACGGCCAAGACTCATAAAGAAGCTATGTTCAAGAATCATCATACTGAACTAGGAGAGTCAATAACACTATTCGAAATCTGAAGTTCCTATAGATGCCAATCATTCTGAACCTCAATGGATAAAGTGAGATGCCAAAACTATTCAAGAGGCAAAAAGCTATAAGTCCCACTCATATGATTACAGCTATGTTTCATTGATAGTTTGGAATTTATAGTATATTCTCTTCTTTTTATCCTATTTGATTTTCAGTTGCTTGGGGACAAGCAACAATTTAAGTTTGGTGTTGTGATGAGCGGATAATTTATACGCTTTTTGGCATTGTTTTTAGTATGTTTTTAGTAGGATCTAGTTACTTTTAGGGATGTTTTCATTAGTTTTTATGTTAAATTCACATTTCTGGACTTTACTATGAGTTTGTGTGTTTTTCTGTGATTTCAGGTATTTTCTGGCTGAAATTGAGGGACTTGAGCAGAAATCAGATTCAGAGGTTGAAAAAGGACTGCTGATGCTGTTGGATTCTGACCTCCCTGCACTCAAAGTGGATTTTCTGGAGCTACAGAACTCGAAATGGCGCGCTTCCAATTGCGTTGGAAAGTAGACATCCAGGGCTTCCAGCAATATATAATAGTCCATACTTTGGCCAAGAATTGACGATGTAAACTGGCGTTCAACGCCAGCTTTCTACCCAAATCTGGCGTCCAGCGCCAGAAAAGGATCCAAAACCAGAGTTGAACGCCCAAACTGGCACAGAAACTGGCGTTCAACTCCACAAATGGCCTTTGCACGTGCAACACTCAGGCTCAGCCCAAACACACACCAAGTGGGCCCCGAAAGTGGATTTATGCATCAAATACTTACTCATGTAAACCCTAGTAGCTAGTTTATTATAAATAGGACCTCTTACTATTGTATTAGGCATCCTGGATTGTATTTTGATCCTGTGATCACGTTTTGGGGGCTGGCCATCTCGGCCATGCCTGGACCTTCACTTATGTATTTTCATACGGTAGAGTTTCTACACTCCATAGATTAAGGTGTGGAGCTCTGCTGTTCCTCAAAGGTTAATGCAAAGTACTACTGTTTTCTATTCAATTCTTCTTATTTCGCTTCTAAGATATCCATTCGCACCCAAGAACGTGATGAAGGTGATGATTATGTGTGACGCTCATCATCCTTCTCCCTTATGAACGCGTGCCTGACAAACACTTCTGTTCTACATGAAATAAGCTAGAATGAGTATCTCTTAGATCTCCTAACCAGAATCTTCGTGGCGTAAGCTAGAATGATGGCGGCATTCAAGAGAATCAGGAAGGTCTAAACCTTGTCTGTGGTATTCTGAGTAGGATTCAATGATTGAATGACTGTGACGAGCTTCAAACTCGCGATTGTTGGGCGTTAGTGACAGACGCAAAAGGAGGGTGAATCCTATTCCAGCATGATCGAGAACCGACAGATGAATAGCCGTGCCGTGACAGGGTGCGTGAGCATATTATTCACTGAGAGGAGGGGATGTAGCCACTGACAACGGTGATGCCCTTGCATAAAGCCAGCCATGGAAAGGAGTGAGACTGATTGGATGAAGATGGCAGGAAAGTAGAGGTTCAGAGGAACGAAAAACATCTCCATTCGCTTATCTGAAATTCCTATCAATGAATTACATAAGTATTTCTATCCCTTCTTTTATTTATTATTCGAAAACACCCTTATCACTTTATATCTGCCTGACTGAGATTTACAAGGTGACCATAGCTTGCTTCATACCAACAATCTCCGTGGGATTCGACCCTTACTCACGTAAGGTATTACTTGGACGACCCAGTGCACTTGCTGGTTAGTTGTATCGAAGTTGTGACAATTATGAATTAAGATCAGAGCACCAAGCTTTGGAGCCATTACCAGGATTTGTTCGAGCCTGGAGATCACAATTTCGTGCACCAACCACCTCAACATTATTCAATCCCAGACTACCAAAATACATTTTATTAGAATCCTTATTTTCTACTCTGAACCATTAGCAACTAATCCTCCATTATTAAGGTTAGGAGCTCTGTCTATTTCTATGGATTAATTTTATTACTTTTTATATTTTAATTTATGCATGGATTTATAATTTAAGAATTTTTCTCACTCTTCATCTTATGAATTTGGGTGGAACGGAAGTATGACCCTTTTTCTAAATGCGTTCTTGTAAAACTTAGAAAAGCTCTTTACTTGAATAACAACTTGAAAACATATTCTCCTAAATTTTACTTATCTGGATTTAACGGGATACGTGACATATAATCCTTTTATTTTTGGGTAATTAGAGATTTTATGGCATATAAACTGGAATTTGATCATCACCTTCTAATTGGAATTAATTGACTAAGGAATTAGCAGCTAATGAATTTTAGAGGAGACTAGGAAGGTCTAAGGAATTAGGGTCTAGTCACATATAGTTTGCCATAAATTAAATCCTACATGATTACAATAGTTAGTAAGAAAAGTTAATCCGGAAAAATAGATAACTCTAAAACCTTAACTGTCTTCTCAATATTTTACTCCCAACTTATTCACCTGCCTGTCTTCAAACTCTTTTTTATTGTTTAATGCTTTTGAACTCTCAATTACTCTTTTCTGTTTGTCTAACTAAGCCTATCAAATACTATTGTTGCTTAATCCATCAATCCTCGTGGGATCGACCCTTACTCACGTAAGGTATTACTTGGTACGACCCGGTGCACTTGCCGGTAAGTTAATGGGTAACAAATACCGCACCAATAAGCGTATGAAGATGCTTTGCTCCTTCTGAATCTTTGCTTTTCTATTTCCTTCATCCAATCATTCATACTCCTTTCCATGGCAAGCTATATGTTGGGGGATCACCGTTGTCAATGGCTACCGTCTGTCCTCTCAGTGAAAATGGTCCAAATGCGCTGTCACCGCACGGCTAATCATCTGTCGGTTCTCACTCATGTTGGAATAGGATCCATTGATCCTTTTGCGTCTGTCACTACGCCTAACACTCGCGAGTTTGAAGCTCGTCACAGTCATCCCATCCCAGATCCTACTCGAAATACCATAGACAAGGTTTAGACTTTTCGGATCTCAAGAATGCTGCCAATTGATTCTAGCTTATACCATGAAGACTCTGATTTCAAGGAATTGAAGGCTCTGTTGTCAGGAGAGACAATCAAGCGCATGGACCAGGAATCCAAGAGATACGCATTCAAGCTTGTTTTCATGTAGAACGAAAGTGTTTGTCAGGCACGCGTTCATAGGTGAGAATGGTGATGAGTGTCACATAATCATCACATTCATCACGTTCTTGTGTGCGAATGAATATCTTAGAATAAGAATAAGCTTGAGTTGAATAGAAAAATAATAGTACTTTGCATTAATTCATGAGGAACAGCAGAGCTCCATACCTTAATCTATGGGGTGTAGAAACTCCACCGTTGAAAATATGATCAAGAGATCAAAAGTGATACAAAGATAGTCTCCAAAATGATCTCTAGGATTCTCTGAAATAAATCACTAAAAGTAGTTTTTATACTAAACTAGTCACTAAGGTTTACAGAAAATGAGTAACTAAGTGCAGATAGTGCAGAAATCCACTTCCAGGGCCCACTTGGTGTGTGCTTGGGCTGAGCATTGAAGCTTTCACATGTAGAGACTCTTCTTGGAGTTAAATGCCAATTTTGGTGCCAGTTTGGGCGTTTAACTCCAGCTTTTATGCTATTTCTGGCATTTAACGCTAGAATATGGTAGAAAGTGGGTGTTCAAATGCCAGTTTGTGTTATCAAAACTCAGAAAAAGTATAGACTATTATATATTTTTGGAAAGCTCAGGATGTCTACTTTCCAACGCAATTGAGAGCGCGCTAATTGGGTTTTTGTATCTCCAGAAAATTCATTTCGAGTGCAGGGAGGTCAGAATCCAACAGCATCTGCAGTCCTTTTTCAGCATCTGAATTAGATTTTTGCTCAGGTCCCTCAATTTCAGCCAGAAAATACCTGAAATCACAGAAAAATATACAAACTCATAGTAAAGTCCATAAATGTAAATTTTTCTTGAAAACTAATAAAAATATACTAGAAAGTAGCTAGATCCTACTAAAAACTACCTAAAAACAATGCCAAAAAGCGTATAAATTATCCGCTCATCACAACACCAAACTTAAATTTTTACTTGTCTCCAAGCAACTGAAAATAAAATAGGATAAAAAATAAGAGAATATACTATAAATTTCTAAATACCAATGAAACTTAGCTCCAATTAGATGAGCGGGACTAGTAGCTTTTTGCCTCTAAACAGTTTTGGCATCTCACTTTATCCTTTGAAGTTCAGAATGTTTGGCATCTATAGGAACTCAGAATCTAGATAGTGTTATTGATTCTCCTAGTTCAATATGTTGATTCTTGAACACAGCTACTTTATGAGTCTTGACCGTGGCCCTAAGCACTTTGTTTTCCAGTATTACCACCGGATACATAAATGCCACAGACACATAACTGGGTGAACCTTTTCAGATTGTGACTTAGCTTTGCTAGAGTCCCCAATTAGAGGTGTCCAGGGTTCTTAAGCACACTCTTTTTGCTTTGGATCACGACTTTAACCGCTCAGTCTCAAACTTTTCACTTGACACTTTCACGCCACAAGCACATGGTTAGGGACAACTTGGTTTAGCCGCTTAGGCCAAGATTTTATTCCTTTGGGCCCTCTTATCCATTAATGCTCAAAGCCTTGGATCCTTTTTACCCTTGCCTTTTATTTTAAAGGGTTACTGGCTTTTTCTGCTTGCTTTTTCTTTTTCTTTCTTTTTTTTCCTTTTATTTTCGCCATATTTTTTTTCGCAAGCCTTGTTTTTCACTGCTTTTTCTTGCTTCAAGAATCAATTTTATGATTTTCAGATTATCAATAACATTTCTCCTTTTTCATTATTCTTTCAAGAGCCAATAATTTTAACATTCATAAACTTCACTATAAAAAATATGCACTGTTCAAGCATTCATTCAGAAAGCAGAAAGTATTGTCACCACATCAAAATAATTAAACTAATTTCAAGATAGAATTTGAAATCATGCATTTCTAGTTCTTTTGTAATTAAAAACATTTTTCATTTAAGAGGGTGATGAATTCATAAGACATTCATAGCTTTAAGGCATAGACACTAGACACTAATGATCATGTAATAAAGACACAAACATAAATAAACATAAAGCATAAAGAACGAAAACAGAGAAAAAATTAAATAGACAAGGAGATTAAGGAACGGGTCCACCTTAGTGAGGGTGGCGTCTTCTTCCTCTTGAAGAACCAATGGTGCTCTTGAGCTCCTCTATGTCTCTTCCTTGCCTTTGTTGCTCCTCCCTCATAACTCTTTGATCTTCTCTAATCTCATGGAGAATGATGGAGTGCTTTTGGTGCTCCACCCTTAGTTGTCCCATGTTGGAACTTAATTCTCCTAGGGAGGTGTTAATTTGCTCCTAATAGTTTTGTGGAGGAAAGTACATCCCTTGAGGCATCTCAGGGATTTCATGTTGAGAAATGTCCTCATGCTCTTGTTGAGGTCCATGAGTGGGCTCTCTTGTTTGTTCCATCCTCTTTTTAGTAATGGGCTTGTCCTCCTCAATGAGGATGTCTCCCTCTATGACAATCCCAGCCGAATTGCAGAGGTGACAAATGAGGTGAGGGAAGGCTAACCTTGCCAAAGTGGAGGACTTGTCAGCCACCTTGTAGAGTTCTTGAGGTATAATCTCATGAACTTCCACTTCCTCCCCAATCATGATACTATGGATCATGATGGCCTGATCCACAGTTACTTCGGATTGGTTGCTAGTAGGAATGATAGAGCGTTGGATGAACTCCAACCATCCTCTAGCTACTGGCTTAAGGTCCGGTCTTCTCAATTGAACCGGTTTGCCTCTTGAGTCACTTTTCCATTGAGCTCCTTTCACACATATGTCCATGAGGACTTGGTCCAACTTTTTATCAAAGTTGACCCTTCTAGTGTAGGGGCGTGCATTTTCTTGCATCATTGGCAAGTTGAACGCCAACCTTACATTTTCCGGACTGAAATCTAAGTATTTCTCCCAAACCATTGTAAGCCAATTCTTTAGATTCGGGTTTATACTTTGATCATGGTTCCTAGTGATCCATGCATTTGCATATAACTCTTGAACCATTAAGATTCCGACTTGTTGAATAGGATTGGAGAGAACTTCCCATCCTCTTCTTCTAATCTCATGTCGGATCTCTGGATACTCACTCCTTTTGAGATTGAAAGGGACCTCAGGGATCACCTTCTTCTTGGCCACAACTTCATAGAAGTGGTCTTGATGGACCTTTGAGATAAATCTCTTCATCTTCCATGACTCGGAGGTGGAAGCTTTTGCCTTCCCTTTCCTCTTTTTAGAGGTTTCTCCGGCCTTAGGTGCCATAAATGGTTATGGAAAAACAAAAAGCAATGCTTTTACCACACCAAACTTAAAGTGTTTGCTCGTCCTCGAGCAAAGAAGAAAGAATGAAGGAGAAGAAGAAGAAAATGGAGGAGATGGAGGGTGAGGGTGAGTTCGGCCAAGGGGGTATAAGGTGTTTGTGATGTGTGAAATTGAAGGAGTGATGAGGGGTATATATAGGAGTGGGGGGAGGCTTGGTTCGTGTATTTGGGGTTGGGTTTGGGAGGGAAAAAGAGTTTTGAATTTGAAGGTAGGTGGTATTTTGGTGAAGGGTATTTGGGGAAGAGGGTAAGATTTGATAGGTGAAGGGTAATTGGAGAAGAGTGTTATGGAAAGGTGTGAAGAGGAGAAAAGAAGAGGTGGGGTAGGTGGGGATCCTGTGGGGTCCACAGATCCTGAGGGGTCGAGGACTTTAACATCCCTGCTCCATTTAGGCGTGCAAGACGCCCTTAGAGTGCAATTTGGCGTTAAACGCCAGATTGCTGCTTGTTTCTGGCGTTTAACGCCAGCTTTTCTCTCTTTCTTGGCGTTTAATGCCAACTTGGTGCCCTGTTCTGGCGTTAAACGCCAGTCTGGTGCCCATTTCTGGCATTAAACGCCCAGAATGGTGCCAGACTGGACGTTTAACGCCCATTCTGCTACTCTTACTGGCGTTTAAACGCCAGTAAGCTCTTCCTCCAGGGTGAGCTGTTTTTAATGCTATTTTTTATTCTGTTTTTGATTTTTCAGTTGTTTTTGTGACTTCACATGATCATCAACCTAAAGAAAACATAAAATAACAATGGAAAATAAATAGATATAATTAAATAACATTGGGTTGCCTCCCAATAAGCACTTCTTTAATGTCAATAGCTTGACAGTGAGCTCTCATGGAGCCTCACAGATAATCAGAGTAGGGTTGGAGCCTTTCAACACCAAACTTAGAGTTTGGTTGTGGCCTCTCAATACCAAACTTAGAGTTTGAATGTGGGGGTTTTGTTTGACTCTGTATTGAGAGAAGATTTTCATGCTTCCTCTCCATGGTTACAGAAGGAGAACCTTGAGTCTTGAATACAAGGTAGTCCTCATTCAACTTAAGGACCAACTCTCCTCTGTCAACATCAATCACAGCTTTTGCTGTGGCTAAGAAAGGTCTGCCAAGGATGATGGATTCATCCTCATCCTTCCCAGTGTCTAGGATTATGAAATCAGCAGGGGTGTAAAGGCCTTCAACCTTCACTAGCACGTCCTCTACTAGTCCATAAGCCTGTTTCATTGATTTGTCTGCCATCTCTAGTGAGATTCTTATAGCTTGTACCTCAAAGATTCCCAGTTTCTCCATTACAGAGAGTGGCATGAGGTTTATCTCTGACCCCAGGTCACATAGAGCCTTCTCAAAGGTCATGGTGCCTATGGTACAAGGTATGAAGAATTTTCCGAGATCCAGTTTCTTCTGAGGTAATGTCTGCCTCATTAATGCATTCAGTTCATTGGTGAACAAGGGGGTTCATCCTCCCAAGTCTCAGTACCAAATAACTTGGCATTCAGCTTCATGATTGCTCCTAGATATTTAGCAACTTGCTCTTCAGTGATGTCTTCATCCTCTTCAGAGGAAGAATATTCATTAGAGCTCATAAATGGCAGAAGAAAGTTCAATGGAATCTCTATGGTCTCTGTATGAGCCTCAGATTTCTTTAGTTCCTCAAAGGAAAACTCCTTTCTGTCCAGAGGACATCCCATGAGGCTTTTCTCACTGGGACTCACGTCCTCCTCACTCTCTCCAGGTTCGGCCATGTTGGTCATGGTTATGGCCTTGCACTCTCTCTTGGGGTTTTCTTCTGTATTGCTTGGGAGAGTACTGGGAGGAGTTTCAGTAATCTTCTAATTCAGCTGACCCACCTGTGCCTCCAAATTTCTAATGGAGGACCTTGTTTCATTCATGAAACTTAGTGTGGTCTTGGATAGATCAGAGACTATGGTTGCCAGGCCAGAATGGCTCTGTTCAGAGTTCTCTGTCTGTTGCTGAGAAAATGATGGAAAAGGCTTGCTATTGCTAAACCTATTTCTTCCACCATTATTATTGAAGCCTTGTTGAGGCTTCTGTTGGTCCTTCCATGATAAATTTGGATGATTTCTCCATGAAGGATTATAGGTGTTTCCATAGGATTCTCCCATGTAATTCACCTCTGCCATTGCAGGGTTCTCAGGATCATAAGCTTCTTCTTCAGAAGATGCTTCTTTAGTACTGTTGGATGCAGCTTGCAATCCATTTAGACTCTAAAAAATCATATTGACTTGCTAAGTCAATATTTTGTTCTGAGCCAATATGGCATTCAAAGTATCAATTTCAAGAACTCCCTTCTTCTGAGGCGTCCCATTGTTCACAGGACTCCTCTCAGAGGTGTACATGAACTGGTTATTTGCAACCATTTCAATGAGTTTCTGAGCTTCTGCAGGAGTTTTCAGATGAAGAGATCCTCCTACAGAATGGTCCAATGACATTTTTGACAACTCAGACAGACCATCATAGAATATACATATGATGCTCCATTCTGGAAGCATGTCAGTAGGACACCTTTTGATCAATTTCTTATATCTTTTCCAAGCTTCATAGAGGGACTCGCCTTCCTTTTGTCTGAAGGTTTGGGTTTTCACTCTAAGCTTGCTCATCTTTTGAGGTGGAAAGAATTTGGCCAAAAAAGTACTGACCAGCTTTTCCCAAGAGTTTAAGCTTTCCTTAGGTTGTGAATCTAACCATGTTCTAGCTCTGTCTCTTACAGTAAAAGGGAAAAGCATAAGTATGTAGACCTCGGGATCAACTCCATTGGTCTTGACAGTGTCACAGATTTGCAAGAATTCAGCTAAAAACTGATGAGGATCTTCCAATGGAAGTCCATGAAACTTGCAATTCTGTTGCATTAGAGAAACTAATTAAGGATTAAGCTCAAAGTTGTTTGCTCCAATGGCAGGAATTGAGATGCTTCTTCCATAGAAATTGGAAGTTGGTGTAGTGAAATCACCAAGCACCTTCCTTGCATTGCTGTTGTTGGGTTCGGCCATAGCTGTTTTCTCTGTTTTGAAAATTTCAGTTAGTTCCTCTTCAGAGTATTGTGCTTTAGCTTCTCTTAGTTTCCTCTTAAGAGTCCTTTCAGGTTCAGGGTCAGCTTCAACAAGAATGCCTTTATCCTTGTTCCTGCTCATATGAAAGAGAAGAGAACAAAGAAAATATGGAATCCTCTATGTCACAGTATAGAGATTCCTTTATGTGAGTAGAAGAAGAGAAGAATAGAAGAATGAGAAGAGAAAAATTCGAACACAGAGAAGAAGAGGGGGTTCGAATTATGAGTAGAAGAGAAATGTTAGTAGATAAATAAATAAATAGATAGAGATGAGATGGAGGGTTTTCAAAAATAATTAAAAAGAGAAGAAAAATATTTTTGTTTTTATTTAAAAAAAATCAGTTATAATTTGAAAATAAAAAAGAGAAACAAAATAAACTTTGAAAACTAATTAAATTATTTAATTAAAAAGATTTTTGAGAAAGTGGTTAGTGATTTTCGAAAATCAGAGAGAGAAAAATAGTTAGGTGGTTTTGAAAAAGATATGATTAAAACAAAAAACTTTTAAAATCAAACAAAAAGTCAAGTAGCTAATTGAAAAAGATTTGAAAATCAATTTTGAAAAGATAAGAAGTTAGAAAATATTTTGAAATTAAGTTTTGAAAAAGATATGATTGAAATTTATTTTGAAAAAGATTTGAAAAAAAAAATTAAAAAGATTTGATTTTTGAAATTAATGTTGATTACTTGACTAACAAGAAACAAAAAGATATGATTCTAAAATTAAAGATTGAACATTTCTCAATAGGCAAGTAATAACTTAAAATTTTGAATCAATCACATTAGTTGTTGGTAAAGATTTTGGAAAATATGAGATAAAAATAAGAAAAAGATTTTGAAAATCAATTTTTAAAATTTCAAAAAAAATGAAAGAAAAATGAAAAAGATTTGATTTTTGAAAAGGTTTTGAAAAGATAGGATTTTTAAATTGAAAATTTGATTTGACTCATAAGAAACAACTAAGTTTTTAAAATTTTTGACTAAGTCAACTCAAATATTCGAAATTTATGAGAAGAATAAGGGAAAGATATTTTTTTATTTTTGAATTTTCAATGAAGAAAGAGAAAAACAACAAAATGACTCAAAACATGAAAATTATGAATCAAAACAAGAAAAATATGTAAGAACACTTTGAATGTCAAGATGAACACCAAGAACACTTTGAATGTCAAGATGAATATTAAAAACATGTTTTTGAAAATTTTTAAGAAAAGAAACACATGCAAGACACCAAACTTAGAAATTTTCAATGTTTAGACACTAACAAATTGAAAATGCATATGAAAAACAAGAAAAGACACAAAACAAGAAAATGCAAAGATCAAATAAGGAAATCATCAAGAACAACTTGAATATTATGAAGACACATGCATGAGTTTTCGAAAATTTTAATGAAAATTAAAAATATGCAATTGACATCAAACTTAAAATCTGACACTCTACTCAAAGATGAAACACAAAATTTTTTGGTTTTTATGATTTTATTAATTTTTTTTTTTTGGATTTTTTGAAGATTATTTGGGAAAAGAAAACAAGGAATTCAAAATTCTTAATGAGAATTCAAGGAATTGTGCAATGTCAGTCTAAAACTCCGGTCCAGGAATTAGACATGGCTTACTAGCTAGCCAAGTTTTTAGTAAAAACTTCGGTCCAAAACACTAGACATGGTCAATGGCCAGCTAAGCTTTAGCAGATCATTACATTCAACAGCAAGGTTGATAGAAATCAACAAGCTCTTGTGATGATAAGTTGAAACCTCAGTCCAAAAGATTAGACATGGCTTCACAGCCAGCCAGACTTCAAAAGATCATCATAAAACTCTAGAGTTCGTTCTTAAAAATTCTGAAGACATAGAATAATTTATTTATATTTTTTTCGAAAATAAAAAGAATAAAAACAAAAAGCTTAAAATTAAAATAAAATTACATAATCTGAGCAACAAGATGAACCGTCAGTTGTCCAAACTCGAACAATCCCCGGCAACGGCGCCAAAAACTTGGTACGCAAAATCGTGATTATTCATTCCCTGGCTATAGCGCCAAAAAGTTGGTGTGGGAGAACGTGATCTCAAGACTTCTTCACAATTCCGTGTAACTGACCAGCAAGTGTACTGGGTCATCCAAGTAATACCTTACGTGAGTAAGGGTTGATCCCACAAAGATTGTCGGCTTGAAGCAAGCTATGGTCATCTTGTAAATCTTAGTTAGGTAGATTCAAATGGTTATGAGGTTTTGATAATTAAAATATAAATAAAATAGAAAATAAGATAGAAATACTTATGTAATTCATTGGTAGGATTTCAGATAAGCGTATGAAGATGCTTTGTTCCTTCTGAATTTCTGCTTTCTTATTGCCTTCATCCAATCATTCATACTCCTTTCCATGGCAAGCTGTATGTTGGGGATCACCGTTGTCAATGGCTACCGTCCGTCCTTTCAGTAAAAATGGTCCAAATGCGCTGTCACCACACGGCTAATCATCTGTTGATTCTCACTCATGTTGGAATAGGATCCATTGATCCTTTTGCGTCTGTCACTACGCCCAACACTCGTGAGTTTGAAGCTCGTCACAGTCATCCTATCCCAGATCCTACTCGAAATACCACAGACAAGGTTTAGACTTTCCAGATTTCAAGAATGCTGCCAATTGATTCTAGCTTATATCACGAAGACTCTGATCTCAAGGAATTGAAGGCTCTGTTGTCAGGAGAGACAATCAAACGCATGGACTAGGAATCCAAGAGATACGCATTCAAGCTCGTTTTCATGTAGAATGAAAGTGTTTGTCAAGCACGCGTTCATAGGTGAGAATGGTGATGAGTGTCACATAATCATCACATTCATCACGTTCTTGTGTGCGAATGAATATCTTAGAATAAGAATAAGCTTGAGTTGAATAGAAAAATAATAGTACTTTGCATTAATTCATGAGGAACAGCAGAGCTCCACACCTTAATCTATGGGGTGTAAAAACTCCACCGTTGAAAATACATAAGAACAAGGTCCAGGCATGGCCAAATAGCCAGCCCCCCTAAACGTGATCAAGAGATCAAAAGTGATACAAAGATAGTCTCCAAAATGATCTCTAGGATTCTCTGAAATAAATCACTAAAAGTAGTTTTTATACTAAACTAGTCACTAGGGTTTACAGAAAATGAGTAACTAAGTGCAGATAGTGCAGAAATCCACTTTCAGGGCCCACTTGGTGTGTGCTTGGGCTGAGCATTGAAGCTTTCACGTGTAGAGACTTTTCTTGGAGTTAAACGCCAGTTTTGGTGTCAGTTTGGGCATTTAATTCCAGCTTTTATGCCAGTTCTGGCGTTTAACGCCAGAATAGGGTAGAAAGTGGGCGTTCAAACACCAGTTTGCGTTATCAAAACTCGGACAAAGTATGGACTATTATATATTGCTAGAAAGTCCAGGATGTCTACTTTCCAACGCAATTGAGAGCGCGCCAATTGGGTTTTTGTAGCTCCAAAAAATCTATTTCGAGTGCAGGGAGGTCAGAATCCAACAACATCTGCAATCCTTTTTCAGCCTCTGAATCAGATTTTTGCTCAGGTCCCTCAATTTCAGCCAGAAAATACCTGAAATCACAGAAAAACACACGAACTCATAGTAAAGTCTAGAAATGTGAATTTTTCTTGAAAACTAATAAAAACATACTAGAAAGTAGCTAGATCCTACTAAAAACTACCTAAAAATAATGCCAAAAAGCGTATAGATTATCCGCTCATCATTCTATAAA
Source organism: Arachis ipaensis (assembly GCF_059453495.1). Lineage (NCBI taxonomy): Eukaryota > Viridiplantae > Streptophyta > Magnoliopsida > Fabales > Fabaceae > Arachis > Arachis ipaensis. Next base: position 18,977,463 of record NC_142439.1, read on the forward strand.
ACCTCTGTGTTCTAATTTCCTTCTTCTGTTATTAATTGTTGGATCCACTGCAATTTGGTTTGAGCTTGTTGTGGTTGAAGTGCCAATAGAATATGGTGGTTCTGTATCCACGATTCTCCCCAAATACCCATATTAGTGCATCTCCCAACCTACTAGAAAATACTTTTTTCTATGATTTCCTTCCTTCTTCTAATAGGCTCCTCCACCTCAAGATGGGTTTGGACCTGTTTTAGCTTGGAGAAAAGTTGAAAATCTAAAATATTTACCTTTTTAAACATTGAAAATCAAAGAATCAGTTATTATCATTAGTCTTCAGCCCTGTTTTTCAAGTATTGCCAAGTTGAATGCCTTCAAGTATTTGAATCCTAGCCCACCTTGCTTCTTATCCCAATATAAAGTATCCCATTTCCACTGCATCCTCCTTTCACCTTGTTTTTGACCCTACTAAAATTGCATCAACTGTCTCTGAATATCATCAATGAGTATTTTGAAAAGTTTAAAAACATCAAGAATATAAACAGAAATTGCAGATCCCACTGACTTAATAAGAATTTCTCTGCTGCTTGTTTAAAGTAAGCCACATTTTCAGTGCTATAATTTATTTGTCACCTTGTCTTTTATGTAGCTAAAAGTCTCCTTCTTTGACCTACTCACCACCGATGGCAGCCCTAAGTACGTATCTTGAGAGCCAATATGAGTGACTCTTCAAAATAGTAGATAGAGTTGTCCTTTCTTATTGAGGAGTATTAGAACTAAAAAACACTGATGACTTGTTCAGGTTAACCTCCTGTTCACTGATCTCACTATAAGCCTGCAATATCTCCATTAGGTTCTTGCATTCCTAGGTATTTTCCTTACAGAATATGATGTAATCATCTGTAAAAAAAAGATGACTGATGGTTACGCATCTACTGTTCAATTTGAGGCATAAGATAACACTATTCTATTCTCCTCTGTGGAGCAGATGGGAGAGATCCTCTGCACAAATAAAAAATAGATAGGGAGAAAGATGATTCCCTTGTTGAAGTCTTCTTGTAGGCCTAAAAAGATCCTGAAGTTGTCCATCCACAGTAATAGAGTAGGATACAGTAGAAACACATTCCTGCAACCAGCCAATCCATCTATCACAAAAGCCCATCTATGTCATCATTCTCCATAAATAACTCCACTCCACTCTATCATAGGCCTTACTTATATCAAGTTTCATAGCTAAGTCACAATTTTCAAACCTTTTATTCTTTAAAAAATGCATCTATTCATGAGAAATTAACACATTATCACTAATCAATCTTCCACGAATAAATGTACTTTGATTTTCACTAATAATCTCATTCATGATAAATTGCTTTTTATGAACGAGCACCTTAGAAATGATTTTATAGAAAACTGAACTCAAACTTATAGGTCTAACCTGAGACATTAAGGATGCACCTTGAGTTTTTGAAATCAAACAAATATGTGTACAGTTAAAGGCCTTTAATCTCTTTCCCCTCCCCCCTACCCCCTACCCCCACCCAAGCAAAAAAGCTTGTCATCGCTGTCACTACATCATTTTTAATTAAGTTCTATTGGACCTGAAAAAATTTTGCAGTGAATCCATCGTCCTCTGGGACAGAGTATGGGTTAATAGAAAGGACTGCTAACTTTATCTCTTTTTCATTAACTGGCCTTGTGAGATTTCGATTGATACTGGGGCGCTATTTTCCTAGGGATTCCTTTAATTTCTGCACCTTTATCCCTGGGGTTTGAAGTTGTAAATAGTTGCTCAAAATGATTTTGGGCAATCTCTCCTATTCCAGCAACATCTGTTCAAAAACCCCATTCACCGTCTTCTAATTTCAACTGTTTATTCTTTTTATTTTTGATTTGGACTTTTGTGTGAAAGAATTTAGTGTTCTTGTTCCCCCTATTTTTAGTTATTGGATCATAAATTTCTCCTTCTAATATCTCTCCTTTCTTAGATAAGCCTCCTCCAACTATTCTTCTAGTGACCGAATTAGCAATCCATTGTTCTACTCGCTGCTATTTTTCTCATGTTCGATCTGACCCCGAAAAGCTTGTATTCTTAGTTTGGAATTACTAGTGCCCTGTTTCTCCCACTCAACCATGCGATGCCTGAAGTTCTTTAATTTTGAAAAAAGAACAAACATAGGTGAACCTATAATGCTCCCCTTCCAAACCTCTTCAGCTATTTTTCCGATATCACCATTCTTATACCAGCTTTTCTGTCACTTGAATCTCCTTTTGAATCTGCCTTGTTCTTGATCTGAGATGACCAGCAAAGGCTTGTGGTAAGAACCATGGTCTTCAAGGCGAAGAACTGTGGCTTTTGGATAATCACGTAGCCACTGTATAGGCACTAAACATCTATCCAGTCTCTCTTGCACTAAAATCTCTCAAAACTACCTGTTAGTCCATATAAACGGACTTCCTTCATATCCCACATTCACTAGGCCTCCATCATTGATAAAAGTATTAAATCTTTTAATAGAAGATGTTATTTTCATCTTTCCACCTTCTTTCTCATGATACACAGCAATTGCATTAAAATTACCAAAAATCATAACATAGTGTCCCTTCACCAATTAAATTAAGTAACTCTCCGAATTGCTGATTTCTACGTCTTTTTTCACTATGTAAATGGACAACAAAGATTAATCAATATTTCATCAAAATCGAATCTTTTCACTTGAACTGAATATAGTATTCTATGTCATTCTCTACTATCACTGAAGTTTCTTTCTTCCAAGCTAACGCTAGACCACCTGCCAGTCCTTGTGGTTCTATACAATGCACTTTTTCAAAACCAACTTTCATATATTGAGTAACTACATGCAAGGCATTATTTTTAATTTCATAAAGAAATAATACTTCGGGAGAATGAGACTTTTTAATCTTTTAGATGTTGTAAATTATCAGATTTTTTCAAAATTTGACAATACATAGCCATCTTCATACTTTTTAGGGTGTTAAATGTGGGTTGGCACCCTCCCCCATCAGCATCCAAAACTCATCAGTCACGCACTAATTTTTAGTCGAGTTATCTCCCTCCAATTCTATTGTTCTTCTCTTTTCTCCTGAAATACTCTCCGAAGACTCTCTTTTCCTCCTAGCTAGCTTTTTTTAGTTGAATCTTCTTTTTATTTTTCTCAGCAAAAGGTAAATTTTGGGCAAAGCAGAAAATATTCATACTATCCCCCAAGGACGGATGTATGTATATAAGTGTGGGGGCAATCGCCCCCACTACGATTTGAAATTTTTTTGAGTAATATATGGTAATAATATTTATTTGTCCTACTAAATTATTAAATTTGACCCCACAATAATTTTTTACTCAACTTTTAGTACTTCATAGTCAATTTAAAATTTTCATATTAGATGTTATTAGAATGATCAATTCTCAATTTAAATGAAATTTGTGTTTTTTCTTAGAAATCAACTCAAAATAGTGTTATTTATCTTTTTTTTATATTAGTTTTAATTTTTTTTTTTTGTAACTACATTAATTGAAAGAACTTTTTCAACTATAAATCTCAATAAGAATTGACTTCTAATTGTATAAGAAGTAAATTTTTAAATAAGTATTTACTTATATATATGTAAAAGAAATACTACACATCCAAATTTTTTTATGAACTAAGTCTAACCAAGTTAAACAATAAAATTTGAAATAATATTAGTCATAACTGATTTTTGTTGTCTTAGACAAATTTGATTGGACTTGGTTAACAAAAAAAATATGAATATGTAGCATTATCCTATATAAAAAGACAAATATTTATAAGGGTAAAGTATATTTTTTGTCCCCAAAGTTTGGAAAAAGTTTTAAAAATACCCCTAAGTTTTATTTTGTTTCAATTTTGTCCCAAAAGTTTTTGATTTGCATCAAATATACTTTCGGAGGCTAAATTTTCAAAAAAATTAAGACCAATATAACAATAATGCATAAAAATTATGCTTGATTTGCTTGTGTTGAGGGGTTGTTCTTATGAAATTGTTGTTCAATCGATCTTAAATTTTTTGAAAAATTAGCCGTCAGGGGTATATTTGATGCAAATCGAAAATTTTTGGGACAAAATTGAAACAAAATAAAACTTAGAGATATTTTTAAAACTTTTGTCAAACTTTAAAGACAAAAAATATACTTTATCCTATTTATACATGATTATTTTAGTATTTTAATTTGTAAAATTAGATATTATAAAAACTAGTTATGTTATATTTACATCGAAAATAACTACCTAAATATATATATTGAAATAAAAAATACACATTAAAAATAAATTAAACAATATATATATTTATATACGAATACATAATTAAACAATATATATATTTATATACGAATACATAATGATTAATAAATAATTTGATAACTAATTTTTATGTATACATCATATTTTTATTATAAAAATTATTATTATATTATATTTTTATTATCACATTATCAAAATTTTCTGAACGGATATCCCCCACTACTTTTGCAACCTTGCCCTCCACATGTTGCCCATTATAGGTTATGGCCAATATGTCGTTATCACTTATCTTCATTAACGACTTCACTTCCTTCAGCCCCTCTTTTTCTCTATCCACCTTTTTTGAAATTTGAATATGTTCTGTTCTTTCAGTGAAGGTCTTTGTGGAGGTTACTTCTACTTGATCAGCCTTCCTTTCTTCTCCATGGATAATTTTGCAAAGCTTCCCAATAAACTGACTGGGATTGGCCTATGGAATTTGTCACTTTGCACCGGATCAGTTTTTGGTCTATTAGCGTTGTTGTTCTCCTTGTCTTTATTCAAACGTCTGCCAGTTTGTTCCGCCTTTAACCACGAGCCCCATCGTTTCTCTTTCACTCCTCCATTCGCCGTATCATGTAGCATCACACTACATACTCTTTGTTCATGACCAAGATGACCACAATAGTTGCGGAAACAGCCAAGCCTCTCATATTTCACCACAAATTCCATAATCTTTTTATTTAGTCCGACAATCTTGATATCACGCTTAATTGGTTTTGTAGCGTCAATCAAAACTTGGGCTTTGAGAATTCTGGTTTCTCTTCCTCTTACACTAAAGCAATCTACATCAATTACTTCCCCAAAACTCCTAGCAATCTTCCTTTCCAGATCCTTGGTTTTAAAATGTTATGGGATACCCCAAAATTGGATCCATATTGGACCAAGGTCAAATCAAATCTCTCTCCATTATCCTCCTTCTTCCACCTTTTTAAATGGACAATGTAATTTTTAAAAAGCCAAAGAACTCCCGGTTCAATTCGAATCATATCCACTTCATTGCTAAAAAAAATTGAAATACATTATCTTCGGGATCCATTACTTTAAAACCTTCTGGTTGGGACCAGATTACTTCTAGTGCTGCTTTCAATGTACCAACGCTAAACTTTCTATCGACTAAGATTCTACCTATAAGACTCCGAGAGGATATTTGTAAGCTTTCGGCTATAACCTCCTCATCGAAGTAGATAATATCTTCCTCCTCTATTTCTTCCCTTATTTTCTTCTCACGCCTACCATCACTTGCATCTGTCACAATCTCTAAACGAAGCACTCTGACTAGTTATTGACTTAAAAGACTACCTTATTAAATGAAAAAGGAACTTTCTTAAAAATTTTAGCAGAGTACAAAAATCTAAGTGGCACAACATGCGTGAATTGTTAAACTTATATTTTCACATAAAAATTATTCTAATCATATTCACGTGAATTTCTCTCTAAGTAAATAAGAAGAATAATTTAATCCAGGAGAATATTAGAGAAAGAGAAATTCAGATCTCGGATATATATAATGAAATACGATAACCAGTACTAATATTACTATTTATACTATTTATTTTCTCCTATAATTAAGAATGTTAAGAACCAAAAAGGTATTAGCCAAAAATCAGCCAAATACCTTTGGGTGAATCCAAAATTTCTACGAGTTAATCCTATAACAATCCTTTAAAAGAAGGTTTATGCCGTAGTGATTAATCCTATGTGGCATCCTCACGATTTTTTTCAAATTTTTAATGTATGATCTTTATTACAATAACACCCCATTATCAAACCATCCTCATTCCACATTTTCACTACTCCTCTGAACATTGTGCTTGAGTTTTCTATCCCCTTTTTCTCCGTTTGCTTTACATGTACACAACCTGATATTTCAAATTTCAAAATTTGAATTCAAAATCAAAATTAAAAAGGGAATTCTCTCCATTTTTTGTTTTCAGTTTTATTTCTTCCTCCTCTTCTTCGGTTCTTCTCCTTCACCTTCTTCACCTTCAGTTCCTCTTTCTTTTTTCCTCTTCCGTTCACTGATTCTGTTTTTGTATAATCTTCTTAATTTAAGTTGGAGGTGGAGATTAGACGTCATGTACGCACTAAGGCAGAGTTACGGCGGTGGATGAGATTGCGACCGCTATGGTGGTGGATCATAATATGGCGGTGGTGTTGTAGTGGGTGCAGTGGAGTTTGTGGTGGTCATCGAGGATGTGGTGATGGATACAGAGGAGGCAGCGGTGGAAGAGAGCAAATCGATGGAAAGTACTAAGTAGCGCGGCCACATAGAACACATGCAATGACACTATGAAAGAGAGCACAACAGGTTATTTTCCCTATTCATCTTCATTTTCAAATTTCAAGACTTTCTGATGTCTGTCCTTTTTCCGTTTTTTCAAATTTTAATTCCAACTAAATCTGCATGTAATTTGAAATTCAAATTTGAATTTTAAATATGCACAACCTTATCAAGCATTCAATCCATCTCTAAGATAATCAACTTTCGATTTTCTTCTTACCATAACCGTCTTTCTTTCTCTATCTTCTCTCATGTCTTTCTCTCCTAGATCTATATATATCTCTGCATCACTTTTTTTTTCTTATATTTTTGTTCTCTTTGTCAAGCGAAGAGTTCTTGATGGTATTATGGCACGGTGTTTGTTGCAGGGAAGTAGAGGAATGAAGTAGAGACACGACATGGAGGAGCGAGAGATGCATACTGGCGTCGACAACAATGGGCATACAATTTGGTGCGGCTGAGATGATTCGGATGGCGATAACACGGCACGGAAGAGAAGTCAGTTGCAGCACCGGAAGCGACCAGCAACGGTCTTGGTGCGATGATTCTGTATGCTCTGCTTATGTAAGTAGTCGTTGTCTTCTTCAAATGAAAGTATATATAAGATTTCTAATTTTATCCCTACTCATACTCCTCTTTGTTTTTATAATATTATCTTTTATATAAACTGTACTTTCTATGATGAAGTTAAGTGTGTTCCTTATTATTTGATCTGATGTATATGTTCTAATTTCGGTAAGATTTGAAATGTTACTGATGTTGTGCAGACGCGTCTTTGTCTGGTGTGGAGCTGTTGATGCAGAAAATCCAGAACCTCATTGTTGTTGCCGGGATTCTATTTGCATTTCGCCTAAATTTCATTAACCTCTCTCCCTCTTATATTCAATTTACATCCAATATAGAAAACCAAATCAGATTTCAAAGTAATGCAGCATGAAGTATTCATTTTTCCTTTAGTTTTTGATGTCTTGGCTTTTGTATTTTCAGAGTAATTTAGGAACTAAGGCAAAAGAAGGTCCTGCTGTGTAGCTACTATGGAAGGTTTGCATCCACCCACTCTATTGTGTTTTTATTAGTTCTTTTTTTGTTCAATTGCTTAAATATGTTTTTTGCTTTTGCTTATTATTATACTTCTACTTATTATTACCTTATCTATCCTCCTTCCTCTCAAGTTTGGCTATGTTCTTCACTCTTCAGGGTGGTAGTTTCAATTCTCAATTTTTGGGTCTTTTCCCTTCTAAAACTGAGTTAATTTCTTAGAGGAAATTCTCCTTTGTCGCTGTATCTGAGATATTATACGTATATATCTTTTCATTCATAATTAAAGCTTATTCGTGAAAATAGTATTATCCTATGAACTACAATTTTTATATTATGCATTTGAACAAGATTTTGAAGTGAAACAAGTCCAAGTTATGTTGTACATATGGCAACGACACATTCCATTTTAATCATCAAGTATTAATTATAGACATACTATGCTTAGATTCACCGTCTTTAGAAAATTTGTTGATGAACTAAATTCCCATTTTTGACATGGTCGAGATTGAACCACTTATTGTTGCCCTGCAACTTTGAAGTCTAGAAAATAAAATAGTGATACCAATTACTTTTGATATGATTGGTTAATGCCTTTCTTTTAAGTCTTAACTTTGGATGGTTTGTTCATCATAAATTCATAGTCTTTTCTTGAACTCTATTTTTTTTGGCTGTCCTTAATGTTTATGAGTCTTTTTGGACTATGTTTATGAGTTTGTTTAACTTATAAACTTAATTCTTTTTGAAGAAAAATTCACGTTTATCTCTTTTTTTCTTTTTATTTTTTTACATAATTAAAATAGTGTCTAGAAAATATTCTTGGTGCTTTTAGTTTTTCTCTCTTATCACAGTGAACGATTTATTTCGTGTATAACTTTCAAGTAAGTATTTGCCTTGATTACTATTTTGATATCTATACAGTATATCCAAAGTCATATAAGCCTTCGACTTTTTTTGTCTTCTCCGGTGGTTAGCTAGACATGGAAACTACTTACCACAGTTGTGAAAAATAATTTGTTTATCGGTTGGAGTTGTAGCAATAACTTTCGATTAAGATTTAAGACATACCATAACACGTTATCTTTTGGCAATGTCATATAATACAACTTAAAATAGTTCAACAGAATAATTGATTATATGTTGAATCTGTTTTAGACCAATTTTTGGCACATGTAGGTTATCAAGTTTCTAGCTTCCCTTCTATTGCTTTTTCTATTTTTTTTTTCCAAATTCATTTGACCCTTTATATGATATTAATAATTTCATTAGTTGATTATAGAAAGACAAAAGGTCAAATTTAATGGTTTTGAATTCCAATCTCTTTGAGGAATGGCCTAATTTTATTGCTTCTCAATTTTAGTATTTGTTTGAAGAATTTTTTTACGCATCGAAGTGTTGGAGTTAAATTTTGATTTATTTCTAATAGTGATGTAAATGTTAGTATCACCACTATCTTGAACATATTATATATAAGGTATTTTCATAATTGCTATTCAGTAATTTTTCTTTTTCATGTTTCTATTGTTCATTATTTTCTTCTGATTTTGAATTTAGTGTTAATTCTGGTCCACAACGTCAACTCTTCTGATAAGATGCCTCTTGGTCTCTGATTTTTAATGTAGGCTGTCTTTAGATTGACACAACTAGATAGAGTAGCAGAGTATTTATCACATCATATTAGGGAGCATCATGAATAATGAGTAAGTTTAATTCAATAATTAGTTCTCATCAACTATGGCTCTTTTCATATTTATGTGTGATGGTTCTTTGGAAGAATCTAAATTTTATTGTTGATTAGGTTTATATCGATTCTTGATTTTTTTTTTTTTTTGAGGAAAAAGTATTACATAATTATTTTTTTTCTTTGGATATCATTACTCTGTTCATGATTTTTGGAATGGGGTACTTTTGTTGTCTATTGTGTGCCACAAGCTTTAATGCTATTTGTTGCTATGGTAAATACAAAAAACTAAGCTTTGTGGCTAGAGAGTAGTAATAATTATAAGAATTTTGTTGTTATTTTTCATGATTAATTTTATATCTCATTCTTAGATGTGTTTCTAGGTTGGTTGATATGGATTCTATAGCATAGCCATACCAACATCGCTCACTTTTAACCTTACAACTTCATCTAATACTTTTAGAAGGACCCTGAAGGTGATGGGAGTTCTGCCGTGCACATTTATTGCAAAGAATTGAATAACCTCATGTTGGAGGTTTTGAAAAGAGGGCTGAGAATGAAGGAAAATGGAGTGTTGGTATCTGACAAGACCATGTAGAGGAAGCTGCAAAAGTTTTGGAGCCACTAAGGGCACCCAACTCTTATACTAAGATAACTCTTATACTAAGATAGTTTTGGCTTGAAGCTGCTCGCATTGTTGAATTCCATTCAAATGTCAAACTGGACAGAAGCTCTTGAAGTGATGATTATATTCCCTTTTGTACTAGAAGATTATGTTTGAAGTTATCTTAGCCTGTTTTTCATGATCTAACCAAAGATAGAGTGGTAACTTATAATATGCGGTCAAACTTTTTTAAGTAGTTCTATTATTTTAAATGTTTTACCTGCTTAATTTTGCACATTTTTTTACATATTTAATTTTGCACCTTTATTTTAATATTGATAAAGTATAGATAGATGTGATTGGTCCTCTAATAATTACTAACTTAATCATTTTAACTTAAAACACTTCAATAATGGCCCTAAAATGGGCCTTTAAATTCTTCTAATCAATTAAAAGGGCATTTGGAAGTTGGAATCACCTAACAGGAACAATGCATACCAAGTTCTTATGGAATCTCCTTCTCATGGAGTTCTTAACTTCATAGTTCACATCTTTTTATGGAGATATTGATGACTTAGTGTAACTATCAGTTTATGACTTAGTATAACTATTAGTTTTTGAATCGCCTAAAAAATTAAGAAACCCTTTATCTTTTGTTTACTACTAATAATAATTATAATAAATATGATTATTAATTAATATTAAATAAGAATTTCTCTAACATCTTTTTTTTAGTATTTCTCAAGGTATGATTAATGAGGAATTTATACATTTTTATTAATTAGAATAGTTTGAAAATATTGGTCTTTTTGGTAAACAATTTTCACATAAAGCCTTGCTTTTTGTTGAAGTTCCTCGACTTAATAGCAACAATATTGTTTCATTAAAACCACCATCAGTAAAGAGTTTGACAACATTTGTTTATAAGGTAATATCAAGTTTGACAATGGTTAGAAAGAGTTCTACAAAGCATACAAGTTGGAACAATTATTTGTTACATTATCAAGGGTCAAATAAAAAAGAGGTATTATAATTCTTAATCAAATAAAAAAGAGACATTATACTGCTTATTCAAAACAATAGTTTGATGCCCAACAGCAGTACTATAAAGTTTAAATGTAATATTTAACAGAGGTCTTTAATAATATTGCATGATGTGATACTTAGCTTTATTTATTTTTGTTCACATACAACGACAATACACGATATATTTTGTCATTTTTTGGTATTTTGTGACTCTTTTGAATAAAAGTTATGTACATATATGTGAAATTACTTTTTACTTTGTTCGTGCCTTTTAGTAAGTGCTTTGAATCTAAATATCATGGTTTTAGACCTTTTTTCAATAAAAAAAATAATAACTGATAATACGAAGTTAATCTTCTTAAGAACAAACCCTATTAGCTTTGATGTGTGAGAATATTTGTTGTTCGTTTTTGAAGAAAAAAAATTGATAAAAATTTATTTCATGTTTATATGTCCAAGTAGTCATATAAAGACTAAGGAAGGATAATCATTTTTCATCTTATAGTAATTTTGTTTGATTGAATATGATTGTTTATTTTTAATCATTTTTTATTTGGAACTGTTTTTCAACATTTGAGTTTTTGGTATCGAAGCTTTTAAAAGTATTTTTTTTTTGTCTTAAAAAGGAGAAAAATTAAAGAAGAACAATGAATTTAGTACATAAGAGTTTTGAAACAAATGTAAAAATTAAAAAATAATGAAAATTATGGGATTATTTTGTATAGTTTTCATTATTTGAAAAAAAAAATTAACTTTATTATTGTAATGCAAATTGGGTTGTATTTTAACTTTAGATTTTTTTAGTATTTGTATTGATTCGTAAACTTTTTTTTATATGAGACTTTAATATTAAATTATTTTGTTCACAACTTCATTATATAATTATATTATAATGTATTTATTATAATTAAGTCATATTTTTTATTTAATTTTATTTACTTTTACAATTTTTTTTAAAAGTAAAATCACATATTCAGGGACGAATCCAGAAATGATATTATGGAGGGGCCAATAACACATATAATATTAAAAATTATGTAAAAAAATTATATAATATAAGATGTATTATAAAAATATACGGATAGAGAATATATTTTAAAATAAAAAAATATGTGTATATTTTTTACTAACGAAGTGGTCGATTCTTCGTATCATAAAATTCACCGATAATAGAATTTGTGTCAAAATTTTCAATAATTTTCTTTTCAATATAATTAAAAGACAATTAGCAAGAAATTCATCTTTTTTTTTTGTTTCTAAGTTATTTTTCATAATATTCATAGTTGAAAAAGATCTCTTAATTGTAGCAGTTGAAATAGAGAGAATTAATACCAAACGAATAAAAAAAACGGCCACAAGAAGAAAAAGAATTCACTTTATGAGATTTAAAAATTTTTATTTAATTAAAAAATATTAGTAATAATATCTTTTTCAGATTTTTTTAATATTGTTACTTATTTTTTAGATATTAAAAATTATTAATATTTAAATTAGACTGAACTTTTATTTATATTAGACTAAATACTAAATATTTTTTTAAAAAAAATTAAATTATACATAATAACTTATTACTATTAAAAAAAGTTGGGGGGCCGAGGCCGCCACTCACCCCCTTATGTCCGTCCCTGCACATATTCTTATTCTTATGATCTAATTTAATATATATATATATATATATATATATAAAATAAAAGTCTATATCAAGTCTTTAATCTAATAATATTTTAATATTAAATATTTTTATTATAATTATGATACCCGTGCATCGCACGGGCACTTCTCTAGTATATATGGATGTTTCTTCTGTTAAGTATCGGAATGTTTCTTTTTCATACTAAATGGATGTTCTTTTCTATATTTTTTAAATTTTTTTATATTGCAAATATGAATATTTCTATTTCTTTAAGAATTTCATATATTTTTTTTAAATTTTATAGATATTTAATTATTTTTGCTAAAATATAATTAGATGTTTCTTTTGTTAAGTATTAGGATGTTTTTTTTCATACTAAATGAATGTTTTTTTTATATTTCTGTAATTGTTCAATTTTAGCTAAGATCAAGTGTGTAGTTTACAATCTCTTTAATTATCAAAACGACACCTAAATATCCACCAAACTATAGGAGAACGAAATGCGCATTCCCCCTACTCATCATCAAGAAGATCTGAGGAATATCAACACCCTTCATGAACCACAAGAAATCCGACACGTTGAACTTCCCGCTCAGCTCCACCGTGTCCTCCCCCACCTTTCTCAGTGCCTCCGCTTCTCCTCCCCTTTCAGAACAGCTCTTCTGCATCATCGTCATCATCGATATCACGTTGTTGGTCAGCATTATGAGTTCTGCCCCAATATCCACGGCCTCACCGGCCAACCCTTTCTTCGCCAAATCGCTAAGGAACCTCTTCCTCTCTTGCTGCCTCACGTGGAAGAGCTGGTGGAGCATTTTGCCGCCCAGGAGTTCCGACATGCACACCTTTTTCATGAACTTCCAATAGGATCCGTACAGGGCGAACACGAAGTCCTTGAATCATAGGATAGGCTTTCCGCAGCTACGGTTTATGTGTTGGGGGGGGGGGGTTGGAGAATGAGGTTTCGTGGATTTTGATGAACTCTCTTGCGACTTCAGCGGTGGAAGCCATGACGCAAGGCGAAGAGGGTTGAGAGAGAGAGGGGTAGGTAGGTTAATGTGAGAGAGGAGAGGAAGGTTTTTATAAATTTTAATTAGGTTTACCTAATCAATTTTAAACTTTTTAAATTTTAAATTTAAAAAATTTAAAATTAATTAATTATTAATATAAATTAATGTGGTTTTGTTTAATTTTTGACTGGTAAGCTTTTGGTTTCATATACTTTTCCTTAAGTTTATCTTTAATTACCTACGTGTTTTTTTTAACGTTACAAACTTACAATTACCTACACTGGATACAAAAGTGACATTTTATTACGTACTAGTGATTTGTTACTATTTTATGTGTTACTAAGAGCCCCATAATATATTTGGGAGTATATAAACCCTTATAAGTACTGAATAATTTTGATCCTTACGAATGATTGAGTTAAATTAAATTAAACCCACTCAATTTTGATACAAATTGATCTAACCTATCTGAAGCATAATTACTTAGACTTCAATAAACCTCTAATGTTAGGGATTTAAATAAAAATAAAAATAAAATCATATTGAAAAAAATAAGTGACTAATATTTTTTTATATATCTACTTTGTATTTGAGCAAACATTAATCAGTTTTCTATTTTTTTCACTTAAATATTAGTCCCCTAATATTCCTTCCATATTTATATCCAAGAGCGTCTTTGAAATTTTGTAACAATCTATGAAGTATAGATATTTTCATGAGTTATTATATTTGTGTATCGAATACATTTTAGATACAGTATTTGTTCGATACGTGTGTCTTCTATATCTAATCATGTTTTAATTAAAAAATTAAAAATGCTTCGGACACGTTTAGACACATCTAAATATTATCACGTGTCAGCGTATCTAATCTTAATTTTAACATGTATTCTTGAAATAAGTTTAAAAATATTATATATACTAACCACTAGTATTTCTTAAAGATTTTAAAAATAATTGTTTGCATTCGACCCTAATAAATAATTATCTATCTTTGATTATTTATATATTTTGTTGAATTAGAATTATATTTGAAAATCAAGTTTTAATAATGATGTACGCGAAATTTAGTTAAAATTTATAATTAGGAAAACAATAATTACAACTTATTTAGCGACCAATTTTGAGATTTTGAAGTAAGATACGATTTGACGACCGATTTAGCGACTAAAGTGTTGGTCGCCATTTAGTGACCAATTGATTAACAACTGCTTTAGCGATTGGTGCACGAAATTGTGATCATCAACAATGGCGCCAAAGACTTGGTGCTCTCAAACGTGAATCACACTTTGTCACAACTTCGCACAACTAACCAGCAAGTGCACTAGGTCGTCCAAGTAATAAACCTTACGTGGGTAAGGGTCGATCCCACGGAAATTGTCGGCCTGAAGCAAGCTATGGTAACCTTGTAAATCTCAGTCAGGCAGATTCAAATGGTTTTAGAGATTTGATAATTAAAAGATAAATAAAACGTAAAATAAAGATAGAGATACTTATGTAATTCATTGGTGAGAATTTTAGATAAGCGTATAGAGATGCTTTTGTTCCTCCTGAACCTCTGCTTTCCTGCTGTCTTCACCCAATCCTTCATACTCCTTTCCATAGCAAGCTGTATGTTGGGCATCACCGTTGTCAATGGCTACATCCCGTCCTCTCAGTGAAAATGGTCCAATGCGCTGTCACTGCATGGCTAATCATCTGTCGGTTCTAGATCATATTGGAATAGGATTCAGTGATCCTTTTGCGTCTGTCACTACGCCCAGCACTCGCGAGTTTGAAGCTCGTCACAGTCATCCCTTTCCAGATCCTACTCGGAATACCACAAACAAGGTTTAGACTTTCCGGATCTCAGGAATAGCCGTCCATGGATTCTAACTTATACCACGAAGATTCTAATATCTCGAACTCGGTCCCCTGTATTAGATACCTAAGAGATACTCATTCTATCTCATCTTCATGTAGAACGGAAGTGGTTGTCAGGCACGCGTTCATAGGTGAGAATGGTGATGAGCGTCACATAATCATCCCATTCATCATGTTCTTGGGTGCGAATGAATATCTTAGAATAGGAATAAGCTTGAATTGAATAGAAAAACAATAGTACTTTGCATTAATTCATGAGGAACAGCAGAGCTCCACACCTTAATCTATGGTGTGTAGAAACTCTACCGTTTGAAAATACATAAGTGACAATGGTCCAGGCATGGCCGAATGGCCAGCCCCCATAAAGGTCTAAGATAGCATAAAACTGATCAAAGATATCTAATACAATAGTAAAGGGTCCTATTTATATCAGACTAGTTACTAGGGTTTACAGAAATGAGTAAATGATGCAGAAATCCACTTCCGGGGCCCACTTGGTGTGTGCTTGGACTGAGCATTGAGCTTTACACGTGTAGAGGCTTCTCTTGGAGATGAACACCAGTTTGTAACCTGTTTCTGGCGTTTAACTCCACTTTGCAACCTATTTCTGGCGTTTAACTCCAGAATAGGGTAGGAAGCTAGCGTTGAAAGCCATTTTGCATCGTCTAAACTCGGGCAAATTATGGACTATTATATATTTCTGGAAATCCCTGGATGTCTACTTTCTAACGCAATTGAGAGCGCGTCATTTGGAGTTTTGTAGCTCCAGAAAATCCACTTTGAGTGCAGGGAGGTCAAAATCCAACAGCATCTGCAGTCCTTCTTTAACCTCTGAATCTGATTTTTGCTCAAGTCCCTCAATTTCATCCAGAAAATATCTAAAATCACAGAAAAACACACAAGCTCATAGTAAAGTCCAGAAATGTGATTTTTATTTAAAAACTAATAAAAATATACTAAAAACTAACTAAATCATACTAAAAACTATGTAAAAACAATGCCAAAAAGCGTATAAATTATCCGCTCATCAGCGATCGAAAAGTATTTTGTCGTTTAGCGACTACTTTCCTCATCAACTGAAAAATGGGTCATCATTTAGCAATCAATTTTGTTAGAGAGCGTTATCGTTTTGTTGAGTTAAGAATTTAATTAATTTAATGATGATGACAAATATTGATTTATTAGGTTAAACACCTAATTGGATTTGAATATTTTATTTAAATGATGCAGACCCATATGATGGAATAATGCCCAAAACAAATTGAAACAAAGAAATAAAGGCTGTTAAAGATTAGTTGATCCACAAACAAAGCCCATAAGAAGGAAACAAAGAAATTAAGTGGACTGGATGGAAAGTGATCCACCAATCAAGCCCAAATGCACCCAAGAAGAAAGGTAACCCCAAAGCTAAGTCTCAGCATTGTTTCAATTCGGTCAAACACGAGAGAAAGAGAGTTTCATCCTCAAGTTCATACACAAGAGAGGAAAGTAAGAGAAAGGTTAATCAAGAAAGCAAGAGTCTAATCAAATAAATCAAAAGCATGTTATACTAAGTCAGAGGTTAAAGGTAAATAATTTTCTTTTGCATGTAAGTTGATTTCTTCACCTCTCCTCCCACTCTCTGCAATGCCATTTTTGGAAAAAAATAAAGAAAATGGTGGTTGATTTTTTCTGCCGTAAATCAAAGGCTCAAATTGTTACTTGGGGCCAAAGCACACTCTCAAGGGTGTGGATTTAGGATTATCACTGAGCAAACCAATTTATGCTACTCTGCACTCCTCGATCAAACAAACAACCAAATTTGAAATCCATAATTTTGGAGATTGACTGAAAAAAAAGAGAAGGGATGATTTCTAAAAGCTCAAGATTCAAGAAGTTGGCTCTAGAGGAATTCTAACTGTGGCTCTGACTAAGGTACAAAAGGAAAGTTGAATCTCATTGGAGCCAAGGAGAAAGGACCTGAATTGAGAGTTGTGTGTAAAACCTCACTACTGCGTTTGAAGTCTTGAAAGCATTGCACCTATACTAAAGGGAGTACTCCGCCAAGATGAAGAATAAAGTCTTGAGTTTTTTTGTTGAGTTCGGTTCATCTATAACAATATATAATAGGAATACGGAAAGTTTAGTATCCAATTCTTTTTTTCTATTCTACCCTCATTTTTTATAATTTAAAACTACAGACTCAGTCACGTACTCACGTTCTCTAAATTATGTAACTACTTTCAACCTTCAAAGAAATTTAAAAAAAATTTCACCCTCAATCAGTCAATCGTAAGATTATAAAAATGGCTCCAATTGCACAATAGTTTAAACAATGTAATTTTTTTTAATTAAATGTACAAGGAATAATTTTTCTCTTTAAACTATTATCATCTATTTTAGTTTAATATACTTTTGATACTTATACAATATATCTATAACAAATTAACAATATATAATGGGAATACGGAAGGTTTAGTATCCAATTCTTTTTTCCTATTCTACCCTCATTTTTATAATTTAAAACTACAGACTCAGTCACGTTCTCATGTTCTCTAAATTATGTAACTGCTTCTCTTTCAACCTTCAAAGAAATTTAAAAAAATTTCTCACCCTCAATCGTAAGATTATAAAAATGGCTCTAATTGCACAATAGTTTAAACAATGTCATTTTTTTAAAATTAAATGTACAACGAATAATTTTTCTCTTTAAATTATTATCATTCTATTTTAGTTTAATATACTCTTGATACTTATACAATATATAATGATAATTGGTATATAATGGGAATACGGAAGGTTTAATATCCAATTCTTTTTTTTTCTATTTTACCATCATTTTTATAATCTAAAACTACATACTCAGTCACGTATTCACGTTCTCTAAATTATGTAAGTACTTCACTTTCAACCTTCAAAGAAATTTAAAAAAATTGCTCACTCTCAATCGTAAGATTATAAAAAGGGAAAGTATAGGAGCCAGCAACTTTTTAAAAAGTTGACTAGTATTTAACCATTAAAAGAAAATTGAATGATCCCACACCATTGAATTTAATCTCACACCATTAAAAATATTATTAATGGCCAATTGATGGTTACAAAACACAAAAGTTGCTGGCCTCCTAACACTCCTCTAATAAAAATGGCTCCAATTGCACAATAGTTTAAATAAGGTAATTTTTTTTTAATTAAATGTACAACGAATAATTTTTCTCTTTAAATTATTATCATCTATTTTAGTTAAATATACTTTTGATACTTATACAATATATAATGATAATTAGTGTCTAAATTTAAGTTCCAATATTACTCTTGAAGAGAGATTTATTATTAAAAAATTCTCTCGTCAATTAGCGTTAAATAAAAAAATTTCTAGCCATTTTTTTTACAATAACCTCGTTAAGATATTCCTATGGGATGTAAATTATTATTATAGATTTTTTTATTAGGATATCTTTTTAAGGAATAAAAGTAAAATAGTTCAACAAGGATAATCTTTCTTAAAAAAAAATTTACACAAAATAATTTTTCTCTTCAAATTATTAGCTTTCTCTTTTAATATACTCTAAGTACCTACACAATATATAATATCAATTAGCGTTTAAATTTAAGTTCTAATATTGTTATTAACGAGAGAGGTTTATTATTTTTTTAAAAATTTACGCACAATAATTTTTGTGTCAATATATCATGATTCATTTTGCATATAATATTTATTCATCTAAGTTCATAGAGTGGCTTACAAAAATTATATTTAAGTAATTTTTTATCTTTTAACTATTTTATTTATATTTTGGAATTTAAAATTTTGTATTTTTATTTTTATTCAAGGTTTATTTTTATATTTTATTTTAATTCTGTTAATCAAAACTATGAATATTAATTTTAATTTTTAATTTTTAGGATAAATAAAAATATGAGACTTTTTTTATAAATTAAATTATTGTAAAACTTAATTATTATAGAAGAAGTTAAGTCTATTTCTGGACTATAAGAATACATATCATTTGTAAAACCCATATTTTTTTTTAAATTCTTATTATGAGTCAATTTTTAATTTATTTATTCATTAAAGACTTTATTTTTAGAAATTATTTTATTAAAAAAATTAAATTAAATTAAATCAAGTTTCGATAATTAAATTAAATATTTTATTTAATTTTATAATTACTGGATAATTTTCTATATTTAAACTATAAAATTTAGTAGTCGTAAAATAGTAAGAATTTTATATGATTTGATTTAGGTAATTGAGATTTTGAAATTTAATATTTTAAATTTTAAATCTTGTTAATAAAAAAATTAATTATATTATTATATATTTTAAATTAGAGTACTTGATTGAAGGCCAATTAATAATTTAATATAATAAATAATATTTTTAAAGTAATTTTAAAGGAGTAAATTAAATTTTAAATTAATACAATATATCCTAATTTTATTAAAATTACCAACCTCTAATTTTATCCAAAATTCCCAAATCCAATCCTAATTCTAACCAAACAAAACCCTAATTTTTATCCTAACCCTCATCGTCACTCATCCCAACCCAAAATCCCTACTTTTTCCCTCCTTACCACCGCCATTCACATACTCATTTCAGGATCAGAAAAGAAAAGAAAGGGAAGAGAGAAAGGGGGGAAGCTGATCGGGGAAGAGAGAGTGAGATCTGAGAAAGAGGAAGAGAGGGAAGAGCGTTTCCAGAAGGGGGCCTAGCACCGTTGCCGCCACTGTTCGCCGCACCACCATCCGCCGCGCCGCGTCACTACTTCGCCGCCGTTCATGCTTTTGTTGCTGTCAGAACTCCACGCCGTCGCTGGAGCTTGAACGCCGCTGCAACCACCGCCGCGTGTTATCATCTTCAGATCCGCTGCCGTTTGAGTCGCGAACAGGGGAACGCGCGCGAAGGAAACTGTCGCAGAACTGCCGTCACCGCCGCGTTGATGGGCTTGCCGTCGTTCTGCTCGCGCGGCTGCTGCGTTGTCGGAGCTCCTCGCCACCGCTGCTAGCGCCGAAAACCGCCTTTCAAGCCTGTATCTGTTGGGAGGAGTCCAAGCAAGAAAAGGAAGAAGGTGGCGATGGATACCTCCGTTGCTGCTGCTGTTACTATCGGTGTTCCGGAGCTTGCAGTTGCTGCCATTTTTGGTGATGAACCTGGTTGTGTCCTTGCTGCTGATTGATTGTAGTGAGAGACGTTGTAGCCACTACTTTTCATCTTGGTAAGTTCATGGGTAAGATCGCTTTGATTCTTCTTTGTGCCATTCTATTTATGCAGCTAGTTTTGATCCATTTAATTTTCCAGAGTCACTATTGTCATATCTCGGCGCTGCCGCCCTTGTTTGGAACTACTGAATGTTGTTGTCTCCGGTAGCACTATTATTCCTATTTTGATTTCAACTCCTTTAATTCTGAAATTTATAATGTTTCTGCCTTTATCTTACTGCTATTTGGTTTCCTTGTGCTACCCTTACTCTAATTATAGAAATATGTTTCCATTTTAGCCACTGTCGATTTATCTATTGCAAGTCATAATTGATAATGGAGCTGCTAAGATCGCTGCTGCTGCCATGAATTGGGGATAAAGGAGATTATTGAGTTAAATTCTGCGATTGAGACATCGAAGTAGAGGTTTTTCTTAAATCTATTTTACATTACAGGGTTGTTATAAATCGATATTAACGCGTAAGATACATTTTTGTGATTTCGTGAGTCTTATGAATTGAATTGAGTTGTTTTGGTTGAATAAGATTATTAGTTTGATTGATAAACTGATCGACTGAGAAAGTTGGCTATTTGGATTAGTTGATTGATGTTGTTAAAGTGGTTTTTCCTTGAATTATTAGAGAATATTTATTATTGCCTTTTAGGTTAATTTTGGAAACGGTTTGATTTTAGAAAAGATTTAATATTGAAATTTGATTTGATATTAAACCTGATTTGATATCGGAATTTGATTTTAAAATAAACTTGGAAAGGACTTGATATTTGAAAATGGGTTATTTATTGAGAATAATTTGCTATTTTGGAAATGATTCGAAAAGTGTTTGAGGAATGGTTTGGTTTGAAACTGTTTGAGAAGACCGAGAATTCTTAACTATTGATTAATGCTGTTGGTTGAAGTCGGTTTAAATTGCGATTTATAGGATTGGTTGATTGAATTCTGGATTTTGCAATTTCCTTGGATTGAGTGTTGTTGTGATAATGGTTATTGGAAGTGATTTGACTGATTAACAGGCGTTTGGTTTGGTTTGGTTGGGACCCAAAAAGGGTGGCAGTGTCCAAGTTTTAGAGGAGATGCTGCCGAAATTTTATAAAATTGGAAGTTATATTTAAAGAAATTAATTAAAAAGATTGGTTTTTAAACATTATATGTCTTAAGATTGATTTATTTATTAAAGAAAGAGTTATGTCTTAAATTGGGATTGTTAATGGACGGAATGGAAAGAAGGATGATGAGAATTTTCTTTGAAATATGGTTTTTGAACGAATTTGAAAATGAGATTTGAATTGATGAATGATTATAATGTTGAGGATGTTGAGAATATTGAGATATGAACTTTGAATTATTCATATGGCTATGAATTTGAATTATCTGAGATACGAGGTTCCCTGGATAAAGTACCATGGCTCGCCACCACGTGTACCAGGTTGAAAACTCGATACTTTATTGACCCTACGACGTAAGTGTGACCGGGCACTATATAAATTCCCGAGAATGTTACCCCATTGAGCAATATTGATTATTTGAGAAAAAACTATGCATAGACTCTTGGGGATGCACGTCGGGGGACAGTCTAAGGACAACTCAGACTTGTCGGGCTGGCCGGATAACCGACAGATGAACCTCATCAGCCATAGGACAAGCATGCATCATATGCATTTGTATGCTTTGATTGGGTTTGAACTTGTTTTGGTTTGCCTAATTGCTAAACTGTTCTTAACTGCTACTTGAACTATTTGCTGTAACTGCTACCTACTTGTGCTTTCCTTGTCTGTCTTGCCTATGTTTGTCCTGGCGTGCTACATTTGAGAATGAACTTTGGTGCTGAATTAATGATTGTGTTGTTTGATTGCGTACTTAGTTTTTGATTGAGATTTTCTTATAAGAAAGGAAAGGTTTCAGGTTTTGGAAAGATTAAACATTGTTTCTTTGAAAAGGTTTTGAACGATTACCTACTGGTTTTTAAAGGATTCATAAGGCAATGATAATCACTGAGCTTAAAAATAATTTTCTTGTTAAATATCTTCTTATGACAACTTTGAAACTCCGTGGTGAGACCATGTGGTTAGGTTCTTACCCCCCTACAGCTTTACCTTTTCAGGAACCAAATGAGGAAGCATTATCGAGAGTTATAATGCGTTTGGTTTATATATGTTGTTGTATTAATTAGATTATTTTCTTCCCTCGTCTTTGTTATTACAAGTTTGTAAGAGGGATAGGAGTTGTATGTTTTATATGTATATTATATTATGAGTTATTATGTAAGGAGTCTTGTATATGAATCTATGCCTGCTTATATTTTTCTTAAGATAAAGTATTTATTTCCAGTTTTCAAAGAAATCAGCGATACAGTGTCGAGTCACAGGCTCCTATTTTAATATTTAGTATGTAAAGTAGTCGTAATACTTCTTGCTATCAGAGTAGCGCAGCCGGAAGCGTGACTTCTGATAGTGAGGGTGTTACATCATTCACTCTTGAATGTAATCAAAATAAATATAAATTTATTCAATTTTTTAAAATTTACATTAATTATTAAAATTATGATATAATGAATGTACTCCTATCAAAACAAAAAAAATGACTTCAAAACTATTTTTATGTTAGGAGAAAATATGACTCAATAAGTATAAAGTCTAATTAAAACAACTATAGATAAGTAAAATAAGTAACAAAAAAACGAACATAAAATTTAATTTTTTTGTTATTTGGTATAAAAATAAATATAATAAAATAAATCATCGTTCTCATACATAACGACATAAAATTTGACATTATCCTTTTTTAGAACTATTTATTTTTTTAATTTTTATCTTTATTTTTGTACTTTATTTTAATTTTGTTAAACAAAAAAATACTAATATAATTTAACTTTAATTTTTAACTTTTATCATAATGAAAATATGACTTTGTGTGCATTAAATAATAAAAAAAATACTCATAATAGTAAAAGTTAAGTTTACTCCTTCATTATATTTATAGGAATGTAAATGATTCACACAAGTGTTACAAGACTTTTTTTTTAAGTAGTATTCACTTTTGAGCGTAATAATTACGAATTAATATATGATCATAACTAATTACGATTGAAGATAAGGTGAGAAAAAGAGAGAACAAGCTAATATAAGAGTGGCGGTGAGCCAACGATAAATATGTAAATAGATAATGATAAGAAAAAAGAATAATGAAAACAAAAATTAAAAATTCTAAATGAATAATAAAATTAAAGATAATTTAAAATGTTGAATATAAAATTATTAGAAATAAAAGTTTTTTAGTCATTAATATTATGCGAAAGAAAGAGTGATTTAAATATAAATTTTTATATCTACTATAGCTTTAGAGTAAATAAAATTGAGAAATAAATAAATTTATAAATATTTATAAATTTTTACTTTCATTGTTACACATAATAACAACTTAATGATTTTAGTATTATAATTAAATTAATTTAAATTTAATTATTCTATATATTAAAAAAATTAAATAACTTATAGATTTTTTTATTTTTTATTTATTTATTCTATATAAAATTTTTGAATGCTTGATATCTTAAATATTTTCTTAAAATGATAAAGTATGAAAAATAAATATCTATATGATAGTTATACATTTAGATATCTAAATCAAACAAGAAAATAATTTCTTTAGCAAATTTTTAACAACTCAAAAGTTAACACAATGGATAGTTATGGATCAAAGTGATGAACAAAAATGAGAGATATCATAATGGTATGGTGGTAATTGATTGCGGTTGGAGTTAATAAAAGAAGAAAACAAGAAAAGAAAATAAAACAAGACAACATAATAGTGACGATGAGACAATAATAGTTATTATACATGTAAAAAGAATAATAAAAAAATGGATATAATCAAAATAAAAATTAATAATTTTAAAATAATAATAAAATTAAAAATAATTAAAGATGTTTAATATAAGATTAAAGAAATAATTTTCTTATCTATTAGAATTATGCATAAAGATAAAAAGTATTTTGAATATAATTTTTTAAATTTATTTTAAATTAAATAAGATTGAAAAAATAAAAATTTAATATATAAATAACTAATTTGTAAACAATGTTAGTAAATTTTTATCTTAATTTTATTATACATAATAATAATATAATTTTTTCTTATTTTTCTCAACTTAAATTTAATTATTTTATATTTTTTACATATATTAAATAATTTAAAATATTTTATTTTTTATAATTTATTTTTAATTATTGATATTAAATTTATAATTTTAAAAATAAAAATATAAAAATATTTTTTTAATTCAATAAAAAAGCGGCTGAAAAAATTAAATTAAAAATATTATAAATTAATAGACGACATTCAAAACTTTTAAAGAAATACAATAGAAGCATTATCATTCTGAAAATACTCTTTTTATATTTAAACATATTTGAGAATAAAAATCTACTCTATTAAATATTTCATCTCATATATTATCTAGAACTTTAAATTAGGACAATTTTATATTACCTCTTTATTGTGTGTTTTTATAATTTAACATTTTAAAGATTTTTTATAGTAATTTTAATTTCAACAAAATATGATATAAATAAAATCCCATTAATATTAAAATAAAAAATACTTATCAAATAAATTTGAAAAATAAATAATATATTAACAAAAAAATAAAATTAATTTCTTAAAAACAATAGAAAAACGGTTGAACAGGCACGTTAGTGCCTGTTGAGTCGCTAGTAGTATTAATGTTGTTATTCATCATCTCCTTCATTATTTACAGTTTTGTATTTCACTTTCAATGTATATCTTTTTGTATTTTCTTTGAGAGGTAAAAGGTAAGAAAGAGAGGCATTGAGAAAAAACCATAGAGTGAAAAAGGCTGAAAGATACACTTGAGAGAAAAGCTAAGAGTGATTTCAGATTTTTTTTTGTTGTATTTTCTGTCTTGTGTCCTGTACCAGAGAGGTACCCCTTGCTAAGTTGGGTAAGCACTTAGTACATTGAGTTTAGGTTGAAACTTGTGTGCCCAGATAGGATCAGGTTAAGTCCTAGGGAATTGGTGTATGTAATACTTTGACTATAGTAAAAATTCCACCAATGTTGTGGTGGAGACTGGATATAAGTTGCATTGCACAAGACAACTGAATCAGGATACATGACTATGTTAACTTCTTCTTCTCTACTTTTGTTCTGTTTTTTGATTTTTATGAGACAAAACCAAATTGTCTCATAAATACTCTGCTACGTTATTCAAACAGAAATTGCTTTTGAGTTCTGGTTTTAAGGCTTAATCAAATAAAGTAAAAGAAGGTCATAGATTCAAACTCCTCTTTCTCTAAACCTTCTGTAACCTTCACGTTTTGTGACTGGTTTGGTGGCTTTGGTTGAAAATTAATCGCTAACGGTTAGCAATCGAAGTTAGTTGCTATTTTCAAATTTAGCGATCAAGATTTTAACGACCACCAAAATCGGTCGCTATTCTGATAATTTTTTATAGTGATATATTTTTATTTATTAAATAAAAAATATTAAAAATAATTAAAAGATAATTTATATTTTAATATTAATTAAATATTAAAATATTATTATAATTTATCTAAAAATTATTTTATATTATATTATATTATATATATATATATATAACATGTTCTTGTATCTTATAAAAATTTTAAATTTGTGTATTCGTATATTTTATATCGTATTAATGTCCTATATCTGTCTCAGTCTTCGTCCATAACAGCCACAGGTAACAATTGTTACTAATATAAGAGAAATAACTTTATATTATATGCATTTTCCCCGCAAACATGCAACTAAATGCGGCATGAATCTTGGTAGAGACAGCAGCCACCCCAGTATATCTCCTAGTAGTTAGAGAAAAATGGAGCTTCCAAAACTTGTTCAACTAATTTAATTTAATTTCTAAATAGTGCATAAACATATGCATTCCTCCCTCAGAAAAGTGTTCAATGTTCATACACACGGATTGGGAATCAGTTTCCAAATTTTAACCATCTAACATTTGATGTCCCACATCATCTTTCCTATTTATTAGGTCATGTAGCGAAATCTCTTTAAAAAATACCACTTATGATTTAATGACAAAAATAAAAAATAAAAAACAAATTACCAACCCTTAATTTATCAATTATTAATAATCCACAGCATGCTTCATTCAACCTTGCAAAAAA
This sequence comes from Arachis ipaensis, assembly GCF_059453495.1. Lineage (NCBI taxonomy): Eukaryota > Viridiplantae > Streptophyta > Magnoliopsida > Fabales > Fabaceae > Arachis > Arachis ipaensis. The sequence continues at coordinate 19,004,263 of NC_142439.1, forward strand.
GCTTTCCTCATAAAATGTATTCTAAGTTCTAACTCAATTATCAAATGATGATATTTACTTTTCTTGTTTCACCATCAAAAACGCAAAAATAAAAAAAGAGAAAGGTTCAATCTCTTTTAATTAAATCTGAATACATAATTCATATGAATATCAAACACTACTAGAAAACTAGTTATTATAGACGGATATTTCCGACGGATTTTATCCCACTGAAATACAGACAGAATTTCAGAGGAATTTTTTTGTCGGAAAACAAAAAAGAATAGATTAGCATAAATTACAGATGGAAAAGAGAATCCGTCTATAATTCCGTCGGAAAAATTAATTTTTTTTTCCGTGGAATGGTTACAGATAGATTTTTCGTCTGTAATTAAGTAGACAAAACACGCGTTTTATTAAATTATTACAGACGAAAAATCCGTCTGTAATTTAAATGAAATCCGTCGGAAATATTGAAAACCATAGTTGAAGATTAACTCCATTCACTCCCCATTCACACCTAGTTACTCGCCATTCACTCCATTCACTCGCCATTCACTTCGCCCTGCACCCTGCCGCCCACAGCCACCGCAGTCTCTGCCGCCACTGCAGCCACGCAGCCCTCGCAGCTCCCCGCAACCCCCACAGCCTCGCAACCCCTCAGCGGCGCAGCCACCGCAGCCCCTACACAGACACAGCCTCCACCGCCACCGTAGAAGATTCGTCGCCGTCGGATTCCAAGCTTCTTTTTGTTCCAGATCAGCGCTTTCTTTGTCAGATTCCCTTCGCGCAGCTGGTAGATCGCAAACCCTAACTTTTCTATTCGTTCGTATTTTGTATTTTTCTTCAGCTGACGCTTCTTTTGCTCGTTACTCTCTCACGAAATCGGTTATTTCGTTTTCCTCGTTAATCATTTTTTTATTCATAATTGTTCATAAACAATGATAATATTGAATGCTGTATACTTTGTGAATTTTGTTCATAAAATGTCTATTAAGCAATTCATAATTTTGTTCATAATTTTGTTCACAATTGAGTACATATGAAAGGGCTGTTGGATGCGAGGAAATCTTTATAGCATAATGATGTTGGTGGTTAAATTGCTGTGAAATAAATCACGACATATATTGATCTTTTGTCAAATATCTGATCATCATTCTTTTCTTTTAGAAACCATACCTGGTACATATCTCCATTTTGCATGAGCATTATTCTCTTGAAGAGTTTCTATCAACAACTATGATACTGTAGTCTTTTATTTATTTATGTTATGTTATTTGTACCATTTGGTGTAGGATTTCCAAGGCAAGTTTCCCTATTGATTTGATCATACAAGTTGATCACTCCAGCTTTCATTTGCATAAGGTTTGTCAAATCTCTCATTTAATTCTATAGAACACTTGGTGTACTTATATCATAAGAACGATCAGTCTTTGTGTCTAATTCTTAGTAATCTGTATAAAGGTCCTAAAGTTAAAAATTTATTCTCTTCAAAATGTTCTTTCTGAAAAGTTATTTTTAAGGGATTAGTTACTGCTATTAATAATAAATATTCTAAAAAAAGACAATAAAATAAAATAATCCATTTAGAATAGCTAGTCCTTCTCAAAAACAAATGATTTAGCAATAAATTTTCTGTTACTGATGGTTCCTATATGATTTGATTAAAATGAGCTCTGTTGTTTGATGTGATGGTTGGTTTTTGATGTATGGCAGGAAGTTGCAGCACTCTCCGTGGAGCCTTGTGAAAGCAAAACAATTATTGTCACTGTTTTTGAGATTAAAAAAACAGAGGTTCTGGCCCTGAACTGCTCGACTCTGAATTATAAGTTAGGAATATTTTTCTAAGGTCAACTTGTATTGCCTTGTGGCAGGGATTAATGAGATTAAAAATCTGGATTCTTCAATGTTTAAATTTTAAAATGAACATCAACACGAGCATGAGCTTGTCATGGTGTCATCTTTTGTTATGAGTTGTTTATAGTTGTAGCTTTTTATTCCTTTGAAGTAATTAATAATAATTTTGAATAGTATAAATATTTATCACGAAAATGAATTTTACTAATGATTTTTCCTTTTTGCATGGATTCAGATACCAGCTTATATAGAAAGAGAAAGGGAATATTGATTTTTGGCTGTGAGTAGCTCCTTTTTTTTCTTCTTCTTACTTGATTCGGTGACAAAATCCAACTTGTCAACTATTCAATTATAATTTGATATATTTTTCCTCCGTCTCAGGTTTTTCCAACTTGTCAACTGTTCATTGTGTATAGTCTCTGAAAATCAATGAAATTAAATCATTAACATGCACAATTAAATTCAATGCAAATCAAGACTTCCCTTCAGGTACTGACATTACAACGCGAGACTGACAAGGTAACTATTAACCTGATCATAACTGTCAAAACAGACCACATACTACAGAATTGTGTAGTTACTTTAAAAACTAATTATAGTTCTATTCGAGTCACTGAGTTAGGGTTATGTCGCACTGTTTCTAAGGTTTTGAAATTAGTAGAATATTTAAATAGAAGTAAGCCTCTACACTACTGGTTGTAGGTCATGGCTCCTCGGGTCAAGGGTAAAGGTGTCAAGGGTCATAGAGGTTCTCGCACCACTGCCGCAGCCGCTATTTCAACCACCTCCACCTCTTCTGGGACTTCGGTTGTGCCAGATTTTCAGTCAGGACCACTTAGCCAGCAACCGTATTTGATGGCACCTAATCCAGGCTACACGGGTCTTCCTCCACCAAGTTGGCCTACTCCAGGATGTATGGGTCCCCCTCCTCCACCCCCTCCTCCAATTTCGATTCCTCCTCCGCTTCGCAATTCCAGTCTATTAGTTGATTCAGAGACACCTGGAAGCTCTAGTACATCTCCTCCATCAGAGACTGCATCGGTTCCTAATAGTGTCACAAAAGAAAGATTGGTTCCTGATGGAAAAACAAGGTAAAATTTGGATCTCTCCATAACTAATTTAGTATATTATTTTTCTCTATTAAATTTTATTATGCTATGTGACATGCATATGCTTCATGTGTCTGCTTCTTCTTTAAGTCATTACCACCATCTTCCTCCTCCTCCTCCTCCTAACTAAATTAAATAAAGATGTCCCAAAAGACCAAAACAATTAGTTTCCTAACTTGTCAATTCTTTATGAAATTATCAGTTGGTTACCTTTTCCTCCTAGTTCTCAGAAGATTACAGAGATCATCAAGAAACGATATGATAAACCGTACAAAAAGTTTGGAGATGTCCCTCTTCTGACAAAGAAGCTTTGGTTTAAGGAGTGGAAGGTAAAAGTGTTGGATTATTTATAATGATTGAATAACTTGTTCTTTCTTTTTTAATCATAACTTGTCTTTAATCATAACTTGATTGAATATTGTCCATGTGATTTGAATCTTATAAGTAGCAACTTGATGAGTATGTGCAGAGCCACTTTCTTATTGATGATGATGATGATGAGTTTTTCTGGAGGGCTTTCAAGTATAGGACAAGTAAGCGATTTAGCCAAATGATGTCTGATATCCGTAAGGGTGTGGATACAACCCACGAATGGCTAATTCCTGCTTACAAAAAGGTGTTGGAAAGGTACTGGGAAACAGATGAGAAATGGAAAAATATAAGGAAAAAAGCAAGGGAGAATCGAGCGTCACTCTTAGCTGGTTCTGTCCATTGCGGTGGTTCTATTCCATTGAGCTCAACTATAGAGAGGATGGTAATATAATTTAAGTGGATTTAGATCTTATTTAATAGACATCTATTTATGTAAAATTTTTCTTATTTTGTGTTTTATGTGGAACAGAAGAAGCAGTTGGGCCGTACACCAACCCACGAGGAGGTCTTCAAAGAAACCCACACACTTAAAAGTGACAAGTCTAAATGGGTGGACAAGCGCTCTCAAGACACTCATGTGAGATATAGCATACATGTTAAATTAATGACTTGCTGCCACTTGAATATTTATATGCCCTTTTGTTTTTCTGGTCATGTTTTCCATGGTTTATACTTCCCTCTCACAATTGCTTAATTTAATTAGGTCACAAAGGAGAAGCTAATTACCTGATTTATACTTACCTAGTCATTTTTTCCTTTCTTTTTATAGTGCCTTTATCTTCTTTCCTTTCTTGTTCCATTTTGCTCTTTCTGTTTATTTAATAATAAGTATGAATTATTAGTCATGTGTATATGGTAAATACTAACATTGTACTAGTTAATTAATTAGTAATATATTGGGTAATAATCAAGAATATGACAATGGTAGTGCATGGTTCAGTGAAACTGACAGAAAACTCACCAATCTGTTATGTTGGTTAGGCTTGATTTGTTGAATAATCAAGATTGTATTAAAGAAAATGGTTAGTGCAGTTAGGACCTAATCTGTTATGTTGGTTAGGCTTGATTTGTTGACCAACTCACCAACTCTATTTTGGTATCTCTTATGCATATATATATATATATATATATATATATATATATATATATATATATATATATATATATATATATATATATATATATATATATATATATATATATATTTGCTGCACTGTGATATGCATGGCTATTTGTCTTAATAATAATAATATAATTGATATAACCATTGTGCAACAGGAGAAGTTTATAAAAAAGTTAGCAGAAGTTCAGGCCCAACATGCCGAGGCTCAAGCACAAGGAATGGAGCTACAACCAATTGATGAAGATTTGATTTGGGAGGAAGTGTGTGGTGGGCAAAAGAAGAATCGAGTTTACGGAAAAGGGTCATTCTTTTCTAACTCTATCAAGTCTGGAACCACTTCTGCCAATTCTGTATCTGGAAGAGCACCAAGAAATCAAAATTCTGTTCCTAATTTGCGAGAATAGATTCATAATCTCAATGAAGAGCTTTTTCAGCGTGTTACTCAACAAACAGATGAGCGTATTAGTAAGTTGTTAGCTACACGCTTGGCTCCTTTGGAAAAGACTCAAAAGAAGTTAGAAAAGTTGGAACGGGCAATTGGAAAGGCCAAGAAGGAAAAGCTGAAACAAAAAATATGTTAGCTATTATGAGAAGGTTAGAGCGTCAAATAGTTCTAGTGCAGTTCCACTACCACTGCCACCACCGCCACCCTCAATGTCTTCGGATGAGGACTATGATGATGATGAGGATAAAGATGACACTGAAGACTATAGCTGATAGTTTTAGCATGGTTGAACAATATACTAGGAATTATAGTTGATGATCAATACATTTTGTTTATATTTTGAATTATATTGACTTGCTTGTTTATAGTACTTTTCTTTTAGTTTGATAATACGATGAATGTTTATTTTGTATGAAAATAAGTTTATTTTGTAATTAGAAAAAGTAAAAAAAATTCTATTTTACCTTACAGACGGATTTACAGACGGATTTTCTGTCTGTAATCATGATTTTCCAAAGTTTAAATTACAGACGGAAAATCTGTCGAAAAATCCGTCTGTAATTACAGACGAAAAATCCGTCTGTAATTACAGACGAAAAATCCGTCTGAAAATCTGTCTGTAATTACAGACAGAAAATCCGTCTGAAAATCCGCCTGTAATTACAGACGAAAAATCCGTCTGAAAATCCGCCTGTAATTACAGACGGAAAATCCGTCTGAAAATTCGTCTGTAAGTTTGTCGCCTTCAGGAAATGGAGGGAGAATTTACAGAGGGAATATCCGTCGGTAACTAGTAAAAATCCGTTGGTAATTTTTCGACGGAAAAAATCCGTCGGTAAATAATTTCCGACGGGGCTTTTACAGAGGGACAAAATCCGTCGGTAATTTCGTCGGTAACCAAAAATCCGTCTGTAATAAAGACTAAATCTGTCTGTAAATCTGTCTGTATTTATCCATTTTCTAGTTGTGAAAGTTGCCACACTAGAACATGATTTACAATTTGATCCAAAACCAAAAACAAAGCTAAAAGTAGCAAAGTTCAAAAAACCAGATCGGTCATCGAACCATTCTAGTTACAGGTTTATTAGTTTATTAGTCTAATTGGTCTAACCGTGATTCAACCAGAAAAATCATTTTAAAATAAAATAATAAATAAATTACAAATAAATATCATAAAATATAATTATAGTCTAATATAAATCTTAAAATATCTTCCAAATTTAAAACATTACACGAAATGTCGTCAATCAAATCCATATGATCTTAAATACAATCTCAAAAGTTAAATAGTGAAAAGAAATATCTAAATATTATGATGATTTATCAATCATCAAAATCCACAAGAACTTGTTGCAAATTTGCTTCGGTGGGATCATCTTCACCTTCATTTCCACCCTCTTGAGCAGATGAATTAAGAGATGCAGCATAAAGACCACTACTATCACCGCTGTATAAATCAGCATCAATATTACCTAATAAAATACGCATGTTATCATTATATTAAAAACTAACAATATTCTAATAAATCATCAAAAAATAAACTATAATACTCACGCAATAAGTGCCATCCACATTACTAGGAAGATCAGGCTCTTTCTCTACAACCTCTTCCGTCACCCAAAAGTCAACTAAATTGATGATTTCATAATCAATTGGATCATATTGTATCTTTTGCTTTCTTTTTTTTTCCTTCCTAAAAAATTAAATACGATATATGAAAAATTAATAATTTACACATTTGTTATCATAAAGATTACATATGAAATAATATGATATTGCACGAAACATATATTACCTGAATTTAAGACGCAAATTATAAGTAACATAAACAATGTCATTCAATCTATCGTGCTCCAACTTATTTCTTCTTTTTGTATAAAAATCACCGGGGGAATAGACGACGTACCGAGCTAGAAGAGACGGTCTACCCGTATGGGTTTGGGAGAGGGGAAGGAGGAGGCCGCGGAGACGCCGACAACCACAGACGACGGCGGCGGTTTCGTTGACGAAGCTGGGTTCATAACTAGAAAATGGATTAATACAGACAGATTTAGTCTTTATTACAGACATATTTTTTGTTACCGACAAAATTACCGACGGATTTTGTCCCTCTGTAAAAGCCCCGTCGAAAATTATTTACCGACGGATTTTTTCCGTCGGAAAATTACCGACGGATTTTCCGTCTGTAATTACAGACGGATTTTCAGACGGATCCGTCTGTAATTACAGACAGATTTTCCGTCTTTCGACAGATTTTTCATCTGTAATTTAAACTTTGGAAAATCATCCCGCACTCTGAATACAGACAAAAAATCCATCTGTAAATCCGTCAGTAAGGTAAAATAGAATTTTTTTTAGATTTTTCCATTGCAAAATAAACTTGTTTTCATACAAAATAAATATAAATTTAATGAATACAAATTTTCATCTAACTTATATTCGAATATTTATAATATTTCAAAAAATAAAGAAAATGTAATTGATACATCAACTATAATCCTCAATGTATTTTTCAACCATACTAAACCATACTAAAAGCTGTGTTATTCTCCATACTAAAACAGAAATTGGAAAACGCCAAAAATCTCCATATCAGTTTAGACCTCAGTTACAACAATCTCTCAGGTGAAATCTCAGCTTCTCTTGGGAATCTATGGAAATTAGAAGCACTTGATCTTTCCCACAATCAACTCACTGGAGAAGTCCCTCCACAAGTTGGTGACATGAGCAGCTTGGGAGTGCTTAATCTCTCCTACAACAACCTTCAAGAAAAATTGGACAGCAAATTCTCTCATTGGCCGGACGAGTCATTTGAAGGGAACCAACAACTTTGTGGAAGCCCTCTTGATCACTGCAACCGTGATGATGCTTCTAGCAGAGATCAATCAGGCCTAACTGCATCATCAGTAGTGCTAATATCTGCCATTTCAACACTACCAGCAGTTGCACTATTTATACTTGCATTCAGAGCCTTCTTCAGAAACAAACCAGAACATTTTAAGAGAGACAGTGTATATGCATAGACCATGTTAGCTATGTCAAAAAGTACAAACCCTATTTATACTTGCTTGTTCCAGCTGCTTCACCCATCTTCCAACTCACCAGGGCAACTCCTATGTATTTTAATCTGCAAATGCCATTCAAAATTGCAATTACAAATTATTAGAATTCAAGTATTTGTACAGAAACTGATCATTTTTACCATAACTATTATAACTTTTAAAGCCAAGAAAGTTCAAAAATGTTTGAACAGCATAACAAATACTAACCTCACTCTGAATAAGTTCTTAGCACAGTAGACACATGGTATAAAGTATAAACCCTACAAATATTACCCTCTCTGCAGTCAAATAATTAATCACAATAAGCATGCAAAGTAGCTCAATTCCCACTTCCCAACCACTCAATAATCCGACCAATTTAAGCATGCAAAGTATCTAAATCTTGTGAATTGGGAAAAGGAAGCACATAAAACAAGTTCCGCTCTTTTCCATCTCTCTTAGGAAATTCATCAAACACATGGCAAGCATAACAATGCTGAAGCGAGACAATCTCTCAAGCATGTTCCTCCAACAACAATAACAACACAATTAACAGGGAAATTGAAATTGCTTCTATTGGTGGTAAAATTTATCAAAACCTTCAAAAATTTTAAGTGAAAGATAGCGAGGTTTTAATCTTAGCAAGTAACCTTAAACAAGCAAGTAACTCTAACAAGCAAGTAACCTCAAACAAGAAAAGCTTATACCTTCCTTCTCGTCAATTTTTGTTCAGTCAACTGTCAAACAAGAACATATTCAAATAATTAGAATAAAGCAACAAAATTTGGAGAGAAGAATGTTAGAGAGAAGAAAACTTAACTCAAAAGGTAGGAAAATTTGGAGCCACCTTCAAGCATTGCTATCCCACGTTGTACATCTTGCAATCATTTTGAGTGAACAAGAGCCCACGATAATTACAGGAGACACTCCTACAAGAACTCATCAGATTGCTTCCCAGCCTCAGCAACCTCTCTCTCACACCCCTACACAAAACTCGAGTTATAAAAAGCAGCAAAGGAACAATAAAAAGACAAGGAGGTTTTAATTGTTATCAACAATTTCTTTTGTGAATGAAACCTATCATGCTCTAAGCTATAGCTTTAACTGATTACACAATGATCCATCACAACAGGAAATTGTTTCATAGAAGCTGCAATTCCTCCTCCTTAACTAAAATAACAAAAGATATGTGATTGAATTATATGTGATTTAGAATTGTGACATGACATCATTAGAGAAAATAATGTGACTTAAATTTATTGTATAAAGAGTTAGTATCAATTTTTGTATATATATATATATATATATATATATATATATATATATATATATATATATATATATATATATATCAATTTTTGAAAATAGTCACATGAATTTGCAAAGCAACAAGATCTTAAGAAACAAAGTAACAAACAGATGGAGTGTGTGACCTGAAGGAATCGGAGGGGTAAGTCTCCCCAGGTCTTGGGTTCCGGAAGGCTTTCAACTTCCCTGAAATTGGTGAGGAAAGCCACCCTTCCATCTCTGGTGGAGCCCAACCATGTGCCACCGCCGAGCTCAAAATCCAAAAATTTTCACTCAAAATCAGAACCTATCTTGATCAAAAGCAGAGCATGGCAGAAATGATTAAAAACTCCATTTCCATCAAGTCCATAATAAATTGGAACTTGGAGGCTTTATGGTAACCAATATATCTACAAAATAAATTAAAAAAAAGCAACCCAGCTACTAGAAAACATATAATTCAAAATTTAGACAATATATGAATGATGAACAAAATGGCAAAGTCATTGTTTTATTGTTTTCACAGATCACAGATATTTAAAACCAATCATGACACTTGATATATATCAATCTCACCTTAGAACGAGTAAACAATAAAGAGATGCTAAAAGTGTGTGCCATTGCCTCAAAATTTGCAGGGCCATTTTCTACAGAGGTTGCCTGAACCCAGATGGAAGAAAGCAACAGACTCACTTGGTGACTGCTCAATCTAAGAGAACCTAAATCCTAAAACAAATAACCCCATGGTTAGGAACAACCAAGGGTCTCCATTGTTGGACAAGAAAAAATAAATGACCAAACCAACTGATAGATGTATGTTATAAAATTGAATCCAAGAAGAATCAATAAAATTTAAATATGATCGACACAAACTCCATCATATCATATGCTCCCACCATGGCACTATTAAGATAATACAATTAATACCGATAAGTTGAAAATGTCATACCTCTTTTCCATCAGTTAGTGCACGAGTAAAGCTATAACCACGATATGGATGAACAGCATTTTTATCCCCAGTAATTCCTACAACCATGTTTCCTTTTAGCAGTTTCCCATTTAAGTGTTCTGCTTCAGAGAAACTATCATGCTGAATGTGAAAGCTATTACTCTGTACCTTCATAGCCATCTTTGTTTTCTAGTCCAACTAAGGAGAAAACATTGATGTCATAAGCACCATAGAGAAGACACTATGTGCTCCAATTTGTGTTTCACGTCTGGATGAGCCATGGCCACAAGTAATTGATGGAACAAGGCATCAGGGAAAGCCTGGAATAAGTCCAGAAAACACCCTATGTCTTTAGATAAACGAATAAAGCTGAATAGGTAGAAATGTTATTTTCAGTCTATGTAGGAATGCTTGCCTTCTTCTGATATGACACATTAAGGACAGAACTGATTAATTTTGCAGTTTGATAGACATCAGAAATTATTGTTCTGGCTAGGAGGGTAGAAGTAGAAATATTCTCTAAAACCACAGCCATCAAATCAAGAATGGGTCCTACATCCCCAACCTGTTCTACAAAGCACACTACTTCAGGAATTATATTAAATCAAACTATTGGCAGTTCAGTATTTTAACAATCAGGTTCTAAGTATGAGATCTGAAACGGAAATAGAGTCACTATCACCTTCATAATTTGAAGAAAGTCACTAAGAAATAATTCCTGTGTTGCCTTGGACTGGTGACTGCAGGCCAAGATTTCCATCATATGCTTGATAGCCACATCATATATCCCAAGTGAAGCATACCTCCTATAACAATGAAAAGTAAGAAAGTTTAAAGAATCTAGATGCATATGTTCTACATTATTAAACAACCAGAATATGCTATTACTGAAGCAAGTCAAACTTACTGTCCTATATGAAAATGAACATGATCATTGATGTAGCTCCAAGTAGAAGGATCATTATCACACTGCAGCAAGAAGCAGCAGCAAAAGAAAAAAGATAATGCAGTGAAAGGAAACACCAAAAATTGAAAAACCATGAGAAAAAAAGTTTCAACAACAAATTTTAAATCAAACTAATTACTAAAATCAGAAAAAACAAATCTAACTAAACATAATCTAATCAAAACCTAAAAATTCACTAATCAGAAAACAAATTTAACTAAACTAATTACTAAAATCAAACTAACTAAACAAAATTAATTGAACTTAACAGAAATTAAAAGAATTTTGAAACTAAAACCTGGAAGCATTGACTGGAGGAGATGATGGCTGCGACGCTGAGAAGATATGCGAGCCAAAACTGAGTGGGGATAAAAGGAGAGAGAGAGGTGCGGCGGTGGTGGGGACAGACGCTGCTACAGGTGGCACCGGTGTGCTGGAGCTCACTTGAGACGAAGAGAACAGGAGCTTGAGCTTGATTTGTTCTGCGAACGAGAAAGAACGAGAGAGACAGGGGCTGTGTTCTACTGGTTCAGTGTTTAAAAGAGAGGAGAAGAAGGAGAAGGTAGCTGCGGTGGTTAGGGTGGCAGCGGTGGCGCTGTGAGTGAGGAAAGAAGAAGAAGCAGCTCGTGCGACAGAGAAGCTCGTTGAAGGAGAAAGGAACAACTGGTTTGTTCTATGATTTTGTGTGTGTGAAAGGGGTTCGATAGAGTGAGGGTGAATTTAGCTTTAAATTAAAATTTTTCGACGGAAAATTTTAAATTACAGACGGATTTTTCCATCTGTAATAATTTAATAAAATGCAGCGTTTTTGCCTATTTAATTACAGACGAATTTTCCGTCTGTAACCATTTCTCACAGAAAAAAATTAATTTTTTTGACGGAATTATCGACGGATTCTCTTTTTCGTCCGTAATTTATGCTAATTCATTTTTTTTTCGACAAAAAATCCCTCTGAAATTCCGTCTGTATTTCCGTGAGATAAAATCCGTCAGAAATATTCGTCTGTAATAACTAATTTTCTAATAGTGGTTTTGGATTCCTTAGGGCTTGCTTGTGAGGAGTGTGTGTATCGAAGGAGGGGTGTTGGGGGGGGGAGGGGTAACCGGGTGAGGGACTCGCGTGCAGGGGGCGGGGGATTTTGTTTTTTTGTTTTTTTTTAAAAAAAAAACAACGAAAATGGCGTCATTTCACAAGAACTAGTCAGTTCTCGGTGCCAGCCGGTTTAGTAGTTTCTCAATAGTTTGAAAGACAATTTTAGAAGGAGGATCGGACCATTTTTTATATTGGTTTCAGTTGAATCGATTCAATTGGCCGGTCCGGTTTTCAGAACATTGAAAGGTAGACATTTTAGCTTTAAAGTTGCATGATTTACAAAAGATTTAATTATTCTGTTGGTCCCTATAATTTCACTAAATTTTTAATTAGTTCCTATACTTTTTTTTTGTTTTCAATTAGATTCCTACATTGCTTTAATTTTGTAGTTAAGTTTTTCCTAGTGTAAAAAATATTAGAGTTAACTGAATATTTTTTCGCAAATTGAAGGTATTTATAATTAAAAACTTAATTAAATCTCTGACCATATTTATTATGGTAAAAATATATGTTAATTTTAACATTTTTAACATGAAAATGATGTAATTACAAAATTAAAAGTAGTGTAAGTCCAACTGAAAAAAAAAAAATATAAAGACCTAATTAAAAATTTGATAAAACTATAAAATCCAACAAAATAATTAAATCTTTATAAAATTATTATCATTCCATAACCATGTAGGACCATAAAAAAACGGGACAAAAAACCAAATAAAACCTTAATAATGCAACACACTCTTCTTTTTCTTTCAATCCCTTCACATAATTGAACATCCATTCACATTTTCATCGCTGAAAATCTCAAAGGAAACCAACGGTCTTGATTGAATTTGACAACCATATTCTTGATCTAGTCCCGCACAGATGATATTATAAGGAGGATGATAGTATGAAGGACCACCCATGGGGTACAATCTATTGTAGTAAGCACCAGCGTACACCATCGGTGGAGGACAACTAGTTTCTGTGTACAAGCTTTTTTCTTGCTTCTGACGTGTAGGGATGAGATTCATTTTCCCCATTTCCCGTCCAAAATCCAGCCCTTGATTCTGGAACCCAAATCCAGTGTCCGCAGGTGCAGGTGCACCCGCGGAACCATGATCCACGCTAACATCACCCTGACTTTTCTTTTTCTTCTTCTTAGCAGAACCACCACCACCACTCTGGCCACCCTTGTGCTCCTGCGGCGATTCACGGTCGCCGGCCGGAGACTTTTCCGGTGAGTTTTGACCGGGTTTTATGTTGCTGCTCGTGCTCATAACTTTGTTACAATTTTGAGTAGTTTTTCCAGCATAAGAATGGTTATCGTTTTCCAACTTGTGTGTGTTGCTCTTGTTCTTGTTCTCTTTGACGGAGATATTTTCCGGCCAAATCTCGGCGTGCTTACCGGCTCTGAGAAGTTTACTGAGAAGGGTTTCAACAGTTACACTTCCAGTGACGGTTACTTTTTGCTGCTGTTGGTCTATTATTGTTGTAAAAACACCTGCACATAGGAAAAAAAAAGTTGCAAGATAATATATTAAAAATTTAAATTTTATACATTTATTATAATAAAAAATTTATAAATTAATAACTTGAATATATGTACTAAGAACAAATGTTAATAAAAATAAGAATGTGGGTAAGAAAAAGTAACTGTGAAAGGAAAATAACACTGTATAAATGAAGTCATGCATGAAATCATGGAAAGATGAGAAAGAAGGAAATAAAAGCTGAAACATTGAAGATAATTTTCATGCATTGCACATGTAGTGTGTTGGTGTATATATAGATTATTATTATTATAATAATAATATTGATATTTATATACCATCAATGCTTTGTAGAACCTTCTTAACTTTCCTCGTGCAACCATCACAGTGGATAGAAACTTTCAAGAACCATGTCTGATGAGAAACACATAACAAGAGAAAAATGAGCTTTAGTGGTTGACAGAAGCAGAATGAAGAGTTATTATATACAAAAAGGAACCAAATGAAGCTTGTTAGAATATATTTATAACAAAGCAAACCTGATACTTCAATGGAGGTTTTGAATCCATTAATAGCTAGAAAGGTGGAAGTGTGGTTGTTTTGGGAGATAGAAAGGGAAATTGGAAAGGTTGGAAGAATGAGAGTGACACTGGTGATGCCTTGATGGGGATTAAAGAAAGAAAAAGAGATGGAAAATGACAAGAATGTACTTGGATGGTATTTAGTATTTAGTTATTGAAAAAGTATAGGGAGATAATGAAAATACTAAACAATGTGAATAATAAATATGTCGTATGTTCAATTCAATAAATAGGTAGATGATTATGTTTATTATTTTTAATTGGATAGTTATTTCTTTTGATTTGATTTATTCATGCACATTTAATAATAACTGAATGTTCAATTTATTAGATATGCATATAATTATCTTAATGTTAAAGTTTAACAGATAATTTAAGAGTAAAGTATTTTTTAACTTTATTGAATCAATTCTAAAACTCATTCTTCACGTTATTTACAAAAAAGTCATTGTTATCAAGTGTCTTCATTATTTACTACCCGTTCTTTCTAACCATTTCTATCTAATCAATTCATTTCATCACATCATTTATTGCTCAACACAAAACAACTCAAAATCAATTATGTTACAAGTTAACTTGAATTAGTATAATAATTAGTTTATTAGTCTCTTTAAATAAATATTAAGAACATTTTAAATTTTATTTTATATATATAATAATTAATTAGTTAATAATAAATTTTTAAATAGAGTTCATTTATGATAAATTAATCTTTAAGCTATTAACAATTATGCTATTTGTAAATTAGAGTTGGTGATAAAAATTAAATGATATAAATGTAGTAGACAGATACATACAGTTAGATTATTCTTTTTTTTTTCTTTGTCATTTTAATTTAGACGACTCAACGTTCGAGTTAACCATACTAGGTTCTAGCAAATTGGCGACAAGGGTGATCTTTACTAGGTTCTAACAAATGTGTTAAAAATCATAAAATTTTGAAAAAAATGTTGCAAATTTATTTTTGATAGCATTAATTCTTCTTATTTTATTACTTTTATATATTATCTCTCACCCGTTAATTTAGGGGGTATTATAGAAAAAGAAATATAATATGGTTACGTTGATATGTTAATCAGTTAATGCATATTTTATTATGTAGAAAAGAAAAAAACTTTAGCAAGTTAACACTCATTTCAAACAGAGTGTATATAACACTTATGTGATTAATTTATTTTCCCTCATTTTTTCTTGTCTTGTTTATAGGTGTACAAGGCCATTGTTTCATGTGCAAGATAACAAGTTGTTATTTCGTAGGAAGCTATTTGTTACTACTATACATTATTCCAAATGAGATTCTCTATGGCAACTTTATTAACTACATTAATGGATACTACTATCTTATTGACCATGGATTATATAGATACTTTGGTTAAAATTTTGAAATTTATAGGAAGTTTTCCTAAAGCTATTGTTAGCCACATATGGAGCAAAGTTGGATTTGGATGAGGCTAATACCTACAAAGTTTCCCTTCAAAACTACCTTAAATTTTCTTGCATGAATACACACAATTTATGGGCTTTAACGGTCTTGAGTTTGACCACTAATTACCACTCTTTTGGAAATTTTAAATATACTATAAAAAGGAAAAAAATAACTCACAAACAATCAGTTTTGAAATAATTAACGAGGAATGTTAGAGGCAGCAATTTTAGTGTTTTGTAACCATCAATTGGTCATCAATAGTGTTTTTAATAGTGTGAGATTCCATCTAATAATGAGAGATCACTCACTTTTATTTTGATGATTAAGTGCTGACAAAAAAAACAAAAATTGATGCTCCTAGAATTTTCTATAATTAATAGGCTCTTTACTTTTCTAAGGACAAAATCAAATCTATGTAAACAACATACAATGATACCCCTATCCCAATTAGTAGGTGTATTATTTAATATGAATTGGGAAATTGTTTTTTCGTATTATTGTTATTACAATTATCTCTCTTTTCTAGGAAGCATAAGAATAAGAGAAGAAATAAATAATGTAAGACAAAGCAAAAGAGCCAAAACTGTGGGCAATGGTGAAACGAAAGAATATAGTCCTACATAACAATTTAAGCAGAGCCAGAAAGAAGGGGCCCTTGAAATGAAAGCTTTTAGTTTGAACCAAAAACACTTGAAAGCATTTTACCACTTCTCCAAAATTTTACTGCCAAGAAAAGAAAGGACTAGTCACAGCTTCTGAAAGTTAAAGTCCACTAAGAGAAGGAAGGAAGAAGTGACTACTGATTACATCAAAATTGAAGGGTAGAACCGTATAAATTAACATTTCCAATCTGAACCCTTTATAATTATTTTAGCCAATTTAAGATAACCAAAAGCCATTTGAACTTTGCTTAAAGTGTTCTTAATTAGTGTTAGAATATATTAAGATGAATTAATTTTTATTAAAATTATTTAATATATCTAAATATTTATTATAAGATATTATTTTTTTATTATTTTAATTTTTTTAACATTTATAATTAATTTTTTATATTATATTATTTTAGACAACTTAAATAAACATAAATTTTTTTATTATTTTTTCTTACCTTTCTAACAATGAATTTGGTGCATTATCTCCAATGTCTGTATGCCACATCAAAAGGGTCTTCCCCGGAAGAAATTAAAACTAGCAATCATGTCATGCATGTATTTTCACTTCAAAGTGACAGTGACACCAATATAATTTGCACTAAATTGATATATTATTGATATCAAATACTTTTATTTGTACGTACATGTATGATTTTTTTACGATCATAAATAAGTCAAATATTTCTATCGATATAATAATGCAATGCATGATTCATATGATAAATTTCTTCTTCTTTTTACCCAAAAAAATATGAAATTTACTACATTGGAGAAGAGACCGTGGTCTGTGGACATGGACGAGACACAGAAACAGCATTCTATATGGATACATAATAACACCATTTTCGTAGTCCAAAAACTGCATGCACTTTTCCAAAGCATGGCATAAGAATGAGGTAAGCCTTTTTATGATCTTGTAATACTGTAATAGTAATGATACTCCTATATCAATATGGTTGTTGAAGTGAATAAACTAGCCATCAAATTCAAGAGTCAAGAATCAAGCTTCAAGACTCATTTGCCTGCACTAGATAGCTAACACTCTTTCCAAATATTTACTACCACAATGTATATCCCACATTTTTATGGTGCTTATAATTTTTTTTGGTCTAAATATGAGTATTAAGAGATATATTTATTAGGGCAAGTAAATTAAATAAAATAAATGACAATTAAAATGATCCGCAAACAACTTTCACATAAGGGTTACTCATATACATTTTTTTTTCATAATTCTATGTAAATTGTTCCAGGATGTAGCGGTTTATGAAAATAACAGAAACTATTATAGACTAAGGTGGTTTTCATGCAGCACGTGAATGATCAGAAACAACTACAGGGTGTAACATGAAGGAGGTGAAGCAGGCATAAATCGCTAGACGTAGCAGCGGTTTATGTTAATATGTTCTCCAGGATAATCTGCTAAATCTTGAAGACACTTGTTGCCTATATACCTTTTATAAACATGTGTATAATCCGCTACAGGGTGTAGTAGATTATCCTAGAAAACATATTAACATAAATCACTGCTGCCGGTTTATGCTTGCTTTATCTCCTTCAGAAATCGTTATACCCTGTAGTAGTTTCTGATCATTCACGTGCTGCATGGAAATCGCGCTAGCTTTCGTTTATATAGAATTATGAAAAATGTGTATATAGATAATTTTGATTGCCATTTATTTTATTTAAGTAACTTGCCCTATTTATTATATATGGAGTTATAACGTTAATATTTTAGATGATGAGAAATAAAAGGGAAAAAATAAAAAGAAAAAAATTAATTTTTTTTAATGTTGTTTGAATGAAAAAAAGAATAGATAAAAAAATAAAAGATTTTTTTTTGTTTAAATAAAAAAAATAAAAAAATTATAATAGAATAAAATGACCTTAATAATGTACTTATCTATATTATATATAAATTATAATTTAAAACTTTTGTTTTTCTATTAATCAAAAGTTGAATTAATAATTTTATCAATTTTTTTTTACATTTTCTTTATGTTTTCATCACCAGAAAACTCACACCATTTTTTTCATTTTATTTATTATTATTTTTCATTTAAATAACAAAAATTTCATTTTCTTTTTTTTTATATTTTATTTTCCTTCATAGTTTCCTAATCCAAACAAGCAGTAAAATATATGTAATTTATAGACATCACGTAACATACAAAAAATTAAATAGGACGATTGAAATCTTAGGGACAATTTTGGGACTTACCTCAAACGTTGAGGACAAAAACGATACTTTACTCTAAATTATATTAAATACGTAAGGTAAGCATTTTAAGATATTAATATCAGTAATTGTATCAAGATATTAGTAATGATTAAATTAATTTAAAAGTAAAAATTAAATTAATATCATTTAAACCGTAATTTTTTTTATAATAATATACATATCTCGTTTATAAATACGTTTATACTGTAAACGAGATATGTGTATTTTTTAAAATTTCATATATCTCGTTTGCAAATGAAATAGAACAAAATACAAACGTAATTTATTTCGTTTATAAACGAAATACGTTTATAATTATCTCCTTTGCATTGTAAATGAGATAAATAATGTTATGTAAATCGGTAAATACCTCCTAAATTATATATATTGATAAATAAAATATTTAATTTATTTATATAAAAAAGTTTTCATTTTAGTGACATATTACGAAGACCACATAAATTATTAATTTTTTATTTGTGAACAATTAAATAATATATAAAAAATATTGTGTTTTATGATCTTTTATTCTGCCAAAATATTATGGTGCTAGCTATTTTTTATACTCAATATATAACAGCTAAATGTATAGTTTTGGTATAATTGAAAATACTAAATAAAAAAAAATACTATTCTAACCTGAAAATGAAAAATGTAAAATAGTTAATTTGTTTTTTATAAAAGATATTTTGAATCGTGCTCTGCTTTGTATTTTTTTTTTAAATATTAATTTTATTTTTAATCTAACAACTTAAAAAAATGTATTTAAAAATTTAAAAAGTAACAACCTAAACAAATAACTTAAAATTTAAAAAATAACAACCTAAACAAATAATAATTAGTTCAACAATTTAAGCAAATAATAATTTATTTATAATTTATAAATAAACTTTTAAAAATTTTTAGTGACAATACCTAAGCAAATAATTAGTTTAATAATATTAAAAAGTAAATACTTAACAATCTAAGAAAATGTATTTAAAAATTTTAAAAATAACAATCTAAGAAAATAATAATTTATAATTTATAAATAAAATTTTAAAAATTTCTAGTGACGACACCTAAACAAATAATTTATAAACTCAATGTATGAGCACCATGTGAGAATAAGAACTTTCTATTTGTATTATTATAAAAATAAAAATAAAACTTAAAGATAAAGATAAAGATTATTAGTTATAGTTAATTTTTTTATTTAATTTGTCATTTTTAATAAAATTAATAATTCAGATTATAAAAAAATTACAATAATAAATAATACACAAAAATTATAATGACAAATTTTATAAAACTAAACAAAAAAAATAGAATTTATATTTTTTTATAATATTTTCAATATTTTTTATTTAATATTATTTTAAACTATAATTTTTTATTATTTTTAATTTTATTATTGTTTTATGATTAATTTTTTATTTAGCTTTTTTTAGTGAAATTAATAATTTTTAAGATAAATTATTTTTTATACTTTTTTATAAAAAAAGGGGATAAAAGGTAGAATTAACAAAATAGTCAAACTTAATAAATGAACGTAACACATAAGGTAAAATTTTTAGTTTCCATAAAAATGACTTGAAACGTGATTTTTAATGCCGTTACTATAGCATTTTTAGGTTGAGGCAACATTTAAAAAGTGTTGCTTAAAGGCTGATAAAAAATTGCTTTTGATCTATGACAATACTTTTGGACTTAAGGCAACGTTTTTAGACGGCATTGCATATGCAGCCATTGCCTTAGATCAAGGCAACACTTTTTTATTTCAAAAGCAACACTGTTGAGAGCAACACTTGGTAAGTGTTGCCTTTGGTTAAATAACAACAATACTTTAAAGATGTGTTTGAGACAACACTTTTGCAGTGTTGTCTCTTCTCTCGTATTTTGGTCACTACTAAAAAGTGTTGCCTATTTGCAATAAAATGCCACTCTTTTAAGTGTTGCTTATAAGTTGGAATTTGCAATCCTTTGAAGTGTTGCCTATTAGTTTTGAATATGCAACCCTTTAAAGTATTGCCTTTTCTTTTGGATATGCAATTGCAACCTATACAGTGTTGCCTTTTCTTTTGGATATGCAACATATACAAGTGTTGCTTTTCTTTTGGATATGCAACCAAACAAGTGTTGTCTAATATTCAAAATATGCAACTAATAAAAGGGTTGCATTTTTGATAAAAATAAAAATTATTTTTGTAATAAAAATACAAAAAAATAAAATTTACAATAAAATTTTTTGTTCATACATGTGTAATTATTTTAATTAATAAATAAATTTGTGTACAATGGAAAAAATTATAAAAGAGACAAAATAACTAATAATAAAATTTTAATTAAAATAGATATTAAAAAGTTCAATTAGTATTTCAAATACATGTTCATCAATAATTCTCAACAAAATAATAAAATTCTTGTCTAACAATAATTGTCATAATAAAATAGTAATTAATATTTATCAAAAAGATGTCAATCTACTTGCATATTTTATATCCATGCTTGACTTTGTTGGAACAATCTGATAGTGTGCGGATCCAAAATCAGTGCCAAATGAAAGCTTTTCGGTAACATCAGAGTAATGGTATGATGAACTCAAAATCCTCTTGCCTCCATTGAGTCCAATAACTGCTGCAGTAGCCATTGTTATACTCCCCTAATAACTATGTGCGAGTAACATCAAAGTTCCCTATTAAATTAAGAATACTCAATAATTCTTAACCTGTGTCAGCTGAAAATACAGGTGTCAGAAAACTCCCAAATTGTTCTAAGTTTTAACCATATGATTATCCATAAAATAGCAAAACAACACTAATAGAATAAAATCAAAGGAACAAAATAATTCAGGATCCATATACTTCAATTTTTTAGTGTAAAATCCATTGAAACAACTTATAAAGTTACAGCATATAAAAGCGGAAATTCCCAAATGAAAAACAAACACATAAATGAATTGGGGTTTAGTTAAAGTTGCATTTAAAAAAAATTGAAACATAAAAGGTGCAATAACGGAAAATGTTACATGGTATGTGTTTGATGAAGTACCTGAGTAAACTGAGAAAGTGAAATGCAATTCAGAAAATGATGATTGCTCCAAAAAGGTATTAGCTTAGTAGTTCTTATTTAGAATCATAAAATTATAAGGAACAAGCTCACAAGAAGAGACTTCACTCACATAATTGTTGGTGTGGAAGGAAATAACGTTGCCACTATATTAGATTTTTCTCTTTTTTTTTTAATGATTATTCTTTTATTATCACTATCATATAAAATTAATTAATTTATGTTTGAGAGAAAGCAACAGAGAAATAAATGACTGAAACATAAATTTGAAGGGAAAAAAATGAAAAGACAAAGATATGAAACAACTCCCTTGACAATTTCTGCCATTCCTGTGAATGAAACAGCAGTTACTAGAGTCTGTTGCAGTGACAACACGCATCACTCTCCAACATATTCACATTATTTCAGCAATGAGGAAAAAATTTTCTTCCTCACAGTAGCACAACGCTACAAAAATAATTAATTAAAAAGGAAAAAAAGATGATTGATTAAAAATAGCAAGAGTGTATTGCAGAAGCCACCATGAAGTAAGATGGCAGAAGACAGAGAAAGCAAAGGCCAAAAATGTTGATAGTCCATTCCCAATAAATGATAAATCACAAAAATTACTGCAAATTTTTTTGTTATACCTGGTCATCATTTTGGATCACGAGTTGATGAGGAAGGACGATCGTTGCTATTCGGACATTGCTTACTATTTATATCATGTGTTGATTCCATGGCTTGTAATAAAGACATTGCTTCATCAATATTTGTGCCAAGAGAACTCTGTTGCAAGAGAAGCTTCACAAGATCCTCCAAACTTTAGACTCTGTCTTTTGTCTCATGAAGTTCAGTTTTCATTGAACTTATAGTCTTTGCATGTTGTTACTTAATTTTAGCAATCTCCCGTTCTTTCTGCAGAGATGTTTTTGTGATTGTCCTCCCATAAGATCGAACTCTTCCTAGTTGTTCTTTGCCAAATACTGCACTGCAGTAAATGCTTTCTTGGGAGTGTCTCCAGCTTCTTGGTGGCTCTTAAGTTTATCCTATTAAAAAAATAACGATTTTAGCTTGTTGTAGATAAGTTTATCCTATTATCAGGTTCTGTGGCAGATAAGGATAATTGCTTTCGTTATTATGACTTTGAACATTGTTAGTTTTATACAGGACAATCTGACTTAAAATGATACTGTAAATTAAGGCAGTTCTACTTCAGATCAATTTGTAAATTAAGGCGATTCTACTTCAACTTATTATGACTTACAATAACAGCTTGTGTTCCTGAATCAAGTTCTTTTCCTTTTCGTCCAGTTCGAGTTGCAACAAACACATCAACTTGTGATGGGTCTTCTTTGTTCTTATTCATTTCACGCTACAAGTAAGGGGAAAGAGTATTAACAATGGCCAAAAATAATATTTATCTAGTTTTAAGATGGTCATTATACAACAAGAAAAAACTTATAAAAAATCAAAATTATTACTATTTCATTACGCACTCTTGCAAAACTTATAGGTCCCATTCGATGTTGATGTTGTTGTTTTTTACGATTTTCAGAATTTAAACGAGATAGAGCCTATACCCAACAAAATTAAAGGGAGTTATATGTAATAAACCAAAAGCATAAAAAAGACAAAGAAACAGAATTATTTATTCGACAACTCACCTTAACAGAAGGAATACTCCAATATGCAATTAACTTTCGAAATTGAACTTCTGGAATATCTAAAGGGCGATTTTTCAGCATATCTTCAATGTTGTTATATATCTCAAAATGCTTTCCCTTGATTCTTGTTTTGTAACCTTTCCAAGCTTCTCGAACACCAGTCATCACCCACTCTTTCCCCTCTTTTGGAAGAATGAACTTTGACTACGAAAAAGTACAAAACAAAAATTGTAAATGACAATTCAAGAACACTAAAAACAAAGACAAAACTGTAGAATAAAACAGCAGCTATATATTTTTACAAAACTACATCTAAACCATACGAAATTGGAAAATTTCAGATCATAAAAAATAGATGAGAAATAAAACACTTATGTTAATATATTTCCATATGCGCTTTTTGACTTTGAGGGGCACAGCTTTTCAACTAGTGTACATCAATGTTATGAAATCACTATTCCTTCCCATTGTTCCAATAAAGTAAGTTAAGTCCTTCACTCTTCTTGGAGTTGGTCCCACTGCTTGTCCTTTATAAAAAGTCACCTCTTCTCTTTCTTCCCAACTTCTTGCATGGATTTTAGCACACCTTGTTTTTTCTCGTGTCCTTCTAGTCTTTGGAGTATCTATAAATATGTGCAATTTAACCATTTAAATGAATTATATAGCTATACATGCTAATGAATAAGTAAAATGATAATTATGTATAAAGTACAGCACCTTTAACATTGTTAGTTTCCATAAGGTAATTGTCATCACCATGAAGAACTGCATCTTCATCATATTCACCAACATAGTCCTCATCATCCGAGAAATCATCATCATCATCATCATCATCATCATCTCCAACTTCATTAGCATTTGCTCCACTATGTTCCTCCTCTCCTTCCACATGAATCCCATTTGTCTCCAAAAATGTATCAAGTGCCATGGCTTGACAACTTGATTTTGTATTTATCTTCCTAAGATTTTGTTGTTTTTCCTGAATAGATCTTTCATTTTCAACACTTGGTTCAAAATGGTCATCTTCTCTTTCCAAATGAATCCCATGTGTCTCCAAAAATTTATCCATACCCATGGTTGGACG
Organism: Arachis ipaensis; assembly: GCF_059453495.1. NCBI lineage: Eukaryota > Viridiplantae > Streptophyta > Magnoliopsida > Fabales > Fabaceae > Arachis > Arachis ipaensis. Next base: position 19,028,594 of record NC_142439.1, read on the forward strand.
CTTTTTAAGATTTTCTGGTTCTTCTTCACTAGCTCTAATTTTCTGGTTCGGCGTACTTTTCATTCTTTTGGAAATTGGGACTTCTTTTTGAGTGCTTTGCTTAGAAGGCATAAGAGTCACTCTCTTTTTTCCATGACCACCAGCCATCATGGGAGAGATAAAATGCTGCTGCTTATGAATTTCTGCTATATTTTTCTACATGAATTGCTTGTTGCTTTGATACTGTTTTACCAGTCTTCTCCGCTTTGGAGTAGTTCTTGTTTCCATTGTATTTCTGAAATAAACAAAATAAACCTATTCTATTAGAACCTTAAAAATAAAAAGAAAATAAAATTAATCAGTTATGCTATAGCTGTTGTATGTCAATAAAAAAAGAAGACTACTATTTAATAGAAATAAACAAAAAGGCATGCCATAAGACACATATATAAAAAAGTAATACATCTTTCATTCCACTTCCCTATTGTTTAATGCAATTAAAAAGTTAAAGTATATACATCCTTCATTCCACTTCCCTACTATTTAGTGTAATGAAGGAAAAAAGTATAAATCATTCAATGCCATCTTCGGAATTATCTTCTGATTCTGTGTTATATTCTTGTGAAAGAAGAACTCCTTTTGAAGCATCTATAACAACTTCATGCAAGTCACCCCTAATCAAATCAATTTCACCATTATCATTGGGTATAGAAGGACCCATTGACTGGTTTCAATTTTTCCACAGTTCAATAATATATAGCTATGGGCTTGGTTTCGAGACTTGTCATCAAGAGAAAAAAGCTCACCCTTCTTTGCTCCCAATGGACAGCCTTTCTTAGGAAACAAAATTGGAAATGAATATGAAATTTCTGCTTCAAAGTCATTAGCATCATTATTCCGGGGTATTCTATTCAATTTTGTTTGAAAACCATCATGTAAATAACGTGAGCAAAAAGTCAAACACTCATCAACCAAGTAGGCCTCCACAATAGATCCTTCAGGACGACTTCTATTTCGAACATATGACTTCAAAGTACACATGTATCTTTTGGGAGGATACATCCACCAAAATTGAACTGGGCCGCCTAGTCTCACTTCATTAGCCAAATGAATAGGCAAATGCATCATTATGTCAAAAAATGAAGGAGGAAAAATCGTCTCCAATTGGCATAGTGTTATCACAATCTCTGCTTCCAATTGATTTATCCCTTCTAATGTGATAACCTTTTGACATAACCGACGAAAAAAAGAGCCAAGCCTAATTAAAGGGATTGCGACCGAATCTGGAAGTATATTTTTGATGGAAATTTGCAGCAAATAATGCAGCATAAAATGGGCATCATGAGTCTTGTAACTAGATACTTTTCTTTCTGCAAGGTTCACGCATCGAGAAATATTTGAGGCAACACCATCAGGTAGCTTTGCTTTCTTCAAGACATCACAAAAAATTGATTTCTCAGCTTTAGTCATGGAGAAACATGCTTTTGCAAACTTCACTTTTCTATGACCTCTTATTTCTTTTGGATGAAGATTCTTACGAATGCCTATTTCTTGCAAGTCATATCGAGCATTTAGGTGGCCTTTTGTCTTACCAGATATATCCAAGAGAGTTCCAAGAATGCTGTCAACTATATTCTTTTCTATATGCATTACATCAAGATTGTGTCTTGATGTGTTATACTTCCAGTAAAGTAAATAAAAAAAGATTGACCTTTTTCTCCATGGACCTTCATTCACCTTTTTTTTTGTCTTCCCAAAGGAATTCTCCATAGAATCTAAGTGACTTAAAACTTCCATGCCCTCTAGCAATGGTGGAGCTTTCCGATGTTCTTCTTTTCCATTAAATGACCTCTTATTAGTTCTCCATGGATGTTCCTCGGGCAAAAAAAACACGATGACCCATATAACACATCTTTCGACTATGTGTAAGATAACTAGAACAAGTCCCATAGTTACAAGAAAGGCAAGCTAGTTTCCCCTTTGTACTCCACCCGGATAACATTGCATATGCAGGGAAATCACTAATTGTCCATAAGAGAGCTGCATGCATTTGAAAAGTTTTATTTCTTGCGGCATCGTATGTTTCTACCCCAAGTTCCCATAACTCCTTCAATTCCTCAATCAATGGTTGCAGTTACACGTCAATATCATTTCCTGGCGATTTTGGTCCTGGGATCAACAGAGAAAGCATGAAGTATCCTTGTTTCATGCACATCCATGGTGGCAAGTTATAAGTCATTAAAATAACCAGCCATGTGCTATGAGATATACTCATGGTTCGAAACAGATTGAATCCATCGCTCACCAAACCAAGTCTCAAGTTACAAGGTTCCTTGGCGAATTTTGAATGTCGATTATCAAAATATTTTCATGATTGACCATCAGCAGGATGCTTTAGCTTTCCATCCTTTTTACGCTCTTCCTGATGCCAACTCATATTCTTAGCCGTCTTTGAGTACATGAATAGCCTTTAAAGCCTGGGAATTAGGGAAAAGTGCCGTAATGTCTTTGCAGGAATGTTGTGAGCTTTCTTTGAAGATATGTCACCTTCAACTACCGCAGTCTCAATCCAACAAGAAGTTTCACATTCATGGCAACATGTTTCATTCTTGTGCTCTTTCCAATATAGCATGCAATCATTTGGGAATGCATCAATCTTTTTATAATCAAGACCTAAATCTCTCACCATAGCCTTGGCTTTGTTGAAAGAAGAAGGGAGATTCAAGTTAGGAATAGCCTCTTTCAACAACTCCAGGAGGGAAGTGAACGAGGCATTGCTCCATCCATGTAGACACTTCAACAAGTATAGTCGGATGGTGAAAGATAATGTAGAAAATCCCTTGCAACCAGGATATAGTTCCTTGCTAGCCTCGTCAACCAAATTATAGAACTTCTTTGCATCTTCGTTCATACCTTCTTTTTCTCCTTCAACATCTGCCACATTCCTAAACCTTTCGTCTAGCAAGCCTTCAATGTCATCGCATGAATAAATCTCATCGGTATCACCAGTATCGACATCCATACCAATTACACTTTCTCCATGATTAACCTATCGTGTATAGCCCTTGACAAATCCAAAGCATATTAAATCGCTATAAATAGACTCTCTTTGACTCCAAAGGAAGTTGCAACATTTTGCACAAGGACATAGAATTTCCTTTCCTTGAGGATTTTCAACGGAGTAAGCATAGTCCAAGAATCTATTGACGCCATCCCTAAACTCTTGGCTATGTCTTGGTAAACTCATCCAGTTCTTGGATGAGTCCTGGGAAAACCTAATTGTTCATAGTGATATTACTATTAAAGTAAAAATGATTATCGTCTTAAACATCAGCTAAAAACAATTTTCATTTACCAAAATGGAATCTGAAACTTGCTATATATGCACGGTTGCTTAATATAAAATATATAAAAAAGTGCAAAAGAATAACATAAACATATATCAATTAGTATAATAAAAGAGTAAAGATATACAACATACTTTAAGTGTCGATTAAGCTCTTTATTTATAATATTTGAAAGATAAATTTGAGGAATTCGAATACATATAGAATTCTCCTTAGTTTGAATATAAAAATAAAAGATATATTAAGTATTTATCATAAAAGATATAATTATTCTAAAAGAAATATTAATAATTACTTTTGAAAAGATATATTTTAAAATAAAAATGCTTTTATATTTTAATTTTTTAATTAAACAATCAGTATTTTGTTACATAAAAAAGTGCAAAAGAATAACATAAACATATAAAAGCAAATAAGTATAAGATAGAAATATCTTACGAGGTCATGCCGCAACAATTTGCTATATATATTTGCACTTAGTATTCACCAAAGATCCGTAAATATTTTTTTTATCAATCTCCTTCAAGAAAAAAAACCAGAGATTAGTGTAATAGAAATAAATAAAAAAACACACAATAAATTCTGATGACCTTTTGCATTTCTTAATTACAACTTATCTTATTTATATTTTGTAATTATTGCAAGCCGAAGAATTAACAGAGCAGAAAATTTCTTCATTGGTAGCAAGGTTGAATGAAAGAAAAATTCTTAGATGGGTGAAGCATGATTAACAGCCTTACAATGCTAGTCTTGAACAGTAAAAGATGAACCATAAGGGTAGGATTGACAAGACAAAGCTAGAACATCGATATTGGGGTAAAGAACAAAGCTTCTAGAAGATATATAGAAAACCAAAAGGAGAGGAAAGATGAAAGCACGCCATATATACCTCTTAGAACTAGGAGCTCAGCAAAGAATGAGTAGAGGTTCCTTAGTCTACATCTTGGTCAAGAGTAATAGGTTTCTTTGCCTTGTTATTGTAGTTTTATGTGGTTTTACTTGGTGCTGTAGGATAAGCCATATAATAAAGATGATGATCTTATAAAGGCCACATCTTTTGAGGTTATATCAACCCTAAGGGATGTTTTTAAAACAAGTTCCCTTTGGACAGACCACATCCAGACTTACACTAAGGTTTGGATCTTTCTCTATATGAGTTTATTAGGGAGAGGAAATTGGAGTTATCCTTTGTTTATGTGGCACTATTTATTTGCATCAATTACTTTCTAGTGTCTCATGTTTAAGTTACTTGACTAAATGAATCTTTTCTTAATATTGTAACAAATCCAATGAATTGATCTATCACACCATCTTGTCACATGGAAAATAGTTATTATCCATCATTTTTGATAATTTTACTGCTAGTGAACCGAAGTGGTAGAAGGAAGAAATATGAAAGGTTTAGTGAGGAACAAAAATGTTTGGTAAAGGGTGGGTAAATTATTATTATTCTCATTAACCACATATTAAATTCCTTGAAAATGTACCTTTTTAATATGTTTTTAATGACTAAAACTGTTAACATATAGACATATACACCCATTGGAACGGGATCAGAATGTTAAGTGAGCATTATTCTACAAAACCACAATGGATTAGCAAGATTTGAGAGTTCCCTTGCTCCCCAAACTTAATGACTAATTTCTCATCTGAACCTGTTCTACACCTCTAATAACCATAATCTCTTTTATTTCTTCTTGCTAATTAACTAATTCCTATCCAAGGCCCAGGTTCCTTTTAACATAATTAACCCCCAACCTCAAATTCAGTTGTTGCACATGCTTTCATTTTTCTTTGTCCTATTTGCTTTATTGTACAATATTGAGAACCCTAAAAATGTGATAGCTTTCACAATTTTCATGTATTCAGGAAGCATCACTCAAATTCAAATAATGAAAAAATAAGTATATTCGCTTTTTTCCCACGCTAAAATAAGTATATGATTGTATATGACTGTATATAAAAATTTATTAACTTCTTTGTGGACTAATTCTTAATGCATATTGAATTATTGATGCATCAAGAATAGCAAGTGGCATATATGTATATATTTATTTGTTTGATTTATCTTGTGCTTCTAGAATCTAGAGTGAAAAAATTGGACAATACCTAAAAAATATTTGAAGAAGCTATAACAGAAAGTGACTCACTGACATGGAAAATTTCTCAACTATCCATATAGTACATATTTTCTTAATTCTAGAATCAGTATCATTATCAAGATTGGAAAAAGAATCAAACTTACTTTATGGCCTTTGATGTTCACTACTAACCTGTGAGGCAAGTAAAGTTGATACTGATTGACAGGATAAACACAGAGATATTCTTCAAAGTTTGCATACCAAATTTGAACTCCTAATTTTTTTAGACAGTATCTGTGTCTAAAAGGAAAATTGTTAACACAAATATTTCTACCTGATAAAATAAATATGCATATAGAATAAATTGTGAAATTCCCACTAGCCATTCATGAATGTCAATTCAGAAATTAGGTGCATTTCATTTGAATTCTAATCAGAAGATGACTCATGACTGTATATGACCTTTGTGTTTGTGGATTGATCTGCACTCACAATTGAAAATACTTTGTGAGTGCAATCTAGTTCACAGGTCAAACCAAGGGTGTATAATTCCCTTGCATAACAACTTACAAACTTCAAAATCTAATTTAGAAATTTCAACTATAAGAAAATAAAGAGATATCTTTTGGCATGGTAAGATGTGAAGTTTATTGAACTTACTATTAATGAAGTTATTGTTCTCCATGTTGCAACAAATCAGTTCCATGAGACTGAGCAGCTAAGAGGTCTTCCTTCATTCAACTTGGAACTACAAATAAAAATGGGTTATATTTTGAAATATTTATAAAGATATGATAAATGAAGAACATATGTTTCTGACCCACTTGTGACAAAGACAAAGGCGATTTACCAATACACGGCATTCAATAGTTATAAAAAATTCTTCCCAAGGCTATGACCGATCGCTAGCATAACAAAGTAACCAGCATTTGGTTTAAATCAAGTTTACCCTAAAATTCCAACAGGTTAACCCATTTTTTTCAAGACTAGTTATCTTGGACATACCTAAATGCATTTCCACATTCCCTCTAACAATATCACATCCAACCACAAGAGAAAACAACCAGATTTTATGTATTTAAATAAAAACCGAAAACAAAGGTAAACACGACATTTATCTAAGCTACATCCCCAACACAGAAAGCTAGCAGGGTATACCAAAGGATCTAGAAACAGCAGCTATCAGTTGATTAGGCCATAATTCTCAAGTTTTAAGACCCTTCCATAGAAATGGATCTCAAGCATTTTTAGAAAGTTGACACAAACTTAGTATTACAAGTATAAGTATTATGATTCAAAACTAATGCACACAGTGACAGTATAGTTGCCTCAACACTAATGCACACAGCAACAAGTTTCATATAACTAAAAATTAGGATTCAAAACACAAAAATAGAAAAAAAAAAAACAGAGGAAAAATCATGAGTACCTGCAGAACAAAGATCAGCGGTGATGAACTCTAGCAGAAGAACACTGGCAAATTGGAAGAGATCAGAGCTGAACGGCAAGCGAAACCTAGAGAAGCTCGAAACAACAACATTATTACCAAAAACCCTATAATAGCAACATCAACATTATTAAAATTAGGATTCAAAATGAAAAAGGAAAAGGAATAGGCAGAATCATAGGTACCTGCAATGATGAACAAGCGAGAAGAAATGATCGAAGCTCGAACTGCTAGTAGAGACGATTGAAGGTCAAACGCGAACAAAGTGGATCGAATCTCGAATGGGAGCAGAGAAGATTGAATCTCGAACTGTGAGCAGAGAGAATCAAAGCTCAAACGCGTGTCAAGATCTCCATTGCCATCCTCGAAGAGAAGAAGCCGAAGATGAAGATGATTTAGGAAACTATCATTTGCATGCACAGATCTACAAGGAAAACGAGAGATCACCTTACGAAGTGTGCTATCCTTAGGGAGAAAGCTCCCAATGGTTTTCCCATACACTTCACAAGTTGAGAAATGAAAGAGATGCTTGGTGTGTTTGTAATTTCAAAAATTAGGGTTGGAGTTTTATTTCAGTAGAAGGTGAAGATGATGAATTGAATTGGGTTTTGTTTTTCTTTTTTTTTTTTAGTTAAAGTGGGAAAAAAATAATTTTTGTTAAAATGTTTGGAGGGGAGATTATAATTTTAAGAAAAAATATTAATTTATTTTAGGTAACATTTATAAGTTGATGTTTATTAAAAATTTTAAAGCAACTTTTATAAAATATAATATATGAATACAATAAATGTTGTCTATTTAATTTATTAAAGCAACATTTTTGTTATGTTTTTTAATTAACTAAAAAGGAACAGTTATAACATGTTGATTTAAAAAAGTTGCAATAGTTTTATTTTTTGCAACAAATATTAAGAGTTGCTTTTTATTATTTTAGACAACACTTTTTAAGTATTGTTTAGAATATATATTTCCATAGATCAAAATTGTTGTAGTGCGTAATGCCACTTCCCATTCAATGCTCATACATATATTTATTAAAGGTCCTTGTTTCTATTATTATAATCTTAAAATTTCTTTAAAAAACAAATTAATTAAATCCTATTTTATTTAGTATTTCCTTTGCCACACAACAACTATCAAGTAAAATTGTTTTGTTCAAAATAGTTAAACTTCTTAATATTTATTATCTTTTGTTTTTTTACCCTTTAAAAAAAGACACTACAACAATTCATAATTTCAGCGGCCATTTTTTAGAAGCGGTGAAATACAATTGCCATCGCTGCTACCCATCTTTTCATATACCAGCAGTATAAAGCAACTGCCTCTAAAACACAAATCCGACGGCAGTCATTATATTTGCTCCACGGCATTTTAAGAAATTCGCGCTATTACCCGCTGAACCTGCTTAATTTCTTTTTCGTTCGCACTTCTCACTAGCTCCACTAGCCACTACTATTAAATATATATTATATTTTGAAATGCAATGTTTATATTATTTTGGTAAATTTTTCTTTTTTTTTTTTTGAGGTGTAGATTTTAATATTGTAGTAATTATATATTTATTAGGATCAAAGCCTTAGGAAATAGTTTATAGATAAATTTGTTTATTTTAAAAAAATAAATACTACAGGTATTGCGGCAGTTGAAAAACGCCACAGAAATCTTCTTTAATTTCTTTAGCCTTTTTGCATTGGTTCAAAACCGCCATAACTGTCCAACGTAAATTTCAAAATCATGTTTTGCGGCGGTTGCCTAAACCACTGCCACACATTGCACTTCCTTCTTCAAGCACATAGTGGCGGTTTCAAACCACCGCAATTTGCCAAGTGGCTCTTGCGGTGGTTATTGCAACAGTTCTTCAAAACCGCCGTCGCTACCGTGCCGATGGTTGACCTGGCTGCGCTTTGAGTACCGCTGCGACCCGAAAATAGCGACGGTTTAAACCGCCGCTAATCACCTAAAAAACCACCGCCACTTCTCTATTTTGTTATAGTGATTTATTATGGTAGAACGTCAGAAAAAACAAAAGATTTGTGAAAAAATTAACTATTTATTTAATTTTATTAAAAAAATTAACCATTTAAATATAAAAATATAATATAATTTGGGAGAGATAGAAACCACTTGTGAATGGTATATAGAAGTAGTAGTTATTGATGACTTTTTGCGAAGATAAAAATCACTTGCAGTTATTTTTTTTATGAATTACGTGACTTTTATCGTGAACTGTAACAATATCATTGTCCATTAATTTTTTAATTTAAATTATATATTTATTTTTATATTTTAAATTTGATATTAATAATTTAAAATAAAAATAAAAATTTTATAAATTATTTAACATTTAGAATATATAAAATAAATAAAATAAAATTAAATAAGTTATGATAAAAAAAATTATAATAACTACTACTCAACATGACTCACTCTTTAAGAGGAGGGTAACTGCACAAGTGCATATAGATTAAAACTAGGGGTGTAAGTTACCGAACCAAACCGAAATTTACCGCAAAATCGAACCGAAATTTACAACAACCGAATAAAAACCGAAAAAATCGGTTTTTTTGGTTTTTTTCCGAAGTAAACCGATCGGTTCGGTTCGGTTTTCGGTTGGCTCAGTAGAAACCGAACCGAACCGAACCGAACCGCAGAAGTGGTTTAGTAATACATTAAAATGGATATTTTAGACTTAACAAATGTGTTTGTTTTATGTTTAGTTGTTGGAATGAGTTGAAATTGTGTTGAATTTGAATGTAATGTAATATTATTTCAGTTTATTGGTTGTTTTGAACATCATTTTACTAAGATTAATTTTCTATTAGTTAGAATTTAAAAACCAAAAAAACCGACCGAACTAAACCACTTTTGGTTCGGTTCGGTTCGGTTCAGTTGTTGCGCAAACAGCAAACCGATTGGTTGGTATTATGTAAAACCGAATAAATCGGTTCGGTTGGTTTTTGGTCTAAAACCGAACCAAACCGAACCGATAACACCCCTAATTAAAACAGTTATCTCTCATTATTTTTCTATCTTATTTATTTTTCATTTCAATCTCTTCTACCAACTTTTTTTGAGTACTAATTACACGCCAAAAATTTAGATTATTCATATTATTTTAATCGTAATTTTTTTATTGATATTATTTATCCTTCGTTTGAAAAAAACACTTATCTCGTTTACATTGTAAACGAGATAAATCATGTGATATAAATTGGTAAATACGCTATAAATGACATATTTTAGTAAATAAAATAATTAAATTATTTATTTGAAAAAAAGCCCACTAAATTTATTTATGAACAAATTACAGAAAATTCGAGTGATAGTTCCAATGGGTGTGTATTTTGAATTGGTGTTGTCTGACCTTACAACCAGAAGCACCATTATAGATGGGCTTTTGGATGAATTTTTTGGAAGTTGCTTTTGTGAATATACATGCACTTTATGTATTTTGTTTTTTCTATTATTTATTCGATTACAAACTTTAATAAAAATATATTCAAAATTAATGTCTTGAATTATCTTATTAGGTAATAACTCAACACGACATCGACCAAGGTCTGTCACCACTACTTCACACTCTGTGGATGAAAAGAAAAAACAATGTGTCAATATTAGCGGTATTAGTAATTTAGCTAACACAAATAGAGCATATAATAGCCCATATCATCACACAAGTCAACAATAGCTTTAACAAACATCAAACAATATTCACTAGTTACAAAGCCAACTTATATTGCTAATATGCTTAGATTTTTTTTAATATTTCATAATTCAAAGACCGATTATTTAATTTTTTAATTGGTCTACTAAAATAATCATTCTAATATGCTATATAATTATTATAGATGAATTAGAGTACACAAACTGATCTAGGTTGCAAAAGGATACAAGATTGAAGAGAAAGGCTATGCTACTTCAAGAGAAGCATGATAAGATAACTACGATAGCTTATAATTATCACAGAACTAAATTTCACTTCTTCTACTTTGCATCCTACCTTCATAATATAGATTTATAATTCAGCTAGTTCAAAAATTTTACCAAATCATGATACTCTCGGTAAGTAATACATCAATGTAAGGGCATCTTTCAAACATGATAATAACATGTAGCAATATTACCAGCATAGCCAGTAGCAATGGTAACATAAAGTAGTTGCAATGGTAATATAACGTAGTTATTGATGACTTCTTGGTAAAATAGAATGACTTCTTGGTAAGATAGAAATCATTTGCAGTTATTTTTTTTTACGGACAACATGATTTTTATTGTGAACTGCAACAATATCATTGCCCACTAATTTTTTAATTTAAATTATATATTTATTTTTATATTTTAAATTTGATATCAACAATTTAAAATAAAAATAAAAATTTTATAAATTATTTAACATTTAGAATATATAAAATAAATAAAATTAAATTAAATAAGGTATGATAAAAAAAATTATAATAACTACTACTCAACGTGACTCACTTTAGAAGGAGGGTAAACTGCACATAGATTAAAACAGTTATCTCCCGTTCTTTTTCTGTTTTATTTATCCTTCATTTTAATCTCTTTCACTAACTTTTTTTAGTACTAATTGTACGCTAAAAATTTGGATTATTGATATTAATTTTAATCATAATTTTTTTATTGATATTATTTATCCTTCTTTACTGTGTAAACGAGATAGGTATTTTTTTCAAACTCCAAATATCTCGTTTGCAAACGACATACATGCAAAGCAAAATTTGACTTATCTCGTTTACAGTGTAATACATCAATGCTGTTAGAATATATTAGGATCAATTAGCTTCTATTAGAATTATTTAACATATCTGAATATTTATTATAGGATATTACGTCTTTATTATTTCGATTTTCTTAATGCCTATAATATTCTTTTATATTGTATCATTCTACACAACTTGAATATATACAATTCTTTTCTCTACTACTTTCTCTTACCCTTTCTATATGGTATTCGAGTCATGGTATCCTCCTTGAAGAGGATAAGTTGATTTTCTTCTAATGAAATCATCGTATTTTTTATACTTTTCTTCCGTGCCATTTTTTTCTTTCTCTTTTGTCAATGCTTTGATACTTTTCTTACTTCACTGATTAGCTCATCCACTGCTTATCTATTCTCATGGTGAAATCATATAGTTTTCGCTTTCCTTTTGGCAGTTCCGTCTGCACCTGTTCCGTCAGTTTATACAGTTTTTTTCTCTCTTTATTTTGTTGTTTTAAATAAGTTTCAAACTCATGTTGTCACTTGAGTTTGAGGAGAGATGTTAGAATATATTAGGATCAATTAGCTTTCATTAAAATTATTTAGCATATCTGAATATTTATTATAAGATATTACGTCTTTATTATTTCGATTTTCTTAGCACCTATAAATATTCTTCTATATTGTATCATTCTACACAATTTGAATATATACAATCATTTTCTCTACTGCTCTCTCTTACCCTTTCTAACAAATGCAAAGGCGTCTTACAGATATGATGATAACATGTAGCAATATTACCACCATAGCTAGTAGCAATGATAATATAACGTAATTTCCTTTTGAATCTAAGGATACATTAAATTTTTTTATAATATAAGATAATTGATGTATTATCTCTAATTATTACAGGGACAACTACATCTAATTCAAATTTACTAACCAAAGTATTAAAAATAATGTGCATAATTGATAAGGGAAGACACTTGAGACAAAAAATCATTTTTGAAGGAATTGGCTATAAATCTTGTAAGAATTTTTGAAGAAGTTGAGGATATTATTGAAAACACGACAGTAGTAGATAATTTTATACAAATTGAATACCCAGTCATATTCGATGTTGATGAGAATACAGATAATTTAAGATGTAGCAATATCAACACTTTATTATTTACTATTGTTATGTTTTTTGTAAACAAAAAAAATTATCGATTAGCGTACGAATTTTTAAGGGGTAAGTACGATTTTGGTCCCTTAAGTTTAGTGCCAGAATCGAATTCGTCCCTCTTGTTATTTTGCAATTAAAATCGTCCTTAATGTTGCATTTGTATTTAACTTCGTCCTTTGTAATTAAAATTTTTTTTTAATGACAATTCTACCCTTCCCCCTTCTCCCCACCCCCACTGTCCCCTCCCCTTCCCCCTTCCCCCCACCCCCACTGTCCCCTCCCCCTCCCTTTCCCCGTCCCCCCTTTCCCCTTCCCCCTCCCCCTCCCCGCCTCCCATTCCCCATTCCCCCCACCCCCACTGTCTCCTCCCCGCCTCCCATTCCCCTTCCCCCCACCCCCATTGTCCCTTCCCCCTCCCCGTCTCCACTGTCCCCTTCCCCCTTCCCCCACCCCCACTGTCCCTTCCCCCTCCCTGCCTCCCATTCCCCCTTCCCCCCACCCCTACGCGTCCCCTCCCACTCCCCGTCTCCACTGTCCCCTTCCCCCTTCCCCCCACCCCCACTGTCCCTTCCCCCTCCCTGCCTCCCATTCCCCCTCCCCCCCACCCCCACTGTCCCCTCCCCCCCACCCCCACCCCTACGCGTACCCTCCCCCTCCCTGTCTCCACTGTCCCCTTCCCCCCACCCCCACGCGTCCCTTCCCCCTCCCCGTCTCCCCTTTCCCCTTTCCGCCTCCCCTCTCCCCCACCCCCAAACAGAAACAGAAATAGAGAAACAGAAATTCAAGAGAAACAGAAACAGAAACAGAGGTCACGGCGACGACGAGGTCATGGCGGTGACGACGGAGGCTTCCCGGCGCCATCCCCCTCCCCCCTCTTCCTTTCCCCTCCCCTTCCCTCCCCTCCCCCAACGCGTTTTCTTCCCCTCCCCCAACACTGTGTTTTCGTTTTTTTTTAATTTTATAATTATTATTATTAAAATAGGAATAGGGGTAGTTTAGGAATAAAATAAAAAATTTTATTAAAAAGGACGATTTTAATACGAAAAAAAACATTAAGGACGATTTTAATTGCAAAATAACAAGAGGGACGAATTCGATTCTGGCACTAAACTTAAGGGACCAAAATCGTACTTACCCCAATTTTTAAAATTTTGACAAAGATATGGTTATATATTATATTTTTTGTATTTGAAGATTTATTGTAATTCTTATTATTTGATTAGTGTACATATAAAACTTAAACCTTGGTCTTGGTACAATAAAACTGTATTATATGATCTCATCTTTTTAATCTATAGATTGCGGTCATTGATAATTTTTTGTAAATATTATTTTTATACTTCACATGGTGAAAAAAAGGTATATTTTTATATAAAGTATTTGTTGCAGATATAACTGAAACAAAATTTACTATCTTTATGATTATTAAATGTGATAGACATTGGTGACCCATAATTTTTTTGTCGGCATTGCAATGTTATGTTGTGGTATGAGAAGAGATCAGAGAAGTTCAAAACAGGATCCAATATTGAGTTCTCAATATGTTGTATGTGAGGGAAAGTACAACTGCCTTTTTGCAATGTCCACCTCAGCTCTTACAAGATTTAATATTTGGAGCAGACCAAAGAAACAAACACTTTAAGGATAATATAAAAACTTATAATAGCATGTTTTGCTTCACATCCCTAGACGGTAAAATTGAGACTTTCATCAATGATGGGACAGATTCTCCCCAGTTCATTGTGAGTGGACAATATTACCACAGAATTAGAAGCTTGGTGGTGTGGAATTTAAAATCCACAAACTAACCGGCAAGTGCACCGGGTCGTACCAAGTAATACCTCAGGTGAGTGAGGGTCGATCCCACGAGGATTGAAGGACTAAGCAACAATGGTTAATTGATTTACTTAGTTAGGCAAACAGAAAATAATGTTTGAGAGTTCAAAGACATTAAACAATAGCAAGAATATTAAAGAAAGGCAAGTAAATAAGTTGGGAATAAAATATGGAGAAACAGTTAAGGTTTCAGAGTTATCTATTTTTCGGATTGACTTTTCTTATTAACTATTTTAATCATGCAAGATTTAATTCATGGCAAACTATATGTGACTAGACCCTAATTCCTTAGACCTTTCTAGTCTCCTCTAAAATTCATCAACAGCCAATTCCTTGGTCAATTAATTCCAATTAGGGGGTGAAGTTTAATGCTAGTGTATAAGCCACAAAAATCCTAATTACCCAAATATAAAAGGATTATATGTCACGTATCCCGTTAAATTCAGATAAACTAGAAATTTAGGAGAAGTTGTTTTTAAGTTGTTGTTCAAGTAAAGAGCTTTTCCAAGTTATACAAGAACGCAATTAGAAAGAGGGTCTTACTTCCGTTCCACCCAAATTCATAAAATAAAGAGCAAAACAATTCTTGATATATAAATCAAAACATGAATTAAAATAGAAAAACAATAAAATCAATCCATACAATAGACAGAGCTCCTAACCTTAACAGTGGAAGGTTAGTTCCTGATGGTTCAGAGTGAAAATAAGGATTGTAAATTGGGCTGAGGTGGAATGAAAAGTTAACTAATTCCAATTCCCTTTTATATCTAATCCTAATTAATTTAAAATCTATCTTCTAAAACTAAAATAATATCTTTTCCTATTTTTAAATAAAATAAAGTTTAAATCAGAATTAATTAAAGCAATAAGCATGTCTTCACTTGATGGATGGGGACCACTTGCTTCGTAGGGTCCACGCTTAACTTGGAGTGGGCATAACCATTCTTGTGTGAATCTCCCTTGAGTCTTTGCTATGCCTTGGCTCTATCTGTGTTTCTGGGAAAAAAACTGAGTCGAAACTCGGCCTGAAATCGCTCCCAGCATTTTCTGCATGTTGCACATGTCACGCGTACGCGTCAGTCACGCGTACGCGTCGATGGTCTTTTCTGCGTGTCACGCGTACGCATCAAGTACGCGCACGCGTCGCTGAGCAACTTCACTTTTCACACGTACGCGTCAGGTACGCGCACGCGTCGCCATGGGTAGCTCCGAATCACGCGTACGCGTCGCTCCTTGCTAGTCAGCTCCTTGGTTTCTTCTCTTTCTCTGTAGAAACTCCATCAAATCCATTCGAATGCCACCTGAAATAAACAGAATTGCACAAGACTCAAAGTAGCATCCATAGTGGCTAAAAGATATTTAATTCTTGATTAAATTCAACGAATTACATGCAAATTCACTAGGAAAAGATAGGAAAGATGCTCATGCATCACAACACCAAACTTGAATTGTTGCTTGTCCCCAAGCAACCAAACTAATATAGGCTTAGAATGTGAATTTGCATGAGAATGAGAGTTCGATTATGCTCATGTCTCTTATTATAGTGGGGTTTATAACTGCAATCCTGAATAGTTTTGGCATCTCACTCTCCTTTGAATCAGAAGGATGTCAGTATCATTCAGAATTAGAATCCGGATAATATTATGAATTCTCTGATCTTTTGTAGCTTAATTTAACCCTTAAACACAGAAATTTTTCTTTTCTTTGGTGCTTTGCACCTTGAGCCTAGCCGTGACTTTAAATGTTTTGTCTCAAGCTTTACTTGACACAGAAACACCACAAGCACTTAACTGGGAAACTCTTTTTGGAGTTTTGATTTTTCTTTCAGCTGCTCCTAGATAGTGGTGCTCAAAGCCTTTGGCATACTCTTCTAATTGCAATTGATATCGACTCTAAATGTTTTGTCTCAAGGATTACTTGACACAAGAACACCACAAGCATATAACTAGGGAAACAACTCTTTGAGCTTTTAATCATGTCTGACCTCCCTAGTCATTGATGCTCAGAGCCTTGGACCTTATTTTTTTTTGTTTTTTTTCAATGCTGTTTCTTTTGCTTCAAGGATTAAATTTTTGTTTATTTCAGAGAAGTCATAATAATTCTCTAAATCCCTGTTCCTTGTACATCAATATTCTTTGATTCAAATTTAAATATGCACTGTTCATGTCATGCATTCAGAATCACATAAAATACCACCACATTTAAGTGAATAAGACTACTATTCAATATAAACTCAATTTCTCAAGCAATATATCACTTCTTTTTCTTTTTCTTTTTAGATTCAAGTTCAGTGAGCGGTACATGAGGCAAATAACAGAATGAAAATAATTCTAAGAACTGAAAGTACTAATGATCATGCAGGCAATCAAAACAACAGAAAACAGAAAACAACAAACTAAGAACAGAAGAGAAATAGAATGAAAGGAACTTAACCACCTCAGTTATGCTAGTGGCCATCTCATTCCTCCATGAAGAACATTAATCTCCCTTTGGAGCTATTAAAATAAGCAGAAAAGCCATAAGCGTAGCGACAATACCAAACTTAAATGTTTGCTTGTCCTCAAGCAAAGAAGAACTGAAAACAAAAACAAATAGTAAGATGAAAGAATAATAAAAGGATAAAAGAACAAGAGAGAATTAGGATTGGGGGGGTGGATGATTTGAATTCAGGCGCTGAGGGGTTTAATTTGGGCATTGCGTGCGATGCGTACGCGTGGATCGCGCTAATTTCAGATGATGCGTGCGCGTTAGGCACGCGCACGCATGGATGGCCATTTGGGAAAAGACGCGCACGCGTCAGGGACGCGTACGCGTAATCAACTTTGTGGCTCCAGCACACTTCCAGCCCCAAGCCATCACAACTCTCTTCCCAAACACTCATTGACGCTGTTTTTCAAGGTCACGTGTACGCGTCCGGGACGCGCACGCATGGGTGGCCATTTGCACAAACGACGCGCACGCGTCAGGGACGCGTACGCGTGATGCGACTTATATGCCCAGCATGGTTCCAGCCCCACTCCTGCTCAACTCTCTGTCCAATTTTATTTTGGTTAAATTACATAGTTAGTCCCTACACTTTCAGTGAAATTGCAAATTGGTTCCTATAGTTTAAAAGCTTATAATTGGGTCCCGAAAAAAAAATAAAATTTGTAATTAGGTCCTCAATAACGTTTATCATAAAAAATACACATTTACCATAATGCGCACTTCTTCTTTTTCCTTTTCTTCCATTATCCTTTCTCTTCCCCTCTTCTCCTCTTCCCCTCCCTTCTTCACTGGCAGCCATGGCCATGGCATCAACCACCACAGCAGCTTTCTTTTTCTTCCCCTCCCTTCCTCTTTGCGAATTCAGTTCCTCTTCAATTAGGATCACTCATTGGCATAGATCTCATTTTAATTGGTTACAGACAATTAATTGAGCTTCTTTTATCAAAGTAAATCTAATTTCTAAGAGTACTAAATAAAGAATAAAAGGAAGCCATCAGAAAATAAAGAAGCAAAACACCACTATACTTAATTCACACAAAGTGAAGTTCTTCGATTTGATCAAATTGTTGGTCTTAACATTGAAAATTATTGTCCTTGTTCACATTGGATCAGAACAAAAATAGATCAAAACCAATCATCATAACAAATTGAAAATCATCATAATCAGAATTAGAAAATCAGTACCAATTAGAAATCAGAAGGAAAAAAGTTCTGAAAAAAATCAAGAACCAACACCTAGGGCTCCATTCTAGATGCATACAAATAGTGTAGGGAGGACGACACGGTGGGCCCAGATAGCGAAAACAGGGACTACATGGACACGGTGGCTGCTGTGCATGGAGGATGACGACAGATCCTCGTGCGTGGAGAGACAAGGAGTGGAGGAGCGGCGGCTACTGTGTGTGGAGGATGACGACAAAGGGGGAAAGAGAAAGAAAGGACCGCGCCGGGGAGTGAAAAAGCGACGAGGAAGGGCCGCCGCGAGGGTTCTGTCTGGCAACGTCAGGAGTTGAGAGGATGACGGCTTTGTGGAAGGTGGGAAGAGGAGTTTCGGCGCTGTTGTGGATTGTGGAGTGATCGAGTGTGGAGAGTGGAGAGGGCGGAGAGTTACTGAATGAGAGGGCTGGGGTGGGAGTGGGGTGGGTTAGGGTTTTTTGGTCATTTTTAAATAGTTAAATTATAGTGTTGGTCCCTATACTTTTACTAAAATTGTAAATTAGTCCTTACTGCTAAACACGTGCAACTCACATGTCTAAAATAGCAAATATGCTGAGGAATATTCCGTTAAATCAAACGGTGTTTGAACGGTAGGGACCCAATTACAAATTTTAATTTTTTAGGGACCCAATTACAAACTTTTAAACTATAGGGACCAATTTGCAATTTCACTAAAAGTGTATGGACTAACTATGTAATTTAACCTTTTATTTTTCACGCACACACACATGACGCGTACGCGTTAGCGACGCTTGCGCGTCGTGTGCTCGTTTTTTTTTTTTGTGTCGCCTAAAGTGTTCAGTTCCTGTTATAAAATAGCTGCATGATCAGAAAAACAGTAAAAACTCAATAAAAATCAAATAAGTAATAAAACTAATACTACGAAAAATAACTAAGGATACGAAATTATCGGGTTGCCTCCCGACAAGCGCTTCTTTAACGTCACTAGCTTGACGGTCAGTTCTGCTAATTCAGCAGATGAGCGGACCTCTGGCGATCGATCTCGCCTCCAAGGTAGTGCTTCAACCTCTGGCCATTCACTGTAAATTTCCTATCAGAATTCTCTTTCTGTATTTCCACATAACCATATGGTGAAGCTCTAGTAACCACAAACGGTCCTGACCACTGGGATTTCAGCTTCCCGAGAAAGAGTTTGAGCCTTGAATTATACAAAAGCACTCTCTGTCTTGGCTCAAAGACTTTGATGGCAATCTTCTTGTCATGCAGTAACTTGGTTCTCTCCTTATAGAGCTTGGAATTCTCATAAGCTGAATATCTGAATTCATCAAGCTCATTCAACTGAAGCATTCGCTTGATTCCTGCAGCTTCTGAATCAAGATTCAGATATCGGATTGCCCAGTAAGCTTTATGCTCCAACTCAACTGGCAAGTTTGCCATAGACCAACTGATAAGGGGACATGCCAATAGGAGTCTTGTAAGCTGTCCGGTATGCCCAGAGAGCATCATCAAGCTTCCTAGACCAGTCCTTTCTTGAAACACTGACGGTCTTCTCTAGAATCCGCTTGAGTTCCCTGTTGGAAACTTCAACCTGTCCACTTGTTTGAGGGTGATAAGGGATTGCCACTTTATGACAGACTCCATATCTCTGCAGAAGAGAGTCCAGCTATCTGTTACAGAAGTGACTTCCTCCATTACTAATGAGTGTCTTTGGGACACCAAACTGGCTAAAGATATATCTCTGAAGAAAGCTCATTACCACCTTGGCATCATTGGTGGGTAGAGCCACAGCTTCCACCCACTTGGACACATAATCAACTGCCACTAGAATATAGTTCTTTGAATGTGAGGGTGGGAAAGGTCCCATGAAATCAATACCCCACACATCAAATAACTCAACCTCAAGAATCTCCTGTTGTGGCATTTCATGGTTGGCAGGGAGATTTGTGGCTTTTTCACATCTGTCACAGTGCTTCACAAATGCTCTTGAGCCTCTGAAGAGAGTCGGCCAGTCAAACTCGCTCTGAAAGACCTTTGTAGATGACCTTTCACCACCAAAGTGGCCTCCATACTCAGAACCATGATAGTGCTAAAGAATCTGCTGTTTTTCTTCATCTGGAACACATCTCCGGATGATTCCATCTGAAGACCTTTTAAAAAGGTATGGTTCTTCCCAAATGTAGTACTTTGCATCAGTCAATAGCTTCTTCACTTGTTGCCTATTGTACTCCCTTGGAATAAAATTCATGGCCTTATAATTTGCAATGTTTGCAAACCATGGAGCTTGCTGAATGAGGAATAATTGCTCATTTGGAAACGTCTCAGTCACAGCTGTGGGTGGTTGTACTTCTGCCTCAGGCTCAATTCTGGAGAGACGGTCAGCCACTTGATTTTCTGACCGTTTTCTGTCTTGTATCTCAATATCAAACTCCTGAAGGAGTAACACCCATCTGATTAATCATGGTTTAGAGTCCTGCTTGGTTAGAAGGTACTTCAAAGCAGCATGATCAGTATAAATAATAACCTTAGAACCAAGTAAATAGGACCTAAACTTATCAACAGCATACACAACAGCTAATAATTCTTTTTCTGTAGTTGTGTAATTCTTTTGGACATCATTAACACACGACTGGCATAGTAAATGACATGTACAAGCTTACCATGCCTCTGTCCTAAAACAGCTCCTATAGCAAAGTCACTGGCATCACACATCAATTCAAATGGTAAATCCCAGTCAGGGGGAGCTATAATGGGAGCAGAGATAAGGTTTGCTTTCAGAGTTTCAAAAGCATGCAGGCAATTAGAATCAAAGACAAAAGGAACATCAGCAATCAACAGGTTGCTTAATGGTTTAGCAATTTTAGAAAAATCCTTTATAAATCTTCTATAAAATCCTGCATGACCTAAGAAACTCATGACTGCCTTAACATTAGTTGGTGGTGGTAATTTTTCAATTACCTCCACCTTTGCTCTATCAACCTCAATTTCCTTACTTGAAATTCGGTGTCCAAGAACAATATCTTCTGCAACCATAAAGTGGCATTTTTTCCAATTTAAAACAAGGTTTGATTCTTGACACCGTTTCAAGACAAGACATAAATGCTTAAGGCAGGATTCAAAAGAATTACCAAAGACAGAAAAATCATCCATAAATACCTCAATGAACTTTTCAACCATATCAGAAAAAATTGAAAGCATACACCTCTGAAAAGTTACTGGAGCATTGCAAAGTCCAAAAGGCATTCTTCTGTAGGCAAATACTCCAAAGGGGCATGTGAATGCTGTCTTCTCTTGATCTTGAGGGTCCATTGCAATTTGATTATATCCAGAATATCCATCTAGAAAATAGTAAAAGGCATGACCAGCTAAGCTTTCAAGCATCTGATCAATGAAAGGTAGAGGGAAGTGATCCTTCCCGGTAGCAGTGTTGAGCCTCCTGTAGTCTATACACATTCTCCATCTTGTGACAGTTCTTGTAGGAATAAGCTCATTCTCTTCATTCTTGATCACTATCATCCCTCCTTTCTTGGAAACTACATGCACAGGACTTACCCAAGGACTGTCAGAAATAGTGTAAATAATACCTGCTTCCCATAGTTTCATTACCTCTTTTTGGACCACCTCTTTCATAGTTGGATTCAGTCTCCTTTGCGATTGCACAACTAGTTTAGCATCATCTTCAAGGAGGATCTTGTGCATGCACTTGGTTGGACTAATCCCCTTCAAGTCACTAATGGTCCACCCAAGAGCTATTTTATGGCTCTTGAGCACTGAAATAAGCGCCTCTTCCTCTACAGGCTTCAGGGAAGAGCTAATAATTACTGGATAGGAATCATTTTCACCCAAGAACACATATTTCAGCGAAGGAGGTAAATGTTTGAGCTCAATCTTGGGGGGCTTCCTCCTCTACTTTATGCGTGTGAACCATAGCCTTCTGGGGTGGTGAATCATCAACTTCAACTAACTCATATTCAGAAATAGGATCCAGAATGTCATCAAGTACCTCATCTTTCAGTACTTCTTGAACAAGCGGTTCAACAACATCAATTCTCATACACCCTTCAGAATCATTAGGGTACTTGAGAGCTTCTAAAACATTAAGGACCACTTGTTCTTCATTGGCCCTCAGGGTTAATTCACCATTTTGCACATCAATCAGAGCTCTACTTGTAGCTAAAAAGGGTCTACCAAGAATAATAGAGGATTTTACATCCTCTTCCATGTCTAATATAACAAAATCAGCAGAAAAAATAAAGGGTCCTACTTTCACAAGTAAATCCTCAACAACACCCACAGGTAATTTAATAGAAAGATCTGCAAGTTGAAGAGAAATACGAGTAGGTTTTTCCTCCTCAATTTGAAGCTTTTTCATTACTGAAAGTGGCATGAGATTGATGCTAGCTCTAAGATCACATAAAGCTCTCTGAATGGTGACATCTCCAATGGTGCAAGGAATCACAAAACTCCCTGGATCTTGCATTTTCTCAGGAAGTTTATGTTGAATAATAGCACTGCATTCCTTGGTTAACACCACGGTTTCCTACTCCTTCCAATTTCTCTTGTTAGTCAACAATTCTTTCATAAATTTAGCATAAAGAGGCATTTGCTCAAGAGCCTCTGCAAAAGGAATGTTGATCTGTAGCTTCTTGAAGACATCTAAAAATTTAGAGAACTGCTTTTCTTTGGAAGCCTTTTGAAGTCTCTGAGGATATAGCATTTTTGGCTTGTATTCAGGAGCCTTTGGCAATGTAGGATACATGTCAAGAGAGTCAAGGAACGGGTTGTATGCACGGTTTGGAGGGGCGTGCTTCACTTCTTCCTTCTTCTCCTCTGGAGCTTCCTTTCCAACTAGCTCTTCATTGGCCTTTGTCTCAGAGCCAGCTATTTTACCACTTCTCAATTGAATAACCTTGCAATCTTCTCTTGGTTCACCATTGTATCACCTGGAAATGTACTTGTAGACCTCTCAGGTATTTGCTTACTCAGTTGGCCCATTTGCACCTCTAAGTTTCTAATGGAGGCTCTGGTTTCCTATATAAAACTCATCATCATCTTCCAATTAGAATCTTCATGGGATTTAGAGTTTGCCTACTGAGACTGTTGTTGCTACTGAGACTGAAATTGGCGGTTATTGTGATTGTTCTATTGGAAGCCGCCCTGAGAATTATTGTTAAAATTTTGAGGTCTCTGAGGTTGGTCCTTCCACCCAAATTTTGGGTGATTTCTCCACCCCTGATTGTATGTCTTAGAATATGGATCATTGTTGGGATTTCTAGGACCACTCCCCATGTAATTGACCTGTTTAGAAGAGGATTGAGCATAGTCATAATTATCATTTTGCACAAAATTACCTGTCATGTCATAAGAGACTTCTTGAGTTGGATTTTAGGTGTTGATAGCTGAGACTTGCATGCCACCCATCTGTTGAATAAGTAGACTTATTTTCTGAGACATAAGCTTGTTCTGAGCAAGAAGACCATTAAGAGCTTCTACTTCCATAACACCCTTCTTCTGAGGAGCTTCAGTGTTCACAGGATTTCTATTAGATGAGTATAAATATTGGTTGCTAGCAACCAATTCAATCAGCTCAATAGTTTCCTCCGGTGTCTTCTTCTTGTGCAATGAACCACCTGCAGAATTATCTAAGCGCATCTTGGACATTTCACCCAAGCCTTCATAAAAGATGTCTAGTTGGGTCCATTTAGATAACATGTCCGGAGGGCATTGCCTAATCAGTAGCTTGTACCTCTCCCAAGCTTCATAAAGAGTTTCACCATCCCTTTGCCTGAAGGTCTGAACCTCCACCCTAAGCTTAGTCAGCTTCTTTGGTGGGAAAAATTTAGTAAGAAACTCAGTAACAACCTTGTCCCAAGTATCCAAACTCTCCTTGGGTTGGGAATCTAGCCATAGCTTTGCTCCATCCCTCAGAGAAAACGGGAAGAGCATGAGTTTGTACACCTCTGGGTTCACTCCATTTGTCTTCACAATATCACAAATCTGAAAATTAGAAATAAATTAATTTGGGTCTTTGTGGCTTCAGCTCAAAGTTGTTCGCAGCTATAGGAGGCATCACAATGCTTTTACCATAAAGATCTGCAGTAGGAGCAGAGTAAGAGCCAAGCACTCGCCTTTGTTCTTCATTCCCATTCGGATTTGCCACATTGGCATTAACAGCATTATTGTGATCCATAGTAGATTCTGCAGCCTTGCAAAGTCTTGCTTGTTGCAAACGCCGCCTACAAGTCCTTTCAGGTTCTGGATCAAAATCTAATAGAGGTTTCTTGTCTCTGTTCCTGCGCATAAACAAACAGAAAATAAGAAAAGATGGGATTCTCTACGTCAGAGTGCAGAGATGTCCCAGTGAGGTATCCTGTGTAAAATAATAAAATAAAAATACTAAATAAAATAAATAAATAATTTTCAAAAATGATAACTGAAATTAGACAGAAATTTTCGAAAACTAAGAAAAATAAACAAAAAAATTAAAATAAAATTAACTAGGTGACACCAAACTTAATTTCAGAAATTAAGGAAAAATATTAGTGCTATTTAAAAATTTTTTTTCGAAAATACTAAGCAAAAATTAAAAAAATTTAAAACTAAAACGCCTAATCTAAGCAATCAAACAACTAATAGTTGTTAATCACTATCAATCCCCGGCAACGGCGCCAAAAACTTGGTGCGGAATTTAAAGTCCACAAACTAACCGGCAAGTGCACCGGGTCGTACCAAGTAATACCTCAGGTGAGTGAGGGTCGATCCCACGAGGATTGAAGGACTAAGCAACAATGGTTAATTGATTTACTTAGTTAGGCAAACAGAAAATAATGTTTGAGAGTTCAAAGACATTAAACAATAGCAAGAATATTAAAGAAAGGCAAGTAAATAAGTTGTGAATAAAATATGGAGAAACAGTTAAGGCTTCAGAGTTATCTATTTTCCGGATTGACTTTTCTTATTAACTATTTTAATCATGCAAGATTTAATTCATGGCAAACTATATGTGACTAGACCCTAATTTCTTAGACTTTTCTAGTCTCCTCTAAAATTCATCAACAGCCAATTCCTTGGTCAATTAATTCCAATTAGGGGGTGAAGTTTAATGCTAGTTTATATGCTACAGAAATCCTAATTACCAAAATATAAAAGGATTATATGTCATGTATCCCATTAAATTCAGATAAACTAGAAATTTAGGAGAAGTTGTTTTCAAGTTGTTGTTCAAGTAAAGAACTTTTTCAAGTTATACAAAAACGCAATTAGAAAGAGGGTCTTACTTCCGTTCCACCCAAATTCATAAAATAAAGAGAGAAAATAATTCTTGAAATATAAATCAAAACATGAATTAAAATAGAAAAATAATAAAATCAATCCATACAATAGACAGAGCTCTTAACCTTAACAGTGGAGGTTTAGTTACTCATGGTTCAGAGTGAAAATAAGGATTGTAAATTGGGCTGAGGTGGAATGAAAAGTTAACAAATTCCAATTCCCTTTTATATCTAATCCTAATTAATTTAAAATCTATCTTCTAAAACTAAAATAATATCTTTTCCTATTTTTAAATAAAATAAAGTTTAAATCAGAATTAATTAAAGCAATAAGCATGTCTTCACTTGATGGATGGGGACCACTTGCTTTGTAGGGTCCATGCTTAACTTGGAGTGGGCATAACCATTCTTGTGTGAATCTTCCTTGAGTCTCTGCTATGCCCTGGCTCTATTCTGTGTTTCTGGGCAGAAAACTGGGTCAAAACTCGG
Organism: Arachis ipaensis; assembly: GCF_059453495.1. Classification (NCBI taxonomy): domain Eukaryota; kingdom Viridiplantae; phylum Streptophyta; class Magnoliopsida; order Fabales; family Fabaceae; genus Arachis; species Arachis ipaensis. Next base: position 19,054,595 of record NC_142439.1, read on the forward strand.
CCTAAAATTGCCCCCAGCATTTTCTGCATTTTCTGCATGTCGTGCATGTCACGCGTACGTGTCGATGGTCTTTTTCGTGTGTCACGCGTACGCGTCAGACACGCATACACGTCGCTCCTCGCTGGTCAGCTCCTTGGTTTCTTCTCTTTCTCTGTAGAAACTGCATCAAATCCATCCGAATGCCACCTAAAATAAACAGAATTGCACAAGACTCAAAGTAGCATCTATAGTGGCTAAAAGATAATTAATTCTTGATTAAATTCAATGAATTACATGCAAATTCACTAGGAAAAGATAGGAAAGATGCTCATGCATCACTTGGTGACAATTGAAGGACAAAGGCCAAAATTTGCGTAGTTATATATTTATGATACAGAAAATGAGGTCTCAAATAGGATAGAGATTTTCAAGTTTTTATCATGCATTTCAAATTAATTAGATCCACATTAATGTAATTTGTACTTCGATTTTGATTAATTATGAATATTAATATTTTTCAATTGATCTTTTATATAGTTCAAGAACAAATAGCAACAACCTTGACCAGTCCTTGGTTCTAGATCTCAAGGGCATGATCGATCAATATAATGTTCTTGCTCACACATTTACGACAGTAAGGAACTACCTAAATCAAGGATATATCAGAAATATAAGACTATGGTTATACTGAAAAATATCAAAAGACGCAAGAGTCTACAATTTACCATCTTCTAACGAGGTTGCAGCTCTAATAGTAGGAGATTTTGATTCTAGAGATGCAGGACATGATATTATAGCCCAATTTAAGTCTGAACATCTACAAAAGATTCATGAGACACACACCGCATTTATTCCTCTTTAATATCCTATGATGTTTTCCTTACTATGAAGATGGCTACCAAGAAGACATTCCTTTGCAAGAATCTCATAGGGCTGATGAAAATAGAAAGAGACAACGTGTGGGCTTAAGGGAGTTCAAAGCATTTAGAATACAAGAAAGAAAGGTCGAGTATGCAACCATTGCCAATGGTGGAAGACTATTTCAGCAGTTCTTGGTTGATTACTTTTCCATAATTGAAGCACATATGCTTGACCTACTATCGAAACAACCAAGATAAGGTAAGGAGTGACATATACAAGGGGATTCAAGATGCAGTTGTTAGGAGTGAGACTCGTGCTTCCAAAGCAAGTAAACGTGTCATCTTACTCGCGTCTTTCACTAGTGGCATGAGATACATATTTAATAATTGTCAATATGCTATGGCAATTTGTAAGAAATATGGATATCCAAACCACTTCATCACAATAACATGTAACTCAAGTTGGCAAGAGATTGGCAGAGTTAACAATACAAGGAACTTAAAGATTGAAGACCGACCGAATATATTGTGTAGAGTGTTCAAAATTAAGCTTGACATGATAATCTCAGATCTTAAGCAAAGGATTCCATTTGGAGTGCTAGATGCAGGTATTGCACGTCATCCAATCTTATTTTTAGGAAAATTCTCCTTTAAATTATTATAAAATAAATGGAAAAATATTTTTTTATTTTTAACATATTATTAATTTTTTATTATCACCCTTAATTTATCAAAGTATATATATATATATATATATATATATATATATATATATATATATATATATAATAAATAATTTATTTATAACATTATTTTTTTTCTCTTTTTGTTAGAAGGTATGTAGACGGAAAATTTCAAAAAAGAGGTCTCCACATGCTCACATTTTTTTGTGGTTGAGTGGAGACCACAAGATAACAACGACAACTCAAATTGACCGGTTAATATCGACAAAGTTGCCCAATCATGTTCGGTACCCAAAATTGTGTCTACATATATGATTCATGGACCATGTGATAGAGCTTTCTCAATATCCTTGTTGCATGAAGGATGGATACCACACTAAATATTATCCTAAAACATTCAGTAGAACTACAGTTATCGATGATAGTAGATACTCATCATATAGAAGACGAGACACGGGAGTAGTTATTGAGAAGAAGGGAGTCCATATGGGTAATAGGAATGTGGTTCTATACAATGCATATATGCTGATGTCTTATCAAGCACATGTTAACGTAGAGTACTGCAACAAGTCAAATACTATCAAATTTTGTTCAAGTACATAAATAAAGGTCCAAACATGGTAGCAGTTAGAGTTTCAAAAGAAGCTTTCAGTGGAGAGGATGCTCAAGTTGTTGATGAGATCAAACAATTTTATGATTGCAGGTATTTGTCTGCATGTGAAGCTATGTGGTGAACTTTGGCTTATGATATTCATTAGAGGTGGCCTTCAGTGATGAGATTAACCTTTCATTTGCTTGGAGAGCAAAATATCATCTTTAAAGACGCTGACGATCTTGAGAAAATCGTGAAAGAAGAGGAAGGAAAATATACGATGTTCTTAGCATGGATAGAGGCCAACAAAGAATTTGAAGCGGGTCAAACTTTGACGTATGCTGAGTTTCCAAATTAATTTGTTCATGATAGAGAAGTAAGGGTATGACATCCACGCAAAAGAGGGTATTCTATCGGGAGGTTAAACTATGTTCCACCGGGTACAGGTGATATCTACTATATGAGAATTTTGTTAACTGTTCAGAGAGGTTGCACAACATATGAGTCTATTAGGATAGTTAATGGAATTACATATTATAACTTCCAAGATGCTTGTTATTCCATGGGACTTATTCTTGTGTGGGTAGCCGATTCCAAGATATAGCTCGTTTTACTCCACACTTGAACTCGCTTCTCCTTGGAGTGGATGAATTATACGTTAGCTTCTTTCAAGAACGGTGGCGGTGGGCACCTACAAAGGCACTCTAACGCTCAAGTTAGTGAGAGTAGAAGATGAATATAATGTTACTCGGAATGAGTAGCGTACCTGTGACCTAGTGAGTCACTTATATTTATAAAGTTGTTGTGTTTGGGGTGGTTATAAGTATTTCCAAAACTACTTTAAGGAGATTTAGTTAATTATCTGGTAATTATGCTTTAGTAACTCGTTTGGGTTTGTTTAGAGAGATTTGCGGAGAGATTCCTACGCCGATTTGGGTTGGCACGTGGTTGTTTAATTTTATAAGATAAGTGTGTGAGGAGATCAAAACATTGTTTACTTAGTTTTAAGCATATTCCGATTTATAGTTTTACCTGAGCTGGGTTATAGCCCACAGATCACAGTCCCCAAACTTGACCTGTTATATTTTTGTAGTGATACGACGGGTTGAGCTTATGAGTTTTTGTGGTGTTATAAATCAAAATGATAAATATAGCTCAGAATAATGATAGTAATTGTAGTATCCCCCAAGCTTAACTTGTTGTATGTTGAAAAAATAATAGCCATCCTTGGAATTTGGTGTAGGTGAATAGTAAAGTAAAAGAAATTTGAGAATGACTAGGAATAATGGTTAAATAATGAAGATAAGCCCCCAAGTTTAATCTAATGGCATGGAAAATAAAATATTTCTTTGAAAAAGGTTCTTAGTATGCATCGGCTTGATTTTGACTGATTTTGACTTATAGATGAAAATTTGTTTGTAGTTATTATTCTGACGTATAAATGTCGGGTTGTTTGGATTGAATCAGACTTTATAGATGAAAATTGGATTTATTCCGACATATAACTGTCGGTTTGTTTGGATTCGGTTTTGTTGGTAATTGTTTGTGCTTTTGATGAAGTGGTACCCAACATTGTTAGGTGAACTCATTTGCTTTATCTATGTGATGCTTTTGCTTTGGTATGTCTATAGATTTATGTCAATAAGTAATTATACAAGATAGGTTAAGTGATATGTGCTGCTCTTGAAATTGTAAGATTGAAGATGTATGACTAGTAGTAATCAATGAGGACTGTTGTTGATAGGTCAAATGGATATCGTTGGTTGTTGTTGAGTTGTTTGGAAAATTGGTGAACCAATGTAATAGACCGGTTTGGAATTGGGCATAGCATAGACAGTGCCGATATTTGGAGTTGTACCAACTTATAGATCGGTTTGCTTGAAATTATTCCGACTAATAGGTGTCAGGTTGTTTGATATGAGTCCGACTTATAGATGTCGGTTTGTTTGAATTGATAGATAGTTTAGTAGCTTGTGCGTTTGAAAATCGAAGTATAGCTTGATTTTAATTAGTTGATTAAGCCGCTTGTTGTGGTTTGAATATTGTTACTAATTGATCACTAGGTCAATAGTTGTTTTTAGATATTTGTTTGTAGATAGTATCTTCAGACAATAGAGGAGTAAAAGTCATTATTTGCTTGAAAACCAAATTATAATTCAGTAAGGAGAGCTGAATTTGAATAATGGATTTGGATATCCTTTTAGATAAGCTTCAGCGGTTGACTCAATGTCAATGAATTTGTAATTTGTTTTTGGAATTTGACCATCCGAATTGTAAGTTTGTTTTGGTATGGAAAGAATTAGTGATATATAACTTGGTAACGTGCTTTATGAGGGAGTATATCTGAGTCGGAGATTCGTATATGATTTTGAAGATTTGTGGCGGAGTGTTTTATATTTATCGTGTATGAGATGACTTATAGATCAATTAGGAATGATGAAAATGATAGGAAAATTGAAAGTAAAAGAGTAAAGATATTTCATTAATGAAGAAATAACACATCACCATATTGTCGTCTTATAAGCTAGGTTGTGATACACCAGTTAGGCTAGTCTTTGTATATTGATTTTGGTGTCGAGTGGTCGTTAGAAAGTGCAAATTGTCCGAGTTATAATCCGCATGGCGGTACTGTTGCTGTAGTTATTTTGGTGAGATGATCTATAGCACTATCTGACCTTTTTTTATCGGCGTGATTGTATTATCCTGTATATAAGACTTTGACACGAAAATGTATAATAGAAAAAATAGTACCAGATATACTTAAAGAAGGTCAATCAATAATGAAATACAGATTGATAATATACAACTAAATATAGCGTGTCCAAGGTTGGTATATGAAATGGTAAGATATATTAAGGTAAAATGGTTCAAGTATATAGGTTAGTGTATACCTTATAAGAGGCCATGTCATATTAAAGATTAAAATAAAAGAATTATATAAGCAGGTTAGGTTATGCTTACGAATTATTTTACCGTAATATAGGACCTGTTAATTTTATATGTTGAGGTTATTCGCCTCTCAATTGTCATTCAATTTAATTTTTGGATTATTTTTCTTCTTGTATTGTAAATTCATATTTTGAATTTGTCGGTTAAAACTAAAACTGAATTCCTTTATTACGGGAGCAAAATAATTGAAGAAAATGAAAGAAAAAGACTTGAATAAAATAGCATGGATTAAATATTGAGCAATCAAAGCATGATTTCAAAAGAAAAATAATAATTATAGTAATGGCAATGTAAACAAGAACAAGAAAAATTTGTTGTAAGTTGGCTTAGATTCATATATGATTCAACTCTTGGTTATATATAAGAAATAATAAAATCAATTTATTTGATCAAATGCTTGCATAATTGTGCTAATTCAAAATTTCTAACGAAAACATAGAAACTGAAAATGCATATATGTAGTTAAAATTGTGTACCGTTAGATAATGTTACCAAAGCATTTGGCAGAATTTGTTTCCTCTATTGATGGGTTTGGAGTGACTATTACCATAGTCATTATTCCCAAGCTGTGGTCATCACTGCCGTCGCTATTACTAGGACTTCTTTGGTCATTTTCATCACCTTGTTTGTTTTGGTTCAAAAATTCGGTTAACCTTCGAATCTCTGCCTTCAATGATTCCTTGATCATTAATAGTTCGGATATAGTAGGGAGTTGAGGAGGTGGATTGTTTTGCTTTTCTGCCATTGATTAAAACCTGTAAAAGATGGTAGGTAATTAGATAAAAAAGATGATAGTGGGGTTAAGTAAACTCGGCCCTACGGTGGGTGCCAAATATTCTTGTATGGGTAGCCGACTCCAAGATATAGCCCATTTTACTCCGTGCTTAAACTTGCTTCTCCTTGAAGTGGATGAATTATATGTCGGCTTCTTTCAAGAACGGCGGCGGTGGGCACCTGCAAAGGCACTCCAACGCTCAAATTAGTGAGACTAGAAGATGAATATAATATTACTCGGAATGAGTAGCGTGCCTGTGACCTAGTGAGTCACTTGTACTTATAAAGTTGTTGTGCTTTGGGCGGTTATAAGTATTTCCAAAACTGCTTTATGAAGCTTTAGCTAATTATCTGATAACTGTGTTTTAGTGACCCGTTTGGGTTTGTTTAGAGAAATTTACAGAGAGATTCCTGCGCCGATTTGGGTTGGCACGTGGTTGTTTGATTTTATAGGATAAGTCTGTTAGGAGAGCAAAACACGTACTCCTAATATAGCATGTGTTTATTTAGTTTTAAGCAGATTTCGATTTATAGTTTTACCTGAGCCGGGTTATAGCCAACGAGTCAGGACTACTATGTGACGATAGGGAATTCATTGCAGCTACTAATGAAGTAGCTAAACTTGCATATGGTCATCAATTGAGAAAACTATTTGTGATGCTACTGATATCTAATAGCGTTAGCAAATCAGGTCGTTTTTGGAATGCAACTTGGACAATGGGATACTATATGAGTCATGAGAGGAGAAAAACATTAAAAAATCAAGGTATTTTATTATGTCTTTCTTTTTTATATATCAAGATTGTATTATCTTATTACTTTTATTTTTATTAATAATATTAATGAATTTTATTTTGTAATTACTTATTAAATATTTCATAAACCATCATGTGCTTTTGCTAGGATTAAACATGACTGATGACTAATTAAAAAATCTTTGCCTTATTGAGATTGAGAGGATACTCAACAGCAATGCGAGATCTTTAAGAGACCATCAATCAATGCCATGTTCTAAGCTGTCTTATACTCGCCTTTTTCAGAATAAGCTAATAGAGGAGGATTTAGCAAATGACACAAATGAGTTGACTCATACAAACTTATATACAGAATAAAAGATGACTCATAAGTAAAGATTAGTATTCAATGAGATATTCAATGCTGGTATTACAGACTCTGGTGGTTTTTACTTCGTTTAGAGGCATGGCAGGTGTGGTAAGACATTTATTTAGGATGGACTTTCTTCTGCTATTCCGTCTAAAGGGAAGATTGTTTTAAATATCGCATCTAGTAGAATTGCGTCTTTTCTCCTACCTAGTGGCAGAACGGATCATTCTAGGTTTTCAATACCTATTACAATTACTGATGAATCTAATTGCAACATTAAGCATGGTAGTTTGAAGGCTGAACTGCTTATCCAAAGTTGCTTAATAATTTGGGATGAAACTCCAATACTCAATAAAATGTGCTTTAAAGCACTTGATTGGCCGCTTAGGGATCTTATGTCAGTTACTAATCAACATAAGACACATCAACCCTTTGGTGGTAAGGATGGGGTTCTAGGAGGTGATTTCAGATAGATACTTCCGGTGATTCCAAAAAGGAGTAGACACGATATATTGTCATCAGCTATTAACTCATCCCATATATGGTCGTTCTGTAAGGTTCTAAAGCTGCATACAAACATGAGGCTTCTAATATCTTCTTCAGATCAACATGATGGTGAAATGAAGATATTTTCTAATTGGATACTTGATGTTGGAAATGGAAATATTGGTTCTGCTATTGGTGATGAGTCAAAAGTTAAAATTCTAGATGAGCTACTTATTACAACTACTGATGACTCTCTCTTATTTGGTAGACTTTGTATATTCAAATTTGTTGTAAAACATGTCAGATTATAGGTATTTTCAGAGTAGGACAATTCTTGCACCCACGCTTAAGAGTGTCAAGAAGGTAAATAATTTCGTCATGACAATCTTCCCAAGGATGAAAAAGGAGTATCTAAGTTCTAATACAACATGTAAACCTGATGAGAATGAAGAAGTACAACAAGAGTGGTTCACACTTCACACCAAAGTTTCTAAATGACATTAAATGTTTGAGACTACCCAACCACAAGTTGACTTTAAAGTTAGGAGTCGTTGTAATGCTACTGCGAAACATAGACCAGACTTTAGATTTATGCAATGGGACAATATTAATAGTTAACAAACTTGGCAACAACGTAATTGGAGTGACGGTAGTGACTGGTAGAAATATTGGTGACAAAGTGTACTTTCAAAAGATGAACTTGATCCCTTCAAATTCAGGATTCCTATTTAAGTTTTAAAAGAGACAATTTCCATTAACAGTGTACTTTGCAATGACTATCAACAAGAGTCAGGGTTATTCATTATCACATGTAGGGTTTTACTTGCCAAAAATTCGTATTCACCTATGAGCAACTTTATGTTATTTTGTCAAGAGTTAAAAGTCGTAATGGCCTCAAGGTTCTAATTCTGGACGAAGATGGCAATCCAAAGTCATCAACAACAAATGTTGTGTTCAAAGAAGTTTTTAATAATATTTAGATAAGAAAAATATTATTTTTATTTTAATAACATGTTATTATTTACACTTTTGTACAAATATTTACTGTAGATATAACTAATTTATTTCTAACTCTACTTTCAGACTTGAATGAAACATATAACATGGAGCACAACATCATATGCCAATTGCTTTTCTAATGAGGTTAATAAAATACTAGGTTGTCGATAAATTTTTATTAGCCTTTTAATATAAAATTTAGTGTAAAATTGACATGCTACTAATACAGTTATATAGGTTCTTATTTTTTAAGGTATCTTTTTCTTATGGTTCAAGAATATTATAGATTTCAAACTGTTACATTTATATTTTACTTTGAATAATGATAAAACAGCATATTCAGTACATTTAATATATCAAAAATGTTATTTGTACACCAGAATTAGTCACTAAAATCAACTACCAATGTATTTGTGTATAAATACATGTGTGATTTAATTTATTTTCAACATGTATTTATATTCTAGCATGTCTTTTATACTAGTGGCTTGATTTTGGTGGTTGATTTTGGTGTACACATAGCATAGTCCTTATTATATAATGACAATGATAGTGTTATACTAAACTTGAAAAATTTATGATTATAAAATATTATTTTCGATTTACCATGTCAAATTAAAATGTAAGCATGTGCATCGCACGAATTTAGCACTAGTAGAATCATAATTAATAGAAAATTATAACAGTTTTACTAAAAATAAGAATACCATGAGTACTAAAAGAATATCATGCAAAAAAGAGTAATGAAAAAAAAACTAACATTCTTATGTATATACCTAAAAAAATGATAGAATAATAAAAAGTTATTTTTTAATCATAACATAAATTGTTGATCCTATTAGGCAGAGCAAATTAAATAAAAAATAAACATAATAATAAAAAATTATAGTATATTAAAAAAGAGTATTGAGTACTAAAAAAAATACTATATAAAAAATTAAAAATATTATTCGTATGCCAAAATGCTATTTGTATATCAAAATTAGCTACTAAAATCAGTTATCAATATATTTATGTATAAATATATGTGTGGTTTAATTTATTTTTAATGTGTATTTGTATTTCAACATATATTTTATATTGATAACTGACTTTGGTGGCTGATTTTGGTGTACACGTAGTATAGTCTTTAATAAAAAAATATACAAAAAAAATATAAAAAATTTAACATACTTAAAAGGATAGCATTATAATTTAGTAATTATCAAATATAAATTATGTTGACATAAATTTATTTCTATCTAAAATTAATTTTAAATATTATTTTAATTTAAGTGGTACTTATTTTTTAGTAAGCAACTGCGATGGTAAATGGTAATTGATGAGAAGTAATATCTGAGACTTATTTTTTTTAAGATTTTTTTAACAAATTGCCTTATTAAGATATTATTTTAGAATATAAAAAGAACTTTGGAGCTGGATTGGTTTGTAAAAAAATATTTTTATTTTTATAATTTATAAAAAAAATCTTGTTAACAAGCATTTTAAAAGGATTTTTTAAAGATATTAAAAATAAATGCTTGTTTAGATGTATTTTTTAATTATTTTTTATAAATTGAATGAATTAAGAAAAAACTACCATCTTCCACATCTCAGATTCTCCTTCCTCTATACTTGTCAATTATTTAGTAAAAAAATGTGTAGCTAATCCTTTTAACACTTTTTAAGTTCTATAATTATTCTATTTATTTAATGAGAGTTGTTATATATCTAATAATTTTTACAATAAAATTTAATTAAGTTGGCCTAAACTCAAGAAAAATTATTTTTATTATACGTAGCGTGTACATACATGCTTCACAAATACAAACAAAACTCTGCTTCACTTTACATTTATTCTTCGTGCGCCTCTTCCTGCTTCTTTTATTGGTAATGTTGTTGCTGCATTTTGTTTCTGTTTCTTCTTCTCCTCCTCTTTTTTATGTTATTGTAGTCATTTATTCTTCTTCATTTGATATTTTTTTCTCTTTTTGTTGGTTTTATTTTTCTTAAGAGAGTAAATCAAGAGAAAGAAAAAAAGATGAAAAAGAAGAAAAAGAAGATGAAGCGGAAGATGAGGAGGAGGAAGAGGAAGAAGAGTTTTGAATTGTGCAGGATAATGATACCAAATACATTGAAATTACATAGTGATTGCGATACAATTAACTCAAAAATGCACCAAAATTACAGGAGTTTTTGAGTTTATAAAATGTACAATTTTTGGTTCATTTTTTTTTTTACTTAAAAGAAAACAAACATCAACAAAAAAAGAAATAAAAATAAACAAGAAACTGTTTAAGAAAGGCAGCTCCGCTGAATACTACTCTCAAACTCCTTCCAAGGAAACGGAAGCTCCACTTGAGGAGAAATGGTGTTCATTGCAGTCTTTGCCATGATGTCTGCTACTATGTTTGCATCTCTCAAGATCAACTGGAGATCAGCACGCCATTTCCAAGACATGATATCTCAGATTTTTAACACCAAAGGAACAATAAAACCAACGCAATCCTGTAAATTATTGACAATAGTAAAGGCCTCCACACAGTCTGTCTCACATATAATGTCTCTTTACCCCGAGTCTCATGCTAAAAGAAAGCCTCTCCAAATAGCAAACAACTCTCCTTGCAAAATGCTACGACTCTCAATTTTTCCCAGATAGTCTCGTTGCCACCTTCCCTTCCAATCTCTACTAACACAAGCAAAACCAACCCGAGCACCGTTGCGAAGATAGCTAGCATCACAATTAATCTTAAAGGTACCCACTGAGGGGAGAATCCAAGAGCCACTAATGGTGGAGGGGATAGACAGTCGTTGCAACTCAAAAATATTCCGGAGCTCCTTTTCCAAGGACAAAGTCATACCAGTCACCTTATCTGTGGTCCAATGCTCGTGAGGATGAAAGATCTTGTTATTCCTCGAACGCCAAATCCACCAGAGACCAAAAAAGAATCTAAAGGGACGCTGTTTGCTATTATGTACAAACTAACTCATCAAATCCACTAGTTGACCAGAGATTCCCAAAGCTTGCCAAACTAGCTAGGCTTTTGGATAATCCCGGATGCAATGTAAAACCGATTCTTGACCTGAGAAATATCGTGGACAGCTATCTGTGGGCGAAATGCCCCCTCTTAAAATGAAATGCAGTAGTAAGAAGAGCCTCCCGAAGGCATAGCCAGGCTAAAAATTTGTGCTTTTTCTGTAACATGTTGACGCCAAAGCCAAAGCCAATTACCCTTATCCTCCCAACTAAACATCTTCTTACTGAGCCACAAATAACCACTACGAGTATCATAAACCTTTAAAGCCGCACCAGTCCAACACTAACCGACCTCTAAACCAGCTTGAATATTCGGGTTGTAAGATTTAATGTTGCTCTGCAAAGACTGATTCATAAGAGAATAGATATTCTCAAGGTTCCACTGTCCAGATGACCAAAGGTCCAAGATCCTGAGATCCGAATCAGAAATGTGAACATAATCTATCTCATGACAAAGTCGCCCCTCTCTTCTCCATTTAGAAAACCAAAAGTTCTGTTTCAAATCCCCAATGCACCAAATAAAACCTTCCTTCAGGATATCCCAAGCTCGACATATACTCTTCCAAACATAAGATCCCCTTCCTTGAGACCGACTGAAATAATCATCCTTAGAAGAATGGTATTTCTCCGTCAACAGTTGAACCCATAGCTTGTCAGGATGGTGAAAGAGTTGCCAAACTAGCTTTCCAAGAAGAACGATATTAGCACAAAAAGGATCTCTAATTTTCAGACCCCTAAACTTCTTAGAGGTGACCAACACCTTCCAGTTAACTAGATTCATGGATTCTATATTATTAGTTACCTGGTGCGTGGAATTACACTTCACACAACTGAACCAGCAAGTGCACTGGGTCATCCAAGTAATACTTGAGTGAGTCAGGGTCGATCCCACAAGGATTGTTAGCTTGAATCAAGCTGTGGTTAACTTGTAGATCTTAGTCAGGTGGATAGAAAAGTTGTTTGTTTGTTTAAAGCACATAAAAGTAAAATAGAGATAACGTTACTCAGTTGACGATGAATGTAATGATAAGAAGATGGTCAAGGCTTCAGAGATGCTTTATTCTTCTGGATTAATTTGGTCTCACTGTCTATGCCAACTGTGAATGATTTCTTCTATGGCAGGCTATATGTGATCAACGCCTTTCTTGAGAGGTCACCGATTCTCCTCTAGGCTGAACACCAGGGTTAGTACGCATCCAGTTTGAATCAGAGTGAAGCTCCAGCAGTCAATTCCCCTTGATGATCTTACTCAAAATGCCACAGACAAGGTTGAATCTTTCGGATCAGAGAATATGGCGCCTTTGGTTCTAGCCTTTACCACGAAGACCCTAATATCCCCATACCTCAGCTGAACTGGTGTCTCTAGAAGTCCCCAACTGCGAACCGACAGCCGAACTGGTCAAACCGGTTCAAGTCTGTCCGGTACTGTGTTTTGAGAAAATAAGATTTTTAAAATTGATTTATTGTTTTGAAAGGACAAAAATAATTTAGAATTGAAAACCGGGCACTAATTTTAAAGGTTTTGGCCCAAAGTGGGCCAAACATACCAAAAACGCTAACAGGTTAGACCGGGCCCAAACCGAGCCCTAGGCCCAACTTATATAAACCCATTAATGAGCATTTCAGCTCATTTGATGCAAAAAGAGAGAGAGGGGCGCGGTTTGAGAGAAGAGAGGAGAAGGGGTGGTGTTACTATTTACCTCCACCTTCCGGGAGTCATAACTTGAGCTACAGAACTCCGATTGACGAGTCGTTTATGGCCACGCGAAGCTCTTGATGAGCTCTTCCTTTCTATCTAAGAAAATATGGTAAGATCTCGAGATTCACTCCCCAGTTTCCTTCCCTTCCGCATTTTTGGGAGTTTTATTTTTGAGTGGATTTTGTGGTTTTGCTTGTTTAGGTGATCTCTTGTAGCGGGTAATTATTGGATTTTATCCCTAATCTCGTTGGGTAAGGTAAGGTTTCACTAAACCCTTGTGTTAGTTGTTTTGTGCATCTTAGGTTTTGATTTTGATGTATAATTGATGATAGATTGAGTTTTGGGTGTTTGTTGGAGTTGGTTGAGGCTTTGGATCAAGCTTGGTGGCTTCGTTTTGGTGTTTGGTACATTTGAGAATCAGCCAAGGTATGGTTTTGGTCTTCTCTATGTAATATGTAATATCAATGGATACTTAGGCTAGTTGACCTTAAGATAGGATTGAATTATGTATGTGGCTTGTGAATTGTGATGAAGATTTTATGAGTTGTGTATGTTAGAGTTTGATTATGATGTTGATGAGAAAATTGATGATTGGTTTTATTGATGTGGATTGATTGATGTTGTAGTGGTGTTGTGTGGAAGGAATTGGAATGATAATGATAACGATTATATGATTTGATTATGGTTGCTGGTATTTTAATGATTATGAAGGTTGATTATGAATGTGAGACTTATTATTGTTGATGAGGGTTTATTGATATGGTTGATGATTGATGATGAATATTAATGTTGTTGGAAATTGGAGATGAGTGTTTAAAGAGTTGATAAATTGAGATATTAAATGTTGAGATTTGTTATGGTTATTGAGAGTTGTTGGTATTGTTGATGACTAATTAATGATTATTAATGAGAATGTTATTGGTGAATGAGTAGAGTTATAGATCTTTATGATGATTTTGGATGTGGTTGGATAAAGATTATGATGTGTGATGAAATATGTTGATGATGATTTTGGTGCTTTGAATCTTTGGTTGGTGTTGATATTAAATGGAGGTTGAGGAATTTGGATGTGGTTTTAGGTGGAATTTAGAGTCGAAATGAGGAGAGTATTAAATGGTTTAATGACTGAGAAGGTGGTGTGATTGATAAAATGGTTGGGTTGTTATTGGTATGAATGTTGGGTTGTTTTGATATAGTTAAGAATGGGTTTGAGTTGGTCTAGATTTGAGAGTTGTGGAAAAATTGGAGGTTTTGAGGTTTTTGGTAAAAACTGGTTTTTAGTGAAATTTGACGGGTTATAACTTGTGCCTCAATTTTCAAAATTTGTTGAAACTTATTTAGAATTAAAGTTAATTGAAAAGTCTTCAAATTGATATAAAGTTTGTAAAATTTGGATTTTCTAGAGGAAGTTATGATCATTCAAAGTTTGGTGTCAAAATCTGAAATTCTGCAAAGTTGCAGAATTTTGTGATTTCTGGTATGTGCGCACGCACAAGCCTTATGCGCACGCACACCCCTGCGTAAATTTAAACATGTGTGCACACACAGCCCTGTGCGTACGCACAGGCAAGGGAAGGCTTCCTGTTTAGAGTGCTAGCACAGCTTGTGCACGCACACAACCAATGAGGAATTACAACCTGTGCGTACGCACAGCCCTGTGTGCACGCACACGTTGGGAAAGGCAGTCTGTTGGGGGCGCTAGCACAGCTTGTGCAAGCGAACAGAATTATAAAAAATTTTACCTGTGCGTCGCTGTGCGCACGCACACGTTTTAAGAATCTTCTTGGGCGTGCGCACGCATACCCCTGTGCATACGCACACGTCCCGTTTTACAACTTACACTTTGTTTTGAACTATTTCACTTTCCCAACAATCTTGTAAGCTTCTGTGACACCATTTTAAGACTCTTGGGCTTATCTTCGGGTATTGAAACATGGGAAATGTCCTAGGAGGTTTGATTTGGTGTTATTTTGAAAAGTTAGAGAACGGAGGCTTAGGTTTCTGGTGTGTTGAGAATGGGTTTGGTGGATTGCAAAGGAAGAATGGTATATGAATTGAGAAATTGACGAACTAGTGAGTTCGGAACAAAAAGTTATGAATTGATGATGATTGTGATGAGTTGAAAACTTGGAAATGAATGATTCTGGTTGATGGAATGAGTATGAGTGGAAGTGTGCTAGGAGGAGGGGCCTCTGAGATTGAATACGTGATTATGATATGCATTGTTATCCATCGTAGGGGCTGTGGTAGTCTCCCGCCTACATTCAGATGTGAGGCTTGAAGCTGGGCTTATCACTCATATTTATCGCTCAAGAGGAAGGTGGTAGGGCACTCTCCCTCAGAATGTTTTCCCTCTGAAAGGAGAAGGTGGTAGGGCACTCATCCCTCGGAATTATACCTCCTGAGCATGTGTTTTCTCTCTGGTTGCAAGGTGGCAGGGCACTATCCCTCGGCATTATGCGACATCCAGAGAAAGGTGGTAGTGCACTCACCCTCGGAACGTTTCCCTCAGAAAGGAGAAGGTGGTAGGGCACTATCCCTCGGAATTATTCCTCTTGAGTATGCGCAACAGAGAGACTAATCCAGGAGTTGCCGACCGGATTATGAGTCGGGTTTGGCACTACAACCAACATGTGATATCACAGCCACTAGGACAGACATTCATCATGTGCATCTTCTATATGTTTGCTTGCTTTGATTACTTAAGTTTGCCTAATTGTATAATATGCCTACTTGCTTCTTGAATTACTTGTTATATATATGAATACTACCTGTGTTTTCTTTACTTGCATTATTTGTGTTTGTTTGGTGCTGAGGAGGTTAGCTAGGCGGTGGCGATGGGATCGCACGGAGGGTAGGTGGGTGCAGGCTGTGGGACAGCGGTGACTAGTTTTAGTTAGAAATTCCCTAAGATTAGATACCTTGTTCATTATTCACGGTTTAAGTTATTTATTTCGTTAAGTTTGGATATCTGTTTGGTATAAAGCTCTAGGATTGCCTCTGGCATCCTGGGGTCTTACATCTTACGTTACTGGGTATTGTTACCATACTGAGAACCTCCGGTTCTCATTCCATACGTTGTTGTTGTTTTTCAGATGCAGGTCGCAACCCACCTCAGTGAGTTGCTTGATGGTAGCAGAGCGGAGGATCTTAATCTATTTTTGTTGTCATTTGATTATTTTGATTAGTACTCTCACTTTTGTATTTACTTTTTCCTTAGAGGATTACATTATGAGAGATATTCTGTATAAGCTATTTTATTGTCAAAACTCTGTATGTCAGTATTTAACTAGTCAGCCCAAACTCCGCAGGCTGTGGCTAGTATCTTATAATTATTATACTCTTATATAACTACATATACCTTGTTACCTTACATAGTGGATCTTATCTTTACGCTTGTAGCTTCGTGTGAATGTTCGCACTTTGTAACTCCGTATTTTGAGCTTATTTTATTCATCGGGCTTCTAGAATTATTATTCCTTCTTTATATATATTTATGTATGAGCCTTAGAATTGTCGTAACTCTTGATTAACCTTTGCTTTATGGCATGAGGTAACGCTTAGGGTAATTAGGGTGTTACATTAATTGGTATCAGAGCGGTTCGTCCTCGTGAGCCTGAGGGATGGACCGATTGTGCTTCATTGCATACTCTGGGTCATTTTTCTTTCATGCTATCTAGGTTATCTACTTGATATATCATAGCATTCTTGTTTGTGAGTGCCTTTTTGGGATGATTGAAGCACTAGGCTTTTGATATTGAGACTGATCACCTTAATATCGATTGTTTGGTGTAGACAGGAGCCCTAATGGCTACTCGCGGACGAGGTCGTACACGTTCACGAAGAGAGAGTAGAAACGAGCAACCGGCCGATAACCATGCCGAGTTCATGACAGCAATGGCGAATCTTGCAAACACCATGGAGGCAAATACTGCTGTGACTCTGCAAGGTGTGCAGAGGCTGGGTCAACCGGCGGGCAACAGGAATGGTAATGGAAATGTGAACGAAAATGGAGACGAAAACGGTGATGACTTGGGAGGTGCTCCAATGACCCTGGCTACGTTTCTGAAAGTTTACCCACCGACCTTCAAAGGTTCAAACAACCTTACTGAGGCGGATAATTGGTTCCAAGCTATAGAGCGTGCGTTGCAAGCTCAGCATATCCCGACTAACCAATACGTGGAGTTTGCGGCTTATCAATTGTTAGGAGAGGCACAACATTGGTGGCAAGGAGAGTGCCAAATTGATGCGACTTCTGAATGCAGAAATCTCTTGGGATGCGTTTCAAACGGTGTTCTATAAGAAGTACTTTCCTGAATCTGCATGGGAAGCGAAGGAGATGGAACCTATGCAACTGAAGCAAGTTTCCTTATCTGTGGCGGACTATACTAACTGATTTGAGGAGCTCTGTAGGTTCTCTAGGGCGTGTCAGGGTGCCCCGGAGACCTATGAAAGTTAGAAGTGCATCAAGTATCAAAGGGGCTTGAAGGATAATATCATGAATGTTGTGGCTCCTTTGGAGATTCGGATTTTCTCCGATCTAGTGAACAAGGCAAGAATTATTGAGGAATATGCACAGACGGTAGCCTCGTCAAGGGACACTCGTGGAGGAAACATTAATAGGGAACGCGACGATTACCTTGGACCAAGGGAACAAAACTTCAAGAGAAATGGTGAAGGGAAGCGGTCAAGAGCTTACTCCTTTGATATGAAATGTCAAGAGTGTGGGAACTACCATCCGAATAAGCCATGCCGGTTGGGTATGAAGCTATATTACAAGTGTGGCACATCAGGACATTTGGTTGGAGATTGTCCACATCGAGGAACACAAGAGGCGAGTCGATCACAACAACAGGATTGAGGTGATTATGGATCCGATAGCCAAACCTTAATTTATTTTCATAGTATAGAATATCACCATTCTTGTTGAAAAAGTTTTAAAGTCTATAATGATTTTTAAATTTGGTTTGAAATTTTGGTTTAAATGATTTGGTTTTGAAACTAGGATTCGAACTTTTGATTAAATGATACGATTTAGAAAGGAAAATGAGTTCTATGATTTTGTTAACTTATGATTTTGGTTTGTAAATTTAACTTATCAAAAGGAATTTAAAATTGAACGGTTCTGATTTAAGGGTTTTAATGAATTTAGAAAAATCATGCTTCAAAGTGATTGATTTACAAATAAATGATTTTTTACTCTTTTGAGAAGGTTTTAACAATGGACTCATTTGGACTGAACTTGTTTTAAAGGTTTTGAAAAAATATCACAAAATCGGTATTTGGTTTAAGGAAAATTTTTGAATTCTTAGTGACGATAATCAGAGTGACGCAGCGGAAGTCGAAAGAGAACATCGACACGGTAGGATAATGATGAATGAGATGCTTTGGCAACTTTTTGGGTTGATAACATTGATAGTAGCATGCTTTTTGGAGAATATATATATCGCGTGATTCGAATTTTCGAGGGCAAAAATTTTATTAGGAGGGGAGAATGTAAGAACCAGAGTTTTCACGTAAAACCGTTTTAATAAAATAATTTTAGTATCCGGAATAAATTCAAATTCTTGAAGTTTTAATTTGAAAATTTAAAGGTGAAATTTGGTTTCAATGAATTTTTCTGAGTCAGAAAATGTTTTTTCAGCGAAAAACCGAGAAAAACTGCGAACCGACAGACGAACTGGTCAAACCGGTTCAAGTCTGTCCGGTACTGTGTTTTGAGAAAATAAGATTTTTAAAATTGATTTATTGTTTTGAAAGGACAAAAATAATTTAGAATTGAAAACCGGGCACTAATTTTAAAGGTTTTGGCCCAAAGTGGGCCAAACATACCAAAAACGCTAACAGGTTAGACCGGGCCCAAACCGAGCCCTAGGCCCAACTTATATAAACCCATTAATGAGCATTTCAGCTCATTTGATGCAAAAAGAGAGAGAGGGGCGCGGTTTGAGAGAAGAGAGGAGAAGGGGTGGTGTTACTATTTACCTCCACCTTCCGGGAGTCATAACTTGAGCTACAGAACTCCGATTGACGAGTCGTTTATGGCCACGCGAAGCTCTTGATGAGCTCTTCCTTTCTATCTAAGAAAATATGGTAAGATCTCGAGATTCACTCCCCAGTTTCCTTCCCTTCCGCATTTTTGGGAGTTTTGTTTTTGAGTGGATTTTGTGGTTTTGCTTGTTTAGGTGATCTCTTGTAGCGGGTAATTATTGGATTTTATCCCTAATCTCGTTGGGTAAGGTAAGGTTTCACTAAACCCTTGTGTTAGTTGTTTTGTGCATCTTAGGTTTTGATTTTGATGTATAATTGATGATAGATTGAGTTTTGGGTGTTTGTTGGAGTTGGTTGAGGCTTTGGATCAAGCTTGGTGGCTTCGTTTTGGTGTTTGGTACATTTGAGAATCAGCCAAGGTATGGTTTTGGTCTTCTCTATGTAATATGTAATATCAATGGATACTTAGGCTAGTTGACCTTAAGATAGGATTGAATTATGTATGTGGCTTGTGAATTGTGATGAAGATTTTATGAGTTGTTTATGTTAGAGTTTGATTATGATGTTGATGAGAAAATTGATGATTGGTGTTATTGATGTGGATTGATTGATGTTGTAGTGGTGTTGTGTGGAAGGAATTGGAATGATAATGATAACGATTATATGATTTGATTATGGTTGCTGGTATTTTAATGATTATGAAGGTTGATTATGAATGTGAGACTTATTATTGTTGATGAGGGTTTATTGATATGGTTGATGATTGATGATGAATATTAATGTTGTTGGAAATTGGAGATGAGTGTTTAAAGAGTTGATAAATTGAGATATTAAATGTTGAGATTTGTTATGGTTATTGAGAGTTGTTGGTATTGTTGATGACTAATTAATGATTATTAATGAGAATGTTATTGGTGAATGAGTAGAGTTATAGATCTTTATGATGATTTTGGATGTGGTTGGATAAAGATTATGATGTGTGATGAAATATGTTGATGATGATTTTGGTGCTTTGAATCTTTGGTTGGTGTTGATATTAAATGGAGGTTGAGGAATTTGGATGTGGTTTTAGGTGGAATTTAGAGTCGAAATGAGGAGAGTATTAAATGGTTTAATGACTGAGAAGGTGGTGTGATTGATAAAATAGTTGGGTTGTTATTGGTATGAATGTTGGGTTGTTTTGATATAGTTAAGAATGGGTTTGAGTTGGTCTTGATTTGAGAGTTGTGGAAAAATTGGAGGTTTTGAGGTTTTCGGTAAAAATTGGTTTTTAGTGAACTTTGACGGGTCATAACTTGTGCCTCAATTTTCAAAATTTGTTGAAACTTATTTAGAATTAAAGTTCATTGAAAAGTCTTAAAATTATGAAAAGTCTTCAAAGTTTGGTGTCAAAATCTGAAATTCTACAAAGTTGCAGAATTTTGTGATTTCTGGTATGCGCACGCACAAGCCTTGTGCGCACGCACACCTCTGCGTAAATTTAAACCTGTGCGCACACACAGCCCTGTGCGTATGCACAGGCAAGGGAAGGCTTCCTGTTTAGAGCGCTAGCACAGCTTGTGCGTGCACACAACCAATGAAGAATTACAACTTGTGCGTACGCACAGCCCTGTGCGCACGCACACGTTGGGAAAGGCAGTCTGTTGGGGGCGCTAGCACAGCTTGTGCGAGCGAACAGAATTAAAAAAAAATCATCTGTGCGTACGCACAGCCCTGTGCGCACGCACACGTTTTAAGAATTTTCTTGGACGTGCGCACGCACACCCCTGTGCGTACGCACACGTACGTCCCATTTTACAAACTTTGTTTTGAACTATTTCACTTTCCCAACAAGCTTGTATGATTCTGTGACACCATTTTAAGACTCTTGGGCTTATCTTCGGGTATTGAAACATGGGGAATGTCCAAGGAGGTTTGATTTGGTGTTATTTTGAAAAGTTAGAGAACGGAGGCTTAGGTTTCTGGTGTGCTGAGAATGGGTTTGGTGGATTGCGAAGGAAGAATGGTATATGAATTGAGAAATTGACGAACTAGTGAGTTCGGAATGGAAAGTTATGAATTGATGATGATTGTGATGAGTTGAAAACTTGGAAATGAATGATTCTGGTTGATGGAATGAGTATGAGTGGAAGTGTGCTAGGAGGAGGGGCCTCTGAGATTGAATACGTGATTATAATATGCATTGTTATCCGTCGTAGGGGCTGTGGTAGTCTCCCGCCTACGTTCGGATGTGAGGCTTGAAGCTGGACTTGTCACTCATGTTTATCGCTCAAGAGGAAGGTGGTAGGGCACTCTCCCTCGGAATGTTTTCCCTCTGAAAGGAGAAGGTGGTAGGGCACTCATCCCTAGGAATTATACCTCCTGAGCGTGTGTTTTCTTTCTGGTTGCAAGGTGGTAGTGCACTATCCCTCAGAATTATGCGACATCCAGAGGAAGGTGGTAGGGCACTCTCCCTCGGAACGTTTCCCTCTGAAAGGAGAAGGTGATAGAGCACTATCCCTCGGAATTATTCCTCCTGAGTATGCACAACAGAGAGACTAATCCGGGAGTTGCCGACCGGATTATGAGTCGGGTTTGGCACTACAACCGACATGTGATATCACAGCCAATAGGACAGACATTTATCATGTGCATCTTCTATATGTTTGCTTGCTTTGATTACTTGAGTTTGCCTAATTGTATAATGTGCCTACTTGCTTCTTGAATTACTTGTTTTATATATGAATACTACCTGTGTTTTCTTTACTTGCATTATCAGTGTTTGTTTGGTGCTGAGGAGGTTAGGTAGGCGGCGGCGATAGGATCGCACGGAGGTTAGGTGGGTGAAGGCTGTGGGACAGCGGTGACTTATTTTAGTTAGAAATCCCCTAAGATTAGATACCTTGTTCATTATTCACGGTTTAAGTTATTTATTTCGTTAAGTTTCGATATCTGTTTGGTATGAAGCTCTAGGATTGTCTCTGGCATCCCGGGGTCTTACATCTTACATTACTGGGTACTGTTACCATACTGAGAACCTCCGGTTCTCATTCCATACGTTATTGTTGTTTTTCAGATGCAGGTCGCAACCCACCTCAGTGAGTTGCTTGATGGTAGCAGAGCGGAGGATCTTAATCTATTTTTGTTGTCATTTGGTTATTTTGATTAGTACTCTCACTTTTGTATTTACTTTTTCCTTAGAGGCTTACATTATGAGAGGTATTATGTATATGCTGTTTTATTGTCAAAACGCTGTATGTCAGTATTTAACTAGTCGGCCCAAACTCCGCGGGCTGTGGCTAGTATCTTATAATTATTATACTCTTATATAACTACATATATCTTGTTACCTTACATAGTGGATCTTATCTTTACGCTTGTAGCTTCGTGTGAACGTTCATGCTTTGTAACTCCGTATTTTGAGCTTATTTTATTCATCGGGCTTCTAGAATTATTATTCCTTATATATATATATATATATATATATATATATATATATGAGCCTTAGAATTGTCGTAACGCTTGATTAACCTTTGCTTTATGGCATGAGGTAACGCTTAGGGTAATTAGGGTGTTACATTAAGAACGCTCCATTGGGACTTCTGTAGTTCCAATAAAGCTCTTTCGAGTACAAGGAGGTCAGATCCTGACAGCATCTGCAGTACTTTCTCTGCCTCTGAATCAGACTTTTGCTCCAGCTCCTCAATTTCAGCCAGAAAATACCTGAAATCACCACTAAACACACAAACTCAAAGTAGAATCCAAAAATATGAATTTTGCACCAAAACCTATGAAAATATAATAAAACTTAAATAGAACATACTAAAAACTATATGAAAACAATGCCAAAAAGCGTATAAAATATCCGTTCATTAGAACAACAAACTTAAACTGTTGCTTGTTCCCAAGCAACCAAAAACAAAGTAGGATAAAAAGAAATATAAGGATGCAATAAATTTTAGAGTTCTCTATGAAGCTCAGTTTCAAATAGATGAGCGGGACTAGTGGCTTTTTGCTTCTGAATAGTTTTGGCATCTCAATTTTCTTTGAGGCTTAAAATGATTGGCATCTTTAGGAAATCAAAATCCAGATGATATTATTGATTTTCCTAGTTAAGTTCTTTTTTATTCTTGAACACAGCTTCTTTAGAGTCTTGGCCGTAACTTTAAGCACTTTGTTTTCCAGTATTACCACTGGATACATAAATGCCACAGACACTTTAACTGGGTGAACCCCTTAGGATTGTGACTCAGTTTTGCTAGAGTCCCCAGCCAGTGGTGTCCAGAGTTCTTAAGCATACTCTTTGCTTTGGACCACGACTTTAACTACTCAGTCTCAAGTTTTTTACTTGACACCTTCACACCACAAGCATATAGTTAGGGAAGCAGCTCAATTGAACTGCCTAGGCTAAGATTTCACATTTAGGCCCTCCTAACCATTGGTGCTCAAAGCCTTGGATCCTTACTCTTGCCTTTTGGTTTAAAGAGTTTCTGGCTTTTTTCTCTTGCCTTTCGGTTTAAAGAGTTATTGGCTTTTTCTGCTTTTTAATTCTTTTTCTGCTTGCTCTCTTTTTTTCGCATATGTTTTTATTTTATTGCTTTTTGCTGCTTTTTCTTACTTCAAGAATCAATTCTTTGAGATCTTTTAGATTACCAACAATACTTCTCCTTTTTCATCATTCTTTCAAGAGCCAAGATTCATAAACTCCAACTTCAAATATGCACTATTTATTCATGCATTCAGAAAACAAAAGCAATGCCACCACATCAAAATAATTGACTATTCTTATTATATAACTCAAAGTTTATGTGTCTCTCAATTTTTTTTCAATTAAAATTTTCTTTTAAGCAAGGTGAGGGATATATGGAATACTCTATAGCCTTAAGACATAGATGATCATGCAACAAGAATAAGAGAACAGATAATAAAACATAATAGAAAATAGAAAAAAAGTAACATGAGAAAAGGGAATTAAGGGAACAAATCCACCTTAGTGATGGCAGCTATTACTCCTCCTTGAGAATCCAATGTAGTGATTGATCTCTTCAAAGTCATGCTCTTGTCTCTGTTGTTCTTCCCTCATAGCTCTCTGATCTTCTCTATTTCATGGAGGATAGTGGAGTGCTATTGATGTTCCTACCTCAGTTGCTCCATGTTTGATCTCCACTCTCCCAGAGAGTTATTCAGTTGATCCTAAAAAATTTTGGAGAGGAAAATACATCCCTTGAGGCATCTCAGGGATTTCTATTGAGGGGGCTCCACATGCTCTTGCTGTGGTCCATGTGCTGGCTCTCTAACATGCTCCATCCTTCTTTTAGTGATGGGCTAGTCCTGTTCTATGATAATTCCAGCTGAATTGCATAAGTGACAAGTGAGATGAGGGAAGTGGAGGCAAGTGCCTTTACCTTCCTCATCCTTGAGGTTTCACTAATCTTTGGTGCCATACTTAGGAGTGGTAGAAGTCAAAAAGCAAAGCTTTTGCAGCACCAAACTTAAGAGTTTTTCTCGTCCTCGAGAAAATATGAACAATGGGGAAAATTGAGTAGAAGAAGGTGGGGTAGGTGGAGATTCTATGAACCTACTGGTCCTGAGAGGCTAGGGTAATTGAATTCCCTGCCCTCCATATGGGCGTTGAACGCCCGGCTCTTGCTCCTAGCTGGCGTTCAACACCAGCTTGACGCTCCTTCTAGGGCGTTCAACGCCAGGTCTCTGCCCCTGGCTGGCGTTCAACGCCAGCTTCATGCTCCCTGGCTAGCATTCAATGCCAGCTTTGCTGCTCCTCATGGGTGTTGAACGCCCACTCTAACCCCCTTGTCTGGCGTTCAACGCCAGCAAGGTCTCTGCTCCAGGGTGTTCTGTTTTCAGCTTTGGCTATTTCTGTTTCTGTTCTAACTATTGCACATGATCACAAATATTAAAAAGCAAGGGAAAACTCTAAAATAAACTAAAATAAACTCAATTGAGAATAAACAAAAGAAATAAGAACATAAATACTCTACTCATGGTTGGGTTACCTCCCAACAAGCGCTTTTTAATATCATTAGCTTGACGGACAGCTCCCTTAAGGGAGGAAGGTAGTCATAGAGGATTTAACTCTTACTCCTTACTGGGAGCGTCCTTCCTGTGCTCTCATGGATTAACTTCATATGCTCAAGAGACAGGATCTTTTTCACTGCATGATACAGGGTCGGGCTTGCAGCAATATGCTGGTGTCCCTTTTTGCTACTTCCCTCTTCTATATATGGTGAATACCATGATAAGATAAGTGAATACCACCATCTGCCATGGTTGGAAGCCTTCAATAGGGATCTTTTTGGTTTTCCAGCCCCTAGGTATCTTCCTTTTGGGGCCTTCCTCCTTGGTGGATAGTGTACATCCAACACCAAACTTACATTTGGTCTTATGAGGGATTAAATTGGTTTCAATCAAGGGAGGAGGCTTAGATACTAAATGCTATATGCAAGTGCCTCCCTTGTCAGGGGGTAATGGAGGGTCAAGAACCTTGAACACCATCCAGTCCTCATACAAGGTAATCCTTGTTTCTTGTGCCTCTTGGATTCCCAGTTTCTTCATCACAGATGAAGGTATCAGATTTAGACACAAGCCAAGATCATATAGGGCTTTGTCAAAAGTGATCTTTTCAGTAGTCCACAGGATCTGAAAGCTCCCTGGATCTAGCATCTTCCTTGGCAGCTCATTCTGAATTAGGATACTGTACTTCTCAGTAAGTACCTCTATTTCATCTCCCATTAGGTCCTTCTTTTCAAAAAGAATGTCTTTCAGACAGGCCGTATAGGGGTCTTTTTTTCCAATACCTTTGCAACTGAGATATTGACTTGCAGCTCCTTAAGGGCTACTGGAAAATGAGCCAACTGCTCATCTGCCAGTTCTTTCTACACCCCAAAGAAAGATAGCTTTTGAGGCTCTTTTACCTCTGCAATGGGGTGCTCTGTGGAAGTCACAGGCTCCTCTTGCACGCCCAGAGAAGAATCAACTTGAGGTTCCTTCTCTTCTGTAGGGGCGTGCTCAATGGCATTCTCAAGATCCTCCTGGCCCTTGATTTCCTTCAGTCTCTCAGTAGCAAGCTCCTGAGGTTCAGCTTCCTTGGTGAAGACTACTGTTCCACCTTCTTTTAAGGTCTCCTTCCCAGAGAGCATCAAGCTTTCTATGAAGGCCCTATAGGGATGCACCTCCTCAAACAACTCAGTAAGAGGAATATTACCCTGCTCAGGTGTCCACTGGTCATGGATGTGAATGTCTCCTTGAGGGTATTTACCACTCATATCACTAGGAGCATTATAAATCTCAGCAGGGGGTGCGGCTACAGTCTCCATGTCTAGAACTTCTGTCCTAACTAGGGTCTAAACATCTGTTGCTAACTTAGCAAATCTCTGCGAGGGAGAGAATCTGTTCAGGAATTTGTTAACAACCTTATCCCAGGTGTTCACACTTTCTTTGGGTACAATATACCTACAAAATCTTGCTAGATCTCTCAGAGTAAATGGGAATAGTTTTAGCTTGTGGAATTCAGGGTCCATTCTATTGGTCTATGTAGTGTCACAGAACTGTAGGAAGTCAGAGATGAATCTACTGGGGTCTTCCTGTGGATGTCTGTGAAATTGGAACTTCTGCAATAGGGTGATCAGTTGTGGGTTGATCTCAAAGTTGCTTGTTCTGATAGGAGGTGCATTGATACCTCCTCCACAGAAATCAGGTGTAAGATCTGTGTCGTGGTCCAAAAGTCTCCTGGCCTGCGCATTCCACTTCAGACTCATAGTGACCTTGGTGTTCTTGCATGCATAAATAAGAGACAAAGAAAAATGGGACTCTTTATGTCAGAGTATAGAGAACTCCCTGTGAGATATGAAGAAGAAAGAAGAATGAAGATGGAGGAATGAGATGAAGAATTCGAATAAAGAGGGGAGAAGAATTCGAAAATTAGAAGTAAAAAAAGAAACTAGAATTAAATATTTTTGTTTTTATTTTATTAATTAAATTCGAAAAACAAGTGGGAAAATAAAAGCTAATTAACTAAAAAAATTTAAAAATTAGAAGAGAGTGTTCGAAAAAGAGGAGAGAGGAATTAGTTAGGAAACTTTGAAAAAGAAGAAAGAGAAATCAAGTAACTAATTAAGAAGATTTGAAAATAAGATAGAAAATTAGAAAAGATTTGATTTTAAAATTCTTTTTGAAAAAGTCAACAAGATAAGATAAGAATTGAAAAGATTTGAAAAAGATTTTGAAATTAAAATTTAAAAGAAGATAAGATAAAAAAGATTTTGAATTGAAAAGAAGATAAGTTAGGTAAGAAAGATAAGATAAGGAAGTTAACAAAAGATAAGTTTTAAATAAAAAAGATTTGAAATCAAAATCAAAAAGTTAGTTTCTAATTTAAAAAGATTTGAAATTTAAATTTTAAAAGAAAGATAAGATAAGAAAGAATCAAATTTAAAAAAAAACATTTGAAAAGAGGTTGAAGAAGATAAGATTTGAAAATTGATTTTTGAAAAAGATTTGATTTAAAATTTGAAATTTGAAATAAGACACGATAAGATTTTGAAAATTAAATTTTAAATTTTGAATTTTGAATTTGAAACAAGATAAGATAAAGATTTGAAAAAGATAAGAATTGAAATTTAATTTTAAGATAAGATAAGATAATAATTTGAAATTAAAATTTGAAAAAAATTTTGAAAATTTCGAAAATTAAGGTAAAAAGATAGAAAAGATATTTTTTTTTTTTTGAATTAATGAAGAAAGAGAAAAACAACCAAAAGACACCTGTTCATACCCTGGGTCGAGCTGTCCGACCCGGGATGATTAGCGACAAGACGACCGACCTCTTTAGGTCAGACTATCCGACCTCTTTCTAAAGAGCTCGGCCAAATTGCCAGGAAAGCCCAATAAAGGGCCCGAATAGAGGAACACGA
This sequence comes from Arachis ipaensis, assembly GCF_059453495.1. Classification (NCBI taxonomy): domain Eukaryota; kingdom Viridiplantae; phylum Streptophyta; class Magnoliopsida; order Fabales; family Fabaceae; genus Arachis; species Arachis ipaensis. The sequence continues at coordinate 19,082,636 of NC_142439.1, forward strand.
CCCAAAGTCCAAAGGCAGCCCAAGCCTATAGAGATAAGGGCGGTTCCCTTGAAGATAAGATGACCTCACTCAAAGATAAGATAAGATAAGATAAGATAAGATAAGATAAGATAACTAACTTATCTTATCTAAAAAGGTCACTCTACACCATTATAAATACGCTGGAGCACCCAGGTATAACTCATACTCTGATTCTACAAAAAACCTGCTTAATACCCTTGCTACTTAAGCATCGGAGTCTCTTGCAGGTACCACCACCCTCCGGTGACAAAGGATCAGCAGCACTGTCAGCCCAACAAGTCGGACGCAGCAGCTCTGGCCACCACCTACACGCCGGATACATTATCTCCGACCAGCACAGAAGATCTCGTCCGAGATCGACCTACAGTTTCAGGTAACCCTCGGAACATTGGCGCCGTTGCCGAGGAACCTGGAAGTCATCCCACCACCATGGCGGACGACCATGACAACGACCACGATTCGGATCTAGAAGATAGAACGCCGGACAAGAACGCGGACACTACGCCAAAAGATACTCCTCAACCTAACAAAAACAACGATTCACCAAATGTGGGAGCCATGGAGGCACTTCAAGATCGCTTAAAGCAACTCGAAAAAGAGGTGGAACATCAACGAGAAGCTGAGAGAGACCTACGAAGGGAAGTTAGGTGACGTCGCGAGTTAGAGGACAAGCTCCTAAAACTCGAAACAGATCTCAAGACCAAGACTACTCGATCAGGTCACGAAGATGACTCCCGTAAAGACCAAGATCCATTCACCAAAGAGATCATGAGGGCCAAAATCCCAAAAGACTTCAAACTTCCCGACATGACTTTGTACGATGGCACTGCAGATCCCTGCCATCATCTCAGTAATTTCAGAAGTAGAATGTACCTCACCGACGCCTTAGATGCAGTTCGCTGCAAAGCCTCCCCGACTACTTTAACAAAGACAGCAATTAGATGGTTCGACAATCTACCTCCTAGGTCCATCTCAAGCTTCGACGACTTAGCCAAGAAGTTTCTGGCCAGATTCTTCATCCAAAAAGATAAGGCTAAGCACGCCCCAAGTCTATTAGGAATCAAGCAAGGAGATCGGGAAAGTCTCCGCAACTACATGGAAAGATTCAACAAAGCATGTCTGGATATACAAAGCCTACCAACAGAGGCCACCATTATGGGCCTCATCAATGGCTTGCGAGAGGGACCTTTTAGCCAATCTATATCGAAAAAACACTCCACATCTATGAACGAAGTGCAAGAACGAGCAGAGAAGTACATCAACATGGAGGAAAACTCTCGACTAGGGGAGACCTCAAAATCCGGATTCACCTACTCCTCCCGAGATAAGGATAAAAATTCCAAAAAGAAAGAAGATCAACATGGGAAAAAAATCAAAAATACCACAAAAAGGGTTTCAGAAATCGCTGGGAGCGTTTTCTGCAGTTTCTGGTGCGTGGCGTCTGTCACGCGTCCGCGTGGGTCACGCGGTCGCGTCATCTGGGAGTTTTCCTTGTCACGCGTTCGCTTCGGTCACGCGTACGCGTCATCTGCATTCTGCTCAAGGCGCGCATCCGCGTCAGTCACGCATTCGCGTCGCTGCTTTTTCGTGCTAGGCGCGTGGCTGCGTCGTCCAGGTGTTCGCGTCGCTGCCTGTTTTCCTCAAAAACTCCATTTTGTGCTTTCCTTCCATTTTTGTATGTTTCCTTTCCATCCTTTAAATCATTCCTGCCTTAGGAGATCTGAAAATACTCAACACACGAATCACGGCATCGGATGGTGATAAAGGGTAATTAAAATTAATATTTTTAAAGCCTAGGAAACATGTTTTTCACATATATCACATAATAAGAAAGGGAAAGTAAAACCATGCAATTTACATGAATAAGTGAGTGAAGGATTGAATAAATCACTTAAATTGAGCACAAAATATATCATAAAATATGGGTTTATCAGGACTCCTATTGCAGAAGCAATACGCATCATGGTCTGTTCCTGATAGCATCAGATTGGGAGTTTCAAAACCCGAACTCATACAAGCGTAGACCCGAAGGATTGCTCACATGGCCGGAAATCTATATCCCACGGTTTTACAGCAATATAGTGTCCTTCAATCAACTATGGGACACCAAGTATGACCTTCTCACGATCTTCACCTGCATCAAATTTTACCATGAAGTACCCAAACCCCACATCAAGCAGATCAAAGCCACCTTTGATGTGCCAAACTATCCGAAGCTTGTGTGAAAGAGCTGTGTAACTATAATTTTTATCAAGAACCTTGATCACCAAAGCTTCTCGATAAGGTTCTGCTAAACAAAGCTTGGCTTCTTCAGTGAAGTTTACACACGGAGTTTGGGGATCGTTCTACTTGCCCACCACCGTCACTATACTATCCCCAGATAGAGATCTTGCAAGTGCAAAGGCTTTCGATTTCTCTGGACTAATGACTTTATCTCTAAAGGAGACCTTTGTAGACTTTGAAAAACCCTCTCATGAGAAACCTTCCTTGGCACCGGATGCACCCACACCCACACTCTCCCCCTTATCTCTTTTGACAGCATGGCCGCCATCCTCCCTGCGTTTCGCCCTCAAACACTCGCTCCCGCTCTCTCCTTCTCTCATTCTCCCTAAGTACGGAGTTCGGTTCATTTGTTATTCTACAAATGATGTTGTTATAATAATATTTCGATTCATTTGCAGTCCAAATATGTTGTCGATGAACAATTTGTCCTAAAGATTGGGATGACTTTCAAGACAAATTGAATGGAATGGAATAGAATCTAATGCAATTGAATAAAGTGATAATGAATAATTTCATTCTTCTTTGCTAAAAAATTTGGTCAATACTTATCAACAGCATAAAGTGAACCTCAATCTATGAAGCACGGACACTTCGTTGAGTTGTCGTGTCCGCGTGTCGGACACATTTTGGACACGACACTCACAGACACTCATCCGACATGCGTGTCTGCTGTGTCTAACCGTATCTTAATAAAAAAAAAAAAATTCTGGACACGTTTAGACACACCTAAATACCATCACGTGTCAGCGTGTCCAATCTTATTCTTAACATGTATTCTTAAAATAAATTTAGAAATAGTATATATTATTATTTATTAAAAAAATAAATATTTCAAATACTTTATATAATTAAAATAAGACATTAAAATAATTAAAAAAAAATTGTTTTAATATCGAGAAAAATAAGAAATATCACTACGATTTATCTAAAAAATACTTTATATTTTATATATATGTGTTTCTGTGTCGTATAAGATTTTAAAATTCACGTGTCGACGTGTCCCGTGTCCCGTGTCCGTGTCGGTGTTCGTGCATCATAAACTTCAATTAACATACAAATGAACCAAAATTTGTTTAAATTTGAACAAGCAGTAAAAAAGGCTCATTTTTTAACAAAAATGCATCGAATTCATTTCTGGATTCAAATAAACCTCAATTAAACTAAGAAATGAACCGAAATTATTTAAGGAATAAAAAAATTGGTCAATATTTATCAACAGTATCAAATGAACCTCAATTTATTTACAAATGAACCGAAATTAGTTCAAATTTGAACAAGTAGTCAAAAAGACTCAATCATCTACAAAAACACATCAAAATCATTTCTGGATCCAAATGAATATCAAATAAACTAAAAAATGAACTAAAATTATTTATGACACACAAAAATTAGAATCAATAAAAATGTTAGCAAAATGTTAAAATTGGTAATGACAATAATAAAAGAAAAAGAAAAAAACCTGTATATACAAATTTAAAAAAATCTACATGTAAAAATAAAAAAAAAAATTAAAATACTTAATTAGACTTTGTTAAAATTATAACTTGAACGTAGAACTTTATTCTTGTTTAATACTAGCCACAAATCCACAGCCTCAACCCCGATGAACTGTGTTAAGCAAGCTAATTTGCAAAGCCTCGAGTCAATGCAAGAGGAACAATATGTTCAACTTGATTTGATGCACGACTATTAGAGTAAATCTTGAAAAAAAATGTTTTTCTCTCCAAATAAATATGTATAGTATTATTATTCGATGAATTTTTTAGCAATTATTAATATAGTAGATATAACAACTATAAAATTTTCTTTAAAAATATAGCTTTAATTAAGATTATATAATTTATATTCTTTACTATTTGATAATATTTTTAAATTTGATCATATTTTTTCTTTTTATTTTTAAATTAAAAAATATTATCAATTATTATCATTTTAATTTTAGTTACAATTATTAAGTCTTACTAAAATTTCATAATTACTATAATAATAGTTTATCATAAATTCGAAGATTAAAATTTGATTAACCTAAAATTTCGGATACTATCTTAAGTTACTATGCAAATTTCATAGGCTAGAAATGAAGGGCAACCACAGAAGTTACCATTGATTGATGAATCCTGTATTATCATACGCAGCAGTACTCATCAAACACGTCACACACAACTAATAATACAACATGGAAAATCTCTCAGCCTCCTCTAAGGGAACAAACTGCTCCTTGTGTTTAAATTTTATCCACTTTGGCAGTATGCTCTTCAGGTAATACCTGTTGCTCTTCCTTGTCAATTTCCTCAATCTTAACCTCCTGTGATTGAGTTTGTTTTACATCTCCTGCTACATCCTGAAGCTGCAAATGCATTCATTATGTTAATGTTAGAACATTTAACAATTGGAACAACCATCCTAAAACTAATCCTAGAAATTATATGGACAATGACCACTTTGTCAAAATTGCTGTATGTTTTGAAAGATTGGAAGTAAAATAAATAATCCTTCCTTTCAATGACTTACCCCCAAGTTTTTTAAGCTTGCTGTAACATCCTCCTGTTGCTGCTGAAGGGTGGTCCTAAGGTCTTGGAATTCCTAGTTTTTGATTTACACAAATTTTGAATATCCAAATTATGTTGAAAGAGAAACTTGAGGGAAAATCCAAAAGCACACTTACTGTTCGTAGTTGCTCCACTTCAACATTGAGTGTTTTCTTAAGTTCTGACAGCTCCTGCATGAACACAAATAAATACTGAGTTGTCAAACTACAGATTTATCACATGCATAAAAAATGAAGCTGAAGTACATCGAAACTTCAAAGAATTTCAGAATAAGATTTGATGTTAAATACTATTTCATATAAGGTACATATATTGAGCAATTGGATAGTTTGCTATATTGATGCATTCTGCTATACATTGTTTTCTTTTTTTTTTTCTTTTTTTTTATTCTACGGAGGGTTGCTCATCTTCCTTTGCATTCTGTATTCTCCTTATCTTTGTCACAATAAATCTCTTCTTTTTATCAAAAAAGAAATAGGAAATCTCCAAACCAGTTATAAAAGAAGGTCTCAACAACCATAATAACAAAAAATCACACAAAACAGAAACAAAAAGTGGAGAAAATCTGTTTTTCCTATCAGTTTTTGTATTATGATTACATAATCAATTAATGACATAGGAATCCACTATGAATTAGGTAAACTATAATGCAAGAAAGAATAAATATGTGCCTGCCATGTCCCAAGGAACCATCATTTTTTAAGGCTCTCAGACCTAACATGTTGCTTCTATATGTCAATCAAATATAATAATAAATTACAGAGAGATAGGTTGTGGGGGAAGCTACTCTAACGGTAATTTAAACCTTTCATTGTTAAGTTTTATCCTAGCTGGTACAAGGTAGTTATTGCTATTCTTAGTTCTTAATCTAGCTAAGAGCCTAAGATTTCGTAGCTTACTGTATCATTGCAGTAATAGGCAGTGTTTGGGGTTGACATTTTATAGTAAGCTTCTTCAAAGATATATTATATCCTGTATGCCTATATCTTACTCAATTCTTGTATAATCTTATCTAACATAAAGGAGTATGATAAGCTAAACACCATTCTTTGCCCATAGGAAAATGTAAATTGGTTCTACCAACAATGCACCAAGCACAAGACTTAATTTGTTAGAACTGCTTTCATTCAAAATTCAAATGCTTTTCTAATGTAAATTTAGGAGCTCACAAGTTGATTTGAAAAACTGCAACAAGAAACTTTCCTTATATCATCCGATATTTTGAGCTATTCTGTTAGAACTGCAATCAAGAACTGGAAGTAATTGTAGTATTGTTTTAGGATCAAGACAATGTGTTGAGATTCGAGAACCCAAGAAAAAGTTACACTAACTTGAGGAAGAGTAAGCAACGAAGCACTTCCAATTTTATAATGTTACAAAGATCAACCACACCTAACTAATTCCTTCTTACCTTCATTTATGGTAACTAACTCCTGGCTAATGGGCCCTAAATCCTAACATTTAACTCCCTAGTCCTTTTACAGTTTTTACACAACTTATGCAATCATGGCAACTTAACAAACTCTTATCATTGTTAAAGTATATATGTTAGGCACAAGATAAAGTTGGAAAAGAAACAATTGAAGCAACTCAAGAAATGAGGAGCAATCACCAAGGCATCTAGGGACATTACTTAGCTTTGGTTTTAATGAAAGAAGCATGAAGCATTCTTGAACTATGAATGAAGTAAGTACCAAAAATAAGAGAAGAGAAGCATGCCAGTAGAGAAGGCAGAAAGTCTAAGAAGACAGATTGAAATAGAAGAGAGCTTCATGGGTCATCATTCACATGGAGGTGACTGAGATATAAACTGATGGCAAAGCTGCAAGTTTCTTGGTATGATAATTGATACTATATACAATAGTGTTGTAAAATGTATTATAGATTATTTGAAAAGCATGCAACCCTTGTCACTGACAATCAAGGATGTACCTTACCCTAGAGCTCTTCAACAGTTCTAACTACTGGAAGAAAGAAACTATATAGGCAATCTTGTTCGTGTGAAGATAAGAACAAAGGTTAAAGGCTGGCTGTCCATTACCCTATGTAGTTAATTTTTTCCTGGCAGAAGCACAAAATATGTAATGCGAACTCAGAAATGGACCAATTCGTACAACTTACTCCAGCAAATGGGAACAAATGAACATATGCACAAGGCAGAGTAGCAGACCCAGCATAAACTCTCAAACGCTCAGCAATGTATGATTCGACACTATCGAAGAAGGAAAAGGAATTGGCCTAATAGCTATTTTGGTCCGTAAAAGCGAGAAACCCCAAACATAAATTTGTTCAGTATATATCAGGAGACATTGTATGCGCACCCTAATGGTACTTGACAAGGCATAAACAATAGCTATCGCAAATGATGCAATCAAAAACACTAAACAGGAAACTAGATAATACTAACAAGTATCTTCAGGACAATATAAAATTTGTTGCATCAAATGCAATTAAGGATCCTAACAGATCAATTTTAAGAAATACCATTCAATCCAAAATGAACAAAGTACACTATCACCGGAAATTAGTGATACAAAGCATAACATAGCAATCCTCATCGCTCAAAACCTTTCACAAAAAATGCAGTCTCTATTTAAATATTTTCCACAGACTGAGAATGAAGATCACTTACATCGCGATAAACCTTCACTTGTGTGTCTAGCTTTGACCTCCAACTTTGCAAATCCTATAATTAATACACCAAAAATAAAATAAACAAAGTAAATAAACTAAGAAAAGAGAGCGGAGAGAGCAGTCACTGAGAACTGTGAACTAAGGAATTTAGAAAAGGGATACTTTTTTTTTTTTTATCACCTGTTTCAAACTCTGGATTCTCGTGAGAAGCTCCGATCTCGATTCATTTAGTTCCTGAGAAGTAAACAATGGCAAACAAGATTCATTAATACACAAATAAATACATAACGTAGGAAATAAAAGTGTATTTTCGAAAACGGACCGCGATTTTAGACGAAATCGGAGTGACGTCATCCTTCTTCTGAAAAAAAGAAACAGAACTAAAATTGATTAATATTTAATGTTTAGTAGAGATAGTTGGAAGCAAAAAGGGAGAAAATGGCACTAACGGTGGAGGAGGGAGGGAGGGAAGCGGCGGCGGCGGCGGCGGAATCAGGGGAAGCCATTGTAGGGATCGGATTGGAGAGATTGTGAAGAAAGGGAAAGGGGGTTGGTTTGTTTTTGAAAATGGGGGGAGCGTGTGAGAGCTGCTTTCAAGTGTGGAAAATGGAAGCAAGAAATAACGTTATAAAAATTGTCGCCAGTAGACACTATATATACTAAGTAGGTAACTCAAATTTGAATAATTGGGCACCGAGATTAAATCAAGGTTCTGTTGGGCGGGACTATTTCTTTTTTTTTTTTTTTTCGTAAAATTAGCACGACTATTATTTTTAGTTACGAATATTTAAATTATTGATAAAATTAACCATAAAAACTAAAATACATATTATTGTACCTGTTCCGCTCTGGGTGTGATTCCTGTGTTCCGATGTATAGCTCGATCAAGATTTTGCTCGTTGATCCTTCTATAGCTCGGAACGCCCTTTCTGGGAACAGAGTGCGGTTGGCGTGGGACCTGCAAAAGGGACTCCGACGCCCAAGTCAATAATGTCACAAGATAATAGAGAATATAATATAAGAGAAATAGAAACAGAGATATTGTATATGCTGAGGTATTTTCACCCAAGTGATAGAGTGAGAAGAGGTTAAGAGATGAAAAGCCGAAGTTGTTCTCTGATGGGGTTAGGAGGTGGCTTTATATAGACGTTCATGCCTTAGTGATTCTTGCCGTTATACTGACCTTGATAGTAGGGCTGTTATGGATTTTTCCGTTATTTCCTTATATCTCGGTTGGTTTTGAGTGATTCAGATATTCTCGGTTGGTTATGGTGGTTTCCGAGGGAATCTTCTCTGTTTGTGTTGAAGCTCGGTCAAAGCTTCTGGAAGCCGAGTTTATCGGTATGGATCACAGCCCCCAAGCTTGGCCTGTGAAAAAACAGGTTGAGCTTCGTTTTGTTTTCGGCTTTTTTTTGAAGCTTTGAGCGGAGTGGAGCCCCCAAGTTCAACCTTGTTTTTTTTTTTTTTGTTTCAAGCTAAGGGCGTTCGTAGGGGTGGTTGGGTGAATCTGAGCGGGCATCCTGGTCGTGGAATTTTTTCTCTATACAAACAATCTTTCAAGGATTTTAAAGAAATGTTTGTGAAAGTTCAAGTTGTTGAGGGTTGTTAGCCTTTCTTTTTAGATTCTTTGCTCGAGGAGAGGTTTCCGGTTTTCTGGTTTCCTGAACCTAATCAAATTTTAGATTGCGAGAATAGGGTTCCTAGTGAAGATTTGTTATTGAATTTTTTGATGTCTGCAATGTCGTCTTCTTCATTGCTTTCTACCTCTATGCTTCTGGAGCTTGAGGGGGATAGGGAGGCGTTGGAGGAGTATCTAGGTAACTTGCTGGTGTTTTTGCTTGTGTTGTGTTTTGATAAAGTTGTTCTTATTTTGCTTTTTGTTGGTCGCGCAGGTGAGAAGGCTTCTACCCTTACGACGGCGAATCTGAAGGCTTTTGTTTCAAAGAACAAAAAGAAAGAGAAGGAAGGTTCTTCTACGAATGTGGTCAAGGAGGGTGAGGGAGGTGTGGGGAAGCATGATGGAGGTTTTAAGAGGAAGAGGGGTGATGTTTCTCCTAAGGTTATTGACCTTACTCCTATAAGGGATGGCTCTACTATTTTTACTTCGGAGGAGATAAATGCTGCCTATGAGAGCCAAATGGTCCTTCATGGTTATAAGGAGGGGCCGCTTAATTCGTTGTGGTCTCCGGGGTATCCCTTTATGGCAGTGGCTGACGAGGTTGCCCAGGTGGATTCTGATGTGAAAACGATTCATGATGCGGGAAAGGTTGGAGTTGCTCGGTATCTGCAGGTATGTCTTTCCTTGCTTCCTTTGTGTTCGCTGTTATTGTAAATGTTGGTTGCTAATGACTTTACTCGTCTTTGTAGGTTATTGGGGCAAGGTTGTTGTCTATTGGGCGAACTTCTGAACTGGACGCCATTTTAGAGGGTGATCATGCTGATATTATTAAGAAGTTGAAAGAGTCTTTGGAAGAAAAAGAGAATCGGGCTGAGAGGTTTAAGACTGAGGTAAAAGGTCTGAAGGAGAAGTTGAAAAATGCTGAGTCTGAGCTGCTGAAAGTGAGACGAGCTCTTGAGTCAAAAGTTGAGGAGGCTGACAAGGCGAATGCTCGGATTTCTGAATTGCAGGATGAGGTTCTATCAGCATTTACTCTAGGATTTGACCGAGCTGTAGCTCAGATAGGAGTGTTAGCTCCGTCTTTTGATGTTAGCAAATTAGATGTTACTAAGATTGTTAATAATGGTCAGTTGATGGATGATGAAGCTTTGTCCGACAAGGAGGATGGGAGTGCTTCTGTTGGTAAAGTGGACTGAAGAAGTGTTTTAAACCTTTCAGTTTGTTTTTGTTTGTGAAACACTCTGTGTTCCTGTTATGTTTTTGTAGACTATATTTGTATTTGTTTTTATGGAATAGATGGATTTGATAGTGTTTTGTTGTTATTTCTATGGAAATTTTGTACATTTTGTGTGATAAGGGTGTGAGGGACCTCATTAAAACCTCCTCCAGACAAAACCCTTATTGGGAAAAAATCCTGGAGGTAGGAAAAAGAGTATCTCCTCATGTCCTTATCATTCCTAGGATATGTAAGACTTTAGAGAACAAATATTCCATATTCCGGGGACTTCCTCGCCTTCTAGTGTTTGTAGTTTGTATGCCCCTTTCCCGAGGACTTGGATAATTCTGTATGGTCCTTCCCAGGAGGCTGCTAGCTTGCCGTGTGTATGTTGTTTTCTTGCTTCTTCCGTCTTTCTAAGGACGAGGTCATGTTCATGGAATGATCTTGGTTGTACTTTCTTGTTATATTTTCTTCTGATTATTTGTTGCATTGCTAGTTGCTTTATCCGTGCTTGTTCTCTTTCTTCGTCGATAGTGTCAAGCTCTGCTCGTCTGATGTTGTTGTTTTGTTCGGATGAGGTTTGACTTCTCCGAGCTGATGTGATTGAGACTTCGACCGGGATCATAGCGTCGGCTCCATAAACTAATCTGAATGGGGTATCTTGTGTTGTGGATTGTATTGTCGTGTTATAGCCCCATAGTACTTCTGGTATTAGCTCGGCCCACTCACCTTTTGCGTTTCCCAATTTCTTTTTAAGAGAGTTGAGAATTACTTTGTTAGCGGCCTCGGCGAGTCCATTAGTCTGTGGGTGTTCTACTGAGGAGAAGTGGTGTTTTATCTGAAATTCATTTAAAAAAGAGGCTAAACTTTGGTCGGTGAATTGCCGACCATTGTCAGTAATAATATGATGAGGTATACCAAAGCGGCAAATGATATGCTTCCAAATGAAAGCTCTTACTTTGTCAGCTCCTATTTTTGCTAATGGAGTTGCTTCTATCCATTTGGAGAAATAATCTATGGCTACCAGTAAGTATTTTACCTGTCCTGGGGCTTTTGGGAAGGGACCGAGAATGTCTAGCCCCCATTGGTGGAAAGGCCAGCTTACCTCTGATGTATGTAGTTGCTCTGCCGGGTTGTGGATGTTCGAGCTGTGCTTCTGGCAGCTATCGCATTTCTTCACTTTGTTGATGCAATCTCTCTTCATAGATGGCCAATAGAACCCTGCTCTTGCTATTTTGGATGCCAGGCTTAGTCCTCCTATGTGATTGCCGCATACCCCTTCATGGGTTTCATTCATTGCTTCTTCCGCTTCTTCTTTATTTATACATCTTAGAAGAGGTTGGAAAAACCCTCTTTTGTATAGTTCGGTTCCAATCATGGTGAAGGATGCTGCTCGTCTTCTGAATATTTTAGGATCTGGTGTTGTAGGGATCCTTCCTGTTTGTATGTACTGTTTATATGGCGTCCTCCAGTCTTCATCATCTGTTACTGAAAATATTGTTTTGCTACTAAAGCTGGGGCTTGTGAGTGTTAGTTGAGATATAACAGAATCAGTTGTACATTTTCTGGTCGTTGCTAATTTTGAAAGTGCATCTGCTCGGGTGTTATGTTCCCGAGTTATGTGTGTGATGTGTATGGAATGAAAATTTCTGAGAAGTTCTTTTACCGTGTTGTGGTATTTTTCTAATAGTTGATCTTTTACCTGGAAGTGACCCGTCACTTGTTGCACTACTAGTTGTGAGTCGTAGTATATTTGTATGCTGGTGATGTTAAGGGATTGCGCGAGTCTAAGTCCGGCGAGCAGTGCTTCGTACTCGGCTTGATTATTGCTTGTTTGGAATGTGAATCTAATGGATTGCTCAAGTTGTAGGTCTTCCTTGTTGGTGAGGTATATTCCGGCTCCCGACCCTTCGGTGTTAGATGCTCCGTCGACGTATAGCTCCCATGTGTGTTGTTGATTTGGCTGTTCTGATAGTTCGGCCACAAAGTCAGCTAGTATTTGGGCTTTCAGGGCTGTTCTCGGCTCGTAGTCGATGTTGAACTCAGAGAGTTCGATGGACCACTTGACTAACCTACCAGAGACTTCTGGTCTTGTTAAGATTTGACGTAGGGGTTGGTTGGTTTTCACTATGATCTTGTTGCTTTGGAAATAGTGTCTTAGTCGTCTTGCGGAGGTTACCAATGCGTATGCTAGCTTCTCCATTGATGAGTATCTTAGTTCGGCGTTTTGTAGTGTTTTGCTTACGAAATAGACTGGCTCTTGTTTTCCACCTATTTCTGTCATCAATGCCGAGCTTATGGCGTTAGTAGTAACAGATAGGTATATTAATAGTGCTTTACCTGGGTTGGGTTTTTGTAGGACTGGGGGAGATGATAGTGTTGTTTTTAGTTTCTGAAAGGCTGTTTCGCACTCATTGCTCCAGTTAAATCTTGCTTGCTTCCTGAGTGTATTGTAGAAATGCTGAGATTGTGTTGAGATTGAAGGTAGGAATCTGGACAATGCGGCTAGTTTGCCATTTAACTGTTGAACTTCCTTTATTGTTTGTGGGCTCCTCATTTGTATTATTGCTTCGCACTTTTCCGGGTTGGCTTCTATGCCTCTGCATGTGAGTAGGAATCCTAGGAACTTTCCTCCGGTCACTCCAAATGCGCATTTTTCCGGGTTAAGTCGCATGTTATGTTTTCTGATTTGCTCGAAGATCTCCTCCAAGTCTTTTCCGTGTTGTTCTTGGTTTTGTGTTTTTACAACCATGTCGTCGACGTATACCTCGAGGTTTTTTCCGATTTGATCTTTAAATACTTTGTCCATTAGTCGTTGGTATGTGGCACCTGCATTCTTAAGGCCAAAAGGCATGACGTTATAGCAGTAATTTCCTAGTTCTGTTATAAACGCTGTTTTGTCCTGGTCTTTGTGGTGCATTAGTATTTGATTGTATCCGGAGTATGCATCTAAAAAACTTAGGGTGCTGTATCCTGATGCATTATCTACTAACTTATCAATGCAGGGGAGAGGATATGCATCCTTTGGGCATGCTTTATTTAGATTTGTAAAATCAACACACATATGCCACTTACCTGAAGGTTTTCTTACCATTACCACGTTTGAGAGCCAAGTCGTGAATCTGAGTTCCCTTATGAACCCAGCGGCCAGTAGTTTCTGTGTTTCCTCCTGACAGGCCGACCTCTTTTCGTTGCTCATCTTTCTCTTCTTTTGAGCTATAGGTCGGATCTTCTGATCTATTTGTAGTTTGTGGCATATTAATTTGGGATCGATTCCTGGCATATCTGCTGGAGTCCATGCGAAGAGATCAGCGTTTTTTTGAAGTATGCTGATTATTCGTTCCTTAGTACCTGCGGGAAGTGAGTGATTGATGTAAGTTATATGAGTATGATCTTTGTCTAAATATACCTGCTCGAGGTCGTCAGCTGGTGAAGGTCTGCTTTGTTGGTCTCCTCGTGGGTCTAGTTCGGCCGTGGGTGAGATGTTGGCCACGTGGTGCTGTTCGTCTGTTCCCACATTTCTGCGTGTGGTTATTGGTTCATTTTTGAGGCTCTCGTTGTAGCACCTGCGAGCTTGTGTTTGATCAGAGTGTATTGTTGCTACCGCGCCATTGGATACCTGAAATTTCACACAAAGGTGAACGGTTGAAACCACAGCACAAAAAGAATTTAAAGATGGTCGGCCCAAGATTATGTTGTAAGGGCTTGGGCATTCCACCACTAGGAATTGTATATCTCGTGTATGGCAGAGTGGGTGTTCTCCTAAAGTTATTTTTAGCCAAACGCTTCCCAAAACTGAGACTCGAGATCCTGAAAAACCAACCAATTCCCCTACGTATGGTTGTAGCATATTTGTACTGATTTGCATTTTCTGGAATGTAGAATAGAAGAGTACGTCGGCGCTGCTTCCTGGGTCTAGTAATACTTTCTTGATGAGGAGATCTCCCGCTTGAACTGATATAACCACTGGGTCGTCCAGGTTTGGTGTTGGTGCTTGAAGATCGGATTGCTCGAAGGTAATGCGAGCTATAGATGGTCGAGGTGTGGTCGTTTCCTTTGTTTCTTGTACCATTAGCATGGTTCTGTAGTTGCGTTTTCTGGCCGAGCTTGTGTGTCCTCCTCCTGCAAATCCTCCGGAGATGCAATTTATTACCCCTCTGGGAGGTGGTGGAGGTTTGACCTTTTCGGCCGATTTGTGCTCGGTTTGTGAGTCGTTGATATTTTGCCGAGATGACTTCATCCTGCCGCTGATGTATTTATCGAGATATCCTTGCCTGGCCAGCCTCTCTAAAAGATCCTTTGCGATGACGCATTCCTCGGTTGTGTGGCCGAATTTTTGGTGGAACGCACAATGCTTAGTTCTGTCGACGTGTCTCTGGTCCTGGTACGTTCCTGCTCGGCTCGGTGGTTTGATTATTTTTGCGCTCAATATCTCCTTGATGATGTCTTCGGTCTTGGTGTTAAATTGAGTGTATGTGTCGTATTTGGGTGTCAGTTTGAAAGGCTTCCTGCCGTCCTTTTGATTAGGGGTTTTGCTGTGTCGCTCGTCTTCTTGGCGTATTTGAGGTCTGTCTGTTTTTCTGGCTTCCCTGAGCTCTTCGATCTCCATTTGCCCGGCCGCTTTCTCGCGAAAGTCCTCCAGAGTCTTAGGCTTGGTTACGGCGATTGTCTCCTGGAACTTGCCCGGTCTGAGGCCGCTCTTAAGCGCGTGGAGATGCACATTAGGGTCGAGGTCCGGTATCTCTACTGTTGCCTTAGCAAACCTCGTCATATAGTCTTTCAGGCTTTCGTGTTGTCCTTGCTTGATGGTACTGAGATAGTCAGACCCGTGGACATATATCCGGGAGGCTGCGAAGTAGTCGATGAAAGATCTTGCCAGATCTTCAAAGCTGGATATTGACCCTGCAGGTATCTTAGAAAACCAAAGTAAAGCGGCACCATCTAAATAAGTAGGAAAAGAACGACAAAGTACTGGGTCAGAAGCACCGTTAAAAAACATCATGGATTGGAACTTTTTTATGTGCACCCGGGGGTCTCCGATTCCTTCGTAAGGCTTTAGCCCGGTCGGTAGCACAAAATTTTCAGGCATATGCACGTCCATGACCTCCTGTGAGAAAGGGTTCTCGAGTGTGAGCCTTTCCTTAGGCGGGGTGACACCGGTTTGATCGATTTCTTTCTTGCTCGAGCTATTTTCAGCATTTTTGGCGGATTGTTCCGCTACCTTCTTGACTTCAGCCTGCAGCTCGGCAATCATGGCTAGCAGATCTGCCAGCGTGTGTTGGTTGATCCCGTTATCCGCCATGTGGGGAGTGAGAGTTCTCTGTAAAACAAAAGAGAAAAAGAATAAAGAAAAGGAGTGACGTGGGGTTAGCTGTTTATAATACTCGGGCCCCACGGTGGGCGCCAAATGTTCCGCTCCGGGTGTGATTCCTGTGTTCCGATGTATAGCTCGATCAAGGTTTTGCTCTTTGATCCTTCTATAGCTCGGAACGCCCTTTCTGGGAATAGAGTGCGGTTGGCGTGGGACCTGCAAAAGGGACTCCGACGCCCAAGTCAATAATGTCACAAGATAACAGAGAATATAATATAAGAGAAATAGAAACAGAGATATTGTATATGCTGAGGTATTTTCACCCAAGTGATAGAGTGAGAAGAGGTTAAGAGATGAAAAGCCGAAGTTGTTCTCTGATGGGGTTAGGAGGTGGCTTTATATAGACGTTCATGCCTTAGTGATTCTTGCCGTTATACTGACCTTGATAGTAGGGCTGTTATGGATTTTTCCGTTATTTCCTTATATCTCGGTTGGTTTTGAGTGATTCAGATATTCTCGGTTGGTTATGGTGGTTTCCGAGGGAATCTTCTCTGTTTGTGTTGAAGCTCGGTCAAAGC
Organism: Arachis ipaensis; assembly: GCF_059453495.1. Classification (NCBI taxonomy): domain Eukaryota; kingdom Viridiplantae; phylum Streptophyta; class Magnoliopsida; order Fabales; family Fabaceae; genus Arachis; species Arachis ipaensis. The sequence continues at coordinate 19,098,849 of NC_142439.1, forward strand.
TTCTGGAAGCCGAGTTTATCGGTATGGATCAGTACCCATGATAAAAAAAATTCATGTTGACAAAATATTCAAATATCAATTTTTGTTAAATCTGTTGAATTTAATGATAAATTATCTTTTTTTATTATTATTATTTTCAACCTTCTTACTCTTTATTTTCGTTTAGGTATTTTGAAAGACTTTAGACTTACGAAGTTTAAGACATAGAACAAGCTCAAAGTTGAGGTTTAGAAAGTGTGAAAGTGACGATGATTTTGTATTTTAAGATCAATCTCCGAAAGGACAAAGGACCAATACATCGCCTAATGCAATTGTGAAGAATGGGAAAGGTGTGGGGTGCAATTTGATAAACAAAGATAATGAAGGTTCACTGGATGTTGTAGTGAAGGATTATGTGATAAATTGGATTGGTAAATGCAAAGACCTAATGGTAAGTGGGTTGTTTCTACTTTTATTGTTTCTTCTAGTGGAAAAAAAAAAAACAGAAGAAGAAAGAGGTGGAGGAGTAATAATAATAGTAAATCTATGGACGCTAATGATCAGGGGTAAACGCTGATTGGATCGAATTGGATCCAATATCCACAGTTTTTTTAAGTTTGGATCTGATCCGATTGGATCCGCATATTTGCAGATCGGATCGGATATCAGATATATTCGTAAAACATAAAAATATTTTTTAAATCTTATTTTTATTAAAAAAATATTAACAAAATTCATTTTTTCTACTCTTTTAAATATGTTTACTTTTAAAATAATATTAAACATACTTTTCTTAAATAATAAAATTAAAATAATACAACATATATCATAATTATTAGTTGAAATAAAATATAAGAAGAATATTTACTTATTTATTTTTGCGAATTTGCGAATATGCGGATACTTATATAAAATCCGCAATCCGATCCTATAAGTGTGTGGATCGGATCGGATCCAACCCGATAGCCTTGCGGATCGGATCCATATCCGTAATTTTCGGATCGGATTCGAATAAATGTCGCGGATATGCGGATCGGATCCAATCCATGAACATTCCTACCAATAACAATGTTTTGAAGGAAGAAAGAAGGCTTGTCAGGGAATGGTAGAAGGAGTGTTCTCAATAAGACAATAACTTGCCAATAAGAAAAAGATAAAAAAAAAATAGGAAAATGCAAACAAAGAGAAGAATAGTGATGATTGGTAAGTTAGAGATAATGATATTAAGAAAGATTAAGAAAAATGGTAGTTGGAATAGCATAGAAGATGAAAAAGAGGTGGTTGAAGATATGAAAAAAGAGTACTTTAAAATTTTAATATTAAATTTTAGTGGAGTCAATAAAAATTTGACGTTGAGATATTTTTGTTCACTGAAATCAATTTTTATAAGTACAACACGAAATTTTATATTTGTGTTTTTTTTTTAATTTCAATTGTCTTTTATGTTAATCTAACCATAATTCTCGCTTTCTTCACTTAGTTTTTGTTTTTTTTTTATGTATTTTAAGTTTTAACTCCTTTTAATATCCATGATCCTTCTTCCTCTCTTTTCTTTAATTTTCTCCATCCTCCTTTTGTCATTGTTATGTCTCTCCTCCACATTGTCGTTGACACCATTACCTCTCCTTCTCTCTTCCTTATCCCTTTCTCCCTTTCTCTCTTCACATAGTCACCGCCATCATCTATGCTTCTCCTTCCATTGTCGTGTCCCTCCTCAATACTGTCGTTGCTATCCCTTCTCTCTTTCTATTTTCATATCATCGTGCTCATAATTGCCATTGATCATCATCTTTATTCAAATGTGTCGTCTTCACTATCGCGTGCTTAGATTTTTCTGTCTCATCTTTGTTCTTTTTTATCATTTATTTTAATTCGTTTCAAATTTTAAAAAAAAAACTGCATTACTGAACTGATGAAGGAATAAAAATTTATGATAGTATTTTGTGAAGGGTATTTACAAATTTGATTAATTAATATTATTAATATTATTGATATTATTATTAATATTATTAATATTAATAAACGGTTACTAGCCGTTTAGTACCATTTGGTTGAAAGGACACAACCTTTTAAGGATTGTGTGTGTTCAAAACATTGTATCTATTGGCTAAAGGGACACAACTCTTTAAGAGTTGTATATGTTCAAAACATTGTATCTATTGGCAATAGAAAAGACACAACCATTTGTATACGTAACTAATCATAATTGCTACGTGCAATATGTATAAATAAGTCCTTGTCCACTATTTCAAATAAAAGTAAGTACTAAGTGTACAATTTACTCAACCATTAAGAGATTTTCTTTGTTCAAGAGAGTTGAGAATTTCTTACTATTGCTAATTAAGAAATTCTTAGGTTTCATTGTATCCTGGGAGAGTATTGTCATCAACCCTATAGCAACTAAGTGTGGGGACAAATATCTCTCTAAAGAAAGCGATCTAATCGTGCCTTGAAACCACTACATAAATATAAGATTTTGTCATCTTCTCATACTCATATACCCAACAATTTTAGAGAGATATTTGTTGAAAATGGCACAAGATCAAAACACTACGTTCAAGGTCATGAATCAAGAGTTTGTCAAGTTAGATCGCTTTCTTGGAACGAACTTCAATAGTTGGAAGGACAAAATGATGTTTCTTCTTTCAGTTCTCAATCTTGCATATGTGATTAACTCATAGACTACACCAATTGCCAATGCTGCTGGAAGTTCCACAATGGAAGAGGAAGAAACGATTGTTCAATTGAAGAAGAAACATGATGCAGATACTATTGTATGTCGAGGTCATATGTTAATTCAATCACCATTGGAGATTTAGAAATCTTTGGAAGAAAAGTACAATACTAAACGACAAGGAACAGATAAGTTTACTATGATGAAATATTTTGAATTTGTTATGAATGATATTATGGATCAAATTCATGAATTACAAATCCTTGTAAGTAGACTTCGTGATCTACAAGTGGTGATCCTTGAATCATTACAAGGTGAAGAATATTTTTCTAATGAATTTGATCACTTTTGTGAATTATATGGTATTGTGCATGAATCTTCCGCTCCATATACTCCGCAACAAAAATGGCTTGGCGGAAAGGAAAAACTGTACCTTAGTGGATATGGTTAATTCAATGTTACTAAATGCAAAATTGCCTTACAATTTGTGGGGTGAAGCATTATTGTCATCATGTCATATCCATAATAGGATATCATCAAGACATAGAAAGGTTTCTCCTTATGAAATTTGGAAAGGAAGAAAACCTAATTTATATTATCTTAAAGTGTGGGGGGGTTTAGCCTTTTATTGAGTTCCTTATCAAAAGAGAACCAAATTGTGGCCAAGAGGCATAAAAGGCACTTTTATAGGATATGCTCAAAATTCTAAAGCATATAAATATTAGACTTAGTGTCTAATGTAGTTGTTGAATCAAGAGAGGTAGAATTTATTGAAAATAAATTTATCAATTATTCAACTTCTAATTTAGAATATCCCCAAAAATGATACTAATGTTTCACAAGAAATATATATGGAGCAACCGAAAAGCTATGTGCTACCCGGAAATGAAAAGAAAGTTTTCAAATTAATTAAGTCTTTGTATGGGTTAAAACAAGCGCCTAAACAATGGCATGAGAAGTTTGATTCAGTGGTGTTATCAAATGGCTTCTCACATAATAGTGCGGATAAATGTATTTACTCAAAATTTACTAAAAATTATGGAGTAATCATTTGTTTATATGTTGATGATATGTTAATCATCGGAACAAATTTAGAAGGAATTCGTATAACGAAGGAGTATCTAACTTCTAAATTCAAGATGAAGGATTTGAATGAAGTTGATACAATATTAGGCATAAAGGTGCATAAGAATGAAGTTGGCTTTACTTTAAGTCAATCTCATTATATCAAAAGGTATTGAAAAAATTTGATAATCTCACAATTAAAGAATCCAATACGCCGTATGATCCTAATCTTAAATTAGAAGGAAACATGGGAAGACCTATAGCACAATTAGAATATGCTAGCGCTATAGGAAGTTTAATGTATGCAATGTATCGTACTAGACCTGATATAACATTTGCTGTGTGCAAATTATCAAGGTTTACAGGAAAGCCTAGCAATCAACATTGGAAAGCTATAACAAGAGTTATTGGTTATCTCAAGAAAACCATAAACTTGGGATTACATTATAGTGATTATCCCGCAGTTTTAGAAGGTTATTCCGACGCAAGTTGGATTAAAAATCTTAGTGATAACAAATCCACTTCAGGATGAATTTTCACCATAGGTGGTGGAGCAATAAGTTGGGCCTCAAAGAAACAAACATGTATTACACATTCTATTATGGAGGCTGAGTTTGTAGCTTTATCAGCCGCAGGTAAAGAAGCGGAATGGTTAAGAAATTTGTTATATGATATAAAGCTGTGGCCACAGCAGACGACAGCCATTTCAATCTTCTGTGATAGTGAATCAACCATGTCTCGAGCATATAACAAGGTTTATAATGGAAAGTCTAGACATATAAGTTTGAGACATGAGTTTGTGAGGCAACTAATAGATGATGGTGTAATTACCATTACTTATATAAGATCTCAAGAAAATTTAGCAAACCCTTTGACTAAAGGTTTGTCAAGGGATAAAATCAAAGAAACTACTGCTAAAATGGGATTAAAACCTATTATTGCTAAATGATGGAAACCCAACCTTATTCTAGTAGACCACTAGTTTTAAGGTTTAATGGGTAATAACAAGTTATTTAGCAATTGGAGCACTAAGGTATAGGATTTAGTGCTATTTACAATAAATTAGGAGGGTGAGTTTAAACTCTTAATGGAATGATAATATTATCTATCAAAAGATTCCACCTATATGAATATAAGAGTGGTGCCGCTCTAATCGAGAATTTTAGAGGTTTTATTCTCGTAAATATTCATGAAACCAGGATGAGCACAAGGCCATATAAGTGCTTAAAATTGTAAACTCTTGAACTTGGAGGGTATAAGTAATGTGTGTGATTTTTGGTACTAGCATATGGAGTATAGGTTTAATCGATTAGACACCTATTACTTCGTTAGAACTTTAAAATTTACACTAAAAGAATGTTTAATCTTAGTGACACATTCTTTATGCATATACTTGTATGACATTTAAATTTTGTAAATAGTGGGGGATTGAAGGGTATTTACAAATTTGATTAATTAATATTATTAATATTATTGATATTATTATTAATATTATTAATATTAATAAACGGTTACTAGCCGTTTAGTACCATTTGGTTGAAAGGACACAACCTTTTAAGGATTGTGTGTGTTCAAAATATTGTATCTATTGGCTAAAGGGACACAACTCTTTAAGAGTTGTATATGTTCAAAACATTGTATCTATTGGCAATAGAAAAGACACAACCATTTGTATACGTAACTAGTCATAATTGCTACGTGCAATATGTATAAATAAGTCCTTGTCCACTATTTCAAATAAAAGTAAGTACTAAGTGTACAATTTACTCAACCATTAAGAGATTTTCTTTGTTCAAGAGAGTTGAGAATTTCTTACTATTGCTAATTAAGAAATTCTTAGGTTTCATTGTATCCTGGGAGAGTATTGTCATCAACCCTATAGCAACTAAGTGTGGGGACAAATATCTCTCTAAAGAAAGCGATCTAATCGTGCCTTGAAACTACTACATAAATATAAGATTTTGTCATCTTCTCATACTCATATACCCAACATTTTGTGATGAAGTTAAAAATCAGTAATAGCAGTGGTGGTAGAAGGCTCTAGTGGTGACAATGTTAATGTTGGTGGTCGATAGTAGTAAAGAATTCATAAGGATAAAATTGACATTTGAATTAAATTATTTTGTCTTGTACATAAGTACATTGTTGTTAAATACTTTAAAAAATTTGTATCTATTTATATATATATCTTTTAGTATATTTATGTCTGTATCTATGTATTTTGAAGGTACTAACCAAACATAGTCATGTTTACTATTTAATAACACACAAATTTTAAAAACAGATATTGACACATAATGACAAAATATATTTATTTAGTGTCTTATCAAAAAATTAAAAGTAATATATTAGACACAAGAGATGAGGCACATATTATTATTATGTAATTGAAGACAAAATTTTACTTTCAATTCTCATCACCTTCATTACCAACAACTTCATAAATAAATACTAGTGTCTTAATAACAGAACAAATTACATATATTCATTTGCATATGTGTCTCTTTGTTCGTATCTTTAGTAATCTAAGGCTCCATTTGGTTATATCTTAGACATAGATATAGATATTGAGACATATATTAAGAAGACACAGACACAAAATACATGTATACATATTTTATATTTGGCAAAATAAATATACAAAATATTAAAAAATTAATAATATTTTCATCTTCTACCTTCACCACCATCACCACACAAACTTTTGATCCACCAGCACCTATTTTTCTCCTTCACCACCATTCATATAACCAAAAGTAAATTATCTAGATATTAAAAAATTCTAATAATTTCAACAATAAATTCAATAATATTAAAAAAACAACAGACATGAATAACAAAGAAAAATTTAAACTTCGTTTTAGAAAAAAAAGAAAAATGAAGAAAGAAGTAAAAAGAAAGAAGAATAGACAGAGAGCAGAATCAGAGAGAGCAACAATGACAAACCAAAGAGAAAGAGGGAGAGAGACATTGGTGCGACCCGGAGAGAGAGAGAGAGAGAGAGAGAGAGAGAGAGGCGGTGGCGGCGGCGAGGAGAAAGAGAAAGTAGCGGATATGGACAAAGAAAGAGGATATGCGACGGATCTGGACCAAGGTGGTTCAGAGGCGACAGATCTGAATGAGTAATAGAGAGTAGGAAGAGAGATAAAGAGAGAAGGGCACAGCGGCAATGGCGGAGACAAAGAATGTAGCAAAGAAAATAGGGAGAAAGAAGGAGAGAAGAAGAGGAAGTTAGAGCATTTGAGAAAAGAGAATAAAAAAGGAGAAGAAAAAAAGTGGAGTTAGAACGAAGGGTAAGACTGATATTTTAAAAAATAATCAGGGATAAAAGAGTAAAATTTTGTGTCTCATTTATTGTTTCTCAGTATCTTATTGTTTTTGAAAGACACCATATACATATTTTTTTTAAAGGAGGATGTGCGATAGATCTGGACCAAGGTGGTTTAGAGGCGACAGATCTGAATGATTAATGGAGAGTGGAAAGAGAAAGATGAAGAGAGAAGGGCGCAACGACAACGGCGGAGACAAAGAAAATAGACAAGAAAATCAGGAAAATAAAGGAGAGAAGAGGAGGAGGGTAGAGCATCTGAGAAAAAAGAATGAAAAAGGAGAAGAAGAAAAAGTGGGGTTAATACTAAGGATAAGACTGGTATTTTAAAAAATAATCAGGAATAAAAGAGTAAAAATTTGTGTCTTATTTATTGTTTCTCAATTTGTTATCGTTTTTGAAAGACACCAAATATATGTATTTTATGTATGTTTATGGGTTAATGTATCTTTTAAAAATTAAAGTCTCAACAACCAAACAATGTACATGAGTACACGTGTCTATTTCTTCTATAGACACGAATATAAAACAAACGATTACTAAGATAATAACAAAGAAACACGACAAATCAAATACAAAATATAAAGCTTAATTAATCAACCCAAGCAATTACCATTTGTATTCCTCTTGGTTAGTTGGACGGGATTATTAACCTATCAATTTTTGCATAATATCTCTAACACATAGGTATAAATACAAAATATAATATAAATAACTAAAATAAAAATTTGTTTAGTTATAAAATTATACTATAAGAAAAACACTATATACTGTCGGACATTATCGTCGAATTTTTTTACGAGAAAAACTGAAAATTCTTCTGAAAAAAATTACCGTCGGATTAGTAATTCCATTACTAAATTCGACAGTAATCGGTGGCACGAAACTTTCTATCATTAGTGCCACATTTAGTGTCGGATTTTACGGCAGAATTTTTTGACGGTAACAGGGTTTAGTGAAACGCTGTGCACAGGCGACGACGAACGATTTATCGTCGGATTTTTTGGCCAGTAAATTCGATAGTGAAATTGGGATAAAATTCAAACATGAAACCCTTCCCCCTGACTTCTGCGAACTCTCTCTCTCTCTCTCTCTCTCTCTCTCTCTCTCTCTCTCTCTATCTCTCTCTCTCTTCTCTTATCCTCTCTGTTGTCTCTCTGAAGCTACCACAATCACCACGCCGTCGCCACCACCTGGAAGCTACCGCCATCGCCGCCGCTGCACGTCGTTATCACTGCTGCTGGAGCTGTCGCCGCCACTGCTGTTGATGTTGTTCCTGTTGAAGGAAGTCACCTTGTCGCTGTCACTGCCGCCTCCTAACACCACCATGCTTCTACCATCACACATTCACCATCAGAGATAATTTTTCTATAATTTTTTTATCTTTTAAGATTTTTTTGTGAATTTAGAATTTTGTTAGGTATTTTATTAAATTCCTTATTAAATTTATTTAATGAAGTGCATGATTAGGATTTGTTACGATAATTTAGTATAAGTAGAAATTAAATGATATTAGGATAGGTTAGGTAGGGTGAAATTAGAAGTGCTTGACCTGTTGGAAGATTAGGATTCATTATTATATCGTTTGCTTTTGGTATGGAAGTTGTTAATTTGGTAAAATTAGAATTAGGTTTTAATTAATTGCAGTGTTGAGTTATATTTATTCTTTTCAAAATAGTTTTTGAATTAGTTTTGCCTTATGAATTTAATAAGTTGTTTTTTATTAGGACAGTGCTATTTTCTCTAGGATCAATTAGAGTTTGCATCTTTTGTAGTCTGTGCAGTCATATTGCAGGTTGGTTTTTTATCTATGAGTATAATGAATTGTTTAAGTTTTATGCCAGACTTACTTTTCCAAGAATAGAGTCTTAGGACAAAAGTGGGAAAAGGTTGCATAGTGGCGCCTTCTTGAAACCCTTGTTTGCTGGAAAATTGTGGAGTAATAAGGGGTTACGCACTAAAACTGCTAGGATTTATTATTTTATTGAATGCATGTTTGTTCTTATTTGTGCAAAAGTGATAAATTTATTTGGTGGATGTCTCTGAATTAAGTAGAAGTTCTGCTGAATTTTCATTTAAATTGTTTAAAACATGTTTGGTTTGTGAAAAAATGATAATTGGACTTGGTAGGAGATTCTAATTATAGAAGAAACTCTGTCAAATTTTCTAAAAGATTTAATAAGTTGTATTGTTAGTTGAATTCTAAGGTGTATGTGGCAAAATAATTCCAAGTCCTCATCTGCGAATGTGTGATAGGGGTAATGGTGGATGGGGTGGGTTAAAACCTGAGTTCTTTGAGGGGTTTGACAAGTTTGTTGCGTATGTCTTCAACATGGAACCATTTAGGAGCCAAGAGATTTCTAGGTGTCCGTGCTATAAGTGTCGACTGACTAAGTGGTTAGGACCTTCAGAGACAATACTTCACTTTTATCGTAATGGGTTCATGGATGGGTATTGGATGTAGATGGAACATGGAGAAGTGGATAAGCACGGAATCAACCAGTCTGCCTCGAGTTCCAATAGGCCGGTGGGTCGATCAATGAGATTTCGGGTGATTAGAGAACTAAATATGGAAGAAATGAATTAGGAGGGTAACCAAGAGAGATACAATGAAATGGTATTTGATACAATTGGTGTTACTGATATGGAAGATGCTAAGCAAGAGCCTAACCCGGAAGCAAAGAGATTTTATCATCTATTAGAATCTACTACGAAACCTTACAAACAACAGGATTCTACCATATCTCAAGAGTTGGAGAGATCAGAGGGCATTCTGCGTTGCTAGTTGCTCTTGTGGGAAGGTAGAGGGTGGAGACTCATACATTCGTATTGCCGGTCAGTGAGGTTACAGTGACACTCGAAGACGTATTACATATATTTGACCTACCGATTGATGGAAAGGTTGTGACCGGTTGCACCAATAGTAATCATAATTTCTTGGTCACCCAAAGCCTGGCAATTTCTGGTAACAAACCCGTTGTGAGTAGTTCCTCTAAAAGTTACATAAAGCAGTCATGACTTCTATTTACCCTAATTTAGTTATGATTGTAATTGCAATCTTTCTAATACATTAAATCATGAACTTGTCAGATAATTTCAAATACAATAATTCAAAACATGAACTTAGAAATTTAGAATTCAAATACATTAACTTAAAAATACATGAACTTATTCAAATACGTAAACTTAGAAATGCAGAAATCAAATACATTAACGTAAAAATACATGAACTTAGAAATTCAGAATTCAAATACAACGACGAAAAAAGACCTACAAACCACCACTGTCACCAACCCCACTTGGTCTAGCACGTTGATGACATCTACTACGACTATGACCCTGTCTCTCGTAAAGACGGCATACCCGGGTACCATGCATTTCCCGTGAGTCCATTTCTTTCAGATAGCGGGTCGATTTGGGACGACCTTTTGATGTTATTCTCAAGGCAGGATTCGTGACCATCGTCGATCCCGGGTAATCAGGCCATGTCTCCATGTTGCCCAACTAGACAAACTCCACTCAGTAAACCTTGCAAATCTCTAACATCATGTACATATCGCTAACATACACTTTCCAATCGAGGTGTTGGTTAGCACATCAAGCAATAACATGGCGACATGGCAGTTGCTCCACCTGAAAATGTCTACAATCGCACATTCGCCGTGTAAGATTAACTACTAACACTCTTTCACTAGCCATTTTGCATACCTCAAACACCTCATTTCTTATATCAAACCGGTGCACAACTATGTTTCCTGCATGCTGCATATTAGCTTCTATCCGCTGAATGGCAAATTCAAAGTATGTAAATTCAGCACGCTTGCGCTGATGAGCCTCAGTACTCTTCCGCGTAAATAGCTCATTCAACCAATAATATGTTGCTCGGACGAGCATTAGAACAGGAAGATTTCGAGCACCCTTCAATACTAAATTGATGCACTCGACAAGGTTCGTCATCATGTGACCCCATCAATGTCCCTCGTCAAATGCCAACTGGGGACGTTCGATGTTGTCGCACCACCGAGCATATGCCTCGCCTTGTTCTTGTAACCTCTTGTAGTTGATGTTGTATTTCTCCACTGTCCTTGAATACCCTATGTTGACAACAAGCTTTTGCAAGTACGGGACCTTGAATTCCCTTAAGAAATTGCTACCAATGTGCCGTCAATCTGAACCAGCAGCTTGCAATATTTGAAAGCTCTAATGCATGGATTGAAACTCCAAAATACCCGGTGAAGTATCCGAACATCGTCCACCTCTTCACCCCCGTTATACAAGGGCTGTGTTTCTATTTGGACTTGTGAACTAGGCATCTTTGAACCATTTCTGAGAACCACAATGGCAAAGCTTGGTAAGATTCTTTCCATCTACCGAAAACTTTGGCTATCTATTTCTGTATTGCCAACCAAGTATTTCGGTAACTAATGGTGTAGTTGAATATTACCTGGACTTTTGCAATTACAGATTTAACTTTTATGGATGGGTCGAATTCAACCAATGGCTTCATAGCCTCAGCAACCGTGTTCGAGTCCAACCTGGAGTGATCCTGTGAAATCATTCTCATAGAACCCGTGTGCCTCCTGTTGTATCTCTGAATCTCCCAACAACCTTTCTTCTGTATCAAGCTGGCTCGAATAAGCCAATCGCACCCACATCCATAAGTCTTGCAATTTGCATAGATCGTCTGTGGCTCAGATTCATAAACAACGTAATCAACTCTTCTAGAGATAATGTAACTCTGAATTGCCGCGATGAATGATTTTCTAGAACTGTATTCCATTCCGATCTTGAACTTCCCGTCCTTAAGATTAGCAACACCTATAAAAAAATAAATTGTCGCTCATCGATCTGTAAAAAAATTAAGGAAAACATACTACCCACTCCTCACATACCTATATTCGCATATTCGAGGAACTCCGATGCATGCATGATGTCAAGATCCAAGCTAGGCATAAAAGGTGGAACATCCATGGGTTGACTGACTGCGGGTGGAACCATTAAAGATTCCGTGACTACCTCACCTCCTCCATCGCCATCCTCCTTCATATGTAGCTTCGAACTTCTCTTCGCTATCATTGTTTATTCCTTCGTATGCATTAGATCTATTATCTTGCATATCTGGGTCATGTTGAATCTCATTTGCAGCTATATGTTCAAACTCAACATACAAATCAATCATTGGGTGTTGCACCTGAGTTTGCTGGTGAATATGAAACATCCATCGAATACTTATTTCGTCAACAATCGGCATAATCTTAAACTGTATTAGGCTGCCAAATACGACAACCAGACTCCTATAGAGAATATTGCTCACCCTCTTTAAAATATCACTCTCTATGCTTTGACAGAGACTGTACTATAGTTTCGCGAACTTTATAGTGCATGAAACCACAGACGAAAATGGATTTCCACATGCAAAGCTCACTCCTTCATATGTATTTTATATAATCTCACCATTGTGATAAACCAATATATTTGCCGTGCCCTCTATCACACCAATAATGAACTAAAACAACTCTTTTGCAATGAAGTAAAATGGTAACAAGTTTCAGTTGTTATAGGTAGAGGACTCACCTTGCAGGTTACATGTTGAAATGACATCCAACCAGCATTTGACACGTGTATAATACACAGGGTGCGTGTTGCTTGTATGACTGACACGTGCACAACACGCAAGGTGCGTATTACTTAGATGACTGCCACGTGTTTAACACGTAGAATGCGTGTTGCTCTTGATTAGGACACGTGTCCATCATGCTGCATGCGTGCTGAGTCAACACGTTATCTGCGTGTTGGCTCTGCTATATCTGCAACATCCACCCACTTATATATACACAAAAATTCCCCATTTTCTAGCAAAAACTCATGTTTTTTCCATTTAAAAAAAATAGCCATCTTATTAGTTAGTAATTATTAGTTAAAAAAATAATTCTCTAATAAAAATAGTGAATAACATAAACCTTAAAATATAATTCTCTGATCCATGACTTGATTCTTGGCTTTTTTTTCATTTAAATTAAACATTCCATATTTTCTAATTAAAAAGATAATAGCAAGAATTAAAACATAAATGTTAATAAAAAATATTTTATATTTAAATAAAAGTTAATATAAAGTATAGCCTTCTTCGAAAATAATACAAGAACTCAAACATAGATTTTTTTAAGTTTAAAGTAACAAACAAAGTGATTAAATTTAAAACGTTTGTTATACATACTGTAGAGGATAACAAATGTACAAAGATCAATAATAGTTAATAATCATTCTTTATTCTTGATATATAGTTCAGTTTGACAGCTAGCCAAGCAATAATAGAAGCTTGGTCTTGGGCTTTTAGTTACTGAATATATATATCAATGTAAAGTGTAAAAAGGTAGAGTACTAGAGGAGTACGGATACAATTTATTTTTCGTTGTTTGCTTGCTATACTTGCTTTCTGGGTTTCTTTGCATAATTTTTCTCCTCTCTTCACTAAGATCCTTTATGCATACATGTTCTTATCTCAATATCACTTCATGGTATCAAGAGCCTAACATTGATCCATGGCTGAACCTACATTTAACAATGCTTTATCTCTTCCTTCAATTTTCTCCCCCAAATCCTTTCAAAACCCTATTCCAAACAAGCTAGGAGGGAAGAACTTCAAGACATGGCAATAACGAGCTTTCGCTGCAATAAGGGGACAAGATTTTGAGAGTCATCTTTCAAAGGAGTAAGTCCCATTGCAATTTGCATCAGCCGCTGACAAACTCACTGGAATAGAATCACCAACCTACAAAATTTCCTTTCTTCTCGCATCTATGGAACTCGATTTTGCAACCAAGATGGTCGGGTGTGCATTCTGTCATGAAATTTGGAGCAGAATTAAAGATTATTTCACCAAATCTACCACATACAATATCAAACAGACTAAGAAGCAATTGAAACAGGTCAAGAAACATGAATTGTCATCTGTAGAGTACATTTCGAAGATCAAGACCTTGACTGACTCTCTTGCTACATTGGGAAGCCATCTTTCATCTGAAGAACACATTGACATCATCTTAGATGGATTGAATGAAGACTATGAATCACTTTTAACCACTGTTAATGCCAAGTCAGAGATATATTCTCTTACTGAAATTGAGAATTTGGTCCTATCTCACAAAGATATGCTTGCCATATTCAGGAAATCTGAATCTCTTCCTATGCAAGCAAATCTGACCCAATCTTCTTTTAGTGAAAGAAGAGGAAGCGATGGTAGATTTGGAAGAGATGGCAGAGGTTTAGTTCCATCCAATTGGCTACAATGCCAAGTTTGTGAAAAACTTAGACATGTGGCATGGCATTACTTTCACCGATTTGATCACAACTTTTCTTCTCCTTCTCAATCCCAAACAAATCGATCTGCTACTCAAACTCCTAAAAAATGTTCAACTTCAACCTCCACACTGAGTTTTTCCACCCCACCTCCTCCAACAGCATCATTTCATAACCCTTCCATTTACACATCTGTTCCATCCACCCTTTCTGATGAGGCATGGCATCCTGACACAGGAGCCTCTCATCATGTTACTAATGATCACATGTGGGGACTAGCCTTCTTAATTTTCTATTTAGGCTACAGATACTATGTTATCTTTATAGATGGTTATTCAAAATACACTTGTCTATTTTTGCTTGTTAATAAAAGTTAGGTTTTCAATGCCTTTAAACAATTTGAAGCTTTAACAGAGAATTTGACAAACCACAAAATCAAATGCTTCCAATATGATAATGCTAAAGAGTTTACATCTAATGCATTTACTAGTTTTCTTGCTGAATCAGGTATTTCTCATAGAATGTCTTGCCCTTACATCACCAATCAAAATGGGGGCAGGTATGTATATTACTCATATTGGTAATTCTTTATTACTTGCTAAAGATTCTAATCGTTTATTTCGTTTGTGTTCTTTAATTCACTCACCAGAATTAACTAAGAATCTGATTAGTGTTGGTAAATTTGCTAAGGACAATTAGGTATTCTTTGAATTTCATGCTCGACATTGCTATATCAAATGTGAGAACTCTAAGAAGATCCTCTTATAAGGTTTTCAAAATCAAGGAATTTATCAATTTCATAATGCTACTGTCCCCAAATTTGGAAGCAATAATCAAAGACCTATGTTATTTTCTGTTTCTTGTAATTTTGTTAATCTTTGGCATCTAAGATTAGGCCATGCTGCTCACAAAACTGTGCAGCATATTCTCAAGAGCTATAATCTTGACAAAGCTAATAAAACTCACAATTTTGGTTCCGATCAAGTTATGTGTGAACATTGTACTTGTGCTAAAATACATAAACTTCTCTTTCCCATATCTACTTCTACATTTAATAATCATCCCTTAGAAATTGTTTATTTAGATATGTGGGGACCAGCCCCTTTAATTTTTCATTTAGGCTACAGATACTATGTTACCTTTATAGATGGTTATTCAAAATATACTTGTCTATTTTTGCTTGTTAATAAAAGTCAGGTTTTCAATGCCTTTAAACAATTTAAAGCTTTAATGGAGAATTTGACAAACCACAAAATCAAATGCTTCCAATCTGATAATGGTAAGGAGTTTACATCTAACGCGTTTACTAGTTTTCTTGCTGAATCAGGTATTTCTCATAGAATGTCTTGTCCTTATATCCCCGATCAAAATGGGACAGCAGAAAGAAAGCATAGACACATCACAGAGATGGGCCTAGCTATGCTCTATACTGCCTCTATGCCTCTATCATACTGGGATGAGGCATTTTTAACTACCACTTACTTGATTAACCGATTGCCTTCTAGAGTTTTAGAAAATTAGTCCCTATAAGAAATTATTCAACACTAAACCAGATTATGAATTTTTAAAAGTCTTTGTAAGTGCTTGTTACCCACACTTAAGACCTTTTAATTCAGTCAAATTTGATTTCAAATCACAATAATGTGTCTTCATTGGTTGTTCTATACAGCACAAAGGTTATAGATTCCTAGCTCCCTCTGGTAAGGTGTATATTACTCGCATTGTTAGTTCTTTACTTATAACCACTTACCCTCAACAAAATCAAAATCTTTAAAGTAATGCACCTCAAAACCAAATTCCCATTTCTGCCATTGAAATACACTTGCCCCCTGTCATAAGGAGTACCTCATCCACTAATACCTACCCCATGAGTACCAGATCTAAGACAGGTGTCTTAAAGTCTAAAGCTCACATTGCATCTTCTACTACTTTTCAAGATATTGATCCTCAGATACCAAAATTGACTACCATAGCATTGCAGAAATCAGAATGGTTAGAAGCAATGAAAGATGAATACAAGGCCTTAATTAGAACTAATACCTGGTCTTTAGTTTCACCCTCACCAAACATTAATATTATCGATAATAGATGGGTATTTGCTGTGAAAAAGAATCCTGATGGTAGTATTCAAAAGTTCAAAGCTAGACTTGTGGTAAAGGGGTTCCATCAGTCACATGGTTTTGATTTTCAAAAGGTATTCAACCCAGTCATAAGACCAACCACTATAAGACTCATTCTAACTATAACTTTGTCTCAAAACTGGATTTTAAAACAATTTGATTTTAATAATACTTTTTTAAATGGTGATTTGCATAAAAAAATTTACATGCATCAGCCTCAAGGCTTTGAACAAGGTTCTCCACACCTTGTATGAAAATTAAATAAAAATCTCTATGGTTTTAAACAGGCTCCTAGAGAATGGTTTATGAAACTCAACTCAATTCTCCATTCTTTTGGTTTTTATAATACTAAGTTCGATACTTCTTTATTCATTAAGAATGGACCAACCTACATTATTTATCTATTATGCTATGTTGATGATATTATTATCACTGGAAATGATGTTGTTGTGGTTCAATTGGTGATTAACAAACTGCATAATTTGTTCTCACTTAAATATCTTGGACAATTACATTATTTTTTAGGCATACAAGTGCAGTATACTCATCCGAATCAGCTACATCTTTCTCAATCTAGATACATAGATAATTTGCTTTCTAAGGTTGGGATGAGTTTTGCCACTAGCATGCCAATCCCTATGATCTCCTCCCTTCAACTCTTGTCCACTGCCTCTGAATAATTTAAAGATCCTTCTCTGTTTTGTTCCATAGTAGGAGCTTTACAATATGTAACCGTGACAAGACATGACATATCCTTTGAGGTTTGTAAGGTCACCCAGTTTATGCATCATCCTTTGCTTTCTCATTGGAAGGGGGTAAAAAGGATATTGCATTATTTACAAGGCACCAAAACTCATGGCTTAGTATTCAACAAGTGCAATTATTTTCGGTTATATAGATTTGCTGATTCAGACTGGGCAGTAGATTTATAAGATAGAAAATCTGTCTTGGACTTTTGTGTATATCTAGGCACTAATTTGGTCTTTTGGTTTTGCAGGAAATAATCCACAATTAGCAGGTCGTCAACGGAGGTAGAGTTACAAAGCCTAGCCGCTTGCCAAGCTAAGCTCGAGTGGATAAAAAACCTGCTTCAAGAGCTGTAGATTAAGCTACGAACGGCTCCCACTATATTCTGTGATAACATGTCCACAGTAATGTTAGTAGTAAATTCAGTACTCCATAATAAGACTAAGCATTTCAATAGACATTCAATGTGTGAGAGACAAAATTAACACTAAGGAGCTTTATGTTGTGCACATTCTATGGAGTGAATAAATTGCTGACATTCTAACTAAACCATTGTCAGTGGCCATATTTGATCGGTTGAAATTCAAACTCAAAGTGGTTGACAACCCTCTCTTGAGTTTGAAGGGGGTGTAGAGGATAACAAATATACAAAGATCAAGAATAGTTAATAATCATTCTTTAGTCTTGATATATAGTTCAGTTTGACAGCTAGCCAAGCAATAATAGAAGCTTGGGCTTGGGCTCTTAGTTACTGACTATATATATATATATACACAATGTAAAGTGTAAAAGGGTGGAGTACCAGAGGAGTACGGATACAATTTATTTTTCATTGTTTGCTTGCTATACTTGCTTTTTGGGTTTCTTTGCATAATTCTTCTCCTCTGTTAATTGAGATCCTTTGTGCATACATGTTCTTATCTCAAAATCACTTCACATACACATAATTTCACAACTTAAATAATAACTTAATTGACAAATCACGTATTGTTTAGATTTAGTTGGTCTCTTTGGGTGTGTGTGGTTGGAAGAATTATAAATAATTCCTAGGAATTTTAAGATGGAAATATCATATTACCATGTTTGGTTCAAAGTTTGAAAAGCTATTCCTAAGCAAGTTTGATTCCAGAGAATCAGAATATCATCATTTCAATTCCCACCTTCCCCTTGGATATCTTTGATTCCCATGGGAATGAAATCTTTGTAACAAAGTAATACTTAAACCACACACACCCTTTATATTACTCTGTTACAATCATCTGTTATTTCTCATTCTAGAAAAATTTATATTTTAGTCCCTTAGACTTTATGCCACTTTGAAGGATTATGATTTATATTAATATTTTAATATCAAAAGTCCTAATAATTATTCTTTAGATGCCAATGAATTAAAAACTGGTTTTGTTAAAAATATAATTGTTATGGATGTCCTAGATTGTAACCATATTTTTTAAGATTTGATTAGATAGAGTCAGTTATAAATATAACTTAGCTAAGTCAGTTAGAAATTGGGTTCTTAGCTATAAATAACCTCCTTTTTCTGTTCTATGGATACCACAATCATTAATAAAGTCATCTCTTATTCTCCCTATTCTCTTCCCTCTTCTCTCTTCTTTAAAACTATAATCCTTATTTTCATAACATGTTATTAGCACAAGTTCTGCTCTAGACTAAATATGGATATTTTTTACGCTTCACTCAAATTCAATAATAAAGAAGTATGTCTCGTTGACAGTGCTTCAACACATACAATACTTAGAGACAAAAGATATTTTATCTCTCTTGTTATAAAAAATAAATAAATATAAGTACGATTGTTAGTAGTGCAAAAATTATTGAAAGCTCCACAAGAGCTACTATATATAGTATTACCTAGAGGAACCAAGTTTTTTATATATAATCAAGGTTGCAAAAACCGAACCGGTCATTGAACCGATCGAGTGACGGATTCAATGGTTCAATGGTTTAACTAAGATCGAATCGTAGTTGAATCGGTTTAATTAAATATATAATAAAATTATTAAAAATTTAATATATAATTTTAAATATACAAATTTAATTATTTTAAATTAATAAAATTTTAAATTTTATAATTTGACGTAATAACTTGTTCATATTTTATCATTAAAAATTTACAAAATAAAAATTTTCTAATTAACTTCTAAGTTCCATAATCAAGTAATCAGCAAGAATACGACAACAAAAATTTAGAATTACAAACTTATACAAAAAACTCAAGCCATCAGCAATAAAGAATTTGATTCACAAAAATTTCAAAAAAAGCCTTCCAATCAAGTATTTAACAACAAAAACTTAGAATCCAAAAATAAAAAACTCAGCATCCAAAATCAGAAAATTTAAAAACAAAAAAAAACTAAGCCAAAAAAAATCCAAACTCGAACATCCAAACTAAATTCAGAATAACATAAGTAACAATCTAACTCAAAGCACAATCCTAACTCAGAATCTAGTACACAAACTCAACTCAAAATTCAGAATCTTAGAAATTAAAACTGAAGAAGCAGTGAGTTACTGGAGATACAGGTAGGCAAGAATGGTGGTGACAGAGTGAGTTCGGAAGAGGATTAATTTGCGACGGCGAGGCCCCGAGCAGAGGTTCCACAGCGAGGCTCCGGGTAGAAATTCATAGAGGGGAGGACGCACTTGAAGAGGATTGAGCAACTTATTCTCAACCGACAAAAACAGGGCCGTCGAGCAAACATTCGAGACTAAGCAACCATTTCCAATGGCGACACTCCGACACCTTTGCGCAATGTAGAGGAGAAGATGATCAACAAGAAGAGCAACCGTTCGCGACGTCAAGAATTCCCAGAGGATAAGATGATCGAGGAAAATAGCAACCCTTTGTCACTGCCGACGGCTATGGCACCCTCTACCCGACGAGGACAGAGACGACAAGCTCAGGGCGGTGGTTATGAAATGTGTTTTAGGGTTGGGATTGTGACTATTGTGAGAGAAAAAGGGGGAGGAGCCGAGGGCAGTGTTCTTTTGCCTCATTTTTCTTCTTTTTTTTTTAAATAAAAAACGCGCAATTTTGATGGGGAAGAGCAAACCGGGATGCCAAAAAATCGGTTCAGTTCGATCGATTATTTCTTAACCGTCGATTTGGCCAAAATTTTAACTGATTTTTTATAGAGCAGTTTTATGTATCAATTGGACTTGCCAGAGGACCAATTTTCGGTTAATCCAGTCAAACCGACTGATCCGGTTTGATTTTCAGAACCTTGTAAATAATGCATTACTATCAAGTAAATCTCATAGAAACTTGTTATGTTTTAAAGATATCTGCCAAAATGGATACCATATAGAAACTGCAAGAGAAAAAAATAATGAATATCTCTATATCAGAACTATGATATCAGGTAAAAAATATGTGTTAGAAAAACTACTTGCCCTTTCTTCTAATGGTGTGTACTACACCACTATTAGCAATGCAGAATCACATGCCACAGTAAACTAAAGTTTACAAATATAAATATATTTACAATTTAGCATGATCAGTTAGGATATTCAAGTTCAATCATAATGAAAAGAATCATTGAGAATTCATTTAGTCATCTTTTAAAGGAACATGAAATTCTTCAATTTAATGAATTCTCATTTGCTACTTTTCTCAAGGAAAATTAATTACAAGACTATCACAAGTAAAAATTATGATTGAATTATCATCTTTTCTGGAACGTATTCAAGATGATATATGTGGATCTATTCATCTCCACCATGTGGACCGTTTAAATATTTCATATTTTTAATAGATACATCTTTACAATGGTCCTATATTTACAAGATTGCTTACTCAAATAGTTAAGTTAAAAACTCAGTTTTCATATTATGTTATAAGATAATATACATCTTGATAATGTTAGTAAATTTAAATCCAAATCATTAATGATTATTGTGTTTCAACTATAATTATGGTAGAAGAGTCTGTTGCTGATATACACACTCAAAATGATCTAGTTGAATAACTGATTAAACGCCTCTAATTAAAAGCTAGACCATAACTTATGAGAACTAAACTGTCTGTTTCAGCATGCGGGCATACTATTTTGCATGTTGCAATACTTATATGTGTTAGACCAACAAGTTATCTTAAATCCTTCCCATTACAATTGGCTTGCAGTCAGGAGTAAAATATTTGTCATCTTAGAATATTTAAATGTGTTATTTATATCCTAATTGCTCCACCACACCACACAAAAATGAGACCTAATGAAGATTGGAGATATATCTCAGTTTTGAATCCTCATCAATTATAAA
Organism: Arachis ipaensis; assembly: GCF_059453495.1. Taxonomy (NCBI): domain Eukaryota; kingdom Viridiplantae; phylum Streptophyta; class Magnoliopsida; order Fabales; family Fabaceae; genus Arachis; species Arachis ipaensis. The sequence goes on from NC_142439.1 coordinate 19,120,342, forward strand.
ATATCTTAAACCCACAACAGATGATTTATTTAAGGCAAGAAATTACTTGAAATATATTGTCGTTATCCTATTTATTTTAGATCTTCACATTAGACAATGTGAATTAGAAGTACAAAAGTTAATTCATATACAAAATATTGTAAATTAATTGTCAAATGTATAAACTGACCCAAAGAAAATAACAAGATCTCACATTTCAGCTGCAAATACACCAATAAGAATAAGTGTCTCAGAAGGACAAGTTATTAATATAAATGATAGCAATTCATGCGTAAAGTATGAAAGACCAATCGGTTCTAAGGATAAACATCCTCAAAAAGAAGAGATAATTAATCATGATTATCACAATATAGAAGCAAGTATTTAAAGGAGATTCGAATATATAAATATTGATAAAACCTCTAAAAAGGTTCAAGCACTTAAAAATAAAAATAAAGAAAACTCGATAAGTTATGTTACTACTTAAAAAAATATAGGACTAAAAGTATACTATTGTTAACAACATTTTTACTTATAATGTTGTTGTTAAACCAATAAAGCAAGATGAAAAATATGAATCAAAATCCATCAAAAAATATAGATAGAGGAATGATTTGCTAAAATGAAAAAAAATGTAATTTAAGCTAAATTAACTTCTCTTAAATTATCCTTTAGTCAAAACACCTAAAGGTGTAAAATCAGTGGCACACAAGTGAGTTTTTGTAGGCAAATTAAATGAAAAAAATAAAATAAAAAGATACAAAACATGACGAGTAAAATAAGAGAATTTTTATTAATTAACTTTACAAAATTATTAATTATTTTATTTTAATTTGTAAAATTGAAAATTTTTTAAAATTTAAACCAAAACACAAAATTTTAAATTTGTATTTTTATTAGTTTTATTTACATAATTCAAATGGGATATTTTTTATTAAAAAATATAAATAAGTGGTTCAAATAGTAAAACAGTTATGTTATTTAGACACTAAAAATTAATCATCAAATTAATCATATATATAATAGGGTAATTTATCTAAATGAAATGGATGGAGAAAATATTTACGCAAATACAACAATTGAGAATCGTTTACCTTTATGTCCTATTACTGTTTTATATAATCCGTGGTAACCTATCATATTGTGGTAGTACGGTTTATGAAGAGTACATAATGAACATAAATCTTAGTAACTTACAACGGTTTATGAAGAGAGTTTTATGAACATAAACCTTGGTAACTTACCACGGTTTATGAGGAAGAAAACTCTATATATACACAGTGAAAACTCTATATATACAAAGTGAAAATTTTTACGGTATATATATAGAGTTTTCTTCCTCATAAACTGTGGTAGGTTACCAAGGTTTATATTCATAAAACTCTCTTTATAAACCGTTGTAAGTTACCAAGGTTTATGTTCATTACGTACTCTTCATAAACCGTGGTAGGTTATCGTATTTTACTAAAACGTGGTGGGTTACCACGGATTATATAAAACAGTAACAGGACATGAAGGTAAACGATTCTCAATTGTTGTATTTGTGTAAACATTTCCTCCATCCATTTTATTTAGATAAATTGTCCTATAATATATGTATTGATGAAATTATAAAATATATATTTAAAAATAAATTAAATAATATATATTTATATATAAATATTTAACAATTAATTTAATGGTTGATTTTTTGTATGATATATATTTTTTTTAATAGTAAAAATGGTGTATTGTAACTAATTTGTTCATATCACGTTTTTGTTTTTCAATTTTGCTACCACTACATTGTTCCTTAATTTCGTAGGTTGAGGTTATGAAATTAGACCGCCTGCAAAATTGGATATATAATACACAAAAGAATTATTACTTTTACTATTACTTAAATTAATAAATCTATTTTTTTTTTAAATAAAAAACCCTTGATTTTTCTCCTCATATATTAAAGCAAATTAGAAAAGTGACGAGTCAATGAAAAAGAGCATCATAGCCCATGCAAGAACAGAATGGGCTTATAAAGATGCACCACCACCACGCACATGCATGTGAGATTGCAAGCTAGCTGTAGAATTTCTCTCTTGTTTTAATTTCATTCCCCCTCCTTTTAATATATATATATATATATATATATATATATATATATATATATATATATATATATATATATATATATGGTGCTCTTTTTCTTTTGTTGTGCAATTACATTGCCATTCATATCTAGTTCAAGAATTTCTCCTTCTCCATAAACTAATTTATGAATAGGGATGGATAAGGGTCTCTTATCCTTTTTGACCAAATTAAATTTATTTCATTTTTGTTAAAATTAATGAAAGAGTCTTATCCTTGGAATAAATTGATTGAGAGAACAAACAAGTTTTGGATAAGGGATAAGAATATAATAATAAATGATATATATAACATCTTTTAAAATATTCTCTTAAATATTATATTAAATATTTTTTTTAAGTGATGCTACGTGACGTAGCCTTAACTACTGGTAATTACCAAGAATCTCATATAGTAGGGGTGAAAAATTAAGGAATTCAAATAAGTTTTTGAAAAATATTATTTTAACCAATAAAAAATCTGTTTTATTAGTCAATTCAAACAATTTATTCGATACTAGAAAGATTTGTTACATATATATATATAGGTTATCAAAATTTCTGGGGTTAGCCAGCTCTTTTTCTAGGTTTTTCAGCATATCTGCATGTGTAATTTGAATTTCAACCTTATATATATATATATATATATATATATATATATATATATATATATATATATATATATATATATATATATATATATATATATATATAAAATAGTGTGCAACAACTTATATAAATAAAAAAAACAATAAACGAGAAAGCCCTTAGAAATTGCTTCTAATTAAACCCTAATCATGATTTTTTTTTTTAAAGGTAAGAGTAATTTCTCGCATGATTTCTTAATTAAGAAAAAAAAAAAAGAACCTGTAGGATGCATGGAAGGGAGACATGCATTGGAGGGAGATACCTTGTGATCCAACCAGGTTGCGTTGCTCTCTCTCCAACAATTTGGGTCCAACGCGTATGGCAGTTTGTGTATATATCTTTAGGGCAAATATTTGGGGGGTATGGGAGATTTTCAAAGTAGATAAGAATATAAGATACAAATGAAAGATTCTTTTTTCTTTAATTTTCTCTACAAATGCACCACATATATATTTCCAATGTACAATTTCACCCTTTAATTAGTGGATGTATTGGATAATGATGAGAAATTCTTCCGTACGTACATTATTCATATCATATCTTCTTGTTTTCCATCTATTTTCTGCTAAATTTTCCTTTCCTTTGCTATTTTTGGTTTTGTAATTAATCACCATATAACTGGGATAATAATATTTTTTCTCACGGTATTTTATAACTCTACAAGTCGAAAACTAATACGTCGTGGATCTGAGATCAATTTAAAAATTTATTATTGGTCAATAAATTGTTGCATACACAAGACTGAGAGTCGAACCAGATAAATAAACTAACCATGAGTTGATTTGATTGGGATAATAATGCTAAGTTATAAGTATTCCCGGAAAAAAATATGCTAGCTTTTTGATAATGAAAAGTATAAGAAACAAATTTTTAAATAGTCATGTTAGTCTTTATTTATTATAAAATTACTTTTTAATCTTAATTTTTGGAGAACTAAGGTTTAGGATTAAAATTTAGAGTATAGAATTTAAAATTTAAATTAAAAAAATATGACTAAAAAAAGTAGCTTCTTAATTAAACTCTTAAAAAATATATATGATGTGTGTGGTAGATATACGTATTTTTTTTATACATAAAAAATTAAAACATTACTCTCTTCTTTTGCAACTCATAATTGAAGAAAAAATTCAATTATAATAAAACTCTTGTGAATAAAATAAAAAAGTTGTAAGGATATATATTATTATATAGAAAAAAGTTTAGGAGCCAACAATAATTCATCGGTTACTAACTTAAAAATTGGTCAATAATTTAAAAATATATAAAAAAAAATATCCTGAATAAAAAACATAAAAATATTCAAAATATAAGTAAAATGAACGTTTGAAAGTCAACTAAACAAAGTATAAAAGCAAATAAGATTCAAAATTTTGGATTTTTTCTATTAAAATTTAGAATTTAAAGTTTAAGATTTTAGAATTTAAAGTTTAATGGTTAGGATGACAGCAACAGCATAGTAGCTAAGGATAATGGTAGATGAAATTGTAAAAAGAAATAAAAATGGATAAAAGAATAGTTTCAAAAAAAAATAGTAAGCGATTGAATTTGCTTGTTTAATTTATTAAAAAATTCTCAAGTGTTTTAAAGCAAATAAATGTTTTTGTTCATGTGAATTAATTTAAATGTTAAAATATCAACAAAATAAAATTCAAAATATTAAATTTTAAATTCTACATTTTAAATTATAAACTCAAAATCTTAAAATAAAAACTAACATTAAACTCACAAAATAAATGACAGAAAACAAAAATATTTATTTTTCTCAAACCACACGCGGTTATTTTTGTTCTATTATTGTGTCACTATAGGCTTGGCCTACCTTTATTCTCTTGTGCGGGTCAACACGTTTAGTCCCAATCTTGTTGAGCTCAAAGCTCTTATCCATCATATATATAGGCAACATAATCAAATTTGTGATTGTGAGGGGTAAAGAATGTTATGAACGAGAGAAGAGGGAGGTAAATGGTGCGGGCACGGATTTTTGGCAATGGCATGAAATTGTAACGGTCACAAAAAGTTTTATATTATTATTATTATTATTATTATTATTAACAATAATAATAATAAGAAAGTACAAAATATTAGAGAATTATCATCATAATTTATTATTTTTGGTCAATAGTTAATCAATAATATTTAAAATTTGAGTTAAAAATATGTTGTTAATTTGCTAGACTAAACATATTAGACTAATATAGTGAAAAATACTAACTAAAAATAATAAATTTTATTTATTGTTTTTAGATGAAATCCTCCTCTAGAAAGTGATAGAAGAATGATATAACGAAAGTTTCATGTAATTTATATGGTGAATGCTACTATGTCCTCTTTAAAATAAAGGATAAATTACTTTTTGTGATATATATAGTGCCTATAATTATAATTAAGTTGAATGTTAACCATAATAATTAGGTATATATTCTCTACTTTTCTTTCTCTCTCTTGTGATTATTTAAATTTCGTTTAGCATCACCAGTCTATGATGATGGTGGCGGCTGTCACCGCTGGAAAAAAATTTTTGCAGTGATGAATTCACAAACCCATTAACAAAGTGCAAGTACGTATTCAGCTCGTTACACATAGCAACATTTATGTTACCGAAGTACGGAGAATCTCTGCTACATAGGCACAACTCCTTCCCAACCTCAGCGTACTGTGCCTCCTCTACCCTCTTCTGTATGGTGATAACATCTTCAACATTCACTATTCACAAAACTTTTGTCCCATGAAAGTGATTAAATTCTTGTGCATAATTGTCACCTCATCTTGCAAATTCTATTGATCTCCATCACCTCGACAACAATGTCTTTAGACCTACACTTATAAAGGAGGGGGCATTTGCCCCCACAAATTTTTTTTAAAAAAATTAATATATATATATATATATATATATATATATATATATATATATATATATATATATATACCACTTGTTATATTATATTTGTCTCAAAATAAAATATAAATATTTTTTTTTGTATTTTACGTTAAAACAATATTTTGTGAAACTTAACATATAATAATTATATTATTAAATTTAATTTAGTATAAAAAACAAATAAATAAATTCAAAAAATAATGATAATAATTTCATTATATTAGCTAAATTAATTAATAATTAAATTGAGACTTGATTTTCTAATTAAATACAATTTAAATTATTAGTAATTTTTTAAAAATTATTTAAGATAGAAAAACATATTATCTATATATTAATATATTATAATTATTTTGGTTAAAAAAATTATTTATACCATAAAAACTATAATAAGTAAACTTGATAATTAAATATGAGATAATAAAAAGTAAAATTTTGTTTAAAAATATATATAGAAAAATGATATTTAGTCATGTTAAAAATAAAAAATAGCTGTTATAAATAATTTTTTTGTTATTTTAAATATTATACTGTGTGTATGAAATTATATTTTTATTATTTTAAATATTATAATAATTAATTGTGTGTATATGTTTAGTTCTTATCAATATGTATAGATAGTTCTAACTTAAAATTTTAAATATAACTAAACCAATTTAGATCGGTCAAGTGATCAACTTAGTCGTTCGCTTAAGTAAGTATTGGCGGTTTGAATTCTATCTCGTATGTGTAGCAACTTATTGTCGGCCAATTGCAGACTTCTAAATGAAATTCAAATTCAGGACGGATTAGTCCTTAACAGTGTCTTTAATTGTGTTTATGACTTGAGGATCTAAAGAATCTTTTTGAATGTCTTTATGACTTCTATCATCACAGACCATAAGCTCTTATCTACCTTCAAGTGCATCAATTGTATTCGTAAAGATTTTTTCCATGTCATAAAACTCGTCTAGTAAATCACTTTCAATATATATATATTACAAAGGATAATTTACCCTTTATTTTAGAGAGGATACGATAAAATTCACCAATTTATATATATTTAATTACATATATAGTACATCAAATTGGGCTGGGAATATATTTAGCACATAATTAAGTTATAAAAATAATCAATAGGATGTACAAAGAAAGATTAATTACATATATCACCACAACCACACACAGTTACACAAATGACATTCACTATATATACTAAGTACTCTCCAGTTTTCACCATTCACCAAATCAAAGAGTACCCCACAAACTTCACCAACTGATACACAAATCAATGACACATACAATTACTTTGAAAATATATAGAGAAACAACCCATCATGCATCCCCCACTATGACCATCTAGAAACTTAGCCTGCCCGTCCTGCTCAAACTCCATGCCGGATATGGGTACTTTCTTGGCCATATGTATACCAATAAAATTAAAAAATTTTAAGTTTAAGGATATGATTTACCTGGGAATAAAAAAAGGAGGCGAAAAAAAAAATTTTAAATATAAAAGTAGAGTTAATTTTAAAATAAAAAAGTTTTACACCTTTAGATTCATGTATTTAAATAATTTTTAAAATAATAAATTTAAAATTAATTATTTTTATAAAACTTTTTGAAATTCACATAAAATTATGTATATTTTATGAATATATATAACATTTTTTTCAAAAGAAAAATCCAACTTAAGATTAGAATATATACCTCTAAATTAATGAAGCAGTGATTAATAACAAAATTATGTATGTATAAATGGGCTACATGTCCCTGACTTCAAAGGAGTTCTTGTTCTTGACGACTATGTCATACATGTGCATGGACTTGAACTTGGTGAAATCCTTAGGCAGAGAAATGAGGTGCACGGTGGACCGCTTGTGGAACTGAAGAAGCTCTGGATCATCATAGTAACGCTCCCATCCCAGCGAGCGAAGCTTGGTTTCTAGGGCGGCGTAATTGGTGATTACCTCGTTCGTTGCCCTGTGAACCAGCACCTTGCGCCTTACGGCTGATGCTTGCCGCCCACCACCCTCCACGGCGTCTGCGCCTGGGTTCTCGACGAGCCGGACCACGCCGTTCTTGAAAACCCAGACGCCAGACATTCTTTATTAATGTTAGAGGTGTGTGTTATTGTCTTTTTCTTTAGAGTGCTTGTGTGCGTTGCAAGCTAGAGAGTATGGTGTTACATATATATATACACACAAACAGGTAAATGAAATAAATTAAACGATGGGGTTCGAATTTTAGGGTTTGTTTGAGAGAGGGCGGTGTTTGGTTAATTTGTTGAATGTTGTATTTGTATAGTATATCATATAGATTCCAATAGAATGGACTCAATGGATAGTGATATATATAGAATGAATTGAAATAATTTTTTTTTTTTTTAAGTTCATGTTGTTACGTTGCGTTTATATTTGTTTCTTTAATTTACCAAGCTATATATACAATTTTTTAGGTAAATTTTATCATGTCCTCTCTAAAATAAAGGATAAATTATTCTTTATGATATATAAAATAATTAATGATAAATTATTTTTTAACCAGAGTTTCAAGGTATGAATGAGACGTTAAATCTGATTATTATCTCTAATATGATTAGAAGAAAATTTTAGAAAAGAGCGAGCTAAAAGATCGATAAAAATTTATGATATATTAATTAAAAGTGATGGTAATTGATACGTAAAAAAAGCACTAAAATATTTTATTTTTTTTTATCTTTAATTGTTATTAAATTGTCTTTTAATCGTTATTCGGATAATAAAAATTTTAAGATGGTAATATTTGGTTTGTTCTTGTTATATAGTTATACAAAGTTAAAGAGTTAGTTACCTGAAGAGGAGTACCATAGTTAATAATCTGACTGAACTTAAAAAAAATATATTAAAAAAAAATTTAGGAAAGAAACGGTTAAAAAAGTGATAGATGTGCTCGTTGAAATTAGTAATTAAAAGGTAAGAATAAGTTTAAAATTCTAACCTAATTGATTGAAATGGTGATTGAATTTGAGAAGAATTAAGGTTTTAAAATTAGAGAAGAGGTGTATTTGGCGATGATGATGAAAATGACATTGCTATACAAAAAAAAAAAAAAATAACGTAAATTTTAAAATTTTAATAAAAAAATAATTTACTAATAATTATTGTATATATTAAAAGGAATAATTTACCTTTTATTTAAAAAAAAAAATATGATAGAATTTACTAATTTTTTAACACCCAATAATAAAATATTCCCCTCACATAATGTATGTCGTTTGTGCATTTCGATTCTCACTTGTACGCACATATTTATGCCAAGTTGGTACATGAATCAATGAAATCATGAATGGTTCAAAGAATAATAATATTTCTCTGATAGATAAATATGAAAATAAAGAAAGAAATTTTAGCCAATCATCTTATATATACTAGCGTTTGATTCTTGCTTAGCTTAATTGTCATGAAATTAAAAAACTGATGGGGTATATAACATATATATTATAAGACATGCACTATTAAAAAAAAAAACAGGATGTTGCTAGAGTTTTATATTCCATATATATGTTCCAACTTAGGGCATCTAAAAATTAGTGCCAGAGAATACTTTGATTTCAGTTTGTAATTGTCTTTTGGCAAATGTATTGATGACAATCAATTTTGATGGTATGTTTTTTGGTGGAGAAAAATATATGTAAAATACAAGACTGGTATTCTAATTTTATATGAATAAAAATATTATTTGTATACTAAAATTAGTCACTAAAATTAGTTATAAAATATATGAATAATTTAATTTATTTTTAATATGTATTTATATTTTAACATATATTTTATATTAATGATTAATTTTAACAGTTAATTTTAGTATATATGTAACATAATTCTTATAAAAAATACTCTAATTTCATTTCAGACGGTGGTTGAAGATGTAGAAGATCCCAAATTTGATCAAGAACACAAGATTGAACATATTATGGTTGGAGGCCATTATATATACTAGCGCACGACGTAAACAAATTAGTTAATAATTATTCTTCTGTATAGTGTTTATATTGGAATAGAAGATACATTTTAAAAATATGTAAAATAAATAAATAACACATTTAGATATATAATAATTAGTCACCAAAAAAGATATATAATAATTAATTTGGTAATTGATTTGTTTTGTGTGCATAATATTTTTTAGTTTGAGATATGTAAATTATTATTGTGCTTAAGAGCTTAGGTCAATTTTAATGGATTAACGGAGTAAAATATTTTACACAATCGTTTAATTACGTCTGTTTTTTTGAGTGATTATTTATATATTTAATTGGCACATATTATTTTTTTTACATGGTGTTATATAATTGAATATACATATAAAATTATTTTTTACTGACAGTAAAAATTTACTAAGACTTATCTATGATATTCCTTCTTTTTTAAAATTAAAATAGAAAAAATATTATTAATTTCAAAATACATTTATCTTGCATTATTATGTCAAGATTTGGATATTTTAAAATTTAATTTTTTTATATTTAATTTATTTATGTTATAAAACTATTTCTGTCTAAATTTAAACTAATAAAAAAAACACATGAATATTATATTTTTAACTTATTCTCTCACACAATAACATCTTTGAATATGCTTGAATTTTTTTCTAATAGTATTGATGATTATATTATTTGAATATGAAGAATAAAAAAAAGAGACCACTGAATTTATGCAATATTCTTCTCCAATAAATTAGGATATGGTACATCTATCACGCTTTAGTATAAGATTTTTCAATATACATATTGATGTGAGTATAGAGTTATAAGGTGTGACTCAAATTCTTAAGCAAATAATGGAGTTTGTTATGGTATTTAATTTGTCAAAAAAATTAAATAATAAATATTTAATTTATTAAAACTAATAAATTTTAAACATTTGGTATTTATTAAAAGACAAGTTGGAGAAGAGGCGAGAAGATTGAGAGGAAGAATTAGCATGACTTAGGGCCCCTTCGTGGAGGATACTACTGTTGATGTGTCAGGTTCGGTTTGTGTCACCGAATATGGTCTATGATCCGAATGCCTGCACGCACGGTCAGAGGAGCTTGGAGCTTTAAAAAGGATGAAGAGACTTTTTCTCAAGGAAGGAATACACTTGCAAACAATCAATCTTAGCGACATGAGCGATTTACAAGTTGCTTGTGCAAGTAAGGTTCTTATGGCACGTGAGCTTTAATTCAAATGATAAATTATGTGTTTTTTACGAAAATGTTTAGTAATTAAAGAAAATTAGTCAAAAAGAGCCATAATTTACTTAATTTAGTATTTATTAATTGTTGTGATAATTAATAAATACTAAATAAAATAAGTTATGATTATTTTTTTTGTTTTCCTGACATTACTGGTTTTTTAATATGCTATATCTGAGTTCAAAATTTGGTAAAAATAAGATAATAGATATAAACTTTTAAATATTAAATATGCAAGTATATTGTATAAATGAATTTATGATATAATACTTAAAATCGGAAATTGTTCAATCTATTTGACCGAGAAAAAAAAAATCTTATGGACTTGTTCTAGTAATTTTCTTACTCTTGTTATTTCAGTTTTATTTTTCTATTTCAATTCTGTTATATGTACACATTTCAATTCAAGTAAATTCTGTAATTTTTCTGCTTAACACTAAGACAAGCATATCCTTAATAGTATGGTGATTCGAAAGTTTAATATTTTAAACACTAAATTTATGTCACAAATCCTTAAACATTAAATTGATATGATAAATTTATATTTTGAGGATTTTCCAAACTCTATATATGATTAAAAAAATCTAATTAATTTAATTAGTATAAAAATGTCTCTCCTAACAATATTTTTGAGGTTTAATTACTTTTTGATCCTTATAGTTTCATCAAATTTTTAATCAGATCACTATATTTTTTATTTTTTCAATTGGATCTATACACTATTTATAATTTTTTAATTAGGTCAATTTCATATTAAATACATTAAAATTAACAGCATATTTCTCTCAAAATACATGCGGTCAAATTCTAATTACGTTTTTTATTATGAATACCTTCAATTTGCGAAGAAATATTGAATTAACTCTAACATTTTTTACACTAGAAAGGACCTAGTTATAAAAATTAAAAACAGTGTAAGAAATTCAATTGAAAAGAAAACAAATATAAGAATCTAATTAAAAATTTGATAAAATTATAGAGACCAACATAATAATTAAATTTATTTTTGAAAAAGAAACTTAATTACCTATCGCTTAAGAAGTAGAATAATATTAGTGATCATAGTGACATCTCTATTTTAAGGACTTATTTAAAGTTTTTTTTTTTTGTCCACAGTATTCTCGAGTAGTCAAACAGACCAAGGATTAATCTGTTGTAGGTCGAAATTCTAGTCAATGAGTTGCTACATGTATAAGACAAAATTTAAATTCTTGACACTTAATTAAGTGGAACTAATTACTAAACCAATTTAAATTGATTTTATTTAAAGTTTTACTTATTATATATGCATATAATAACATGGGCTTAGAGAGAATAATGCATGGGGAGTGTATAATTTCATTAATTTGGACTTGATTAAGTAGAAATTAAATGAGGATTAGGGGTGTATAAAAAATAATTAAGTTGTGGTTAATCAGTTAAAAAACCATAATCACATTTTGGTTAATCAATTTAATAAAATAATTTTAAAAATCATATCCATATTATTAAAAAGTAGTTAACCAAAACTAAATTTTAAAAATCGATTTTTAATCGGTTAACCAAAACCAAAACCAAATTTTATGCAACTCTTGTGATCAAATTAGTTAATTAGTTTTTAATTTTGATTTAAAAAAATCTAATTTTTTTTAATGTAAAAACCAGTTTTTTTATAAAAAAAAAGAAAGTATCTTTTAAATTGATTTTTATTTTTATAATCGATTAAAAATTGATTTTTTAATTTTTTAATTGATTAATAACCAATTTTATCATATAAAACTAATTTGATTAATTAATTAAATTATATTTTTGATTAATCCAAAAACAAGTTTAATTTTTAGACTAATCAAATCATGTACAACCCTAAAGAGGATGCTTGTGGAACGTGCATTGCATGGTATATACACAGAGTGAATAATATACTGATGATATGCTCTTTTGAAAATTCTTCCTCCATATAGTTTATAGTGAAGGATATATAGTGCAGGGGACCGAGGGACCAAATAAGAAAGGAACTTTCCAATTATTATGGTCGATGATAACAAATAAGAAAGGAACTAATTAATTAATGACTAAATTAGCATGTCCATTTAATTTAAAAAAATGCTAGGTGGCTAAACATATTTTTAAACAAATTCAACTAAGTTACGTCAATACGTAGCACTATAAGAAATGCATTAAATACTTTTGAATTTATCGTCATATTTAGTGTTGCACAGTAATATTGAATTTATTTATAGATTTAGCAACGATTTCGTTGTGAAATTCATCATGCCAAATATTTACCGATGGATAACTATTCTTTTCGACGATAAAGTCGTCGGTAAATATTTGATGGGAAGACGAGACTAATAGGCGCCAAATATAACGTTGGAGATACTAAGGAGAATTCAACGATAGACACGATTAATGAGACGCTGCGTTTTGGTTATCCGCACCGCATTATCGTCGGACTAATTCACCAGTATATTCAATGGTAATGGTGATCTAAATTCGAATCGCAAACCCTCTTTCTCTTTATTTCAAATTCACTTTCTCTCTCTGACCTCTGACCTTTCTCTCTCTCTCTCTCTCTTTCTCTCTCTCTCTCTCTAACTTCTTACCCTCCCACTCTCTTTGTAACCATTTTATCTCTCCTCTCCGATCCGTTAACCTCATTCTCTCTGACAGCATCCTCACAGTATTCTGCAACTGTTGCTACTGCAAACATTTCTCCCCATGCTATTGCAAACACGACAACAATTTCGGCAGATAGCGGCGGAAATTTTGCGGCTGTTTTATAAAACCGCTACAAAACGGCAACCTGCGGCATATATAGCGGCGGTTATTGGTTGGGCTGCAATCAGGACTACATTTAGCGGCGGTTTTTTTTGAACCGCCGCTATATGTACCATCGGGTGAGTTATTGTTTTATATTTTGCGGCGGTTTTATTTAAACCGTCGCAAAATACGTATTACCACATATTGCATCGTTTTCTTTAGTAATAACCATCTGGGTATAATCTAGTTAAGTAAACACAACCATGGTTCTGAAAATCGGACCGGACTGGCCGGTTCGACCGGATTAACCGAGAACCGGTCTTATATTCGGTCCGGTTGATGCGCAAAACTGTCTTGCAAAAAACCGGTTTAAAAATCGGCCGAACCGGTGGTTAACCGGTGAACCGGTCGGGTCAAAAGACCGGTTCTCCCAAAAAAAAAAAACATAAAAACCCCATCCCCCAAAACACCCGACCCTCTCCCTTCTGTCTCACTCTCACATTCCAACCAAATCCCTAATTTGCCTAACCTTTGAGAGAAAACACCGCCGCCACCATCAGCTCCCATCCACCGCCCCACTAGCCACCATCAGTCCCCCCAGCCACCGTCAGCCCCCCTAGCCGCCGCCACTATTCTCTTCCTCACCGTCTCTGCTCGTCGCGAAGCCCCACCAGCCATCGTCACCCCCAGCCGTCGCCACTCTTGTGTTCACCGTCTCTGTGCTCGTCGTAAAGCCCGCCTCTGTGATCGTTGTCGTTGGCAGTGATAGAGGGTGTCGTCATTGTCCTCGTCGTCGATCTTCTTCTCCTCTATGTCACGCAAATGGTTACTCAATCCTCTTCAAGCGCATCTCTCCTCCGTGAATCTCTTCCCAGAGCCTCATCGTGAAATCACTGCTCGGGGACTCGCCGTCGCAAAATGATCCTCTTCCGAGCTTACTCTGTCACCGCCGTTCCTCCTTCGCCTTATCTCTGGTAATAATTAAGCCACTGCTTCTTCAGTTTCAATTTCTAAGATTCTGGCTTCTAAATTGGGATTGTGTTCTGAGTTGGATTGCTGCTCATGTGGTTTTGAATTTAGTTTGGAGGTTAAGTTTGGATTGTTTTGGTTAGGTTTTCTGTTTCTAAATTCTCTGGATTTGGATTTGGATTTTGAATTTAGTCGTTTATTGAATGTCTGAGTTGTGAGTTGCTGAATGATTCTGTTCAATATTTTTTCCTGAGTTAATTTTGTTCATGATTTTTTTTTGTTGTATGTTAAAGATGGAACAATCACAAAGTGGTCAACAACCACCGGATGATTATTGATAATTGATAACTTACACTTACATAATGCACTAAAGGTGTTTGAACCTTTGCTCATTTGAAGGATACATATCTTTTGTGTACTTGATTATGCCATTAATTCTTGTTAGTGAAAAAAATCTTTTCTCCTCCTAGTAGAAAAACACAGCCTGTTGCCCACCAGAATAAGAGGCCAGTTTTCGATTCTGTCGAAATCTAAGAAAAAATCAACTTGGTGGTGTCATATTTGGTTGCAAGAACAGTACATTGAAAGAATGCTAATCTAAACAATTCTTTGGTTAGCTTTTTTTGCAACTGTTTGATTTTTATTATATTCTTTGTAATAGATACTAATAACAATTGAGATGTGATATTTATACTTACCCTTGTATACTAATAATCTGTTGTTTGTGAACTTCTAATATTAAATTATGAATAATTTATCATCTAAAATTGTGAAATTTTTTATTTTATTAAGTTAGAAATTATTGAATTTATATATTTAAAATTATATATAAGTTTTTTAATAATTTTAATTAATATTTAATTAAATCGGTTGAACTCCGGTTAAACTCCGGTCGAACTAGTAAACTATTAAACCAGTGATCTTATCGGTTTATTGACCGGTCCGGTTCTTGCAACCTTGAACACAACTATCTTAAGCTACATATGTTTAAATCATTGTTACTTAAACTCGTAACACTTTTTCTACATTCGTTTTACATAAAAAAAAATTCACAAGTTAAATAAGTTATATATGTTAACTCATGTGAACAAATTTACCAATAAAATTTTCTTATTTACTTTATTGGCATTTAAATTTACATTCAAACATGGATGTAAAAGAAGAAAATAAAATCATACTCTGAACTAATTAAAAATCAAACATTTTCTAAAAATAATAATTATAAATATTTTCTATAAAATATTAAAAATAATAATTAAAAATATTTTCTACAAGTTATTAAAAATTCAAAACTTTATAATTTTACCAAAATTATAATTTTAAATTATAATTTTTTATTTTAATGATTTGTTGAGCATTTATTAAAATAAAAAATTTAAAATTTTTTTAAATAACAATATTAACTTGTATTCTTAGATATAAGAATTCATAATAATTAAATTCAAAATTAATTAATATTTTATTAGAATTAAATACTAAATAGAATAAAAATATTTTTATATGAAAACCAATCAACCATCTTCATATTATCGTGGTTAATAGATTCAATAATGCTAACTGACCAACAAAATATAATGTTTTTGGCAAATATTTCACTAATTTTAAATATTAAAGACTAAATTCTAAATCTTAATAAATATTTTTAGAAAATATTTGAATTTTAATAATTTATAAAAAATATTTATAATTATTATTATTATTTTTATTTATGATTGAATGTACTCGTTATTGAATTCATTATGGATATTATTAAATGTACTCTTTATTGTACTTTTTATATACGCTTGAATCATATATAAATAGATGTAAATTAATTTGATCTACTATCGTAAAAAATTAATTCGAAGCTGACCCATTCGAATTACTAGAGACGTCATAGCGTGCATAATTCGAATCACCCTGATTCGAACTACCTTAAGACTACATGCAAGCATAATTCAAATTGGACAAATTCGAATTACAAGCATTACTACTAATTCGAATTACTAATTCGAATTAGTATTGGTTTATCTAATTTGAGACTGATTCGAATTACATAAGAATGTGCTTTGGGAGATCCTGGTAATGTTTTTCAATTTGGTAGAATTGTGTAATTTGGTCCTCCATTTGATTTAATTGTGCATTTTACCCAATATATAAGGTGTCTATAATAACTATGATTAGATATAAAGTATAAAACAAAAAATTGTACGGTAATCAAATGTGTTCATATGATATATATAATTATTAGTGTTATATACATCGAAGAGACATTTCGCTTGGTGGTAACATGACATTGTTAAAGCTTTTCCTTCTTTCAGGTTCCAGGTTCGAGCCGTGATCCACACGTTGTGGGTCTATTGGTGGAAGCGCGGGTTTAACTATTGAGTCGGTTGGACCACCGGACGGTCCAGTCCGATTCTAATAACTATGAACGGAAATACTAAAATTTGGGGGGCGGTTTAGAACCGCCGCAAAACAAATGTTGTTTTCGTTTATTTGCTATTTAGCGGCGGTTGCAAACCGCCGCAAAAATGATAGACGTTTAGCAGCAGTTATTCCAGCGGTTAACTAAAACCGCCGCTAACCGTTTACCCGCGGCCTATCTTCCAGCGTTTGGTTTAACCGCCGCAATATGTTTGGCGGCGGTCAAAAATCGCCGCAAAAATAATACATTTAGCGGCGGTTATTCTAGCGGTTAGCTAAAACCGCCGCTAACCATTTACCCGCGGCCTATCTTCCAGCGTTTGGTTTAACCGCCGCAATGTGGCCCCATAACCGCCGCTATCTGCTGAAATTGTTGTAGTGAAACGCGCCTGTTACTGCTGCAAATATTGTTGCCGCCCCTGTTGTTACTGTAAACCCCATGCTGCTGTTTCTACTCTTTTTCTTTTGGTATTTTTTTATTATTATTAATTTGTTCTTAATTTTTTATTAAGTTTTATTAGATCGTTATCCTTCATCTATCTGGCTTCTGTTTGAATTTGAAATTTTGATTGGTACGTATATTTGATTGAAACGAAAATAAGATAGAATAAAAGAAAAAATTGTTAACATTTCTTTATTATTATTTGGTTGATGGAAAAAAAAAATGAAATTGTTAACATGTTAAGGGTGAAATCTTAGGGTTTTCATGAGGAGGTGCAAATAATTCCTTAAGAATTAGATAACAAATTGAATGATAATTTGGTGATTATATAATAAATATTTATTCAAAAATAAATTTTATTTATATATATATATATATATATATATATATATATATATATATATATATATATATATAAATTCTAATACATATAAATATAAGTTATGTTAATTCATATTATGGGTATAAATTCTAGTTAAAATAAATGATTTTTATGTATTTTGAAAAGGACTTAGTTTGTGCAGCCTTCAACGGTATATAAAATGTGTATGCGGGGTCACCGCTTCTTTCGCATTAGGTAAGGTTGCTTGCTCTTAATGAAATGGAAAATGTTAAACAAAAAACCAAAACAATTCGAATCTTTTTTTCAACTTTTATTATTATTATTATTATTATTATTATTATTATTATTATTATTATTATTTCCTTAACAAAGTTGGAATGTTTTGAAATTTTAGTAAATATGTGCATTTGATTTGATTAGTAATAATTATTGAAGTCTCTTGGTGAGTGGTAAGATTTGAACTCTTGTATATTGTCTCAATAATGATTGAAAAAATTAATAAGTTGAGAAAACTTAAAAGATATTTAGTTTTGATGGAATATTGGAAGGGTTGAGAAATCCGAATTTTAGAAAAAATTCTGTCGAAATTTCTATAAAATTTTGAGTGACATTAAAAAATTAGAATTATATTTTGAAAAATTTTAGTGAATTTCAATCAATTTTTTAAGGGCAAATGAGTTTTAATGAAGTTTAATGAAGATTTCGATTAAGACCAGAGAGTGATAATTTCAAAAGTGGGCAGTAAGAACCCAATAATATTGAATTAATTAACTGTATTTGAACTGTATTTTATTCTGACTAACTAATGTTGTTGAATCACTTTGTGCAACTAAAATTCATATGGGATGCAGAACATAATCTCATGATCAGAAAGATCTACGACTACTATGCAGCTAAACGACTTCAGCAGAAGATAAGCGACGTTCGTCAGTGGTGCGACCACTTAACGACCTGGATCCATCCATCCATCAAGAAGAAACTGGAGACCCATTTTAGAAATGATGAGGGGTTCAAGCGTCGCCGTTTGACAAACGTCACTAACAGCGTTTCGCCCAGGTCGTCGAAGTATACGAGTGGGTCGACGACCTTTAAGAAGAGGAAGAGCATACTGGTAAGTAGTTTGGCAATGTTTAATTTTTTAGTAGTTACTTAAATTAGTTGTTTAATTTATTGATTTATTTTATTGGTTGATATAATTTGTAGTTTAAGTCGTTGGATCATGAGGCAACACTGGCAGAGAGACCTTCAAGTATACCTATACCTTGAAGGCCAACAAGGAGAGATTTGTTGACGAACAGTCTGCGGCTTATTATATGAGTTTAAATTAATCCTAAGTTTCAAATTTATTTAGTTTAAAGCCAATTAACTATTATCCTAATCACAATGTATGTAACACATAAGGATTACACGCAAAGGTTGGAGATTACGATCTAGCAATCTCAGCCTCCTAGTGGGAACGATGAATTCGACTCCGAGACCTTAGTGGTAGATCCTGATAGGGTTTGGCACGAGACTACCTCTGAACCCCACAAGAATCATCGCTTTGGGTTGGGGTTGTTCTTCGCTGGTGCCCCCGCTCCTCCGCATTGGCAGCTTCCTCTGCCTCTGCCACCAGCCCTGCCAATCCCTAGGAAGTTATTGACTTGAGGGGGGAGGTGCAGAAGCTACACAGGAGCTTCACCAACAAGCGAAGCAGTATGAGCAGAGATACAACGACCTTCTTGCAGGCGTGGGAGGAGTCATTGCCATTAGCTCAGACCTAACGGAGATGTTGAAGCAGCTAGATTGTTTGCAAGAGCAGATGGACTTGTACAATAATCAGCAGACACGCGCTGGAGCTAGCAGCGCTGGATTGAGCAGTGCTGCTGGTTCTAGTGGCAATGCTACTGGTGGGGCACTGACATCAGCACCTACTTCGCCGCCTCAGCAGGGGGACCTTGACGACGACGACGATTACCGAGATATGTAGGGTGATACACCACTATTTCATGGTAAATCTTGTGCTTAATTGAGTGGATTTTATCCACTATTCTCACACTTGTTCATGTAAATTGCATGTTTTACATTTTCCATCCTGATTTTGTGCTATGATTGAAAACATGTTTCTTTGGTCTTAATTTAGCTAATTTTAATCCTTTCTTATTACCATTCGATGCCATGATATGTGTGTTAAGTATTTTCAAGGTTTATAGGGCAGGAATGACTTAGAGGATGGAAAGGAAGCATGCAAAAGTGGAAGGAATACAAGAAACTGAAGGAATTGCTGAGCTGTTGAGCTTGACCTCTTCGTACTAAATCGACCATAACTTGAGCTACAGAGGTTCAAATGAGATGGTTCTAGTTGCGTTGGAAAGCTAACATCCGGGGCTTCGAAATGATATATAATTTGCCATATTTGCCACTCTGTTAGGCGACGCGCACTCGTGGATCACGCGTACGCGTGACCTGGCAAAAATTCAATCCACACGTACGCGTGGACGACGCGTATGCGTGACAGAGGCACATGCTGGACGTATCAGAAATCGCTGGGGGGCTGTTTTTACCCAGTTTTTGGCCCAGAAAACACAGATTAGAGGCTACAAAGTGGGGAAATCCATTCATTCATCGATACAACTTCTTATAATTCACAATTTTAGGTTTTTAGATGTAGTTTCTAGAGAGAGAGGTTGTCTCCTCTCTCTAGGTTTTAGGATTTAGGATTTCTCCTAGGTTAGGTTTACTTCTTCTCCAATTCAGGTTCAATGTTCCTTTAATTTAATTTCTCTTCTACTTTTATTTATTCTATTACTTTAGTTTGTTTATTTTCCCAATTTGGTTTATGAACTCCATGTTAGAATTGATTTCTTTATTTAATGCAATTTGAGGTATTTCAGATTTATGGTTGCTTTCTTCAATTTATGTGATTGATGCTTTCAATATTTAGATTTCTCTCCTTTTGGCTTTGGTTGAGTAATTGGTGACACTTGAGTTATCAAACTCCTTTGTTGATTGATAATTGGAATTTGCTGGTTGATTTGGATCCCTCTAAAGCTAGTCTTTCCTTAGGAGTTGACTAGGACTTGAGGAATCAAATTGATTAGTCCACTTGACTTTTCTTTATTTAGTAAGGGTTAACTAAGTAGGAGTAATGAACAATTCTAATCACAATTGATAGGCATAACTAGGACAGGATTTTCAATTCTCATACCTTGCTAAGAGCTTTATTAGTTATTACTTTAATTCTTGCAATTTACTTTTCTTGTTCATTATTCAAAAACCCCAAAAAGATACTTTCTCATAACCAATAATAAATACACCTCCCTGCAATTCCTTAAGAGACGACCCGAGGTTTAAATACTTCGGTTTATTTTTATTGAGTTTGCTTTAGTGACAAACAAGTTTTATGTACGAAGGAATTCTTTGTTGATTTAGAAACTATACTTACAACGAGAATTTTTTTGTAAAATTCTTTACTAGCAGAAATTCGTTCGTCAAAATGGTGCCGTTGCCGGGAAATTGCAAACGTGTGCCTTATTATTGGTTATTGTAAATATTTGCTTTTGCTTGTTTATTTGTTTTTGTTTTTAATTTTTATTAGATACTATGAATTCTCACCCCTGTCGCTATGAGTTTGGTTCCAATGTTGTTGTAGGGAATGGAAGCTATAATGGGAACATGCATCAAGGTTGGAACAATCAAAGATGGGAGGAGCCACAAGGATTTGATCAACCCTCTTGGCAACAACCCCCTCCAATGCGCTATCACCAACAACCATTCCATGATGCATACCAAGACAATAGTTATGGTGGACCTCTTTGTGACAACCATCCTCCACCAAATTACTATGGTCAAGAGCCATTCCAGGGTGCGTACCAAGATGATGGATATGGTGGACCCCCTTGTAGTTACCAACAAGCCCCGCCATATGCCTATGAATCCCCTTCTCAACATAACTTTGAACCACCATACTCACAAGCCACCTACAACCATTCACCTCCTTATGACCCTAACCCTTATCCACCCAACCAACCACCATATGAACCGTATGAACCATACAAAGAACCACCACACTCCTATTATGATGAAATACCCTCATATCATGAACCCTTCCTCCCAAGAAATGGACCCTCATACCCACCCCAAGCTCCAATGAATGACACTCTAAATGTTCTTCTTCAAAGGCAAGGAGAGATGGAAAGGACGACACAAGAGCTCATTGCTGCCTTGACCGAGGTAGTAAATCGATTAGCTTCCCAACATTTGGATATTCAAGAAACTCCCATGGCTACATGTGGAGAATCAATAGAAGAGTCTAGCATGAAGGAGACACTAGAAACTCCAGTGGACAATGAGGAACATGACTTTGTATTGGAACAAGTGGAGGAAGCCGTCATAGTTAAAGAGGAAGAAATGGTTGCAAACTTAGGAGATGCTGAACCTCCATGGGAAAGTCCAGTCATAGAGCCTCCTTCCAAGATGTTTGATGTTGATGTTGAGGAGGGCATACAACCTCCAAGACATATCATGGTTGAAGACTTTGCAGAGGATGATCAAGAGATGGAGATTCAAGAAAAAGAAGCACAACCTCCCATGCCCTTGGTAAGCAATGAAGAAGAGACTGAATTGGAAGAAAGCTACCAAGAGGAAGAGGTTGAAATTAAAAAAGCTTGAAAAGAGGTGGAAGTTGTCAAGGAAGAGCTCGAGGGAGTAGAGCTTGAAATCACCTTGCCAAAGCTGTTGGAGACCTCTCCCCCAAAGCCATTACCATCTAATACAACATTCAAGTGGGTAAAATACTTATCCTTAACCTTTACTTTTCCACTTGAATATGGGCTACTTGAGACAGATGGTCAGCTTAGAACTCTTTGTGGCTTTAAGAGTAAGAGGGAGATGGTTAGTGGTTGGCAACACAATCCTAGATTCATTGTGGTAGGAAGCTCACGACTGAATTATCATGGTTGGAAGAATATTAAATTGTATGGGTCTAGGAAGCTGTTTGGATGCCTTAGTGAGAATTCGGATTGCTTACCACCCGGTTGGAACAGAGATGGTCAACAAGAAGACAGGTGCAAAAGCAAGGTCTGGGACCCCGGAATTCATTTTAGCAATCAACACTCTTGGGACCTTGTCACTAGCTTTAACTTGCTTGAAGGCTTTACGTGCCTAGTTTGGGACCCCGGAGGCTATTGGAAGTACAAACATTGGTGGGGATTCCTGGATGAGTTCAAGCACAAGCCTCCATGACAAGGAGCTCACCAAATGTCCAACTTAAGGACTTTAACTAAAAGTGCTAGGTGGGAGACAACCCACCATGGTATGATCGTTCTTTTTCAGTCTTAGTTTTCCTTCTTAGTTTTATTTTATTTTGTTCTTCATAGTATTTATTCATAATTTCTGCATAATCACCTGCATTCTACATTTTGCATTCTACATATATAATATAAAAAAAAGGGGGCAAACCACGCGTGCGCACAGGCCACGCGTGGGCGTCGATATAAAATTTCGCTCCCCCATCCAACGAACAGAAAGTTGTGATGGAATCGTGCGGCTGGTGTGCTCTGCGCACAATTCGATCCACGCGTACGCGTCAAGCACGTGCACGCGTGGATAGGGAAATCGGCGTAAATAGCATGTTGGACAGAAAGTTGTGCTGCCCCCACGCTGGAACTGTGCTAGAGGCACAAAGTCATCCACGCGTACGCGTCTCGGACCCGTGCGCGTCCTTTTGCTTCCAAGACCACCCACGCGTACGCGTGGGCGACGCGTACGCGTCGCATGGCGAAAACAGTTTTCACGCGCACGCGTACCTTGCGCGCGCGCGTCATGTCCCGTTTGTCATTCCTTTCTCCTTTCTTCTCTCTTTTCTCATTCTTTCTTCCTCCTTCCCTACTTTCTTCTTCTTCATCTCTTCAACTTCTCATCCCTATTCTTTTCCATTCTATTTTACTTAATTTATTTACACGCTTTCATTCATTGCATTTTAATTTTGTGCATATTTTTATTTTCTTTTCTAAATTTATTATTTTCCATTGGTGTGAAATTTTCTTATTCAACTGTTACATCTTTTCTTGAATTATTCTGGTGCTTCATGACTTGTTTTATTCTGATTGGGTATTATTATTCATAAGTCAATGCTATTCTTTTATGATACTTGCATTCCATTTGCATTGATATACACTTATACTATCTTGCATTACCCACTCCCTCTCCCCATTTGTTGCAATTTTTGCACTATTGATATGCCATTTGCTTCTACTGTTTTCTTACTTTCATGTTGTAGCTATCATGTAATTGAGACCCTTGTTATGTGGCATTAACCCACCTATACTTTATTTATTTTCTTATCTTTATTTCTGGGTTACTTTTCTTTCCTTTTTTCTTCAAGATGGCCACCAGGAAGGGAACCAGAAGACGTTTACATGGGGAGACAGACAAGTCCATCTGCACAATCTTTGGAGAAATGCGCCAGTTGGAACCACCCTTCCACTTGCACATCTTAGCATGCACCGAGGATGGTGTAAATCTTTAAGTGTGGGGAGGTCGATACCGACTTCCGTGGGTTAGTTAATTTCTTCTCAACACCAATGTTTTATTTTCCTTATTAGTTGTTGCATTTGCATGTTTGACTGCATGTTTGTTTGATTTTGTGCATTTAGCTACTACTTGGTTGAAGTAATATTTTCTTTTTTAAGACCCTTTTTATAGTGTTTCACTAATTTAAATTGAAAATTTTTTGTGTTAAACTTGTTGAGGACTGTAATTTGGAACATGAATTTTAGCTAAGAACACACAACCTGTGAGATTTGACCTTAATTACATGGTTACATTATTTAACCATAATATTTTATTCTTGTGTGTTTTCTTCTCTATAATTGTAATCTATATTTTGTTCCACTCTATATGTCCAATGTTTAGTATATTTACATGCTTGCATATGATTGAGGCCATCATTTGATTAGCTCACTTATCCCAAATAGCCTACTATTTCATTTACCTTTGTTAGCCACTTCGAGCCTTTTAATCCCCATTTGTTCTATATTTTACCACATCACTAGCCTTAAGTGGAAAAATAATTAAACACCCAAATTGAATCTTTGGTTAGCTTAAGATAGAGATTGTGTGTCAACCAAGTATAGGGAACTGTGGAAACTTGGGTTAATGGGAATGTATTGTGTTTGTACTTTATTTGAATATTGAGAAATTGGATGCATACTCATGTGAGACTAGAAAAATTAAAAATCCATGTGCATTGATATATTATGTTTGCTTTTATGATTCAAAAAAAAATATTATTACAATATAAATAAATAAATAAATAAGGAGACAAAATTACCCCAATACTAAGTTGAATAAAAGATCAATGTATAGGTGATGAAATTGAAAAAAAATTTGGTATATGAGTATGTGATGCAAAAGTGGGAATTTTGGGTAGCTAGGCATAATTTTAAAGTTATATAGAGAGTGTGGGTGTTTAGGTGAGAACTTGGGTTAGTCAAGGATTCAATTTATAGCTCACTTGGCCATACATATATCCTCACATTTGCCTTAACCCCATTACAACCTTGAAAAGACCTCATGATATTTGCATTGACACAATAAATATTTGTTGATTGGTTAGATGAAGAACAAAGTTTAGAAAGCATAATTAGAGAAGAGTAGAGTGATCCACCCTAGACACTTGAGAGATCAAAGTGCATATACACTACCTGTGAGGGTTCAATACTTGATTCTATGTTCCCTGCTTTCATGAGCTATCTTCTTATAAGTTTATTTGTCTCTTATGTGTGATTTGAATTAGTGGAATCTGATTTATGTTTGTCTTGGAGAATTTGTTTACTTTTAACCAAGTAGGTAGAAGTATTTTTACATTTAGTTGCATTCATATAGATAGGTTGCATTTCATAAGTTTTACCATTCCTCTTCACTCCTTTATAGCTTCTCTTAAGTATAGCATGAGTACATGCTAATATTTAAGTGTGGGGAGATTTGATGTACCACTATTTCGTGGTACATCTTGTGCTTACTTGAGTGGATTTTATCCACTATTCTCACACTTGTTCATGTAAATTGCATGTTTTACATTTTCCTTCCTGATTTTGTGCTATGATTGAAAACATATTTCTTTGGTCTTAATTTAGCTAATTTTAATCCTCTCTTATTACCATTCGATGCCATGATATGTGTGTTAAGTATTTTCAAGGTTTATAGGACAGGAATGACTTAGAGGATGGAAAGGAAGCATGCAAAAGTGGAAGGAATACAAGAAACTGAAGGAATTACTGAGCTGTCCAGCCTGACCTCTTCGTACTAAATCGACCATAACTTGAGCTACAGAGGTTCAAATGAAGTTGTTCTAGTTGCGTTGAAAAGCTAACATCTGGGGCTTTGAAATGATATATAATTTGCCATAGTTGCCGCGCTGTTAGACGACGTGCACGCGTGGATCACGCGTATGCGTGACCTGGTAAAAATTCAGCGTGGACGACGCGTACGCGTGACAGAGGCACATGCTGGACGTATAAAAAATCACTGGGGCGATTTCTGGGCTGTTTTTGACCCAGTTTTCGGCCCAGAAAACATAGATTAGAGGCTACAAAGTGGGGGAATCCATTCATTCACCGATACAACTTCTTATAATTCACAATTTTAGGTTTTTAGATGTAGTTTCTAGAGAGAGAAGTTCTCTCCTCTCTCTAGGTTTTAGAATTTAGGATTTCTCTTAGGTTAGGTTTACTTCTTCTCCATTCCAGGTTCAATGTTCCTTTAATTTAATTTCTCTTCTACTTTTATTTATTCTATTACTTTAGTTTGTTTATTTTCCCAATTTGGTTTATTAACTCCATGTTAGAATTGATTTCTTTATTTAATGCAATTTGAGGTATTTTAGATTTATGGTTGCTTTCTTCAATTTATGTGATTGATGCTTTCAATATTTAGATTTCTCTCCTTTTTGCTTTGGTTGAGTAATTGATGACACTTGAGTTATCAAACTCCTTTGTTGATTGATAATTGGAATTTGCTGGTTGATTTGGATCCCTCTAAAGCTAGTATTTCCTTAGGAGTTGACTAGGACTTGAGGAATCAAATTGATTAGTCCACTTAACTTTCCTTTATTTAGTAAGGGTTAACTAAGTAGGAGTAATGAACAATTCTCATCACAATTGATATGGATAACTAGCACAGGATTTCCAATTCTCATACCTTGCTAAGAGCTTTATTAGTTATTACTTTAATTCTTGCAATTTACTTTTCCTGTTCATTATTCAAAAATTCCCAAAAGATACTTTCTCATAACCAATAATAAATACACCTCCCTGCAATTCCTTGAGAGACGACCCGAGGTTTAAATACTTCGGTTTATTTTTATTGAGTTTGCTTTAGTGACAAACAAATTTTTTGTACGAAGGCATTCTTTGTTGGTTTAGAAACTATACTTACAACGAGAATTTATCTGTAAAATTCTTTACTAGCAGAAATCCGTTCGTCATAGGGTTTAGGAATCTATGTTTTTTGTCTACTTCATTGTATTCTACTTTTGTGAAATTTTATTATATTCAGACCATTTATTTTTAATAAAATAATTTGTTGATTTCTAATCATTTTAGATTTTTGCTATAAATTTTGTTAACAAGAGTTTTAATTTGGATACTAACTGTAGCTTAAATGTCCTAAAATAAATTAATAAAAAAAATTACTGTAGGATTTATCAGCGGATAAATTCGATAATAACTTGGCACCTAAACACTTAAAATGGCGCCAAAGTTACTGTCGGATTAATCCGTTGGTAATCATCAACTCAGTCTCGACAAATCAATTGAAAAAACTGACAAAAAATTCGCCAGTAATTAGCGTTGGACGAAAATAATCCGTCGATAAACAATTTCCAGCACCGTTGATACCGTCAAATCCAAGACGATGATAAATCTGATGGTAATTACTTAGCATTTTTCTTGTAGCATAGGTACACTTTTTTTTATTTGTACGTTTTACTTTTTCTTCTTCTCTCATTTGATTTCTTTTTCTCCTTTTTTTTTTCTTCCTCCATCGTTATCATTATTATTATCATCATTATTATCACCACTACCTCCTCCTCATCTTCTTCCTTTTTCTCTTTTTTTTTTTTAATTTATTTTTTCTTCTCCTCTTTCTCTTATATATGTTCAACAAAATAAGGGAGCATAAAAATTTTTAATATGATAATCAGTACAAAAGTTTTTGAAAAATAACAAATTTAAAATATTATCTCATTCAACTAACAAAATGCATTTAAGGTATCCGATATTATTAGAATTCGACACAAAATTATTAGATTAAAAGTAAAAAAATAATATAAAAAATTATCAAAGAATAGCAGCAATATAAATAATTGTTTAGCTGTACAACAAAAATTTATATGTTATGTATAAAAAATTTTAATACTATATGAATAAGTTTTTGTGTTATGTAAAAAAAATGGTCTTATCGATAAATTTCTATAATTTTTAACAAAAATTTATGTGCTACATTAATTAAAAACACCAAAAAAAAGACGTATGCGCATATTGTGTGAATATTGTTATTAAATTTTAGTCAACTTAATTAAATTTAAAGGCCACTCATATCAAGACTAGAAAAATATTTTTTATTAAAGACACGTTAACTCCACTAATTAATGCTCAATATATGGCATTGGTCAAATAAAAATATCGTTCATCTTTAACGGTTTTTTATTTAGTTATAAACGATTTTTTTTTGTGGTTTTTTCTTTTTTTAAATCAAATAGTAGTGTTGGACCAAATGTATTATTTTTTTATTTTATTGATATGGAACTTTTTATATAACTTCAACCATTTTTTTTTAAATTTTTTGTGGACTTTTGTTTTTTATATAGTCTAAAATACCCTTTTTTTTATTAATTAAATCCAAACATACAGAAGGAGACCAAATTCATCTGAGAGCTAACCTACCCATAAACTCGAACCCACCTAGTCTCACTCGACCCGGATCATCGTGCCCAACTCTTCTGATACGAACTCACGCTTCTCCCTCCCTGAAGCTTTTTTAAATTAAGAAAAGATGTTTTTCTGTGAGTAGCGCCCTGATTGTACTTACTGAAAATAGTTAGTTGTTGTTCGTATAACACCGCTGTCAATTTAATTTGTATTGGGGCATGGTGATTTCCATACATTTTTTTTAAAATACAATATCCTGCCTATCACACCCTGATTAAAATCTCTTTTCTAATCCAGTGATCTACATGCATTGCAACTTTTTTTTTTTCTACAAAAAAGAGCTATATATATAGGGTAGGTAAAGTGCCTCGTATATTTCTTATAATGAAAAATAGTATTAAATCCGTACGTGCATGTATACGTTTACGTAATATTATAATGATGAAGGTGTACTAGATCCGTCATTTTCTTAAGTTAAAGATAACGGATTCCTCAGCCTCCAAAACAAAGTATAGGAAACATTTGAAGTGCATCGAAAATAATCGTTGATCTGAATTATAAAAAATATATATAATATATATTAATTAAAATCAACGGTTAAAACAACTGGTACACCGGTACTCTCCGGTGCACTTGAAATGTTTTCCAAAGTATATATATTTTGCCATGTTCAACTTTCTTGATAAGCCATGTCAGCATGACCCATTACATATTGAGATTTCGCCCATACTATGTGTAATATATATAATAAAACAAAATAAATTAAAGTTATTCGGAGAACACATCCAAAAATGATGGTTGCTTATTTAATCCGATGTAACATTAAGAATAATCGCACGTTGGCATGCTTTCACAACAAGCCAATATACGATTGTCCCATATGAAACCCAAAATATATATATATAATAGAAAATATTAAGATTTTTTTTTTAACAAAAGATTGGTACATTTTTTAATTTTTCTTTTTCTTCCTTTAATATTTGTTCATCCGCTACCATATTGGCATATTATTAGCCGAAAAAATCAATTATCTAACAAAATCCATATTTTATAATTTACATCACTTTTATAAGTATTATCAACATGTTGGCCAAAAAACTATTGACCTCCTAAAAACTCATTTAAGATATGATAACTTTACTAATAATAAATCAGCCAGGGAATTTTTTGAGGAAAACGAATAGGATTAAAGCTAAATGGGGGAATGGTTTGTTTGCTTACCTATTTTTAGGTTTTTGTCTAACTTTGATTAAAGAAATGGAGTCGGTGAATTTATACGTTGATTTTGAGAATAAAGTATTGAACGTGTGGCATTAAGGATCAATTCTCTAATGAGGCCATTTTAATTAAGGAGGGAATTTTCCGATTATACCATAAAATTAAAGCTATTTATACCATGAAAAAAATGTAACTGTATCTGTCATATATATATATATATATATATATATATATATATATATATATATATATATATATATATATATATATATATATATATATTATTTTAGAATTTCAATGATTAAAATTGAAGGATCGTTGTTGTGCACTTACACTGAGATATATATAAATACAAAGAGGATCAGAGTTTAAACTAAACCTATAATTTTAATTCAATGAAAATCATACAGTAATACAAATTAATATTAAAATTTCTATTCTCATTACTCAATTGCACGTATTATTTTCTCTGAATCGAAGGATTCAGCCGAATTGAACTATTTTTCTTGGCATGCATGTATCATGTGAAGATCTGGAACAGAAGCTTTTTGAAGATCAAGAATGTGAATTATTAGAGAAAACCAAAGCTATTGAAGTAGAGTAACCGATACGAGTGCTATGGGACAAACTGAGAATTGTCATATGCCAATTGGTCCAATTACAAGAGCAACAACTAAGAGAATAAAAGAAGGTTTTGAAAACATGGCTAAATCATGTGTTCAGGAGATGCATCAAGAATTGGGCAAGACAATGATTAACGATTATCAAAAGTCACACGTCTTACTATTTTACAAGATGCATTGAAGACTCTCATTAGTTAAGATGAATTAAAAGAGATCACTTTCTTAGAATTTATTCTATATTTATTTTATTTTTGTTATTTGTTTGTTTTAGGCCCAATTATGATTTGGCCCATATTTTATTCTAGTGAACTTATGAGTTAGGGATTTAAATTTAAGAGGTATAAAAACCCTATAAAATCTGGTAACCATTTTTTTTCTTAATTTGATGAATGAAATTTTCTTTGAGTTTCTTTGAGAAACTTGGGTGTGAACATATGAAATAGAGTGATTCCCTTAACTGTTGCATCAGGAAATCAAATTGAAATAGAGGAGTCCTTTTCTTTGATCTTCCATCTTATCCTGGGTTACGTTCCGTATCAGTAACATTGGAAACAAAATGCAAAATGTGAAGTGTTTTTCATATTTCTATAGAGTGATATATATATAGGAGAGACTAGATATTTATCACACACTCGTTAACTAACTCTACCACAAATATTCATAACTAAATAACTAACCGTTATCCTCTTTCACATCAAAGCCCAGAAAAACCTAACCGTTGGTTACCGGTGAATTGTGTTTGTTTGTAAATATAAGATGCTAAGATGTGAAAAAAAAATAAAATTATATTTAATAAATTAGATATAGATACTGACATCAGCACCTATTCTGCTGTCTCAGCAGGAGGATCACGATGATTACGACGACGACGATTATTGGGATCTATAGAAATTAAGGTTTTATTTTTCTATTTGTCTATTTCATTGTGTTCTACTTCTGTGACATTTTATAGTATTCATACTATTTATTTTTAATAAAATAATTTGTTAAT